>NC_064565.1:42137516-43487873 GCF_937001465.1 Orcinus orca | reverse complement strand
GGAAACAAAAGCAAAAATAAACAAATGGGACCTAATTAAACTTAAAAGCTTTTGCACAGCAAAGAAAACATTTGACAAAACAAAAAGACAACCTACAGAATGGGAGAAGCTATTTGCAAATGATATGACCAATAAGGGGTTAATATCCAAAAAGGGAAAAAAATATATATATATCATACAACTCAATATCAAAAAAAAAAACAACAAATGACCCAATTGAAAAATAGGCAGAAGATCTGAATAGACATTTTTCCAAAGAAGACATATAGATGGCAAACAGGCACATGAAGCAATGCTCAACATCACTAATCATTAGAGAAATGCAAATCAAAATCGCAATGAGATATCACCTCACACCTGTCAGAATGGCTATCATCAAAAAGACCACAAACAACAAATGTTGGTGAGGATGTAACTTGCAGTCACTGTGGAAAACAATATGGAGGGTCCTCAGAAAACTAAAAATAGAACTACAACATTATCTAGCAATTCCACTCCTAGGCATATATCCAAAGAAAATGAAAACACTAATTCGAAAAGATGCATGCACCCTAATGTTCACAGCAGCATTATTTACAATAGCCAAGATATGGAAGCAACCTAAGTGTCCATCAACAGAAAAATGGATATATGTGTGTGTGTGTGTGTACACACACACACACACACACACACACACACACACAGTGAAATACTACTCATTTATAAAAAAGAATGAAAGTTTGCCATTTGCAACAACATGGATGGACCTGTAGAGTATCATGCTTAATGGAATAAGTCAGACAGAGAAAGACAAATACTGTTTGTTATCACTTATACGTGGAATCTAAAAAATAAAGCAAACTGGGCTTCCCTGGTGGCGCAGTGGTTGAGAGTCCGCCTGCCGATGCAGGGGACACGGGTTCGTGCCCCGGTCTGGGAAGATCCCACATGCCACGGAGTGGCTGGGCCTGTGCGCGTCCAGAGCCTGTGCTCCGCAACGGGAGAGGCCACAACAGTGAGAGGCCCGCGTAACACACAAAAAAAAATAAATAAATAAAGCAAACTAAATAAAATGAAGCTATAATTGCAAAAAAAATTAACAAAGGCCAATTTTTATCAATTGTCATTTAATCAACCAAGCAGACAATCAAAATAAAAGGTACCTCGAAAGTCCCATTAAAAAAAAAAAAGCAAACTAATGAATATAACAAAAGAGAAACAGACTCACAGATATATGGAACAAACTAGTGGTTACCAGTGGGGAGAGGGAACTGGGGAGGGACAAGATAGGGGTAGGGGATTAAAAGGTAAAAACTACTATGTATAAAATAAATAAGCTACAAAGATATATTACACAGCACAGGGATATAGCCAATATTTTATAACTATAAATGGAGTATAATTTATAACAATTTTGAATCACTATTGTACTAATTTACTGTAAATCAACTATACCTCAATTTTAAAAAGACAAATATTCCTCTGGGGGGAAAGAAGGCTGCACCCTCTAGGTAAGACATGCTTCCTCCCTTCAACTAGCTTAGTGATAATTGAGATAATATGGATTAAAAACTGATGAAGTTTAAATGAATGACTGATTATCCTGTGATACATGTAGGCTACAAAAAATACTTAGTAATTTGTTCCTGAAGAAGGTATGTTGTGAGGTTGGCAGTTCTGGTCTAAGCAAAGAAAGTTTCCAAAGGAAACTATTTTAAACATTTATTTTATATAGCCCTTAATTTTGCTTATTATTTTATTTTTAAAATACACTTTTCTGATTATGGAAAAAATGTATGCTTGTAACATAAAAGTTAGACTGCATAGAAGTGGGTAAAGATTATAATACAATTGCATATAATTCAACCACTCCCAGATTGCATGTGCTAAAAACCAGAGGAGAGAGAAGAAGTGCCATAGCTAGGGAAGTGTCTGTAACACCAGTCGGGATGGGAAAGAGAAAGTCAGTACAAGCACTGTGGAAAGGAGGTGAAGGTATGTGAGGTGAGTTCTCACTGTGAAATAATTGGTGTTTTAAGACTTTTGAGAAAACCACCAAGTTTCAGTTAAACTTTGCGTCCAAATCACCTATTATTTGGGAAGATACACATGGGTTTTAAAACTCCTTATGTTTAATTGAACCCTGCTCCAATGCTGAAGGGAGATGACTTGTATGGAATTCAAGCCAGAGAAGTCGGCTAAAAGAAGAATATTCTGCATCCACAGCGTATTTCTTTGACATGGCTTACAGCATTTTCTTTGTGTGGAGCACTGGGGCAGGTAAACATTCAGCTAGTAGATGGATTAAGGCAAATTTAGGAGTGATTCTACCTTGGTAGTGTACAAGAACAAAGAGCTCCGAGTGCTTTTCAGAAATGCAGATTGACTCTTCACATCATTCCTGGGACTCTGCCATTCTCTTTAAGAACTATCATTTAGGACTTTCCTTCCTCTAGCTATTCTTCCTCCTCTGTGTAGGCAGGATAAATGACACCAATTCCAGCACTGTCTTGAATGCTTTCTTTATTGAAGCCATAGTGATGCAAATTTTTCTAGTCCGTGGATTATTTTAAAATATGTAGAAATATTGTCTTAATAACACCGGGAACTATTGAATAGGGAAATCATAAAGTTGAGTCATTGCACCAACAAAACTTGTATGTCCATCACATAATCAAATGCATCCTTTATGCTCCCTGATGAATCAGAGGCATCATTATTCATTAAAAAAAGAAAATGCATGATTCATGGAGCTTGTCTTTCTTATGAACTTTCCCCCCTGAAGACAATATTCTGAAGATTCTATAGGAGAGTGCCAGCTGATAAATGCATGACCCATCAAGCTCCATCTTTCTTTCTGGGAGTCCATTAGGTGGGATCTAAGGCCTAGGAGTTTGAAATGTACTTAGTTATAATTATTTCATTGCCTGGAAGGGTGGCTTGAATATTTGTAGTTTTAAGATGTTTTGTCATTCTCTAGAAAGAAACTATGTTGATTGTAGTGATACACAATAGAAGCTTCCAGGAGGATGTCAAGCTACAGAAAATTCCTGACCTCAGGAGGCCAGCTCAAATTCCCTAAGCTCTGCTCTTCTGGCTCCCATCTGATGTAGAAGACTGCTGTGTGCTCTGAATAGGGTAATAATTAAATCCCAGTGCTTTTAGCTGCAGTGATTTGTTTAGAAATTAAGGGTGCTTTAATGTCTATCATGTTAAAATAAGGCTACATATATGATTTTTAATAGTTTCTTAAAAATCTGAAAATACACAACAGGTTATATCCATTCTATTTTCAAGTCAGGTACCCCAGAAGAACTGGGCTACCCTATGTTTTTGGAAAATACATTTTATTTTCTATCCATAATTTTCTATATCATGCTTTAGTTACAAATATTTATCCCACAGAGTTAATTTGCCACATTATTAAGAACAAACTTTTCAAGAAAAACAAAGCCTGTCATTTTCTAAAGAGCAAAAGGAGGAAGCCTAAGGAATACAAATTCATTTCTGGGCACAACTGCTCACAAAATGAAATGAATTTCACAAAGTATGCCCTAGAATTCATCATTTTAAGTCGCCTAGGTTGGTTTACATAACAATCCACTTCCCCAGCATCTCCCTCTGTGACCCGTCAGGCTTCAGTTATGCACAATGGCATAGAGACAGTCTGCTGAAAGGTCTATTCTTTCAAAATGTCACTCCTCACTGTGGAATATGTTTTATTAAGGGTAATAGGAAACGTGCAGGTCCGGTGGTGAGTTTGCTTTTCTTTCCTCACGTGAAATTTGAACACAGACTTAAAAGGGAAATTTGTCATTAAATTATAACAGCAGTGTGGGCTGGGGCTGGGTATCAGCCTTGTCTCCAAACAGAGGACTCCAGCCTAACTTCTTGAGGAGGTTGGCCATCACATCCGAGGATGGCCCCTGTCTGAGGCTGAGAATCACATAGTCAAGATGAAGCATTGCTTCAGAAGAACCTAATTAACAGGGAAAGGAGGAAAGTCACCATAATAGGAAAACTTTTTTTAAAGTAATTATGATGCATTAACATGACTCATATTACATGCTTTCGTAGAGATAGTAATATGCAGGTCAAGTAATTTGACAACTGAGAGTCAGAGCCTTTAATGACATACTTGCCTAAAAGATGGGAATTATTCCTCCCCAACATCAGACCTATATGAAGATTCCTCTTATCTTAGTAAAAACCTTCAGTGGGTGGTTTTTGTTAACTCCTGTTTCCTCTATGAAATAACATGATTTCCAGGACAGGAAGGTTTGGAATCCTACATAACTATGTTAGATTCCAAACTTGTAACAGTGCCAGCGTCATGGTAGTATAACTTTATAAAGTTTTATGAACTTGAGTCTTTTTTTTTATGAACTCTTTCCCTCTGGAGGCAAGGGTCAGAAGAGGGTCCCATGTTCAGGTTTTAATGTTTTGCAGTGGTTGTCTTGAAATTCTTCATAAATTTATTCTGAATTTGTGATTTGTTAAGCAAAGTCAGAGGGGACTATGGCACCTATGCCTCTCACAATGTCCTGCCTTCCTGGGATTGGCTCTCAGCTACCTGCTCCCTCTTCCCTGGTACCCAAGCCACACCCAGGCTTCCACTCCCATCTCCGCCCAGTGATCATGGTATATTCTGCCCCTGGCAGGGCCTGGGCAGGGGAGGGTCAGGGTCGGCTTGCATGTCCAGTACAACAAGTTATTGGGAGGGACTCCAGTCACCTGTTAGAGTTTGCATGTATCACATGAGTAACCTCATACCCAAGCAAGGACAACATTCTACAGCAAATAAAAAACACAATGACAATTTGAGACAGAGACCGTAAAAGGAAAAGCTTTTTTTCCTACTTTTTGAACAAGGAGCCCACTTTTCATTTTGCACTTGGCCCCAGAAATTATATAGCTAGCCCTCACTATCAATATGATCTTATGCAAAGCATGTAACAGTTATAAGCCTCAGTTTCCCCATCAAGAAAATAGAATAATAATGTTACCTATAACATAGAGTTGTAATAGGGATGAACGTTTTTTAAATTCATGTAAAAGGCTTAACATAGTATCTGGTGCACTATCAAGGGGACTAATAACATTAGCTATTAGTTTTAAAAGTTATAAAGCAAACAAAAACATGCTTTGAGCTCATATAATTTTGTGAACAACAGAGTAAATACAAGACAAACTTGTAGTTCAAGGTATCTCAGAAAATACAGGGTTTATGTTAAAAATATTTTGGCCCATAATTTCTTAAAGTTCAAACATATCAAACAAAAATGGATGTTTTCAGGGTTACTGAACATCTTGGCATTTAAAGAACAAGAGAATCTTTCATTTAAAAAAAGAAAATAATTTATAAAATATAGAAAATATTAGGAAAAAGGACCTATTAAGAAGCAATTGCTAGAACATCACTCTCCTGTGCCTGGAACCACATGGAAAGAACATATGATGCAAAGGTCATGGATCTAGGGTGTCCGGCCTCAAAGGAAGGCCAGTCCACCCCTGGTGACAGCGAGTCCCTCATTCTCCACTTTTAGAGGATTCTCAAGGAAAATGTTCCAGCCTGAGCTATAACTAATCTCTAAAAACAATTTGCATAGAGGAAATGGACAGGGAAGGAAAGGGTTAAGAAAAGAATAGGAATGATTTGCTAATTTCTTATGTAGAAAAGTAAAGTGTCCACTTTCTATAATTTTGGGGGGAAATTTTTAACGTGTTATGTATGAGCATACCCCCTACAAAATTCCAGGAGTCATTTCATACCCTATCCCATCCTGAGAGTGATTTCTTATCTAGAACAAAACTCCCTTGCCCCTCCAGGAATTACATTAAACTCCTCAGAGGCATTCAGAATGAATCAGACCCTCAGGCGGGGCATCGTCCAGTACCAGAATCATGGCAACTTTCTGGCTCACAGAGCTCTGGGCCCTCCGTGCCTCTTCGCCAGTGACACTTTAAGGACACTCTATAGGCAACATCATTGGCCATACCCATGAGGAGGAAAGCTATGACTCCTTTTTTAGATTTATTGCCACTATTGCTAGACTGTAATGGAAGATGAAATCACCTGTTAAGTAATGCCCACCTTCTACATAAAACTCATAGAAACGATTTTTATTTATCTACAGTGTGATAAAAGCAAGAAAAATATAACAGAAAAAGTATGCCATAAAACACATGTAAAAAAAGAATAAATCTAATATTCAGAAATTATTTTCCCTGAAGTGAAATTAGTATCTTATTGGAATTAATCTCTTCCAGTTTAGTGTTTTTAAACATACTATTTTTACCTCTGTTATACTTTCGTGTTCTACCCACTAATTTGTAAACATATGTCTCTTCTTGAGATTTTTAAACCCTTGAAAGACAAGTATCATTTCTAATTGATCATTGTACCTTCCACATCAGCTTCTAGTTTGATACTTGATACACATACAGTGTAAATTAATGCTCGAATACTTGAACTGTTATTCCCTAAGCAAAAACTTCTCATTATTAACAATATTAAAAAATAGCCCCACCTTGTTATTGATTAATATTAATTATAACTAGAGCTTTCTTACAGCTTAATGTTATCCAAACTTCGACATCCATTTTCCTGAATTCAGTTTACTTCTTAGGAGAGACAGCATGGTATAGAACACTGGATCGCAAAGAGTGGTCCTCAGATGAGCAAAGATCAGCATCACCCAGGTATGACAAGTTAGGAATGCAAATTCTTGGGTCCCAGCCCAGACCTACTGAATCACAAGCTATGGAATGAGGTTCAGAAATCTGTGTCTTAACAAGCCCTCTGTGTGATCCTCACGCACACTAAGGTTTAAGGATGAATCATGTAGAGTAAGAAACAAATTATGGCAAAGTGACCTGAGTTCTAGTCCCAGCCCATACCTGGTTTTATAAATTTGTGCAAATTATTGCACCTCGTTAAATATCAATTTCCTTCCCTGAAAAATTAAGGATAATAATTCCTCTTCCATGGGCTTGCCATAAAGACTATATACGATAGTTTGCTAGGAGTCTGACACATAATAAGCACTCAATAAATGGTAGTCATTGCCAGAAGATGGTTCATTCTGAAAGGTCTAGCTTACAGCCCTTCACAAATGCCTAATCTGTTTACTCATAGCTCATATGACTTTTCAGCAGCTAATATATCATCCCAAGCTAAGAATCAGAAATAACAGTTATTATAGCTTTTACATTTGGAAAAAGTGTTCCTGATACAATTAGCTTTTTGCAGCTAAAGAAGCTGTTAGAGTCTGTTAAGTACTAACCAAACACTCCTTTTTACAGCATATCAGTGACTAGCCCTAGACTTTGTATAAGGCACAGATTAGGCACTCTAAGTGGACAAGCCATTTCCAGGGAAATCTAGACAGTGGTAAGCAATGAATAAGACTGAATACTCTAGATAAAGAATACCTGGGTTTTTTCAGCAAGACTAACAGGAAAAATTACTCTAAATCCTCACCTTCTAATTGGTTCCTCTGTTAGAAAACAAATGTCTTGTTCATTGTGCTATATAACTGACAGGAAAAAATGTAAAAAAAAAAAAAAAAGAAAAAAAAAGAACTGTTTTGGAAAGGGCCACTTCCTTGGCAGACTTACCAGGCTATTATACAGTTATGGAGCTGAACTTACCCCAAGGCATTAATTACCAGAAATGACCACCTGGAGGCTGGGCAGCCCCTTTGTTCTGTGTCTCCGGTTGCACAGCTCTGTGATGAAAACCCTCACCATCTGTAACCACCAGCGGCAGCAAGGTAATGAGATCAAATCATTCCCCTTGCACTTTAGCCTGTCTGGGTGAGACAAAGGCTTGGCAAAGAGAATACGGCATTAAATTTAATTTAGACTTCTGGAGTTTAGACTTTTGTTTTCATCAATAAAATAAATGTTTAAATTTAAAGCCATTTGCAGAAGCAAAAACAATGAAACATTGACTTATTAGTTTCCACATAACACTAGGTTCTTGCCAGTGCATTGATTCCTAGTAAAAGCAAGAAAAATTAAAATGGCAAGTATTATCTATTATCATTTTAAAAGATATATTCTGGTCCATGTGTCCAGTGATCTTATACACATAAGTTGTACTTTTTTGGATGTTTATAATATTCATCTTTGAGTCTGTGAATAATATTGCAATTATGTTGAACTTAAATTATAGGTTTGCATTTGCTAAGCAGAAGATACTGTCGTGCACTAAATGACTTTTTAAAGACTTTCCTAATGAGCAGTGGTATTCAATATGTTGGGAGCCATGAGCACCACATGTATCAAAATGCTAGCTATTAAATAGGTTTCCTTAATTAAAAGGAATTAAATTATCTTTAAAGGAGCCATTTGACTTTATCAAATAAACACATCACAGTGATATGGGGGAGGAGACAGGCTCATTGCAGGTGTTAAAGAAGTGACTGGAGAGGAGATCAATTAGTTTCTTATTTTCTTCCTCCTCCTCCCTCCGTCAGCTGATTTATTTGCTTCTAAGTTGACATCAATACAGATGCCTCATCTTCATTTTGACCCTAGCTTGTGGTCAAGGTCTGAATTTGCCTTTGGCAGTTTTGATTCCACAATCATCCCAGGTTACTCCATCACCTCGGACTTGCACATCACCATTCCATATCGTAGACTACAAATATTTTAAACATGAGTTAATCGTACTATGTGTTTTAACAACTATGCAAATTAACATTACACATATGCCGGGGCTTCCCTGGTGGCACAGTGGTTGGGAATCCGCCTGCCAATGCAGGGAGACACGGGTTTGAGCCCTGGTCCGGGAGGATCCCACATGCCGTGGAGCAACTAAGCCTGTGCACCACAACTACTGAGTCTGTGCTCTAGAGCCCATGAGCCACAAATACTGAGCCCGTGTGCCACAACTACTGAAGCCCGCGCGCCTAGAGCCCATGCTCTGCAACAAGAGAAGCCACCGCAACGAGAAGCCTGCGGATTGCAACAAAGAGTAGCCCCTGCTCGCCGCAATTAGAGAAAGTCCACGTGCAGCAACGAAAACCCAATGCAGCCAAAAATAAATTAATTAATTTTAAAAAATAAACATTACACATATGCCAAGGGAAAGACTAAAAGACAGAAAGCCTAAATTTAAAAAAAGAAAACAGTATTGAAGGCAAGTAAAAACCTACATGCTGTATAATCTATTATTTCATAACTCCATGAAAGTTTCCTTATAAAATGCATAGCATTTGCCATCACATTATTTGTTGAATATAAGTGATGACTGACTTTAGGTCTTATTAGACTGCTTAGTTGGCTGCTTGGACATGTACTGTCACTATGGTTATAGGAAGAGTGTATGATTATAAGACATCTAAATAAGCGTCATTATGTTGTGGGCTAATGTATTTCTGTTTTAACATTTATCTACCAAGCTGGATGAAAATGAACATGTAACACAACATCCTTAACTAAAATATTATTGAACAATGAAAGAAGTTTACAAAATTTAATAGTTATTATTTTCATTATTAAAAGGACTTATATTTTTAAGATCAACGAGTGTTTTATCTCAGTGTTCTGCAACTAACTAATTACCAGGGACACTGGACAAACCCTAAATAATAAATTTTTAATAAATCTTCAACAAATTATTTTTTTCTGCCTAAAAAGTAACATGTATGTTTATTGTTAAAAACTTGGAAAACAAGTAAAACAGAGAATAAAAAGAACCCATACTTCTACCACCTAAAAATACTCTCTCACATATTGTATATGTAGCTCATTCTTGCATATCATTTCCATACTTTTCAAATAATGGACATCATACTTCCTCTAGGAAGCCTTCTCTGTCCCCTTCATCCTGACTAGAACAGTTTCCTCTCCCAGGAAATCCATATTTTCCCTCATTTCCTCACCCCATTTTACTCTAGGCATTTATTGAAAGGTTCGCCCATCCATCTCTACTAAGAATTCTAAATGAAAGAGATCAGGTAATTCCTCTTTGCAGCTAGCACCAAGTGTTCTGCATCTGTAAACATTAAACCCAGGATTGTTAAAAGAACAAACGTATAAGTGAGTTCAACTGTGTATATCCAACCCTTTTCATGTAACATTATATCACAAGAATTGTCCCATGTCATTAAACTTTTTCAGAAATTTCATTTTTTGAGGTATACTATTTCATCACATGGCTATACTGTAATTTCTTTAACCTTATATTATTAGATAATCATCCCTCCCTCTGCTATTGTAAAAAGCACACAGTTATAGCAAAGAAATCACTATAGCAGAGAAACTGAAAGTAAGAATCTTATCATTAAAAAATGGGGGAGGGGGCACTATTAACAATAGAGGGTGTGTTCGGTGATATTTTTGAATTAATGTTAAATGTCCTACCTGTAAAGACGGCATGTGTTTAAGCAGGAGAATGTTCTTATTCTTTGTAATACATGCTGAAAGTAACATTTGGGGGGTTATATATAGAGAGAGAGAAAGAGAACAAATGTTGCAAAAATTTAACAATTGGTAAATCTGATTGAGTAGGTGAATGATTCATTGCACTCAGCTCTCAACATTTCTATAGACTTAAAATTTTCAAATGGGGAGAAAATTATAGACTCTGAATTTCTACCCACCTAGGTTTTAATCCCAGTTTCACCATTTATTAGTTGTGTAATGGTTAGTAAATTAACTTCACTGAGCCCATTTTCTTACCAATAAAATAGAGGCAATAATAGTAAATATCTTACGGAACTGTTTTGAGAACGATTATATGGGATAATACATTTAAGAAATTTATCATAGTTCCTATTGTATAATAAGTGCCTTATAAGGTCAGCTATTATGAATATCATTATACATAAATGTTTGTCTATATTTTGCATTATTTAGGCTATTATAATTTTTTTTTTAGGTTAGAATCCCCAAAGTGCAACTACTAAGTCAAAGTGCACAGGCAGTTTTGAGGCTTTCTGACTGATACTAACAAACTGCTTGCTTTCCAAATAGGTTGGATCAGTTTATATTCAGTCAGCACTGTTTCCAGCACTGGGAATTTTTATTTTTTACAAGTAAAGAGAGTAAATAACTAGTTGCATTAATTGACTGCTATCTTAATATGTCTTAATTATGATCAGTGTCAAATAAATATTGTCAAATCTTACTGCCATCCCTAAATTTGAGAAGCAAATTTTGAGAAGGCTGACATTCACTGGACTTGCTTAAAAATAAGAGAGTAGGATGAGGATTGTTGTCAATTCTTAAATATCCTGAATTTAAAAGTTTCTGAGTGTTGTGTATTGTACCCATTTTTTTCTTGATTTTCCTATTTCTGATTATTCTGCTTTGAAATGAACATTACTTATAATCATTAGTAAGAGAAAAAGGGATTCACTTTTCTCAAAGCAATTTTTTTTGTATTTTATTTATTTTTTATACAGCAGGTTCTTATTAGTTATCTATTGTATACATATTAGTGTGTATATGTCAATCCCAATTTCCCAATCCAACCCACCATCACCACCACCCCCGCCACTTCCCCCCATTGGAGTCCATACGTTTATTCTCTACATCTGTGTCTCTATTTCTGCCCTGCAAACTGGTTCACCTGTACCATTTTTCTAGGTTCCACATATATATGTTAATATATGATATTTGTTTTTCTCTTTCTGACTTCCTTCACTCTGTATGACAATCTCTAGATCCATTCAAGTCTCTAAAAATGACCCAACTTTGTTCCTTTTTATGGCTGAGTAGTATTCCATTATATATATGTACCACTTCTTTATCCATTTGTCTGTCAATGGACTTTTAGGTTGCTTCCAAGACCTGGCTATTGTAAATAGTGCTGCAATGAATATTGGGGTGCATGTGTCTTTTTTGAATTATGGTTTTCTCAGGATATATGCCCAGTAGTGGGATTGCTGGGTCATATGGTAATTTTATTTTTAGTTCTTTAAGGAACCTCCATACTGTTCTCCATAGTGGCTGTATCAATTTACATTCCCACCAACAGTGCAAGAGGGTTCCCTTTTCTCCACACCCTCTCCACCATTTGTTGTTTGTAGAGTTTCTGATGATGCCAATTCTAACTGCTGGGAGGTTATACCTCATTGTAGTTTTAATTTGCATTTCTCTAATAATTAGTGATGTTGACAAGCTTTCCTTGTGCTTCTTGGCCATCTGTATGTCTTCTTTGGAGAAATGTCTATGTAGGTCTTCTGCCCATTTTTGGATTGGGTTGTTTGTTTTTTTTAATATTGAGCTGCATGAGCTGTTTATATATTTTGGAGATTAATCCTTTGTCCATTGATTAGTTTGCAAATATTTTCTCCCATTCAGAGGGCTATCTTTTCATCTTGTTTTTAGTTTCCTTTGCTTTGCAAAAGCTTTTAAGTTTCATTAGCTCCCATTTGTTTATTTTTGTTTTTATTTCCAATTCTCTAGGAGGTGGATCAAAAAAGATCTTGCTGTTATTTATGTCAAAGAGTGTTCTGCCTATGATTTCCTCTAAGAGTTTTATAGTGTCTGACCTTACATTTAGGTCTCTAATCCATTTTGAGTTTATTTTTGTGTATGGTGGTAGGAAGTGTTCTAATTTCATTCTTTTACATGTAGCTGTCCAGTTTTCCCAGCACCACTTATTAAAGAGACTGTCTTTTCTCCATTGTATATCCTTGCCTCCTTTGTCATAGATTAGTTGACCATAGGTGTGTGGGTTTATCTCTGGGCTTCTATCCTGTTCCATTAATCTATATTTCTTTTTTTGTGCCAGTACAAAATTGTCTTGATTACTGTAGCTTTGTAGTATAGTCTGAAATCAGGGAGTCTGATTCTTCTAGCTCCGTTTTTTTCCCTCAAGACTGCTTTGGCTATTTGGGGTCTTCTGTGTCCCCATACAAATTTTAAGGTTTTTTGTTCTAGTTCTGTAAAAAATGTCACTGGTAATTTGATAGGGATTGCACTGAATCTGTAGATTGCTTTGGGTAATATAGTCATTTTCACAATATTGATTCTTCCAATCCAAGAACATGGTATATCTTTCCATCTGTTTGTGTCATCTTGGATTTCTTTCATCAGTGTCTTATAGTTTTCTGAGTACAGGTCTTTTACCTCCTTAGGTAGGTTTATACCTGGGTATTTTATTCTTTTTGTTGCAATGGTGAATGGGATTGTTTCCTTAATTTCTCTTTCTGATCTTTCGTTGTTAGTGTATAGGGATGCAAGAGATTTCTGTGCATTCATTTTGTATCCTGCAACTTTACCAAATTCACTGATTAGCTCTAGTAGTTTTCTGGTGGCATCTTTAGAATTCTCTATGTATAGTATCATGTCATCTGCAAACAGTGACAGTTTTACTTCTTTTCCCCAATTTGTATTCCTTTTATTTCTTTTTCTTCTCTGATTGCCATGGGTTGACTTCCTAAACTATGTTGAATAATAGTGGTGAGATTGGACAACCTTGTCTTGTTCCTGATCTTAGAGGAAATGCTTTCTGTTTTTCATCACTGAGAATGATGTTTGCTGTGGGTTTGTTGTATATGGCCTTTATTATGTTGAGGTAGGTTCCATCTATGCCCACTTTCTGGAGAGTTTTTATCATAAATAGGTGTTGAATTTTGTCTAAAGCTTTCTCTGCATCTATTGAGATGATCATATGGTTTTTCTCCTTCAATTTGTTAATATGGTGCATCACATTGATTGATTTGCATATATTGAAGAATCCTTGTATCCTTGGCATAAATCCCACTTGATCATGGTGTATGATCCTTTTAATGTGTTGTTAGATTCTGTTTGCTAGTATTTTGTTGAGAATTTGTGCATCTATATTCATCACTGATATTGGTCTGTAATTTTCGTTTTTTTGTAGTATCTTTCTCTGGTTTTGGTATCAGAGTGGTGGTGGCCTCATAGAATGAGTTTGGGAGTGTTCCTTCCTCTGCAGTTTTTTGGAAGAGTTTGAGAACAATGGGTGTTAGCTCTTCTCTAAATGTTTGGTAGAATTCACCCGTGAAGCCATCTGGTCCTGGACTTTTGTTTGTTGGGAGATTTTTAATCATAGTTTCAATTTCATTACTTGTGAGCGGTCTGTTCCTATTTTCTATTTCTTCCTGGATCAGTCTTGGAAGGCTATACCTTTCTAAGAATATGTCCATTTCTTCCAGGTTGTCCATTTTATTGGCATAGAGTTGCTTGCAGTAGTCTCTTAGGGTGCTTTGTATTTCTGTGGTGTCTGTTGTAACTTCTCCTTTTTCATTTCTAATTTTATTGATTTGAGTCCTCTCCCTCTGTTTCTTGATGAGTCTGGCTACAGGTTTATCAATTTTGTTTATCTTCTCAGAGAACCAGCCTTTAGTTTTATTGATCTTTGCATATAAATTAAATCTATCTGGTCTATTGTGTCATTTAAAGCTTGTGTTTCCTTATTAATATTCTGTCTGGATGACCTGTCCATTGGTGTAAGTGATGTATTAAATTCCCTACTATTATTGTGGTACTGTCGATTTCCTCTTTTATAGTTGTTAGCAGTTGCCTTATGTATTTAGGTGTTCCTATGTGGGGTGCATATATATTTAGAATTGTTATATCTTCTTCTTGGATTGATTATTATGTAGTGTCCTTCCTTGTCTCTTGTAACAATCTTTATTTTAAAGTCTATTTTATCTGATATGAGTATTGCTACTCCAGCTTTCTTTTGATTTCCATTTGCATGGAATATCTTTTTCCATCCCCTCACTTTCAGTCTGTATGTGTCCTTAGGTCTGACGTGGGTCTCTTGTAGATAGCATATATATGGTTCTTGTTTTTCTATCTATTCATCGTGCCTGTGTCTTTTGGTTGGAGCATTTAATCCATTCACATTTAAGGTAATTATCGATATGTATGTTCCTATTACCATTTTCTTAATTGTTATGGGTTTGTTCTTGTAGGTCCTTTTCTTCTCTTGTGTTTCCCACGTAGAAAATTTCCTTTAGCATTTGTTGTAGAGCTGGTTTGGTGGTGCTGAATTCTCTTAGCTTTTGCTTGTCTGTAAAGGTTTTAATTTCTCCATTGAATCTGAATGAGATCCTTGCTGGGTACAGTAATCTTGGTTGTAGGTTCTTCCCTTTCATCACTTTAAGTATATCATGCCACTCCCTTCTGGCTTGTAGAGTTTCTGCTGAGAAATCAGCTGTTAACCTTATGGGAGTTCCCTTGTATGTTATTTTTTGTTTTTCCCTTGCTGCTTTCAATAATTTTTCTTTGCCTTTGATTTTTGCCAATTTGATTACTATGTGTCTCTGTGTGTTTCTTCTTGGGTTTACCCTGTATGGAACTCTCTGCGCTTCCTGGACTTGGGTGGCTGTTTCCTTTCCCATGTTAGGGAAGTTTTCGACTATTATCTCTTCAAATGTTTTCTCGGGTCCTTTCTCTCTATCTTCTCCTCTGGGACCCCTATAATGAGAATGTTGTTGCATTTTATGCTGTCCCAGAAGCCTCTTCATTTCTTTTCATTCTTTTTTCTTTATTCTGTTCTGCAGCAGTGGATTCCACCATTCTGTCTTCCAGGTCACTTATCCGTTCTTCTGTCTCAGTTATTCTGCTATTGATTCCTTCTAGTGTAGTTTTCATTTCAGTTATTGTATTGTTCATTTCTGTTTGTTTGTTCTTTAATTCTTCTAGATCTTTGTTAAACATTTCTTGCATCTTCTCGATCTTTGCCTCCATTCTTTTTCCGAGGTCCCAGATCATCTTCACTATCATTATTCTGAATTCTTTTTCTGGAAGGTTGCCTGTCTCCATTTCATTTAGTTGTTTTTCTGGGGTTTTATCTTGTTCCTTCATCTGGTACATAGTCCTCTGCCTTTTTATCTTGTCTATCTTTCTGTGAATGTGGTTTTTGTTCCACAGGCTGCAGGATTGTAATTCTTCTTGCTTCTGCTGTCTGCCCTCTGGTGGATGAGGCTATGTAAGAGGCTTGTTCAAGTTTCCTGATGGGAGGGACTGGTGGTGGGTAGAGCTAGCTGTTGCTCTGGTGGGCAGAGCTCAGTAAAACTTTAATCCGCTTGACTGTTAATGGGTGGGGCTGGGTGGGGCTGGGTTCCCTCCCTGCTGGTTGTTTGGTCTGAGAAGACCCAAAACTGGAGTCTACCTGGGCTCTTTGGTGGGGCTAATGGCAGACTCTGGGAGGGCTCACACCAAGGAGTAATTCCCAGAACTTCTGCTGCCAGGGTCCTTGTCACTTGGTGAGCCACAGCTGCCCCCCGCCTCTGCAGGAGACCCTCCAACACTAGCAGGTAGGTCTGGTTCAGTCCTATGCGGGTCACTGCTCCTTCCCCTGGGTCCTGATGCACACACTACTTTGTGTGTGCCTTCCAAGAGTGGAGTCTCTGTTTCCCCCAGTCCTGCCGAAGTCCTGCAATCAAATCCCGCTAGCCTTCAAAGTCTAATTCTTTAGGAATTCCTCCTCCTGTTGCCAGACCCTCAGGTTGGGAAGCCTGACATGGGTCTCAGAACCTTCACTCCAGTGGGTGGACTTCTGTGGTATAATTGTTCTCCAGTTTGTGAGTCACCCAACCAGCAGTTATGGGATTTGATTTTATTGTGATAGCGCCCCTCGTACTGTCTCACTGCGGCTTCTCCTTTGTCTTTGCACGTAGGGTATCTTCTTTGGTGAGTTCCAGTGTCTTCCTGTCGATGATTGTTCAGCAGTTAGTTGTGATTCCGGTGTTCTCAAAATATGGAGTGAAAGCATGTCCTTCTACTCTGCCATCTTGAACCAATCTCCTCCCCAAATTTTATATATAAAAATACATGTGATGGGTGGGTACTCAGATTGCAAGAAGACCAATGGGTTTTCTACATAGGAATAAGGGGTCGAAGCCTGTGTGAATATTGAGAGACAAAGCTTAAGGATTGGAAGGGAATCGTGCTTCACAATTCCATGGAAAGCTGAGACCAGGATACACTTTAGTCAATCTGACATCAGGGAGGGCACCCCAGGGGAATGGCAGGTGTGTGTGTGTGTGTGTGTGCATGCACGCATGCACATGCTCTTGCTTTTGTTTGTATATGGCACTGTGCAGCTTGGCTGAAGGACACTCCTTGACTGACCACATGACAGTGGGAGGGAGCATTATCCCTCACTTTGAAAGGGCCTGCAGGGCTGTCCTCAGCAGTTAGCTGGTGCTGATCATGTTCCCATGTAATTATCTCTGAGGCTATTGTTTTGTAGGTCATCCTCAAAGGATATCTAAATTCCTGCTCTCCCAATGAGCACTGAGGGTGACTTGGAATGATTTACAGCCATGGATTCTCATAAATAACTGAAAATGGAAACCTTAAGAAAATACTGGAATTTAGGAAGTCAACCAGAGGATGGGGGAAACGAGATTTCAAAGGACTAATATAAATATGATCTTATTGGTATTAAGCTGATGAAACCTCGGACATACTAATTATGATTACCTTATAGGGTGGTGGTATGTAATATTAACTACCCTGCATAGAACTTTGACACTTCAACTTTCCTACAGGTCATACCTTATGATGACCCACGAGAGCTAACAGAACATTAGGCACAGACCAGCAAACAAAGATGTAAATTCACCAGCATTCCGAGCTCTTTGTAACATTGCAAGTGTGAGGAAGCTAAGATTGACAGGTGATGTAAACTAGCAGAAGTAGTACTTCCCTCTCTGATCCCTGAACTAGGGAGGGGGGGAAATTGCTGGAAGGAAAATGTTAGAAGCAGCTATGAGCAGGCATTCTAACATACCTCCTTCCCCAGCTTCATAAGTAGTGCTGGAATAGAAGGGAGCATGAGATAATTTCCCATGTAATTTGGGGGGTTTCAATGTAGTTTTGACATCTTCGATGGCGGTTTTTCTGCACACACAAAAAATTATCCAGAGGCTTCTTCTTTTTTTAAATTACTTGTGTCATTGATATTTCAAATTAAATCCTAGCTCTCCGTTATACTTTGAAGTCCAAATTTAAAATTTTATAATTTTATTTATTTATATGTTTATTAATGTAGCAAATTTTAACACTGCTTTTTAAAAATCTATTTATTTTTGGCTGTGTTGGGTCTTCATTGCTGCACACGGGCTTTTCTCTAGTTGCAGTGAGATGGGGCTACTCTTCATTTTGGTGCATGGGCTTCTCATTGCGGTGGCTTCTCTTGTTGCGGAGCACGCATTCTAGGCACATGGGCTTCAGTAGTTGTGGCTCCTGGGCTCTAGAGCGCAGGCTCAGTAGTTGTGGCACACAGGCTTAGTTGCTCCTTGGCATATGGGATCTTCCTGGAAAAGGGCTCGAACCTGTGTCCTGTGGATTGGCAGGTGGATTGTTAACCACTGTGCCACCAGGGAAGTCCTTAACATTGCTTTTAAGGGAGATTTTACAACTTGGTTAATTAAATTCTCTTAAGCACTTTAAACTACATTTACAAATTTAATACATTCAAATTTCTCTTTAAGTTCTTTGTCTAACAAGGAAAACTTCCCAAGTACCAAAGCATATCTTGTAAATCTAATGAATGAAACATACACATAGCATAGTAATTATAACAAATAAAAAGTCTCTTAAGTCCGTGCGCCACAACTACTGAGCCTGCGCTCTAGAGCCGGTGCTCTGCAACAAGGGAGGACACCGCAATGAGAAGCCAGTGCACCGCAGCAAAGAGGAGCCCCCGCTCGCCTCAACTAGAGAAAAGCCCGGGTGCAGCAACAGAGACCCAGTGCAGCGAAAAAGAAAACAAACAAACAAAAAAGTCTCTTAAATATTCCAACATTGTTTTCACACTTGGTCACTCTTATACTTTCAACCTAAAACTTTAAGTCTAAATCAATAATTCAATTACATATTTAAATTGGAAGCATGAAGTTGATTTTAGGTGCTCTAATATTCTAAATTCTCTTAAAGATTAAAAGCAATTAAAACAATAAATGTACAGTAGCTACTCCCAAATCTTACACAAAATATTAATATTATAATTTGTAGTTTTACTTCCATTTCTATTTTTAGTTCTCAAATGTGGTCCCAGTAATAGAAGCATCAGCATCACCTAGGAACTTGTTAGAAATCCAAATTCTCAGCCTCTGCCCCAGACCTTCTGAATTTGAAACTCAGTCATGAGGCCCAACAATTTGTGTTTTAATAAGACCTACACGTGATTCTGATGCATGCTAAAGTCTGACAACTGCTATATTTAAACTGAAAGTTCCTCAAGGGTAAGGCATTCACCATAAAAATAATTAAATTATCCTAAGCATCTGGAGTTACCTTCTCAGGTAAGTTTGGGGTTGAATTTTTAGCTGGTGGAAGTTGCATTTTAACGAGAGATTTTTGTTTTGTTTTTTTTTTTGGCCAGACAGGAAATTTGGGACATTAGGTATCTTGGGTGATTTTTCTAATGACAATGGGTTACACATAGGGACCTCATGTAAACTAGCCCATTATCCTTAAACATAGTTATTGCATAGCCCCCATCTGTTGTACTCAAATCACACATTAATTAGTTATCAAATCTGATTTAAGTTTGCAGCTCCTATCCAAGCATCTGTGCCACTTGATTAGATTCAAGTAATCTTTTTCTTGCTTTGTCCTCATCTGGATTCATTTCATGTATTAGTAATTTCTTCACTGGTAAGACTACAATTCCTATAGGTATTTAAGTGATATCCACTTTTTTTTTTTTTCGGTACACGGGCCTCTCACTGTTGTGGCCTCTCCCATTGCGGAGCACAGGCTCCGGACACGCAGGCTCAGCGGCCATGGCTCACGGGCACAGCCGCTCCACGGCATGTGGGATCTTCCCGGACCGGGGCACGAACCCGTGTCCCCTGCATCGGCAGGCGGACTCTCAACCACTGCGCCACCAGGGAAGCCCCTCCACTTTATTTTTTAAGCGATATGCACTTTGCTTCTGTCTAAAGTTTTTGTGTCTCTGGACTCAGCATTAAAATCTGCTAATAACAGAAAGTTTCAAGAGGAAGGAGGTGGCTTGTGTGTGTTGCTTTCATCTGAAATTTTGTAAAGCAGGGCTCTGTAGAGGTACCCCGAACGAAAATTAAGGGAGGGGAAGTGGAGCTGGTGTCATGTCATCCAAAGGCATTATTTATAGTAAAACAAAAATAATGTGGATGCGGGAATTCCCTGGTGGTCCAGTGGTTAGGACTCAGCACTTCCACTGCTGAGGCCCGGTAAGATTCCTGGTTGGGGAACTAAGATCCTGCAAGCCACGCGGCACGGCCAAAAAAAAAACAAAAAAAAAAGTAAATGGTACCCATCAGGGTTGTGCAACAAAGCAGCCCTGTGTCTGAGCAGGAATGGGCAGGAGACCCCAAATTTCCCCTGGCTCCTACTGCATCCCCAGTAGGTGTTAGAATTGTCTAAGAGAATATCCACAGGCCTGCCAGGAAAAGGGTCACCAGGACAGGTGACCATGTTACAGAGGATGAGGGCTAGACTATGCATTGTGTCGTTAGGAAGAGAATGTGGCTCATCTTAGAAGGAATTCCAATTCAGGGAACTGATATCTGGTTGTCATTCCTGGGAGGGTTGGTGTGGCATGTGCTGAATGACACCTGTAGAGAAGAGCTGACAAGATGAGATACATCTGGAATAAATGACCAGCATATGACCAAGCTAGAACAAAACAACAATAAAAGAAGAAGAACAATAAAACAAGATAAAATAAGCAAAACCCATGAAGAAGTGAGGAAGTGAAGAAAGGAAGGATGAAGGGAAGGAAACATACACACACACAAACACACGCACACCCTCAGATGTGGAGGTCATGCAGTGTGTCAAGCACACATAAAGGAAAATATTCCAAACCTGGATACAACTTAGTAAAAGTTGTGAACTTCAAGGGGAAAGAAAAACAAATTCCTAAAAGTTTTTAGAGAGAAGCAATAGATTATTTACAAAACTGAGAGTCAGAGTGGTTTTAGTCTCCTACACAGCTTGGGATACTAGGAGACAACATAGGGCAAAGTTTCAAAGTTCTTAATGGAAATGCTGTCGAACCTAGAATTCGATATTCACATAAATAGTATTCAAAAATGAGGGTACAGCAGAGACCTTTTCAAACATGCAGTGAATTTTAGAAAAATTTGTTTTGCAAGACAAAGTCAATCAATTGATCAATCAATCAAACTCATTAGAGAAAAAGGGAAAGAGGAAGACATAGAAGACAAAAAGCAGTGATGATAAAACAAAACCTGTAAAACTTGTAGTTAAATTCAACACCTAGGTTAAATAATATTTGGTGGGATGGTAATTCTTTTGTTAAGAAAGGATTTCTGAAAGTGTACAGACATAGTGTAAAACCATTAATAATACAATTGACCCTTGAATAACACACATCTTAACAGCATGGATCCATTTATAGCTGGATTTTTTCCAATAAATAGACAGCCCTCCATATCCTTGGGTTCTGCATCTGTGGATACAGAGGGCTGACTATGGCACTTGAGCATTTGTGGATTTTTGGTATCTGCGGCAGGTGCTGGAACCAAACCCATTCGGATAAGTAATCTCAATTAAAATTCCAAATAGTTTGAATAAAACATGGGTAAGAGATTGATTATATAGTTTTAGCACTAAGATATTTTAAATTCTAGAGTTTGATTAAAAAATTTAAATGTATGTATATTTAAATGGAAGGGTAATACATTCAAAGATTAATACAGTAAATTCTTTCATTCATTCAATAAACATTAGTTGAATACTTGTCCCATGCCAGGCACTGGGCTCAGTACAGGGAATACAACAGGAATATATGGACTTTCTCACAGAAGCCTAGGATACGTTTCAGTGAATCAGGGACCTGACATGGGGGCTCAGGGTGCTGCAGGAGCACACAGGAGTGGTACCTGACCCAGACTTGGTGAGAGGTGGGGGGGACAACTCATTCCTTTAGGAAATGAAGGCTAATATGAGATCATAAAAAGTTATCCAGCAAAAGAAAGAAATGTATGCCTGAGGGTGTGACAATGAAAAAGTTCTTGGTGATTTTAAAGAACTGGAACATTTTCAGGTTGGCTGGAATATAGAGTTTAGTGGGATGAAGATGCATGTGATGATGCTGGAAAGGCAAGCGAGCTGGATCATGCCAGTCTTTCAATAACAGCCACTGAAACATTCTTAAGCGCAGAAGAGAGTGGCTTGATAGATTTGCGTATCAGTGAGTTAACTTCTGGTTAAACACGATAGAAATACATTCTTTTAAATCTCCAAAAGCAATAAAATTTTGCTGTGAAGAATTTATTTAATGTAACTTGAGTTTATAATTTTGGGTGCAGTTCTTAGCTCTGTCACTTACTAGCTGTGTGATCTCAAATATATTACTTAACTTCTTTGAGCCTCAATTTTTGTCTTATAAAAGAAAATACTGATATCTTCCCTGTAGGGCTTTTGTGAAATCAAGAGCTGCAAATGAGAATTTAATATGAAAGCATTAAGCAAAGTGCCGGCGGTATGCTGGATCTTTTGTTCCAAGTAGCATAAGTTCAACCTTAACTAGGTGAAGTCAAAGGGAGGGAATTGTAAGAGTGCCTTGGCGAGTCTCCCAGAAGCCAAGGGTGAGCATGAGCTCACCCTTTTTGAAAACTAAAGATCTGGCACCTGTCATCTACAGTTGGTTTTCTTCTCATCCCCTAGGGTCTGAGATCTTATTGTACCCACCAAAAGCTTGGGGTTGATGTTTCTTCTGTTCAAGGTAACAGTCTGACTTGTAATTTCTTAATTTCATTTCTAAGTTTCTTGGATGGGATTCTTCTTTGCTCATCTTGGTCTTGTGTGTATTCTCTACCCAGATGACCGTGTCAGTGAGTGTGTTCATGTACTAATGTGGGGATGGGGATGGGGCTACCTCCCAGGAGAGGAGTAATTCTTTAAAAGGAGATATAACAGTCAGACCCTCATAAATTAGGGTAATTCAAGAAAAGTTTCTAAAAAAGTGACTCCAGTTAACCCTGGAAAAATGCAAGTTTGAACTAGGCAGGTCCACTTATACACAGGAGGAACCACAGATACAGAGGGCTATACACTTATTAACCCCTGGATTGTTCAGGGGTCAATTGTAATTACAAAAATGTGGGCAAGTTGTGGAACCATAAGGGATCATGCACAAACCTGGGTTAGCCACATCTGTAGACTGTTAAGGATGAGAGGAGGGAAAATTTACCAGGTTCCAGGACACTTATATAGCTCAGGCTGCCTTAAAAGGAGAAGCGACCTGTTTGGAGATATGGCCAGCTCAAGGCAACCTCAGGGAGAGGGAACTGAGAAATATACGCTTGACCCCATATCTTCTCTCCCATATCCTATCTGAGCTCTCCATTGGTCAAAATCACGTGGAAGGGCACAGGAATCTACTGATGTCATTCATACAGGTCAGCCTCCTGGGGCAGACAGTAGAGTGGAGATGCCTGCCTCAGAGAGCTGTGGGGCAGACACAGTAGTTAAGTGTCCACTACATTACTATATAGCATATACTTTTAAAATTTTAATTGCTGTCTTCCAAAGCAAAACCCACATTATATTCAGTGTATGTGTGTATATATAAATATATATTCTATTTGGATACTGACTAATTTCATCTATTGACTGCTAGACAATAAACTACATTTTTTAGAAATAAGTGGTAAAAATGTCAGTTATAAAACTACAATGGTTGGCCTTTATTGAGTCCATTTGAAGTAGAACCTCATTTGTTCCAATCCCTAATACTCAAAATATCAATGGATAGACTTTAGTTGCAAACATGAGTCTTTAAAGGCAAGTGCATTAAGACAAATGTTTGTAGGAAAATGTCACTTTCTGAGCAATTTCATTTGTCTTGGCTAACACAGCTTGTATATGAGTGAATGCTGAGTGTTTCAGAGTTTCAATATAGACATTTTTGAGACTCCTAATTTCTCATAACTTAGCATCTAAATATTAACTTCAATTAATTTGGATTGCTTAAAAGTATAAACTTCATTATATATTTGGGAAAAATCTATACATTCTGTGACTATTCTAAAAATAATGAATTCTTAAGGGAGAATGGGAGAAAAAAGCCAGAAAGCTTTAAAGTGATTTCTCTTTTGGAGTAAGCTGTATGAGAAACCTAAAACTGCCCTTTCCTTCTTTTTAACTGATAAAAATGCTAGGCATGTAAGTTAGGAATGCTAACAGGGTAGAAAGATTTTTTTAAATTGATCTTTACAGCTGCCACAAAAATGAAAGGTGAAGTCATGACAAGAACCACTAAATGAAATACATGCAAGTAATTCAAAAAGAAAAATCTTATCACTCTAATGGCCCTTGGTTGGATTTGTATATAAACAAATGGAATTAGACATGCAACAATATGGAATGATATTTTAAGATTAAGAAGAGATTCAAATTTAACAATCTATTTATTCACTAGCTTTTACAGTTTAAAAAATACTCTCTTTTTTCCTACTCTACCCTGGGGGGTCGTCCTTAACTCTAAAAATACATTCCCACCTTCAGCCTTTGAAGTTTGTAAACACTGAAAGGATAAAATGTGGCATTTTCCTCAGACCAACTCTTGACATTTAGGAATCAAAGTATATATATATATATATATATTTGCTGTACGCGGGCCTCTCGCTGTTGTGGCCTCTCCCGTTGCGAAGCACAGGCTCCAGACACACAGGCTCAGCGGCCATGGCTCATAGGCCCAGATGCTCTGCAGCATGTGGGATCTTCCCAGACCGGGGCATGAACCCGTGTCCCCTGCATCGGCAGGCGGACTCTCAACCACTGCGCCACCAGGGAAGCCCCAAAGTATATTTTTAAAATGTTTCAGGCCAACCAGATTGCAGAACCCTGGTAAGGAGAGGGCAATGTTATTCCTTGGGAACAAGGAAGGAGTCTTAAACACATAGTCAATTATAATTGCTTTACTGCCCCAGGTAGTAGGAGCTCCAGACTTTCCTGGAAAGCACTGACATTATTTAGGGTCATGTTTCTTAATGTAAATAAAAGTAAATCTGACTTTTATATAAAATTAGCTACTTACTATTTTTTTTTTAAACTTTAAAAGCCAGGAGACATTGTAAAGGATGTTGGCTTTTCAATATCTTCCAGATGTTCAAAAATTCGTAGTCTTGCTCATTCGGATGGACCACCCAAAGACAGTGCCAGAATTGTGTGATTCCATCATTAAAAGAATGCCAATTAGTTGAGCTGCAATATCTCACTGTACTGGGGAGGATGACTAGTTCACAGCCTTCAGTAAATAGTCATTTGGGTCTGAACTGGGATTACCAAGGAGAGCAATGGGCTGATGTATTTTATGCAGCCTGACTCGTTGTATAACAGGCAAAGCAATTTAATGAAAATGGTCCTGAGCTCTGGTTTCATTCAAATGAAATCTTTGATTCCGGTTACTTACAGACTATTGTGTTAAACTTTAATCAATTCCATTTAGGTCTGCATAAAAATAGGGGTACATGATCAGTTTTACCATATAAATAAAATACAATGCATTTATAAAATTAAAACTGTGAGTTTTGAAATTTTTGAACAACATATGATGTGAGAAAATGCTCACAATATGTAACTGAATTACAAAATTGAGAAAAAAAATAATATTTAGAGTCAGATCCTAGCTTTACTAAAATATAGTTTAAAATTTACTATAAACTAAATTTATAAAAATAGAAACTGTTTATGTGGTGAGGAGAGGAAAAACTTTCTTCTTTATCTGTATACTGTAATTTATTTTACAATGAATTAATAGAAATTATTTTTATAATCAGAAAAAAATAGATAAATGTTTCCAAAGCAAAAAGAAAAAATTTCTGCAATGGCAATACATGCAGCCCATTTAAAAATGTTTAATCATTCTAGGTAATTGTTTAAAGAATATTTGCTACAGATAAACAAGCATATCAACTATTCTACTGGAATTAGGGCCTATATTAGAAAAAGTAAATGAATGTTGCTTATAACTAAAGACAGCAGTATAGAAGCAGCCCACTGGTTTTTTGGCCTGTGACTCATAACCAATCATTTCCTTATTCAACATTAATAAATACTCCTAAAATTACTATTGTATTAAGAATAAGAAAATATACTTGTGTACTCCTTGAAAAATGCAAAGTCCAAAGCCATGTGACTGCTTCTGTTTTGTGAGAGCAGTCCATAGTGTCTTGGTGTGCTGCAGACATCCTGGAATACAGCCAACATAAGCATATTGGTCAAGGCTACACTGAGCTGGAAGCTGGTGCGTGGGTGGGCTTCAGGCCGCCAGACACTGGGACCTTCGTCTATTAGCCTCCAGGCCCGGATATAGAGGATGCTGTCGTCCTAGGACTTTTCACCTTCTGCTCTCTCTGCCCTAGAGTTTAGGGTACCCAGAGGACAGTGGAAGTAAGACTGGCATCAAAACATCTTGATCAAAAATGATGACAAGTTCTCCTCAGACTCCACTGCTTTTGGAGAACAGCCTCCACACAGGATGTATTAACCTGGTTAAGCAGAGCCACAGTCATAAGAGTTACTTAAATCACTTCTCCTGTTCAGCTTTGTGATTCTGACCGTGTGGCTGACAGGGTCTTGGTGCTACGGCCTGGTGTCAGGCCTGAGCCTATGAGGTGGGAGAGCCAAGTTCAGGACATCTGACCACCAGAGATCTCTTGGCCCCACGTAATATCAATTTGCGAGAGCTCTCCCAGAGATCTCCATCCCAATGCTAAGACCCAGCTCCACCCAATGACCAGCAAATTCCAGTGCTGTACGCCCCAGGTCAAACAACTAGCAAGACAGGAACACAACCCCAGCCAATAGCAGAAAGGCTGCCTAAAATCATACTAACTACACAGACACCCCAAAACACACCACCAAACACAGCCCTGCCCACCAGAAAGACAAGATCCAGCCGCACCCACCAGAACACAGGCACGATTTCCCTCTACCAGGAAGCCTGCACAGGCCACTGACTCAAACTCATCCACTGGGGGCAGACACCAAAAACAACAAGAACTACGAACCAGCAGCCTGCGAAAAGGAGACCACAAACACTGTAAGTTAAACAAAACGAGAAGACAGAGAAATATGCAGCAGATGAAGGAGCAAGGTAAAAACCCACCAGACCAAACAAATGAAGAGGAAATGGGCAGTCTACCTGAAAAAGAATTCAGGGTAATGACAGTAAAGATGATCCATATCTTGGAAATAGAATGGAGAAAATACAAGAAACGTTTAACAAGGACCTAGAAGAACTAAAGAGCAAACAAAAAATGACGAACAAAGCAATAAATGAAATTAAAAATTCTCTACAAGGAATAAAGAGCAGAATAACTGAGGCAGAAGAACGGATAAGTGACCTGGAAGATAAAACAGTGGAAATACCACAGAGCAGAATAAAGAAAAAAGAATGAAAAGAATTTAGGAGAGTCTTAGAACCTCTGGGACAACATTAAATGCACCAACATTCAAATTATAGGGGTCCCAGAAGAAGAAAAAAAGAAAGGGACTGAGAAAATATTTGAAGAGATTATAGTTGAAAACTTCCTTAATATGGGAAAGGAAATAGTCAGTCAAGTCCAGTAAGTACAGAGAGTCACATACAGGATAAATCCAAGGAGAAACATGCCAGGACACATATTAATCAAACTATCAAAAATTAAATACAAACAAAAAACATTAAAAGCAGCAAGGGAAAAGCAACAAATAATATACAAGGGAATGCCCATAAGGTTAACAGCTGATCTTTCAGCAGAAACTCTGCAAGCCAGAGGGGAGTGGCAGGACATATTTAAAGTGATGAAACGGAAAAGCCTACAACCAAGATTACTCTACCCAGCAAGGATCTCATTCAGATTCGATGGAGAAATTTAAAACTTTACACACAAGTAAAAGCTAAGAGAATTCAGCACCACCAAACCAGCTTTACAACAAATGCTAAAGGAACTTCTCTAGGCAGGAAACACAAGAGCAGGAAAAGATCTACAATAACAAACCCAAAACAATTAAGAAAATAGTAATAGGAATATAAATATCAATAATTACCTTAAATGTAAATGGATTAAATGATCCAAACAAAAGACACAGACTGGCAGAATGGATACAAAAACAAGACCCATATATATGCTGTCTACAAGAGACCCACTTCAGACCTAGGGACACATACAGACTGAAAGTGAGGAGATGGAAAAAGATATTCCATGCAAATGGAAATCAAGAGAAAGCTGGAGTAGCAATTCTCATATCAGGCAAAATAGACTTTAAAATAAAGTCTATTACAAGAGACAAAGAAGTACACTACCTAATGATCAAGGAATCAATCCAAGATGAAGATATAACAATTGTAAATATTTATGCACCCAACATAGGAGCACCTCAATACATAAGGCAAATGCTAACAGCCATAAAAGGGGAAATTGACAGTAACACAATCATAGTAGGGGACTTTTAACACCCCACTTTCACCAATGGACAGATCATTCAAAATGAAAATAAATAAGGAAACACAAGCTTTAAATGATACGTTAAACAAGATGGACTTAATTGATATTTATAGGCCATTCCTTCCAAAAACAACAGAATACACTTTCTTCTCAAGTGCTCATGGAACATTCTCCAGGACAGATCATATCTTGGGTCACAAATCAAGCCTTGGTAAATTTAAGAAAATTGAAGTCATATCAAGTATCTTTCTCAACAACAATGCTATGAGACTAGATATCAATTACAGGAAAAAAACCTGTAAAAAATACAAACACATGGAGGCCAAACAATACACTACTTATTAACTAAGAGATCACTGAAGATATCAAACAGGCAATCAAAAAATATCTAGAAACTAATGACAATGAAAACACGTTGACCTAAAACCTATGGGGTGCAGCAAAAGAAGTTCTAAGAGGGAAGTTTATAGCAATACAATCCTACCTCAAGAAACAGGAAACATCTCAAATAAACAACCTAACCGTAAACCTAAAGCAATTAGAGAAAGAAGAACAACAAAATCACAAAGTTAGCAGAAGGAAAGAAATCAAAAAGATCAGATCAGTCATAAATGAAAAAGAAATGAAGGAAACCATAGCAAAGATCAATAAAACTAAAAGCTGGTTCTTTGAGAAGATAAACAAAATTGATAAACCATTAGCCAGACTCATCAAGAAAAAATGAGAGAAGACTCAAATCAATAGAATTAGAAATGAAAAAGGGAAAGTAAAAACTGACACTGCAGAAATACAAAGCATCATGAGAGATTAATACAAGCAACTATATGCCAATAAAATGGACAACCTGGAAGAAAAGGACAAATTCTTAGAAAAGCACAACATTTTGAGACTGAACAAGGAAGAAAGAGAAAATATAAACAGACCAATCACAAGCACTGAAATTGAGTCTGTGAGTAAAAATCTTCCAACAAACAAAAGCCCAGGAACAGATAGCTTCACAGGCAAATTCTATCAAACATGTAGAGAAGAGCAAACACCTATCCTTCTCAAACTCTTCCAAAATATAGCAGAGGGAGGAACTCCCAAACTCATTCTATGAGGCCACCATCACCCTGATACCAAAACCAGACAAAGATGTCACAAAGAAAGAAAACTACAGGCCAATATAACTGATGAACATAGATGCAAAAATCCTCAACAAAATACCAGCAAACAGAAGCCAACAGCACATTAAAAGGATCATACACCATGATCAAGTGGGGTTTATCCCAGGAATGCAAGGATTCTTCAATATATGCAAATCAATCAGTGTGATATACCATATTAACAAACTTAAGGATAAAACCCATATGATAATCTCAATAGATACAGAAAAACCTTCTGCAAAATTCAACACCCATTTATGATCAAAACTCTCCAGAGAGTAGCCATACAGGGAACCTAACTTAACATAATAAAGGGTTTGTAACATAAAATATTACAAACCCACAGCCAACATCGTTCTCAATGGTGAAAAACTGAAACCATTTCCACTAAGATCAGGAACAAGACAAGGTTGGCTACTTTCACCACTATTATTCAATATAGTTTTGGAAGTTTTAGCCACAGCAATCAGAGAAGAAAAAGAATAAAAGGAATCCAAATCAGAGAAGAAGAAGTAAAACTGTCACTGTTTGAAGATGACATGATACTATACATAGAGAATCCTAAAGATGCTACCAGAAAACTACTGGAGCCAATCAATGAATTTGGTAAAGTAGCAGGATACAATATTAATGCACAGAAATCTCTTGCATTCCTATACACTAATGATGAGAAATCTGAAAGGGAAAATAAGGAAACACTCCCATTTACCACTGCAACAAAAAGAATAAAATACCTAGGAATAAACCTACTTAAGGAGACAAAAGACTTGTATGCAGAAAACTATAAGACATTGATGAAAGAAATTGAAGATGAATGAAACAGATGGAGAGATATACCATTTTCTTGGTTTGGAAGAATCAACAGTGAGAAAATGACTATACTACCAAAGCAATCTACAGATTTAATGCAATCCCTATCAAACTATCAATGGCATTTTTCACAGAATTAGAACAAGAAATTTCACAATCTATGTGGAAACACAAATGACCCCAAATAGCCAAAGCAATCTTGAAAAAGAAAAATGGAGCTGGAGGAATTAGGCTCCCTGACTTCAGACTATACTATAAAGCTACAGTAATCAAGACAATTTTGTACTGGCACAAAAACAGAAATATAGAGCAATGGAAAAGGATAGAAAGCCCAGAGATAAACCCATGCACATATGGTCACCTTATCTTTGATAAAGGAGGCAAAAATATACAATGAAGAAAAGACAGCATCTTCAATAAGTGGTGCTGGGAAAACTGGGCAGCTACATGTAAAAGAATAAAATTAGAACACTGCCTAACACCATACACAAAAATGAACTCAGAATGGATTAAAGACCTAAATGTAAGGCCAGACACTATTAAACTCTTAGAGGAAAACATAGGCAGAACACTCTGTGACATAAATCACAGCAAGATCCTTTTTGACCCACCTCCTAGAGAAATGGAAATAAAAATAAACAAATGGGACCTAATGAAACTTAAAAGCTTTTGCACAGCAAAGGAAACCATAAACAAGATGAAAAGTCAGCCCTCAGAATCAGAGAAAATATTTGCAAACAAAGCAACTGACAAAGGATTAATCTCCAAAATATACAAGCAGCTCATGCAGCTCAATATCAAAAAAACAGACAACCCAATCCAAAAATGGGCAGAAGATCTAAACAGACATTTCTCCAAAGAAGATATACAGATTGCCAACAAACACATGAAAGGATGCTCAACATTACTGATCATTAGAGAAATGCAAATCAAAATTACCATGAGGCATCACCTCACATCCGTCAAAATGGCCATCAGCAAAAAATCTACAAACAATAAATGCTGGAGACGGTGTGGAGAAAAGGGAACCCTCTGGCACAGTTGGTGGGAATGTATATTGATACAGCCACTGTGGAGAACAGTATGGAGGTTCCTTAAAAAACTAAAAATAGAAGTTCCATATGACCCACCAGTCCCACTACTGGGCATATACTCTGAGAAAACCATAATTCAAAAAGAGTCATGTACCACAATGTTCAATGCAGCAGTATTTACAATAGCAACCTAAGTGTCCAATGACAGATGAATGGATAAAGAAGATGTGGCACATATACATACAATGAAATATTACTCAGCCATAAAAAGAAACAAAATTGAGTTATTTGTAGTGAGGTGGATGGACCTAGAGTCTGTCATACATAGTGAAATAAGTCAGAAAGAGAAAAACAAATACCGTATGCTAACACATATATATGGAATCTTAAAAAAAAAACTTTTTGAAGAACCTAGGGGTAGGACAGGAATAAAGACACAGATGTAGAGAATGGACTTGAGGACACGGGGAGGGGGAAGGGTAAGCTGGGACAAAGTGAGAGAGTAGCATTTACGTATATACACTAACAAATGTAAAATAGATAGCTGGTGGGAAGCAGCTGCAGAGCACAGGGATATCAGCTCAGTGCTTTGTGATCACCTAGAGGGGTGGGATAGGGAGGGTGGGAGGGAGACGCAACAGGGAGGGGATATGGGGATATATGTATACATATAGGTGATTCACTTTGTTATACAGCAGAAACTAACACAACGTTGTAAAGCAATTATACTCCAATAAAGATGTTAAAGAAAAATAAAAAGAAATGTAAGGAAAGAGTTAAGAGCTGGGAGTATAGATAAAATAGAATTGTCCATCAGTTTGTAATTGTTGAATCTGAGCAGTGGGTACAATGGGAGTTCATTAAACTTTTCTGGCAGCTTTTATAAGTGCTTATAACTTTCCATAATAAAAAAAAAATTTTAAGGAGATACAGAAATGTGCACAAAAATAAAACGTTTCTTGAACTTATTTTAGCTGGCTCTAACAATCACATCACAATTTCAAGCTCTAATACAGCCAACACTTTAAGGTATGAAGAGGCTTGACCTTTATTATTTTTTCTTTCAGATATAAATTTTCTTTGCCCTTTCTAATCTTGTAACTAATGAGCTCTTCAGTTATACTTATCATTAAGTATTTTAAAACCAAAGTTCCTTTCAGGATGACCCTTCAAAATGCCCTTTATCATCACCAATTTGCTTCTCAGCCTTACTCCAGCACTGCTAGTACCTAGAAGTAAACAGCCTTATACAATTGGTTGTAAAAATGTCCACTTTGAAAAGTGAACTCTGGTGTCTAAATATCACAACAACCCTTCAAATTCCTTTATAAATTATTCCAAATGTTGTCTTCTTATTATGGTAGCATATTCTGTACTTTTGGCTTTGCTCACTGAAAGCAATACTAGGTCTTTGAATGAGGAGTCTACTGTTCTTTCTTTTTTCCTTTCCTTACTCAGTAGTATTACTATGAGAATACTTATTCACTCTTATTCAACAAATATTCAGGACCTACTGAGTGCTCTGAGGAGAGTATGAAAAGGAAGGCAATCATTGCTTTAAATTTGATCAGATCATAGGAAAGAAAAATATTTTTAAAACTAGGAAGGATTAGTAAGTTAATAATAATTTAGTCTGAAGTATATGTAAATTTAGTTAATACTAAATGTTCTAGATAACCTTTGGAAAAAAACCAATCTTCCACAAAGTTTTAAAATTAAATTATTTCAATTGATGAAGATGAATCAGAACAACTTTCAGGGCAAAGTGAAACAGTACTAGATTTAAAAATGGAGATCAATATAATGTATGAAGCAACTCCTGTTGTGCAAAAGTGCTGGATAAGGCTTATTGGAATGAAATATAATGAAAAAGGCTTCATTCAATTAGATCCATTGGATTGAATGGATTGACTGGGTTGCTGGAGTTGAACTGATTGGGTTTAATTTAAAAAGAGAAGAGCCTTTTCTGGGAAATAATGAGAATAAGAGGATGGGTAGATATGAGACCACCAGAACAAGGAGCTTGAGTTTGGCTCATTAGATCTTTAATAAGAGCTGTGCATCCTTAAACTATCATTCACAAAATTAAAACTATGATTCAAATTTAAATTAAACAAATAGTTATTGAACACATTCTAGCAGGCACTATTAACTTTATAATTCTGGTTAAGAAAAATTATCTCAGTGGCTCTTTTAGGATGAACTTGAAGAGGAACAGACTGAAGTGACAGAGTTCAATAAGAATGTCATTGAGTTCCTCCAGGCATGAAATAAGAAGGTTCTGATCAAGCAGTGAAAAGCAGACTGCCAGGATTTCAGTAACTTGACCCCTATTGTTGAAGACCAAGTCCAACCAAATTTATACCAAATTCTGTTTTATATCAAGAAATATTAAAGTTCTAATGTATTAATATTAAAGTAGCCTTGCAGTCAGTTTGCTTGGTGAATATTTTACACTTGTCACCTTCTACCACAAGCATCAACAATAGAAAATAAAATAAATCACCCATGTTTTCCTTTACTGTCCAACAAGCAGAATTATTCAATAGAGAACATTTTTTAACAGTGTAGTGAGTTCCCAAATGGACCATAACCCAGAATGTCTAGATAGTTGATCCTCCGGCTTCAGGCTCCATTCCTATTTGCATCTATTAATTTGCAAAGGGTATTGAAGTCTTCTGAGAAAAGAACTCAAAATAGTTTGCACTTGTAGTTGAAGCAAAAAGAAGAAGGAAGATCTAAGAGATCCTAACAAGGAGTACTCTAGAGTTTCTGGGAGACAATTCATTTTTGAGGAAAAAGTCCTTAGGCATAGTGGGTTGGACTGAAGTATGTCTGAAGACATTTATAGTTTATAGTGTAGCCTGGTAGTTAAGTCAAAACCAGCCATCCTGGGGTGTATGTATTACTAAAGAAAAGTCAGCAAGCAGGACTAAAAGAGGTGTGTATGAATAAATTCAGCAATACCTTGGTGCCCAGTGTCTCTCCTTAGAAACAGTGGAGGGGACCAATTTCTTAGACCTTAAAATACTGGTAAAGGCAGGCCTGTGGAGGCAAGACAGAGGAAACAGCAACCAAATGAGGCATCAAGCACTAGTCCAGGATGAAGGGACAATAAAGCCAACAGCAGTTTCAGGGAGCTTCAAGAATTTGCTAGATAATCTTGGGGGTCTCCTAAAGTTACAGCAAGGAAAGGAAAGCTCCAATAGAAGTCTAATACAAGTCTGCATACTTGTATTAGAGACTATCAAAACAGCAAGATTCTGATTAACACAAAGCTGCCAATAAGGTGAACAAGTGAGGAATAAATTGCAGTTGTATCACAAGATCCTAATCCCTTCATCTCTCAGAGTAGACAGAGCCCTGGGCAGCCAAAGCCCCACCCTCCACCCCAGCAGGAGAAAAACACCTTCATCTCTGGCTGCTCCAGGACAAGGCACTACTTGCAGCCAAGGAGGTGCTCTATCACCTGGCCAGATGAGAGCCCCAGACAACGGGCCTATGGAGCTGCTGGAGGGGTGTTCTAGGAACCAAGAAGAAAACCGGAACGAAGGCATGGGGGAGTTCAGGGTGGGATGTAGATTGAGGATGTGGGGCAGGGCCTAGGTCTAGTAAGTGCAGCTGCATGCAAATAGCAGGGTGCCTCTCTTCACATGTATGGGATAATGCTCTCTGTGGGTGATGTGACCTTTACTAGTGACATCCAAGCCAGTGACTGCCCCAACAATGTGTGCATGTCCTATAAGTGAGAACATCATCAACGCTTCGAAATGTTTAATACGAAAAATTCTATTGCATTCACAATCTGCTCACATTATTCCAAGAAACTGCCATATTTCACTTGCTAATAAAAGAAAGAGCTGTAAATTTGTTTAAAAATAATTCCAAATCTTGTGCATTCTTGCACAGTTGTGAAAAAATTTTATCACTGTCCGTTGGAACAGTCTAGATGATGAGGGAGAATTTAATTGCTTTATTCAACACATATTTATTGAACATCTATTATATGCCAAGCATTGCTCTGGGTGCTGAGGATTCAGTAGTGAAAAAAAGAAACAAAAATGTATGCCTTCTTGGGATAGGTCAGCAATGAACACTTATGGTATGTATGTATGTTGCCTATTGTCCACTGGTCTCTCCTCCATTTATGAAAAATTTGATTACCAGACTCATAGTCTTCCTTTCCAATCCAAATCTGCCATTATCCTGACAGAATCCAATGCTCAACATGAGGGCAATTCAGCCAATATTCTAGCGTCTCACCTCCTTAACCATGTCATGTTTAATGACCCTCAATTCTACTCCACTGGCTTTATTACTTCCCATATTCCCACAGACATACTGTTGAAATGTGTCACTACCAGAAAGTAAAATTGCTTATTCAGATGTCCCAGTCATTTATGCCAATCGCCACCTATCCTTCCAGTGTATTTGCCCAATTACTCTCACAACTGATCTACAACCTCATAGGTAGAACCAGTCCAGAGTTTCAACCATTCTCTTTCAATATCCAAAACTCTTTGGTCCCATGTTTCTTTCATTCCTCCCATCTGGCAAAACGTCAACCTAGAATTAATCCATGTGTCTGCCTTCCCCAATCCTGTACCCAACAAAGCGCAAATATCAGACAGAGCAAGAAATATTTACAGGAGAGTGACTAGGCAAGTTTATAGAGTACAGGTAGAGGGTTATTCATAGGAGAGTGGAATTACAGGAGAGAATGTGTTATAAACAAGCTTCAAAGCTTTTCCTAATGAATTTATTGGTTAAACTAAAGGAGAAAAAAGGACTCATTCATTCCCTCCGTACTCATTAAGAAATTTGGATAATTGTAACTAGTACCAGCTAAAATTTCACTTTGCTCCATCCAAAACATAGCTGATTAGGAAACTATCGAAAGTGATTAGCCTGATTAAAGTTGAAGGCCAAGAAATTCTTTCCAGAGAATTATAAAACCACTTTATGGGTAAAAAAATACATTTATATGATTTTTTAAGACATAGCCTAGGGGCTTCACTGGTGGCACACTGGTTAAGAATCTACCTTCCAACGCAGGGGACACAGGTTCAAGCCCTGGTCCAGGAAGATCCCACGTGCTGCGAAGCAACTAAGCCCGTGCACCACAACTGCTGAACCTGCGCTCTAGAGCCCATGAACCACAACTACTGAGCCCATGTGCCACAACTACTGAAGCCCGCGCGCCTAGAGACTATGCTCTGCAACAAGAGAAGCCACCGCAATGAGAAGCCCGTTTGCAACGAAGGATAACCTCCTCTTGCTGGAACTAGAGAAAGCCCACGCACAGGAACAAAGACCCAATGCAGCCAAAAAAAAAAAAAAAAAAAGACATAGCCTACTTTCTGCTTTCCTGCCCCTGTCAGCAATGTGACTAGAGGCACTTAAAAATAATAAAACTGCACTTTTAAAATTAATGTTCTAAGTCAACTTGTTACTAAAACAGGCAGCCTTTTCTCCCAATTAGGATAATGTAGACTTGTTTTACTGCATTTGAAGAGGGTTTCTGCAGGTGTGGTCAACCATAATTAATTTAGATTTTCAAAGTTATTGAGAATGCTATTCATTTGAGTAAAGATAATCATTAAACAACATGTTAAAAGTTCTTTAGTTTCATTGTTTTTAGGTGATGTTGTAATTCTAAAGTGAGGAAGTTGAAATTTGTTCTTAACAAGAAATAGAATAATGTTCAAATGTGCGTTGTCCTTTACCCAGAGACACCAAGAACCACTCCCAACTATATCTGCATGCAACATATTTGCAACCACTGTTGCATGAAATCTTATCTGAAATCTGTTGGAAAAACCTGTAGAGCCAGTTCCTGAGCCTCTCAAAAAAAAAAATAATCAGCCACAGTACCTTTAATGTAACCAAAAACAGTATTCTTGAGTTTATTCTCCAGTCTTGACCACTATAGAAAATTGGCTATTTCTACAAAAAAAAAAAAAATCCCTTTCAAAGGATATAATTTACCATTATTAAAGACATTTGAAAGAGTATACTCTGAGGAATAATTCTAACAGAGATTTCAAACATATTTTGAACAATAAGAGTATCATTTAAATAAATATGTATCATCCCAGTGAGGCTGCTTAAGGAAGTAATACCCAGTGAGAGGTCAAAGTTCTAATGTATTTATAAAAAGGTCATATCACTGGATAGTCACACTTTTTATTTATTCAAAAAATACTTATTGAGTACCTATTTTATGCCAGCACTGTACGAGGAGCTAGGTCTACAGTGGTAAACTGAGATAGTCTCTACACTCATGGAGCTTAAAGTGTAGTGGGGCAAACAGACACAGGTGAATTAGCAAAGAAATAAAGTATAAAAAGTATGTGCTACAAAGTGAAGGAACAGAGTGAAGAGGTAAAGGATTTCAGTGGGGCTGTCTCCAGACAGATTGGTCAGGGAAGTCTTCTTAAAGGGCGTTACATGTGAGCTGAGATCTAAAGGCTAAGATGGAGCCAGTCATTTGAAGAAGGTGGAAGCTCTGAGGTCCAGCCTGAATAAAGACCCAAATGAAGGAAAGGCTGATTGATTCCAAGGAACTGAAAGATCATGACTGTGGCCGAAGTGCAGAGAGATAGAGGAGAGATACGGGACCAGTGAGGCAGAGGTGACCAGGCTATGCAGAGCCTGGTGTACCTTGGTTAAGAAGTCACTGGCACAAGGATGTATGCCAATTTTTTTTAAAAAAGGACTATAAAATGGTCTGTGCCTGTTGATTAAAGGTATGTAAAATGCTTTGCAATTATAAAGAGATCACAGAAATACTGAAACCATTTGTGTTTGAAAATACTTTAGTATTTTCTTTTAGAATTGGTTAACCAAATAATACTATGATTACATTTAGATAAAGCAATGTTTTACTGTAATGTGCCTGAAACTCTCATTCTCTTAACTAAAGATTTGCTTTAAAATCTTGGCTACACTAATTGCTTTAAAATCTTGGCTACACTAATTGCTGATTGCTGGCTGTAGCAAACCCTGTTGGCATTTCACTTACGTTCTGTCAATCCCTCTTACTAGCGCTGGCGATCAAACCTCCTGACTTTATGTATTTTGTTGCTAACTGCTCATTATGGAAACCTTAGATTTGCCCTTGGACTTTGGAGCTACCTACAGGTGAGAGTCAGAGGGACCCAGGAGTTTGCTGTCTTTCACAACTTGTGCTGAGTATAAACACCTAGTTCATCTTCCCTGGAATGACAACACTGTGAGGTGCAATGTGTACTTCAGAGCCCCAGGGGTGTTAGGCTGAGACCAGGACTTTTACTGGAAAGCAAACCTTTGGCTGGCTTCTTCCCCCAGTTCCTTCCTGGATTCTCTTGGGAATGTTCTAGCACACCAGTTGAACCCAAATCCTCAGCTCAAGTTCTTTTTAAGGAATAACTAGATATAATCACTCCTTAATTTATACATGCAAGCTTTTATTTATTCACCTACGCATTCTTTCACCCATCTTTATTGAGCCCTTACCAGGCAGTGTGCACCATGCAAGGCAGTTCTTGTATAATGAAAAGAGGTGTTTTAGTCTACCCCTACATCTAAGTATAACACATCCTAAGTTAATGACCTGTATTTGATTAATCAAATAATTATTATTTGATTAAATAATTTAATCAAACCTGTATCTGATTAATCAAATAATCTGTTTTATGTGATTAATCAAGTTAGTTAAATGAAGTTATTTGTACTTGATTATATTTAATCAGCTAACCAAAAGAAGAAGGTACAACTAAAGATGTAATGTTTTCAGAAATGTCCATACTCTAAATTGTTCCTGAAATAAATACATCTAACCCCATGGGGCTGGCCTCTAACACTTGGAAAATTCATGTGCCTAATTAGTGAAACATTCATACACACACACATTCACACAAAGATTCATTCACATACACACTTGTATACTCTCTTACATTCACATTTGTTCTCAATCTTTTTCTCACCCTCTCACATTCACAATCTGCCAAAAACTTACTTACACGTGCTCTCTCTCTCTCTCTCTCTCTCCTTCCACATTCTCTGATGTATTCATTCTTTATCTCTCTCACATACTCTTTACTGAACACTCACCTATACTTTCTCCCTTTCATGCTGATTCTTATATATACTTTCTCTGGCATGCACCCTCATACTCTTACACTCTCACATGCTCACACTGTTCCACAAACATATTTTCCCACAGTCTCACACTCATTCTCATACACTTATCACTCTCTCTTACATACTCTTTTACACACCCAACTCTTATACTCTCATACACAATCTTTCACTTTTTCACACGCACACACACACACACACATACACATGCTACATATTATGGTCCTATTTTCCTAGTTTTAAGTAAATGCTTTGTGAAATAGTTGAAATGGAAATAACGGAAAGGGTGAGAGTAACACATCCATAAGTGGGATTTCACTAGTTTTAAACTACATTCTGGTTCTAAAACATACATAGTGGTAAACCCAGCAACTAAGTGATGCTGAGTGTTATAGAAATTTTTTAGAAGAGGCAATGTAATCTCTCCAAGGATTCTAATTCCTAATCCCTCATACAATTATGAAACTGAAAAAGACAAAAATCACCATTTTGAACAATCCTCTTTTGTAATAAATGAAGAATCTGAGACGCAGCCAGGTTACGTGATTTCTCATGATTTAAATAGTTAAATAAGCCACTACGGAAATTAGTCTTGGGCAACTGTTCAAGTTAATTATACAACACAGTGATTAAGAGTGTGGCTTGTGGAGTCACACTGCCTGCATTGGAACCTCTGCCCTATCGCCCATTACCTATTTCCTGTAGGCAAAATCACTTTCCTAAACTTCAATTTCTCCATCTGTAAGAATAGTATAAGAGTATCTACACATAAGGTTGCTATAAAGGATAAATTAGTTAATCCATGGAATGTCCTTAATCTAGTTCTTGGTTCATAAAAAATGTTCAGGAAATATTAACTATATTACCTACCAAATATACATCTATTTTCAAGATGTTGCTTTAAATTACATCAATTTTTATCAGTTAGGAAAGTAGGTGGAAAATGCACTCTATCTAAAGTTTCTGTTCCCAGAAATTGTACAAGAGTAATGGACCTTATCCTACAAGGAAAAAAGAAATCTCTCTGGGAAGGGAATGAGAGCCACCGGGACTGTTTCAGGTTCTTCAAGGTACCATCTATAGTATGAATCCTGAAAGTTATAGAAATGAATACATGACACTACCTTCTTGAAAGCAGACTTATAACATCCTTCCTGACTTTTGAATCAGACTCAGATGGTGGCCTCAGGGGTGCACCAAAAGGCACATTGGGTCAGATTCTGGAGAATTCAGAAGAAACTGGGAGGTAAGAGAAGAGGGAAATCAGTACTGGCCCACACAATGAGAGTGATAGAAAATAAAATTCTTGATTGTGAGATAAAAAAAAGCAGAGAGAGACATAATATACATGACTTAGAATTTCATTATAGTAAATTATTAAATAGAAGCCCCTTAATAATATGTATTTTTAATTTTGAATGAATTATTAGAAAGCAAAAAATAATAGAGTGTACTTTTTTTTTAAATTAAAATCTTACCATTCCCATCTACTCTGGTTAGAATAATCTAGCACATTGTTTTGATATCACAATTTACATTCTGGATGAGGGTAAAAACAACTTTTTTTCTTTATTAAATTCTTTATGATAATATTACTGAAACACTATAGTTACATATGTTTTTGCATTCTTTCTGAGTGACAAATAGCATAACAAAATTGCCCTCATTCTTAATACAGACTGTCAAGACTGGAGTCTAGTTTTCATACTGACTAGAGGTTAGCGAGGATTGTGGCTAGACTCCCCTAGTTATGCCATGGCTTTTATGTATGTCAGTCTTAGTATTCAGCGATTATACCACCCAACTAGCCCACAAGAGCACTGTGCTCTCATCTACCGCTTCTGCTTCTGGGTGTTTGTTTTTATAAACTACTTTATTGAGGTATGATTGACATACAAAAAGCTGTATATATTTAATATATACAACTTGATGAGTCTGGAGATAAGTTTACATCCATGAAACCCTCACCACAGCCTAAGCCATAAGTATATTCATCACCTCTTAACATTTCTTCCTGCCCTCTTTATTATTTTGTGATAAGAGTACAACATAAGATCTACCTCTTAGCAAATTTTAAAATATACAGTATAGTGTTATTAAGTACAGGCACTTTGCTACACAGGAGATCTCTAGGACTTATTCATCTTGCACAAAAGAAACTTTGTATCCTTCAACTCAGACTTCTCCATTTCCCCCATCCCCAGCCCCTGGTAATCACCATTCTTCTCTCTGCTTCTGTGAGTCACATTTTTAGATTTTAGGTAAGTGGTATCATGTAGTATTTGTCCTCCTGAGTCTGGCTTATTTTACTTAGCATAATGTCCCCAAGGTCATTCATGTTGCAAATGGTAGGATTTCCTTCTATTTTTAAGGCTGAATAATATTCCACTGTGTGTATTTACCACATTTTTTAAATCCATTCATCCATCTATGGACACATTAAGTTATTTCTATATTTGGGCTATTGTGAATAATGCTACAATGAACATGATGAGGGGAGGTGCAGATACAATCTTTGAGATCCTGCTTTTAATTTCTTTGGATATATAGTTAATTCTAGGGCACACCTGTATACTTATGAATAAAGCCTGGAGAGCTGTCGGGGTGGGAGGATGCTGGATCAAGAAAGCAGGGGAAGTACTGCACGTGGATGGAAGGCTTAGTCCGGATCCTCATAAAGAAAGTGGGTAGAGAAAAGGGTCACCCCATGGAATCCCAGTATTTGGAATGACTTGTCTGTTTTGAGTGATGTGAAGAAAATGGAGACTTAGGTCTGGAGCTTCAGCTACTTCTATCTTGGGAGCCATGAACTGCATCCCAAAAGGAAGTGTCATTCAGTAAATGGCTGATATCACAGCAGCCTTACCAGGGCAAGAACACTATGGTGACCAGCGTCCACCTTGTGCAGAGTACACTATTGTGTGAAATCACATTGAAATATGGCCTACATTTCACATTGTAATTTAGAATATAATCTCATTTTTTGTGTTTTGACATAATTTGAATGGTTGTAGATGGACTAAAAAAAGTTGGTGCAAGATAAAGGGCTACAGAGGTCAGCATGTTCCCTGCATGCCATGTAAAGTCACTTTGGGAAAAACATGAGAGTGTCCCAAAGAGTGTCCACGAAAAAGTCTTTGCTTAGAAACCTCTACTAATTAGCTAATGACATAAATCAAGTTAAATGCATAACCAATATAATCCCAACCCATTATTACCAACAGTAAAGTAGGTGTCTGTGGAGGAAGGATATGAGGATGCAGGTAAATTTAGTTTTAAGCTTTGTTTTCTCTGTAGTCCTCTCTTTTAGGCACATTGTCTGCATAGATAAGCAGGCACCCTGTCCACCTCCATCCTACAGGAAATAAGTACTTAATATAATTCAAAAGGACAACAGACCCACCAAGCAGCACAATCCAAGGTGAGGTCTCCTGTGCCACAACTGCAGGGCCAGCCATAGAAAGCTCTGAAGAGAGCAAGACTGTTCCCACTTCAGGGACACATAGATGGGGACAAGCAGATGTAGGACCAGATGGAGTTGTGTGATTCTGTCTTATCAACAGAATCAGCAAAGTGGGAATTTCAGGGGAAATTACTAATGGAAAAAGATCTGTTCACTCCCTAGCAGGAACATGAGGAAGTCCATTATGGAAAGTTGTAATTAACTCTTGTGTCTCGAGACACAAAAATAATTGCGGTCCCACTAAGAGTATTATCACCTCCCAGTAAGCCTCTGGATTCATTCTGTTTTTGTGGAAATGGGTCCTCTCAGAATAAACAGAACCCTATTCTAACTTTCCTGTAAGACTGCTCCTTGTGCTGATCTGTCTCTTTTATGACCCTAAAATCCAATCTGACTGCATCTACTAACATTTTTTCCCAATTAAACCTGAAGGAAACATTCTCATGAAAACGTAAGGCAAGTCTGGTAATCTGGCTTCTGTATTTTTCCAATCCTCAAAATGATAAAACTTTGTTCTTTCTTTTGAGTGTTTTCATTCAGTCATCCAACAAACATTTCCAGAGCTTTTCCTATATTTTAGGCTAGAAGATAGATCCTGCAATCCCAGTGATAAATGAGTCAGTCTCTCCCTTCAAGGAGCATGCAGTCTTAATTTTTCCATGTCCAGCTGATTGATAATGGTTCCTCTAAGGTCCCACTTCTCACTGTACTGGCTCCCTACATAAAGGGGTTTCCATAGAGCATACTAGCCATTAATGGTCTATTCTGAACTGTGCAAATGCATTGCTCATCACATTGTCCCAGCCTGTTTTCAATTCTCCTCACCACCAACTTCATTATTAGTTCTTACATTTCCATCCAGCCCTACCTCCAACAGGTCTTTGAAGAAAACTGCTATGTTTATGACATTGTTTTTCTCAATAATAATTGACAATTATTGTCCTCCACCCTGACAGCACTGCAGTCTTAGCTTGTGTCAGGTATGCCCTTGCTAGTTCATAATAGTTCATACATCTGACTTCAACCTCAAGGATACAGCCCAGAGACCAGGAAATTAACTATCAACTCCAAAATCTTCTTTGTTTCTCTCAGCCAGGGCTGTCCCTAGGGTATGTGAATCCCCCTGTTTATGTAAGCAATTTTATTTTAAAAGGATTATAAAATCCTTGGGTCCATGTGAAGTATGGTTATTTATCAATAAATATTTAGAAACATGGGTAGAGAAGTCCTTAAATATTTCTTAATTGCCCAGTCAGAGAAGATTCTTCATAGTGTTGAGGCAACATCTATTCCTGTTCAGGTCTGAGAACCATCTTGTCATGTTCTTTATTGTCAAATGTGTCATTCCTATCTAATTTCATATCTCCCACTGTGAGAAAAAGGTAATAGTGCTGTTACTACCTACAATACCACGGCCTTCAGAACTTGTTTGCATGTAAACAACATAGATCTTGTTGCCTCTACAGTTCACTGATACTACTTATTTAATTCTTAGGAACCAGTTCAAGATGAGAGGAGCCTGGGATGACCCCGGAGGATCAAATCCCAGAACATTTCTGAGCATCTGGTCTTCCTAACCTTACAGAGTAGAGGGACTGAGAGTGCCCCAAAGAGGAAAAATAGGGACAAGGACTTACAAAAATTTCTGTGCACCTGATCTGGAAAGTGCTCACTGGCAGCCCTGTTCAGTTCCAGGCTATGAAAGGAGACTTAGAAAAATTTTTATAAAGGCTCTACCCAAAGTCCAGGGTCCGTGGTCTATGCCTCAGGGATAGAGGCCATACTTGCCTAAAAGGCAGTACTGCTCAATGGGATCAGAGAATGCAAATAAAATTCTTAATGATTTACTTTATCATCCCAAACACTCTGAGGAAGGCAAAATCTACAATCACTATAGCCTTACTTCACTACTCTTGATTTGGCAAGAAAAACAGGACTAGGGAACTATAAAGTGAAGAAGGCAAAAAAGGGAGCAAGGTAATGGGAACTTGATAATAAGCTATGAATCTACAAAGAAATAACAGAAAAGGAAGAGGTCAGTAAATTATAATCATGCTAGAGAGAACAAATATTACCCTAGAAAAGATATTTCTCCCATAATCCAATATCTCTTTTTCATTGTTCCAGGTCCTCTCCACATCCCAAGCAAATTCATTATTTTAAAATTATTAATTTGAAAGTTAATTTTAGATATTTGGGTATTGCTGCATTGAAAAGATAATTATTTTTTCAGTCATACCAGAAGGAAAAGCTTCTGGAGTTGGACAAAGCTGGGCATACCTGCCCCAAGCAGTTTTTACTGGACTAGCGTCCATCATCTACATATCTTTCATGGAGAGAGAATTACAGTTTGAACATTGTTTTTTCTTTCTTCTTTCTATTATTACACTAAAGCTAAATTTTAACTCACTTAAGAATTATACCTAATTTGCCCTTGAAATTACTTTAATGCCATTATTATTTAATGTTTTCTATTTTAAATATTTTAGGTGTATTAAAGTTCTATACTTACCACTGCAAACAGACTACCTAATAACCCCATCATTTTTATATTATAAAAGATGATTTAAATGCCCATAAAAGGAGGTAAAATTACATTTCCTCAAAATTTAAGATAAAAATATCACACACTAAACTTACCTTTTTTGTTCAGTGTGAAGAAATTACCATTTTATAGCTCAGAGCAACAAGAAGAAAACCATAAAATTAATACATGAGGAAACAACAATTTTCCTATAATTTTTCTCCCTTTCAGTAATCGATATTTCAACAAAAGTTTCTGGATTTATTTTGGATGTTATGATGTTTAGCCATTGAGATGGATATGATATTTTTTATTTATACTTGATAAATCTATAAAATGTATACCTGCGCAAGACCATAGAGATCATACAGCCCAATCTCCACTCTGTCCATGGGAAAACTGAGGGTCTGAAAGATTTCCTGGCTTGCTCTCCCCAGGAGGTCTGTGACAGAAATTGGATACAGATCCTGACTCCAAGACTGGTACACTTCTTTTTAATCTATCAAATAAGAGACAGACAGTTTGTGGATATAGAAAAGTCAAAAAGTATCTACAAACTAGAAAAGTTAGTAAGTGAATTTAACATGACTACTGATTCAAAATTTATATGAAAATTGGCTTATTTCTACAAAATGGAATTTTGATTGAGATTATGTTGAATCAATAGAGTAATTTGAAGAAAACTGATATGTTAACACTATTGAGTCTTGCAATCTATGCACATGATATATCACTCCTTTTATTTATGTCTGATTTCTTTGAGCAGTGCTTTGTAGTTTTTAGTGTAGATTACATATCTCTTGTTTTATTTATTCCTAAGAATTTTATAATTTCTGATCTTGTGTTAAATAATGTTTTTAAAGTTTTATTCTTCAGTGCTTATTGTTAGTATATAGAAATAATTGACTTTTGAATGTTGATTTATATTCAGCATACTTGTTAAATTCTATTGCTAATTATTCCAGTTTTTTGCAGATACTTTTGGATTTTCTATATTTACAATTGCATCACCTATATTTCATGGCAGTTTTGCTCCCTCTTTCCAATTTTTATTCTTTTCAAATTTTTCTCTTACTCCAATGACTAAAATAACTAAGACACTGCGATTACAAGTCGTCATGGTATACATCATTTTCTTCTCAACTTCAGAAAGAAAATTTTACTATTTCACCACTAACTACAATTTTAGATGTAGATTTTTTTTGGTAGATAATCTTTATTAAATTAAGAGCATTTCCTTTTATTATTATTTTGCTGAGTTTTTAAAATAGAGAATGACTGAATTTTAACAAATGCTTTTTACACATTGATTATGTTAATGTGGTGAATTACACTGATTAATTTTCAAATATTAAACCAATCTTTCCTTTCTGGAATAAACTCTTCTTGGTCACAATATATTATCTTTTCTTCATATACTGCTGAACTTGATCTGTTAATATTTTGTTTAGCATTTTTGTATCTAAGTTTACAGATATTGGCTTATAATTTTCTTTTCTTGTGTCCACATAGAGTTTTGGGATCAGTATATCTTGTCCTAAAAAGAAATAAGGGAATGTCCCCTTTTTTTTCTATTTTCAAATGTTTGTGTGAAATTGCTATTATTTTTTCTTTTTAATATTTGAAAGAAATCATCAGCAAAACCTTATAGGCCAGGAATTTTTCTTTGCAGGAATGTTGTTTATATTCAGATTCAATTTATTTAACAGATATAGCACCATTCATAATATCAACTTATTTTTACATCCCTGTAAGATCTATAGTAATAGTCCCTTTTACTTTCTTTCTATTGAACAGCTGTTTTCTACCTTTTATTTTCTTAGCCCATGTTTATGGAAGTCTGTCAATTTTATTAATATTTTCAAACAACTCATCTCTAGCATTTACAATTTTTCTCTGTTTCATTGACTTGTTCTCTTTATCTTTCCTCCCTTCTTCTTTCTTTGTATTTTACTTGCTCTTCTTTTTCTAGTTCCTGGAGATGGAAGCTTAGATAACTAAGTCTTAATCTTTCCTCTTTTCTATTTATATTTTTAAAGCTATAAATTTCCCCCAAGTCCTGCTTTAGCAGGATCCCACAGGCTTTAACATGTCATATATTCATTATTAGTTCAAAATTTTTTCGAATTTTTTTTCAATCTTTATGCCTTTTGCTTTTCTTGTCTTATTGCACAGTACAAGCTTGAACAGAATCAGTGGAATACACATACTTGGCTTATTCCTGATATTTCTATAGCTTGAATATCACTTTTGTTCACACCTCTCAGGGTCCATGCCATCCCCCCAAGACCTCCCCATTTTCACCTCCACAAAGGCAAAACATCAGGGTCATGGGCAGTGTGCCCTCTGCCCACCCATGTAGAGTCCAGAATTTAGGGCCAGCACCTAAACCAGGGATCAAACCAAACTATTCAGACCTTAACTGCTCCTCAGGGTGGATATGGCTCAGCCCAGGCCCAGAGCCACATCCTGGGGGTCTGGGTGGATAGAAGAGAAACATGGAGATCAAGAAGCTATCTGATATCTCCCAAACCCTCTGACCAGAGTCAGTTTCATTGCACATCTATCTGGGAGTCTAGTCCAGATAGAAATGTTTCGTCTATTCCTGATTCTTGGTGGTATCTTTTTTATTTTTGAAGTATAGTTTACAACATTGTGTTAGTTTCAGGTATACAGCAAAGTGATTCAGTTATATATATATATATATATATATTCAGATTCTTTTCCATTACAGGTTATTACAAGATATTGAATATAGTTCCCTGTGCTATGCAGTAAATCCTTGCTGTTTATCTATTACATAGTGGTGTGTACCTGTTAATCCCATACACCTAATTTATCCCTCTCCCCCTTTCCCCTTTGGTAACCATAAGTTTGTTTTCTATGTCTGTGAGTCTGTTTGTTTTGCAAATAAATTCATTTGTATCATTTTTTTAGATTCCACATATGAGTGACTTCATATAGTATCTGTCTTCCTCTGTCTGACTTATTTCACTCAGTATGATAATCTCTAGGTCCATCCCTGTTGCTGTAAACTGCATTATTTCATTCTTTTTTATGGCTGAGTAATAGTCCATTGTTTATATATATCACATCTTTTTCTAATTTTTTTTTTTTTTTTGCGGTACGCAGGCCTCTCACTGCTGTGGCCTCTCCCGTTGCGGAGCACAGGCTCCGGACGTGCAGGCTCAGCGGCCATGGCTCACGGGCCCAGCCGCTCTGCAGCATGTGGGATCTTCCCAGACCAGGGCACGAACTCGTGTCCCCTGCATCAGCAGGCGACTCTCAACCACTGCGCCACCAGGGAAGCCCTCTTTTTCTAATTTTAACTGTTATTTCTTTTCCATGGATTATTTAGAAATGTGACACTTAATTTTTAAGAATTTATAAATGTTCTGGTTGCTGTTCTGTTACTGGTTTCTTGATTAATTCCACTGTAGTTAGAGGCTGTATCTGTATGATTACAATCCTTTGAAATTTGTTGACACTTGCTGTTCTGTTTAGCATGAGGTCTGTTTTGGACTTAAGAGTTGATGCTGGAATGATTAAGAATTTTGGGAATGTTGGGATGTGATAAATGTACTTTGCATGTGGGAAGGACATGAATTTTGGAAGGCCAGAGAGTAGACTGTTATGGGTTCAAATGTGTTCCCCCCCACCCCAAAAAAAGAGGTGTGTACTCTCCAGTACCTCTGAATATGACCTTTTTTGGAAATAGAGTCTTACAGAGGTAATAAGTTAAAATGAGGTCATTAGGGTGGGATCTAATCCAATATACTTACTGTCCCTATACAAAGAGAAAACTTGGACAGAGAGATAGGCACTATGTGAAGACAGCCATGGGGTGACAGAGGCAGACATTAGATTGATGCAGCTGCAATCCAGGGAATGTCAAGGACTGCCAGCAACAGCCAGGAGCTAGGAAGAGGCAAAGAAGAGTTCTCCGCAGAGTTTTAGCGGGCCCTGCCAATACCTTGATTTCAGTTTTCTAGCTTCATAACTATGAGACAATAAATTTTTGTTCTGTTTTTTAAGCCACCCACTGTATTGTATTTTGTTATGGCAGCCCTAACACACAAGTACAACAGTCAAGTTAATTGTTCATCTCAATGGAGTTATTTGCCACTCAAGTCAAAAATCATGTACTGAATTTACAAAGTAGAAAATTGGCTCAAAATCGGAGACTGATTCAACTAGACAAAACAATATTCTGATGTCTATGTCCATCCCAACTAGACCAGATTCCCATCTCTAGCAAGTGGAAGCAAAGATACCACCTCAGCTGCCTCCCTATGAGCACTGTTTCGTTTTCCACTCAGCTCCTACACTGAGGCATTTTCTATTGATATATATTTGGGGATGCTAGGTAGGTGTTTCTATGAATACAGGTGAGGTTTGAATGTTTGGGTCTGAAACGTGAAGAAAGTTGAAGAACATTTTCTTCATGATGGAGGGATGAAATAGGGATTCAACTACCCATGAGGTTTCCTCTCCTCTCATATTCCCTGGGTTACCCCAACTTCCCAAACCTGGGCCAAGTTAATCTCCCCACCTCAAGACTCTGTCCTCCTCCCAGATCCTGTGTGAATCATAACTTGATTTCACCAGACTCTGACAAATGTATTGTGATATCAAGTCACTCTTGGTTCTAGGCTCAACCCCGACAGAGCATTTCCAGGGGTGACCATTGCTTTGATCTCTAACTCACAGTTTACCCCAGGGTAACCAGTCTCCTGCCTGGGATAAATCATCCAATGTGCCCCATCTACATTTCTACTCTGGTCTTCAGAAGGCAAAAGCACAGTCATACGGTTCATGTCAAAGTAATCTACCTTGCCTGGTTTGGTACTTTGTAGATGTAACTTGTAATGCTCACAAAAGCCCTAGTGTACAATTTATTATTCATGTTCATGACAGGTGTCAACTAAAGCTTATGAGGCTTAAATTATATGCCTTAGCAATGCAATTAGCAAACCATGGGGCAAAGATTCAAACAAAGAACTGCCTGTAACAGGGTCAGAGAAGCACGAAGAAAACATGTAATGCTTGGTTTCAATAGCCTCTTAGGGATGCTTAGTCTCTTTCAGTCTTTCAGGTCTCCTCACCTTCTCTCTAGTCTTCCCCAGGTGTCATCTGGGAATGGCTCATTGGATCCTTTGTTGGCATAGGAAGAGAGTCTCTTATTTATACTAAGTGCCCTGTGCAGCTCTCTTTGCTCATTTTTTTTTTCTTTGGGGTGGTGGGGCTGTGTTGGGTCTTTGTTGCTGTGCACGGGCTTTCTCTAGTTGCAGCAAGCGGGAGTTACTCTTCGTTGTGGTGCATGGGCTTCTCATTGCAGTGGCTTCTCTTGTTGCAGAGCATGGGCTCTAGGTGCTAGGGTGTGCAGGCTTCAGTAGTTGTGGCTCGCGGGATTTGTTTCTCCACGGCATGTGGGATCTTCCTGGACCAGGAATCGAACCCGTGTCCCCTGCATTGGCAGGCGGATTCTTAACCACTGCACCACCAGGGAAGTTCCTCTCTTTGCTCTTAATCAACTCACATTTCCTTGTTTGCCTGGTCACTAGTGACCCCACTGGCACCCATAACTTATACATACACTAGAGAACAAACTCATGACCTGTTCTCCTTCAGCTTGCTTAGGGCTCAGGGGTTCTCCCTACTGGCCTGAACTCAGCTCTCAGTGGTGTTGCAAACACACTTTGGGCTGGCTGTGAATCCTAGGTAGTTTGCCAAAAAGTCCTTGGATACTGCACTCACTACACTTTTATACTTACAGTCACTATTTTTTCTGGCAAGCTCCCCACCCAAACTCTTGGCTAACTTTCTGTCTTCATACCTCAGAGGAATCCTAGGATTTGGGATCCCTATTTCTACTACATGAAAAACAAAGTTGGCTCAGAGGAGCTACAATGAGGCCTGCCCTCTGCCAGTACCACTCCTCTAACATGGATGCAATCTCCCACATGTTGGTCCAGGCTCTTTACAATACAATCTTAGCCTAGAATTTCAAATATCAGTTGGTGCAAAAGATGCTCTGCTTTACAGTTTCTATATGTCCAGGACTTCAGTCAATCAGGAGTAGTCCATGTCTCATCTTCACCCCTCTATTCCCATAATTCCTTGCACAAGAATGGTATGTTTCCCCTTCCTTTCTCAAATAGACTCCCCTCACGTTATACCCTTCTTATTCCTCTGTGAACTATTTCTATGTCTCCTTCTTAATGATGGAAGGGCTATACTCTCTAATATTATGGAAGAAACTATAATCTAGATGGTCAGGCCTGGCTCTTGATATGTTAATGAACAAGTATCAACTAGAATGCCTTCAGTGGCAGATAACAGACAATGTCAACTCAATTTGACTTAGACATTAAGGAAATGGCATTATCTGATGTGATTATTCCCAAGGTAGGGCCATTACAGGTTGGTTAATTCAGTGCTCGACTGTATCATTAAAGACAGTTTCCCTACATCTTTCTGTCCTGCCATCCTTAGCCAGTTGACAGCCACATGACAGCTGCCACCATTTAGATGTCACAGGAAAGTGCAGTACTATCTAGTGGCTGAAGATAACTGCTTTTTCCTCTGTCAGATTTATTTATTTTTTGTAAACTTTTAAAAAAACTCAAGAGTAACATACATCAGCAGCACATAAGAGTTATGGTTGCCTCACATTCTTGTCAACCCTTGTATATTCACTTATGTTTCATTACCCATTCTAGTGAGCACCTCAATGTGGGTTTGGTTTTACTTTTGGCATCCTGAATAATAATTAGTTATTTAATGCTAATTAAATTAATGCACAGTGCTTCCTCTATAATTATTTTATATACTACATGCCTATTTAAACCTACTCTCACTAACAACCAAATGATATAACCATTTAGCTAATTCACGCATTCAATTAGTTGCCAAAGCAACATTACTGGGACTTTTTATAGCAAGGAAAACCTTGATCAGAAGTATCTTCAGCATCTCACTTCTCAGAAGTGCATCATGCGCTTATACCTAAAACTACTTTTTGGCAAAGGAAAGGGAACAGCATGATTGGCTCAGACCTGTCATGTTTCTTCCCTGTGCTGGTGCAGTCACATATCTTGCCTAAGAAACATGGCCCAATAGGGTAATTGAACCAAATCAGGTTCTGTTAGAACGGAGAAGGAAAAGTTATTGGTTATTGAATAGGCAAACAAAAGTGCACACTAAAATGCTAAAGGAATTATTAAACTCATTTTCTCTCTTAATAAATTCTAGGTTTCATAATTATTTTCTCTACTCGAAACCTTATTTTGTTAAACTAAAGCTAATGACTGCTTTATTAGGCAAATGGATGAATCAGACTAACTAGTCAGAAGATCACGTACATGCAAATGCAAAAGAGAGAAAAACATTAATGTATCTCAAACACAGTTTTCCCACTGACTTAAAATCAGTCTGTCACCAAAATATTATGAGCTATAGTCTGAATTTCAAATGAGGTAACATTTGTTAGATAATGTTGACTTCAGTTTTTGTTTCAGCTGGCTAATGACCAACATATATTTGGAAGTCAGCAAGTTTGTGTTTATCTATCTAATGCAACATTTGGCTGGTAGCAGTGTTATTTGACTTACAAGGAGAGTTGTTTTTTTTCCTGTATGACACTTTGGTTCTCAGCCAGCTGTTTAAGTTAATTATAAATTTTGCTATTGATTATCAAAAATCACGTGTTCCAGACTTTGGCTATAACACATATGTTTGTATAGCCATATATATTTCTATTTATGACTACCAGAAATTCAAAGAAAGGTAAAATCCCTCAAGTCAGGGGTTGAATCTTCTTCATTCCCCTGATAAACAATAAAATCCCTCACATCCCAATAAGGTATGATTTTCTTTTGACAAAAATTTTCCATTTAAAAAGTAACTAACTTAAAAGAATCTTTTTTGATATATTATTTATTTTATCAATCAAAGTAAATACCTTCATGTTTAAAAAAGCTCAGGTGTGAAAATTTAAAGAACATATTAGGTTTATTCTATAATTTCTGTTTTTTGTTAAAAAGATCCTAATTTAGCCTTTTTATAATGATGTAGTCATCTAATAAAACATACTCTCTTAAGATTTAAGGATTTAACCACCATTTTCCTTAAATCTCCAAAGTAAATTTGATAGGATTTTATAAATTAGTTAACAATTGTAATTACCCTTACTAGCTAATTAATTGGCTTTACTTAAATAAACATTAAGCTTAGTTTGTTGGAAACAAACATGTTATTCAAATCTAATTTTGGATAAGGGCATTTACAGACAAAAAAGTGAAACTACACATGCTGATGAGGTCAAGGACCAGATCTTTCCAAATTTCTCTTTCCACACATGTCAGCAAACAGCTGGAGGCTAACAATAGTAGAGGTTGTTCTTTTGACCCCTTTAAAAATATAAAAGGCTATACTTTGAGAAGGCAAAGAAAATAATGCATTAAGATTTAAACTCTATATCTGTTTCAGGCTCACCCCAAGCTGCTGGTAATAGTGCCTTCCTCCTGAGAGTTCAGCCCTAGCCAGGCCCTGGTCCAGTGCTATCAGGCCTGGTGGTTCTCTTTGGGTCTCACTTTAGCACATAGAAGCATCCTTCAGTGAACAGTGGCCTTGTTCCCCAAATGACTGGTGAGCTACATGCTTCCTCATCAACCCCCCATCACACTTGGAGGACCCTAGAGCCTGTTTTGGCTTAACTTTCCACCCTGAACAATATGGTCCTGTCCCTTTCTCCTAATTCCTATAGACACTTTTTCTCCAGGGCTGGACCATGCTTTCAGATCCTTCACCTCATTTCAGTCAGGCCTTCCTTTATCCTCACACTCTAGATACCAAACACCAACAAGAATTATGGCCATTCTAAAGCCTCCCATTGACCCAAACCCTGCCCGCTCTGAGCAGAACCTCTCAAACCTTAACCTCTCTTAGATCTAACCTGATTTTGATGCTTTACTTCAGACTATATTTTACACTGTTTGCCTTCCACTAATGACTAGTTTTCCTCAGCCTCCACCAATTAATTACTAATTCTGTCCTGTCCTCAGGTCAAGCCTGTTGCCCTAGAAGGAAATTGTATTATACTATGCAGGCAGGCAGGGCTGCTAATGACAAAGGGGTAGAGTGCATATCAGAACACTTGCAGTTAGCTGATGAGTTGGTGCAAAGAAAGCCAGTGACTATATCTAAAGCAAAAACCTTTTTTTTTTCCTTTATTAGCATAACTGGATTTTTTTTAACCATAGTTCTAACTTTGTTGCTAGAGCGCAAACAGCTGGTAGGGGGACTATAACAAGAAAGGAGGCTTAAAGAAAGCTGTGATTTTTTACAGTTTTTCTAATAAATGTGTGATACAGCCAATCTGGAAGCACAGGAAAAGAACTGAAAGTGAATGAAATGCTACTTTGGATGTACTGAGGTCTCCTCAACAATAATACGGTCAGAAGTTTTTTCACTATGAAGCACTAGACGTAATAATAAGAGTTAGGTTAGGTTTATTAAACTTTATTAAGCAGGCACTTTACATGTACTAGTTAATCCCCATAATTCTCACAGAATCATAGGAGATCAGTGTTTTTTATAGATGAGGAAACTGAGTCACAGAGAATTTAAGGATCTTATCCAAGGTCACACAGGCAATTAAATGGCAGGGTAAGAATTCAAACCTAGGAAGGCTTATTGCAGGGTGATCTTAAGTCAACAGAAGTCAAAGTTAAGTCTCATGTAGAAATAAATGCACAAATTCCTATGTACCCTGTTTCACATTAAAATATTTCCAAAGGAATTTAGGAATAGTCTCCATTTTGTGGCTATATAAAAACACAAATTTTAGAAATTTCTTGTCCTTCGTTAAATGATCAACTTAAGGTAGGATTTGAGTGAAACATACACCCTTGCTTTTTTTCTACTACCCTATCCTTAAACATTTAAGTACCATCAGTACTGTTCACTAGGTTTCCAAATAGACAGATGCTAGGAATTTCAAACTCCCTAAATCCTTGATCAACTACTTAACATGGCTAATTCTTGAAGGGTCAAAGCATGGTAGATATTCTGAGAAAAAGAAACATTGTTACCAGTTAGAACTTGGTTTTCTACCCTGATGAAATTGGCTGTACCACTTATGACCTTGGGGATCCCTTTTTCCAAGTTAGAGACAGACCAAATGTCCTCTTTAGTCCTTTCCTCCTGAACCCCACCCCATTTTACTCTTTGAAGTCCTTGCTCTACAAAGGTGAGGAGGAGGATGCAAAAACTAGCTCACAGAAAGAGCCTTTTCTAAGGGCTTGAGCAGTGCCCTTCACCTGTCCTTCCCCTTGAACTCTGTCCTAATCCTCAGAAGTCTTTCCAGATCAGAGTCCCAAGAATACCCAGCTTCAGACTATCCCACTGCACCAGACTCTGTTTACAGAAGACACAGAGCACAATAATATGTGAAGCAATCACCAAAGAAGATAACACAATGAGGGAAGTATCTAAGAGAGTCTGCCACTTGAAAGACAACATTTTTAGAACTCTGCACAGCAATTTGACCCAGTTATGTCTGACAGAATTATTCTCCTCAGAAAGACAAGGTTATGCTGTAGTAACCTAAAATCTTCAGGGGCTTCTAAGAAGAAATGTTTATATGTCCAACGTAGGTCAGACACAGGTAAAGAAAGAAAAGAGAAACATAGCCATCCTCAAGCTGGCTCTCAAAGTTTTTGCTTCCATGCACATTCTGTATGCTAAAAAAAATCAGGTGGTTGCTCCTGAGTTCAAAGGGCAAGAAAGTATAATCCTTCTGTTGGGATGGGTACTACATACCACACAATGCCAACGGAATAGGGAACTGTAATTCGCCTCCAGAGAAGGGCAGTAAATATTTTGAGCAAAATTACAGTATACCACAGGTTTTGGTTTTTGTCTATTAGTGTATTATTTATTTTCTATGCTGCATAACAAATTACCACAAATTTAGCATCTTCAAATAATATACATTTTACTTTCATAGTTTCTGTGCATCAGAAGTCTGGGCACAACTTATCTGGATTTTCTGCTTCAGGGCTTCCTAAGCAGAAATCAAGGTGTCAATCAGAAATTTGGTCTCTCTAGAGCCCTGGGGTTCTAATCCAAGCTCACATGGTTTTTGGTAGAATTCAGTTTCTTAGAACTCTAGGTCTGAGGCCCTCAGCTTCCCCAGGCCATGCTCAGCTCCTTGCCAGGTAGGCCTCCCTATAGAGACAGCCCACAATGTGGCAGCTTGCTTCTTGTAAGGAAGTCTCTAGAGCAAGGCTGCAAGGAAGACAGAGTCCTATAAAACATAATGTAATCATGGGAGTGACACACCATTATCTCTGCCATCTTCCACTGCTTATAAGTAAGCCACTAATTCCATGCACATTTAGGGGAGAGGATTGTAGAGGGGTGTGAGTACTAGGAGATGGAGATCATGGGGGTCAGCTTAACGTCTGTTTGTCACAGGAGGTAGGGTGGGAAATGAATGGGGAGTCTTAAGGCTCCCTCTAGATAATAGACCATGTTGTTAATGTATACTTTAGACATATCCCAAGTATTACCAAAAACATACCCGTACACGTAAGATTACTTTATTTAGACATTGAAATTATAGCACCAGTTTTATTTTAACTCCATAATATTTCCCCTGCCCTGAGGCTGCTATTTTTCATTTAGTAGGAAAACCATTTAAGAAAATACCTGGTCATGATATTGATGAAAACCATCTTTCATGCTCTACTTTTATCTCACTTTCTAGAAGAGGACTGTATTTCTTTTAATATGTACCAACCCTAAATGTAGTCACATTCTAAGGTCTTTTTCATCTGCTCCCTGTGAACTATCAATTAGCATTTCTACATTAGTCACAGATGATGTGTGTCACTAGAATAGCTAATAAATACAACCTATGCAAAGCAGCTTCTATCAAAATAAGAGAGAATGCCAAGCTCCTGGTTTCCACAATTAGCTTATATTATGTGTATACAAGCCAAGCAGCTCAAATAAAAGGCACTGCCAGAGAACATACCGAATGAAAATGTTTGCTTACCAAAAAGAAATTTCTAAATGTTAATTATGACCAATGTGCTTTTTCCTAAGACCAAAATAAGTCTGCAAAAGACTTTCAAATATAAGTTGGCAACACTAAATCTGGCCATTTGTAGCAGTTTATGGTATGTAAATCATGAGGAATGTTTTGACTAAAATTCATTTCAAAGGAAAATGCAAACATTTTCCAGAGCATAGATTGTGTTGTATTGTAGTGTTAATCAAATGCCTGTTGGATGTATAATGCTCCTCTCACACTGTAATAATAGAAGTACCCTTGTCTTTCAACAGAGTTTCATAATAAAATAATACTGTATTTATACACAGCTGCTAGACGTCACTGGCAACACCAGTGACAATGTAATTCATGACCCCAAAGGGTGCATGTTGTTCTTGTTCTCAAAGACACTAGAAGGTAGCATGACAATCCCAACAAAAACTGGGCTTATAAGCAGGTCAGAATATGCTCAATCTGACTCATAACTAAGGACTAACTCAAATCATGAGATAACTTTATATCTAATACAGTGTCAAAGATCAAAGTGTTTGAAAGTGCTGTGTGGGCCATGGTTTGGAGAAATAGGTATTCTCATATTTGGTTAATGAGACTAGAAATTGGGGCATCCTCCTTGGCAGGCAATGTGATAATATCCATCAACAAATTAAAATACATATAATCATTGACCTAGGAGTTCTGCCTAGATTTAAGCTCACATAACAGCATAAAGACATTTTCTCAAGGATAACCTACAAAAAATATTATATAGTAAAAAAACAAAAACAAAAACAAAGCACAGATGTGTGTACATAACGTGGTCCCACTCATTTAAAGAAAGCGGGGGGAAAATTTATATGTATGTTTGCATACATATTTTTTTTCCTGGAAGGATAAACAAGGACCTGTTAGCAGTGGTTATCTCTAGCAAAGGGAGATGAATTATGGAGTAGAATTACACATTACTTTTATTGTATAGCTTCTAGTACTATTTGAAATTTTTATCATTCTATTGTTTCAATGACAAATAGAATAAGAAAATGAAACCTACTTCAACTGAATGAATCAGGTATACCGAAAGTCATTTCTAATTAAAATTATGGAGTTCTATTTTGGTTTCTTGGCCTTCCCATATTTTAAGTGTCCTTAAGAGGCAAAATGAGTGATAGGACAGTTGCCACTCAGAATGCTAATTCCTTTCTCTGGCATTCTGAGTGATATTAATGCTTCAGACACTATTCCAAGCTAGCGTGACCTCAAAAAAATTCATCTTGTTGGGTTCAGGGTCATTCTCTGAAGGTGAAAAGGTTGAGGTTCTGAGATTGAGAGCATAGTCTGGGATGGACCCAAGCCTGTATCATATCTCTGCAGACGTTAAGAAGTCATTTGTTGAGGAAGAAGTCAAGAACCCTCTAAAAATGTGATTAGGAAAAACTGCTTTGAGAAGTTTCTTTATGCCCAAAGGATAAGGCAGTCCTAAAACTGGATTCCCAGAGTTTGAAGTCCAAGAGTGGACCAAAAAAAAAAAAAACCCCTGAAATTCTCAAACCTACCTCAGTTTGATCTATTCGCTTACTCTTAAATCATATTCAGACTACCCTCTGGTGGTTAACTGTAGAAAGAGATTCCTTTCTGTCCAACACACTGTGGCCCTTGATTCAGACAAATGGGACTTGATTTATTACACAATCAAACTTCCAAGAACTGAAAAACACAATACAAGTTTCTACCAGGCAGGGAACAAGATTCCTAGTATGGCAGTATGAGTGGAGGCTGAGATGGAGAAGACAATTATTGGCAGGAAAAGTTTATGTTTTAGACAAAATGTTTTTAAATGTTTCCCTGATTTACAAAGGCCTCTTCTTCTGGTCTCATTCTCCTTTCAAATGCCACAATTTTTATTCTACTTAGTGCTGTATGCCCCAGCCTCTCTGAGCTGCATCTGATTCATTGGCTCTAATTTATACTCACATGGGTTGATAACATGACACCTTGTTGTACTCTAAGTCACCAAAGATACATAAGCGCTACCTCATCTTCTAAATTACCTAACACCCTTAGGAAGAATTTGAATCTTGTGGTCAGAACCAATCCACTTGTATTTGTGTCACTAGAGTTGGTGTCCTCTGAATTTAGTGTTAGTATAAGCATTGGTGTCTGAACATTGTTCCTAGAATACATGGCATCTTTATATAAATATCAAAATATCTACGGGCTTCAAAGCAGCATGTGTTAATAGAAAGATGAAGAAATATATGTTTGCAGATTCTACCAAGTCTCAGCTATTTGTTCTGCTTTATTTCATTTTAGTGAACCTGCTACACTCCCTAAAGAGCAGACTGCTTGAAATTGCTTTTTCTCATCTGATGCTGGAATGAGAAATATGTTTTGATATCATTGGAAAATCCCTACAGAGTTAGAAGATGGAGGAGAAGGGGTCTCCCACATTTCCAGGATTTAAGATAAGCTCCTCAGAACCTCCTCCCTTATCCTGGTGCTTCTCTGTCTTCATTTTAAAAGAAAAAATTGAAATGTAGTTATTTTTTCTCTTTTGACTGAAGTATTATTGGTTTACAATATAATTAGTTTCAGGTGTACAACATAATGATTCGATATTTTTATACACTATGAAATGATCACCACAATAAGTCTAGATACCATCTGTCACCATACAAAGTCATTACAATATTATTGACTAAATTAATTATGCTCTACATTATATCCTGGTGACTTACTTATTTTATAACTGGAAGTCTATTTCTCAGTCTCCTTCACCTATTTTTCCCATCTCTCGACCCTCTTTCTCCTCTGGCAACCAGTTTGTTCTCTGTATCTGAGCCTGTTTCTGTTTTGCTTGTTCACTTTTTTGTTTTTTTACATTCTGCATATGAGTAATATCATACAGTATTTTCTTTCTCTGTCTGACTTATTTAACAGTATAATACACTCTGGGTCCATGTTATCACAAATGGTAAGATTTCTTTTTTATGACTAATCATCTATTGTATATATACCACTTTATCCATTCATTATCAGTGGACACTTACATTGATTCCATATCTTGGTCATTGTAAATAATGCTGCAATGAACATTGGGGTGCATATATCTTTTAGAATTCGTGTTTTCTTTTCTCTCAGATAAATATCCAGAAATGGAATTGCTGAATCATATGTTAGTTCTATTTTTAATTTTTTGAGGAAACTCCATACTATTTTTCATAGTGGCTGCACGATTTACATTCCCACAAAGAGTGCACAAGGGTTCCCTTTTTTCCACATCCTCACCAATACTTTTTATCGCTTGTCTTTTTGATAATAGCATTCTAACAGGTGTAAGGTGATATCTCATTGTGGGTTTGATTTGTATTTCCCTGATATTAATAATTTTGAACATCTTTTCATGCACCTGTTGACCATCTGTATGTTTTCTTTGGAAAATTGTCTATTCAAGTCTTTTGCCCATTTTTTAATCAAATAGAGGGTTTTTTTGATATTGAATTGGGCGAATTTTCATATATTTTGGATATTAGATCCTTACCAGATATATGATTTGCAAATATTTTCTTCTATTCAGTAGGTTCCCTTTTTATTTTGTTGATGTTTTCTTTTGCTGTGCAGAAGCTTTTTTAGTTTGATGTAGTCCCATATGTTTATTTTTGCTTTTGTAGTTCTTGTGTGAGAAGACCAAAAAGAATAAAATAGCTAGGAATAAATTTAACCAAAGAGGTAAAAGACCCATAATCTAAAAACTATGACATTGATAAAAGGAAATGTAGACAACACAATTAAATGAAAAGATACACTGTAATCGTGGATTGGAAGAGTTAATATTGTTAATATAACCATACTACCCAATGCAATCTACAGATTCAATGTAATCCCCATCAAAATACCAGTGGCATTGTTCACAGAACTAGAACAAATAATTCTGAAATTTGTATGGAAACACAAAAGACCCTGAATAGCCAAATAATCTTGAGAAAGAACAAGGATGGAGAGACATGCTCCCTGATTTCAAATTATACTACAGAGCTATAGTAATCAAAGAAGTATGGTACTGGCACAAAAACAGACACATAGATCGATGAAATAGAATAGACAGCCGAGAAATAAACCCACAATTATGGTCAATTAATCTATGACAAAGGAGACAAGAATATAAAATGGGCAAAAGACAGCCTCTTCAATAAATAGTACTGGGAAAACTGGATAGCTACATGCTAAAGAACCAAACGACTACTTTCTTACACCATATACAAAAATAAACTCAAAATGGATTAAAGACTTATATGTAAGAGCTGAAACTATAACACCCCTAGAAGAAAACATAGGCAGTAAGCTCTTTGACATTGGTCTTAGCAATATTTTTTGGATCTGTCTCCTTAGATAGTTGAGATTTTTAAAAATAATAAAGTAGACTAAAAGATAACATAAAAAATGGATAAAAGTTTTGAAAACCAACAGCTAAAATTAAAACTACACATAATCAAACAATTTAAAGAATAACTCTTGACCAAGAAATGGCTTTTTGATGTATTTAAATAGCCAGAAGGTGATTTGCATTTGTCTGCATTGTGAATATAGGATATTCTGATTGACAGAGTTTCTTGGGGAGATCCTGGGCTGGGAGCTTTCCTTTACCTCATGGGAAAGGTTCATGCCTACAGAAACAGGGGTATATTCATACATTCAGATGGCACAACCAACCTCAAACCAGTAATCAAACACCAATAATCAACCTCAACATTCTTCAAACTAATCATCAGCTTATGGAAAATACAAACTCTCTTTCCTCCCACAATTCTTTCCATCTTCTTAGAAAGTCAAAATCTATTAACTGACCCTTATTAGGCATTGAAACAAGTTCAATTGATCACTGGTTGCATAGTGTCAGGGTCACCATCCACAGCCAAGGCAAGTATAGGAACGGAAAAGTGACTTACGAAACTTTACGAAATCTGAACCCAGTCTCTCTCTGACCTCATTTCTTGCTAGTTTCTCCCCTCTTGCTCTGCTCCCACTAAGCTTACCTTCTTGCTTATCTTCTCACACACCAGGCACACTTCTGCCTCAGGCATCTTCACTTGTTTTCTCTGCTTAGAATGCCCTTTTCAGGTATATTCATGGCTAGTCCTTCTCCTTCAAATCTGGCTCAAATACCACCTTAACATCACTATTCCCTTCCCTCGCACTCCTGATCCCCTTACCTTAATCTATTTTTTACTTAATACTTACCACCTTCTTAAATAATATATAATTTAACTATTATGTTTATATATTCCTATCCACCCCAACTCCCCCACCCCCCCACACACATTGTAATGTAATCTCCACAAGGGCAAGAGTTTTGTCTGTTTTATTCACTGAGGTATTCTCAGTGTCTAGAAGAGTGTCTGACACATGATAAATACTCAGTAAATTCAATGTTGTTCAAAGAATGAATGAAGACATTAACATTGCTCGGCAGATCAGTTCCTTTACTGTGCAGTGTAAGAGCAAGTCCAGGTAAAAGAGACACAGCCCTGGGTCCAGAGTTGCCAAGTGGTGTACAGAGGATATATGGAATGGCAGAAGTGAGCAAGGTCAAAAAGTTAATGTAGCAGATCTTTCTGGAGTCTTTCATAGAAATTTCTAGAGTAAATCTAGGACAGGTGTTTGTCTACTGCTGCCCAAAGGATTTTTCAGTTTTAAATCTAGAATATCTCTAGTCTACCATCTAGTCTAGTCACCCTGTCCTGCACAAACATTGCCTCTGGCTTAAAGAGATTTCAGTCATTTTCTGATTATAATCCCTCATTTCCCATTTCTCCATGAAGTAATAATGCCTTCTCTGAAAGGATAAGGACCCTGAGGGTAAATCTAAATAACCCATTAATTTGAAAGTTGGTCCCATTCATTCTCATCAGCACTTTCAACCTCAGAGGACACCACTCTGATATTAGCAAGAAGACCTGCATCATTTATATTCAGTTGATTAGGTTCGGAGAGTTTTAACCACTCTCTTCCATTCTCTCAGAATTATTCTGTGACATACCTAGAATGTCTACCTTTGCGATGAGTGCTTTTCTGCTATGGATGTATGCCTCTGTCTCTTATTTGCACACAAGTTACAGAATAAATTTGTGTTTTCACCTTCTCCCTGCATCACTTATAGGTTCATGACTCGCATTCAACTGGTAATCAAAAACAATATTGCTTGAATGTTAAATCTTCTTGGCAACTGAGCACAATGAAGTATCCTTTACAAGGAATTTTCACAAGAAATGAAATATGTTTTACCCCATCAATTAATGAGATTATAAGCTCCTTTGAATAAGTGACCATGCTTATCTTGCTTATCACTGTATCCCTACATCTAAGATGCCTGGATCGTAACAGGTGCTCAGTAACTAGTTTTGAATAAATGAATGAATAAAATTATGACATGGTAGTTCTTCTTACCTATAAATCTAGCCCAAACTCCAATTCTACACCCTACTTCATTAGCTGTATTTCACTCATAAAGCTGAGCTTCACAAGATGGTGAGTATATTCTTTCCACACCTTAAGACTGTTTCTTAATGCAAACACAGTGATCACTAGAAACTCAATTAATATAGAGGAACATCAGGCTGTCTCCAAATGATTTAATTTGATTCTGACATAGAATCTTTAGGAGAACATCCATTATTTCAAATACCATATTGGCCTGTTTTTAGATGGATCATTGAAGCAGCCTAGGATGTACAACAGAGCATTTTCATAAATATATCATGTTCTTAAACCGTGAGCTTTCTCCAGGACACCTTCTGTCAGCTTATAGGTCATGGAAGCAGCAAAGCATTTTATGGATTCATTTTCATTCCCGTCTATCCATTAGGTGTGAATTAGACAACAAATCTGGATCTGTTTCTTGGCTTAAATCTTTTTGTAAGATGGTATTGACACAGAGTTAAGAAGCCAGAAATAGACTCAATTTCTTATAGTTAAGCATAACTATTTATGGATGATGATTTTTCACTGATTCACTATTTTTAGTTATAATAAAATATTCTGGCCATAGACTCACTCAGAGACAACTTAAAATCAGAAAAATAATTTTAACTTTGATTTAATTATTTAGTTTATTACTGAAACTAACTGATGCCACTTCACAGCCTTAGAGGTTTTTGCAGTAAAATAATGAAAAAATAATAAAACCCAAAAAGAATTATTTTGTCAGAGTCCTATTCTCATAAAATCCTATGAATAAAACTTTTAAAGGTAGTTTGACTTACATAGAATTAATTCAACCAGGAAAAAAAACATGAAATGTGACATCAATACTTTGAGCTATGAAAAGGTGCTGTATGAACTAATTTTTTAAAAGAGTTATGAGTTGCTATTAAAATAAAACTGAACTATCCATAAAATTATGGCCAGTATCAAGAATCACATAAAAAGAAGAGCAATAGGCATTTTCCTCTTTGATTTTTCTTTGACTTTTTTCCATTTTATGGAAAAAAATGGAACTTTTTTTCCAGGCAAACTTTAGAATCAAGGTACATAAAGAGTCCCATTGGGATCTTTATTACAATTATTACTTTGAATTTATAAATTCACTCAAAACTATTTGATGTTTTTACCATATTGAATAATCTACACCAGGTACGTGTTATACTTTTCTGTTTTTCAGTATTTTCTGTATCATTCAGTACAAGTTTATATTCTTTGGAAAGTATGTACCTTGAACATTTTTTGTTGAATACATTCATAGGTATTTTAAAGTTTTTGGTGTTATAGTGAATGGACTCCTCCTGCAAATACACAGAGATATAAGACACAGCAAATTACATTTGAATTCTAATGTTCTTAGACCTGATTATCAATGTGATTCATCAGGTCAAGTCACGATCCAGGAGTAGTTTTTCAAGCTCATCTTTTTAACTGCATTAGAAGATGATGATCCCAAGAAAATATCCCAAGAAAATAACTGCATTAGAAGATGATGATCCCAAGAAAATATTCAAGGACTTCCTGATAAGAAACATATGTGCAATCTAATAATGTTTATATTTATCTTGAAACAAGCAGTTGTAAGACAGAAAAATGAGAAATAACCTGAGATAACTTCACAGAATATCCAATTACACAGAGTCCATTGTGATGCACTAGTTTTCAGAGCCAAGGCAAAAGGATGGAAGGGCAGTTTTATCCCAGCAATAGCTGCCAACAATTTTATGAGGTACACGCAGAGATAGCAGCTTTGAAATTTCAGTTTTATTCATCTCCCCAAATCCTGTGTTAAACACCTGTGGACTGAGTTTATCATTGCAAATGATAAATTGCAACTGTAAACTCAAGAAGATTACTAAAGAGACAAATAGATGACTTTTATTAAAAATAAGGTTTATGGATTGGGAACACAATTGTGTTTATCAAAAAAAATTATTTGCTGAGCTTTCGTAGAAACAGAATCTGTTGCTAGACATTTTTTCTCCATATGCTGTATGTCTCCATTTCTTTCTCATTTAGATTTACAAGTCACATCTTCCACCTATTGAGTTCACTGAGAAGCCCAGTCTTTTCCAACTCTTGTGAGATGAAGCAGGCACTTCATAGAGCTCCAAGAATAGTTTGTCCTATTTAAGAAACACCAGATGGAACAGCTAATGCCATGCCTTGCCTCATCTGTACTCTCAATGTGGCACAACTTTAACTTTCTATCAAAACCAGAAAAGTCTTTACCTTTATACAAAGAGAAAGGGGAGAAGCATCTTTAGATTCTCATCTTCTAAGAGTTGCATCATGTCCTGGATCCCTACCCAGGATCAGTTTCTAAAACAGTAATATCATCAGGATTTGTAATTATTAAATAAGTAAAATTTTAAGCAGGGATTTGGATAATGGTGTTAGGCTGGTGTTGACATTTCAGTGCTAAGTTATCTATAGAAAATCTAAAAGAAGGGAAAAGTAGCATATAACTAATCTATTAGCAGAATCAGAAACACTGAGGTTTCTGATGGCAGCAATCATGTAGAAGGAAAAATGAAAACTCCAACTGTTAATTGTCCTCCCAGAACACCAGTTTTCCCTTCTCCTGAATGTATAAATCATATATCTTCATTCAACTTCTATCAGTGTTTAAGGAAGTTATAATCAAAGTTTACTTTCACTGGAGACACATGTGCTGAGGGAGGATGTATTTAAAATATATAAATGACTATGTTAGAGAAACCTGAAATAGAGAGTATCTTAAACCAAAGGTCCAGCCCTATGTGGTTCCTGCTCTAGAGGTGACTAAATGACAGATGGAATTAATAGAATAAAGTGCTGAGAAATAAAGGTCTTTCTTAATTAAAATTTTCCCAACAGAACCCTGATATTACCAGTTGAACTCAATGTTTTATCTGGCCATCTCCAAATCAGCTACCATTGTCACATACAATTTATGATGTTTCCCTGGGGAGAAGTTGTTCCCTTGCATCAGTCATTTGCACAATCAGCATTTTATAATCAAGAGCATAGTTATCAAATAACAAAGAAATCAAAGGTCATTCCTTATCAGGAAAATTTTGGAGTTCCTTGTTACAGACTTCAGAATACCTAATAAGGCAAGGTGTCAGTTACCAAGATTTAGTAATAGCTGTCCTTCAGAAAACAGAGTTGACCTCATACGCCCCATCTGTAAAATGAAAATAAGTTAGACCTACTCCTCTCAGGATACAACAGCTGGCCAGCCTCTTATATGTGCTTATTAATGGAACACATGTATCACAAATTTCTCCTTCTACTAAGTCCATCTCCTGAAATCAAAGGTGTTGTGGAATCAAATAAGCGAAGGAATATAGTATTTCAGACTTTCATTTGAAGTTATTTGAAGGGGAAGAGAACTAGTTTAATTCACAGTTTGGTCTTTCTTCATAGATATGCTGATTAGAGTGAAGTTGACAAGAGATCATGGGCTATACAGAGATAAAAGAGATCTCAAACCATGAAGTGTTCATATATTAGATGAGCAGGCCCCTGAACCACCAAATTTGATTACAGCCCCAAAGGCATTATCTTCCAGCAAAACTGCCACTCTTAATTTTTTGTAAGTTATTCTTTATTCTAGATGACAGTTTTTAGAAATAATATTTTGTCAAATTTGATTTTTTTATCATCTACTGATTCTTCATGTGTAAGAATAAAACATGGAGTATACTGTGTTAACAGCTAAAATTTAAAGGAGGTAAGGTAAAGCACAGATGGTGAAATATATTAGTCAGGACAGGGTAGTCTATGCTGTGGTAACAATACACCCTAAAACATGAGTAGCTTAACAATGATTCGTTTGTTGTCTACATCACAAACTTGTGTGTTGGAAGGATCTCCTTGGTGATTGTCATAAATTGTTACTCAGAGTTCTTCCATCTTGAGATACTGACATTTTCAAAACACATGAACTTTTTACTCACAATGGAAGGGGAAGAAAGAACCAGGATGAGGAACAAAAATTCCCTTTTTAAAATATGTTTTATTGAAGTATATATTTGATTTACAATGTTGTGTTAATTTCTTCTATATAGCAAAGTGATTCAGTTATACATACATACATATATTTTTCACCATGGTTTATCTTAGGATATTGAATATAGTTCCCTGTGCTATACAGTAGGACCTTGTTGTTTATCCATTCTATATGTTATAGTTTGCAACTACTAACCCTAAATTCCCAGTCCATCCTTCCCCCACTTCCCTCCGCCTTGGCAACCACAAGTCTGTTCTCTATGTCTGTGAGTCTGTTTTTATTTCATATTTGTGTTGTATTTTAGATTCTACATGTAAGTGATATCATATAGTAATTGTCTTTCTCTGACTTACTTCACTTAGTATAATTTCTAGGTCCATCCATGTTGCTGCAAATGGCATTATTTCATTCTTTTATAGGGCTGAGTAGTATTCCATCATGTGAGTGTACATATATATCTTCTTTAACCATTCATCTGTTGATAGACATTTAAGTTGTTTCCATGTCTTGGCTATTGTAAAGAGTGCTTCTGTGAATATAGTGGTGCATGTATCTTTTTAAATTAGAGTTTTGTCTGGGTATATGACCAGGAGTGGGATTGCTGGATCATATGGCTACTCTATTTTTAGTTTTTTAGGTCTTCTGCCCATTTTTTGATTGGGTGGTTGGGTTTTTTTGTTATTGAATTGTATGAGCTGTTTGTATATTTTGGAAATTAAGCTCTTGTCAGTCGCATCATTTACAGATATTTTCTCCCAGTCTGTAGGTTGTCTTTTCATTATTTTTATGGTTTCCTTTGCTATGCAAATGCTTATAAGTTTGATTAGGTCCCATTTGTTTACCTTTGTTTTTATTTCTATTGCCTTGGGAGACTGACCTAAGAAAATATTGGCATGATTTTATGTCAGAGAACATTTTGCCTATGTTTTCTTCTAGGAGTTTTATGGTATCATGTCTTATATTTAAGTCTTTAAGCCATTTCGAGTTTATTTTTGTATATAGTGTGAGAGTGTATTCTAATTTCATTGATTTACATGTGACTCTACAGCTTTCTCAACACCACTTGCTGAAGAGACTGTTATTGCCCCATTGTATATTCTTGCCTCCTTTGTTGAAGATTGTCCATGGGTGTGTGGGTTTATTTCTGGGCTCTTTATTCTGTTCCATTGATCCATATGTGTGTTTGAGGGAAAAAAAAATTCTTGATTGATTCAGTCCAAAAGTCACATGTGTGACCTCTACTACCAGAACATAGCAAGAAGGCTGGGAAATGCAGTCTGCTTAATGCCCAGAAAAAAGAAAGTAAACACAAGTCACTGTCTCTACCACAAGAGGCATGGGCTTTGGAGTCAAACAGCTGAGGGATTGATTCCCATAGCACTTTGGACAAGTTGCCTAACTTCCCCTCACCTTAGTTTCACCATCAATCACATAAGAATAGCAAAACTCCTTGCAGAGCTGTTGTGATGATTAAATCAATAATCTGCATAGATTATCTAATTTAGTGTTCAGTATATGACAGCCATTGTTACTACTATTTAAATAGCTCCTGGTTTTCATAACTGACCCTGAGACTAGAGCAGATTTTAAGTTTAGGACCATCAGATCACAAGACTGTTCTGGCCTTTGAAATCATCCTGTGTAGATCTGAGCTTGTGAACTTTCAAGCTTACTTCCCCAGATCAAACTCTTTACACACAAATATCCACCTTTCATGTACTACAGCCCTGTCTTCTCTGCTTTTTAATGAATGCTTAAATTGTAAAATTTCTGAGGCTTTTAACATGATTGTTAGCCTCTGGAGTTTTGGTATTTGCTTTTTTATTCCCTTGTTTGTATCTTTCTTTTTTTTCTTACTTTTTTTGGAGCAACGGATTGAAAGCATTAGAGATAACGTTCTGTTGATCAAATGCCTCTTTCGTACTGAAGGTTTACTATGTTCTCAGAAACTAGTCAAAAAAAATTCAGAACCCCTGAATGTCTTAATAAGCAATGAGACCTAAGTGCCAGCATTTTTATTCCTTCCCTTTCTAGCTTTGCCTTCCCTCCTTAAAGAGCTCAATTTAATGCAGGTAAATAAATATACCTTCCACACTAAGCGTTGGGGATCCAGACACAGAAGAGACACATCTATCTTCCATCTTTCCAACTCCCTATTTTGAAACAACTAAATAAGTCTTACCAAAAAAAGTGGATGAGAACTCTGGCATTGCTTTTTCTCATTATGCCTTTAAGATTTGATTCATACTACAAAGATCTGTCAACACAATCATTCAGGTGGCAAGAGAGACAGCAGCTGCTGCCTAACTAGGAAACCGATATTATTCCTGCAGTATGTGCCATCCTGCAGAGCTTGGATTAACTCAAGATGGATACTTTCTCTCCCGTGCTTCTTTACAAATTACTTCTGGTAGTACCAGAGGTACTGCAAAGAAGCATTCAACACCGGCAAAGAAGTTATTTAAAATGAAATATGAAGCATTCTGACTGCTTCTGGATTATCTTTTCTGTTTCTTGATGAATTTTTAAAAACGAAGTAGCAGTTTTTCTTCTATTAGAGTTCCTGAAAATGTGCTTGTGCATATATCAACCACGGTCAAGAGGAAACTGTTGAAATATTACCTTAGGAAATAGGAATCTATCCACTAGACATAGTCCTTCTTGTACATCTAGTTAGTATTTTTTTGTCATAACTCAGAAAAATTCTGACTCAAGCATGTTCGACTTCCACAATGCATCCTGGAGTCCTCCAGTACCTAGCAGACCACTGAGCTCCCAGCTACTGTTACTGCAAACCCATCCCTCTCTTTCCCCACTACCTACCTACCTACCTACCTACCTACACACACACACACACACACACACACACACACACACACACACACACACACACACACACACACACACAGGAATGAGAATTCAAAATACTCTACAGACCATCTGACAATTGCCTAATGCTCCAGGGCAGTGAAGCCATCAAAAATACTCAAGGACCTGGTTTTCAGTAGAGCAAGGGCAATGAAATTATATCCAAATTTTCCTATAAATCCAGTGTCTTTAGCTTCTCCAATTCCTGAAATCACCTTGCACCTTAAATTTTGCCTTATATAAGGTAACTCTTCTGGATCCCTGTAGACATCTCTAGGAGCTGTTCCTAGTTATCATAACTGATTTCAAAACACCTAATCAAAGTGGCAAAAAAATTTTCTCATTATTCCTGATCTCCCTGTGAAGGGAGTATGAGGTCACAAATGTCCAGAAATTATTGAATCTTCTCCTCTCTGCCATTTCGCTCCTTTAGAGCCTCTTTATACTCATGTGAATAAGAAAAAAAACAAGATAAAACAGGAATCCTTTAACTTTGCTATGTGTTAGTTGCTAAGAAAGCACTTTGATAATGAATTTAAATCCTGAGTAGATTTTATAATGCCAGCCGCCCCTGACTCCTCTGAGCATGGAAAGTTTGAAGCCAATTCTGACCACATTCTAACTAACTCTGTTATTTGCCCATAAATAGTGTTATATTAGGATCAGATCCTGGAACCCAAGATAATAAGCATAGCAAGCAAGAGCTACTCTCACCATGTACCAGCTATTTTTTAATGGCCCAGAAAAGAAAGGGGTCTATTTAGCTGCATGTCTTAGCTCATTTCTCCTCTCTGAATCTTAGTTCTTTATCCACAAAATGAGATATTCCTGACCTATTCTTCGGAGTACATTAGGCATGAATCAATGGTTTCATCTATTATATTCTGCTACCTTGTTTCTGGGATAAAGTGAAAATAGTAAGGAATAAAAGAGGTGAGTGTTAATGAAGTTCATTGCACACATAAGGAGGAGATGATTACTGGACGAAAGTACACAAGAAAAACTCTGAGTACCGATGAATGACAGGCTCCATGTGTTCACCAGGGATGGCCCAACACAAAGAATGTGATTTAAGAAAAACCATGGAAACCAAAATGCCCCAATGCACCTCCCTCCATCAAGCTGTCCCTGGTACCTCAGTTGAGATCTTGAGCCCTTTAAATATCCAAGCATACCTGAGCAAGGTAAGTTATATAGTAATGCCTTGGCTTTATTGGGCTTATCAGAAAACTGGACCCTTTCAGAACTCATGAATCGGTTCCAGAAGGTTTTATAGTGGAGAAGGCAGGACCCCTGGCCCAGAGGAAATGTGTAGCTCCTAAAAGGGCTAAAGACAGGATGTGGTTTGGTGGGGAGAAGAAACAGAATAAGTTACCAGAAAACTGGATATAAAGGAGGGACCAGATCACAAAGATACAACAAAATTCCAGATACTACTGACAGAGGAGAAGGATAGGACCTCCAGAGAGACAGCCTTCAACCCACTGGTCTAAGGTATCTAAATGCAAGATCTTCCAAGGACCCAACTGATGCTAAAATATGACTGAAGCTTAAATGTACAGTTGGTGGTTCAATGGTAGCTGTAACAGAGTACTTCAAATGCAGGGAGTTAAATAGGTAATTCTGTCACCACTTCACCTAAGGCTTCCGCTATTAGAGACGACTAGAGCTTGAAAGTAGCCCCCTATGTCAATAGGTATTTTCGCCCACTCCTTTCACTGAACACCTCATCACCTTCTGTGATTCTATAAGGATTTCTGGGCTAGGTTTCTAAAAATAATACTGAGAGATAAAAGCCCACCTCATTTGTGGCCTTATCCTTTCATAGCAAGGGGTCAATTAAAGAATTCAAGCTAATATTTAAAACCAATGCTCTAAACATACCAGAATGAGGAACAGAAAGGAAAATTCATCTTTCCACTAGTTTTTTTTGGATCTTTCTATATATGAAATAGTAGTTAAGGGTTTTTAGCCAGGATCATTTTTTAGTTCTCCCATGTGTGGGGGAAATTTTCCCATGTCCCAGAGCCTCAGGCAAACAAGCAGACCCTCAATGGGCTAGGGCAATTCTTCTATCCCTAATCAAGATAGTCTCACAGAACTCACAGCTGAGTTCTGGACTCACTATATTGGTCCTAAGGTCTAATAATAAATAAGAACAAGAGCTAGCATTCATGGAGCACTTATTACATGCTAAGTGACATTCTAAACACTGTATATCTACTTACTCATTTAATCCTCATTGAAGATTGCTGGAGTAGCACCATTCATAACTGCATTTTCCAGATAAAACTGAGGATAACTTCGGTAACTTGCCCAAGAACAAAGAACTAGTAAGTGGTGGAGCTGTGATCTGAAAAGAGCCAGACTGACTCCAAAGCTTTACCGCCTTGCTGCTCTACCTCCCATTGCTTATACCTGCTGCTAAGTTTCCTTCAAGGGACTTAGAGGGGACCTCTTCTTTGGCCAAAAAAAAACTCCAGTGAAAAGTAGAGCTAATGTTGGATGTCCTTGGGTACCATTTTCCAAAGAGTATCCTTCAGAATTCTATTCTCAAGGACATCAATTCACATGCTGTTAAAAAAGGAATATCTGTTGAAATAAGTTTGGGAATGCTGAGTACTATATCCTCTCGCAGAGAGTTCTAATTCACATGAGCATTTAAAAGGTGATGAGAAGCCCTGCAGTAAAGAAATCTGTTTAACTTTGTTTAACACAGCATGTGTCAAGCATACTTGACATTGTTGTTAACCATGCATCAGTTAACATTCTAGAGAATAACATTTGTGGAACATCCACTTGGGGAAAACTGGTCTAGAGCCATGACAACATACTCAAACTATTCTAAACATGGCTTATGGGATATGTAGACCCTGATCCCTGAATGGAAACTGAGAAATTACCCCTTCCCAGGTGACTTTAGAGGATCCCAAAGAGTAGGATGCATGGTATTATGGCAGCATCTGGAGATAATTTTTTTTTTTTTTTTTTTTTTTTTGCGGTACGCGGGCCTCTCACTGTTGTGGTCTCTCCCGTTGCGGAGCACAGGCTCCGGACGTGCAGGCTCAGCAGCCATGGCTCACGGGCCCAGCTGCTCCGTGGCATGTGGGATCTTCCTGGACCGGGGCACGAACCCGTGTCCCCTGCATCGGCAGGCGGACTCTCAACCACTGTGCCACCAGGGAAACCCTGGAGATGATTTTGACCCCAAGGGACATTTGGTAATGTCTGGAATCCATTTGTTGCAACTACAGTTGGTACTGGCATCTAGTAGGTAGTGACCAGAAATGCTGGTAAACATCAAACAATGCAAAGTACAGATCTGCACAACAAAAAATTGTAGGGTCCAGAATATCAATAGTGCCACTATTGAGAAAGTCTGCCTAAAAGGAAATAACTTCATCTATCCCTGTTCTGTACTTAGGCAAGAACCTGACCTTCTCCACTAGACTATAAATCCCAACAGCAAATAGCCAAGTCACCAAGACATGGCACTATTACCATTATACAATAAACACTCTGAATATCTGTTGACTCAGTGTCTAGGCTAAAGGATCCTTCCTTAGCTTCCACAGTGTCTTTTCTACTAGAATCTCAGAGCTCTGGGAACTTCTAGCTGAAGGAAACCCCTGAGACAAGCCACTCTGATTCAGGGAAACTGGCTGAATTGAATCTTAGTGGGCAACAGGAGGAGATGCTAGATTCAGGGCTAGTGAGCACATTTCTGGGCATGCCCCATAGTCAGAAGAAACGTCTGAGAACCTGTGCCTACCATTAAATGCATGGGCTGGCCAAAGCGACCAATTAGAGTTTGTTTGTTCTAGAAGAATGGTTTTCTCCCTGACTTTGAGGTTCTTAGGAAGAGTTTCTCCAACCCAGAATAAATGGGAGACTCTGGCCCCCTGGGTTTGGAAGAAACAGATTAAAGCCAGATGTTAAGGAACTTGGCAAATAAATAAACTGAATGGAAATAAACTAGATTGTGTCCTCAGAGCCCCCAAGAATAATGTTCCATTCTTTTGGGAAACCAGATAGAGGCCTAGGACAGGTAGATTTTGATACTTTGAGGTCATGCTAGTACACAGATCCTCCTTCAGGATTAGGTACACAACAGTGTTCTTGGTGGCCACAGATTCCCCCAAACTCAGTACACATATGTTCATAATGGACTAGGTTTCAGCCTCTGAGCATTTAACTTCTTACACATTCCAAGTTTGGAGTAAATGCACTGGGAGCCATCTGCCACTAAGCGTCTGGTTGGATTTGGACCTAATCCATCTCTGCCAGGTGCCTGACAGTCACACACACTGAAAACCTCAATGCCAAAATTACATGTGAATCAAGGACCTGAAGTTCCAAAATGATCCAATTAAGAAATATTTTTAGAACTGAGCTTAATTTTTCTAAGGCTTAAACTTTAACGATTATTATTACATAATCAGTGATCTTTGAAATGAAATCCAATTGAATATACTGTTTAAACTAGAGCATTTCTCACCATAGTTTGGTAACTTTGTTAATGTAATTAAAATATAGCTAGCCATACTTTTTCTCATAATATAATTTTTAAACATCATTTTCAGCATTAGTATTCACAAGTCTGGTTAAAATTAGTAGATAGCTGGGAAATATTACTTTGTTGTATTTTGTTCCAGTGACCAAATACATGAACTACAGCCTTGTACACAATGTCTTTTCAAACTGCTATCCAAGAGCACAAAATCTGCAAACCATCCACCCAGCACCGTAAGAGGTGACCAATTTGTCTCAAAAATAGGATTTTAAGTTTTTTGAGGAATAAAACCATTCCTTGCACTTCTTTATATCTACAGTGTGCATAATAGGTATTTATTATATAATTCATAAAGTAAACCTAAATTTCATCACCCTATGACCTTACTAATAAAAATGGGAATGATAGCAAATACACATTGTGAACCTTCTGTTTACCAGACATTGCATTAAGCACACTTGACATATGTAATTTTCCCATTAATCATCTGAGAGAAATTCTGACATACCCTATTTTCCAAACAAAGCAACTGAGGATTGGAAAGGGTAATAAATTTTCCCAAGGACACAAAGCTAGTAAATGGCAAACTGGAGACACAAACTCAGATCTGTCTGACTTCACATTAGTACCATGTGGTAACCGGTTATGCCACTGGAGCTCCCAGATTATCTGTCTGACTTCAGAGCTCATTACCTTAATTACTGTTTTTCCCCATCCATGAACACATCCTTCTTCTGGTCTTCTATTAGCAATAGGCCTTGTGGGGGAGGATTGTTATATATTCAAGAATTCCAGGAGGTGGCCAAAATGGCAGAGTAGGAAGACCTTGAACTCACCTCCTCCCATAGACACACCAAAATTACAACTACTTACAGAACAACAATCTATGAGAATGACCTGAAAACTAGCAGAAAATATTTTCCACAACTAAAGATGTAAAGAAGAAACCACTACTAGAATGATAGAAAGGGCAGAGTAGGTCAGGACCCACAGTCCTGGGTTGGCAACCCACAAATGGGAGGAATATCACAACTGTGAAAGTCCTTCCCAAGGAGAGAGGAGTTCGAGCCCCACATCGGGTTCCCCAGCTAAGGGAATCTGTACCAGCAAGATGAGCTCCCAGAACATCTGGCTTTGAAAACCAGTGGAGCTTGTGTTCTGGAGAGTCAGAGGGCTATGGGAAACAGACACTCTGCAGTTAAGGCAGTATGCAAAAATTCACATGCTTCAAGTCCCAGCCCAGAGCAAGTAGTTTGAAATGATCCTGAGTAAAACTCACTTGCTGATTTTAGCAAGCCTCCTGGAGAGGCAGGAGGCAACTTGGATTCCCCCTTGGGGCAGAGACAATGGCAGTAGCCATTTTGGGGAGCTTGTTCTACCACGATGACACCTGTGCTGGAAAGTGCTATTTGAGAATCCTCCCTTCAGGCCTAAAGCACTGGGAACCCAGGCCTGCCTGCAAGCAGACCAGCACCAGCCTCAAGCTCCACACTGAGTGGCACAGACAGTTGTACTGGGACCTGGCTCTGCCCACTAGCAGGTCAGCACCCCAGCTTTATACCACCCCAGGCTGTGCAGCCAACCACATGAGAAGCCTACTCCATGTTCCAGAGGGTCCACAGCTACCACACGTGGCATGGTCTCACAGACATATGGCTGGGGCCAACACAACCTACCAGTACACCCAAAGTAGTTGACCTTGCCATAACAGATGGGTGCATGCAGCCACATAAGGGGCACCACTAGAGAATACAGCTCTGATGACCAGAGAGGAACATAGTGCTGGGGCCCATAAGATATCTCCTACATAAGGCTACACCTCCAACATTGGGAAATGTAACTGACATGCCTAACAAACAGAAATAAACACAGAGTCTTAGACAAAATGAGGAGACAGAGGACTATGTTGAAAACAAAAGAACAAGACATAACCTCAGAAATAGAATTAAATGAAGTGGAGATAAGCAATCTACCCAATAAAGATTTCAAGATAATGATCATAAGGAAGCTCACCAAACTTGGGAGAAAAATGATTGAACACAGTGAGAATATCAACAGAGGTAGAAAATATAAAGAAGAACCAAAGAGAGTTAAAGAATACAATACCTAACATAAAAAGTAAGCTAGAAAGAATACACAAGTACACAAATAGATTAGATGATACAGAGGAAGGGATCAGCAAAATGGAAGACAGTGTAGCAGAAATCACCCAAGCTAAACAGAAAAAAGAAAAAAAAAGAATTAAAAAAAATGAGGATAGTTTGCACTTGGACAACATCAAATGCATTAATATTCTCATGATAGGAGTCCCAGAAGAAGGAGAAGAGAAAAGGACAGAGAACTTATTTGAAAAATAATAGCTGAATATTTCCTTAACCTGGGAAAGGAAACAGACATCCTGGTCCAGGAAGCACAGAGAGTCTCAAATAAAATTAACGCAAAGAGGTCTACACCAAGACACATTATAACTAATATAGCAAAAATTAAAGATAAAGAGAGAATCTTAAAAGCAGCAAGAGAAAAGCAACTCATTACCTACATGGGAACTTCCATAAGACCATCAGCTGACTCTTCAGCAGAAATTTTGCAGGCCAGAAGGAGTGGACAATATATTCAAAGTAATAAAGGAAAAAATCTATAACCAAGAATACGCTACCCAGCAAGTCTATCACTCATTTTGAAGGAGAGATAAAGACTTCTGCAGACAAGCAAAAGCTAAAAGAGTTCCGTACCACTAAATTGGCTTTATAAGAAATGTTAAAAGGACTTCTCTAAGCAGAGAAGGAAAGGTCACAATTAGAAATATGAAAATTATGAAAGGAAAAACTTCATTGGTAAAGGAAAACATACAGTAAAGGTAGTAGATCAAACATTTATAAAGCTAGTAGAAAAATTAAAAGACAAAAGTAGTAAAATCATCTATAGCCACAATAAGTACTTAAAGGATACACAAAACACAAAGATGTAAAATATGACATCAAAAATATAAAACAGGGGGCGGGGGAGTGGTCAGAAAAATGTAAGCTTGTTAGAATGTGTTTTAATTTAAGAGATCATCAACTTAAAATAATAAGAATATATATGTTGTCATATATGAACCTCACAGTAACCAAAAACCTAAAATAGATATACACACAAAAAAGAGAAAGGAATCCAAACATAACACTAAAGATAGTCATCATATTTGAAAGGAAAAAGAGCAAAAAAGAAGAAAGGAACAAAAAAGACCTCCCAAAACAACCAGAAAACAATTCACAAATGGCAATAAGTACATACCTATTAATAATTACATTAAATACAGTAATAGGAGGGGATTTAAACACCCAACTCACATCAATGGACAGATTATCCATTTAGAATATCAATAAGGAAACACTGGCCTTAAATACACATTAGACAAGTGGGAATTAATAGGTATATATAGAACATCTCATGCAAAAACAGCATAACACATTCTTTTCCAGTGCACTTAGAACATTTTTCAGGATAGACCACGTTAGGCCACAAAACAAGTATCAATAAGTTGAAGATTGAAATCATATAAGCATCTTTTCTGAACACAATGCTATGAGACTAGAAATTAACTATAATTTTAAAAAACTGCAAAAAACACAAACGTGGAGTCTAAACAACATGTTACTAAACAACCAATGGGTCACTAAAGAAATCAAAGAGGAAATCAAAAAAATACCTGGAGACAAATGGAAAAAGAAACAAAATTTTCCAAAATCTATGGAATGCAACAAAAACAGTTCTAAGAGGAAAGTTTATAGCAATACAAGCCTACATCAGAAAATAAGAAGAATCTCAAAGAGTTTACACTAAGCGAACCAGAAAGAAAAATAAATAAAACTCAACATCAGTAGAAGAAAAGAAATAATAAAGATCAGTGGAAATAAAAAGAGATTAAAAAAACAATAGAAAAGATCAATGAAACTAATAACTGGTTCTTTAAAAAGATAAACAAAATTGATAAACATTTAGCTGTGATCATCAAGGAAAAGAGGACCCAAAAAGATAAAATCAGAAATGAAAAAAGAGAAGTTACAATTGACACCATAAAAATATAAAATGTCATGAGATTACTATGAGCAATTATACTCCAATAAAATGAACAACCTAGAAGAAATGGATAAATTCCTAGAAATGTACAATCTCCAAAGACTGAATCAGGAAGAAATAAAAAATATGAACAGACTGATACCAGTAATGAAATTGAATCAGTAACAAAAAAATTCCCAACAAACCAAATTCCAGAATCAGACAGCTTCACAGCTGAATTCTACAAAACATTTAAAGAAGAGTTAACACCTTCTCTTCTCAAACTATTCCAAAAAATTAAAGAGGAAAGAACTCTCCCAATGTCATTCTATGAGGCCAACATCACCCTGATACCAAAACCAGACAAAGACATCACAAAATTAAAAACTTACAGGTCAATATTCATGATGAACATAGATGTAAGAATTCTCAACAAAATACTGGTAAATCAAATTCAATAATACATTAAATGGATCATACCCATGATCAAGCAGGCTGTAACTCAGGGATGCAAGGATGGTTTAATATCTGCAAATCAATCAGTGTGATATACCACTTTAACAAACTGAAGAATGAAAATCATATGATCATCTCAACAGATGCAGGAAAAGCTTTTGACAAAATCCAACATCTATTTATGATTTTAAAAATGCTCAACAAAGTGGGTGTAGGGGGAATATATCTCAAAATAATAAAGGCCATATATGACAAAACCACAGCCAACATCACACTCAACAGTGAAAAACAGAAAGCATTTCCTCTGAGATCAGGAAAAAAAAAAGGATGTCCACTCTCACCATTTTTATTCAACATAGTATTGGAAGTCCTAGCCACAGCAATCAGACAAGAAAAAGATATAAAAGAAATCCAAATTGGAAAGGAAGAAGTAAAAAGACACTGTTGGCAAATTACATGATATGATACTATATATAAAAAAATCACAAAAATGTTACCAAAAAGCTATTAGAAGTAATAAATGAATTCAGTAGAGTATCAGGATACAAAAATAATGTACAGAAATCTATTGTATTTCTGTACACTAACAATGAGCTATCAAAAAGAGAAATTAAGAAAACAATCTCATTTACAATTGCATCAAAAGAATAAAATAGGGGCTTCCCTGGTAGCACAGTGGTTGAGAGTCCGCCTGCCGATGCAGGGGATGCGGGTTCGTGCCCCGGTCTGGGAAGATCCCACATGCCACGGAGCGGCTGTGCCCGTGAGCCATGGCTGCTAAGCCTGCGCGTCCAGAGCCTGTGCTCCGCAATGGGAGAGGCCACAACAGTGAGAGGCCCGTGTACCACAAAAAAAAAAAAAAAAAAAAAAAAAAGAATAAAATAACTAGGAATAAATCTAACCAAAGAGGGAAAAGACTTGTACTCAGAAAACTATAAGACAATGATGAAAGAAACTGAAGACAACACAAAAAAATGGAAAGGTATACTGTGCTCACAGATTAGAAGAATGAATATTGTTAAAATGGCCATACCATTCAAGACTATCTACAGATTCAATGCAATCCATATCAAAATAACAATGGAATTTTTCACAGAACTAGAACAAAGAATTCTAAAATGTGTATGGAAACACAAAAGACTCTGAATAGCTGAAACAATTTTAAGAAAGAAGAACAGACCTGGAAGTATCATGCTCCTTGATTTCAAACTATACTACAAAGTTACAGTAATCAAAACAATATGGTACTGGCACAAAAATAGACACATAGATCAGTGGAAGACTAGAGAGACCAGAAATGAACCCACACTTACATGGTCAATTAATCTATCACAAAGGGGGTAAGAATATACAATGGGGGAAGAGAGCCTCTTCAATAAATGGTGTTGGGAAAAGTGGATAGCTACATACAAAACAAATAGACTGAATTACTTTTACTTTCTTACACTATATACAAAAATAAACTCAAAATTAATTAAAGACTTAAATGCAAGACCTGAAACAATAAAACTTGTAGAAGATAACATAGGCAGTACACTCTCTGACACTGCTCTTAGTAATATTTTTTTTAGCTCTGTCTCCTCTGGCAAGAGCAAAGAAAGCAACACACACACACACACACACACACACACACACACACACACACTAAAACATACAAATGGGACTACCTCAAACTAAAAATACTGGCACAGCAAAGGAAACTATCAACAAAAATGCCACCTACTGAATGCAAGGAGATATTTGCAAATGATATATCCAGTAAAGGATTAATATTCAAAATATGCAAAGAACTCATACAACTCAACATCAGAAAAACAAACAACTCAATTAAAAATGGGCAGAGAGGGCTTCCCTGGTGGCGCAGTGGTTGGGAGTCCGCCTGCTGATGCAGGGGACACGGGTTCGTGCCCCGGTCCGGGAAGATCCCACATGCCGCGGAACGCCTGGGTCCGTGAGCCATGGCCGCTGGGCCTGCGCGTCCGGAGCCTGTGCTCCACAGCGGGAGAGGCCGCAACAGTGAGAGGCCCACATACCGCAAAAAAAAAAAAAAAAGGGCAGAGAACCTGAATAGACACTTTTCCAAAGAAGCCATACAGATGGCCCACAGACACGTCAAAAGATGCTCAACATCACTCATCATTAGGGAAACACAAATTAACACAATGAGCTACTACCTCACATCTGTCAGAATGGGTATCATCAAAAAGACAACAAATAACAGCTTTTAGCAAAGATATGGAGACAAGGGAATCTTTGTGCACAATCTTGGTGAGATTGTAAATTGGTGCAGCCATTATAAAAACCAGTATGGAAGTTCCTCAAAAAATTAAAAACAGACTGCCAAATGATCCAGCAATTTCACTTCTGGGTATTTATCTGAAGAGAACAAAAACATTAATTCAAAAAGAACCCCCACATTCATTGCATTATTTACAATAGCCAAGATATGGAAGCCACCTAAGTGTCCATGGATAGATGAATGGGTAAAGAAGATGTGGTGTATATATATACAATGAAACATTGCTCAGCCATAAAAAGGAAATCTTGCCATTTGTGACAACATGGATGGATCTAGAGAGTATCATGCTAAATGAAATACATCAGAGAAGAAAGACAAACACCATATGATCTCACTTATATGTGGAATCTAAAAAGTAAAACAAACAAAACAAAATGAAAACAGACCCACAGATACGAAAAACAAAGGTGGTTACCAGAGGGGATGTGGATGGGGGGTGTGAAATAGGTGAAGGAGATTAAGATCTACAAGCCTCCAGTTATACAATAAATAAGGTATGGGGATGTAATACATAGTATAAGGAATATGGTCAATAATATTGTAATAACTTTGTATGGAGATAGATGGTTATTAGACTTATCATGGTAATTATTTCATAATGTACACACAAATGTGAAATCACTATGTAGTACACCTGAAACTAACATAGTATGTATATCAACAATATTTCAATTTAAGAAAAAGGCAGTGAGCTAACAGCTTAAATAGTATATGCTAACCGCCAGCTGCTTCCTAGTACACCAAATCTTCTATTTCCTGACTTGGTACACCACACCAACTTCTCTCCCTTAATGGAAAACCTGAAATCTCAAATGTTCAAGTGTTCACACCAGGCCTCCTGCATTCCCTACAAAGTCAGAGGAGCCACTTACCTAGTGACAAACTAGGAACTACTATGCAGATAATCCGAAGAGACTAAAAAAAGTGGCACAAAGGTAAAACAAGTGTTCACAGAATATTCAAAAATCATCTTAAATATCATTAAGTTCAATCCTCATTCTACATATACAGGCTCATGAGGAGAAGGGATTTCTCAGAACTTACACAGGTAATTAGTGACAGAGCTGAGACTAGATACCCATTCTCCTCTCTATCAGGACCTATTTCCATCACACCATTTTCCCTCTCCTTGAATTGCTCCAAGACAAACAAACACCAGTCTTTTATGCAGGGTGATCCAAGGATTTTTCCAATGACCCTTCTTTCCATGGAGCTTTCTAAAACTGGAGAAAGGAACTATTTATAGCTCTTATTTCAAGGTGCTTTTCAAATATCTAATTATCCCATGACCCACAGGAGAGCTAGAGGTGGCAAAGGACAGTGAATGTAGACGTGTATTTTGCAATCATTCATGTGATGACTGAAACTCCAGTGCTTAGACAATGAATGCCAAGGATGAGGATGCTAGGAAGTGAAAGCAAACATCTGTGCCTGTCATTTAAAGATATACTGAGGGCAGGAAAAAAATCTTTGAAATGCTTTTAACCCACTAGAGGTAGGTAACAAAGTGTTTGATCTCTAATGACATCAGCAAACTTTGCAAGAGTTATCTGGGGCAGATTTTCTGTTCCATTTCATTTTATTTTTAAGTGCTCTTTTGGACTTTCTAAATGATATAGTATAGGAGAATACAGTTCTGAGTTGTATAAGAGACTTCAACTGACAGCATTTGTAATATAGTCCATGAGTCTTAGAAATGTTTCCATCTACCACATTAGACTATGTCTATCTGGCAGACGTTGCTACTTGCTTTGGGAGATGAATGGAGCTAAAACAACCATGGCTGCTTTTCAAGCCTTTAATTCAATGTAGACAGCACTCTCATGCCCAGGTCTAACTTGGTTTCACTGCTCTGAGACTACAGCACCTCAGCTATTATAGCCCAAAGAGAAAGATTAACTGCTCTGGAGGAACCAGACAAGACAAAATTATAATCATAGATTCTGGCATCTGACTTCACGTGTTAACAGGCAAGAGCCAGAGTTCTTGCAAAAGGATGGACAGAAGAAAGAGTAAAGAAAAGCACAGAAATCATCAGAGTGCAAAATGTTTCCTTTTTTTTCTTTTCCCCATTTTAGCCATTCTTTCAAAAGAGAACACCATCAGAGAAACACACATGACTTGCCCTGTGCTTGAGACACTATCAAGGCTGGGAGTACCCACCAGAAATAACTGAAAATGCCAGCTTGCCAGGTCCCTTCTTTGCTGGTGGAGTTCTGGGCTCACCCGCTTGTGTTCTTCTTTAGCCAATGATAAAAGTTTCCTTTTATCATTGCTGCAGTTACCTTCCCATTCACGCCCTTGAAACTCCTCTTCACTGTTTTCTATCTTTCTTCATGATCTGACATCATTTTCTCCTTCAGAAATTACCCCTTTCTGAGCTACTGCTTCACATATTGTAAAACTGGGACATACTAAGTACTATGTAAGGGTCTGATAAATTGGCTGTACAGCATAACTTGGTCATGAAGATCAATAGTTTAGGTACAAAGTTTGAGAATTCTGCAATTTCTAAGAAATTGCATTTTTTCTATAATAGCAAAAAAATGCTTCATGATATCTCTCTCAACTCAACCCTAATAGCCTTTATTTTAACACTCTTCTTGAAAAGTAATTTTTTCTAAAATTGTATTGCTTGATTTTTTTTGGTTCATTAATTTATTCAGCAAATATTATTAAGCACTTGCCACAAAGCAAGATATGGTGTCATGTGTCTAGATTCAAATCCTGGCTCTGATATTTACTGCCTCACTTTTAGGTTGTTGTAAAGATTAACAGAGATAATAGGCTTAGCAATTAAGTGTATAGGGAGATGACTTCTGCAATGGCAGCATGAGGATCTCCAAGACCTTCTCCCCAGTGAAACAAATCATAACTGGCTAGAAATAATTTTAAAAACAGACAAACAAAACTCTGGAAATGGGCTTAAGAGAATACAGCAAATGAAGAAATATTTACTCAAGAAAATTTACCAAATCTTCATAAGAACAGGAAGAAGCTGTGGCATTTAAGTCACAAGCTTCCATCCAAGTTCACCATGATGGAAGCTCCAGTCTGGATGAGTGCAGTCAGGAACACAGGGCTCACTTTCCTCCCAGCTCCCAAGTGAGGGCTACAGTATTTCTTCAGGAGGAATAGGCTGCCAGTATTTCCCACTACTCCCCCACCCACCCACCCTTATCTGTATTGTAGAGGTTCTATTCCAGGCAAGAGAAGTTGTGAGGTCTGGAGGCCTCTTCCTCTAACTATCCTCCACTCATAAGGTGGAAACTCTACACTAGAATTAAAGGCCTTTAATACAGGGACCTAGATCACCCTTGCCTCAGCTCAGAGAGCAGAGGTTCCATAACAGGAAAGATAAGCTAGGAAGATCAGCTGCCCTAGCCCAGGGAAGCCAGGGTGTCATTCCAAGAAAAGTGAGTCACTGTCTCCATACCCAGCTCTGAAGCAGTGTACAGAGGTTTTTTTTTGAGTGAATATCTGAATGTTTTCCCAGGGGAACAAATTTTATTGGAAGAGAGTAAGGGGAAATTTCTATATTATGTTAAATGTCCAATATTCAATAAAAACATAGACTACATGCAAAAAAACCCCCAAAAAACAGGAAACTGTGACTCACATATAGGAAAATAAAAGCAAGCAACAGAAATTACCCTTGAATGATCCCACATGTTAGACATTGCAGACAAAGACTTCAAAACAGCTATTATAAATATGCTCAGAGAACTAAAAGTACCCTTGCTTAAAGAAGTAAAGGAAAATGTGATGACAATGTCTTATCAATAGAAAATATTATCAATACAGAGATAAATTATCCAAAAAAATGGATTTGGGAGTTGAAAAATACAATAACTGAGATAAAAATTTCACTGGAGGGGTTCAACAATAGATTTGAACTGGCTGAAGAAAGAATCAGTGAACTTCAATACAAATCAATAGAGATTATGCAATCTGAAGAATAGAGAGATAAAAAATAAATAACATCAGAGAAATGTGGGGCACCATTAAGTGCACCAGCATATGTATAATAGGAGAGAAAATAAAAAGAAAAGATAGAAGAAGAGAGAATAGAAGAGGAGAGGACAGAAACAAGCAGAAAAATTATCAAAGAAATAATGATTGCAACATTCTAAATTTGATGGAAAATATTAATATATCCAAGAGATCAATGAACTCCAAGTTAGATAAATACAAAGAAATCCACTCCGAAACACATCATAGTAAAAACGTTGAAAAACAAATACAAATATAAAATCTTTAAAGCAGCAAGGAAAACATGACCAAACATTTAAAGGAGAATTAATACCAAACTTCACAATCTCTTCTCCAAAAACAGAAAAGCAAGGAACACTGCCCAACTTATTATATGATGCACTATTACCCTGATACAAAAACCAGACAAAGATATCACTGCTATAAACTGAATTGTGTCCTCCCAAAATTCTCTACCTCTTCAAATTTTGGAAATTAGACCTTTATGAGGTAATTAAGGTTAAATGAAGTCCCTCTCTCCCTCCCTCTCTTCTCCCCTCTCTTCCCTCCACACACTCAGAGGAAAGGCCATGGGAAGACAATGTGGCCATCTGCAAACCAGGGAGAGAGCTCTCATCCAGGAACTCAATCAGTCATCTTCATCTTGGACTTCTCAGCCTACTTAACTCTGAGAAATAAATTTCTGTTTAAGCCACACAGTCTGTGGTATTTTAGACTAATATAATCACCAAAAGAAAATTAAAACTATACACCACTTTGAACATGAATGCAAAAATCTTCAAGACATTACTACCAAACCAAATCTAACACATATAGATATGATTACACACTATACCAAATGGAATTATTGCAAGAATACAAGGTTAATTCAATATCCAAAAATCAATTAACATAATATACCATATCAATATAATAAAGTACAAAAGCCACATGATCTTAATAGATGAAGAAAAAACTTTTTACAAAATCCAGTACCCTTTCATAATTAATGAAAAAAGTTAAAAATCACACAACCAACTAGGAATAGACAAAAGTTTCCTCAACCTCATCTACAAAAGGCACCTACAAAAAATCCACAGCTAGCATTATATTTAATGGTGAAAGACTGAATGCATTCTCCCTAAGATCAGGAGCAATATGAAGGTATCTCCTCTACCCACTTCTATTCAACATTGTACTGGAGGTTCTAGCCAGGGCAATGAGATAAGAGAAGAAGAAAAATATGAAAACATACGTTCACATAAAAACTTATACACAGATGTTCATAGCAGCATTACTTATATTAGCCAAAAAGTAGAAACAACCCAAATTTATATAATTTTATATGCATGGATAAATAAAACATAGTATATCTATACTATGGAATATTATTCAGCAATAAAAATAAAATGAAGTACTGATACCTCCTACAACTTGGATGAACATTGAAAATATTATGCTAGGTGAAAGAATCCAGTCACAAGAGAACACATAGTTCATGATTTTATCTATTTGAAATGTCTAGAAATAAGGAAAACGATAAGACACAGAAATTATTGGTTGCCTATGGTGGGCAGGGTGGTAGGATGGGGAGTGACTGCTAATGGGTACAGGATTTGAGGTGGAGGACTGATGAAAATGTTCTGAAGTTGTATTATGATTATAATTGCACAACACTGAATATACTAAAAACCACTCTAAAGGAGTGGATGGTATCTCAGTCAAGGCATTTTTAAAAATTAAGTTAAGAAAACATTATACCAGATCTGCACTAGGTGTTCTGTGAATGCTATACCCTTTCTCTTTTCTTTCACTGGATTTGATAAGAATGCAAAAATGAAGAAGTGACTCTCTCTTGGATATCCATCTTCCCTAAGTAGACCAAAAGTTACTCGAGAGCAGGTTCCTCATGGTGGTTAACATATATAATCGGCCCTCTGTTTCCACGGATTCCTCACCCCTGGAAATTCGATCTATGGTTGATTGAATCCATGAAGCAGAACTTGTGGAGATGGAAAGCCGACTGTACTACATCATTTTATGCGTGTAAGGGATTGAAGCATCTGCAGATTTTGGTATCCTTAGTGGGTCTTGGAACCAAGCCCCCGCAGATACTCGAGGATAACTGCATTTCATATAAAAGGCACTCATTACACGTATTAAGATTTGTAAAACTATTAGTTTTACAACTAGGAGAGCACTGTAAAATAAGGATTAACAGCGTGGATTCTGGAGGCTTAAAACCTGGATTCAAGTCCTAGGATTTAAGATACAAACCTCAAAGTTAGACCTGCTCGATTTGAATCCAGGCTTTAACGCTTAACAGCTGTGTGAGTTATTAGCCTCTCCCAGCTTTTCTTTACCTTTTATGAAAATACATTTATATGCCTACATTTGCTCACATTCTTTCTATCAGGATGCCCTGTTCTTCTTTGTATCCAACCTTTGGAATCCCTCCTTTCTCTAAAATCTTTCTCCTCCATGAAGTCTCCACCAACTCCACCTCCCAGGCCAGTTATTTTATAGGGTTCTTGTGGAGGTTGGAAATGTAATAACATGTGAAGCACCTAGAATTCGGCTTGAATCATACCATGTGATTTTTTTTTTTTATACCATGTGATTTTTAAATGTTAGCTATAATGTTACTGTTATTTTTATTTCTTTCAATGAGAAATAGCTCTTGGTTGGGTGAGTATTCACTTCAAAGCTGGCATAACAAATCTTTTTGAGAAAGTTAATAGTAGGATTACCACATCATCAAATGCCAGATATGGTGTCCTCTCTGCTGATTTTTCCTCTCTGTTGCTCGTAAGAACTGATGGAAAAATAAAGAGCAATTGTAGGAGGGGGCAAATCAATAGTTAAGAATCTCTTTTAAATGCGATCTCATCACTCCTATTTACTAGAAACCTCCAAAAATAAGAATGATAAAAATTACAGCCATCTATTAGACAACTGCTCTATGCCCTGTGCTGTATACAATGAGCTCATATACATTACTCAATTAAACAATTGCTCCTTTTGCCCACAAAACAAAGTCCTCACTAAAAGCATGCCAAGACCTTCCATCATTACTCTCGAGTATCTTCCCATCTCTCTCAGCACAGCACTCACATCCCCCTGTGCTTAATGCATGTGGGGATTGACCATGCTCTCAGAAGACTTGCCCTTTTCCACTTCGTCATTTGCCTTATGTGCCTTTGCTTTTGTTGTTCTCTGAGCTTGAACTGTCCTTCCTACCCATCTCTATCCTGTTTGTCTCTATCCTGTTTGTTCATATCTTATTTGTCTCTCAAGGGTGTGTTCATATGCCACCTCTTCTAAGATGCCTCCCCCAATCTGTTCCCTCTCCTCCCATCCCATCATAAACAATCTCTTCTTTTTTTGCCTCTCTGCAGCCCTTTGCACTTCCACTGTAAACCTTATAGTATTCTGCTTTGTAGCCCTTCTGGACATAACTTCTTGAAATCAGGGACCTCATCTTCTGAAACTTAGCAACCAAAAAAGGAGAGGTGAGCACCATGCCTTGCAGGTATTAGGTGCTCAAAAATTCCTGAAATGAATATAAAAGCTAGTCATGAAGACAGTCTTGGTTTCATGTCTGTGAGAAGCAAATTCTGGCTTATATCTGGGACTAACAGAATGTGCTGTGTGTAATGGCTCTAGAATAATCTTGAAGCACCACCATTTCATCACAGAAAATGTCCAAAATAGTACCTTACCCTTCAGAAATCTCATGTACCTTACCCTTCAGAAATCTCTGCCAAATTATACAAAATAAGATGAAATGAAAAATATATTAAATAACATGAAATGAAGATAGTGTGCCTTCTGTTGAATTTAAGTTTGTGACTTAAATTAAAGGAAGAAGTACTTGGAATAAAACATTTGTGAATTCTAAATAAATCTGTAAAAAGGGGACAGACTGAAGATTTTCATATTCTCAAATATTTCCAGGAAAAGTGGTAAACTGGATGTGCAGAGAGAAGATTGAGAAAGCTTTATGCTTATACATTGATCCATCTGCACAACTAACCATATTTAGGCTGTGATAGCAAAACCATGCAACTATTAATCCAGGTTTGTAGCAGAGCCACTTACTAGTAGTCAAGAGACTAACAAAGCTGTGTGAGTGTGTCCTTGGAGTGGAGAAGGTCAGGATGGAGGCAAAGAAGACAGATTTTGATTAAAAAGAATTACTTAATTCAAAATACAATGTAGATAATGTTTAGAATCTAGGTTAAGCTGACAATTATGTGACTACACAAATCCACATAGTCAAAATAGTTAAGCGTTTAAGTATTTTCTTCTATCAAATCTCTTCCTTTTTCCTTCTTTCAAAGGAACTAGCTCACTCTAAAGACAAATCGCTTTCATATGTGATATGACAAATTGGTAAGAGAAAGTAAAAAAAAATAGGAATCCCAAAGATTCACACACTGGAAAATCAGGCCTTGGCTGTCATTTGACAATATTACTATCCTGCTTTTTATGGTATACTTTCCCCCATGATACTCATAGCCCTTAATCACCGGGTTTAAGTATGTGTCTCAGGTTACATCTCAACAAACTCAGATGTGCAGGCGAAGCCAAGTTTCAAATCAGTGACAGAGCTTAAAATGGAATTCTCATCATGATTCCAGGTACTACTAGTTAGAATACACATACAACACACAGTCACCATAAGGATAGTAGTTAACAACATGGACTCGGGAACCGGAATTTGAAAGTTTGAATCCAGGCTCCTTCACTTAACAGCTGTGTGACCTTCTGCAACTTACTCAACCTCTCTCTGCCTCAGTTTCCTCATCTGTAAACAGGGATGATAATAGTACCTATCTCAGAGAGTTTTTATGATGATTAAATAAGTAAATATTTGCAAAAGCTTCAAACAGTGTCTGGCACATACTAAGTTCTATGTAAGGGTCTGTTAAATACACATGGTTGTGCAACACCAAATAGAATAAAAACCCCTAGAAATGCATATTGGAATCAAGAAATTTTGACTACAGAGTCTTTTACTCTAAAGGGTGAATGACTGTAGTGTCACCACCATCCCTGTTTGCGCAGGACTGGACAGTTCCAGACATCTGGGACTTTCCATGCTAAAAACCAAAGAGACCAAGACTTTCAGTGCAAACCTGGACAACTGATCAACCAAAAGAGGCTCCAGTAGGTAACAGTGATAGACACCATTTTTTTTTTAACTCCTATCATGTACTACTGAGTATGTAACATATATTACCTCATTTACTCTTCCCAACAACTCTGCAAGTAAGGTAATTTTGTTTGCACTGCTTGGGAAAGAAAATTCAGTTATACAACAATAAAGTAATTTGCCCAAAGACACACTGTTTTAAGAAAAATGATCAGAGATGGATCTCAAATCTGCCTGATTTCAAAGCCTATGGTTTTAAATGTTTTGTTCTACATTGTACAGTGATTATAAGATAGCTTCATAGAGGAAGGAGTGCCCCAGCCAGTTCATGTTCACTGGAGGACAGACCTGGAGTAGTGAGTTTGTCAAGATGGACCCTTAAAGTTAAAAGGCCACTGGTCTGGCCACGATGTCCCTGACTTTCCACATAGTATGTGCTTTCCTGGCGGACTTTCATAAATCTACCTGTTCAACCTACAGCTGGACCTACATAAAATAAGAAGTCAAGCTCTTGCCATTTTGTTGGAACTTAGTAAAAGCATCAGAGTAAGTTCTTCTGTTGCTTAACGCTTTTCATTTACTCTTTACCAATTATTCCCTTTCAAAAATTCAGCCCTGTTTTCAGCATAAATTTTTTAAATTTATCTACCCTAGTCACTTTTTTCCTCCAACGCTGCTATTATTTTACTAGTATAACTGGAATAAAATAAACACAGCCAGATCCATTTAAATTTATTTTCTCTGAAACTTCATCTCTTAGCATATTTCTAGGAGTCTTCTTTCTATGACCTATTAGCCATGGGCTAATTATATATCTGGGAGAGGGTCTCACTTGAAAATAACACCCTCAGAACAGGCAGGTGTAGCTCTGTCTCTGTAGAAGCCACTGAAGCCACCCGATTGCTCCTTGCCGCTCTAGACCACAGACATAAGCGTGTGGATGGTGTGAATGCCACAGTTTGAACAAGGAGTAAAACACCAACAAAAGAGCCCACACACTCTCTCTATTTTGGGAACCTGCTCTAATTTATTTGAAATGTTCAAGAATACATATTGTATCATCTTCACCTTTCCATGCAAAAGAGGATTAAAAAAATGATGAAAGACAGTCTTGGTTATGCAAGTTTTTAATAATAACTCTGATGTTAATTAAAAACTCACTTGCTACTGCAAAATCTACTTCTTAAAGTACAGGTTTTATTTATTTCAGCTGAGTAGCTGAAAAATATTTCTACACCCTGCCTTGCTGGTAAGCAGATTTGTTATGTTTTGCAGTAACTGCTCACTCCCCTTTCCTAGGAATAGCTACAGCCCACACTCTCAGTTGTGTTTTTACTCCCCTCCCATTCCCTAGTCATAGCTGACCAAATCTGGAGTATGGTCAGACCCAGGCAGCATATGCACCGGCCAAGCAGCTTCTCTCAGGATTCTCAAATAAGAAACACACAGAGGGTACTCTGTTGGTAGTTTCATCTTTGAAAGTAAGCACTTCTGCACCCCCAAGTACCCATTTTCAAAATGAGGCTTATGATGCCTGCCTATGTGAAGTGATGTTTATGAAAGTGTAAATGAATGTCATCTCTAAACCAAGATTTTGTATAAAGACAATGGACTTTTTGTTGCTTGAGTTTTTTGTTTGTTTTTATTTTACAGAGTAATTCTTTTGGGGTGGGTCCAACCAATTCAGTTGGAATTCCTTTGCAGTTTCTGAAGGAATTTTCTTATGTAGCGACAAAATATGGTTTAGTTGAGAATGGCCAAATACGCAAAATGCAATGAACTCACTTTATATAAATGCACATGTATAATATATAAATACATATGCTACATATAACACATTACAAATGCATTGTATGTATGCATACGTAAAGATGCACAGAGCATTCCCACATTACAGGAGATAGTGTGATAGTGGTGCTAGAGCTAAGTATCACTAAGGTATTGGTGAAATCCTTAGTCCTATATCCTAAGTCCTATTCCACTGCTATGACGCACATAATAAATGGTAATATTGGTACAGCACACTGGAGTAAGCTGCCAGTAAGATCAACATGTGGAACATGTTGCTACTGGAAAAGTCTTATCCTATAACCATAACTCTTCTATTTCTGTGTTTCTACTCATGATTTTTGTGCGCCTCACTTTCTCAATCTCCAGGCTTGTCTAACTCAAAGTGGTCACTTCCTCATATCAGGGCACTTATACTAATTTCAGGAAATTCTCAATCCCCTTGCACCACCTAGGAGATACAGTTTAAACAGAGTCTTCATCCAACTATTTCTGTATAGCTTAATCTACTGCTGTTTCTAATTTGTTACTGAACAAATTCCTGCAGATCTTCTTAAGGACAATCAGCATTCTAGCCATCCTCTCTCTTTTCCATATTGCTGCAAATGGACATGCTGCTTTGTACCTCTGGTCGGCAAACACAGCAGTTTGTTCACACCATAGGCCTTCATCCTAGCTGTGCCCTTTGGTACTTCTCCCTTTCCTTTGCAATGACTGACTCCTTTTCATTCATGTCTTCCCTTAAATCTGAATGCTTTTCCTTAACCACTCAACCTGGCACTCCAGGTACCCTGCCAAGTCAGCCCACTTTATTGCCAGCTGGTGTTGTGTTTATTGTATTTGTTTATTGCCTTTCTCCCTCCCCACTCCATGTGAGCCCCTGCAGAACAAGGGCTTGTCAGTCTTATTCCCAAGTGCTCCCTAGAACCTAGAACAGTACTGGCATTTAGCCTGCACTTAAATATTTCCTGAATAAGTAAACTTTAAATAATTGATCTCCTGCAACTGCCTCCTACCTGGAAATTGTTTCCAAACTCAGCTTTTAATAAGAAGAGAGCAAGTTTCCATGGAAGGACTTCTGAAAACATCTGTCCTACCACATAGAAATTATTGTCTTTTCCTGAGTCACATTAATCAATATCTTCCTGAATTAATTAATAAACAAGTCACCTGGAGTTTGTACTTTATTTCATGTTATTTTTTATGTGAGGGTTATAAAACCATTTTATATATCACAGTGTCATATACAAAACTTTGGGTTTTTATAATTATTTATGGTCAGAGAAGGACACTACCTATGAATATTTTCAAAGAATTTCTAGGTCTCCTTACCCAAACATAATCCTAATAAGTACCAGGCTACTCATGACCTTAAGTTATGCTATTCAAGCCTGTTAAAATCATATGTATAATGAAGTCCTGTTCAGTTCTAAAGGCAATTCCTAAGGTGAAGAATCACACACTGACCAAATTACCCTTAAAACTCCCTTAAGTCACCCACGAAGTATAGCATGCACATATGCCATTTCTCAACAAATCAAACATAGTCAGTTTTTTTCCTTCCCCAATATTATCAGAACAGAGAACTATTTCTTCAACTGATCATCAGATGAAGTACTTGGACATACTCTAGGAAATGTATATATATTTAAATTTTAGAATCAAATTCAGCTCAACAAATATTCACAAAATGAAAACAGAAGTTTAGAGACTTACAAAGGAGAAACAGATATATACATATTACTATCTTATTCATTCCCAATCATCCATAGGTGCAGTAGAATGAATGCCATGCACTGAATTGTGCCCCGCCCCCCAAATTCATATGTTGAAGTTCTAGCCCCCAGTGTGACTGTATATAGAAATTGGGCCTTCGGAGGAAATTAAAGTTAAGTGAGGTTCTCAGGATGGAGTTCTAATTAAATGGGATTGGTGGCCTTATAGTAAGAGAAAGAGAGAGAAATCTCCTATAAGCCAGATGAAGACACAGACAGTCAGCTTCAGCAATCTAAAATGAGAGTTCTCCCCAGAACCCGACCATGCTGGCCTCCTGATCTCGGACTTCCAGGTTCCAGAACTGTGAGAAATAAATGTCTGTTGTTTGAACGAGTCTATGGTACTTTGTAACAGCAGCCTGGGCTGAATACTGCAATGGGGAACACATGATAAATCACACTTCTTTCTCTTTTCTTCCTTAATACCCAAACCCTGTGCTCAAGCTCAATTACTTAACTGTGGAAATGATGCAACTCTTCTGTAACACATTGAATCATAATTGATTATCTCTACCCTGAATGAAGGAGTTGATCTAATTTGTTAGCCAGTAACCAAGCAAAGCCTGGGAGGATGGAATACATGAGCGCCAGTTAGAACAAAGAGAAAAGAGTCAAGGAAAGTCGGGCACAAAGCTTCTCTGGAAGGAATATTGAAGCGTATGCCAAGGGGTAGATTGGGGTTGAGGCATCTAAGGGGCAGCAGAAAGGTTAGGCACTAAGTGCTAGAAGTTTGGAAAGGAGACTAACAAAGGAGATAAAGAAAATAAAGATATGTTGGTAGCAAAGACATCTCTCTTGGTTTTGCCTAAGGCTCTTCCTGCTCATAAATGTAATAACTGTGAGAATCGCTTAGTGTGTTATTAATCTTACAGCAGACAGATAAACAGCCCCACTTACCAGCTCTTCATATGCCCTCCTCTATTCATCCTCTCAAAGAATGAAAGGAGAAAATTCACTTCCAGAAATGACAAAGGGAAAAGATTACCTATTCTTATTCACACCTATATAAAATTTTAAGTACACTTACACACAAAGGTAGGAGAATCACCTCCAAAGTGAAATGGTTTTTGTGATCTTCAGGAGGGAAAAAAAGGACCCACTTCGTTTATGCTTTAACAGGAAATTTTAAGTTAGAGACTTTGGATGCTGAGGATTTGAGATAACTTTTAATCAACTAATGGATTCTTTTTAAAAAGACCGTCCTTTATGGTCTTTTCGAGTTTTCAATTTTCCTCCATCTTAACTGTCAAAAGGGAAGGGGTGCTCTGCCTATTACAGTAATTAGTTGAAATGAGGAGAGAGCTGTGAAAGGAATTCAGAAGCCACAGAACGTTGGTATTAATGCTGTTTGTGTTTCAAACATGAACAATAGCCACACTATGCATTCCAAATGACTGAAACACCCAGACGTTTGGTCAATAGAATTCTTTGACACCTATTGTGTGTGCAGAACACTATGCCTGGCTGCTGTCTGAAGAAAGAAAAGAGACACAGGACAGCCCTTATCTTCCAGCTTACAAGGCTACAAGTCTCAATAGACCAAGACATTATGGGAAGCCATTCCCACAAGAAGAGGCCATTTTGTCACAACTGATGACAATTGTTAAAGACAAAGGTAAAGTTGTGTTGCCTTAAATTTAAAGAGAACAATTAAGAGACTGCGATTCTTATTTTTCTTGGGAAAGTCTCAATTTTGTCTATTACATGATGTAGCTAAAAATAATAATAATAATATAGCCTATTAAAAGCAGTTCCTTAGTGCCTTTACCACTGGTAATCTCCATAGATCAAATCAGCATAAGATAATCTTTGTGTGACTGTGTGAGATTTTCGAAAGTGAGCTTTAAGCCTGCTACGGGAGACTGTCCTACTAACAGGAATTGGATTTACTCCAATCCTTTGACCAACCCAAAGCAAAGACTTTCTTGACAGGCTCTCCTTTTAAAGACTGAAAAAATTAATCCATTGTAATAATTCCATGCTGATTTAAAAATAACGTTTGTGCAAAATTTCAGCACCAACTGAAAATGTGTTTGACTTACTACAGATATATTTTAAGTCTGACATGAGAATCGATACCATGCTAATCAAGGCAGAGCTGTGAAGGAGACATAAGTAACAAGTTTGACTCATGGGATAGAATTATAAACAACTTCACTTTTATCGCTCACTGTCTCTTCAAATTTATTCTGTTGGGTTAGTATTTCGACTGTCTCCAGATGAAAATTTGGGCAGTCCCCATTACTTTTTCTGGGTACTCTTAAGTAATAAAAAGTCCTAGAGTCACTTTAAATCACAAAACAATGTTTTATGTCACTAATAAATCAGAAGTCTAAACTTGAATTAAAGCCGAAGATTCCCCCTCCCCACAGCTGAGGCCTGTAGGAGAGAAACGTACAGCTGGAGAAGAGTGAATGGGCTTCTCTCTTTTTCTACTTTGTACTTCTACTTGTCTCCCCCGCAGCTTAAACTGGAAAACCTGGAAGACAGGAGGTTCAAAAAAGAGCTTACTTGGCTGATACTCCTGTGAGCTGGTGTTAGTCCTCTCCAGGTTCTGTCAAATATTTAAAGGTGAGTTCTTTTGTGGGTTCTTCTGAGATCACGCCCCCATACAAAGCTGGAGTGTTCTCAGCTACAGTGCCCTTAATACAGGAGATGAATTCTTCATATTATCAGCTAATGCTCCTTCCTCATCTTTGGACATGTGGTAATCCCTCTGTTGTGGTCAGGTTGCTCTTCGAAGGGTTTCTTTGGACATACGATAACCTCAGACCAGGTCTCTCTCAGAGCATGGGGCCTACATTTGTTCCATAAAAACTACTCAACCCATCAACTTACTCATTCTCCAAATGCTTACTGAGCTCCTATTAGGTATCAAGCACTCTTAAAAATAGCATATGCTGAAATATAAATGAGTAATCAGCCTTAAAGTGTACCTTTTCCAAGGGGTATTGGCATCTTTAAAAAAATAAATGCTTTAAACCCCATGAATAAATTACACGACCCTAATGACACAGATAAGCTCCCAAAAGCTTATCCAGAAGGCCCAGCATGAGACTTCCACATGGGGGATGCTCCAGAGACATCAATGTGCTCTGAAGTGTAAAGCCAGGGGGCTATAAATGTTCAGTGTGCAACAAGACCACTGCTTTTCCTTAAAATGTGTGGTTATTTGGCGTCACTTGAGGGTGGCTGATGTATTACAGGGAATGGAGGTGCTAAATCCCTTTAAGCTGTTCCTTGATTCTGTTTTCATATCATTAATATTTACAATTCTGCGTTAGTATTAATTTTCAACATCAGAATCTTAGAATATCTGTGCTGGCAGAGACCTTAGAAACTCTGGTCAAAGCATCTCTGCACATGATTTTCCTGTGTATGTGAGGTTACATGCATGTGTCTACAGGGACTTGGTTAGATAAGAACATGCTCTGAGCATGTATGCAGAAAATTCACCAATACTAGCTCTGTTTCTTTTGGGCAGTTGTTTGGACTGCACAACCATTTATCTTGCACCCTCAGCTCACCAGGATGAAGGCTAAATTATCAAATGACATATATTTATATATGAGGGAAATTCAATCTGGTATAGCTTGAGGAGTTTGAGTCAGGGGAAAAAATTACAAGAGACTAATCAAGGTCCTTCCACTCATAATTTTCTAGGGGTCCTTGTGCAGTATGCTTTGACATTTTAATAACCTGAAGGAGGCTCACTGGAGGGAGTATGAGCCAGCACAAAGACTCTGAAGTGGTAGATCTGGTGTGTTCAGGAAACAGCCAGGACGTCTGTGTGTCCAGAGGGTGTTAAGGGAGAGGGCAAAAAGGTGAGAGAAGAGGGCTGAGGAGGAAAGCTGAGAGCAGATTATAGAGGACAGTGATTCTCAACTCTGGATGTTCATTAGAATCACTTGAGGACCTTCCAGCAAATATAAATGCCTCAACCATAAAACCAGTAAAATCAACATTTCGGGAAATCAGACCCCAACATGAATATTTCTTTAAAGCTCGCCAGATTGTGTCTAATGTAAGAATCTCTTGCAGGACACTGTAGGTAACTTGACTCTGACTTTGAGTAAATGGGAAACCACTAGAATAGGGGTTTTGAGCAAGGGAGTGTCTGATCTTGCTTAGGTTTTCAAAATGTCCCTCTGGCTACTGTGTTGAGAACAGATCCTAAAGGGACAGAAATCAGAACTTGTTTTAGAATGCCTTTGCAATAATCTAGATGATGGTGGTTTGGTCCAGGGTGGAGCAATAGTGGTATGAAAAGGGGTTGGATTCCAGATATATTTGAAGAGAGAACTGATAGGATTTGCAGATGTGTCTGATGTGAGGTAGGAGAGAAAGACACAAGTCAAGGAGGATTTAAAGGCTATTTCTTGGCCCAAGCGCATTCTTCTGACAAGCTCCAGAAGTGCCTGTTGTGTTTGCACTTTTTTTTTTTTTTTGGCCAAACCATGGGGCATGTGGGATCTTAGTTCCCTGACCAGGGATCGAACCCACATCCCCTGCATTGGAAGAGCAGCGTCTTAACCACTGGACCACAGGGAACTCCCTGCACTCACTTTTTGAACCTTCTCCCCTCTCTGTGGTTATTCCATTCCCTCCACGTCCCTCTCCTTCTCTCCCATGTTTCCTTCATAAAATCTTGCTCTTATGAAGAGATCTTAAAAATGTATCTGTTGATATATAAAGGAATAGTAAGGCTTAAAGTGTACTTTTCCCAAAGGATATTTGCATTTTAAAAGAATAGTTGTATGTGAATGATGTGCCTTTTAAACTTCATGAATAAATACTTCTTCTGACCCTAATCACACATATTGATTTATTTTATGGAGCAAGTTCTAACAGTAGTAGACCAAGAATTTCTACTTTAGAGAGGCTTTAGAGACAGCGACATGAGGTAAGGATATGGTCAGCGAGCTTATCTTGAAGCTGAGTTTGCATAACAGCATCATTTTTTCTTTAGATCACAAGGCTATTTGAAGGAATTTGTAGGTGACTGATGGATTGGTTGGTAGAGGGGAAGGAGAGGATTAAACTCCAGCCATCCCTTGGCACCACCACTATTTTCACATATATTTATTTATTATTATTTTTAAGCAATAAAATAGAATATCTGTGATAGAAGAGGTCTCAGAAAGCATCTGTTTTATATCTCTAGGTTTCCAGAAAAGGACACTGAGCCTTGGAGAGGCTAAGTTTCTCATATAAGTATCCAATGCTATATCAGATAGGAGGGGCTTTCAATATTCCAGCAAAACTCAAGATCCAGGCTTCCCTGGGAGTGCAGTGGTTAAGAATCTGCCTGCCAATGGAGGGGACACGGGTTCAAGCCCTAGCCCGGGAAGATCCCACATGCCGCGGAGCAACTAAGGTGTGCACCACAACTACTGAGCCTGCATGCCACAACTACTGAAGCTTGCATGCCTAGAGCCCATGCTCCACAACAAGACAAGCCACTGCAATGAGAAGCCCACGCACCAAAACAAAGAGTAGCCCCCACTCACCGCAACTAGAGAAAGCCGGTTCACACAATGAAGACCCAATGCAGCCAAAAATAAAAACAAATAAATAAATTTATTTAAAAAAAAAAAACAAAAAAAACCCCTCAAGATCCTCCTATTACAAAGCTACAGTAATCAAAACAGTGTGGTATTCGTACAAAAACAGATAAACAGATCAATGGAACAGAATAGAGAGCCCAGAAATAAACCCTCACACCTATGGTCAATTAATCTTCAACAAAGGAGGCAAAAATATAAAATGGGAAAGTCTCTTCAGCAAGTGGTGCTGGGAAAGTTGTCCAGCTGCACGTAAATCAATGAAGTTAGAACATACCCGCACACCATGCACAAAAGTAAATTCAAAATGGCTTAAAGATTTAAATATAAGACATGACACCATAAAACTCCTAGAAGAGAGCATAAGCAAAACATTCTCTGATATAAATCATACCAATGTTTTCTTAGGTCAGTCTCCCAAGGAAATAGAAATAAAAACAAAAATAAACAAATGGGACCTAATCAAACTTACAAGCTTTTGCACAGCTAAGAAAACCATAAAAAAAATGAAAAGACAACCTATGGAATGGGAGAAAATATTTGCAAATGATGCAACAGACAAGGGCTTAATCTCCAAAATAAACAAATAAGTCCTACAACTCAACAACAAAAATGCAAACAATCCAATAAAAAAATGAGCAGAAGACCTTAATAGACATTTCTCCAAAGAAGACACACAGATGGCCAGTAGACATATGAAAAGATGCTCAACATCACTAATTATTAGAGAAAAGCAAATCAAAACTACAATGAACACCACTAATTATTAGAGAAAAGCAAATCAAAACAACTACCTCACACGAGTCAGAATGGCCATCATTAAAAAGTCTACAAATAACAAACGCTGAAGAGGGTATGGAGAAAGGGAACCCTCCTACACTGTTGATGGGAATGTAAGTTGGTAAAGCCACTATGAAAAACAGTGTGGAGGTTCCTCAGAAAACTAAAAATAGAATTACTATATGATCCAGCAATCCCACTCCTGGGCACATACCTGGACAAAACTATAATTCAAAAAGACGCATGCACCCTTATGTTCAAAGCAGCACCATTCACAATAGCCAAGACATAGAAACAACCTAAATGTCCATTGACAGATGAATGGATAAAGAAGATGTGGTACATATATACAATGGAGTACTATTCCGCCATGAAAAAGAACAAAATAATGCCATTTGCAGCAACATGGATGCAACTAGAGATTATCATACTAAGTGAAGTACATCAGAAAGAGAAAGAGAAATACCACATGATATCACTTATATGTAGAATCTAAAATATGGCACAAATGAACCTATCTACAAAACAGAAACAGACTCACAGACATAGAGAACAGACTTGTGGTTGCCATGGGGGAGGGGCATGGGGGAGGGAAGAACTGGGAGTTTGGGGTTAGCAGATGTAAACTATTATATATAGGATGGATAAACAAAAAGGTCCTACTGTATAGCACAGGGAACTATATTCAATATCCTGTGATAAACCATAACGGAAAAGAATATTTGAAAAAAAGAATGTCTATATGTATATAACTGAGTCACTTTGCTGTATAGCAGAGATTGGCACATTGTAAATCAACTATACTTCAATTAAAAAAAACCCAACATCTCAAGCTGTTCCATTCAAGCATCAATGATCTCTTAACTAGAACTATAGTCTCCCTTTAAGATTTTATTTTTAGTACCATATTAAAAATAATGCATATTATCATAACTAGTCAAACATGCAAGGTTGTATGAACAGCAAGTTAGTGATTTCTTTAACTCATTCATTCCTACTCTGAAGTAACTTCCTCTGTGTTCATACAAATATTTGCATATACATACATACACAAATATGTAATTATTTGTTGTTGTTACAAAGAAAGCAAGTGATATCATATACATGTATATATATAAAGTATATATGTGTGTGTGTATATACCTATATATGCAATCAAACTACAACTTATTTTCTCACTTAATATTTCATGTATCTCTCTCCCAGGAAATAAATATAGAGCTATTTTTAAACAGCTATGTTATAGAATGGAAATATGAAAATTTATTCAACCATTCTAATGCTTGATAAACACTCTTGGGGTGTTTGTCTCTAGAAACACTGAAAAGAGCTGTACATTTATCTTTATATCACTTTTTTTAAACATCTTTATTGGAGTATAATTGCTTTACAATGGTGTGTTAGTTTCTGCTTTATAACAAAGTGAATCAGTTATACATATACATATGTTCCCATATCTCTTCCCTCTTCCATCTCCCTCCCTCCCACCCTCCCTATCCCACCCCTCTAGGTGGTCACAAAGCACTGAGCTAATCTCCCTGTGCTTTGCCGCTGCTTCCTACTAGCTGTCTATTTTACATTTGGTAGTTGTTGTGTCCATGCCATATGTCCATGCCACTCTCTCACTTTGTCACAGCTTACCCTTCCCCCTGCCCATATCCTCAAGTCCATCCTCTAGTAGGTCTGTGTCTTTATTCCCGTCTTGCCCCTAGGTTCTTCATGACATTTTTTAGATTCCATATATATGTGTTAGAATGCGGTATTTGTTTTACTCTTTCTGACTTACTCACTCTGTATGACAGACTCTACATCCGTTCACCTCACTACAAATAACTCAATTTTGTTTCTTTTTATGGCTGAGTAATATTCCATTGTATATATGTGCCACATCTTCTTTACCCATTCATCTGTTGATGGACACTTAGGTTGCTTCCATGTCCTGGCTATTGTAAAGAGAGCTGCAATGAATATTTTGGTACATGACTCTTTTTGAATTATGGTTTTCTAAGGGTATATGCCCAGCAGTGGGATTGCTGGGTCGTATGGTAGTTCTACTTTTAGTTTTTTAAGGAACATCCATACTGTTCTCCATAGTGGGTGTATCAATTTATATTCTCACCAACAGTGCAAGAGGGTTCCCTTTTCTCCACACCCTCACCAGCATTTATTGTTTTTAGATTTTGTGATGATGGCCATTCTGACTGGTGTGAGATGATACCTCATTGTAGTTTTGATTTGGATTTCTCTAATGATTAATGATGTTGAGCATTCTTTCATGTGTTTGTTGGCAATCTGTATATATTCCATGGAGAAATGTCTATTTACGTCTTCTGCCCATTTTTGGATTGGGTTGTTTGTTTTTTTGATATTGAGCTTCATGAGCTGCTTGTAAATTTTGGAGATTAATCCTTTGTCAGTTGCTTCATTTGCAAATGTTTTCTCCCATTCTGAGGGTTGTCTTTTGGTCTTGTTTATGGCTTCCTTTGCTGTGCAAAAGCTTTGAAGTTTCATTAGGTCCCATTTGTTTATTTTTGCTTTTATTTCCATTTCTCTAGGAGGTGGGTCAAAAAGGATATTGCTGTGATTTATGTCATAGAGTGTTCTGCCTATGTTTGCCTCTAAGAGTTTGATAGCATCTGGCCTTACATTTAAGTCTTTAATCCATTTTATTTTTGTGTATGGTGTTAGGGAGTGTTCTAATTTCATACTTTTACATGTACCTGTCCAGTTTTCCCAGCACCACTTATTGAACAGGTGGTCTTTTCTTCACTGTATATTCCTGCCTCCTTTATCAAAGATAAGGTGACCATACATGCGTGGGTTTATCTCTGGGCTTTCTATCCTATTCCGTTCATTTAGATTTTTGTTTTTGTGCCAGTACCATACTGTCTTGATTACTGTAGCTTTGTAGTATGGTCTGAAGTCAGGGAGTCTGATTCCTCCAGCACCGTTTTTCGTTCTCAAGGTTGCTTTGGCTATTCGGGGTCTTTTGTGTTTCCAAACAAATTGTGAAATTTTTTGTCCTAGTTCTGTGAAAAATGCCATTGGTAGTTTGAAAGGGATTGCACTGAATCTGTAGGTTGCTTTGGGTAGTAGAGTAATTTGCACAATGTTGATTCTTCCAATCTAAGAACATGGTATATCTCTGCATCTATTTGTATCACCTATAATTTCTTTCATCAGTGTCTTATAATTTTCTGCATACAGGTCTTTTGTCTCCTTAGGTAGGTTTATTCCTAGGTATTTTATTCTTTTTGTTGCAATGGTATATGGGAGTGTTTACTTAATTTCACTTTCAGATTTTTCATCATTAGTGTATAGGAAACCCAGAGATTTCTGTGCATTAATTTTGTATCCTGCTACTTTACCAAACTCATTGATAAGCTCTAGTAGTTTTCTGGTAGCATCTTTAGGATTCTATATGTATAGTATCATGTCATCTGCAAACAGTGACAGCTTTACTTCTTCTTTTCCAATTTGGATTCCTTTTATTTTTCTTCTCTGATAGCTGTGGCTAAAACTTCCAAACCTATGTTGAATAAGAGTGGTGAGAGTGGGCAACCTTGTCTTGTTCCTGATCTTAGTGGAAATGCTTTCAGTTTTTCACCATTGAGGACGATGTTGGCTGTGGGATTGTCATATATGGCATTTATTATGTTGAGGAAAGTTCCCTCTATGCCTACATTCTGGAGGGTTTTTATCATAAATGGGTGTTGAATTTTGTCGAAAGCTTTCTCTGCATCTATTGAGATGATCATATGGTTTTTCTCCTTCAATTTGTTAATATGGTGTATCACATTGATTGACTTGCGAATTTAAAGAATCCTTGCATTCCTGGGATAAATCCCACTTGATCATGGTGTATGATCCTTTTAATGTGCTGTTGGATTCTGTTTGCTAGTATTTTGTTGAGGATTTTTGCATCTATGTTCATCAGTGATATTGGCCTGTAGTTTTTTTTTTTTTTGTGACATCTTTCTCTGGTTTTGGTATAAGGGTGATGGTGGCCTTATAGAATGAGTTTGGGAGTGTTCCTCCCTCTGCTATATTTTGGAAGAGTTTGAGAAGGATAGGTGTTAGCTCTTCTCTAAATGTTTGATAGAATTCGCCTGTGAAGCCATCTGGTCCTGGACTTTTGTTTGTTGGAAGATTTTTAATCACAGTTTTAATTTCAGTGCTTGTGATTGGTCTGTTCATATTTTCTATTTCTTCCTGGTTCAGTCTTGGAAGGTTGTGCATTTCTAAGCATTTGTCCATTTCTTCCAGGTTGTCCATTTTTTTGGCCTAGAGTTGCTTGTAGTAATCTCTCATGATGCTCTGTATTTCTGCAGTGTCAGTTGTTACTTCTTTTTCATGTCTAATTCTATTGATTTGAGTCTTCTCCCTTTTTTTCTTGATGAGCCTGGTTAATGGTTTATCAGTATTTTTATCTTCTCAAAGAACCGGCTTTTAGTTTTATTGATTTTTGCTATCATTTCCTTCATTTATTTTTCATTTATTTCTGATCTGATCTTTACGATTTCTTTCCTTCTGCTAACTTTGGGGGTTTTTTTTCTTCTTTCTCTAATTGCTTTAGGTGTAAGGTTAGGTTGTTTATTTGAGATGTTTCTTGTTTCTTGAGGTAGGATTGTATTGCTATAAACTTCCCTTTTAGAACTGCTTTTGCTCTAAACCATAGGTTTTGGGTCATTGTGTTTTCATTGTTATTTGTTTCTCGGTATTTTTTGATTTCCTCTTTGATTTCTTCAGTGATGTCTTAGTTAATAAGTAGTGTATTGTTTAGCCTCCATGTGTTTGTATTTTTAACAGATTTTTTCCTGTAATTAATATCTACTCTCATAGCGTTGTGGTTGGAAAAGATACTTGATATGATTTCAATTTTCTCAAATTTACCAAGGCTTGATTTGTGACCCAAGGTATGATCTATCCTCTAGAATGTTCCATGAGCACTTGAGAAGAATGTGTATTCTGTTGTTTTTGGATGGAATGGCCTATAAATATCAATTAAGCCCATCTTGTTTAATGTATCATTTAAAGCTTGTGTTTCCTTATTTATTTTCATTTTGGATGATCTGTGCATTGGTGAAAGTGGGGTGTTAAAGTTCCCTACTATGATTGTGTTACTATCGATTTCCCCTTTTATGGCTGTTAGCATTTGCCTTATGTATTGAGGTGCTCCTGTGTTGGGTGCATAAATATTTACAATTGTTATATCTTCTTCTTGGATCGATCCCTTGATCATTATGTAGTGTCCTTCTTTGTCTCTTGTAATAGTCTTTAACGTCTGTTTTGTCTGATATGAGAATTGCTACTCCAGCTTTCTTTCGATTTCCATTTGCATGGAATATCTTTTTCCAAGCCCTCACTTTCAGTCTGTATGTGTCCCTAGGTCTGAAGTGGGTCTCTTGTAGACAGCATATATACTGGTCTTGTTTTTGTATCCATTCAGCCTATCTATGTCTTTTGGTTGGAGCACTTAATCCATTTACATTTAAGGTAATTATCAATATGTATGTTCCTATTCCCATTTTCTTAATTGTTCTGGGTTTGTTTTTGTAGGTCTTTTCCTTCTCTTGTGTTTCCTGCCTAAAGAAGTTCCTTTAGCATTTGTTGTAAAGCTGGTTTGGTGGTGCTGAATTCTCTTAGCTTCTGCTTGTCTGTAAAGGTTTTAATTTCTCCATCAAATCTGAATGAGATCCTTGCTGGGTAATCTTGGTTGTAGGTTTTTCTCCTTCATCACTTTAAATATTTCCTGCTACTCCCTTTTCGCTTGCAGAGTTTCTGCTGAATGATCAGTTGTTAACCTTATGGGGATTCCCTTGTGTGTTACTTATTTTTCCCTTGCTGCTTTTAATATTTGTTCTTTGTATTTAATTTTTGACAGTTTGATTAATATGTGTCTTGGCGTATTTCTCCTTGGATTTATTCTGTATGGGACTCTCTGTGCTTCCTGGACTTGATTAACTATTTCCTTCCCATATGAGGGAAGTTTTCAACTATAATCTTTTCAAATATTTTCTCAGTCCCTTTCTTTTCTCTTCTTCTTCTGGGACCCCTATAATTCGAATGTTGGTGCATTTAATATTGTCCTAGAAGTCTCTGAGACTGTCCTCAATTCTTTTCATTCTTTTTTCTTTATTCTGCTCTGCAGTAGTCATTTCCACTATTTTATCTCCCAGGTCAGTTATCTGCTCTTCTGCCTCAGTTATTCTGCTGTTGATCCCTTCTAGAGAATTTTTAATTTCATTTATTGTGTTGTTCATCACTGTGTTTGCTCTTTAGTTCTTCTAGGTCCTTGTTAAACGTTTCTTGTATTTTCTCTATTCTATTTCCAAGAATTTGGATCATCTTTATTATTATTACTATGAATTGTTTTTCAGGTAGACTGCCTATTTCCTCTTCATTTGTTAGGTCTCGTGGGTTTTTGCCTTGCTCCTTCATCTGCTGTGTGTTTTTCTGTCTTCTCATTTTGCTTAACTTACTGTGTTTGGGGTCTCCTTTTCGTAGGCTGCAGGTTTGTAGTTCCTGTTGTTTTTGGTATCTCTCCCCAGTGACTAAGGTTGGTTCAGTGGGTTGTGCAGGCTTCCTGGTGGAGGGGACTAGTGCCTGTGTTCTGGTGGATGAGGCTGGATCTTGTCTTTCTGGTGGGTAGGTCCAAGTCTGGTGGTGTGTTTTGGGTGTCTGTGGCCTGATTTTAGGCAGCCTCTCTGCTAATGGATGGAGTTGTGTTCCTGTCTTGCTAGTTGTTTGCCATAGGGTGTCCAGCACGGTACCTTGCTGGTCACTGAGTGAAGCTGGGTTTTGGCGTTGAGATCGAGATCTCTAGGAGATTCTCACCGTTTGATATTACGTGGAGCTGGGAGGTCTCTTGTGGACCAGTGTCCTGAACTTGGCTCTCCCACCTCAGAGGCACCTCTCCCAGCCCTGCCGCCTGGCTGGAGCAGCCAGAGCCTTTAATCCACACGGCTCAAAATAAAAGGGAGAAAAAAAAGAAAGAAAGAAGATAAAATAAAGTCATATAGAATAAAGTTATTAAAATAAAAAATATTAAGAAAAATTTTTTTTGAAAAACAAAAAATAAACGGACAGAGAGAATCCTAGGACAAATGGTAAAAGCAAATCTATAAAGACAAAATCACACACAGAAGCATACACATACACACACACACAAAGAGAAAAAGGGAAAAGAAATATATATATCTTTGCTCCTAAAGTCCACCTCCTCAATTTGGGATGATTCGTTGTCTATTCATGTATTCCACAGATGCAGGGTACATCAAGTTGACTTTGGAGATTTAATTCGCTGCTCCTGAGGCTGCTGGGAGAAATTTCCCTTTCTCTTCTTTGTTCACAGAGCTCCCGGGGTTCAGCTTTGGATTTGGACCCGCCTCTGCATGTAGGTTGCCTGAGGGCGTCTGTTCTTCGCTCAGACAGGACGGGGTTAAAGGAGCAGCTGATTCGGGGGCTCTGGCTCACGCAGGCTGGGGGGAGGGAGGGGTACGGATGCAGGGCGAGCCTACAGTGGCAGAGGCCAGCATGATGTTGCACCAGCCTGATGCGTGCCACGTGTTCTCCCAGAGAAGTTGTCCCTGGATCCCGGGACCCTGGCAGTGGCTGGCTACACAGGCTCCCAGGACGGGAGGTGTGGATAGTGACCTGTGCTTGCACACAGGCTTCTTGGTGGCTGCAGCAGCAGCCTTAGCGTCCCATGCCCAACTCTGGGGTGCCATGAGTAGCCATGGCTCCCACCCGTCTCTGGAGTTGCTCTAAGAAACACTGTTAATCCCCTCTCCTCGCGCACCAGGAAATACAGAGGGAAGAAAAAGTCTCTTGTCTCTTCGGCAGCTCCAGACCTTTTCCTGGACTCCCTCCCGGCTAGCTGTGGTGCACTAGCCCCCTTCAGGCTGTGTTCACGCAGCCAAACCCAGTCCTCTCCCTCAGGTCTGACCTCCAAAGCCCAAGCCTCAGCTCCCAGCCCCCCGCCTGGCCCGGCGGGTGAGCAGAAAAGCCTTTCAGGCTTGTGAGTGTTGGTCGGCACCGATCCTCTGTGAGGGAATCTCTCCGCTTTGCTTCCACACCCGTTGCCGTGCTCTCCTCTGCGGCTCCGAAGCTTCCCCCCCTCCGCAACCCCCTGTCTCTGCCCGTGAAGGGGCTTCCTAGTGTGTGGAAATCTTTCCTCCTTCACAGCTCCCTCCCACTGGTGCAGGTCCCGTCCCTATTCTTTTGTCTCTGTTTTTTCTTTTTTCTTTTGCCCTACCCAGGTACGTGGGGAGTTTCTTGCCTTTTGGGAGGTCTGTGGTCTTCTGGGAGCGTTCAGTAGGTGTTCTGTAGGAGCTGTTCCACATGTAGATGTGTTTCTGATGTATCTGTGGAGAGGAAGGTGATCTCCGTGTCTTACTTTTCTGCCATCTTGAAGCTCCTCCTCTATCCTTATATCTTAATGCTTTTATTATTACCGGATATATTCTCTTAAGGCTTGAATAAAGTATATGACTATTTTTGAAAGTTTCTTCTAATCTCCTTTCTATAAATCCAGTCTAGACTCTCAAATTTAGCCTTTGATTTGTTCCTTTTATTAATTTATCCACTCTACAAATATATATTTACTTCTATTAACATACCTGATCCTGCGACACTTTCCTGGATCCTATATTTTTAGTTACTATTAAAACATTAAAGTGGTTCTTAATAAATGGTTATTCTCCACACATACCTACAATCCAATTCATCTCCCATTGCCTACTATGTAGTAGCTAAAACACCACATAAGCATTTCGTGCCTGAATCTGTGAAAAGGAATGAATCATTTCTAGAAGTCACCTAATTTGCCTTGGGTCGGGACTTTTCATTTGGCCAGAGAAAACACCCCATGCAAGGAACACTAGAAAATTATAAGTGGAAGAACCTTGATTAGCCTCTTGACTTTCTTCCCCAAATCAAACCCTCAAGGAAGACCAGATTGCATTTCCCTCACATGTAAGTAGAACTGCATTTGAAAAGTCAGTCTTCACCCTAGTGTGCTGAAGGCACAAGATAAATGGCTGTGCAGGCTAAACAACATCCAGGGGGAATCAAGCAGTATTGGCGGATTTCCTATGTACTACTGACAGCACATTCCTATCTAAGAAATCCCCATAGACACTCTGCATAAACTCTCACACAGGAGAGAGAGTGATAGAGATAGCTGCCTTTCACATATAAATAGAATGTCATTTTCTAATTGTAACAATGACATATTCTTTGCAATGGTTGGAAGGCACAAACCCCAACCTAAATAGTAATCCAATACTCAGTAAGACAATATGACAGAGAAGAAGCACTACAGAAATAAATATCATGGGCTTCCCTGGTGGCACAATGGTTGAGAGTCTGCCTGCTGATGCAGTGGACGCGGGTTCGTGCCCCGGTCCGGGAAGATCCCACATGACGCGGAGTGGCTGGGCTCGTGAGCCATGGCCGCTGAGCCTGTGCGTCCGGAGCCTGTGCTACGCAATGGGAGAGGCCACAACAGTGAGAGGCCCACATACCGCAAAAAAAAAAAAAAAAAAAATCATGATCTGTGGAGTCAGAGAGACATGGATCCACAGCGTGGCTCTACCTTGTAGCTTTATGTTGACTTTGGGTAAGTTACTTAATGCTATAAAAGCCTTGCTCCCCTCATCCATAAGTCATAATATGCATACCTCATAATACGTATATTCTTATGGCTGTTGTAATCATTAAATGAGTATTAAACACAGAGTATGGCACTTGCCACATAGTAAATTCTCAGTGAATACCTTATTATTATAATGATCAAAGGAACTTCAATTTCCCCATTGGTCCTTTGATCATGTAGAAATATACTGGATTACATTCAAAAAGTGTTATACAAAACTACAAAAGGCCTAGGAAAAACAGTTAGCCATGAGATAAAGAGAGCATAGATGAAAAATGTGGCGAAGCTCAGAATATAGAAAGCTCAGAATAGAGACTCAAAGGTAGTCCAGAAGACATATTTCAGGGCTATATTGTGAATCTGGGGGTCAAAATAACTAGAAGAAAATAAAAAGTACAAGTAGAAAGATAAATCAAAAAGACTGGTAAGCCTGGAGTTTGGATATCACTAAGATTATAGTCTCCAAGTTTCTCTGGAGATAAGAAAAAGTAACAAGAATGGTTTTGACATGTCTGTTTTGTATGTGGTGGGGATGGGGGAGACTCAGGAGAGGATGGTGATAAAAAGATGAATTAGGGGAGGAACATCACAGTCATGTTCTTCTGTAACTTCAACTTTATATGAGAATTTCACTCATCACGAGTATATGGGTACAGGAGGCTACACAACTACATTAAAGCAGTTAATTCAAATAAATCTGATACTCAAATGCCTAGAATTCCTCAGTATGCTGAAGGGAGAAATCTATTACTAGGGTCCAGGGGCTCTATTGTAAAGTCTAATGGTTAGTTTAGAATGGAGGATAAAGTCATAGTCTTATTGATTTATAATGTACTGGGTTACCACTAAAGACAAAAAAATAATAAGACTCAATTCTCCATTATCCATACCAACAAAATCAAACACTGACACAGATAATTCAAAGACTCTTGTGTAGCTTTTCTTTTCTTCAGAAATTAGATTTCCTATCCTTTTCATTTCTGGTTCAATTCCTGGCTGCTGAGAGGTTCCGCACTTTCTCTCAGCTGCCTTAGCACTCCTCACATCTCTCCTGAGGGCCTTGGGTCAGTCAGCCAGTCAGCAAAAATTTATGGGACATATCCCGTGCACAGGCTCAGGGCAGTGGGGCAGGCACAACTTTAACTCAACTGCAACAGAACTCTAATAAAATATGCAGAGAGACACACCACTCTGAATGGAGATGAGATCAGCCACGAGAATTCTAAATGAAAAAAGTGAATTTCCATTCCTTCTCCTTTAGCATTTCTGAATAAGTCATTTTCAGTCTTCAAGAGGTTCAGATGTTAAATTCTTGGAAACAAGACTCTACAGTGTCTGGCTCTATTTTTGCAAGATGAATACAGTCCTCAATAGGACAGTATCAGAAATCTAGAGGCAGTGTGGCACAGTACAAAGATTCCTGGGCCTGAAATCAGAAAATGCGTGTTGAAATCAGGCTGTGCCATATTCTCTCAGTGTGACCTTAGGCAAATTGTTTTTCTTTAAGACTGTTTTCAGGATGATTTTAGATATTTGGGGAGATAACATAAGTAAAAGCATTTTATTAAAAGTATAGCACTATTCATTCATGCATTATTATTATGAGTTATTTTACTTTAATATCAGTGACTTTTCCTTACTATTGTCACAATTAAATATATATAATCAACGCTGTGTACTTAGCTTAGCATTGGCTTACCAAAAAAAGTATAAATACAACCCTTCACCATGAAAAAGAAACCCCTAACATTTAGGTGAATTCTAAGTTACTGCTCATACTTTACTTGACTATTTATCTCCAAAGAAGACAAAATTACTGAAGGTTTGTCAGTGGAACTTCTGAAAAATAGCAATCAGTTTTGTTTAAGCCCTAAAATACAAAGCATTCCAAGGTCTTGGGACACATTGGAATAAATGTTCTGGAATGAGTGAAGACACAAAATCTGAACAGCATTTATTCCAATTCCTTAATCATTGGGCATTCCCTTTTTTTTTTTCTTTTTCTTCACCAGTCTCTTATTTTCTCATTTCACTTGTTATCCTCAAAAGATCATACTCTAGGGCTTCCCTGGTGGCGCAGTGGTTGAGAGTCCGCCTGCCGATGCAGGGGACACGGGTTCGTGCCCCGGTCCAGGAGGATCCCATATGCCGCGGAGCGGCTGGGCCCATGAGCCATGGCCGCTGAGCCTGCGTGTCCGGAGCCTGTGCTCCACAACAGGAGAGGCCACAACAGTGAGAGGCCCGTGTACCACAAAAAAAAAAAAAAAAAGGATCATACTCTACATAAACCTATTATCAACAAGAGTAGATTATGTAAATTAGCCATGTAAATGTATTTAAACAATTAAAGCCACATAGATATTCAAAGTTAAAGAACAAAAGCAAAGAAACACTAATTCTAATTAAAGAGCAATCATACAACAGGCATAAGGTCTCCTAGTACCAGTTAGTAAGGGGCTTTTTCATACCTACTGTGCATATTTATGTATTTCACTTAATTACTTTAATGCTTATAGACTTGCATATGTTAAACATAAACATAAAAGCTCCTTAAAATTAATTCAGGTTTTTTTCTACAAATTGTCCCTCTTTAAAGTGCATCTGCATACTTGAATCATTATATTAACGCAATCCAGTCAGAAACTAACATCGTCTAGTCCTGCTCATTATTACGGGAATATCAGGATCTGCAGCTGCCTTCCATTAAGGCTATAAGACTAGACTTTCATTTGCAGAATGAGACCCATTGATTGTGTCAAAAAACATCAGTTTTGTCCTTTAATGACCCACGAGCTCCTTTCAAAAGCAGTTCAGTAATGGTTACTACATTAAAACTTCAAACATGCATAACCTTATGATGGGGTTCTAAAGCACCACTTTCATCAGCATTGCAGGGTCATGTGGAAGGAATAATGTTGGTCTGGGAATCAGACATCTGGCTGCTAGTGCAGACTCTGTTACTAACTGAGTTGCATGACCTTAGGCATAGGGTTGCCATAAAAATACAGGACACCCAGTTAAATTTCAATTCAACAAAAATTTCATTTTAGTGTAAGCATGTCCCAAATATTACATGGGACATACTTATGATAAAGAAAAAATTCACTGGTTATCTGAATTTCAAATTTAACTGGGTAGCCTGTGTTTTTATTTGTTACATCTGGCAACCCTACTTGGGCAAGCTAATGATGGCTTCATTTGAGAAGTGCAGGGGTTGGCCAGAATGACCTCTACGTGAGACACCATAAAAAATATTGTTTATAGATAAGCAAGACGCAAAACTCACCATATTTGTTTTCCCTAGTTATTAAGCAGAAATTCATAAAATCATTCACATTTAAAACCAAGCAAGATAAGCCTAATGGTGGAAATAGATACAGTATCTCCAACATGGAAATGCTCAGGTGTTTTAATAGCTTTTGTATTTACCATCTATTGCTACATAATAAATTACCCCAAAACGTAGTGGCTCAAAATAACATTTATTATTTCACATTTCTGTGGGTCAGAAATCCATGAACAGCTTAACTGGGTCCTCTGGCTCAGGATCTCACAAGACTATAATGAAGGTTTTAGCTGGGGCTATAGCCATCTCAAGTGTCAGATAAAGAAGGACACACTTCCAAACTTATGTGATTTTTGACAGGATTCAATACCTTGTGGGTTGTTGGACTGAGGGCCTCAATTCTTTGCTGGCTCTTACTTGGAGGCTGCCTTCAGTTTCTTGCCACATGAGCCTCCCCATAGGGTTGCTTACAACATAGCAGCTTGCTTCATCAGAGCAAGCAAGAAAAGCCAAAGAGAGAGCAAGCAAGGCAGAAGTCACAGTCTTTTACAACTTAATCTCAGAAGTAATATGCCATCACATATACTATATTCTATTTGTTAAAAACAAGTCAGTAAGTTCAGCCCACAATCAAGGGGAGAGGATCATATTGTAAAAAATTAATGAACAGAAATCTCAAATAAAGTCAGGAGACCAGAAGGGGGAGCTCTCAAATCCTATGGTGATAGCAGAGCCCAACAGGAAGAAGAAAGACTCCTCTTTTTTCCTGGCAAGGACTCAGCCAATGAAAAGCCATGGACTCTTTGTTTACTATAGCCCTCCCAACTTCCTTTTCCTCTCTATAAATGACTTCTCCTTCCCTTACCATGCAGGGGACTTGCAGGTGGCTCGCCATGGTTGCAAACGCCGAATTGCAATTCTTTCCTGCTCTCAAATAAACCCATTTTTTGCCAGAGAAGTAAGTGGCAGTTTATATGTTTTAGATCAACAATACAAAATGTGAATACCAGGAGGTGGGGAATCATTTCAGACACCATCTACCATACCTTAAAAATGTTTTTTTTCTGGAAAAATTACCAAACAGCTATTCTTACTTAAGTATAATTTATAATTAGTTACAATGGAGCCTCTGTATTTGGGCCCTTAAGAAATTAGTGGCCAATATTAAAGACATCATTATTGAATGAATCATTGAATCATTATTGTAAGTATATCCCACAGAAAGAGATAGCTTTCTTCTTTCTAAAGATCTCAAATATATACGCTTCTTTTTCAGTGTGAAACATGCAGCTAGAGATTTGCTTTATTCCTTTTTCAAAAGGTAGAGTCACAATTCAGACATACAAAAATATATCTTTATTGATCCAAATTTACCAGGTTTATTAGTCCTTATTTCCATTAATGGTATAGCACCCCTACTCTTGCCCTTTACTTGATAGTTTCTGGTTTTAAATTACTATTTTGGGTTAATAATCAGTCAACTTAGGACCTAAATTTAGGTCAAATTTAACTAGTGGTTCTCAAATTTAATCATGAAGAAAATTCATCTTGGGATGTGTATTAGTTCCCTAGGGCCGCCACAAAAAGTATTACAAACAAATGGCTTAAAACAGAAATTTATTCTCTCACAGTTCTGGAGGCTAGAAGTTTGAAATCAAGGTTTTGGAAGGGCCATGCTCTCTGCAGCCTCTAGATAAGGATCCTTCCTTGCCTCTTCCCAACTTCTGGTGTTGCCATTAATGCTTGGCATTCTTTGGCTTGTAGATGCATCACTCCAATCGCTGCCTCTGTGTTCAAATGGTGTTTTTTGCTCTGTCTTTTGTATTTTCACATGGTGTTCTTTCTGTGTCTTCTCTGTATACAAAGTTCCCTCGTTTTATTAAGATACCAGTCACTGGATTAGGGCTCAGCCTTATCCAGTAGGAACCATCTTAACTTGACTACATCTGCAAAGACCTTATTTCCAAATAAGGTCATTCACAAATACCAGGTGTTAGGATTTTAACACCTCATTTTGGGGGACACAACTCAACACACAACAGAGTTCTTGGTAAAGATGTAGATTCCCACCCAACAAGAATTTTCCATCCCCCAGGGATTCTGATTCTATAGGTCTTGGAAGGGGTTTAGGGATCTGCTGTTTTGAGAAGCTCTGTATGTTCTCTGGGAATGGTGCAGAGAGAACACTTTAGCAAACTCTGCTCAAGCCAACCAGCTACATACTCTTCCACTAACTGTTGTTAGACAAACAACAGTTAAAACCCTCCACGCTTTGTCTTCAAGATCCTCTTAATGAGAAAATTTAGATGAGGGACAGGGTGGCAAAATGAATAAAACACTAAGGTTAGCATCAAAGGACACAAGTCCGAATATTGGCTCTACCCCAGCCATGTCACTGTAATTCAATCCCTGAACTTCTATTTCTTCAACTGCATCACTGAGTTTCTCTTGGAATTATCAATAAATGAAATAACATTTGCAAAGTATCTAGCCAGTTCAAAATAATATTACACTATTAGGATTGAAAAATGGCAATAAAAGGTACCCATGCCATTAAATCTAGTAATTCCTCTTTATTAATCATTTATTTAACAAAAATTTATGAAGTACACACCATATGCCAGACAGTGAGCTTGGCACTGGGGCAACTGTGAACAATAAATATAGTCCATACTTCACATTCTGGAGGAATATAACTTAAGGAAATAATCTAAAATATTAAAAGAAATCATAAACATAAAACTATACATTAACTAACATTAATAAAATAACAGAGACAATAAATATCTAACAGAAAATTTTTTTATCCACTGAATGAAATACTCTGCAGGCATGGACTGAAGACTATGTAGTAATCTGGAAAAATGCTTTTCATGTGAAATAAAAATGAGGGTACAAAATTGCATGTATATCATGATTACAAATACATAAAAACAGAACTGTATTATAGGAGGAAAAAATGGACGAAAACTGACCAAAATGAAATAGTGGTAAAGATAATGAGACAGCATTATTAGTCCTTTTTTTTTTAATTTTTGTACTTAATGGATGGAAGCATTAGTTTCCTTATCTATTTGAGTTTGTTTTTTATTTGGGGGATTTTAACTTTTTTCTACAGAGGGATTGTTTTTGAAATCAGAAAAAACCCACATTTTAAAAATCAGTTGCATACTACCTGGTTAGTGCCTGACAGACAGAAAAGCTGCAAATGTCCAGTAGATCTGGCATTCTCCAAGTTTATGAGTTCTTCCTTGGGGCACAGAGCCCAAATGAATCTCTCCCAAGGCCAGATGAACCAGGATCCTATCCAACATGCCCTTGTGCTTCCCCCCTGTCCCCAAATATGTTTTGAGGGGGCCCAGTATTTTGCTGGTCTTTCTAACTGGAACATCACCTATACTGACAACAGGCACTCAGCTGATGTCTGTAGAGTTGAATTGAAATGCTTTAAATGACTCCACGATTCCTTTTCCTAATTGTAACTGACACTTTGGAGCATATCACACAGTAACTAGATTCAAATTATTTTTCCCAGGTATATTACTTCTGGCTTCACTCACACTGACACACTGACAGGCAGCTTTCTCTCTGCCCAGTGCTGCAAGCTTGGTGAAGCAGAGGGAGGGGTTCTACTCGCAACATTTTGACCACCAAGGACCCTCTCACTCCCACTCCTCCCCCAGCCCTAACTCCAAATTTCTAAGAAATTGCTTTTATTAAAGAACTCATCTCCCTTTTTATTAAAGATAAAAACTAACTCCTAGGGACTTCCCTGGTGGTGCAGTGGTCACGAATCCACCTGCCAGTGCAGGGGACATGGGTTCGAGCCCTGGTCCGGGAAGATCCCACATGCCGTGGAGCAACTAAGCCCATGCACCACAACTACTGAGCCTGTGCTCTAGAGCCCGTGAGCCACAACTACTGAAGCCCGTGCTCCCAGAGCTCGTGCTCCAAGACAAGAAGCCACCACAATGAGAAGCCCGCACACCACAACGAAGATTAGCCCCCGCTTGCCACAACTAGAGAAAGCCCACGTGCAGCAACGAAGACCCAATGCAGCCAAAAATAAATAAAATAAAATAAATTTATATATTAAAAAAAAATCTAACTCCTAGTCATAATTTTAGACAAATATGAGATAGTAAAATTCTGAGAGCAAGTATATTTGACCCTTTGGTTATCCTGCACAATGATTTTTGTGGGTAAATATATGGTTTTCATTAGGATTTTTACAATTTTAAAAGTAACGGTTGTATTTCCATTACATTGACCCTGATACCTAAGGATGCCAAGTAGTAAAAATTTTGCCCCAAGACAAATCTCACTCAAGACCCCATGATCCACTCAGAGAGAAGTTTGAAAGGCCCAAATAAATTGTTTTCTAGCTGTGGTCACTTCAACCTTTGGTAGACAGAAGGCAGTTCTTCTCATTGCTAAGTCTTGCATTTGGTGTCTGAGGGGAAGATTTGTTTTCCTTTAGAGTGGAAAGAATCTATCACGTGAAGAGGAGGGCTGAGTGGAGTCCTTATTTGTGTTGAGGTTGTTGGTCTTCTTGGTTTAAGTAGGGTTGTAAGGGTAAACTGGGCAGAGTGCCCGAGGCCCAGAGCAGAGCTCTGAGCTGAGTTTATAATCAATGATTATAAAAAACATTCCCCAGTGTGCTTTAACTCTTTCTTAATATATTAACACATTTTTATTTAACATTTTGCAACCAAGGTAATAATTATAAACATCATTGTCCTAGCTGAGTTCTCCCAGAAACAGACTCTGAGAAAAGTATTCCAAGGAAAATAATTAGTAACATATAAGAAATATGTAGAAAATAGAAGTATAATATTTTAAAATAGAGAAAAAATGATATAGGGAAGGGAAGTTAGAAAATAAAGCCATTATTAAGACATCTACCACAGAAGCTACTCCCTCAGAGAAATTCTGGAAATATGACAGTGTCATTTTTATCATTTTTCAATGTACACTGCATTTAATACTATGATATATTTTGGTCATAGTAGGAAAATTTTGTTTTCTACCCTCAGATATATGCTAGAAACTGCCTTTGGATAAATAAATCTCTATTTAATTTTCTTGTAATTATTTTTTTTCCCCTAAAAGCAAGGATTTCACAAAAACTAATTTGGGTTTCTGGTTTGGGGTGAACTAAGAGGTGATAAGATATAGTTGTTAGGACCCCCATGTCTGGAGCCTGAGTTCAATACTGTACTCAGACACTTACTAGCTGTGCACCTTAAGGAAGTTACTTAACCTCTCTCCGCTTCAATATCTTCATCTATAACATGAAAATAATAATTTTACTTACTTAATAGTGCTGTGGAAAATTTGCATGAGTTAATATAAATAACCTAGAGAAGTAACTGGCTCATAATGAGCCCCATATAAGCGTTAGCTGTTATTTATTTTTTCACCCAGCCATTTAAGCAGCCTATGCTCTGTGCCAGGGACTCTTTTAACGCTCTAGCTGTACATATCAATAAGATATATGACAGCCCTCTAGGAACTCAACAGTTTAGTAAAACAGACTAATAACAATAGTAGATGGGCAAATTAAACAGATGGTAAGGGCTTCCTTGGTGGCGCAGTGGTTGAGAGTCCGCCTGCCGATGCAGGGGACATGGGTTTGTGCCCCAGTCCGGGAAGATCCCACATGCCGCAGAGCAGCTGGGCCTGTGAGCCACGGCCGCTGAGCCTGTGCGTCCGGAGCCTGTGCTCCGCAACGGGAGAGGCCACAACAGTGAGAGGCCTGCGTACCGCAAAAAAACAACAACAACAACAACAAAAAAAAAACAGATGGTAAGAAATTAAAGTGTGACTGAAATTTAGAGTGTTTTGTGGGAAGAAGTGTTGGGTTACGACTAGGGAATAAAGGTCTCTGCTCACCAGGTGAAGATTATTGACTTTTCTTCTATAAAGAATGAGAAGGAAGAAGTGGTGCTTTTTGTTTTGTTTTGTTTTGATTTTGCAGAAAGTGACATCTCAAATTTGTTTCTTAAGAATTCAGTCATTAATGTGAAGGATTGATTGAAAGCAAAGAAGCAAAGAGTTTGCTGTGGCTACAGTGTAAGTCAGAGGCAAGGCAAGTGGGCTTCCCCTGGGGCAAGGGCAGTGGGAACAAGAATAATGGCAGGTTGCAGGAAGCTTTTGTTGGTGGTGACAATCGGATAGGTTTAGGTAGAGAAGACGGAGGGGTTAAGAAGGATGCTATGAGTTGCAGCTCTTGAAATTTGGCTGGCCACAATATTAATAGGCATCAGGGATACAGAAACATTGGGTTTTGGCCAGGGGTTAGGGGACCATGATGAGGTTGGATAATGACAAGCAAGTCTGAGGAGCCTACAGAACAGTCATGCAGAGGTGTCTATTTGGGTCTCTTGGATTTGGGAGACATCAACATGTGAGTGTGTAAGTAGATGATATCACCCAGAAGTTATATGGTATTTGGAAAGAAATTAGATGACACCCTGGTGCCTCAATCACACCAAAATAAACATATGAGTTGGGTGTACCTACTAAGCTGAATAACATCTCCCATTCCCAGATTTTCAATGGCTGAATCTTATATGAAATCAGTGAATAACACTTTCTCTTTCATGTTTCCAATAAAGTTCTGTCCATTTTATTTTATGATGGTGCTCCAATATATCCACTCTAAAACTGAGAGGGTAAGTTAAATCTTGATTCAAAATATATGAGCCATAATTATTATGCAGTTGTTAGAGATTAATCTGTCAGTTATCATTTGATTTCCAAGACTGACTGCACTATGATTGTTTCTTTCTCCCTTGTTACTGTATATGTAATTATCCCAAGGTTGTACCATTGACAAAGACTTTCCTAGATAAAGGAGGCCTGTGGTTCAAGGAAGGATCCTATCTTTAACTGTGCTCCTCTGCTAGAACTCTAAAATAACGAGGCTAGTTTTTTATTTAAAAAAAGAAAACAGCACACATATATATAAGTGTTTCCACCTTCAATGTAGTGATCATTTAGAAGGATAGACATTTTTTCCCAAGATGCTGCCATTTCTCAGCATCTCAAAACAGCATTAGAATTCTTTAAGAATAGTCATCAAAGCCTGCCACTCTTATTTTAATGTACTTAATGACCGTACATTCTTTTTATTTAAAGTTGGATTTGATTTTTATGACCAACTAAACATCATTTTCAGCAAGTAATTAAGGTAAACAAGTAAGTTCAAGAGTGAAGCACAACCATAAAATAATGATGATAGTTTTCTTCTATTTTCCTAGTGCTATAGGCAAATCCCAAACACAAAGTCTAAACATCACTGTATACTTGGACTAAATGACCATTTTGAAGGAATAAGCATTAAACTACATGTTCTAATCCATTCATTAAAATGGAAAAATCAATCTCACTACTTTGTTATAAAATCTTACTAGTTCACTACTCTTTCAGATTTTCTAATAAAAAACTTCAACAAGACCTCCCAAAGAAATTAATTTCAGACAAATTTTAATAGATGCTGAAGCTCTTAAAAATATATATTTACACTTAGTCCTTTGCACAATCATTAAGGTTTTCAAGACAACCCAATACAGATTGGTTTATTACTAATTTAAATCTCTTTGTCCTTTATATATAATGTAACATTCTGTTACTTTTTAGTTTATCCCCTAAAACCACAACCTTAATTTAACCATACATCAGTGTTTTAGATAAAATAGCTGAAATGTTAATGAAAAATTCTAAAAAATACCACTGGCCAATTTTTTATTAAAAATAAAATACCCCCTGGAAAAGAGTCACATAGATTGATCACAACTGAATGCTGTTCCCTTAAGGAAGAGCAATGACCTAAGTTTAATTGGTTCGCATAAAAGGAATTTTATTAGACAAATTTGACAGGAACCTTTGGCTGAATGTCATTTCATCTTTAGATTTTTCAACAACTACTTCCATAAATACCTAATTATAGACCAGTGTTTAATTATATGAATAATTATATACAAGTAGGCAATTTGTCTGTTTTTTAGTACTACTATGTTCTAGGAATGATGCTATGTAGTAAAGGCACGGTGGAAAATAAGAGACACAGACATTATCCTTATCCTTACTGCGTAATGTCTTGGAACATATAATGAATAATTTCTGATCCTACAGAGATTTTTAATTTTCCCTTTGTGCATTAAAAGGAATACTTACAATGATCAAACGTCACATACATTTCATTTTGATGAAAGCTTGGAGTATGATCACCAAAATCAAGTATGAGAAAAGCGTCAACGGTCTTGACTTAATAAAAACATGTGCTAGTTTGATGGCAATACATGCTGATGTGTCTTATCAGCACATTTCTTCTGTGTGGCATTGTTTTATTGCATTTCAGGATCATAAACAGATGTTCTCCATTTGTGATTCACTGCTACCTTGACTGATTTACTCCTCCTTTCCTGGGTAACTTGCCTTTGGAAAATTTCCAAATTTATTTGGGATGTGGAACAAATAAAGGGCAGAGAGGGATGACAGAGGCATATTCCAAGGCATGAGGACCACAACTTAATTTTTTAATAAAAGTTTGATAAAGCATTTGAACAGGTATTTCGACCTACAAACGCTTACCTATACAATACTTTTTTTTTGAGCACTCACTATGAAGCAAGCATTCACCTTAACACTTTACATATATTGTTTCATTTAACAATCACAACTACCCCCAAAGGTAGATATTATTGTCCTTATTTTACAGATAGAGAAACTAAGGTTCAAAGAAGTGAAATAATTTGTCCAAAGTCACATGGCTTATATTTTCTGAAATTAGATTTAAACTCAGGTCTATCCAATTCTAAAGCCCAACTCTTAATGACTATGCTAGACTGCTTTATAACAATAAGAAGAAGGAGGAGGACGAGGAGAAAGAAGTGAAGGAGGAGAAGAAATGTTCTAGTGATCATTTTTGAAATTTATTGGTAAAGTCAGTTTTTACCATTCTAGTTAAACCTACTGCCAAACCAATTAAATTAAAAAGATAGTGGAGAAGTAGTTATCCATGTATAACTGAGTGGGACCCTACAGGGCCTTCCTGGGACAGAACCCTCCCCCCATATCCTCTGCTTTAGCTCCTCTCTGAAGAACCTTGATAATAGTATCTGATGCACAGTTCCTGAGTTGTTTTATAGATGCTAAAATCCTCACCAAATCGAAGAAATTAACTACTTGATGACCATGAGCACATAGCCCCCAGACCTACTGGTGCCTAAGGATTGATAATGTTAACCCCATGTGACACTGCCCTGTTACCTCGCCATCAACCAATCAGAGAATTGTGAACAAGCCGATCACATACCCTGGGATGCACTCCCTCACCTTGCCTTTAAAAATGCTCTGCTGAATCCCATTGAGGAGTTCGGACTTTTAGAGCATTAGTTGTCCTAGACTCCTTGTACAGACCATTAGAATAAATGCTGCACTTCTTTCACCACAGCCCAGTGTCAGTAGAATGGCTTTACTGCTCATGGGTGAGCAGACCCAACTTTGATTCAGTGACACATGTTTGACCTACATCCTAGATAAAACTAAGAAAAAATACTCTTTACAATCCCAGGTAAGTTGTGGGTTCCCATTAGCTAGTCATTTCAATTGTTATCTCTTTACCATATTGAGTTGTCAAAAGCAATTTTAGTATCAAATCCTCACTGGTGGCAGTTCACAGATGTATTCACATTTTTCTACACACTAGGATCCAAAGCTATTACTATCTCTTTGAAGTAGATATCAAATTGATCCACAATGAGCAGGATAATTATTTTAGTCAATAGTTTCTACTCCAAACTCTTCAATCTTTTTATCAGACTACTGACAGAAGTGGAATTGACTGACTTCTTATCTAGCCAAGATATAAGGCCACAGTCCAAGAACTAGGATCAGGAGAGTGAAAACACGGGGCTGGTTGCACAGCATTATAGGAAAATAACCTCCACAGTGAGAGAAAAAAGGATGAAGTCACAGACCCAGGGAGGAGCTGAATAACAAACAAGATCAAACAAGAATGTGGAACTATAATCCAATTTGAGCAAATCTTGGCATTTTTGGTAGGGCCAGGGAAACATCATCTCCAAGTTCAGACTGGGGCAATGTAACCATCAGTCCATAGCATTAACCCACAGGATACTTGGATGCAAAGAAGGGAGACTGAGCAGCAGTGGAGCCCTAGGGAAAGCCTAGCAAGACAGCCTCAAACTAAATGGCTGAGCTAAGGGCAATGTCAGGTGACAGAGAAGAGATTAAAAGGGGATTAAGACAAGCATGTGACCCAGACTTTCCCAAGATCTCTCCAGAAATGACAGAATCCTTATCTTATCCCATTCTGTCCAATAGGTGAACCTAGAGTCAGGAAACTAGATCACCAAATTTAACCACTAAACAAACCAAACTATTTGAACAGTAGGGCTTAAATGGGCCCCCGAATCTGATCTAGGCCAGTCCTACCCCTTTGAAACAGTTCATAGCACAAGAGAAGCTCACTCAAGTCCATAATAAAGTCCCAACTTGGTGAAGCTGTTGAGGCTCTGGAAAGACCCCAAACATCTTCTTCTGACCATTTCTGGGACGATGATAAGGATGATGGTATTCAGGAGTATTTAATATGTACCAAGCACAATGTTAGGAACTATACACACAGAGATGAGTTTGACGGTTCTCAAAGAGGTCCACTTTGGCATTTAGGGAGCATTTTGAGTTGTAATAATGAGTGGGGTCAGGATGGCATTTAGCAAGTGTGAGCCAAGAATATAAACAGTCCCATACAATAAAGAATCAATGAACTTGAAAATTCCAAGAGTATCCCTTTTGACACAAACCTGATCTAGGTCAATCCTACTTAATCCCTTGAAACAGCTCTGTGAGTTAGTTCATTTGATCTTGATGATGTCACAATTGTCATCTTCACTTATTAAAGGAGAAAACTGAGGTTTAGAATAGTTTAGCAACTTATCCTTGATGGTTGCTCACATGGCTTATCAATGGCAGAACCAGGAAAACAATCCAGAAAGTCTAGCTCATTGTTTTGCATCCTTAAGCACTGAAATCCTGTCTACAAAATGACTCATGAGGGCTAAGTGTTAGGAAAATTCACAAAGGTAAGAGAAGCAGCAAGTGAAGAGTTGTCTATTTCAATTTTTGTCAATACACAAAAACTATTTCACTGTTTACTTTATGCTTGCCCAGTGCTGTCTCAACTCAAGCTAAGGACAAAAGGTAGTATATGCAAACTTTGGGAAGAAATTCATCCTGGCCAAAACCACCTCTAAACAGCTGTGCCTTTCCTTTCTATTTAATGCAATATAATGAAAAGCACACAGGATTGACTCAAAATTCTAAGTTTCTAATCTTGGATGGCCACTAACAAATTTGGGCAAGTCAGTTTGAGCAAGCCTATTTCTCAGTTTTTTGCAAATATAAAACGAGAGGTCCGAATGATGTCCTGGACCTTTTCAAGATCTATGAGGTTTTTTTGCTTTGCTTTGAATGGCATATGAGGCTGGACATACATACAACATATTTGGCTTCGATAAATATGCATACCTTTTAGAAGAAGGATGATTACCTAGGGATAAGGCTAAAAATTAGCTGACCTAAAGACAGTACAAAAATCTACCTTCAAAACTCCATTAGTGTCAGGCTTCCCTGGTGGCACAGTGGTTAAAAATCCACCTACCAATGCAGGGAACATGGGTTCGAGCCCTGGTCCGGGAAGATCCCACATGCCACGGAGCAACTAAGCCCATGCACCACATCTACTGAGCCTGTGCTCTAGAGCCTGTGAGCCACGACTACTGAGCCCACATGCCTAGAGCCCATGCTCTGCAACGAGAGAAGCCACCGCAATGAGAAGACCGTGCACCACAATGAAGAGTAGCCCTTGCTCGCCACAACTAGAAAAACCCTGTGCACAGTAATGAAGACCCAACGCAGCCAAAAATAAATAAATTTATATTAAAAAAAAGTGCAAGGGAGATGGAAAATATATTAAAAAAAAAAAAAACTCCATCAGTGTCCATGCAGTACTGTGGGCGCCCTATGTTTACAAGACTCAGTTTTGCCTGTAAGAACATTGATATTTCACATGGGCTTCCCTAAAAGTTGTGAGACCCTTGGAGTACAAGATTAAGAAATGCTCTTACTTGATGGATTTGAGCTGTAAAATTTTAACAACTCACTGCTTACAAGAAAAGCAGAAAAAATGTAGCTGCTTTTGCTAAAGTTTTGCAGTACTGTTGATGCTTGCAATGTGGAATCCAACGTGAAGGGACAGAAACATCCAAGTAAACACTTCCAGACACAGAGAGTTAGAAATTGTCCTCCTGCCTAGATGGATAGAAGATATTCTGAATCCCTTCCCTGTATCTTCTCAGGAAATAGGGGGGAATAAGGTCAAAACTCTATGAACCAAGCATCCAAAATTCTTGCCGGAACAGAATGCCACACTAACCTCCTCAACAGACAGTCACTTAAACTATGTAAATACATAAAAATACATTTTTAAAATTCATAATTGGATTGAATCAAAGTGAAGACATACATACATGAGTCTCACACATCTCTCTTTCTTTCTACTCTGGAATTCCTTAAATGGATTTTGATCTGAATGCACCTATATTTTAGTGAAGTATCTCCTTCCTGTCTTTTCTTCCTAACTGGAGATTATCTGATTGGAACCAAAGAGAACAAGCTCGTAGATTCTGACACGTTGTTCTCTGTGTATATTTTTTCCCACACTTTCTTATATAGATTAAAGCTAAACCACAGCTACAAACATCTTAACAGAGGATAACACATTTAAGAACTTGGTGGTGAGAACTAGTCTGCTTATAACTGTATTGAAAAATAAAAGGCTGTTTGTCTTTAAGTGGGGAAATTAACACCTCAAATGAGGGAGACAAAATGTGTTTTATAATTAAGAACATAAATGTAAGCCTAATTCAACACTTTAATTTCTGAAATCCTGGAGTTTATGCATTCTAACAAAACATTAGCCTGGACATTCCATCAGCCTGGAACAGAAGAATAACATGGTCAGAATCTACATACATATTTTTGGTATTTGATAGAAGCTAATTAATATTCTTTTCTACTTTATGGAATTGAGAAATAAATGAGATGGGGGGAGCAAAACAAGTGTCACTTATTACTAAAATAGCAGAGTAGGTGGATATGGCTTGCATCAGTAGAAGAGAGTGTTTCCTAAATACTGAACCCACAATTAGACAGACTAGACTACCCACTCATAGGCACTGCTGGGTAGGACACGGCCAACAAAGGATAGAGACCTCACTGCAGAGGAGTAGAGCACATACTCCCTGTAGACAGTTGGCTCTCAAGAAGAATAAAGTGTAGATCCCAGCATGACCAGTTTGCTCTAGCCAAACTCACCAATCACCACTCAGTTTCCTTGTGAACAGGTGAACAAAGAGGCAGAGGGAGAGGTTAGGAGTGTTACACTCTGCCCCTCCATATGGAAGGAAATATAGGAATGCGGAAGAAGTATCACTCCTAATGGTGTAAGACAGGCAGTCACTTGGTTTGGGGATGGGAGGATAGAGAGCAAATGTATATCCTCATTGTCTAGTATAATCCTTTAAACAGATATTAGAAAAATGTTCTATATAAATTACCACTTAAGATCTTAAGGATTAGATTTCTTACAATGCAACAGTCAACTCCCAGAGCAGATAACACAGGGGCATTTATTTGGGAGCAGAACTTTACAACTATCTATTTTAGCAACAGACCTGACAGTCAGAAGGAATAGAAGGAGGGACAGGTCAAATTTCAGGGAAAAGGATAGTATTTGTATGATTATGATAAAGAAGGTCTTAGGAAAGCCTGCTAAAATTACTTTCTTTTTCCCATGATACGCATATGAGTTGTGAGAAAGTTTACCTAAACAATACCCAAATCAAGATGAGAATTATTCATGTTGGCAATCTGGGTACCAAACTATTTCCATGTCTAGTGGTGTTGTTTTAAAATCACATTTTTCCATCCTGTTATCTCTCCAAATTGCTCCTCTCACAATGAGTGGATTTCTCTATTTTAAAATCATTTAGACGTAAATTTTTTCTCACCTATAAATACAGCTGCAAAACTGAACAACAAGACTTTGTCCAGAATAAGATATGGAATCTCCAGTCAAAAGTGTTCTCAGCATTATTAAAGGTGTTTTTTCACATGTAAACAACAAGTTTCGTTTTTGCCTGCGTTCCAGTATTTCAGATTTGGTTGTCAAAGCTGTTAAAGGAATTGCTAAGTTTTTATTGTTTAATATCCCTTAATGGATTTAATAAGAAATATAAGATCATGGTCTTCTAAAGGAGAGATTCTTTTAAAATCTATGATATGATATGCATAGTTTTAACAATGATAAATACATTTTGGAAACTTCTATTGAATTGTAACAACTAGATAATTTGTGCCATTACAAAGCAGATTCATATTAATCTACTTTTCTTTGCTAAGAGTGCCTAACTGTGAAGAGGGATAGAATCAATGAGGTGAGGATGGACAAGGACTGGTATATAATGGTAGTCATTTTACAAACATCTATGGGGTCATTTCAATCTCAAAGTCACTTGCATTCATAAGCAATTTAATTTGTTTTGTCTTCCATCATACTTCATGGAAGACTCCTGTGTAGGAGATAGAATAAAACATGTGATTTCCTCTAAGACTCCAGCTGAGCCTACACAAGATTCAGTGTGTGTGACAGTCTCAACTTCTCTCCCTAGAAATAGCTCAAAGGTAGAAAGAAAGCAATAATACATCTGATGACAGCAAAGCATCTTGCCCCACCTCCTCAACTATAATCCCATAAGTGATCCTAGAATATCAAGACTGTAATGGCAGTGATCTCTCTGGGCCCTCATCTGGAAGCAGTAAAAGCTGAGGTCCTAGACATTAGTTCTCCTGCCTGAAGTCACACATCCTGTGAGAGACAGAGTCAGAGCTGTCAACAAGAGATCCTGACCCAAGTCCAATGTCCCTTTCTTTATCAAACCTGGGGCAAGAGCTGAAGCCTAAATAGTAGAAAAACAGGGAAAAACAGTGAAGTTTTATGCCTTAAACTCTACTAAGAGAAGAGCTTTTCCAAAAAGAGTCCTTTACCAACTATTTAAAACTTACACTTGGATGATGATTGTTAGATACCTGGAAATGTCCATAGTAAGATTCAGTTTTTCCAGCCTCAATAAAACAGATCTATACATGGATCTTTTAGAACAGAACTCTGTCTCCACTACAAAGCTATCAAAGATCAAAAGCGGGAATGTGGGGGTCAAGGGACAGAAACAGGAGGCGGAAGTCTACATTCCAACTACTCATTACTCATGTTTTGGTACATTTTAAAGAAATTCCATATCACTTTATTGATAGGATTTATGGGATGACTTGGGTTTCATCAGAAAGTATCATGTTCTTTATGAATGTGTATTAATCCAAATAAGGTAGTTCTGTCTTCAATTACAACCATCTGTTGAAAATGAATTTTTATGAGTTGTCTTATCAACACAGAGAGAAAACAGATGTACATCTAACCCCAAACCACAGAATCACTCAGCCTATTCTAAAGTTTGATAAGATGTCTAGGATGTCATATATACAAATTAAAAATAAATCTGTTGGGCTTCCCTGGTGGTGCAGTGGTTAAGTATCCACCTGCCAACGCAGGGGACACGAGTTCGAACCCTGGTTGGGGAAGATCCCACATGCGGTGGAGTAACTCAGCCCGTGCGCCACAACTACTGAGCCCGTGTGTCACAACTAGTGAAGCCTGCGTGTCTAGAGCCTGCGCTCCTCAACAAGAGAAGCCACCACGATGAGAAGCCCATGCACTGCAACGAGGAATAGCCCCCCGCTCGCTGCAACAGAGAAAGCCCACGTGCAGCAACGAAGACCCATTGCAGCCAAAAATAAATAAATAAATTTTAATAAATAAATCTGTTTTCCTTGTGCTTTTATAGTTTAATATTTCATGCAGAACAAAAGCCTATAAATAAAACTGTTTAACTTTAAAACCCAATACAGCCCAAGTCATCCTGCTTTCTGCACTCACATCATCACTGAGCCTTTATTTTTAATACTTTAAAAGAATCAAAATTGTTTTGGGCTTACTGAAAATGTCAGATTATTGTCCTGAGATGACAGTGAATGGAAGGGTCTACAGAAGAGGAACAGAACTGGCAGAAGTGGAGATTCACTGACCTTCATAAGACAAATCAGCAATGCAGGCATGGTACAACTTTCAGCCTGAAGGTTTTCAGCCACTTTACACTAGCTCAGTTGCAGCAAAAGGCATTAGGTTGTTTCTTATTCATCATTAAACACTGGAAGGTCTTTCTGCAAGAGTGGACAGAACTATCAACATTTAGGGAAAGAGACTTTTCTATCGATTCTATCTTTCTGAAATGGTCTGTTCTGTTTTCCCAAAACAGTCAGTACATTTCTTCAAAGTAGGGCCAGATTTTATAGTGCTTTGCTTCCACTGTGTCCAACAAATACTTGGAGCCCACAAAATGCTTGTCAATTGTGATGAGAGTATCTAAATGTCATATTAAAGTTCCTTCCAAAACACTGGGCAAAGAGTCAGAGGACCTGTTTTCAAGCCTTGGTTTGACCATTCTATTATATACACAGACACAGCATGTCTGAGTTTCAGTTTTCTCATCTTTAGAATTAATTCCCTCAGTCTATGAGATATATATATATATATATATATATGAATTATCAAAATTTCATTATATATATAGGGGCATAAAACAGAACAAGAGATCTATTAGGGAGCAGTTCTACAGCATGTCAATCTAGAAACCCCCAGTATCTCTTGGACATGAAAACCCCAAGGCTATAACCATGTTATTATTTTACCCTCATCGGAGCCTCCTAAACTACACTTGCTTCAATTGAAGTTCCAGATATATTTTCAACATCTCTGTATTTGCATTTATAATTTATTCCAAATCACAACTCTCATATGTAACAGTTTATTCAATGAAATATCTTTATATGGGCACATGGCTAAAAATCATATTCCTAGCCTAGAGCATCCAGAGATGAAACAGAGGGGAAACATACAATATCCCCATGGTTAATTAGCAAGTTAATAGTAATCTTGATTTTTAAGCACTACAGAGAACACTGGTTTTAGAGTTGTAAGATGTTGGATTCTAGGACTGCTTTTTACTTTTGGAACTCACTTAATATCTCTGAGGCTCAGGTTTCTCATCCATTACCCATTAAGAGTATCTTCAGGTGACTGGATCATCCCTGCCCACTCACAGAGTTAGGCTAGAATCACTAACATGAGATAGTGTGTGTAGATGTATATTGTAATGCTCTTTATAGAATTAAGTAATTAATAATAGAAGAAAAATTGAATCAATATCTTCACTCTTTCTCTTTCCAAATTCCTAGATGTTTTGTTTGGTTTTGCTTTGATAAATAGATATAGTTTAAGTGACTGCAATCTTAGAGATGAGAAGAAAGATAAAAAGTTGAAGAATAATTATCATAAAAAACACAAATTGCCCACCATGTTCACATTACCACCCTCTCTCCCCAACTGCAATGCACACAGCATATAATTCAGGGTTTACTGTTACAAAGTGATTACCACATGAAAAAATACTTGTTCCTTATGGATTTATCATATTCCATTTATTACAATTGTACCAAAAGGAAATTTGCTATGAGCCACCTGTAAGACAGTATGCTTCTTTAGTAATGGTATGTGTTACAGAGGGTGTTTAACCAATAAACAGTTACCCCTTAATTATCTATATTTGGACTGTTCACTTTGTGGGTTCTCTCTGACAAACTTTAAATCCCAAGCTGGCTTTCTTTTGTCACTGCCTTACAATGTGGGGAGCTATTTCTCTCCACCCACACACATTCTTGGGTGTGTGTTTTGGAAATGAAAACCTATTTATTATTATCCTAAGCAAAACTAAGTTATGACTGTAAATCTGCTGCCAAAACACAGTCAGGGCATCTTCCAAAGGCAAATATAAATGATTTGATGTTATCCATTTTTACTCACTTCTCTGTTCCTCTCCAGGAAGATAATCTACTTTATTCTTTGGTTCAAATGCCCTTTCCTTTAGTTTCCCTTCTTTTCCACCACTTGAAATCTGCACTGTTTTTTCAAATCAGTGCAATTATGATCTCAAATCTGAAGTGAACTGAAAAGCCACCAAAGGACCATGATTTAATCATTGAGATTGTCAGGTCCTTCTCCCAGATATGCTATTCACCGGAAACATACATTTTAAGGATCACTGCAGTTATTTCTTTGACACATATGGAAAACCACTGGTCTCATGCACATCAGGATGGACCCACACTCGAGTTCCTACATTCGATCATGCACTTGGCCATTGTCTTAGCCCTTTAACTCTGAGAGATTTTAGTGTCTGGATATTAACAGTGAGGACTTTTCATTTCAAAGCACCTCAACCAATCCAGCAGCACTTTATTCTGGACCTTGTTTTAGTCCTAGATATAAATATTGCAAGGCCACCAAGCTTCCCAAATTAAGATAAACAAACACACAAAGAGCACTTCTAAATGTGACCTACTTAAAGTTAGCAGGATCTTTATTTTTGAAAATCTATTTACCTACTTCAGCTTCTCTTTTATAAAAAGTGTGTTGCTTATCAAACTCAGCTGGGGCAATTTACTCCTCTAAGTATTTAATCAGATTTTCATACCAATTATGATAATTATCAGCACAATTTAAACAGATTTCTTAATTATAGCTACAAATCTCTCTCTTAGAGAAAACAAGTCCCAGAGCTTTTAACAAAAAGAGTTTTCTGTAAATAGTAAGTACTAATTTTCAAGCCTCACATAAGTTGAAGAAATATTTCTTCTAGCATCCATTTGCAGGTCATAAAGAAAGCCTTCATCCTCACTCCTAACAGTATAGGCTGATACCTACATTTCTCGGTGTCTAATATTTGGGTACACATCACTTCACATTGACACTGGCTAGAAAAATGACCATCTCATTATTTTAAAAAGTGTGAAGCTGTCTTGGATTTCCTTTCACCCTTAGACTGGAATACCTCATTTTTATTCCTTGTTAAGGAAACACTCATCTAAGAAGCAAGGAGGTGTTGTGCTTGCTGTGCTGTGATTTAGTTTCTCTCTGCTTCTGTAAAGAGTCATGATATAAAGCACACCACTCACTTACTCATGTCTGACATGTATTCACATGGGGAGAGGGTAGGCTTGAACAAATGCTTTAAAGAGGAGTTCAGACAGGTTAAGTTCAGTGAAAGGCCACAATCTCCCCAAGCACAGGCCAACTGATGCATGTTCTAAGATATGCCAACTACACAGGGAGGGAATGATGCATACATTCATCAACATTTTTTTGAAAGCCAAAAATACATGTTGCCGTCAAATTTCCCCTTTCATTTAGAAATCTAAGTGTAAGCCAAGGGAAATGTCACCACACAGCTCAACTCTGCCAAATGTAATCTTTGGGGGAGTTATTTGAATAATATTCAATTTAAATAACACTTTTAAATGTCCATGGGGTGATTAGAAAATATCAAACAGGGGTTCAAATATGAACAAATGGCAGGTCAACAGAGACTTGTCAGCTCTATGTATATCAGGGTTAACAACTGAAATCAACATATAAAGAATACATCAAAAATTTTTTCAAAAAAAAATCATAAGGAAATTGGATGAAAATTGCAGAGTTGGAGGACATGAAGATCAACTCCCCCCACAAACACATCAAAAATACATCTAAATGTGGAACAATTCTCCTGGAAAACTAACTGGAAACTGGCAGAAGAACTCCTATACAACAAAAGCTGCAAGAACGATTTCCATATAACTGGGTAGGACAGAAAAAAGGTATAGGGTCAGGTCCTCTGCCCCCAGGAGGGATCTGAAAGAAAGAGAAAATCTGCATGGACAGACCCTCACCCTGGGGAGCGAGCAGTTCAAGCTGCAGATGGGAATCCCAATCCTGGGGTCCTAGAGGAGGAGACCTTGGCTGCTAGGAGAACTGCTGGGACAGATGAAAGCACTGAAAAAGCCTAGACTCTACTTAAGAAGAGTGTGTGGGTGCTGGCTTGTCAACAAAGAGGGCAGAGAGAGCTCTGCACTTGTGGCTGTTGCCCTGCCACACTCCCCCATCTGAGCAGGGTGAACCTTCTGGCCCTACTCATTCTATACCACAGCTTGTGGGATCTGGGCCAGTTGGGCCCTGGGAAAAGACTCAGTCTAGCTATGCAGTGACAGCCCAGAGCCTGGAGTGTGGTCCAGGTGGGGCAGTGGCAGCCATTTTCAGTGCTTACTCAAGTGGCACCAGGAACCAGCATGCCTCAGTCCTGCTTCCAGCAGATCAAACACTCTGGCCCCACCCACTCCATGCCACAGCAAGATTTAGAATAGAAACAGAGATAAAGAATTTCTCAGGTAAGCGAAAACTAAAAGAATTCAGCAATATTAACCTACCGTAAAAGAAATATTGAAGGATCTTCTCTAAATGGGAAAGAAATAAGAATCTATAGGAAAGGGAAAATTTCAGTAGGAAGTAAAGATTCAACTAAAGATTGAATGTCACTTAAATAAGCCAGTAGGTAGATTCAAAACAAACCAAAAAAAATGTAAAAGTGATTATGACTACAATAAACAATACGAGGATAAGCATGAAGATGTAAAATAGGACTTCAAAGTCACAAAATGTGGGGGAAGGTAGTAAAAAATGTAGATCTTTTAGAATGTCTTTGAATTTGAATGACTATCAGTTTAAAGCAAGTAGATATAGTTATGGGTCAATATACATGAACCCCATGGTAACCACAAATCAAAAATAAACAAGAAAATGAAATTGAGTTATTTGTAGTGAGGTGGATGGACCTAGAACCTGTCATACAGAGTGAAGTAAGTCAGAAAGAGAAAAACAAATACCATATGCTAACACATATATACGGAATCTAAAAAAAAAAAAAGGTTCTGAAGAACTTAGGGGCAGGACAGGAGTAAAGACGCAGATGTAGGGAATGCACTTGAGGACACAGGGAGGGGGGAAGGTTAAGCTGGGACGAAGTGAGAGAGTGGCATGGACAAATAAACACTACCAAATGTAAAATAGTTAGTGGGAAGCAGCCACATAGCACAGGGATCAGCTCGGTGCTTTGTGAGCACCTAGAGGGGTGGGATAGGGAGGGTTGGGGGGAGATGCAAGAGAGAGGGGATATGGGGATATAAGTATACATATAGCTGATTCACTTGGTTATACAGCAGAAACTAACATAACAATGTAAAGCAATTATACTCCAATAAAGATGTTAAAAAATATATGTATATATATATATATATATATATACACACACACACAAGAGATTCACAAAAACCAAAAAGAAAGGAACCCAAGCATATTATAAAAGAAAATCAAACCACAAAAGGAAAAACAAAAGGAAGAAATGAACAAAGAAGAACTACAAAAACAACTGGAAACAAGGAATAAAATGGCAATAGAAACATACCTATCAATAATTACTTTAAACGTCAGGGGACTAAATCCTCCACTCAAAAGACACAGAGTGGCTGATTGGATTAAAAAAAAAAAGCAAACAACAGGAACCTGCAATATGCTGCTTACAAGAGACTGACTTCAGGGTGAAAGACACACACAGGTTGAAAGTGAGAGGATGGAAAAATATTTCATGCAAATGGAAATGGCAAGAAAGTAGGGTTAGCAATACTCATATCAAACCAAACAGACTTTAAAACAAAGGCCATAATAAAAGACAAAGAAGGGCATTATATAATGATAAAGGGATCAATACAAGAAGCGGGTGTTACATTAACATATATGCACCTAATATAGGAGCAGTTAAATATATAAAGCAAACATAAAGGGAGAAATTGACAATAATGCAATAATATTAGGAGACTTTAACACCCCACAGACATCAATGGACAGGTCATCCAGACAGAAAATCAATAAGGCAACAGAGGTCCTAAATGACCCAATAGACTAGCTGGACTTAATTGATATCTACAGGACACTACATCCAAAATAAACAGAATACACAGTATTCAAGTGCACTTGGAGCATTCTCTAGGATAGACCACATATTAGGTCACAGAACAAGCCCCAGCAAATTTAAGAGGATAGAAATTACATCAAACACCTTTCCTGACCATAATGATATGAAACTGAAAATCAACTATGGACAGAAAAATGGGAAAAGAATAAACACATGGAGACTTAACAACATGCTACTAAAAAAAACCCAATGAGTCAATGAAATCAGGGAAGAAATCAGAAAATACCTTGAGACAAATGAAAATGAAAACACAACTTTACAAAATATTTGGGATGCAGCAAAAGAAGTTCTAGAGGGAAGTTCATATGGACACAGTCCTTCCTCAAGAAACAAGAAAAATCTCAAATAAACAACCTAACATACCACCTAAAAGAATTAGAAAAACAACAAAAAACCCCCAAAGTCAGCAGAAAGAAGAAAACAATAAAGATCAGAGAGGAAATAAACAAATAAATAAAATAGAAATTTAAAAAACCAGTGGAAAAGATCAATAATACCAAGAGCTGGTTTTTTGAAAAGACAAATAAAATTGACAAATCTTTAGACAGGCACACCAAGAAGAGAAGACTAAAATAAACAAAATAAATGAAAGAGGAGAAATAACAATGAATACCACTGAGAAAAAAAAATCATAAGAGAACACTATGAACAGTTATATGCCAACGAATTCTACAACCTAGAAGAAATGGACAAATTTCTAGGAACATACAACCTGCCAAGACTGAGTCAAGAAGAAACAGACAACTTGAGGGCTTCCCTGGTGGCGTAGTGGTTGAGAGTCCACCTGCCGGTGCAGGGGACACAGGTTCGTGCCCCAGTCTGGAAGGATCCCACATGCCGCGGAGCGGCTGCGCCCGTGGGCCATGGCTACTGAGCCTGCGCGTCCGGAGCCTGTTGCTCCGTGATGGGAGAGGCCACAGCAAAAAAAAAAAAAAAATGAAAAAAAAAAATGAAAAAAAAAAATGAAAAGAAACAGACAACTTGAAAAGACAGATCACTAGAAGTGAAATAAAATCTGTAATTAAAAAAAAAAAATCTTCCTGCAACCAAAACTACAGGACCAGATGGCCTCACTGAAGAATTCTATCAAACACATAAATAAGTTATACCTATCCTTCTCAAACCATTCCAAAAATTGAAGAGGAGTGAACACACAAATTCATTCTAAAAGGCCACCATCATCCTGATACCAAAACCCAACAAAGACACTATAAAAAAAGAAAATTACAGGCCAACATTTTTTTTTTTTTTTTTTTGCTGTATGCGGGCCTCTCACTGCTGTGGCCTCTCCCGTTGTGGAGCACAGGCTCCTGACGCACAGGCTCAGCGGCCACAGCTCACGGGCCCAGCCACTCCGCAGCACATGGGATCTTCCCAGACCAGGGCACGAACCCATGTCCCCTGCACTGGCAGGCGGACTCTCAACCACTGCGCCACTAGGGAAGTCCAGGCCAATATTTTTGATGCATATAGATGCAAAAATCATCAACAGAGTACTAGCAAACTGAATCTAACAATATATAAAAAGGATCATACACCATGATTAAGTTGGATTTATTCCAGGGTCATGGGGATAATTCAACATATGCAAGTCAATGTGATACACCACGTTAAGAAAAGAAAAGAAAAAAAAAAACATGATCATATCAATAGGCGCAGAAAAAGCATTTGACAAAATTCAACATCCATTCATGATAAAAACTCTCAAAGTGGGTATAGAAGGAACATCTCAGCACAATAAAGGCCATTTATGACAAGCCCACAGCCAACATAATACTCAATGGTGAAAAGCGGAAACCCTTCCCGCTAAATTCAAGAACAAGAGAAGGATGCCACTCTCACCAATTCTATATTTCATAGTATTGGAAGTTCTAGCTACAGCAACAGACAAGAAAAAATAAATAAATGCTATCCAAACTGGAATGGAAAAGGAAAATTGTCACTATTTGCAGATAACATGATATACTATATAGAGAACCCTAAAGTCTCCACACAAAAGCTATTAGAACTAATGAATGAATTCAGCAAGGTAGCAGGATACAAGATTAATATACAGAAATCTGTTGTGTTTCTATACACTAATAATGAAATATCAGAAAAAGTAAAAATCAATCTCATTTAAAATCACACACAAAAAATATATGCATTGGAATAATCTTAACCAAGAGGTGAAAGGCATATACACTGAAAACTATAAATCACTGATGAAGGAAACTGAAGATGATACAAAGAAATTGAAAGATATCCTATGCTCTTAGATTGGAAGAATTAATATTGTTAAGATGGCCGTACTACCCAAAACAATCTACATATTTAATGTGATCCCTATAAAATTACCCAAGGCCTTTTTCACAGACCTAGGACAAATAATCCTAAAATTTATATGGAACCACAAAAGACCCAGAATTGCCAAGACAATCCTGAGGAAAAAGAACAAACCTGGAGGGGGCTTCCCTGGTGGCACCGTGGTTGAGAATCTGCCTGCTAATGCAGGGGACACGGGTTCGAGCCCTGGTCTGGGAGGATCCCACATGCCACGGGGCAACTAGGCCTGTGAGCCACAAGTACTGAGCCTGTGCGTCTGGAGCCTGTGCTCCGCAACAAGAGAGGCCGCGATAGTGAGAGGCCCACGCACCGCGATGAAGAGTGGCCCCCGCTTGCCACAACTAGAGAAAGCCCTCGCACAGAAACAAAGACCCAACACAGCAAAAATAAATTAATTAATAAAGTGTCTCAGATTGATGTGTTTAATACCTTCACAAATATTAAAAAAAAAAAAAAAAAAAAAAGAACAAACCTGGAGGTATACCCTCCAGGACTCTCCTAAACTTCAGACTCTACTACAAGCTATAGTAATCAAAACAGTGTGGAATTTGCACAGAAACAGACACATAGATCAATGGAACAGAATAGAGAGCCCAGAAATAAACCCACACACCTAGAGCCAATTAATTTACAACAAAAAAGCAATAATATACAATGGAAAAAGTCTCTTTAACAAGTGGTCTTGGGAAAGCTGGAAAACAGCATGTAAATCAATGAAATTAGAACAGTCTCACACACCATATACAAAAATAAATTTAAAATAGTTTAAAAACCTAAATGTAAGACATGACTCCATAAAACTCATAGAAGAGAACATAGGCAAAAAATTCTATGACATAGATCATCGCAATATTTTTTAGATCAGTCTCCCAAGGCAAAAGAAATAAAAGCAAAAATAAACAAATGGGACCTAATCAAACTTAAAAGCTTTTGCACAGCAAAGGAAATGATCAACAAAATGAAAAGACAACCTATGGAATGGGAGAAAATATTTGTAAGTGATATATTTGATAAAGGGTTAATATCCAAAATATATTAAGTTGGCCAAAAAGTTCATTCGAGTTTTTCCTTAAGACGTTATGGAAAAACCTGGACAAACATTTTGGCTAACCCAATAAAAACAGCTCATACAAGTTAATATCAAAAAAAAATTTATAAATGAACAGGAGACCTGAACAGACAATCTTCCAAAGAAGACATAGAGATGGCTAACAGCCACATGAAAAGATGCTCAATATTGTTAATTATTAGAGAAATGCAAATCAAAGCCACAATGTGGTATCACCTGACATCAGTCTGAATGGCTATTATCAAAAAGTCTACAAATAATAAATGTTGGAGAGGATGTGGAGAAAAGGGAACCCTCATTGCTGTTGATGGGAATGTAAATCGGTGCAGTCACTATGGAAAATAGTATAGAGGGTCCTTAAAAAACTAGAACTACTGTGTGATCCAGCAATTCCACTCCTGGGTGTATACCCAGAAAAGATGAAAACTCTAATTCAAAAAGATACATGCATCCCAATATTCATAGCAGCACTATTTACAATAGTCAAGACATGGAAGCAACCCAAGTGCCCATCAACAGATGAATGGATAAAGAAGATATGGTATATATATACAATGGAATGTTAGCCATAAAAAAGAATGAAATATTGTCATTTGCAGCAACACGGATGAACCTAGAGAATATTATGCTTAGCGAAATAAGTCAGACAGAGAAAGACAAAGACTATATGATATCACTTATATGTGGAATCTTAAAAAATAACACAAATGAATATATATACAAAACAGAAACAGATTCACAGACATAGAAAACAGACTTAGTTACCAAAGGGTGGGGGGGGGGGACAAATTACGAATATGGGAATAACAAATATAAACTACTATATATAAAATAGGTAAGCAGTAAGGATTTACTGTATAGCACAGGGAATGACACCCAATATTTTATAATAACCAGTAATGGAATATAATCTGCAAAAAAATGAATAAATATGCTGTACACCTAAAACTAACACAATATTGTAAATCAACTATGCTTCAATTAAAAAAAATCATAGGATGGCAAGTGCTAAAAGGAAACCTAGGAATCAATACACATCATTCCTACTTTGTATAGGAGGAATTATAGCCCAAAATGGTGAAATGATCACAAAAGAAATCTGTGAAAAACTGATAGTAGAACTCAAGCATTCTAACCTCTGTATATGAATTCACCTCTTCTCATGGCTCCTAAGCAAATGGAAGTTTCTGTGTGAGGGTTCTACAACTCTCCTTTTCTTTCAAAGCCTTACATGCTTCTATACCTAGTCAAATATGGTAGATGATGAAACACTTCAGACTTTGGAGTCAAACAGAGCTGAGTTAAATTGCAGGTGTTTTTAGGTAGTTACTATTGAATCATCACTAAAATTACATAGACATTGTAGAAGTGGAATAAATCTGGAGTCTCAAACTCCAATATATGAAGAGTCTAAGCACGTACTGCAAACAAATGAGGCAAGACAAGAGAGTCCTATGGTAAACCAGAGCTCATGTGCATTTTTAGTATTTGTTGTCATGAGAGTATGTGAACCCAGGGATGCCAGATTGTCCTATTTTTTAGGAAAGCCAAAAGTGCAAAAAATTTTATGAAACCTAATTTTTAAATTTTATCAGCTAACTCAAAATTTTAAAAACATTATGAGAGACAAATAAAACATATCTGCAGCCTGCATTTAGACGGTGAGCTGCCAGTTTGCAGTTTCTAAGTGGAGCACATCTGGTCAAAGAAAACATAAGGAATGAGGCCAGATCAGAAACAACTAAATTTTTAAAAGGGAAAACTGTTACTTCCGTTTAACATAAAGTGTATACAACTCAAAAACTCATGATTCAAAATTTAAAAGCATAAATTAATAGAAAATTAGGACTGCTTTAATCGGATAAATTAATGCACTAATAGTAAAGTTGTACAAGGCATTTTGCTAAGTGTTATAAAGGATATAAAGATGAATAGGACATCATCCTTGTCCTTTAGAAGTTTACTCTTTAGTGCAGAGGATAGGAAGTTAACAAAAATAGTAAGAATACAGGAAGAATATGAGGTTATTACAGGGTAAGTACAAAGTTTCAAAGAAGGGAGAACTTATATTTGGATTGCAAACTCAAAAACATTTCTGGAAGAGTGAGTGAACTAAAGGCACTGGAAACCAGGCTATTCAGTCAATCAGCAGATGACAAATACCTACTAAATGCCTCTCAGATGTGGTCTGCGTATAAGGGTTACAGCAATTAATAAGACACTAGAGATTCTGAACTCAAGGAGCTTATATTTTAGTGTGGGGTAACAAATAATATAGTTGACCCTCGATCAACATGGGTTTGAACTGCATGGGGACACTTATATGCAGATTTTTTTCAATAAATATAGTACCTGTATTTTTATTGTACAGATCTTTAAATTAAGTGCAAGGAAATGTTTGCATTTGATTAAAGATCACAATATGTGGAATCAAAAGCACTACGGTTTGAGTCCTGATTCCATCCAAATGTTTCAGCTTCCTAACCTTGGTTAAGTCATTTATCAATTCATTTGTTTTTGAGGCAAAGACAGCAGTATGTGAATTTGTAACTATGCTGGGGGCGGTGGGGGGGGGTCAGCATCCCAACCCCCACAGTGTTCAAGGGTCAACTGTATATAAGAAAGCAAACCAAGAAAAGATTGTTTCAAGAACTGAGAAGTGTTAAGAAGAAAATCACCAAGGGTCAGGATAGACCCCTCTCACCCATTTACAGAGGTAGTATTATTCTCTCTGTACATCCAAATGGAAACTAAGGGGCCCTGAAAATCCAAACCTAAGTCTGAGAATGTGTTTATTTCCTTAAAATGCCATATCCGTCACCACTAAAGAAAATATACCTCTTCAAGCTGTATATTGCTGTCTTCCATCACACATACAGTAATGAGATAAAGAGTAACTGGGGTCTAGTAGGGTAGACAGGGCAAGTGTCTCTGGAGAGGTCAACATTTAAGTTGGGAAGCCAGGTGTAAGTAGTTCTGAGTGTCCTATGCAGAAGGAACAGCAAGAAGTAGGCCCAAGAGAGGAACGGCATACTTCAAGAACAGAAAGGAGGCCAGTGTGGCAGGAATAGTGAACAAGATGTAGTAAAGATAGGTTGGGGTCAGTGAGGTTGGCAGTGGTGAGTATTGTTGTCTCTTAAGCCACGGTAGGAGTTTGATTTTCTTCTGGATGCAGAGTGATGTCACTGGAGGATTTTAAACGGGAAAGTAACATGATAAATGTAGACCTAAGAAAGGTCAGCCTAGTTCATCTTTGAAAGAGGTACATGGGGAATAGGGAGTAAGTGTGGAGGCAGGGGTGCCAGTTGGAAGGCTGTATCAGCATTTAATACCCTGGACTGTACTTCAGTAAACATGCTATCCCTATTGCCAATATGCCATGCCTCTTACCTGTTTTCTAGCAGAGGTTTTAGCCAACAACATACCTTACCACATGATTAAGTCAATTCAGTGAAACCTCTGATGGACATTCCCATGACAGTCCTGGCAAAAATACATTTTCATATTGATTAGCATCTGATGACACACCTATGAAGCGGGTTTGGTATACCATGTGACTTGGCATACCAAGAGATAAGGGATTGACTTATCTGGTGGTTAACTTGAAGTTAATTTAACTTGAAGACTTAACTTGAATAAGATAGATAACACCTATTTGGGGGAATGGTTTGGAGAGAGAACAAGATTTAGAAGGTATTATATGCCACCTCAACCTATACTATAAACTTTGAGTTTCTTCTTTATTAAAAATATTGCCTAAAATGCATAGCAATTCACATCATACTACCAGATTGTCACTACATTCTTTTTGTAACATTTGCCTCCAAGGAAATAAACATTTAACTTTCAAACTGAAAATTAGAGAACCTTAATATATCAAATGTTCCTTTCCCAATGGATAATAATCATTCAACAGAATAAATTAACTTCAAATGTAGACACTAAAGTATTTACAAAGATACGTCTGAGATTTAAAAAATTCATAAGATATACAATAAAGCCAATAAACCTGAAAAATCAGAAAGGAATAAAAGATTTTTCTAGGGTTATGTTCTATATATATCTAGAGACAGGGAGAGAAACACATACACAGAGAGAGAGAAACAGAGACAGAGACAACGACAGAGGGATAGAAGACAGACGGATCCAAGATGAAATGAATACCTAAATAGATAAATTATTAAGGACATTAATGTGGTACTCAAAAATCTCCTATACTGAACAAAACACTTTTACAGTTTAGTTTTAGCAAATTTCTAAGGAACAGATGATCTCTATCATATATAACTGTTCCTGAAAAAGAATTATACAACTTATATGAAGATTGGAAAGAATAGGTTCTGTTGCAAGAAACAGAAAACCCAAAGAATCAGAATAGCAGTTTTGTTTGGGTTTTTTTTTTTTTTCCTTCTTATAAACTTCAGTGACCTGGGTTGATTGTAAAGACTGACAATCAGAGAGTCAGGATATCTCTTTCTTGTTCTGCCCTCCTCAATATGCAGTTTTCACTGCATGGTCCAAGACAAATGATCCAGCACTTGCCATCACTTCTGCATTCCATACAAAGAAGAGGTGATAAGAAGTTATATCAATATTTTCCCTTTAAATTCAGTTCCCTAAAGCTAAATAGATTCCTTCTGATTACATCCCCATGATTAAAACTTAATCACAGTCACACGTAAATATAAGACAGCCTGGGAAATGTTGGCTTTATCCTGGATAGCCATGTGCCCAGTTAAAATGCAGGGCTATCTTCAAAGGAAAAAGGATATTAGATGACAAATACTGGTCTCTGTCACAGAAAGACTTTAAATATTGTCATTATTTGGATTCTTCCCTGAAGAAATTCACAAAGAAAAAGTTATAAAAACCAATGAGAGTGTTTAATAAAGGTTTCTAGATACAAGATAAACATTCAAAAGTCAATAGTGTTTTGTTTATGCCAGTAAGAGCTGGTTAGGAAAAAGCAAAAGAAAACAGATTCCAAATACAGTTTTTTAGTCTATGAAAAATTCTAACAAAAATATATATGAGACATTTTGGACAAAATGATGAAAATTCTTTGAAAGTCATGAAGACCTGAGTGACTGGAAATTCTCAGCATAGTTAAAATGCCTTCTCCCAAAAATTGATCTAAAACTTCATACAACTTCCAATAAAATTGGAATGACATTTTCATAGAACTTAAACTGAATCTGAAATCACATGTAAAGTAAAAAAAAAAAATTGCCAAAACAATCTTAAAGAAAGAGTTCTTGCCTACCAAAAGGTAGAACAATACTATTTCAGCTGATACAGTGTTGGCACCATAGCTGTCAAGCAAATCAATGGACTAGAAGCAAGCCCAGAAACTGACCCATAAATATAGAAGAACATGGTGTATAATATATGCATTACAATGTATCAGTGAGGAAAATACAGTTTATAATAAACTGTGTTAGCAAAAGTAACCCTAAGAAAATTAAATTTACTACTTTGTAACAAACAAAAACCAGTCCCAGGTATACTAAAGTTCTAAATGTGAGAAATTTCTAAAATTTTGGAAAATATGTTTATGACAATTAAATAAGACACATCAAGAATATTTAATTTTAAATTTTAAATAATAATTATAAAGTTAAAATATAGCCTGAGAATAGAAGATTTTTACAATGTAATATCCAACAAAGAAGTAATATTGTGGATATAAAAGGAACTTCAATTAATCAATGAGAAAGACAAAAATCACATCAATAAAATTGGCAAAATTTAAAAACAAGCTATTTCCAGAATAGTAACTGAAAAGACAAATGTGAAAGTATGCTAATCTCTCTTGGTATCAGGGAAATATAAATTAACTGATATTTTTCTTCCACCACACAAGCAAAGTTTTATGATCTAATTAAATATATGCTAGAATTTAGGGGAAATGGTACTCTCAAGATTCAGCCAAAGAGAATGAAAATTGTTACAGCCATGTTGGGGTACAATCAGCAGTATCTAGGAAAAAACTGCAAATATACCCCATATGTTATACCCCAGTGACAACAATCCTGGAGGTGTGAAGTGACTTCAAGGAACTCTCACATAAGTGTACACATAAAAAAATGTTTATTCAAGCAATAGTTGTAATTGGGAAAAACAAGCTATAAACAACCCTCATGTCCAAATGCAATATATAAATATACAAGATAAAAGGTTATACAGCTATTAAAACAAATGAAATTTAGTATGTATTCATACAAATTAGTAAACATAAATGCATAAAAATAAAGTATGATGCTCTTTATGGACATATAGCATTTATATGTGTATATATTATATATATATAATGTACATTTATGTGTATAGATGTTACAAATACTCACATGTATGGAAAAGTATATAATGGAAGAGTACTCACTAAATTCCTGACAACGGTTACCTCCGATATAGGAAAAAGAGAGTGAGATTCAGGGATTGAGGGTGGGGCTGAGGTAAACTATAGCTTTTTTACTTCATATATCTAAAATAAGAGAAGATATTAACAGTTATAATTCTAAATGAAGGTATATTTTTGTCAGAATCTTCTTTTTTTTTCATATCTCAAATGAGAAAAGTAGCTGAGTAGGTCAATTTTGAAAAAATTTATGTATTAAGTGACAAGTAAACAGTTGTTAAATTTCACAAATCATCTTCATTCTTGATCCCCAAAGGCTTAGAGACTTTAAAAAAAAACAAAACAAAACAGAATGCAGTACATTAAATTTCAGATACCGGAGGACAACAGGAAGGATATCTCAAAAGTGCAAAAAAAACCCAGATCCCTAGCAGTAAAACCATGACAGATGATAAACAACCAGTGAATGCTCTGACGTTCCCTGGATATGGTCAGCCTTGAAGGTCCTTTCTACTTCTGCCAAGCCCATAAACAGAGGAATCTCAGATCCAATGTGTGCAGACACAGTGTGTTTTCCAGTGGCAAATACAATGATGTTCTTTTCATTCCTGAGGCAACAGCCTAGGAGAGACTAGGTACACTTGAGAATGTGTGAGCATGCAGTTAAATAATGCTCCTCTCTGCCCACTAAAGTAATTCACCAATGTAAGATTCATGCAAAAAAAAAAAGTGTTTGTATCCCTGGAGTGATTTTCCAATAAACCCATAACTTGCATACCATCATGAATAGAAGGAAGAACATTTTCCTAGAGCATGTTACTTGGAACACTGGTCTTAAAAGATGTACCACAGTGGGGGGAAATTATAGTGGTCAATTAAGCTTGGAACAGACTAATTCTAAATCTGCCTCTTGGATATTTATAATATTTTAGCATTTTAAGGTTCTGAGAAGTCTTACAGTTGAGAAAACTATTTTGTTAAACTCATGAATCCACATTTATTTAGACAGCATTTTTTTTAAGTAACAGGTAACTTTGCTGTGAAACAAGTATGCTGTGGACCTCAGTGTGGATAATGCTGTTATACTTATTGGGAGGCATAAAATCTAGAATATACACAATAAGCAACACAAACTAGGCCATCCCCACTGCCCATTGTGCCCAGGACACGACAATCCACCAAGGTGGGGAAGACTGATAGAGCACAAGTTCAGAGTGACACAAATCAGATTTTTTTCTCTGCCTCTCACAGCACCTTCTCTGCGAGAGTACAAGCTTATCTCAAAATTCTTCCCACTGTGTTTCTCAGTCTCCTCTGGGCCTTGTGAAACCAGTCCCTTTAGCTGATGCCATAGTGACTTACGAGTTTTCAGTTTTCCTCTTCTTCAGCTCCATCAAACTGTAGTGATGCCTCTGTATCGGCTGATACCCAAATGAGTAGTTACACTGCCTTGAAATGGTGTTGCTGTTGATACCAAACTAGGAAACTGCCCCTGCTAATGACACCCAGGACTGCCGTATGAAGAATGCTGAGCATCATGTGCACCAAGGGCACGACCGCCAGTCACTGCCTGAACCACAGCAATGCCTCAGTCCATCACTGGCACCCAGCAATGCCCTCAGCACTCATATAACCTTGATCATGTCTTCTCTCATCCCTGCCCACCTCAGTGAGTGCCTGGGGCAGGGTTGGAGAACAATCTGAGTGACAGACAGAGCTGGTCTCAGAATCGGTATGAGAGTGTCATATTTCTCTTCCTTGGAATATCTCACCAGTTTTTCAGACATATCCAAAACCTGAGACAGAATGAAGTCCATCCATCTTGTTTATTAGTCAGTTTTGGAAGGAACACTGTGAAATGATCCTATGATTATAAGTGAAAATGTTCTTGCAACTTCCCATGTCCTTTCATTATCCTAAAGACTTCATTTTTTTTTTTCCTGCTCCTTTCTCTGGCAACATGAGCAAAGACCACAGAAGTAATAGAAGAATTTGGTGTTTTCTGGATGTGAAAGTGTGAATGCATTTAAGGGTTCTATCTGAACTGGGTACACTGGTTATTTGAGATTCTGATCAATCCCATTCAAACCTGACTCAGCACGGTCTCCCCCAAACCCACACCTCCCAGCTTTCCAAGCCCTCCACAATCTAGGCTCACTCCACAGCTCCAACCTATTTCTCTTTGTCACAGAGCAATTGTGCATTTAAACATTGGACAATACTTACTAATCACCTATTCTGTGGTAATCAGAGTGGGTCCTAGGGTATATAAGACACAGTTCCTGTTCTCAGAGAGCTTTCATAGAGTTTTCTTCTGTCACATGATTTTCCTTGGGGTTTTATAAGCACTCGGTATTCAATTCTCCCTCTATGCCTTTGTTCATTATCTTCCCTCAGCACGTGATGGCCCTTGTCATTCCAACTTAAACACTGCTTATATAAGGCAAAGCTAGGGTTGCCAGATTAAATGCAGAACACAGTTAAATTTGAATTTCAGATAAATCACAAAAATATTTTTTAGTCAAAGATTGTCCCAATTTTTGCATTCTGTTCACGATATTGCATGGGGCATACTTATACTAAAAGGCTTAGTTCATAAGGGAAGAGGAGGCAATGCCAAGAAGATAAAAGTGCTATCCTTCTACTCTAGGAATTTATTGTATGAGGGAATCACATATGTTAGTGGAGAGATAGATATTTGGAGAAATAAAATAACCTGGTTCAAGTACAATTCTTCAACATATGAGTTCTACTTTTAACAAATCGCATCACTTCATTATGTTTCCGTTTTCTCATCTGAAAAATAGAGATACAAGGTGTCCTGAAACCAGCATCTTTTCTCTACTACACGTTCAGTAGCAAAGAGTGTTGGTATCTTGAATTAGGCTATGGTTAGAGTAGTTACACCATGTAAGTAGACAAATGCTAAAAATCAGGGTTTTATTTTTCTCCAAAAACCCACTGTTTACTAATATACCATTGGTAGGTAATCAAAATGCTTCTTTATATGCCGTCACGTGTTGTGTTGTTGATAGAATATATGAGCACCTACGTTATATATTTTACATGAATATAGATGTTATAAATATATATCAACATGAATTATAAACGTGCATATATATTAGATATTATTACAAGCCAGTCAAGATCTGTGTGCCTGTCCTTCATGTTTTTTAGTGAAGAAAAACATTTATATACTTACATATTTAAGGTCAAATAGAATGAAGGTGAGCAAAATATACTCATTTTCAGTGGAACATGAAATAATGAGACTGATAATCCTACAAGAGTCACAAAGCCCAAAAGTCACATTTAAACGAAGTAATTCGTTGTTTCTTCCAAAACAATTTCCCCAAGTATAATTGTTTAAAAGTCCCCAAATTGACACAGTAGGCTTCTCTGCACGGCACTAAATAGATATTCATTTCCATAGGGAGCTAAAGATACAGGCATACCTTTTTTTATTGCACTTCCTTTTTCACACTTTGCAGATATTGCATTTTCTAAAAATAGAAGGTTTGTGGCAACCTTATTGAGCAAGTCTATCAGTGCCATTTTTTCAACATTTGCTCACTTTGCATCTCTGTCACATCCTGCTAATTCTCACAATATTTCAAACTTTTTTATTTTTATTCTATTTGTTATGCTCATCAGTGATCAGTGATCTTTGATGTTACTACTGTAATTGTTTTGGGGCACCACAAACTGCGACCATATAAGATGGCAAACTTAATTAATAAATGTATGTGTTCTGACTGCGCTACCGACCAGCTGTTCCCCCATTTCACCCCACTCCTCAGACTTCCCTGTTACTTGAGACACAACAGTATTAAAATTGGGCCAATTCTTCTGAATTCTCCACTTATCATTTACACTATTAGATATGCTTGTACTAAATAAGGATCAAAGGAGAATTATAGCAATAATTTATCCATTATATTGCTGATGAATATTTTTATATTTAACATTTTGCTGTTTTAAAAATTCCTGCACCTGTTTCTCAGGGTGGAATTGGCAGAACTGGATTTCTAGAGTCATAGTGTATGGCTTTTTCTCAATCCCTGGTTTTATACAAAACAGGTATTAGGGTACAAAAACATGTTTTATCAACTTAGTCATAATTACTAAGATAAATACCTTCTATACTACTTTCAACTCTCCTCATAAATATTTATGAAGTGCAACTCTAATGCTAGTCACACCTACTATTTTGACTCCAGACTTGCATACTCTGTGGGAAATTGAAGTATTCAATATATTAATAAACTTCCTACTGCATAACATGTATTATACAAAAGCTAAAAGGAACATAAAAGAACAGATACTATATGTACTGTACAAGAACCGTTAACTTAGATAACATATGAAATAAACAGAGAACATCAAACATTGCATATTAGAGTTATGCCTAATTTATCCATATCTTTGGATGGTATGGCATTTTACATGGAGTAAAATATTCAGCCATTAAAATCTTTTCTTTAAGCATAATTATTTCAATTATAACATTTTAATGAAATCTTTCTAAAATACATACTGTATTTATCTGCCTTTATAAACAGAACACACAATACCAAATCAACCTTGTAATGATTCAGGCTTAGCACAATAACAATATTGTATATTTCTATAACAGTAAGACTCGGAGCATATTTGAGCTATGGGTAGCTCAAGCTATTGCATGACCTAAAGTATAAGACTTTTTGAGATTTTGCATGTGTTCCAATCATCTTTCAGTCTATTCCTTTATTGTCAAAATATCACAGAAAGAACACTAACATGAACAAAAAAAAGAAAGAAATAAAAAAACCAGAAATCCACAGCCACCTTGCTCACTAACCAGCAATGGAATTTCAAATCCATCACTGTGGACATATCAGGAACTCATTTTATCATATTAAAAAGAATTGAAAAAGATGCTTTCTTAGTCTCCTTCCAACTCTAAGAGCCTATCTCACAGGCTGCTAGTGAAAATATAAATTGCTATAACCACTTTGGAAAATTTTTATTTTATCTAATCAAGCAGAAGTTACACATACTCCATGACTCTAGAAATCTACTTCAGCCAATTCCACCCTGAAAATGTGTGCAGGCATGTTTAAAGCAGCAAAAATTTAAACATCTAAATATTCATCAAAATATAATGGATAAGTTATTGCATATTCATTATACAGAATACTATAAGCAATGAGGATGAATTACAGCCACATACAATGATGTGGCTAAATCTCATAAATGTGATTTTAGTTTTAAAAAGTTGGAAAAGAATATATATTGCATGGTTTCATTTCTATTAAGTTTTACAAATTTTAGTTGTTTTGTTTTTTAAATCTAAAACATTATGTGTAGTAACATATACTTAGGTGGTAAAACTATAAATATAAGGCATAACCACATGATAGTGATTAATTTTAGAGGAGAAAGTTCTGCTTAGGAATGCAGGTATTTGCTTTATTGAAATTCAAGCCAAGGATTTTATACCCAGTTAAGGTGGTCTTCAGGTAAAAAGGCCACACATTGTTATGAATAAGCAAGAGTTCAGGGATACTATTGCTAAGAGTGCTTCATGAAGAAGCTTAGCATATAAACTTCAGAAAATAAAAATGACCAGACAAACATTGATATAAAGACTGGTACTGAACATTACACGTACTTGAAGCACTAAGGGCATATACCCAGAGAAAACCATAATTCAAAGAAAGACATGTACCACAATGTTCATTGCAGCACTATTTACAATAGCCAGGACATGAAACAACCTAAGTGTCCATTGACAGATGAATGGATAAAGAAGATGTGGCACATATATACAATGGAATATTACTCAGCCATAAAAAGAAACAAAATTGAATTACTTGTAGTGAGGTGGATGGACCTAGAGTCTGTCATACAGAGTGAAGTAAGTCAGAAAGAGAAAAACACATGCTGTATGCTAACACATATATATGGAATCTAAAATAAATGGTTCTGATGAACCTAGGGGCAGGAAAGGAATAAAGACACAGATGTAGAGAATGGACTTGAGGACACGGGGTGGGGGAAGGGTAAGCTGGGACAAAGTGAGAGAGTAGCATTGACATATATACACTACCAAACGTAAAAATAGATAGCTAGTGGGAAGTAGCTGCATAGCACAGGGAGATCAGCTCGGTGCTTTGTGACCACCTAGAGGGGTGGGATAGGAAGGGTGGGAGGGAGGCGCAAAAGGGAGGGGATATGGAGATATATGTATACATATAGCTGATTCACTTTGTTATACAGCGGAAACTAACACAACACTGTAAAGCAACTATACTCCAATATAGATGTTAAAAAAGAAAGAACTAAAACTAAATGATGGTTATAAAGGAAACTGTGTATTAAGTAATGGCTATATAGTCTGACAATGTAGGGAGAGTGCAACTACCCCAAATTAGGAAAGAATGGGGAGATTATGTGAAAACTAAAATAAATTCACTGATTATCTGATAGAAGTTAGCTGGGAGCATAATTTATTGGTATACACCTAATTGTTTGAACAATTTAAACAATTTTATATAGTCAAAAATACAAAAGAGAAAGGAGAGTGATATACCAATAAATACAAAAGAAAAAATAAAGGAAAATATGCCATATAGTGGAATATTTTATAGATAAATGTGTGTATGTAAAGCAATATGGAATTGAAACCAAATATATCTCATATCGCCTAAAATAGCAAAATACAGCTCTATGCTGTATATAAGAAACACATCTAAAATTTTAAGTGGGAGAGATTCAGAAAGGTTAAAAATAAAAGCATCGACAATAAGTAACAGAAAAATGCAAAATAAATAAAATTCAGTGGTCATGATGTTCATATTTGAAAAGGAAGAGTTCAGAACAAAAAGCATGAAAGGAGAAAAAGGAAACTTTAAAATGCTGAAGTTAAGAGTCACAACAAGAACATAGAAATGATTAAAATTTTTGTTCCCAGTAACACAGCAAAATTTTTCATAAAGTAGAAACTATAGAATATTCAAAAAGAATAGATAAAAACATACATTGAAAATTTAGAATCTAGCATAGCTCTCTCAATCTAAGATCAAGTAGACAAAAAAATCTGTAGGGATGTAGAAGACCTAAACAACAAAAACAACAAGAGGACCTCATGGATACATGTCAAACTCCAAACCCCAATAGAAAATACATCTTCTTTGTAAAAGTAAACAAAACATCTATGAAAATTAAAATACGTGTGTCCACAAGAAATGATCAATTAATACCAAAATTAGAATACAGCATTCTATGACCAAAATGTTAATAAAAACAAAGAACTTTCTCCCCGAAAATTAAAAATATGCTATTAAACAACTCAGATTAAAAAAGAAATACAGGGCTTCCCTGGTGGCGCAGTGGTTGAGAGTCCGCCTGCTGATGCAGGGGACATGGGTTCGTGCCCCGGTCTGGCAGGATCCCACATGCCGTGGAGCGGCTGGGCCCGTGAGCCATGGCTGCTGAGCCTGCACATCCAGAGCCTGTGCTCCGCAACGGGAGAGGCCACAACAGTGAGAGGCCCACGTAGCGCAAAGAAAAAGAAAAAACAAGAAATACAAAACTACAGAATTTCCCTATAGTAACAATGAATACACAACATATATGAAACTGTAAGATAGGGCTAAAGCCATTATCAGAGGAAAATTCATAGCATAAATAAATATATCAATTAAATTGAACACAATGTGCCTTTTAAATGCAAATCAACCGATCCAGACCCTTCACCCCAACCCCCTCCTTTATAAGTTTCTCACACTCAGGACGTATCTGCCTGCCCTAGCCACCCCAGGGCCACGTATCAGATAACTAGGGACAGCCCCTCTGCCCCAGAGCCTGTGAAATTATTCAATCTAGCCAATCCTAACCCTAATAACACTGGCTTCATAATTATTTAATATTTTATTGAAGGTATAAATTAATACAGAAAAACAGCAGAAAGCAATTAGAGGCATGAGAACTGAAAAGGAAGAAGTAACACCTCTTTCCTTGCAGATGATATCTAGCAAAACCCCCAAATTGATGGAACATTACTGCAAACATAAGAGAATTTGGAAAATAGTGAGTGATAAAAACCAACATACAAAAATTAATACCATTCATTTCCACTCTTGCAACTTGGAAAATACAACAAAAAAAAAGGCTTCGTTTACAAAAGTGGGGTTGGGGAGAAGGAGAAAGAGACCACACTTAGGCACAAATTTAGCAAGAGATGTCTAAAACTTAAGAAAACTATGAAAAATATCTGAAAAACACAAAATTAGACTTGAACAAATGAAAATATACAGGACATTCTTGGATAGGAAGACCCACATCATAAAGGTTAAAGTTCTTCCTAAGTTAACTTCTAAACAGAATACAATTCCAGTAAAAGTACCATTTTTTCCTAGAGCATTAAAAGTTGTTTTTAAAGTGCATTAGAAGGCATAAAAACAAGCAAGAGTTGTCAGAATAACTGTGAAAAAGAATGAAGGAGATCTAGCACAACCAGATACTAAAAGATATCATAAAGCCTCAATACTTAAGTTGATGTGTTCTTCATGTTTGAACATACAAACCAATAACGTAAAACAGAAAATCCAGACACAGATTTAACTGCTTATGGAATTTTTAGTATAAGAGGAAGTGGCTAAGAAATCAGTAAGGAAATGGACTTTTAAATGAAGGCTGTTGTCATAGAGCTACAAGTATAAAATTTGATACATTCCTCAACTACTAAACAGCAGAAATTCCATCAGAAACTTGAAATGTAAAAAATTATATAAGTACTCAAGGAAGCATGGGTGAATAGCTTTATTATCTGAATTGGAAAAAGTTCTCTAACTATAACACAAAATCCAGTAACGTAATTAAAAGATTGATAAATTTCATGATAATATTTTTGTGGGGTAAAACATTCAACAACTTAAGCCAGGTACAAAGACAGATATACTGGGAAAATATGTTTGCAAATTATATCCTAAAAGTTTAGTATTCTAAATGTAGAGAAAGCTTCTAAATATAGAAAGAAAAAAAGTCAACCCGAAAAGGAAAAAAAAAAAATATGGACCAGAGATATGGAAAAACAGTTCACCCAAAAAGAAATTCACATAACCCTTACTCATTTGAAAAGATGATCAATCTCTCTCATAACAAGGTAATAGGAATTTAAAGCTAAATGAGATATAATTTCAGCAAAAATCCAAAAGCTGCAAGGTTCTGAAGAAACAGGCATTTTCACATATTGCTGATAGGAATGCAAAATATAAATAAGCCCTCTGGAGAGGAATTTAACACTAGTAATCCAAAAAAAAATTTACATTTAGCCTCTGACTCAGCACCCTTTTTCAGGAATCTACCCCAAAGATGCACCGGTAAAAACAGAACTTTTAACAAGGCTATCCATGGAAGTATCGTTTGTAATAGCGAAAAAAGCAGAAACATACATCAGTAACAGACTGATTGAATATGCCTTCGAATATTCACTAGTGGACCATTATGCAGCTGTGAAAAGGAATAAGTAATCTCTCTTCATATTTCTATGCAGTGATTCCCAGTTTATACTGTACAGTAGAAAAAGCAAGGTAGAGAAAGTTATGTAAATTAATCTATTTATCTAAGTAAAGGGTCAGTACAAATACACACACATATATATACACACACATATACTTAAAAGTGGAAGGATTTAAGAAATGGAAGGATAGACCACAAACGTTTGGTGGTTACTTAAAAGGGAAGACGAAAATAGGGTGAAGGACATGAGGATAGAAGCTAGATCTCCCTGGTTAAATCTTGTTTTTATACAGTTGACTTTGGAACCATGTAAATATTATACATAATTATAAAACTAAGTCAATTTTATAATAAAAGACAGTAGCTTAAAATTTGAAATAAATAAACCTAACTCAAATTGATGGTGTAACTATACAGAAATGAATTATTTAGTTATACATACCCTAGACATATTTACTTTAAGGGCAGAAAGAACTGTAAAAGAAATTTTGAAAACCTTAAACTATTTCTAGTAATCATAGTATAGATATTAGCGGTGATATTATTCTAAGACTGTTGTCTGAATTGTAAAGAAAATGAGTATGCTAGTGTTTTATATAATGAGGTTTTTGACACGGGAAAAGAGAGTTACTGCTTATTTTCAAAACTATATATTTCCTCACTTGACTATCTGAATAAGCCTTTACACAATGCCCAATGACCAACCCTGTCATAATTAACACCCCATTACCCAAATCACAGTCTCTTAATATTTTTCACCTAAAGAATCCAGGGCTCTTTGGAGAGAAGAATGATTTCAGATCTTACAAGAAAATATTAAAGATTAATCTGGAAAATTGTGTCATATTAGAAAGCAAAAAAGTTATCAAAATTACTAAAAAGATTCGGGAACCAACTTGATGAAGCTCCCGTTAGCCAAAGATAGGAAAATTTGAACATCAGTAAGAATATTGAAACCAACTGAAACAAAAATATGTTTAAATCCACAAGTTCATAATGAATCTCAAAAAAAAAAAAAAAATCTTGTTGGTCACCTTCAAAGAAGGTTAGGGAAGTGATTCATTATTTTGAAAAATAGTAAGTCAAAAGAGTGCATTAAGTGTTTACCTCAGAGTAGATAAACATATTTCAGAGTAGCCTTACAGTTAATGCAGTGCTGTTTCTCTTTATAGAAATATTCCAGCAAATAAAGAAGGAATGGTATATTAGAATACCACCATCTTATAATCCCTAATGAGTTAATGGATTTCAGTAATGATTACCAATGGCTGCTAACATAACAGAAGAGAAGAAAAATTCCTGACAGAAGTACTTAATACCACTTAAACACTACTGATAAAATGTTTGAACCTGAATCTGATCAAGCCTCTAGATATAACCATCAATTTACAAAAATACAAGGAACAAAGAAACATGGTAAAGGACATTATGGGATGAAATCAGCAAAGTCCACAGTATGAGAATCCAAAGTCATATGACCCAGCTTCTTTTGAAAAAAAAATAATTGCAAGGAGGGAGGGAGTGGAAGAGAGAGAGAGCATAATTTATGAATTAAAAGATATTTAAGCAATATGTAAGCCAATTACACTGTACTGATCTTACTCAGATCCTGAAGCAAACTAACCTTGAAATAAATTGTGTACAACTAGAGAAACTCAATCATTAACTGGATAATTAATGATATTAAAGAACTGTTAAATTTTTGGACAATAATGCAATCGTCATTTTGTTCTAAAAATGAGCCCTCATCTGAGTGTGGAGAAAAGGGAACCACTGCACACTATTGATGGGAATGTAAATTAGTGCAGCCACTATGGAAAACGGTACAGTGGTTCGTTAAAAAACTAAAAATAGAACTACTGTATGATCCAGCAATTCCACTCCTGGGTATATATATCCAGAAAAAAACAAAAACTTTAATGCAAAAATATACATGCACCACAATGTTCATAGCAGCACTATTTACAACAGTCAAGATACGGAAACAACACAAGTGCCCATCAATAGATGACTGACTTAAGAAGATATATATACACAATGGAATATTACTCAGCCATAAAAAAGAATGAAATATTGCCATTTGCAGCAACATACATGGACATAGAGAATATTATACTTAGTGAAGTAAGTCAGACAGAGATAGACAAATACTATAGTTTGTGGAATCTAAAAATAATACAAATGAACTTATTTACAAACAGAAACACAGTCACAGATATAGAAAACAAACTTATGGTTACCACAGAGGGAGAGGGAGGAAGGGATGGACAAATTAGGAATATGGGGTTATCAGATACAAACTATTATACATAAAGAGATAAGCAACAAGGATTTACTGTATAGCATAGGGAATTATATTCAATATCTTGTAATAATCTATAATAGAATATAATCTAAAAATATATAACTGAAACACTTTGCTGTACACCTGAAACTAACACAATATTGTAAATCAATTATGCTTCAATTAAAAAAGAAGGGCTCTCATCTTTTACAAAGACACACTGAAATATTCACAGAAACTGATTATGATGCCTGAAAGTTTCTTCAAATTGATCTAGGGTGGGTGACGTATAGCTGAAATAAAATTGACCATGGGTTGATAAGAGTTGAAGCTTAACGGCAGGTTATGAGGGATCATTTTATTACTCTTTCTATATCTGTTTTAATTTGGCATTTTGCATTTTAACAAGCTAAGGAAGAAGAAAAATCTACACAGCTTTTGCTGATTTTATTTTCAAGATTTATTCCTTTCCTCTGCTACAGCATTAACTCCCAGCTGGTTTGTAGAACTTAGTAAAAATAATTCCTATTTTTATTCCTTTTATTATTAATTTTACTGTACTGGAGACAGAAATATACTGAACACCCATTTTTCTTCAGAACAATGCACTAAATGTGATGGAAACCATAAAACAGGAGCAGCCACTACCTCTTTCCTTGAGAACTTTGAAATCTACTAAGAAAAATAAGTATGTATGTAATAATCTAAATGGGAGAAGAATTTTAAGAAGAATAGTTATATGTATAACTGAATCACTTTGCTGTATACCTGAAACTAACACAACATTGTAAATCAAATGAACTCCAATACAAAATAAATTTTTTTTAAAAAAGAAAAATAAGTATATAAATATTTTAGGAGACTGATCTATAACCTTATTAATCACAGTCCTCATTTTTGCACAGTACATTGTATTACAAAATGTGTGACCTACTTATAATCTACTCCATTAGGACTATTGTGAAAGTTAAATGAGAATGTGTTAAAAGCACTCAGCATTGTACTTAGCACATAAGAAATGGTGGCTAAAACACCACCAATCCTTAATCCATGGGTCTTGTTACTAAAACATGGTACCATATTAACATGAAAATTTAGGAAATGGAAGGATGCACAACAGAAGACAGAGAATAGAGCAAACTGTTGTGCTGTTTAAACTGCAGGTAGTCCCTGGAAAAAGTGAATTCTGAACTGACGTTTTCTACAAAGGATGGATGTAGATTGCAGGAGAAGGACATCACTAACTGGAAAATTACAAGAGTCAAGATACAGAGACCAGCTATAGCAAATAATTTAATGTAGTTATGTATACTGAAGTAAAGGAAAGTAATAAGAGGTAAAACTGGAGAGGTGGACGGGGGGGGGTGTGAAAAAGAGAAAGATGACATGCCTTGCAGACTCTGTTCAGGATTTGAAGATTACTATTTCAGGGAGAAGTATCAATACTTCTCCCCTACCCGTAAGATTTTCTTCAGTGTGAATCTAAAGCATGTATAGTATTTGACCCCTGGTTTCTCTTTACTCAATTACTCATTTCTTCTTTTTGGAGGAATACTGCCCTCTGTGGTCGGTAAATTTAAGAATTAATTGGGACTGCTCAGTGCAGTTCTGCCCTTTTTTATCCCCCTCCCCTCAAGAAGTTGCCTACAGGGGTCCATATCATCTTGTACTCTTCACACGGAGAGTCTGGCACTGGTTCCACACTGCTTCCTCATACAGCCCCAAAGGTAGCCTTCAGCAGTGATGAAGATGATACTTGGCCTTCATCTACCACCCCTCTGTTTTAGTTAAGACTTTATTCAGGACATGGGCTGAGAAGAGGATGCTAATTAGTAGGCCAACTCAAAGACTTCATTAATAATATGAGCAATAGGAACACACTAAAAGTCCTTCAATAGAGGAGATTTTAAAAAGCTTCAAGTAACTTATCCCAGCTATTTTTGTGGAAAGGAGCAGAGATAAGAGCTAATTAAATTAATCTAGTTACAGGAAACAAGGACTGGGCCTACAAGTTTCTATTTTCTAAGACAGAGGCTGGCAAACTTTTTCAGGTAAAGGGCCAGATAAAAATATTTTAGGTTTTCTGGACCACATAACGGTTTTTGTGTAATTTTTTTAACGCTTTAAAAAAGTAAAAACTATTCTTAGCTTATGGGATGTACAAAAAAAGGCCATGGGTTATACACAAAAGAGACTGTAAGACATATTTAGCCCATGAGCCATAGTTAGTCCAACTTCTGTCAAGGGGCAATTCTTTTGAACAAGGGATTATGTCCTTGCAAAAACTATAAAACAAATTCCAGTAAGCAAAGATTAGCCAATTTCCGTCAATGAACTCGCTTAAAAATCACTCTGAGGGGACTTCCCTGGTTGCACAGTGGTTAAGAATCTGCCTGCCAATGCAGGGGGCACAGGCTCGAGCCCTGGTCCGGGAAGATGCCACATGCCACAGAGCAACTAAGCCCATGCACCACAACTACTGAGCCTGCGCTCTAGAGCCCGCAATCCACAACTACTGAGCCCACGCGCTGCAACTACAGCAGGCTGCGTGCCTAGAGCCCGTGCTCCGCAACAAGAGGAGCCACTGCAATGAGAAGCCCGCACACCACAACAAAGAGTAGCCCCCGCTCGCCGTAACTAGAGAAAGCCCATGCACAGCAATGAAGACCCAACGCAGCCAATAAATAAATAAATTTATTTATTTAAAAAAAAACAAACCCACTCTGGGGCTCTGGCCCTTGCTTAGTAATAGAGTCAGTCTCTCAGATGTTGCTGTTAAAGCCCCTGTACATAATATACATACACATTCTTACAATCACATAGGTTATTGATCAACAAAACAACAATTTTGGAGGCTTGCATATGTGCAATGCTCTGCTAGGAAAGCTTCACTCTTCTCATTGTTGACTAATGCTGACCATCACCTTACGTAGCATTGTGCTGCTAGAGAATTTTAATGTACCTGCTGGTTCAAATGCAAAGTAAAAGAGACTAAATATCACATAAGAAATGAAGATGCAGGGGGGACCTTGAAGATGGCGGAAGAGTAAGACGCGGAGATCACCTTCCTCCGCACAGATACACCAGAAATACATCTACATGTGGAACAACTCCTACAGAACACCTACTGAAGGCTGGCAGAAGACCTCAGGCCTCCCAAAAGGCAAGAAACCCCCCACGTACCTGGGTAGGGCAAAAGAAAAAAGAATAAACAGAGACAAAAGGATAGGGACGGGACCTGCACCAGTGGGAGGGAGCTGTGAAGGAGGGAAGGTTTCCACACACTAGGAAGCCCCTTCGCGGGCGGAGACTGCGGGAGGCGGAGGGGGGAGCTTCGAAGCCACGGAGAAGTGCACAGCAACAGGGGTGCGGAGGGCAAAGCGGGGAGATTCCCGCACAGAGAATCGGTGCCGACCGGCACTCACCAGACCGAGAGGCTTGTCGGCTCACCCGCCGAGGCAGGAGGGGCTGCGAGCTGAGGCTCGGGCTTCGGTCGGAGCGCAGGGAGAGGACTGGGGTTGGCGGCTTGAACGTAGCCTGAAGGGGTTAGTGCACCACGGCTAGCCGGGAGGGAGTCCGGGGAAAAGTCTGCACCTGCCGAAGAGGCAAGAGACTTTTTCTTCCCTCTTTGTTTCCTGGTGCGCGAAGAGAGGGGTTTAAGAGTGCTGATTAAAGGAACTCCAGAGACGGGTGCGAGCCGCGGCTAAAAGCGCGGACCCCAGAGACGGGCGCGAGACGCTAAGGCTGCTGCTGCCGCCACCAAGGGGCCTGTGTGCGAGCACAGGTCACTATCCACACACCCCTTCCGGAGAGCCTGTGCAGCCCGCCACTGCCAGGTTCCCGGGATCCAAGGACAACTTCCCCGGGAGAACGCACGGCGGGCCCCAGGCTGGTGCAACGTCACGCCAGCCTCTGCCGCCGCAGGCCCGCCCCGCATGCAGTGTCCCTCCCTCCCCCTGGCCTGAGTGCGCTACAGCCCCCGAATCAGCGGCTCCTTTAACCCCGTCCTGTCTGAGCAAAAAACAGACGCCCTCCAGCGACCTACACGCAGAGGCAGGGCCAAATGCAAAGCTGAGCCCTGGGAGCTGTGAGAACAAAGAAGAGAAAGGGAAGTCTCTCCCAGCAGCCTCAGAAGCAGCGGATTAAAGCTCCACAATCAACTTGATGTACCCTGCATCTGTGGGATACATGAATAGACAACGAATCATCCCAAATTGAGGAGGTGGGCTTCGAGAGCAAGATCTATGATTCTTTCCCCTTTTCCTCTTTTTGTGAATGTGTATGTGTATGCTTCTGTGTGAGATCTTGTCTGTATAGCTTTGCTTCCACCATTTGTCCTAGGGTTCTATCACTCCATGGTTTTTTTTTTTAATTTTTTTCTTAATAATTAATTTTAATAACTTTATTATACTTTACCTTCTTTCTTTCCTTCCTTCCCTCCTTTACACAACGAATCATCCCAAATTGAGGAGGTGGTCCCTGAGAGCAAGATTTATTATTTTTTCCCCTTTACCTCTTTTTGTGAGGGTGTATGTGTATGCTTCTGTGTAAGATTTTGTCTGTACAGCTTTGCTTCCAACATTTGCCCTAAGGTTCTATCCGTCCCTTTTTTTTTCCTAAATAATTATTTTTTAATTCAATAACTTTATTATACTTTATGTTATTTTACTGTATCTTCTTTCTTTGTCTTTTTTCCTTCCTTCCCTCCTTCCTTCCTTCCTCCCTCCCTCCTTTCTTCTTGCCTTCTTTGCTTCTTTCTTTCTTTCTTCCTTGCTTCCTTCCTTCCTTCCCTTTCTTTCTTTCTTCATACTTCTACTAATTCTCTCTACTTTTTCTCCCTTTTATTCTGAGCCGTGTGGATGAAAGGCTCTTGGTGCTCCAGCCAGGAGTCAGGGCTCTGCCTCTGAGGTGGGAGAGCCAACTTCAGTATGCTGGTCAACAAGAGACCTCCCAGCTCCACATAATATCAAACAGCGAAAATCTCCCAGAGACCTCCATCTTAACACCAGCACCCAGCTTCACTCAATGACCAGCAAGCCACAGAGCTGGAAAACCTATGCCAAACAACTAGCAAACAGGAACACAACCCCACCCATTAGCAGAGAGGCTGCCTAAAATCATAATAAGTCCACAGATACCCCAAAACACACCACCAGACATGAACCTGCCCACTAGAGAGACAAGATCCAGCCTCATCCACCACAACACAGGCACTAGTCCCCTCCACCAGGAAGCCTACACAACCCACTGAACCAACCTTAGCCACTGGAGACAGACATCAAAAACAGCGGGAACTACGAGCCTGCAGCCTGCAAAAAGGAGACCCCAAACACAGTAAGATAAGCAAAATGAGAAGACAGAAAAACACACAGCAGATAAAGGAGCAAGATAAAAATGCACCAGACCTAACAAATGAAGAGGAAATAGGCAATCTACCTGAAAAAGAATTCAGAACAATGATAGTAAGGATGATCCAAAATCTTGGAAATAGAATGGACAAAATGCAAGAAACAGTTAACAAGGACCTAGAAGAAATAAAGATACAACAAGCAATGATGAACAACACAATAAATGAAATTAAAAGTACTCTAGATGGGATCAATAGCAGAATAACTGAGGCAGAAGAATGGATAAGTGACCTGGAAGATAAAATAGTGGAAATAACTACCGCAGAGCAGAATAAAGAAAAAAGAAAAGAAAATGAAAAGAACTGAGGACAGTCTCAGAGACCTCTGGGACAACATGAAACGCACCAACATTCGAATTATAGGGGTTCCAGAAGAAGAAGAGAAAAAGAAAGGGACTGAGAAAATATTTGAAGAGATTATAGTTGAAAACTTCCCTAATATGGGAAAGGAAATAGTTAATCAAGTCCAGGAAGCACAGAGAGTCCCATACAGGATAAATCCAAGGAGAAATACGCCAAGACACATATTAATCAAACTGTCAAAAATTAAATACAAAGAAAGCATATTAAAAGCAGCAAGGGAAAAACAACAAATAACAAGCAAGGGAATCCCCATAAGGTTAACGGCTGATCTCTCAGCAGAAACCCTACAAGCCAGAAGGGAGTGGCAGGACATACTAAAAGTGATGAAGGAGAAAAACCTGCAACCAAGATTACTCTACCCAGCAAGGATCTCATTCAGATTTGATGGAGAAATTAAAACCTTTACAGACAAGCAAAAGCTGAGAGAGTTCAGCACCACCAAACCAGCTTTACAACAAATGCTAAAAGAACTTCTCTAGGCAAGAAACACAAGAGAAGGAAAAGACCTACAATAACGAACCCAAAACAGTTTAGAAAATGGGAATAGGAACATACATATCGATAATTACCTTAAATGTAAATGGACTAAATGCTCCCACCAAAAGACACAGATTTGCTGAATGGATACAAAACAACACCCTTATATATGCTGTCTACAAGAGACCCACTTCAGACCTAGAGACACATACAGACTGAAAGTAAGAGGATGGAAAAAGATATTCCATGCAAATGGAAACCAAAAGAAAGCTGGAGTAGCAATTCTCATATCAGACAAAATAGACTTTAAAATAAAGACTATTACAAGAGACAAAGAAGGACACTACATAATGATCAAGGAATCAATCCAAGAAGAAGATATAACAATTGTAAATATTTATGCACCCAACATAGGAGCACCTCGATACATAAGGCAAATAATAACAGCCATAAAAGGGGAAATTGACAGTAACACATTCATAGTAGGGGACTTTAACACCCCACTTTCACCCATGGACAGATCATCCAAAATGAAAATAAATAAGGAAACACAAGCTTTAAATGATACATTAAGCAAGATGGACTTAATTGATATTTACAGGACACTCCATCCAAAAACAACAGAATACACATTTTTCTCAAGTGCTCATGGAACATTCTCCAGGATAGATCATATCTTGGGTCACAAATCAAGCCTTGGTAAATTTAAGAAAATTGAAATTATATCAAGTATCTTTTCCGACCATAACGCCATGAGACTAGACATCAATTACAGGAAAAGATTGGTAAAAGATACAAACACATGGAGGCTAAACAATACACTACTTAATAATGAAGTGATCACTGAAGAAATCAAAGAGGAAATTTAAAAATACCTATAAACAAATGACAATGGAGACACGATGACCCAAAACCTATGGGATGCAGCAAAAGCAGTTCTAAGGGGGAAGTTTATAGCAATACAAGCCACCTTAAGAAGCAGGAAACATCTCGAATAAACAACCTAACCTTGCACCTCAAGCAATTAGAGAAAGAAGAACAAAAAAACCCCAAAGCTAGCAGAAGGAAAGAAATCATAAAAATCAGATCAGAAATAAATGAAAAAGAAATGAAGGAAACAATAGCAAAGATCAATAAAACTAAAAGCTGGTTCTTTGAGAAGATAAACAAAATAGATAAACCACTAGCCAGACTCATCAAGAAAAAAAGGGAGAAGACTCAATAGAATTAGAAATGAAAAAGGAGAAGTAACAACTGACACAGCAGAAATAAAAAAGATCATGAGAGATTACTACAAGCAACTCTATGCCAATAAAATGGACAATCTGGAAGAAATGGACAAATTCTTAGAAATGCACAACCTGCCAAGACTGAATCAGAAAGACACAGAAAATATGAACAGACCAATCACAAGCACTGAAATTGAAACTGTGATTAAAAATCTTCCAACAAACAAAGGCCCAGGACCAGATGGCTTCACAGGCGAATTCTATCAAACATTTAGAGAAGAGCTAACACCTATCCTTCTCAAACTCTTCCAAAATATAGCAGAGGGAGGAACACTCCCAAATTCCTTCTACGAGGCCACCATCACCTTGATACCAAAACCAGACATGATGTCACAAAGAAAGAAAACTACAGGCCAATATCACTGATGAACATAGATGCAAAAATCCTCAACAAAATACTAGCAAACAGAATCCAACATCACATTAAAAGGATCATACACCATGATCAAGTGGGGTTTATTCCAGGAATGCAAGGATTCTTCAATATACGCAAATCTATCAATGTGATACACCATATTAACAAACTGAAGGAGAAAAACCGTATGATCATCTCAATAGATGCAGAGAAAGCTTTCGACAAAATTCAACACCCATTTATGATAAAATCCCTGCAGAAAGTAGGCATAGAGGGAACTTTCCTCAACATAATAAAGGCCATATATGACAAGCCCACAGCCAACATCATCCTCAATGGTGAAAAACTGAAAGCATTTCCACTAAGATCAGGAACAAGACAAGGTTGCTCACTCTCACCACTCTTATTCACCATAGTTTTAGAAGTTTCAGCCACAGCAATCAGAGAAGAAAAGGAAATAAAAGGAATCCAAATCGGAAAACAAGAAGTAAAGCTGTCACTGTTTGCAGATGACATGATACTATACATAGAGAATCCTAAAGATGCTACCAGAAAACTACTAGAGCTAATCAATGAATTTGGTAAAGTAGCAGGATACAAAATTCATGCACAGAAATCTCTGGCATTCCTATATACTAATGATGAAAAATCTGAAAGTGAAATCAAGAAAACACTCCCATTTACCATTGCAACAAAAAGAATAAAATATCTAGGAATAAACCTACCTAAGGAGACAAAAGACCTGTATGCAGAAAATTATAAGGCACTGATAAAAAAAATTAAAGATGATACAAATAAATGGAGAGATATACCATGTTCTTGGATTGGAAGAATCAACATTGTGAAAATGACTCTCCAGATTCAATGCAATCCCTATCAAACTACCACTGGCATTTTTCACAGAATTAGAACAAAAAACTTCACAATTTGTATGGAAACACCAAAGACCCCGAATAGCCAAAGCAATCTTGAGAACGAAAAACGGAGCTGGAGGAATCAGACTCACTGACTCCAGACTATACTACAAAGCTACAGTAATCAAGACAGTATGGTACTGGCACAAAAACAGAAATATAGATCAATGGAACAGGATAGAAAGCCCAGAGATAAACCCATGCACATATGGACACCTTATCTTTGATAAAGGTGGCAGGAATGTACAGTGGAGAAAGGACAGCCTCTTCAATAAGTTGTGCTGGGAAAACTGGAGAGATACATGTAAAAGTATGAGATTAGATCACTCCCTAACACCATACACAAAAATAAGCTCAAAATGGATTAAAGACCTAAAATAAGGCCAGAAACTACCAAACTCTTAGAGGAAAACATAGGCAGAACACTCTGACATAAATCACAGCAAGATCCTTTCTGACCCACCTCCTAGAGAAATGGAAATAAAAACAAAAATAAACAAGTTGTACCTAATGAAACTTCAATGCTTTTGCACAGCAAAGGAAACCATAAACAAGACCAAAAGACAACCCTCAGAATGGGAGAAAATATTTGCAAATGAAGCAACTGACAAAGGATTAATCTCCAAAATTTACAAGCAGCTCATGCAGCTCAATATTAAAAACACAAACAACCCAATCCAAAAATGGGCAGAAGACCTAAATAGACATTTCTCCAAAGAAGATATACAGACTGCCAACAAACACATGAAAGAAGGCTCAACATCATTAATCATTAGAGAAATTCAAATCAAAACTACAATGAGATATCATCTCACACCAGTCAGAATGGCCATCATCCAAAAATCTAGAAATGATAAATGCTGGAGAGGGTGTGGAGAAAAGGGAACACTCTTGCACTGCTGGTGGGAATGTGAATTGGTTCAGCCACTATGGAGAACAGTATGGAGGTTCCTTAAAAAACTAAAAATAGAACTACCATATGACCCAGCAATCCCACTACTGGGCATATACCCTGAGAAAACCAAAATTCAAGAAGAGTCATGTACCAAAATGTTCATTGCAGCTCTATTCACAATAGCCCGGAGATGGAAACAACCTAAGTGCCCATCATCGGATGAATGGATAAAGAAGATGTGGCACACGTATACAATGGAATATTACTCAGCCATAAAAAGAAACGAAATTGAGCTATTTGTAATGAGGTGGATAGACCTAGAGTCTGTCATACAGAGTGAAGTAAGTCAGAAAGAAAAAGACAAATACCGTATGCTAACACATATATATGGAATTTAAGAAAGAAAATGTCATGAAGAACCTAGGGGTAAGACAGGGATAAAGACACAGACCTACTGGAGAACGGACTTGTGGATATGGGGAGGGGGAAGGGTGAGCTGTGACAGGGCGAGAGAGAGTCATGGACATATACACACTAACAAACGTAAGGTAGATAGCTAGTGGGAAGCAGCCGCATGGCACAGGGATATTGGCTCGGTGCTTTGTGACCGCCTGGAGGGGTGGGATAGGGAGGGTCGGAGGGAGGGAGACGCAAGAGGGAAGAGATATGGGAACATATGTATATGTATAACTGATTCACTTTGTTATAAAGCAGAAACTAACACATCATTGTAAAGCAATTATACCCCAATAAAGATGTTAAAAAAAAAAGAAAGAAAAAGAAATGAAGATGCAGAAAGGCATAAACTTTATAGTATTATTTTCTTCTGCCAACAATGTCTTTAGTATAGATGAAACTTTTATATCAAGCTGGATATAAAACATGCAATTTCTTATACTTTCATTCACATAAATTTTAAAAGTAGTCTCTCTTCTTGCACAACTATAGTCATTGCATGTAAAAGAAGTTTTTGATACCAAAGAACCAAGACAAACATGTCCCAGAGGGGTTGTTTTTTTTAAACCACAGTCTTTCTAAGGGATTTGCACCCTGCAAAACTGGATGTTTAACTGCAGTTATTTATGATTTATCAGTGTTAAAATGCCTATGGGCTAAATACAAGAAAATAACTTCAGTGGTTTTTATTATTCTCTCAGTCTCATAACTCATATTTGAAGAAATTGAATCTCACATTCCCTTTAGAATTTACCCTTCAGCCAAGACCGAGATTAGAGAAATTTCAGACTGAAGAAAAAGAAACTCTTCAGAAGGTTTAGAGAAATGAACAAAGGAGGGTCCTAACACAAAGCTTTTGTAACCTTAATAAATACATAGAGACTCATGGGTGTACTTTCCTTAAGGGTTGGACACCTTTTGCAGAGAAGAGCCCCTTAGAACTTCTAGTGTCTCCATATGTATTATAGGGCACAAGGAATATCACTTTTTTTTTTTTTTTTTTTGCGGTACGCGGGCCTCTCACTGTCGTGGCCTCTCCTGTTGCAGAGCACAGGCTCCGGACACGCAGGTTCAACGGCCATGGCTCACGGGCGCAGCCGCTCCACGGCATGTGGGATCTTCCCGGACCAGGGCACGAACCCACGTCCCCTGCATCGGCAGGCGGACTCTCAACCACTGCGCCACCAGGGAAGCCCCATCACCTTTGTTTTAATTAATAGGCTTTTTTGAGCAGCTTTAAGTTTATGGGAAAATTAAGCATAGAGAATTCCCATATACTTTCTCTCCTTCCCCCAAAACACAGTTTCCCCTATTATTAATATATTGCATTAGTGTGGAACATTTGTTACAATTGATAAACAATATTGATATATAGTTATTAACTAAAATCCATAGTTTACATTAGGGCCCACTCTTTGTGTTGTATAGTTCTATAGGTTCTGAGAAATGCAGTGTCATACATCCACCATTATTATATCACACAGAATAGTTTCACTGCCCTAAAAATGCCCTGGGCTTCACCTATTCCCCTCCTCCGCCTCCTCCTCCCCATGAATCCCTGGCGACCACTAAGCTTTTTACTGTCTCCATAGTTTTGCCTTTTCCTGAATGCTGTATAGTTGGAATCACACAGTCTGTAGCCCTTTCATACTGGCATCCTTCACTTATCAATATTGCATTGAAGTTTTCTCCATGTCTTTTCATGGTTTGATAGGTCATTTCTTTTTATTACTAGCTCTTGTTAAGACAGAAAAAGTAATTCCCAAAGAATTTAAGGTCTTACGAAAAAGTCATTGATTGAAGGATATACAATAATTCTAGGTGAATAGGTGGAGCTTACAAGTAGGGTACACTGTTACTTGCCAAAACTTCTTTTCACAGGTTCTTCATACAAGTAGTTGATACACAATTTTGTTAGAATTTCCAAATATAACAGTATCCCCAAAATAATGAAAAATGGCAGAAATATAGTTAATACACCTTGTCTCTCATTCCAGGTTATGATCAAAGTCAAGCATCACCAGAGCAGAGAGACATAAAGGAGATACATGTGCCTATTTTCAGAGATGTGTCCATTTGCAAATAGGTACAAATAGGCTCTGGAAGTGGAAAAACAACCCATTTTTAATTATATCTGTGCTATTGTAGAATCCTCACCATCATGTAAAGGAGCTCCATGTTGTGCAGCTTGTAGCTCAACAAATATTGGTGGAACAAGCAAAGGATACTAGTTCCTATTCTGATACTTACTAGTTCTGATTTCAACAAGTCACCTTTCCTCTGTGAGCTTCAGGACCTTCATCTGTAGTGTGGAGAAAACAGTGTTCCCCTCCTGACTCCCAGCTATTGTGAGGATCAAAGGAGCCTGAGATGAATAGAGGAGATAAAGGTGATGCCTGGGGCAACACTGACAAACCTCTAAAAGGCTTACTCTGTTGCTGTTGTAATAATAATGTTAATGGTGTTGTTATTTGACTCCCCATCCTAACCCCTCTTCTATTCCCTGGCACTCAGCCCAGATAAGATGTTGTCAGGGAGATCATCATAAAGGAACCTGCTTAAGCAGGGAAACAAAAGACCCTCTAAACTAGAAAGTAAATCAGCATCATAGGAAAGGACAATAAGTTATGCATCAGAAAAAGTGTCAAAACCTTTCTAAAAGGAAAATTGTCCGTGGTTGCAATGCGTAGACCCGACATGAACCACTAGGCTTCCAAGATAGCAGACTGGTAGGAAAGGCAGAACACACCTCCTGGTGGCTGAAGGGCAAAGAAGTATCACAACCTAAATGTCTTCTGCAGGACACTTCACAGCAGCAAGAAAAGGGGGGCATCCTGGCTGAATGCTGAAATGTGGTTAAACCTGGTTTCCTCTTCACTCTAGCTGCAGAATTGCACTGCTCTAACTGGCCCAACAGAGAGCCAACTGTTGAAAGCACAACTCTCCTTAAGTGAGATTGACTCAGATAATCCAAGATGGTCACAGTAACTAAAACAAATTAATTCCTTCCCTTTGGTTTCCTTGGTAGGGGAGGAGTAGGAAGTGTTCCTAACAAAATGACAACAGAGGAATAGCAAACTGTTTAGAACACCCCCACCCCTCTAAAACAGAAAGTCACTGTTAGCCAGAATGAAGATTTATCTTTGCTGTTTTGGTCTATGATGCTCAGAAATGAAGCGAAAAATCATAGCCTTAACAAATCTAGGAGAGAGCCCAACAGGCGCCAAGCACACCAGGTCAACATGGTATCTGGTGTATGTCTGTGCCAAAAAGATATAACTTTACTCTCAAATGCATGTATAACCAAATACTGAAGGTAAATACTGATAGTCTACAAACACCTTCTAAAACAAAGGTAAGAGTTCTAGTCAAAATAGTAGAAATTTATATTTGAATAAGCCATCTGTACTCCAAACACAGAGAAACAGAGTATTAAAATATAGAAATGAAAAGAGATAGACACAAAACCTAGATAAACACCTCTTTTTAGTGGAAATAAAACAAAATCAAAAAGCAATAAAAACAACGGAGGCCCTGGCCCTGCTGAGTTCTGGTCATAGCGACTGCTCTCGAAGTTCAGCCCTTATTTAAGAAGGTTCCCCTATGAAAAGGGGAACCTGGCTCATTGTTTGGGGACAGGTGCTGGAGGTGCCGTCTAAATACAGTCTTCAGCAAGGGAGCTAAACGAGAACGGTCACCAGCTACCACCTATGGCTTTGATTTTGAGCAAGCTGTGAGATGAGGAAGGTAAGAGGTCACAGGCAGAATCTAAAGATCAGGGAAATGAATCAAGCCACACGCTGCCTCTGTGACTAGATCTGAAACATCCTATCACATGGGACAAGGAGCCCTGAAATGACAATGAAAACAGAATTCTAGGCTAACAATCCAGGGAATAAGAGAAAGTGAGAAGGGGTAGAAAAAAATTTGCCACAAGGGTTAGAACAAAACAAAACCACACACAACATCAAAACACAGGAGCGGTACCTCACTACACAATTTTATGAAAACCACATGTGGCTAATTTCTTCAAATTTCTTATCTAATTCATGAATTCTGCTGTTTAAACCATTCGTTGTGTTTTTTAGTTAAATAGTAAGGTAAAAATGTTAAGAAATGAGCACGACAGAATGACAAGTTCTGACTGAATTTCAGAAGGACATTCAGTACTTTTATTCATAGAGAACCAGAGGTCTGTATTATCTGATTCACCTGAGAACCTCTGAGCCATTTTCAGCTTAGCCCTTCAATGAACAACTTAAATTTCTTCTCCACTATGAAGCCTTTCTTCCCCACCCATGTCATCTGTCTCTCTTTTAAGCTATTTGTCCAAACCCCATAATCACATACTTGTCACTCATTCTGTACTTTTCTGTGTTACCGCTTAGAGAGTTGGTTAAGCATATTTCATGACTTCATCTTATTGGAAAATTTTACAACTGAATAGTTCTCTCATTATATAAATTCCACTGGGTAGAAAGGAAAAATAAGGGGAGAGTGGAGGTAGGTGGAGGGTAAGCAGTCAGTGAAAAGTCACTCATAACAAATGACGGAATATCATCCTAACAGGGGAAAGGAAATGCAAGCCTCTAAAAATAACTTACTAAAGATCCAGAAGAAAGGAGAATAACCTGGGGGAGAAGATGACAGAATATGGGTTTTAAAGAGACAGGATGGAGGAAAGGGTGTGATAAAGTTTTACAAGGAAATATAAAAATGTAACAACTAAATGTAGTTGACTCCATGGAAAATAAAATTAGAGATGTGGAAGCCAAAATTGAGAACCTCTCTTAGAATGTGCGAGAAAAGATTTTTATAAGTAAAAATGGAAAGATAACACTCAGGCAACAGATATGTAACATAACAACTTTGTGAAGGGACACTAATGATGGGAATAGAGGAAAAGGCAAGGAGAACTTTCTTGGTTGAAAAAAAAATCAAATATGTAAATTAACGGACTCATTACTTTCCAGTCAAAATCAATTTGGACTCTCACTGGGCTACAATCAATATGTCCACAGGCTGTGTTCCTTTTTGGAAGCTCTACAGGAAAATGTTTCCTTGCCGTTTTCAACTTCTAGAATTCACCCACGTTCCTTGGCTTGTGCTTCCCCTTTCCCCCACACCTTTCCTCTATCTTCAAGCCAGCAATGGCAGTCTAAATCCTTCTCCCACCTCAGCACATCACTCTAACTACTCTTCTGCCTCTGTCTTCCACTTTTAAGAATGCTTGTGGTGATATTGGCCCCATCTTGACCATCCAAACTATCTCCCTATTTTAAGGTCAGCTAATTAGCAACCTTACTTCTATCTGTGACTTAAACTGCACTTTGCCATACAGGGTAATGTATTCACAGGTTCTGGGGATTAGGAAGTGGACATCTTTTTTTTGCGGGGGGGGAATTATTCTGCCTATCACAGCCTCCTAATAGAGTTTGCTTCACTGTGTTTGAGAATCTGTACTCATGCTGTACCTGATTTAATTTAGCTGATACTCTCCTAAACATCTGAGCTATCTTCTGTTTAGTCTTTCAACATTTACCTTCTAATTCTTCCTCACATTGAAACCTTTCTTGACACTTCCACAATCCTATCTCCCTTTTAAACTTATGATCTCAACCAAATATTCACATAACTTTTGAACAATAATTCTATAATTTACTGTGTTACTTTAATAATTTTGTTTTGTGTATACTGATCTCCAAATAAACTTTAATCTCCATGAAGAAAAATATGTTCACAAAGCATTTCTAAAAGCATACCTCATTTTATTGCGGTAACCCTGCTAGAGCAAGACCACCTGCACAATTTTTCCAACAGCATTTTCTCACTTCTTATCTCTGCGTCACAGTTTGGTAATTCTCATACTATTTCAAACTTTTTCATTATTATTATATTTGTCATGATGATCTGTGATCACTCATATTTGATTTGACTGTTGTAATTGTTTTGGGGCACCACAACACGCATATAAGACATCAAACTTAATGGAAGTGTTATGTGTGTTCTGACTGCTCTGTCGGGCTGTTCCCTGTCTCTCTCCCTCTCCTCTGCCCTCCCCATTCCCTGAGATACTACAATATTGAAATTAGGCCAGTTAATAATCCTACAATGGCCTCTAAGTGTTCAAGTGAAAAGAAGAGTCGCACACTTCTCACTTTCAATCAAAAGCTAGAAATGATTAAGTTTAGTGAGGAGTTATGTTAATGGCCAAGATAAGCTGAAAGCTAGGCCTCTTGTACCAAACAGTTAGCTAAGCTGTGAATGCAAAGAATAAGTTCTTGAAGGAAAGTAAAAGTGCTACTCCAGTGAACACATAGATGATGAGAAAGCAAAACAACCTTATTGCTGATATGGAGAAAGTTTTAGTGGTCTAGATGGAAAATAAAACCAACCACAACATTCCCTTGAACCAAAGCCTAATCCACAACAAGGTCCTAACTTTCTTCAATTCTATGAAGGCTGGGAGAAATGAGGAAGGCACAGAAAAGTCTGAAGCTCGCAGAAGTTGGTTCATGAGGTTTAAGGATAGACACCATCTCCATAACTTCAAAGAGCAAGGTGAAGCATAAAGTGCTGATGTAGAGGCAGCAGCAAGTTTTCCAGAAAATCTAGGTAAGATAATTAATGAACATGGCCACACTAAACAACAGATTTTCAATGTAGATAGTCTTATTGGAAGAAGATGTCATCTAGGATTTTCATAGCCAAAGAGGTGAAGTCAATGCCTGGCTTCAAAGCTTTAAAGGAATAGCTGACTCTCTTGTTAGAAGCCAATGCAGCTAGTGACTTTAAGTTGAAGCCAATGATCATTTACCGTTCTTAAAATCCTAGGGTCCTTAAGAATTATGCTAAATCTGCTCTGCCTGTGCTCTACACATGGAACAACAAAGCCTGGATAACAGCACATCCATTTATAACACGGTTTACTGAATATTTTCAGCTCACTGTTGACACCTACTGCTCAGAAAAAAAAAAGATTCCTTTCAGAATATTACTGCTCACTGACGATGCACCTGGTCACCCAGGAGCTCTGAGGGAGATGGACAATGAGATTCTTCTTATTTTCATGCCTGCTAACATCACATCCATGCTGTAGCCCATGGACTAAAGAGTTAATTTCAACTTTCAAGTCTTATTCTTAAGAAACATATTTTGTAAGGCTATGGCTGACATAAATAATGGTTCCTCTGATGGATCTGGGCAAACCACATTGCAAACCTTCTGCAAACTATTTACCACTCTACATGCCCTTATGAACATTTCTGATTCATGGGAAGAAGTCAAAATATTAACATTAACAGGAGTTGGAAGAAGTTGATTCCAACCTTCAGGAATGATTTGGAGGGATTCAAGACTTCAGTGGAGGAGGTAACTGCAGATGTGGTGGAAACAGCAAAAACTAGAATGAGAAGTGGAGCCTGAAGATGTGACTGAACTGCTACAATCTCACAATAAAACTTAATGAGGAGTTTCTTCTCATGGATTAGCGAAGAAAGTAGTTTGTTGAGTTGGAATCTACTCCAGGTGAAGATGCTGTGAAGATTGTTGCAATGACAACAAAGGATTTAGAATATTACATAAACTTAGTTCATAAAGCAGCAACAAGGTTTGAGAGGATTGACTCTAATTTTTAAAGATATCCTACTGTGGGTAAAATGCTATCCAACAGCATTGCACACTACAGACAAATCATCGTGAAGGGAGGAGTCAATCAATACAGCAAATTTCATTGTCTTATTTTAAGAAATTGTCACAGCCACCCCACCCATCAACAACCTGATCAGTCAGCAGCCATCAAGACCCTCCACCAGCAAAAAGATTACGACTCACTGAAGGCTCAGATGATGTTAGCATTTTTTAGCAATAAAGTATTTTTTATTTAAGGTATGCACATTGTGTTTTAGACATAATGCTCTATTGCACACTTAATAGACTACAATATAGTATAAAGATAAATTTTATATGCACTAGGAAAAATAAAATTCATGTGACTTGCTTTGCTGCCATAGTTGCGTTATTGTTGCAGTCTAGAACTGAAACTGAAATATCTTCAAGGTATGCCTGTGGTAATATGAGTAAATTATTATAAAATGGTATAAGGTTTTTTAAAAAATTGAAAGCAAAACTGAATATGCAGTATCACATAATCATTGAAGAAAGCTCAGAGAAATATGATTGGGACATTAACAAAATTAGCTCATAGAAATGGAAGTGTATCTCTTTTTTATAATACTTAGTTTTCTCAACGTTCTGCACTGTGTCAGATGAGGCTCATATCCTTGCTGCCCACCTCTGAGTTCACATGTAGCTACAGCAGATAATTCCCAAATTGCTGACATCCCAACCTCAAGGCCTCCAACTTCTCTGCCCAAGGGTTTTCTCTGGCTCCTCTGCAACTTGCTTAACCGACATGCAAAACCTTCTAGAAAGACCAGGGCGTCAGTGATGGGCAACCCAGAACCAATGAGGGATAAGGGTGGGGGATAAAGACCTCAGCTTCTCTGTCCCATAGCACGTCTGAGGCACAGCCTATACAGTTCCCCAGAAGCCCTCCCCAGGGAGTGAGCCACAGTTGCCCACAGTGGTAACCAATTCGTTCATGCACACTTTATTGGTTTTTCATTCTTCCATGTTTCCCTTTCCCCATTTTGTTTCTTTTGTTAACTCGGATCACTTTCTATAGTTGTAGGAAAACAGCTCAGCTGTGGCACCTGGCAATCTTGCAGGTATCCCTATAGGTAAATGCTTGAACTGCAACACAGCCATTTAAGTGGAGAACTTTGTATTCTATCTAGCACACTAGAGGATGGGAGGTCTTATAAGGAGCTGATATGAGGCTATCTTGAACTCACCTTCCAATTGATTACGGTAAGATGATTTCCCACCACTTTCTGCATTCTGATGAGGCATGGGACCTTCTGCTCTGGCCCCATCATACTAGAGCTGCAGAATATAAAACTGCCAGTAGCAGTCTAGGCTTGGACCACAACTCCTGTACAGTCTCCTGGGTCCTTTTGCTTCAGTGTATGGGACAAGGATCAAGGGGAGTTGACTCCTCTGGCTTATTCTTCCTTTTGCTGTGTAGGTAAGTAATCAACTCTCTGATCTAAAAGTGGCTCATTGTATCTCTACCATTTGGCTCATCAGGCTTCAGCTCTGCCATCTGTTCTATGTGTGAGCGGAACACCCACACCCAAGTCCTTGTCTCAGTGTCTGCATTTGGAGGAACTAAAATCAAGATAAGGAAATAGCACTTTTATAATTGGTCGTGATACGGTCTTTAAAAATCTGAATAAAAACATAACATACAGATTTGAATTTGTAAAGAGAATGTATGTGAATGTGTGAAAGCAAAGCCAAAAGGAAGAAAATCTCCAAAATGTAAACAAATAATTCTATCTAGGCAGAAGGATTATTATGAATTTTATTTTGTCTATCTACATTTCATAGTTTCTAAACTTTGCATCATGAAAATTATTGCCTTTATAATTGAAACAAAAAACTTTCTTTAAAAAATTGGGAAGAATATCTGAAATATACAAGGTAAGAGTGTTTATATGAAAACATATAGATGTTTTCTATGTCACCATATAAAATGTAACTATTCTAAAATAAAAGTGGACAAAGACCCTCTTGCACTGTTGGTGGGAATGTGAATAGAAACAGCACCTAGGGAGAACAGTATGGAGGTTCCTTAAAAAACTAAAAATAGAACTACCATACAACCCAGCAATCCCACTACTGAGCATATACCCTGAGAAAACCATAATTCAAAAAGAGTCATGTACCACAATGTTTATTGCAGCACTACTTACAAGCCAGGATATGGAAGCAACCTAAATGTCCATCGACAGATGAACTGATAAAGAAGATGTGGCACATATATACAATGGAATATTACTCAGCCATAAAAAGAAACGAAATTCAGTTATTCATAGTGAGGTGGATGGACCTAGAGTCTGTCATACAGAATGAAGTAAGTCAGAAAGAGAAAAACAAATACCGTACATAACACATATATATGGAATCCAAAAAAAAACAATGAACAATCACAGAAAGATACACAAGACGAAAAGGCAAAGGGCTACACCCCTGATGAAGGAACAAGATAAAACCCCTGAAAAACAACTAAATAAAATGGAGACAGGCAATCTTGCAAAAAAATAATTCAGAATAATGATAGTGAAGATGATCCAGGGCCTAGAAAAAAGAATGGAGGCAAAGATATAGAAGATGCAAGAAATGTTTAACAAAGATCTAGAAGAATTAAAGAACAAACAGAGGTGAACAATACAATAACTGAAATGAAAAGTACACTAGAAGGAATCAATAGCAGAATAACTGAGGCAGAAGAATGGATAAGTGACCTGGAAGACAGAATGGTGGAATTCACTGCTGTGGAACACAATGAAGAAAAAAGAATGAAAAGAAATGAAGACAGACTAAGAGACCTCTGGGACAACATTAAATGCAACAACATTCGCATTATAGGGGTCCCAGAAGGAGAAGAGAAAGGACCCGAGAAAATATTTGAAAAGATTATAGTCGAAAACTTCCCTAATATGGGAAAGGAAATAACCACCCAAGTCCAGGAAGTGCAGAGAATCCCATACAGGATAAACCCAAAGAGAAACACGCCGAAACACACAGTAATCAAACTGGCAAAAATTAAAGACAAAGAAAAATTATTGAAAGCAGCAAGGGAAAAACCACAAATAACATACAAGGGAACTTACATAAGGTTAACAGCTGATTTCTCAGCAGAAACTCTACAAGCCAGAAGGGAGTGGCATGATATCCTTAAAGTGATGAAAGGGAAGAAACTACAACCAAGAATACTCTACCCAGCAAGGATTTCATTCAGATTCGATGGAGAAATCAAAAGCTTTACAGACAAGCAAAAACTAAGAAAATTCTGCACCACCAACCAGCTCAACAAGAAATGGTAAAGAAACTTCTCTAAGTGGGAGACACAAGAGAAAAAAAGGACCTAGAAAAACAAACCCAAAACAATTAAGAAAATGGTAATAGGAACATACATACTGATAATTACCTTAAACGTGAATGGATTAAATGCTCCAACCAAAAGACACAGGCACTGCTGAATGGATACAAAAACAAGACCCATATATATGCTGTCTACAAGGGACCCACTTCAGACCTAGGGACACATACAGACTGAAAGTGAGGGGCTGGAAAAAGATATTCCATGCAAATGGAAATCAAAAGAAAGCTGGAGTGGCAATACTCATAGCAGATAAAATAGACTTTAAAATAAAGAATGTTACAAGAGAGAGGAAGGACACTACGTAAAGATCAAGGGATCAACCCAAGAAGAAGATATAACAATTATAAATATACATGCACCCAACATAGGAGCACCTCAATACATCAGGCAACTGCTAAGAGCTCTAAAAGAGGAAATTGACAGTGACACAATAATAGTGGGGGACATTAACACTTCACTTACACCAATGGAAAGACCATCCAAAAAGAAAATAAATAAGGAAACACAAGCTTTAAATGACACAATAGACCAGATAGATTTAATTGATATTTATAGGACATTCCATTCAGAAACAGCAGATTACACTTTCTTCTCAAGTGTGCATGGAACATTCTCCAGGATAGATCACATCTTGGGTCACAAATCAAGCCTCAGTAAATTTAAGAAAACTGAAATCATACCAAACATCTTTTCTGACTACAACGCTATGAGATTAGAAATCAATTACAGGAAAAAATCTGTAAGAAATACAAACACATGGAGGCCAAACAATACATTACTAAATAACCAAGAGATCACTGAAGAAATCACACAGGAAATTGAAAAATACCTACAGACAAGTGATAATGAAAACACAACGATCCAAAACCTATGGGATACAGCAAAAGCAGTTCTAAGAGGGGAGTTTATACTATACAAGCCTACCTCAAGAAACAAGAAAAATCTCAAATAAAAAATCTAACGTTACACCTAAAGGAACTAGAGAAAGAAGAACAAAACCCAAAGTTAGAAGAAGGAAAGAAATCATAAAGATCAGAGCAGAAATAAATAGAAACAAACAAAAAAAAAACAATAGCAAAGGTCAATAAAATTAAAAGCTGGTTCTTTGAGAAGATAAACAAAATTGACAAACCATTAGCCAGACTCATCAAGAAAAAGGAAGAGAGGACTCAAATCAATAAAATTAGAAATGAAAAAGGAGCAGTTACAACAGACATGGCAGAAGTACAAAGCATCCTAAGAGACTACTACAAGCAACTCTATGCTAATAAAATGCACAACCTGGAAAAAATGGACAAATTCTTAGAAAGGTAGAACCTTCCAAGACTGAACCAGGAAGAAATAGAAAATATGAAAAGACCAATCAGAAGTAATGAAATTGAAACTGTGATTAAAAATCTTCCAATAAACAAAGGTCCAGGACCAGATGGCTTCACAGGTGAATTCTACCAAACATTTAGAGAAGAGCTAACATCCATTCTTCCCAAACTCTTCCCAAAAAATTGTAGAGGAAGGAAAACTCCCAAACTCATTCTGAGGCCACCATCACCCTGATACCAAAACCAGACAAAGATACTACAAAAAAAGAAAATCACAGACCAATATCATGGATGAATATAGATGCAAAAATCCTCAACAAAATACTAGCAAACAGAATTAAGCAACACATTAAAAAGATCATACACCAGGATCAAATGGATTTATCCCAGAGATGCAAGGATTCTTCAATATATGCAAATCAACTAATGTGAAAAACCATATAAACAAATTGAAGAATAAAAACAATATGATTATCTCAATAGATGCAGAAAAAGCTTTTGACAAAATTCAACACCCATTTATGATAAAAATTCTCCAGAAAGTGGGCATAGAGGGAACCCACTTCAACATAATAAAGGCCATATATGACAAACCCACAGCAAACATCATTCTCAATGGTGAAAAACTGAAAACATTTCCTCTAAGATCAGGAACAAGACAAGGATGTCCACTCGCGCCACTATTATTCAACATAGTTTTGGAAGTCCTAGCCACGGCAATCAGAGAAGAAAAAGAAATAAAAGGAATACAAATTGGAAAAAAAGAAGTAAAACTGTCACTGTTTGCAGATGACATGATACTATACATAGAGCATCCTAAAGATGGCACCAGAAAACTACTAGAGCTAATCAATGAAGGTAATAAAGTTACAGGATACAAAATTAATGCACAGAAATCTCTTGCATTCCTATACACTAATGATAAAAAATATGAAAGAGAAATTAAGGAAACACTCCCATTTACCACTGCAACAAAAAGAATAAAATACCTAGGAATAAACCTACCTAGGGAGACAAAAGCCCTGTATGCAGAAAACTATAAGACACTGAAGAAAGAAATTAAAGATGATACCAACAGATGGAGAGATATACCATGTTCTTGGATTGGAAGAATCAATATTGTGAAAATGACTATACTACCCAAAGCAATCTACAGATTCAATGCAATCCCTATCAAATTACCAATGGCATTTTTTACGGAACTGCAACAAAAACTCTTAAAATTTGTTTGGAGACACAAAAGACCCCAAATAGCCAAAGCAGTCTCGAGGGAAAAAAACAGTGCTGGAGGAATCAGACTCCCTGACTTCAGACTATACTACAAAGCTACAGTAATCAAGACAATATTGTACTGGCACAAAAACAGAAACATAGATCAATGGAACAAGATAGAAAGCCAAGAGAAAAACCCATGCACCTATGGTCAACTAATCTATGACAAAGGAGGCAAGGATACACAATGGAGAAAAGACATTCTCTTCAATAAGTGGTGCTGGGAAAACTGGACAGCTACATGTAAAAGAATGAAATTAGAACACTCCCTAACACCCTACACAACAATAAACTCAAAATGGATTAGAGACCTAAAATTAGAACACTCCCTAACACCCTACACAAAAATAAACTCAAAATGGATTAGAGACCTAAATGTAAGACCAGACACTCTAAAACTCTTAGAGGAAAACACAGGAAGAACACTCTTTGACATAAATCACAGAAAGGTATTTTTTGATCCACCTCCTAGAGCAATGGAAACAAAAATAAACAATTGGGACATAATGAAATTTCAAAGCTTTTGCACAGCAAAGGAAACCATAAACTAGATGAAAAGACATCCCTCAGAATGGGAGGAAATATTTTCAAATGAATCATTGGACAAAGGATTAATCTCCAAAATATATAAACAGCTCATGCAGCTCAATATTAAAAAAACAAACAACCCAATCCAAAAATGGGCAGAAGACCTAAATAGACATTTCTCCAAAGAAGACATACAGATGGCCAAGAAGCACATGAAAAGTTGCTCAACATCACTAATTATTAGAGAAATGCAAATCAAAACTACAATGAGGTATCACCCCACACCAGTTAGAATGGGCATCCTCAGAAAATCTACAAACAACAAATGCTGGAGAGGGTGTGGAGAAAAGGGAATCCTCTTGCACTGTTGGTAGGAATGTAAATTGATACAGCCATTGTGGAGAACAGTATGGAAGTTCCTTAAACAACTAAAAATAGAATTACCATATGACCCAGCAATCCCACTACTGGGCATATACCCAGAGAAAACCATACTTCAAAAAGACACATGCACCCCAATGTTCATTGCAGCACTATTTACAATAGCCAGGTTATGGAAGCAACCTAAATGCCCATCGACAGACGAATAGATAAAGAAGATGTGGTACATATATACAATGGAATATTACTCAGCCATAAAAAGGAACGAAATTGGGTCATTTGTAGAGACGTGGGTGGATCTAGATAGAGACTGTCATACAGTGTGAAGTCAGAAAAAGAAAAACATTATCGTATATTAACACATATATGTGGAACCTAGAAAATGGTACAAATGAACCAGTTTGCAGAGCAGAAACTGAGCCACAGATGTAGAGAACAAACATATGGACACCAAGGGGGGAAAATGGCAGGGGGTGGGGATGGTGGTGTGATGAATTGGGAGGTTGGGATTGACATGTATATACTGATATGTATAAAATGGATGACTAATAATAAATAAATAAATATTTTTTAAAAAAAAGAGAATTCGGAGAGGGGAGGGATAGTTAGGGAGTTTAGGATTAAAAAAAAAAAATGGTCATGAGGAACCTAGGGGCCGGACGGGAATAAAGACACAGACCTACTAGAGAATGGACTTGAAGACATGGGAAGGAGGAAGGGTAAGCTGGGACAAAGTGAGAGAGTGGCATGTACATATATACGCTACCAAATGTATAACCAATATCTAGTGGGAAGCAGCCGCACAGCACAGGGAGATCAGCTTGGTGCTTTGTGACCACCTAGAGGGGTGGGATAGGGAGGGGGGGAGGGAGGGAGACGCAAGAGGAAAGAGATATGGGGATATATGTAAATGTATAGGTGATTCACTTTGTTATAAAGCAGAAACTAACACACCACTGTAAAGCAATTATACTCCAATAAAGATGTTAAAAATAAAAAAGAGAGACAAAAAAAAAGTTGACAAAGGACATGAACAAGCTAATCACAAAAGAAATATAAATGCTAATGAACATGTGCACGGAAGTTCAACCTTAATCAGAGTATCATTAATCAATTAGACAAAAATTAATAATGAGATGTGACTGTTTGCATTAAATTGGCAAATTAAATGATCATATCTTATGTTAGCATGGGTGCAGTGGAATAAGCACTCTCATATACTACTGTTAAAAGTATAAACAGATACAAATTCCTGGAGGCATTTTACAAAACCTTACAAATGTCCGTTCTCTTAACATGGTGATACCATGAAAAAGAATTTTCCTCTGAAAAAATCAGAGATACTCACAAAAAGTTCTGCACAAAAGTGTTATTTGTAAGTGATGGGATTATTATGCATGATTTTTATTTTCATTTTTAAAGTTTTCTATAGTTTTCAAATATTTTCACTGAAATGTACAGCCATTATAAGTAGAAAAACAAAGTAAATTTATTTTCTATTTTAAAAGATAAGATATGAACCAACCATTAAACTCCACAGAAAAAGCACCACCCTTTTGCTTTTCCTACTTTCATTCCACTAATGTGTACAAGGATGATACATACGAGTGAACTAATTTGCCACGACAGGCCGTGGGCAGAGAGAAAATATAACTTCCTATTTGTTTCTGTGCCCTGACATGAAATTAACATGGCTTTTCTCTAAAATCAGAAGATGGACTGACTTGGCAGCAGATGAACTGAAGGCAATTTTCTCTCTCTCTGGGTCACAATGCTCAGTTACATTTCAGATGTCACCTACAGGCTCCTTCTGCATTAACAACTGCTTATTTACCATCACTAAAACATATAATGGATATAGCCAATTACTACAAGAAATAGATTAGCACATGCTTCATTCTTCACACAATAAATGTTAACATTGAAACTATGATGAGGAGAAAAATAATGAAGTTTTCTTCTCAGAACATGATAGTTTTGACTTTAAGAGCTAGAACATTTTAATGTCAACTCCCTTCATTTGATAGATTGGGCCTTTTTTGTTCTTACTAACACAGTACTTAGATATTTTGAATTAATGTTAAGATACTCAACCCCTGGAACATGAAGGGACTTTCTTGCATTTTCCAATAAGAAAAAATAATCTAACAATGTCTTAGCCAAATCAGCAATTTCTCATACTTTAAAAGTGCCATATTCCAGCAACTCTAAGATGCCATAACTTGTTAAGATGCACCATTATTCTAGGTACCATAGAAAAACACTGCCAAGTAAATGATGAGAAAGTACATATCTCAATTATAAGATGCATACCAATTTCAGAGGTGTTCAAAGTTGTGGGGAGGTGAGTGCATTTGAGAATCAACCTAAGCAGGGTTCTGGTGTTTCAGCTACAGCCTGGGGGCAGGGCTCATTCATTTGGTTTATTTTCTGTATTCTGATTTCTGAAAGGAACTGACAATTTTGTAAACATATTCAAAGCTTAACTATTGAAAAACTACCTGTAGAAAGTGAGATTTAAAGTCCCTACCATGGTATATTGCCTACAATTAGTGATGTGCTAGAGCCAGGCTCAGACCAGGATAATTAAGCAGGTTGTTAAATTGTCAAGACTCTTGTGAGCCAGTAGTTAAAGCCAACTATTAAAAAATTAAATTGTATTAACTTGAAATTAAATAGATTATATTAAAAACCAAGGTAATAAACACTCAGAACGTATCACCTCCTAATTATTTTACTATATTTTACTATATCTGTGCCCTAAAGATTATTTATGTCCAATGTATCTGTATAGCAGAAATACTAACTAATGGTGAGCCACTGCACATCTCTTTCCAATTCTGCATTCAGTGGGGTCCTTGATAGCTTGAAATCAGCCAGGTGGGAGTATCTGCACCATGGAAATCGGCAAATATTACAAATCAGGCATTCCCCACACCCCAGAAAGTCCACTATTAAACATTTACTAACACACCACTGCCTACAATAACAAAAATAATAAAACGTTAGGCTCTAAAATGGATACACTAGCTACATATTACACATAGATTTATATGTATACAAATGAAATCAGTGCTCATGCAGCTCTATATCAAAAAAACAAACAACCCAATCAAAAAATGGGCAGAAGATCTAGACATTTCTCCAGAGAAGACATACAGATGGTTAAAAAGCACATGAAAAGATGCTTAACATCACTAATTATCAGAGAAGTGCAAAGCAAAACTACAATGAGGTATCACATCATACCAGTCAGAATGGCCATCATCACAATGTCTACAAACAATAAATGCTGAAGAGGGTGTGGAGAAAAGGGAACCCCCCTACACTGTTGGTGGGAATGTAAACTGGTACAGCCACTATGGAGAACAGTATGGAGGTTCCTTGAAAAACTAAAAATAGAGCTACCATATGATCCAGCGATCCCAATCCTGGGCATATATCTGGAGAAAACCATACTTTGAAAAGATACAAGCACCCCAGTGTTTACTGCAGCACTATTTACAATAGCCAAGACCTAGAAATAACCTAAATGTCCATCAACAGAGGAATGGATAAAAAAGGTGTGATACATATATACAATGGAATATTACTCAGCCATCAAAAAGAATGAAATAATGTCATTTGCAGCAACATGGATGGACCTGGAGATTATCACACTAAGTGAAGTAAGTCAGACAAAGACAAATATCATATATCACTTGTATGTGGAATCTAAAAAAGTGATACAAATGAACTTATTTATAAAACAGAAACAGAGTCACAGACTTAGAAAACAAACTTATTGTTACCAAAGGGGAAAGATGGGGGGAGGGATAAATTAGGAGGTTGGGATTAACATATACACACTACTATATATAAAATAATCAACAAGGACCTACTGTATAGCACAGGAAACTCTACTCAGTGCTCTGTAATAACCTATATGGGAAAAAGAATCTGAAAAAGAATAGATATATGTATATGTATAACTAAATCACTTTTCTGTACACCTAAAACTAACAACATTGTAAATCAACTGTACTCCAATATAAAATTTTTTTTAAATGAAAGCAGTGGATCATAGAAAGAATAAGAGGCAAGGAATCTAAAGAGAATGATCAAAAATCTAAACATTGACCTTAAAACAAATTGAAAAGCTTTCAGATACATATATATATTGATTATATGTGATAATATGATTTGTATTATCAGAATTATTCAGGGGAAAAAAAGGTTATTTTAGTTTTCAGTGTTTAAATTTCAATATTCAAACGCCTGAATGACCTTCTTACTTTGACTGCTTAATAAAATGCAAAATGCTACATATTGTAATTTTTTACCATACGGAACCTCTAATTTGAGTGGGATTACAATTTACCCATAGTTCCCCAATAAATGAGAGACAATATTACTCTCATTTTGCAATGACAATAACCTGGCATGAATTTGACTGTTTAGTGTTGCCCTCAGAATGACCCCACTTATCTACAAACCAGTGAAATCCAACTGGGTCAAATAAAATTTGTATGCTGAACACCGATGGCTGAAACAACAAACTTTTAAAATTTTCTGTCATTTCATGAAGAGTGACATTAAGTGATTTCTGTATAAAATAGTTTAAAAAATGATCTTATTAAATGTCAAAGACTGCAGTTCACTGTCCTTTGCCTGCTCCTCTCTGAGGACTCGGGTAACCTGAGGAGGTTTATTTATGAGAATTCATGTAAATCCCATTAACCTCTTCTTAATACCCTATGGTACTTTAGAGAGAATATATTTTATTTTATTTGCATTTACATAATACAGTTTGATACTCTCATATTGTATAATCTTATTTCCTCAGTTCACTTTTTAAGAGAGAAACAAATTGTTTGCAGCTTTTCTACAAAAGAGACCCTATGTGAACCATACCCAAATAACTTGCAGAGAACTGGTTGCCATGGCTATACAGAAAATGTAAGACACAGTTGCTAATAGGAATGTTGAAAAGTCTGATTTCCAACCTGGACTGATGAGACAAGGTTTTTGATCATAAAATTAATGGAGCCAAGGCATCATCCAACTCTTATCCAAAGAACCAAGGGCAAATACTCCTTTTCATAATTTTTTTAATAAAGAGCACGTGAACATTTATAACTGTTAAAAAATTATAGAGATATCAATGTCACCTGCATTTGACTCTGTCTTCTTCATTCTCTAACAATGTTGCTTTTTCCTCCTTAATGTAGCTCAAGTTTTCACTACGGATTATTTCTGAGCCTAGAGTTATTAAACACTGGGTTTGTCAGTGTGAACAAAAGAAAATAAAAGAGTGACTGAGCATGACCCCTTCAAGAAATGTCAGCAAGCCTTTGTTTCTGGGACAACGTCATGACGGGTCATGAGTATGTTGTGGTAAGAAGTCTGGCATTCCTTTGTAAGGCGAACAAGAGTCACCAATATTATTCTTTAAATATAGCACAATTTTTTTTAATGCTGTAGAAGCATCAGTTTGGCAGCTGAGCAAAAATGTTTTAGAGAGAAAAGTTTGCCTGAATCAAGGATACCAACTTCTGAAGACACAACTGAACTGCAGTAATTTAAGTGAGAGACAGAAAGAGCTTGCACTGTGAAGTGGACTTCAAGAATCATAACATAAACACTACTGTTTTCCATTTTAAAAGTCCAGTCATACTTGTGATGATAATATAAGAGCTTTGTAGTTTTACCAAGGCTTAACGAGGTATGGGTCTCCAATAGAAAAATGGGCAGAAGACCTAATAGACGTTTCTCCAAAGAAGACATACAGATGGCCAAGAAGCACATGAAAAGCTGCTCAACATCACTAATTATTAGAGAAATGCAAATCAAAACTACAATGAGGTATCACCTCACACCAGTCAGAATGGCCATCATTAAAAAATCTACATATAACAAATGCTGGAGAAGATGTGGAGAAAAAGGAACCCTCTTACACTCTGCAGGAATGTAAGTTGGTGCAGTCACTATGCAGAAAGTATGGAGGTTCCTCAAAAAGCTAAAAATAGAGTTGCCATATGATCCAGCAATCCCACTCCTGGGCATGTATCTGGACAAAATTTTAATTCAAAAGGATACATGTACCCTTATGTTCATAGCAGCACCATTCACAATAGCCAAGACATGGAAACAACCTAAATGTCCATCAACAGATGAATGGATGTAAATGGATGCTGCCATTTGCAGCAACATGGATGGACCTAGCGATTATCATACTAAGTGAAGTAAGTCAGAAAGAGAAAGATAAATACTATATGATATCACTTGTATGTGGAATATAAAATATGACACAAATGAACTTATCTACAAAACAGAAACTGACTCACAGACATAGAGAACAGACTTGTGGTTGCCAAGGGGAAGGGGGGGTGAGGGAGGGATGGAATGGGAATTTGGGATTAGTAGATGGCAAACTATTATATATAGAATGGATAAATAGCAAGGTCCTACTATATAGCACAGGGAACTATATTCAATATCCTGTGATAAACCATAATAGAAAAGAATATTAAAAAGAATGTATATATGTGTATAACTAACTCACTTTGCTGTATAGCAGAAATTAACAGAACATTGTAAATCAACTGTACTTCAATAAAAAATAATTAAAAAATAATTTAAAGAGTTATGGGTCTCTATGTCACTGCCTCCCCACCTCATACTCCTCTAGAAACTTCTCCCTGCACCACACACACCTCTGCAGGATGTAGATGCTCCCCCATTTCAAGAATTTATTTCTTGGTAAGCAGCCCAGTCAAGCCAGTCTGCCCTTTCCAGTCCCTGGAATTCTGGAGAATAACATTTTCTCCATCTTATTACATATACATCTGTATTTCTACTCTCTGGGTATAACTAGTAAAAGCCTATTTTGAACCTTTAGTTTCTGACAAATTTTATTGCCTTAAAATAGTACACATTTTTAAAAAAATACATACCTCATTTGCATGTATATGATGTACATCTGTAGCACCCTGAGAAAATAATAAAAGTGTTTTTCTGTGCCTGGTGAGTGCAGGGAGGCACACAGGGGGATCTCACTGTAGAGAAATTTTTCAGATTTATGTTTTGAAGAGTTTTCTCAAGAACTATATCTGAACTAATGAGAAAACACTGACTCAAGGGGAAGGAAATACTGTCTTTACAAGAAGAGATCAGACTTCCTTCTGATTCTTCACTGGAACTAGATATTGGAGTTAGAGAGAAAAAGAAATAATGTAAAACAGTCAAAATCTTATTGGAGTAGATGACCTTCGAAAGGAATGATTTTCAATCTTGTTTGCACTCCCCTCACATCAGAGTAATACCAAGTACTATTATCAGCAGTAACAATAGCCCATTAAAGTAATAATTCTTATTTGCAGGACCTGGCTTTGGTTGGGGTGGTTCATATCAAAATCTAGGGGTGGGAGGAGAAATGAATGGATGTGTGTATTCTGAAAAAGCTTCCAGGTGAAGCTGATATAACTTGCCTCCACCCCCACCCATGTTACTCGCCTCCACCCCTACCGTAAGTAATTTCTCCCTTCCTTGCCCTGAGTCAATGTCTGCTTTAAGTCTGGTCCACCAGAAGTTGGAGTGGTCAGATCTGTATTCACTCTGACCTATATTTGTAATCTCATTGTACTCCTCTGAGATGAACTGAATTCTTTGTTTCTTGATTGAAGGCAAACTGGTAGAACAGAGCTGAATCCAGTGACAGACCATCCTTTTAGGCCTACACATTGATATTTTTAAAGGTGTTTGGTTGTTTTCAAATAGAACAGAGATTTTTCCAATTTTCCATAATCACCACTATTCTCTCTTACACCAGGTTTCTCCATTTATTTGTTTTCTATTTGGTCCCTAGAGGGATTTAGTTTGTGACTTCCTGGTTAGAACAAGATACTCTATAAAGCTGTAACATACTTTACTTTAAAAAATAAAGGCTTTCTAACCAAATATACATGACAAAGAATACAGGGACAGAGTAAAAGTTTTCTCAGGAAACATGTAATTTTTCTATTTCATTGTCTTTTCATCAAAGATCTTGCTCCTTCCAGGTCTACAGTAAGACTCAAAAGCTGTAGAGTGAGTCTGAGTCAAACTAAAGGCCTTTGTCCTAGACCTCATGGGCTGCCTGAGGTTTGCGCTCAAATGCAACCTTGCCATCAGTCTGTGTCTCTGTCACTTCCTTGCCATTACAGGTTAGGTCATACTGTTCTCAATGATGTGTCAACATGATAACCTTCGTTGACTAGCAAATTGCTATAGACTGAATGTGTGTGTTGCCCACAGATTTATACATAAAATCCTAACACTCAATATGATGGTCATTAGATGCAGATAAGGTCATGAGGGTGGAGCCCTTATAAAAGAAACTTCAAGGCTCCCTTCCCCCTTCTGCCTTGTGAGAACACAGCAAAAAGATGGTCTTCTATGAATCCAGAAGCAGGTTCTCACCAGACACTGAATCTGCTGGCACCATGATCTTGGACTTCCCAGACTCCAGAAGTGTAAGAAATAAATTTCTGTTGCTTATATGCCACCCAGTCTATGGTATTTTTGTCTAGCAGCCTGAATGGACTAAGACAGAAATCAAGGATTCTCTCCCCATTTGCCTTATTGTCCTAGATCAGTATTTCTGGGTCCTCAAGAAACTAGTTTCTGGGCCTACCACAATTTTTTTAGGTTATAGGCCAACAAGATGAAGTGATTTAATGTTATAGAATGCCAACAACCTAATTTTGTTGGCAGAATTTGACTCCGTTTCTCCCAAGGGATTATTATCACTGAGAGTGACAGATCAGAATGCCATAAATATAAGGGAAGAGTGCAAATACATTAAGAGGAAAGCACAATTAACATGATATAGAACTCTAAGGTCTACAGTACAGGTGAATCTATTCCAGGTCCTTACTCCAATACTCGCAAAATGTCCTCTCTCTACTCTTACCTTCAACATGCATAAGAAAAAATATTTCCCTCTGATTTGAAAGAATTTTAGAAAATTACCAACTCTTTCCTGGATAAATGCTCATCATTCTATGATAGCTTTGAGTTGGCAATGTTGATACTCCAAGAGGTTATTTTCAACCATGTATTTCCCCCACGAATCAGGAAGCTACCATTAGGTGGGTTGTATTGCACTAATTATACCAAATAGTTCAAAATCTTGTGAGCAATTTATAAAAAGCAAGATATTACATTCTTCTCCACTCAATTTTGATTTTCAAATGTACTTCTTTACTAAGTATAAGCACTGAGTATTGTAATGAATGCAAATTTTTTTCAATGTACCCAAGAGTACATGAAATATGATTACATTTTTATAATGTTACCTAATCACATTTGGCCCCAATCTCAGTCAATTTGGAGGTCTCCCTCCCCTTTGTTTACAACTCATGGGTGGGGAGGAGTTAGACTGCCAGGAAGACTAGCCACTGGCATCCACTAAAGAATGTTTTTCAAACTATGGGTTTCAATCTATGACATCAATTCAGTAGATCACACCAACGCTCTTACAAGAAAGAATAAAATAGGAAAGAAAAGAAAACATAAGCCAGCACTACAAATAAAAATATTGTTTTATGAATGTTTTGTGGTCCTGGCCCATAATGTAAAATGTCTTTCCTATTGTAGGTCATGGGCCAAAATTTTTGAAAATCACATAAGACACTGAGGTGACTATTGCATGTCCAGACATGAGGTCCAAACATGGCCTACATCTTCCTTAAACTATCCGCAAGATCTCTACAGTGCCAGATTTTTCTCAGTTACTCCCAGGCCTCATTCTGGGTTGCACAGTAAGATGTGGCCACTCCTCCATGCCACTTGAGAACAGCAGAGAGCTTTCTAAGGCTGTCTGAAGTCCTCTCTGCCTAGACGTGCCACATATTCTTTTTTTAATATATATATACATTTATTTATTTTTGGCTGCATTGGGTCTTTGTTGCTGTGCGCGGGCTTGCTCTAGCTGTGGTGAGCGGGGTCTACTCTTTGTTGCAGTGAGCGGGCTTCTTATTGTGGTGGCTTCTCTTATTGTGAAGCATGGGCTCTAGGCGTGCGGGCTTCAGTAGTTGTGGCACGCTGGCTCAGTAGTTGTGGCTTGCGGGCTCTAGAGTGCAGGCTCAGAAGTTGTAGCGCACGGGCTTAGTTGCTCCGCAGCACGTGGGATCTTCCCGGACCAGGGCTCGAACCCGTGTCCCCTGAATTGACAGGCAGATTCTTAACCACTGCGCCACCAGGGAAGTCCCCACGCAGATATTCTATTCCACATGCCCTGAGTTCTTAGGAAATCAGGAGTGCTTCCTTTCATATCTGGCTGTCTCCCTGGGCTTCAACCCTGAAGTAAGGCTTCAATTGCCACTGGTCTTGAATACCAAAACCTCTCTAGGGGATTTAATTTCTACTCCCTCTCTTCCAACCTCAGGGACCAGAGTACAGCCCACTTATCGGAGACATACTTAAAACTCACTTTCTTCCTTCCTTTAGACTCCCCTCTCCTCTTAGCTCCTGAGATTTTACCTAGTCAGGGAGAAGAAAAACTGTCTTCGCCAGTATTTTTCATATCTGTTGCTCATGGCATAACTGCATGCTCAAGCTCGTCAATGTCTTGGCTTTTTAAGCCAATACAAATGCCCAGATTCTTCAAACTCAAAAACATTTTTTCTTTCAAAATTGCTGCTTCTCCCCTGCATTTATAAGCCTATTCTTAAAACTAAAAGCCAAAAATTAACTGACTTTTCTATTCCTCTTTCCCTCAGGCAATGGTACCTGAGTCTTCTGTTTAAGCTTTAATAGGAAACAGGCTGCAGGGTAAAGAGGAATTACCAGACACGAAGAACATTTCAATTAATATTTCAACACTATTCCTAATTATTAAACTTAAAAGGATAGTAAGTTAATGCAAAATTCAAAGGTGTGTGTATTTTTTTGTTTGTTTTTTTGGTTTTTTTGCAGTACGTGGGCCTCTCACTGTTGTGGCCTCTCCCGTTGCGGAGCACAGGCTCCAGACGCACAGGCTCAGCGGCCATGGCTCACGAACCTAGCCATTCCGCGGCATGTGGGATCTTCCCGGCCCGGGGCACGAACCCGTGTCCCCTGCATCGGCAGGCGGACTCTCAACCACTGCGCCACCAGGGAAGCCCAGGTGTGTGTATTTTTATGATACTCACACTGGTATCACAGTCACCAAATACTGTTTAATTAAATCCTATTTTTATTCAAAATTTTAATGGAAGAATTTTTTTAAACTTTCCTTGAAATATTACATGGTAATTTTAAAAAAAACCCTTTGAGAACATACATGCCCCTTGACTTCAGATTAGTAAAGCACTGAAACTTTTTGCTGTGACTTGGGTTCTCATTTCATGTTGAACTACACAAATTTGATATGATGTAAAATAACATGCTACTAAAGTCTCACCTCAGGTATAAAATTTGAAAAAGAAAATTGTTTAGACCTCCCCAATTTGTAAAAGCTCACAAAGAATTTTATGATTTCAGAGCTGGCAGGCCTACTTTATTATAAATTATGTGTATGCTCTTGCCAAATAGATGACCTTTTCATATAAACTATAAATACCCACCCAATCTCTTCCATAGCACAGTCTTGTTTTTGTTTACTTCATCAGTATTGCACAAGAAATTTTCATTCACTATTATCATACTTTAATTTTTTCCTTATATGTAAAATATGCTGTATATTATTGATCAAGTGGTAGCGCTAGTTATAGTTCAGGAAAAAGCCCAAATCAATAACTGTGAAAAGAAGACGTGATAAAAGACCACAAAGGAGGACAATCAAATGCCATGACACCATGTACTAGTAAAACAAGTTGTAGATTTATTCAGGCTTATGGAAAATTTAGCCTTGAATTATATGCGTTTTGAATTAAAGGTGGTGGTCAGAAAAGCATCCTTTGCATAAAATGCAAATGCCTAGTACTTCAGCTCCTTATAACTGTGGCAGAGTTGGGAATTATTCTGATGATTGGTATTTTCCTCAAACTAGTATCAAAATGATTCGAATCACCATATCTTTGGCTCCATTCTTTTCAAAATTCTTTCCTAACAACATGACTTATCAGGAGTTGGGAAAGTGATCGCAGTTATTTAATGTGACTATGCATTGTTTGTGAGGTACCTGTGCCTTTTTGTGCAATTCAGAAAAATGACACATAACTGCTTTGTAAAGTTGCTTTTCCCACTCAAAAATTTAAGAACCTATCAGTCATTGCCCTATTTTCTTGATTTATACTTATAGAGTCTTACCACAACTTTATCAGTTAGAAATTTATGTCAGTCAAAGTCCAATCAGGAAAACAGAAACCTTTCTAAGTATTTAAAACAAAGGTAATTTAATACAGGAATGAGGATGGCAAGAGGGATCAGAGAGGCAACCAGAGGCTGTAACCACAAACAGCAGAAACTGTGACTACCCAAGAGCTAGAGAAAATAGGCAGAGGTATGGATTACTGAAACCTAGGGTCTGAGCTGTCCTGGCAGAAGGTAGAGTCATGGTGGGGCTGCCCAGGAGTTGTGGAGTCCGAGAAGAAACAAGCAGTACCAGAAATGCCACCAAGGTAGAGAAAGAGGGAGGGAAATACTCAGGCATCTCTCTTCCTCCAGGGCCCCAATCTCCTGCCAGTGCTTCCCATTGTTTTAGATGGAAGCCCAGGAAAAGCATGGGTGGAGGGGCCTGGGGTGGGGCTGCGGGGAGGGAAGGAATCTTCCCTATCAAATGAAGAGAGAGAGCCAAGCTGGGGAAGGAAGGGACAAGAAGGAAGAAATCTTCAAAACCAGCACATTACCTCCCCTTTCTCTTTAGACAGGGAAACCAATCCATCTCCAGTCCATAGCTGAGCTATTTGTATATGAAATAAAATTTGCATTCAGTCCCTTCCATGAGGAATCATTCCATATAATCTCAGAAGACCGTTTTCTGGAAGAGCTGGAGCTGCAAATCTCATATACACTATAATATAATCTTACAAATGTGAGCAGGATTTAAATCTTCCTTTACATACACAGAAGGTTATTTTATCCTGTAAGACTCAGACCTAAAATGTTCTAAAATGTAGTTTAAAATACCTAGTCTAGCAATATAATAAATTCAGTATAATCGCTTCCTTTAATAAAAGCCATCTACCATTTGGTATTAAATGGCAGCAAGAACAACGAGCATAATCAATTTTAATCACATTAACCTTTTAGTTAGTCATATGTAGGTGACTTTGATCTCCAAATTTCTGAATTGATTTTTATATGGTTTATAAATGTAATTCTTAAAGTGCATAACATAGTACGAACTCAGTTCCTGCTTTTATATTATCAATATTTTAATTACATATATATTTTCTGACTTTTCTCTGTGCCATTAACATGACCAAGCCTGCTGGAATTCAAGGAGCATGTGAATGACTTTCTTTACCTAATTGACAATCTCAGCAAATGTATGAATTAATTTCACTAATCTTCAGCAAACTATAAATTAAGAAGTGAGGCAATAACAAGCTTATTGATTCCATGCCAACAATCTTCTCTAACATGCTGCTTCTATTCCATAAATTGTTTCCACTGTGTCCTCTAAAACTCATATTTAATTATTAACAAACTTCCCCACAACCTCAACTTTTTTACTACATGTTGCCTTGTTTGCTTAAGACAAAATCAGCTCTCCCCTGAAGACCTCAACTCTCCCTGTAGGTCTTTCAAGGGAAGGCTATTCATTTTCCAACACCCCACTCATTTTGGGGTCTGAATCAGGACACTCCCTGCTCCTCACCGCTACTCCAGCACCATATAACTCCTAACTCTCTTCTGTAAGCCTTTTCTCCTTTGAGGCTCACTCATGTCATGGGCTGTATTAGCCTACACTCCTGTTTATCAATGAGGACAAGTGCCTGGCTAGTCTCCCTCATTTATTGAAGACTTTGACACATCATCTTAATTTCTTCTACCATCCTAGTTTTCTTCCATGTCCACAGAGAGAACAATTCTCTGAAATCTCAGTACTCTAACTCCACATCTCCAATGACCTTCTCTTTCACTCACTTCAGTCATCTACTCCCATGGCAATATTGGCATTCATCATCCTTGATGAGTTGTTCTATCCTTCACATCATAATTTTATTTTTTTTCAACATCTTTATTGGAGTATAATTGCTCAATGATACGATACCTTCTGCTGTTTAACGAAGTGAATCAACTGTATGCATACACATATCCCCAAATCCCCTTACTCTTGTGTCTCCCTCCCACCCTCCCTATCCCACCCCTATAGATGGTCACAAAGCACAGAGCTGATCTCCCTGTGCTATATGGCTGCTTCCCACTAGCTATCTATTATAGGTTTGCTAGTGTATATATGTCCATGACACTGTCTCACTTTGTCGCAGCCAACCTCTTCCAATCCACGTGTCCTCAAGTCCACTCTCCACATCTGGATCTTTATTCCTGTCCTGCCCTTAGGTTTTTCAGAACACTTTTTTTTTAGATTCCATATATATGTGTTAGCATACAATATTGTTTTTTCTCTTTCTGACTGACGTCACTCTGTATGAGAGACTCTAGGTCCATCCACCTCACTACAAATAACTCAATTTCATTTCCTTTTATGTCTGACAAATATTCCATTGTATATATGTGCCACATCTTCTTTATCAATTCATCTGTCAATGGACACTTAGGTTACCTCCATGTCCTGGCTATGACAAATAGTGCTGCAATGAACACTGTGGTACATGACTCTTTTTGAATTATGGTTTTCTCAGGATATATACCCAGTAGTGGGATTGCTGGGTCATATAGTACACCTATTTTTAGTTTTTTAAGGAACCTCCATACTGTTCTCCATAGTAGCTGTATCAATTTACATTCCCACCAACACTGCAAGAGTGTTCCCTTTTCTCCACACCCTCTCCAGCATTTATGGTTTGTAGACTTTTTGATGATGGCCATTCTGACCACTGTGAGGTGATACCTCATTGTACTTTTGATTTGCATTTCTCTAATGATTAGTAATGCTGAGCGTCCTTTCATGAGTTTGTAGGCAATCTGTATATCTTCTTTGGAGAAATGTCTGTTTAGGTCTTCTGCCCATTTTTGGATTGGGTTTTTTTTTTTGATATTCAGCTGCATGAGCTGCTTGTATATTTTGGAGATTAATCCTTTGTCAGTTGCTTTGCTTGCAAATATTTTCTCCCATTCTGAGGGTTGTCTTTTCATATTGTTTATGGCTTCCTTTGCTGTGCAAAAGATTTTAAGTTTCATTAGGTCCCAATTGTTTATTTTTATTTCCCTTTCTCTAGGAGGTGGGTCAAAAAGGATCTTGCTGTGATTTATGTCATAGAATGTTCTGCCTATGTTTTCCTATAAGAGTTTTATAATGTCTGGTCTTACATTTAGTTCTTTAATCCATTTGGAGTTTATTTTTGTGTATGGTGTTAGGGAGTGTTCTAATTACATTCTTTTACATGTAGCTGTCCAGTTTCCCCAGCATCACTTATTGAAGAGACTGTTATTTCTCTATTGTATATCCTTGCCTCCTTTGTCATGGATTAGTAGACCATAGGTGTTCGAGTTTACCTCTGGGCTATCTATCCTGTTCCATCGATCTATATTTCTCTTTCTGTGCCAGTATCATACTGTCTTCATTACTGTAGCTTTGCAGTATAGTCTGAAGTCAGGGAGCCTGAATCCTTCAGCTCCGTTTTTCTTTCTCAAGATTGCTTTGGCTATATGGGGTCTTTTGTGTATCCATACACATCGTGAACTTTTTTGTTCTACTTCTGTGAAAAATTCCATCGGTAGATTGATAGGGATTACACTGAATCAGTAGATTGCTTTCAGTAGTATAGTCATTTTCATAATGTTGATTCATCCAATCCAAGAACATGGTATATCTCTCCATCTATTTGTATCATCTTTAATTTCTTTCATCAGTGTCATAGTTTTCTGCATACAGGTCTTTTGTCTCTTTAGGTAAGTTTATTCCTAGGTATTTTATTCTTTTTGTTGCAGTGGAAAATGGGAGTGTTTCCTTAATTTCTCTTTCAGATTTTTCATCATTAGTCTATAGGAATGCAAGAGATTTCTGTGCATTAATTTTGTATCCTGCTACTTTACCAAATTCATTGATTAGCAATAGTAGTTTTCTGGTAGCATCTTTAGGATTCTCTATGTATAGTATCATGTCATCTGCAAACAGTGACAGCTTTACTTCTATTCCAATTTGGATTCCTTTTATTTCTTTTTCTTCTCTGATTGCTGTGGCTAAAACTTCCAAACTATGTTGAACAACAGTGGTAAGAGTGGGTAACCTTGTCTTGTTCCTGATCTTAGTGGAAATGGTTTCAGTTTTTCACCATTGAGAATGATGTTGGCTGTGGATTTGTCATATATGGCCTTTATTATGTTGAGGTAAGTTCCCTCTATGCCTACTTTCTGGAGGGTTTTTATCATAAATCAGTGTTGAATTTTGTGGAAAGATTCTTCTGCATCTATTGAGATTTTCAGATGGTTTTTATCCTTCAATTTGTTAATATGGTGTATCACATTAATTGATTTGCGTATATTGAAGAATCCTTGCATTCCTGGGATAAACCCCACTTGATCATGGTGTATGATCCTTTTAATGTGCTGTTGGATTCTGTTTGCTGGTGTTTTGTTGAGGAGTTTTGCATCTGTGTTCATCACAGATATTGGCCTGTAGTTTTCTTTTTTTGTGACATCTTTGTCAGGTTTTGGTATCAGGGTGATGGTGGCCTCATAGAATGAGTTTGGGAGTGTTCCTCGTCTGCTATATTTTGGAAGAGTTTGAGAAGGACAGGTGTTAGCTCTTCTCTAAATGTTTGATACAATTCACCTGTGAAGCCTTCTGGTCAGGCTTTTGTTTGCTGGAAGATATATATATATATTTATTTATTTTTTTTTTTTGCTGGAAGATATTTAATCACAGTCTCAATTTCAGTGCTTGTTACTGGCATGTTTATATTTTCTATTTCTTCTTGGTTCAGTCTCGTAAGGTTGTGGTTTTCTAAGAATTTGTCCATTTCTTCCAGGTTGTCCATTTTATTAGCATACAGTTGCTTATAGTAATCTCTCATGATCATTTGTATTTCTGCAGTGTCAGTTGTTACTTCTCCTTTTTCATTTCTAATCCTATTGATATGAGTCTTCTCCATTTCTTGATGAGTCTGGCTAATGGTTTATCAGTTTTATTTATCTTCTCAAAGAACCAGCTTTTAGATTTATTAACCTTTGCTATTGTTTCTTTCATTTGTATCTGATCTGATCTTTATGATTTCTTTCCTTCTGCTAACTTAGGAGAATTTTTGTTCTTCTTTCCCTAAATGCTTTAGGTGTAAGGTTACGTTGTTTGAAATGTTTCCTGTTTCTTGAGGTAGGATTGTATTGCTCTAAACTTCCCTCTTAGAACTGCTTTTGCTGCATCCCATAGGTTTTGCGTTGTCATGTTTTCACTGTCATTTGTTTCTAGGTATTTTTTGATTTCCGTTTTGATTTCCTCAGTGATCTCTTGGTTATTTCGTAGTACATTGTTTAACCTCCATGTGTTTGTATTTTTTACAGTATTTTTCCTGTAATTGATATCTAGTCTCATAGCGTTGTTTTTGGAAAAGATAGTTGGTATTATTTCAAATTTCTTAAATTTACCAAGGCTTGATTTGTGATTCAAGATATGATCTATCCTGCAGAATGTTCCATGAGCACTTGAGAAGTGTATTCTGTTGTTTTTGGATGGAATGTCCTATAAGTATCAATTAAATCCATCTTGTTTAATGTATCATTTAAAGCTTGTGTTTCCTTATTTATTTTCATTTTGAATGATCTGTCCATTGGTGAAAGTGGGGTGTTAAAGTCCCCCACTATTACTGTGTTACTGTCAATTTCCTCTTTTATGGCTGTTAGCATTTGCCTTATGTATTGAGGTGCTCCTATGTTGGGTGCATAAATATTTACAATTGTTACTTCTTCTTCTTAGATTGATCCCTTGATCATTATGTAGTGTCCTTCTTTGTCTCTTGTAATAGTCTTTATTTTAAAGTCTATTTTGTCTGATATGAGAATTGCTACTCCAGCTTTCTTTTGATTTCGATTTGCAAGGAATATCTTTTTTCATACCCTCACTTTCAGTCTGTATGTGTCCCTAGGTCTGAAGTGGGTCTCTTGTAGACAGCATATATATGGGTCTTGTTTTTGTATCCATTCAGCCAGTCTATGTCTTTTGGTTGGAACATTTAATCCATTTACATTTAAGGTAATTATTGATATGTATGTCCCTAATACCATTTTTTTTAATTGTTTTGAGTTTGTTATTGTAGGTTTTTTCCTTCTTTTGTATTTCCTGTCTAGAGAAGTTGTTTTAGCATTTGCTGTAAAGCTGGTTTGGTGGTGCTGAATTCTCTTAGCATTCTCTTGTCTGTAAAGATTTTAATTTCTCCATCGAATCTGAATGAGACCCTTGCTGCATAGAGTAATCTTGGTTGTAGATTTTCCCCTTTCATCACTTTAAATATGTCCTGCCACACCCTTCTGGCTTGCAGAATTTCTGCTGAAAGATCAGCTGTTAACCTTATGGGGATTCCCTTGTATGTTATTTGTTGCTTTTCCCTTGCTGCTTTTAATTTTTTTTCTTTGTATTTAATTTTTCGTAGTTTGATTGATATGTGTCTTGGAATGTTTCTCCTTGATTTTATCCTGTATGGGATTCTCTCTACTTCCTGGACTTGACTGTTTCCTTTTCCATGTTAGGGAAGTTTTCAACTATAATCTCTTCAAATATCTTCTCAGTTCCTTTCTTTTTCTCTTCTTCTTCTGGCACCCCTATAATTCCAATGCTGGTGCATTCAATATTGTCCCAGACGTCTCTGAGATTGTTCTAAATTCTTTTCATTCTTTATTCTGCTCTGCAGTAGTTATTTCCACTATTTTATCTTACAGGTCACTTATCCGTTCTTATGCCTCAGTTATTCTGCTACTGATTCCATCTAGAGAATTTTTAATTTCATTTATTGTGTTGTTCATCATTGTCTGTTTGCTCTTTAGTTCTTCTAGGTCCTTGTGAAACGTTTCTTATATTTTCTCCATTCTATTTCCAAGATTTTGGATCATTTTTACTATCATTACTCTGAATTATTTTTCAGGTAGACTACCTATTTCCTCTTCATTTGTTTGGTCTGGTGGCTTTTTACCTTGCTCCTTCATCTGCTGTGTATTTCTCTGTGTTCTCATTTTGCTTAACTTACTATGCTTGGGGTCTCCTTTTATCAGGCTGCAGTTTCATAGTTCCTGTTGTTTTTGGTGTCTGCTCCCAGTAGGTAAGGTTGGTTCAGTGGGTTGTGTAGGCTTCCTGGTGGAGGGGACTGGTGCCTGTGTTCTCGTGGATGAGGCTGGATCTCTTCTTTCTGGCGGGCAGGACCACATCCTGTGGTGTGTTTTGGGGTGTCTGTGAACTTTTTATGATTTTAGGCAGCCTCTCTACTAATGGGTGGGGTTGTGTTCCTGTCTTCCTAGTTGTTTGGCATGGGGTGTCCAGCACTGGAGCTTGCTGGTTGTTGAGTGGAGCTGGGTCTTAGCATGGAGACGGAGATCTCTAGGAGATCTCTCGCCAACTGATATTACGTGAGGCCGGGAAGTCTGTGCTGGACCAATGTCCTGAATTTGGCTCTCCCATCTCAGAGGCTCAGGCCTGACACCCAGCCGGAGCATTGAGACCCTGTCAGCCACACGGCTCAGAAGAAAAGGAAGAAAAAAAAACAACAAAAAAAGAAATAATAAAATAAAGTTATTAAAATAAGAAATTTTAAAAAATTATTAAAATTAAAAAGTAATTAGAAAAAAAAGAGGCAACCAAATCAATAAACAAATCCACCAATTATAACAAGCACTAAAAACTATACTAAAAATAGAAAGACAGAACCCTAGGACAAATGTTAAAAGCAAAGCTATACAGACAAAATCACACAAAGAAGCATACACACTCACAAAAAGAGAAAAAGGAAAAAATATATGTCTATATATATAAAAAAAGGAGGAAGAGAGTAACCAAGTCAATAAACAAATCTATCAATGATAATAAACTCTAAATACTAAACTAAGATAAACATAAAACCAGAAACAAATTAGATGCAGAAAGCAAACCCCAAGACTACAGTTGCTCCCAAAGTCCACTGCCTCAATTTTGGGATGATTAGTTGTCTATTCAGGTATTCCACAGATGCAGGGTATCTCAAGTTGATTACGGAGATTTAATCCGCTGCTCCTGAGGCTGCTGGGAGAAATTTCCCTTTCTCTTCTTTGTTCGCACAGTTCCTGGGGTTCAGCTTTGGATCTGGCCCCACCTCTGCATGTAGCTCGCCCTCTGGCATCTCCTCTTCGCGCAGATGGCTGGGGCGTTAAAGGAGCAGCTGATTTGGGGGCTCTGGCTCACTCAGGCCAGGGGGAGAGAGGGGTATGGAATTCAGGGCGAGTCTGCGGCAGCAGAAGCCAGCATGTCATTGCGCCAGCCTGAGGTGCACTGTTTGTTCTTCCAGGAAGTTGTCCCTGGATCACAGGACCCTGGCAGTGGCGGGCTGCAGAGGTTCCCGGGAGGGAAAGTGTGGGCAGTGACCTGTGCTTGCACACAGGCTTCTTGGTGGCTGCAGTAGCAGCCGTAGCATTTCATGCCTGTCTCTGGTGTCTGTGCTGATAGCCACGGCTCACGCCTGTCTCTGGAGCTCATTTAGGTGGTGCTCTGCCTTCTGTGGGCAGACAGGGAAGGGATCCCCTCTCCTCACACACCCCGAAACAATGGTCTCTTGACTCTCAGGCAGTTCCAGACTTTTTCCCAGACGCCCTGCAGGCTACCTGTGGTGCACTAGTCCCCTTCAGGCTGTCTTCACACAGCCAACCCCAGTCCTCTCCCTGGGGTGTGACCTCCAAAGTCTGAGCCTCAGCTCCCAGCCCCCACCCACCCCGGCGGGTGAGCAGACAAGCCTCTCAGGCTGGTGAGTGCTGGTCAGCACCAATCCTCTGTGAGGGAATCTCTCCGCTTTGCCCTCCGCACCCCTGTTGCTGTGCTCTCCTCCATGGCTCTGAAGCTTCCTCCTCTGCCACCTGCATTCTGCCCCTGTGAAGGGGCTTCTAATGTGTGGAAACCTTTCCTCCTTCACAACTCCCTCCCAGAGGTACAGGTCCCGTCCCTATTCTTTTGTCTCTGTTTTTTCTTTTTTCTTTTGCCCTACTCAGGTACGTGGGGAGTTTCTTGCCTTTTGGGAAGTCTGACGTCTTCTGCCAGTGTTCAGTAGGTGTTCTGTAGGAGCTGTTCCACGTGCAGATGTATTTTTGATGTATTTGTGGGGAGGAAGTTGATCTCCACATCTTACTCCTCTGCCATCATGAAGGTCCTCACATCATAATTTTAGACCTTTTATTCTCTAACTAAAATACTTTGCTCTTCTAGCTTGCTGGTTTATTTAGCCCCAATACACCAGTGTGCTCAATTTGTTAGGATCTCTGCTTCTCAACATTTTCTTTGCCAGCATCTTTCTCTTCTCCTTCCTTCCACTCCTTAGAGTCAAGGCTCAAAATTTCAATGGCTCTATCATCTCCCTTACTTTGCCATCCTTCTGAAATTCTAAGCCAGGAAAACACCAACCTTGGGAAACCCAAATGTCTACCTTCTCTGTAGATGCACACAGGCAACTGAGCTTTGTTGTATAAAATCACAAAAACTGGTAGATTTGTGTCATACAAATTTAAGATGATCAATCTCATCTGGAAGCTCAGCATTATCCCAAAATACCATCATGCACTCTTAATCAAGGCTCTGCCCTGTTTAGCACTAACCATAACTGTCTGCAGAAAGGATGCTTTGTTGTCTCTCTGTGTGCTCTCAACAGATGACCTCTTCCAATTTCATTGAAGTAAGAAAAGCCAAATAGAATGAAGCTCCTTCAGTGTCCAGCCTGTAGTCCTCGTTATCTTTTCTCCTTCCCTTCTTCCTTCCTTCCTCTTGTTATTACATGTTTTAGAGCAGTGGTTCTCAAAGTTTAGTTCCCAAATAAGCAACATCAGGGAAGCTGCTAGAAATGCAAATTCTCTGACCCCACTTCAGACCTACTGAATTAGAAACTCTGGATCCAATGATCTGTGGTTTAACAAGTCCTCCAAATGACTCTGATGCTTGCTTGTTTAAGAACAACTATCTTAGACTAGTCCTTCTGTCTGTGTTCTTGATCCCTCCCAATATCACATTCTCAGAAGGTTGGAGCAATGGCACCAAACTTTGCCCACCTGCAACCACCTCATCTAACACCTGGTTATTTCAACAGCCTCCTAACTCATCTCTCTACTTCAGTCTTGTTCTCCTGCTATCCATTCTCCACCCTGTAGCCGAAGTGATCCTCTTGGGTCATATATTTGTTAATGTCATTCTATTTCTGAAAACCTGTCAAGTCTTCCCTTCACCATTCACATACTATCCAACCTTTCAACTTTCTTACAGGTCTTTCAAGTTCTGGTGTCGGTCTCCCCATCTTCAGCCTGTACAATCCATCTTCTTAAATTTTAATACTTCAGGCACCCTGAAATTCTTTCTGTGCCTTTCATGCCATATCTTTCCTAGTCTCTGGTCCTTCATGGATGTTGACTCCTCATCTTGGAACACTCTTCCTACTGTTTCTTCCTACTGGCTAAGTCTAGTTGTCTTTTATGTCTCAAGTCAGAACACATTTCAGGGATGAGGCCTGGTGTGGTCTTCAGACTAGATTGAAGTTTACTCCTAGATGCTTTCTTAGCTCTGTCTTTATCTCCTGTCATAATTTCCACCTTTTTCTAATGCCTGTTGTCTGTGCTAGACTAACAGCTACTTGAGGGCAGGGACTGTGTTCACCTCTTTCACACTGTATACTCTGTACCTAGCATAACATGTCTGGCATAAGATGGGTGCTCGATAAATATCTGTTGAATGAATAAATAATGAATGAATGTCAAAATATCAATACATTTTGTTTTGGGTCTTCATTTTCATTTTTTAAAATATTCTTTCTATTAAATGTTCTTTTTTCCCCATAAGTCTTTCCATTACTCTTTTAAAGTCCTAGCCCTATGTCTCCCAATCTGTGTGTCAAGGTGCCTCAGAATGTCTTAGCAAACTCACAGGGCCACCATGAGATATTTTCAGTTGTCAAGGGAAGCATAGCAACATCTATCATATACCACGAAATCTAGTAGCTCAAGGAAGTTCAGAGTTTCAACATCAGATAACTACATTTCTTTCCAAAATGTCTTATCTTCGTGAAGCTGGCTCTTTACAGTAGCTGTGATAAAAAAGAAGTATCACATGGTACAAAATTAAGTACAGGTGTCCAATTTGACTCACATTTCGAGAAGATGTGCAGTGTCCCAATAGCACTAAGTTTTTAGGACATAAGTACTCTTTAAGTTGGTTACCTAATTACTTAATAAGAACTACTAAGTATTTCCTGGAGCCTAGAGGCTGTGTGAAAAAATTACAGAGACACAACAAGAACTGCGAGAGTTCATGAAACTGTCCTTGCCAATTGTTAATTTTCTTTATGTGGACTGACCTGCCTTCCTGTTTTATTTTTAATCGTATTCCCACTCCAGTTGTTGCTTATTATGATTTCCTTTAGTTTGTTCTTTTTGTTCATCATGATATATCCATTACCATCGATTCTGATTCTTTTTTCCTGATTTCTATAATAATTTCTCTTTCCTCTTCTCTGTATTGATTTCTAAAATCCACCATGATCACTGTGTATTTACTGCACTGAAATATTATATTGTAAAGAAAAGAAAATTGGCTTTAGGAAGCTCTATGTGCACACCTAGAAATACATTTTATATGTTTGGTTTAGGTGTATGTGTGAAAAGCCAATCGTGTGCCCCAGTTTTCCTCTAAAAGGAAGGTGCTATAATGATTTGACCTCACACAGCTGTGGACGCTGACTGGACAATATCTGTAAGACTGTCACTTTCACATCTGATGCTGGAGTTTGACGTTTATAGGCAGGCAGGCAGGAAGCAAAGATGGATGGATGGTAGGGGAGAGCAATGTAAAGCTGGAACTTACAGCACATGCTGAACTTAAACCTGTGTCAGCCTCTGACCTTAGCGGTATGGGTGTCCTGCAAAAGCTGAGTCCTTCATCATGGGGTTAACACAAATACACACACCTGAAGGAGAACCAAGAGATGGTAGAGCAGTTGTAGGCCCAGTCAGCACCTCACAGCCACCAAGTGAGGCAGCAGATCACCAACAGCCTGTGCGAGCTACAAAACAGCTGCTGCTTCATTTCTACCCTCCAAATCTCATACCAGTATCTTTCTGTGTCTGACTCTAACTGGACACATGAAGGAAAGGGAATTCTGGGAAATGTAGTTCATAAGAGCCAAGTTGGCACATTATGAAGCCACCACAAGCACAACACAGTTTCTTTACCAAAGTAGCTTATGTTATAGTTACAGGAAAACATGTGTTCATTAAAAGATAAGTATCAGGGGCTTCCCTGGTGGCGCAGTGGTTGAGAGTCCGCCTGCCGATGCAAGGGACACAGGTTCGTGCCCCGGTCCGGGAAGATCCCACGTGCCGCGGAGCAGCTAGGTCCGTGAGCCATGGCTGCTGAGCCTGCGCGTCCGGAGCCTGTGCTCCGCAGCAGGAGAGGCCACAACAGTGAGAGGCCCGTGTACCGCAAAAAAAAAAAAAAAAAAAAAGCTAAGTAACAGAAATTCAATATATAAATATTAAATGAGTGATTTCAGAAAAAGTAAAGAGAAGTGCAGGCAGTGGTTAATAGGATTGGCATGATGGATAGATTTCAAGATGATGATGATGATGCAGTGCTCCAGTGAGGGAAAATGGCAAAGTCCCAGAGTCAGGAATAACCAGGCATTCAAAGACAATGGCAGATCAATCTAACCAGAGCAAAAGGTCTGTGAAGGGAGGATTGGGTGAATGAGTCTAAAAAGGAAGGCTGAAAACAGACCACAGTATCCAATGCCAGAACTGTTTCTAGCTTTATTCTGCAGTCAGAGAAGAAATCCTCATTATTTATCAGATTCACTGCTATTAGTTGTTTTTTATTTTTAACCTGGTTTCCATCTTTATTTCTCTCTGTTCTATTCTATGAAATGATTCTCTATCCCTGTATTTACATCATCTTTTGGTTGTAATGAAACATTATATTGTATAGAAAAAGAATTGTCTTTGAACTTGGTGTAAGACAAATGGGGCATGAAATATAAACACGACTTTAAGATGAGGACCCTGCTGCCAGTGCACAAAAGGGACTGAAAGGGGCAAGAGGAAACTGAAGACATAACCATTTCTCCCAGCAGCATTCCTCACAAACTAAAACTGGAGGTTAGACTACAACTTGGGAGTCTTTGGCTATGATTCAAATTTCCGCCCATACTTTTAGGACTCCAGCCTGTCAATATCCTGATAAGCCATTGTTATTCTTTCTACCCAGAAAATGGTTAAACACCTCTATCCCCATCTGAAGACCCACTGGCAAGAAGGGCTGGCCTCAGTAAGACTCATACTAGGGTTGGCCAGAGCACAATATCACCCAAGTAAGTCTTCCTTAGTTCAATGTCCTCTCGCGAGGAGTTTCCGGTATTGGGAAAAACCAGATCCTCCTGGAGGCTATAGCATCCTCACATTTTTTCCCTTGGGCAGAAGCATGTCCAGAATTCTGGGTCCACTAATTGCTTCTGTAGGCTGCAATCAGCAGCTAATAGCCTTTCTTTGGACAAAACCCGACTCTCTTCCCCAAGAGTCTTGTACTCCAATGCCTCCAGAAAGAGAACTGCAGCAAGGACCCCTGCTGAGCTTGTTTTAGTGGGAAGAGCCCTGGGCTGAGATCCAAGAGAACCGAATCATAATCCCTGTTCTGCAGCTCACTAGCTGTGAGATCTTGGGCACAACCCAAGATACAGCCTCTGTGAGCTTTGTAAAATGAGTTGGTTAAATTAGATACTCTCTAGGGTTTCTTCCAGATTTAATTTTTTTTATTTCATGACATGCTAATTAAAATGAGATCCAAATTTTACTTATCAAATTGGCAAAAAAGAAAAGAACACTACTATTCACTGTTGGCAAGGCCTCTTACACGCAGATGAGAGATCAAATTCGTAAGAAAAACAAGGTGAACCTGTGCCATTATATAGAAAAACACATACTCTCAGGAATCTCCCTCTCCCACTCCCAGAATAATTTATTTCAAGGACATATCCAGCATATATGCAATGATATAACTGTACTGATGTACAACACAACAATTTTTTTAAGTTTATATAACAATAAAAAGAAATAATACAAATATCCACTGGCAAGCCATGATTAAAGAAATTATAGTAAATCCATGCAATAGTACAACATAAAACAACCTAAAATGTAGAGCAACATTTAATAAAATTGAAAAGTTCTCTATATTAAATAATAAAAGGGCATGATCTACTTAATATTTCACTGTTATTTCAGTATGATCTCAATTTAGTTTTTTATATATGGATAGATATCTATAATTCCCCAGTTCTGACCTGCCCATGATTGCTAAATAGTCACATTGCTTTTTTCTTTTTTTTGTTTTTCAATACCTTTATTGGAGTATAATTGCTTTACAATGTTGTGTTAGTTTCTGCTGTACAACAAAGTGAATCAGCTATAAGTATACATATATCCCCATATCCTCTCCCTCTTGGGCCTCTCTCCCACCCTCCCTATCCCACCCCTCTAGGTGGTCACAAAGCACTGAGCTGATCTCCCTGTGCTATGCGGCTGCTTCCCACTAGCTATCTATTTTACATTTGGTAGTGTATATATGTCAGTGCTACTCTCTCACTTCATCCCAGCTTCCCTTTCCCGCCCCCGCCCCCCCACTGCCATGTCCTCAAGTCCGTTCTCTACGTCTGCGTCTTTATTCCTGCCCTGCCACTAGGTTCATCAGTACCGTTTTTCTAGATTCCATATATGAAGTCACATTGTTTTTAAGAGCCAGGTGACAACGTATGTGAGCCCTTATTCTGCAGATGTCCATGCTTCTGCCAGGTGCCCCATCAGAAAGGTCTAGGACTCCTGAAGGAACCCTTTCTTCCTCCACAAATGAACTGCTGGTCCAGAGTGCTAAAGGTGGGTCTATGGCCCAATATAACTAACATTCAGGCTCCTCCTCTCTTCTAATATAGTCAGCTCAAGTGCAAAATCTATAGAAATCTGTAATCTTTTCAAAACCCAAACCTGATCATCCTCATCTCTCTTAAAACTTATGACTTCCCATTACTCTAAGGGCAAGGATAAAATTCCTTAAGAAGCCCATAAACTCTCCTGTGTGCCTCCCCAGCCTCAACACATACCAGCCTCTCTTTCCATTTCAGCCACCTGGGTCTTCGCTCAGTCTTTCATATTCTTCATGCTCCTTCCTGCCACAGGGCCTTTTCATTTACTATTTAATGCTCTTCCTACAATGTTTTTGCCCCACTGTTTCATCTAGTTAATTCTTTTTCATGCTTTAGTTCTCAGTTTAATTGTCATTTTCTCAGAGAAAGCTCCCCAAGGCTAATGGACTTGGTAAATTACTAACAGTATACATTCTAATAGCTTCATATATCTTTCCATTATAGCACTTGACCACAGTTACAAAGTTACATTTTAATCATATGACTTGATTAATAAAGAGGCGCTGTGTCTGTTTTGTGCTCATTTTCCTCTGTTGTCACTCTCCTCCTCCTTCTTCTCTCCCTTCCCCGTCTTCTTTTTCTTCTGCTTCTACTTCTGCTTTTTCTGCCTCTACATTTCATCTACACCTAGCATAATGTCTGGTATATATTTTTTGAATGACTAACTAGTCTATCTCAGGACTCCTTCTGGTGGAGGTGAAGGATCAGAATAACCCACACTATTGAGAATCCTCACTCATCCCCACACCTCGACACAGGACCCTAACTCTCCTTTCACCCTGAGAAAAGAAAAGGTCTCCACCCATTCCAGATCAGGTATGCTGGGCAGAGATGTCAATTATTTGGAGAATCCTCTTACCTCTATCTATAAGGAGTGGCCTGAACTCCAAGGTCCAGAGGAGCCATGACAATATTTTATAGTACTTTCTCAAAGCATAGATTGTTCAGGCTTAAATACTATTCTAGATGAAATACCAGTAGTCCAGACTCAACTCATTGCACAATCTTCCCCCACAGGGTGGGTAAAGCCTCATGATCTCCTTCAAAAAGATCTCCTGAGAACAAACAGCATTTTCAGCCATAGGGCAGCATATGTAGAAAAAACAAATTATCTAATTCTATAGCACCCCAATTCTGTTAATAATAATCTGTATTAATATTACTAGATTATTTACCATCTCAGATTCAAGCATCAGCACTTGGACCACTCTCTAGCCTTATCTGAAAATTTATCTAATATCTACATGTATAAAATAGGCCCAATTCATAAAAAGGAAGTTTTCCATAGATACAAAGTGTAGTTTTGACCACAGTTGAGGGGAACTGCTTATAACCCTCCAAAATGGCAGTTTTCTAACTTGCACAGCTCAAGATTCATTCTTCCAAGACATCTCTCTCTACATACACGAAGATATGCACACACACCTACAGAGAATTACTCCAGGGCTGGCTTCTCCCCACAGTGAGTAGTTCCTGGGCTCCATCTTAACTGTAGCCCAAGACACTAAACAGAAGGAAGTGACAGTGGGCGATCTTCCATAACTGATAAACCACCACCCCCCACCACTCAGTTCTCTGAGGTCAAGGTCATGTGACCTCTTATCAGTTTGGCTACACAATAGAATGAGTTTTCCAGACTCTAGGAGAGAGAGGAGGGTTGAAGCAACAGTTTCTCAGGGCATTCTAACATACTGACTGCATAATGGGATGTTTCAGCTTCCCTAGGATATCTACAGCTCATTGTAGAAAAACTAACTTAGTGAAACTTTCTGGGTTTGTGGCAGAAATTGTGTATTTATATACACTTAAAATTTTTTTAAGCAAAAGTAAAAAGATCCTTAAAGAAAGGAGAATCAGGTAGCCCAAGGGGCTCAACTATGGATGGGTAATTAATGAGTATCTCTTTTTTAACTTTGATAGTTAGGTGATGGTTAACAAAATGTTGAAAGATTGAGGTTACTTTCTTTAAAAAGAAGTATCTTGAGGGAAAAAACTTAAATCTGTGCAAGAAGTCTGTATTTCAATAATAATAATGGCATAGCATCATATTTCAAATGTTGATAATACCATAATACTACAAGAATTTAGTGGAAAATAGATACAATTATAAAGGATCACCCAGACAGTCCAGTGTTGGAGGGTGGACCTCTTCTTCCCAAGTCCAAGACCTGCTGTCTTTCCACTATAAGATGATTAAAGTGTTTAACATGTTTCTAGAAAAACAAGCACTCACAAGACATACTATGGTCCTTATGTGGCAATCTATCCAGAGATATAGAAGATATTCCCCTGTACACGCACCCCTGCTGCATATGTCACATAGTTCTAGAGGGATCTGAGAATTTGTATAAAAACTTTAAACCTTCACTGAGGACATAACTACTTTTCTGTATGCAGAATTACTTCCAATTTTAATGAAAAACATCTTAATTTCCCTCAAGAATATGTATATCCCTCTAAATAGTGAGAATAACAAAATCCAAACAGGTAATTGCTTACTGGAAATTGTAACTAAGAGAGACATTGCATACGAAATGAATTTTTGCTAACAAAAATGAATATTCACTAGGAAGGCAAGCCTGAAGAAAATGAATTCTTACACAAACTTCAAAACACAAAGAACTGAATGTCTCACACTGAAAATGCCCATCGGCACTAAAGAACACACTGCCAGTTTAGCATTAATCTATGAAATGTATCCCTACAGAAACACAGAACCCAATTTGTCTTTTATAAACTCTACACACACATACCCTCTCTCCATTAAAAACATAAGCAGGGCTTCCCTGGTGGTGCAGTGGTTGAGAGTCCGCCTGCCGATGCAGGGGACACAGGTTCGTGCCCCGGGCGGGGAAGATCCCACATGCCGCGGAGCGGCTAGGCCCGTGAGCCACGGCCGCTGCGCCTGCGCGTCCGGAGCCTGTGCTCCGCAACGGGAGAGGCCACAGCAGTGAGAGGCCCGCGTACCGCAAAAAACAAAAAACAAAACAAAACAAAAAACATAAGCAATTGCTTGAAACAAACTCTATCTTCTTTCAAAACTTTTGGCAGAAATAAAATTCTATAGTACCTATAGTCTTAAAACTCTTAGAAATTTCATGCACTGGCAATCATTTAGTACTTAGACATATGACTGTCAAATTTATATACAGTTTCTACTATCCCCAGGCCCATAGGATGTTTTCCTTTGCCATGTGGTATAGTCAGAAATATCCTTGGTACCCTCTTATGGTTATCAGGTAGTCAAAGTAACTAGGTTGGTAGTTTGAAATAGTGATTCCATATCGGTCCACTTTGAAATAATTTTGACCACTGTTATGTTCAAGACAGCATACTAAGAGTACTGGGGGACAGAATACAAACAAAAATCAGCCAAGGTCAGCTTTTCAGTAAATTTGAAACCTCTGACATCAAGAAACCTTTGTGGAGAAGAACAAAAAGAATAGAACTGCTATCATTCTAGTCTCTGTGTTTACGAGCAGGGCTTTTTTTAGATTCCACATGTAAGTGGTATTATACAGTATTTGTCTTTCTCCGTGTGACTTATCTCACTCAGCATAACATCCACAGAGTTCATCCATTTTGTCGCAAATGGCCATATTTCCTTCTTTCTTATTGCTAAATAATATTCTATTGTGTATGTGTATATATACCACATTCTAGGGGTTGAGGGGTGGGGGAATTGGGGAGGTATCGTTTAAGGGTACAAACTTACAACTAGTAGATAAATAAGTCCTGGGGATCTAATGCACTGCATAGTAATTATAGACAACAGTACTGTATTATAAATTTCAAAGTTGCTGAGACTAAATCTTAATTTTTCCATCACAAAAAAGGAATTATAATTATGTAACATGACAGAGGTGTTAACTAATGCTACAGTGTTAATCATATTGCAATATATAAACGTATTAAATCAACACATTGTGCACCTTAAACTTTCACAGTTATCTATCAATTATATCTCAATAAGAATATTAATTAATTTTCCCAGGGAAAAAAAGAGAGAGAAAATTGCCCTACATAATATCAAATCGAAATCTCAATCCTTGCTTTACTTGAGGTAGGATTTCTAATTTCAAATCAAGAATTGGTTATCATCTGAAGCATCCTTGTACCTACATTCTAAGTTCACTCTTGGCAGCACCATTGTTTACAATGTGTCATAAAAGATAAACAGAATATTTATCTTCTGTGCATCTGTAATGAAGAAAGTACAACTAGAGCAAGTGGAAGAGAAGAAAGAAAATGATGAAAACCATGTCAGAAGCAGTTACGTGTAAATGTCAGATTTCATGTCTTGATATCACAGCTTATGTTTTCAAACAGAAGATAATAACTTTCCACAAAGCTACCTGAAAAAACTTAAGCTGTATCATAAACCTTCATGAATTCAGACTAATCATGCATAAGACTGGTCCAAACCAGCTAAAAATTAGAAGAGTAAATTTATAATATATTCAAATTTGAAAGAAATTCAAAATAGAAAATGTCAGTGTTCTTGAAATTTGTTAGATTATAAATTCAGTTTGTTTTCAGCAAAATTCAATCGGAAAACAAATCCCAGACAAAATAAATCATATGGTGGGAAAACTGCTTAAAAGTTTAGAATCAAGATAGACCTTTGGAAGACCATCTTCTTAAAAACAGAAGTCTGGTGGCTCCTAGTCTCCTAGTCTCATCATCATTGAATTGTCCCTGAATATTATGATTTTTGTTTTTATCAAAGGTCATTAAACTATATGAATGTACAATCTGCCTTTAAAATTTAAAAATATTACAGAGGCCATTGCCCATTATGTTATTCAACATCAAATGTTTTGTACTTTAGTCCTTAGTATCACAAGGTACTGTGCAATTAATTACACACAGAAAGTACTTAATAAATGTTTGCATTTTTGAGGACAATATGAAGTTACACTTGTAAATTATATACTCATTTGTATAAAATATATATGTTCTGAAATATCTGAAAACAATATATTCTCTTAAAATAAGTATACATGTTGCAATCTTGTTTATACTGCTGATTGGCTTAGAGTGTGATACAAAGTTAAGTTTCAACAAAACTCCAAATGGATTACAAAAATTTCTAAATTTGTATGTTTCTGATCCATGTTGTATTACATATGCACCAACAAATTAATGGGCAGAAACTCTCCTTTGAACTATCAAAGTTATAAGCTAAAACAAGAACTGGTATATTCTTGTCATGATCAGTTGGTATAAAATATAAATTAATTCACAAAGAAAATAGAATTAAAACTATTGAAAAAAGATAAAACTATAATGGATTCCACAGCAACATATCAAAATTTCACATAATTTTACTCTAATGCATACATTTACCCAACCTTAATACATATTTTGAAGTACAAAATGATTCTGAATTATATCCACCAATGACTTTTGGAACATCTAATAAATATTATTCATTCATTCCATACCCTGTGTTCTTGAAGAAGAACTGAGTGTCAAATATTCACCTTCACTCTGAAATCAGATGCCCTAAAGGACAGCTCTAGACCTCAGGCTGTGATCCCTTTATGGAGGGAGGGAACATTAATAATCACAGAAATCAGAAATTTTCTGCATCTCTTGAGAGAAAGGTATTAATATAGCTAATAAAAACTAACATTGACTAAATACTTATTAAGTACCAAGGCATATGCCAAGTGGTTCACAGGTATTATATCACTGAATCCTCCCAATAGTCTTATAAGGTTGGTACTCTTATTATGTTCATTTTAAGTAAAACTGGAGATCACAGAGGTTAATCTACCCAAGGACACAAAAGTAGGAATTGACAAAATAATATCCAAAGCCAGAATTTTTGGCTCCAGTCAGTGCTATATTGAATCAGTATCATAAGAAATTATTCCCCCAACTTTTCAAAAAAAAAAGTGCAAAAACAGAACAGGTAAAGAAAAGTTTGTCTGAAAATGTCTAAATAACAACGAAATAAAATAAAAGCCAAATAAAATATATTTCATCATTTTATTTGAAGTTTAGTTCATGTTTGAAGACTTAGATAAAAAATCATTTGGATGAGATAGAAAATATTTACTACGGGAAAGTAATTTTTTTGTGTGTGTGTGTGCGGTACACGGGCCTCTCACTGCCGCAGCCTCTCCCCCTGCGGAGCACAGGCTCCGGACGCGCAGCCTCAGTGGCCATGGCCCACGGGCCCAGCCGCTCCGCGGCACGTGGGATCCTCCCGGACCGGGGCACGAACCCATGTCCCCTGCATCGGCAGGCGGACTCTCAACCACTGCGCCACCAGGGAAGCCCTGGGAAAGTAGTTTTTAAAGATTTAATAGGGCTTCCCTGGTGGCGCAGTGGTTAAGAATCCGCCTGCCAATGAAGGGGACACAGGTTCGAGCCCTGGTCCAGGAAGATCCCACATGCCGCGGAGCAACTAAGCCCGTACACCACAACTACTGAGCCTGTGCTCTAGAGCCCATGAGCCACAACTACTGAGCCCACGTGCTACAGCTACTGAAACCCGCACGCCTAGAGCCCGTGCTCCGCAACAAGAGAAGCCACTGCAATGAGAAGCCTGCGCACCACAACTAAGAGTAGCCCCCACGCACCGCAACTAGAGAAAGCTGGTGGCAGCAACAAAGACCCAATGCAGCCAAAAATAAATTTATTTAAAAATAAAGTTAAATTAAAAAATAAAGGTTTAATAAAAATTTAGTCTTCACGGTTCATTCTGTGGCAGTTCCTGTTGCTTGGTTACCATGAGGCAGAGAAAACCAACTACATAAGAATTATCACAACCATACTAATTAATTTCTTATCTCTCTGTTCTACTCTTGTGTTGAATTACAAAATAGAGCAAATAAAGCTATATCATATGCCTAAAAATAGCCACTTAATACATAAACTAATGCTTTCTTCATTCTTCGTTGAGTCTTCTAAACTCCTACGTATAAAAGTAATAAATATATCTTTAATTTCAGTGAGAAAATGCCTTATAGCATCTGACCAATGAGTCATCCAAACTGTTCTGTTGCTGACCTGTTTCTGATAAACACTATGGGGATAAGAAATGAAATGAGTAACGTACAGTCCAGATAAGGAACATGTAAAGTGAACATCTGTGCTTTTGCTGACTGAAGCTCCTCACACCTTTTTTCTAGCAATAAAACCGCTATTACCTGGGGGAAACCATTTCTTGTCCTTCAAGCAGAGTTGAACTTAACATATCCCAGACCACAGAGATGGGCACAAAACTCCTAATTGAACAAAGTTCTCCATCTCCTTGGCCACAGCAATTGGAGACATTATCCAAGAAGTCTAATCATACTTTTCAGTGACGTTTACTACATAATCAATAAGAGAGAGCTTTGGAGTCTCTCCTCTGGATTGTGATCTGTACAGATATAAACTTGGGTTTACAGTAGCTATATTTTCTGCCATTTGGGGACATCTTGTCTGATAATGAAATCAATAAACAGAAGCAGAGCTGAGTGATAGAATGGCATGTGGAGTCAGCTCTTCCTTTGCCCTTTACAGTTACATGAGCCAACAAACTTCCTTTTTGCCTAAGCTAGTTTGATCTGAGTTTCGTTTGCAAACAAAAAAATTGACAGATACAATTCTCTCAGTCATGGAGTTACTTAATTTCCTCTTGAATATAGTTACATATAGGAACCTAGGATTTAAAGGTGAGCTCTTTGAGATTACTACCAGTTGTAAAAAGTTATATTTCCTTTTATTTGTCTTTAAAGTATCTCAAATGTCCAGTAGCAGTAGCAAATTGGAATTCTGTGAGTACACACACCCATGGCTGTATCTATAGTCAACAATAGTTGGGGAGAATGATAATGAAAAAAAAAAAATCTCTTCCAAAAACTACCTCATTGCACTATCATAAGGCCTTAAACACACCTTAAATTCTATCACCAGAGGTTCTTTCCTTATGTTAAGCCTCACCATTTCCCTGCAGTCCTCTTATGAGGGATAAATAATATAGAGGCACTTACATCTCAGTGTGAATTACTCAGACAATTTTTCTCCATGACAGGGAAAGAGTAGGTGCCAAAAAGTTTCAAAAAGAAGGTAGAAAGTAAAAGGATCAAGAGAATAAGAAGAAAAGCCACAGAAGGAAAATATTTGCAAAAGACATATCTGGTAAAGGACTGTTATCCAAAATATACAAAGAACTCTTAAAATTTAACAGTAAATACCAAATGTAAAATAGATAGCTAGTGGGAAGCAGCCACATAGCACAGGGAGATCAGCTCGGTGCTTTGTGACCACCTAGAGGGGTGGGATAGGGAGGGTGGGAGGGAGGGAGACGCAAGAGGGAAGAGATATGGGAACATATGTATATGTATAACTGATTCACTTTGTTATAAAGCAGAAACTAACACACCATTGTAAAGCAATTATACTCCAATAAAGATGTTAAAAAAAATTTGACAGTAAAAAAACCAAACAACCTGATTAAAATATGGGCAAAAGATTGGAACAGACACCACACCAAAGAAGACATACAGACATCAAATAAGCATATGAAAAAAAGTTCAATGTCATATGTCATTCGGGACTTGCAAATTAAAATGACATATCACTCCACATCTATTAGAATAACCAAAATCCAAAACACCGACAACACCCAAATGCTGGCAAGGATGTGGAGCAAGAGGAACTCTCATTCACTGCTGGTGGGAATACAAAATGGCACAGGCACTTTGAAAGACTGTTTGGCAGTTCTTACAAAATCAAGCATACTTTAACCATGCAAACCATCAATTGCTCTCCTTGACATTCACTCAAATGAGCTGAAAACTTATGTACACACAAAAATCTGCACATGAATGTTTACAGCAGCCTTATTCATAATTGCCAAAATTTGGAAGCAACCAATATGTCCTTCAATACGTAAATGGATAAATCACCGTGGTACATCCAGACAATGAAATATTATTAAGTGCTAAAAAGAAACAAACTACAAAGCCACTAAAAAACATGTAGGAACCATAAATGCATATTGCTAAGCCAAAGAAACCAGTCTCAAGAAGCTAAATACTGTATAAATCCAATTATTTGACACACTAGAAGAGTCAAAACTATAGAGACAGTAAAAAGACCACTAGTTGACAAGGGTTTTGTGGGAGAGAGGGATAAATAGGTGGAGCATAGAAAATATTTAGGGCAGTGAAACTGTTCTGTAATGTACTATAATGGTCATCATGATATACATGTCATCACACATTTGTCAAAACTCATAGAATGTATAACATAAAAAGTAAACCCTAATGTTAACCATGGACTTTGATCGATAATGATGTGTGACTGATGTTCATCGATTAATAATAAATGTGCCACACTGGTGCACTGGTATGGGATGTTAATGGTGGGAAAGTCTTTGCATGTGTAGAGTCTTTGCCTATGGTAGAGAGGAGCTGTGTAGGAACTCTTTGTACTTTCTGTTCAATTATCCTGTGAAGCTAAAAATACTCTAAAAAAATAAATTCTATTATTTTTTAAGTAAAAGCAATGAAACAGGTGAAGACCAAGAGTCAGCAAATGGTACATATCACAATTTCCTTATGCCTATCACTCTTCAACATAGGATTTAGGGCCTACTATTCAGATAACAAACATTTATTGAAAACCTACTACGTGTCTAGTACTGTGCTTGGTGCCTTGGAAATTAAATACAAATAGCCATTTCCCATATGCAGCTTACAGTCTAACAGAGAGGAGTAAGACAACAAAGAAATAATTATAAAATTACAGATTATAATAAGGGAACACTAGATAATATTTGAATGCCAGTGAGACTGGTTCAGTTAAAAAGAAACAGTAAGAAAGAAATCTAAAATGCAAGAGAAAGAGAGGTGGTAAATTAAGAAGGACACCAAGATGGTATGAAAGGATGGAATCCAGAATATAGGTAGAAGCCTTGTTCTTTGGTAGGAGAGAAATTTCTCCATTATAGCAGAAGAAGAGGCATATAAAGAGAATATTTGCAGGCACCCCAGTGGGAAGGTATAAGCCTTCCCATCAGGTGAATAGAAACTTCCTTTGGGGGTATGTGTGATGGATAGCAAAGGTAGAAAGAGCCAAAATAATCCTGTGAAATCTATTTAACAAATGGCACCATCTTTTTGGCAGGCAAAGAAAATGGCTTTTATCATGGTGGCCCTTGTGATGTGAACCAGGTCCAGAGCACAATTATATTAGAGTTTATGGCTTACAGAGATCAAGGTTAAAGCCATACTAACAAGAGAAATGTCTCTGTTCATATGAATTAGACTGTATCTTCACTGAGCTTGCCTTGGTAAGGTATATACTTGTTTCTTAAATAAACAATGAGAAAATCAGCCACTGTGGCTAGAGGGAAGAATAACCTGGAAGTGGAATACCCACACTGGTCTTCATTCGGGGCACCCTCCATCATCAGAGTCAGCACAACTGAGTAGGTTAGGAGTATCAGCAGCATCAGCCAAAGCCTGAAACAGTCTTGTTACATAAGGCAAAGGGGAAGGAAAGAGGTGGACTGACATGGCCTCCTCTACAGTAGAGTTCTCTGAAGCACAGTGTGTGGACCTGAGTAGGATTTGAGAGAGTGAGGGAGGGAGGGAGGAAGGGAAAGAGGGAGGGAGGGAGGGCGGGAGGGAGGGAGGGAGGGAGGGAAGGAAGGAAGGAAGGAAGGAAGGAAGGAAGGAAGGAAGGAGAAAGAAGAAAGGGAAAGAAAGGGAAAGAAAGGGAAAGAAAGAAAGAAAAATGGGGATTAATGGGAACTACAGAGAGAGACCTAGAGAGAGAGAACACTCACTTGAGACAGCTTCTCTTAGAAGGTCTGAGTGTGCTAGTCCCTTTACTAAGTCACATAAAATGATTTCTGTTCCTCCAACATGATATGGCTTTTCTGAGATTCTTCCAGTGAATGTCTGATATGGAGTAGACAGGGGAGAAAGGAAGAATTTAGGGGAGTAACTAGCACTGGTTCACCCTAGTGGATTACTCTAGGCCAGAGGACATGGGTTACCAGGAGGGAGAGAGCCACAGACGTCGTGTCAAAAAAAGGATGACTGAGAGAAACCCTGTCACAACTGGGTCACAGAAATATGAGGCAACATCTTCAGTTAGAGTTTTAAACAGAGAAGATATGAAATAGTTTTTGTGACAAATAGAAGAATTGATACTCCAGTACAATACAGGTTGCTGGAAAGCATTAGGAGCACACTTAGGAAAGAAGAATTTTGTTTTGAGCCTTACCTCTGTCATCTATTAGCTGGGTGATATTTTTGACAATACGCTTAGCCCCTTTGAACCTGAGTTCCCTTGACTGTAAAATGGGGATACTAAAACCAATAATATAAGGCTGTAGAAAGGATTAAATGAGATTATGTATGTAAAGGTCTTTATACATATTAAATCCTTTTAAAAATATTTGTTTCTTTTCTGATTTCATAGCTTTCAAGATTAGTAAGCTTTACTAAACTGTAGGGTCTTTTTTCTTAGGTCAATACTCACCTGAGAGTTTTTGCCTGGGTAAAGTGTTAACACTAGGTGGATACAAAATTAACATACAAAAATCAGTAGCATTTCTATACACTAACAATAAATTACATAAAAAATAAATTTTAAAAAGGATCCCATTTACAAAAGCATCAAAAACAATAAAGTACTCAGGAATAAATTTAACCAATTAGATGAAAGATCTTTATACTGAAAATTACGTTGATAAAAAAATCAAAGAAGACACAAATAAATGGAAAAGCATCCCATGTTCATGAATTGGAAGAAGTAATATTTCTTAAATGTCTATACTACCCAAAGCTATCTATAGACTTATTGAAATCCCTGTCAAGATTCCAGTGGCATATTTTACAAGAACAGAAAAAAAAAATCTAAAATTCATATGGAACCACAAAAGATCCCCAAATAGCAAAAGCAATCTTGAGAAAGAAGAGTAAAGCTGGAGGCATTCTACTTCCTGATTTCAAACTATATTACAAAGCCCTTGCAATTCAAAAAGCATGAGTTTTGAGAGCCTATAAATAAACCCATGCATATGTGATCAACCAATATTTGAAAAGACAGCCAAGAATCCTCAGTGGAGAAAAGACTGTCCCTTTAATAAATGGTGCTAGGAAAATTGGATATTCACATGTAAAAGTATGAAACTAGACCCTTATCTCACACCACTTACAAAAATTAACTTGAAATGGATTAAAGACTTGTGACACCTGAAACCGTAACACTCCTAGAACAGGAAAAACTCCTTGACATGGGTCTTGACAATGATTTTTTTATTGGCGTATAATTGATTTACAACATTTTATTAGTTTCAGATGTACAACATAGTGATTTAATATTTTTATAGATTATACTCCACTTAAAGTTATTACAAAACAATGGCTATATTTCCCTGGGCAATGATTTTTTGGATATGACAACAAAAGCACAAGCAACAAAATCAAAATGAATAAGAGGGACTACATCAAACTAAAAAGCTTCTGCACAACAACAGAAATGAATGACAAAATGAAAAGGCAACCTACAAGTAGGAGAAGATATTTGCAAATCATATATCTCATAAGGGGTTAATACCCAACATACACAAAGAACTCATACAACTCAATAGCAAATAAACAAATAATCCAATTTTAAAATGGGCAAAGGACCTAAAGTCACATTTTTCCAAAAAAAGATATGTAAGTGGCCAACAGGTACATTAAGAAGTGCTCAACATCACTAATCATTAGAGAAATGCATATCAAAATCAAAATGAGATATCACCTCATGCCTGTTAGAGTGACTATCATCAAAAAGATAAGACATAAATGCTATTGAGGATTTGGAGAAAAAGGAACCCTTGTGCACTGGTGGTGAGATTGTAAACTGGTGCAACCACTATGAAAAACACTATGTACGTGCCTAAAAAAATTAAAAGTAGAACTACCATATGATCCAGCAACTTCAATTCTGGGTATATATCCAAAGGAAATGAAATCACTAAGTGAAAGGGCTATCTGCACCCCCATGTTCACAGCAGTATTATTTACAATCGCCAAGACATGCAAACAATCTAAGTGTTCACCAACAGATGAATGGATAAAGAAAATGTGGCATATATAGGTGTGTGTGTGTGTATATATATGTGTGTGTATATATATATATATATATATAAAACAATATATCATTCAGTTACTTAAAAAAAAGAGGGAAATCCTGCCATTTGGGAAAATGTGGGTGGATCTTGAGGGCATTATGCTGAGTGAAATAAGGTAGACAGAAAAAGACAAATACTGTGTTCGCACTTATATGTGGAATTTTTAAAAAAATCAAACTCATAGGAAAAGAGATCACATCTGTTGTTACAAGCAGTAGGGTATGTATGGGGTGGGGGAGTTGGATGAAGGTAGTCAGAAGGTACAAACTTCAGGTTATAAGATAAATAAGTCCTGGGGATGTGGTGTGCAACATGATGACTATAGTTAACATTGCTGTATGGTAGATTTGAAAGTTGCCAAGAGAGTAAATTCTAAAAGCTCTCACAACAAGGAAAAAACCATTTTTTGTATCTCTGTGAAATGATGGATGTTAATTAAACTTACTGCAGTAATCATTTCACAACACATAAAATGCAGGCCACTATGCTGCGTAACTTCAACTTATACAGTGCCATATGTCAATTATATCCCAATAATACTGAGAGAAAAAAAGGAATTAGGGGAAAAGTGTTAACATTTGGACTATTACTCCTAAATTGCTTCAGGCATTTTGAGCATTGTTAATTGTTCAGGGTATATACAATTCTTGAGTCAGTGGGCTAACCACTATATCCAGATTATGTTTTTACTCAAGTTGGTCTTAGGACCTCTAAAAGTATAAAGTATCAAAAGAATTTCAATGAGATTTATTTCTACCTAGAAGACAGTCTTTCCAGAATTTAAAAAAAAAAGGCTTTTAAAAATCCCTATCTACGAGTTATTTTTATGTTTTCAATATGTCATTGGTCACATTGGCTCAAGACGGCAAGTAGAAGGACATGCTCTCACTCCCTCTTGCGAGAGCACTGGGAACACAACCAACTGCTGAACAATCATCGCAGGAAGACAGGAGAACTCACAACAAAAGATACCCCACATCCAAAGACAAAGGAGAAGCCACAACAAGAAGGTAGGAGGGGCGCAATCACAATAAAATCAAATCCCATAACTGCTGGGTGGGTGACTCACAAACTGCAGAAAACTTATACCACAGAAGTCCACCCACTGGAGTTAAGGTTCTGACCCCACATCAGGCTTCCCAACCCGGGGGTCTGGCAACATGAGGAGGAATTCCTAGAGAATCAGACTTTGAAGGCTAACGGGATTTGATTGTAAGACTTTGACAGGACTGGGGGAAAGAGAGACTCCACTCTTGGAGGGCACACACAAAGTAGTGTGTGCAATGGGACCCAGGGGAAGGAGCAGTGACCCCATAGGAGACTGAAACAGACATACCTGCTAGTGTTGGAGGGTCTCCTTCAGAGGCGGGGAGTGGCTGTGTCTCACCGTGAGGACAAGGACATTAGCAGCAGAAGTCCTGGGAAGTACTCCTTGACGTGAGGCCTCCCAGAGTCCGCCATTAGGCCCACGGAAGAGCCCAGATAGGCTCCAGTATTGGGTTGCCTCAGGCCAAACAACCAACAGGGAGGGAACTCAGCCCCACCCATCATCAGAAAAGGAGATTAAAGTTTTACTGAGCTCTGCCTACTAGAGCAACACGCAGCTCTATGCAAAACCAGTCCCTCCTATCAGGAAACTTGAACAAGCCTCTTAGATAGATTCATCCACCAGAGGGCAGACAGAAGAAGCAAGAAGAACTACAGTCCTGCAGCCTGTGGAACAGAAACCACATTCACAGAAAGATAGACAAGATGAAAAGGCAGAGGACTATGTACCAGATGAAGGAACAAGATAAAACCCCAGAAAAAAAACTAAATGAAGTGGAGACAGGCAAACTTCCAGAAAAAGAATTCAGAATAATTATAGTCAAGATGATCCAGGACCTCAGAAAAAGAATGGAGGCAAAGATCAAGAAGATGCAAGAAATGTTTAACAAAGACATAGAAGAATTAAAGAGCTAACAAACAGAGATGAACAATACAATAACTGAAATGAAAAATACACGAGAAGGAATCAATAGCAGAATAACTGAGGCAGGAGAACAGATAAGTGACCTGGAAGACAGAATGGTGGAATTCACTGCTGTGGAACAGAATAAAGAAAAAAAAATGAAAAGAAATGAAGACAGCCTAAGAGACCTCTGGGACAACATTAAACACAACAACATTCACATTATAGGGGTCCCAGAAGAAGAGAGAGAGAAAGGACCAGAGAAAATATTTGAGGAGATTATAGTCGAAAATTTCCCTAACACGGGAAAGGAAATAGCCACCCAAGTCCAGGAAGCCCAGCGAGTCCCAGACAGGATAAAGCCAAGGAGAAACATGCCAAGACATATAGCAATCAAATTGACAAAAATTAAAGACAAAGAAAAATTACTGAAAGCAGCAAGGGAAAAACGACAAATAACATACAAGGGAATTCCCATTGGAGTTCCCTGCGCCACAAGGGAAGCCCCCAAGATATTTTTTGATCCACCTCCTAGAGCAATAGAAATAAAACCAAAAATAAACAATTGGGACCTAATGAAACTTCAAAGCTTTTGCACAGCCAAGGAAACCATAAACAAGATGAAAAAGCAACCCTTAGGAGAAAATATTTGCAAATCAATAATAAGACAAAGGATTAATCTCTAAAATATATAAACAGCTCATGCAGCTCAATATTAAAAAAAGAGGGCTTCCATTGTGGCGCAGTGGTTGAGAGTCTGCCTGCCGACGCAGGGGACACGAGTTCGTGTCCTGGTCCGGGAGGATCCCACGTGCCGCAGAGCAGCTGGGCCCGTGAGCCATGGCTGCTGAGCCTGCACGTCCAGAGCCTGTGCTCCGCAACGGGAGAGACCACAACAGTGAGAGGCCCGCATACCACAAGAAAAAAAATATGTATATATATATATATATATATATATATATATATATATAAAAAAGAAACAACCCAATCTAAAAATGGGCAGAAGACCTAAATAGACATTTCTCCAAAGAAGACACACAGATGGCCAAGAAGCACATGAAAAGCTGCTCAACATCACTAATTATTAGAGAAATGCAAATCAAAACTACAATGAGGTATCACCTCACACCAGTTAGAATGGGCATCATCAGAAAATCTACAAACAACAAATGCTGGAGAGGGTGTGGAGAAAAGGGAACCCTCTTGCACTGCTGGTGGGAATGTAAATTGATACAGCCACTATGGAGAACAGTATGGATATTCCTTAAGAAACTAAAAATAGAACTACCATACGACCCAGCAATCCCACTACTGGACATATACCCAGAGAAAACCGTACTTCAAAAAGACACATGCACCCCAATGTTCATTGCAGCACTACTTATAATAGCCAGGTCATAGAAGCAACCTTAAATGCCCACTGACGGATGAATGGATAAAGAAGATGTGGTACATATATACAATGGAATATTACTCAGCCATAAAAAGGAATGAAAATGGGTCATTGGTAGAGATGTGGATGGATCTAGAGACTGTCATACAGAGTGAAGTAAGTCAGAAAGAGAAAAACAAATATCATATATTAACGCATATATGTGGAACCTAGAAAAATGGTATAGATGAACCGGCTTGCAGGGCAGAAACTGAGCCACAGATGTAGAGAACAAACATATGGACACCAGGCGGGAAAGTGGCGGGGGGTGGGGGGATGAATTGGGAAATTGGGATTGACATATATACACTAATATGTATAAAATGGATAACTAATAAGAACCTTCTCTATAAAAAAATAAATTAAATAAAATTTTAAAAAATACATTGCTACTGGCATGTGCAAGCTAAAAAAAAATATGTCATTGGTAAACTAATCATGAGAATGCAATTTGGTGCAACTGCTTTTATTTGAAAGAAACAGAAAAATGGGGTTTTGGATTTCCAGTGGGGTTTTGTATTATTTGTTTTCTGAGTTATTTGAAATTCCACCATGCTGCATGAAGTTCTCATACTTTCGTGTATATCAGAATCACTGCAGATGCATTTTAATAAAGTTTCAAGGCCTCAACTCCAGAACATCTGATTCTTTAGGTCTGAGTGACACCAAAGAATATGCATTTTTCGCCAGCATCCCAGGTAATACTAATGCAGGTGGTCATTAATGCCCATTTTGAGGAAGACTTAGAGCCTAGACAACATGTACATTTGCTTTGGAATAATTATTTGGTTTTTACCATGTGAAGAATCTAAAGAAACTCATATTCACTTTTTTTTTTTTAAACATAGTCACAGGGCTTCCCTGGTGGCACAGTGGTTGAGAGTCCGCCTGCCGATGCAGGGGACACGGGTTCGTGTCCCGGTCCGGGAAAATCCCACATGCCGCAGAGCGGCTGGGCCCATGAGCCATGGCCACTGAGCCTGCGCGTCCAGGGAAGACCCCATATTTACTTTCATATACAGACCACAATCAATTCACTTCTGGAAAAAAGAAAAAGTCCTCCCATAATTTGAATTTTTGTTCACTTTGAGTGTTACACCTTATGAATACATTATACACAGAGTTTGAATTGTTAGTTCTACAACATTTTCCATGATAAAGGTCCATATGATGCATATATTTGTTTCATTAGAGGCTCGGACAGCTGTTTAAATTATCACTTGATAGTGTAAGAGCAATCCTTTTACATTTTCCTTTGTCTATGAAAATATTTACTTTGAAGCCCCAAGAATTACCAAGCCTCTCCTACCTTTAAGATCTTTATGTACAAAGGGAGGGATCTCCTGAAATTTTCTTGGGAATTTCCCCCAAGATGTTTACTAAGTACATCTTGTCTAATCCTTTGCAGGGCTCCTGTAAGACATATTTCTTTACGCTTAGTGAAGAGAACATTACAAACAAAAACTTGCAATCTTATGTAGAATTCAAGCCAGATAAAACTTGGAAAACAACTATATGTCTTTCAGAGGATTGCCTTTCAGCAGCATTGAAAATGCATATTTCAGATACCAAATAGCAGATAAATGTAATGCTTTCCAAGATGGAACATAAGGTCCCAGTCTATTTTAAGAGGAAGAAAAGATTGGAAAATATCCCAGAAATGTCATTGTGGGAGCAGGTTGAACAACCCACTAGTATAAAAAGAATTTTTCTTTAAAAAAAGCAATCACATCACACATTTATTAAATTTAGGGAGGACAGTAGAATAAAAAGTGTTAGATTTCCTTAGGGAAAAATATTCAAGTGAAACTAAGTCCTGAACTATAATTGAATATTACAGTTTAGTAGATGGTGTTCAAAATCATGGGACCAGAAGGCACTATAGACATTCATATAATCATTTTCCTGCCTCACTTGAGTCCTAACCACTAAGTCACCTAAGATTAATAAATAATCTATCTCAGTTCGAATGCCTGCAGAGGAAGAAATTTTATAAATCCCTCATTTACCTCTTCAATAACCAATGCACAGTTTGAATCTATTTCATTCAAATAAATTATCTTGTATTCAATCCAAAAATATTAATACCCCACTATGTGTTGGTTTAAAAACTGGCCCCTGTAAACAGAGGGCAGGGAGAGACCAAAGAAAGAGGCAGAGCACTCCAGATTGGTAGGTGGAAGATTTAATAAGCAAGGGAATTTATGAGACTTGTCTTGGGAGGCTGTAAGACTAATATATCACCACACCCACCCACCAGAATATTAAAAGCTTGTATAGAGGCCTTAATGGGGTTCAGGCACATATACCATCCAGATAGTGTCAACAACACATTGTTCTCTCAAAGACTGCATCCTTGAAAATGACTCCCACTGTAGGAACCATGAGGAGAGGGTACATTCCAAGCATAGGGGAGGCAGGTGAGGAGCCTCTGATTGCCCCAGTCCAGCTCACAGGTCAAACAGTGGTCATGTTCTCTAGATTACCTTCTCCAACACTATGTATAAGATCCATCCAAAACCTCCACCCAAAACCTGAGAAATTTAGTCAATCACAAGGCATCTTAGATACATAAAATGAAACAGTTATTCCAATGAGGACATTATGCAAAACTATGGTTTTTAACTCTTTGCCCGTACTACCCCTTCCCCTTTCAATATCCAACCATCTATAACCCCCAAATCACAGTATAAACATTGGTAGGAACTTAAAGTTTTCAGCTCAAGAATCCTTGAATACTTGCTTCAATTGCAACCTCTAAACATTTAATTTGTTGATATTTGATAGGACAATGATATTCACAGATCTACAATCTGTAGATGCTATTGGCATGTATTTATATTACATTAGAAATGACATACATATTGTTAGAGAAGAGGAAAACATTCAAACTTCTAGGGGTCCTCCTCAATACCTTATTCAGGTGGGAGAAAATAATAGGCAGGAGATGGACTGTAAAATGACTGTAAAATGAATAATCACTACCTGTAGCCCACTACTAGAAGATCTGAATTTTTGGAGAGGTAAGATTTTTATGGACAGAACAGAGGAAGCAGTGGCCACTCTATCAATTTTTGAGTTATGCTCTTATAAGGGGAATATTGGTCCCCTCTATAGTGATCTGTTCCAATATTACAAGTTCATGCATGATTGATGGGCATTTGGAGCTCCTCCCCTGATTATCAGCAGAACCCAGCTCCTACACTTACCTCCAGCTCTGCCTTCTCTATTATGATTCTGGAACAAAAGGATGAGGTTCTGCAAACACAATATGTTGACCTGGCCCAGTGTTCTCATTCTATTGCACACTTTCAAGTGATTTGTCTTTGTCATGTTTCCCAGTGTCAGAATGATCCACTGCATATATTTTTCATTCAGAATCTTGTCTGAAGTGTCCAAAGTAAAAAGTAATTATATGGTTGTTAATTGATGATACTATGTTATTAAGCAAATTTACTAACTTCACACACAAAAAAAAAAGGTTTTGGTTTTTATCTTTACTTGCACTCATGCGTTCTTATAAATCCTCTTGGCTTCACCTGTCTTATATTCCAGTCTCCACTGCAGCAAGTTCATCATAGAGTCTGACTAGCTTCACACAGTACCTCCATCCCACTCTACACATCTCTTTCCTCCACTCCTAAGCTTCAGTATGGATATACTGACACATATACAACCTTGAAGGTAATTCTCCATGGAGAAAAGTTGGTCAATGGTGAACAGAATCCAATGAATCGATGTTTCTCCCTTCCTCCTCTCACTCACAAACAGATGGTCCTGGGATACATGGCTTCTCAGATAATACCCAGGCTTCCATTGTAGTAATCAACTCATATTCTTCTGTTGGTTCTCTTTTTTTTCTGGCCTGATTCCTGGGTTTATTACCCAATAAAGTACTTATACAAAAGTTTTCAACTTAGGTTCTGCTCTCTAGGGGAACCCAAGTAAGATAGGCAGTAATTTTCATTTTTATGCTGGTTTCCTAAAAATAATCCTCCCAACTGACTTAGTTGTAAGTCAGTTGAGAGAAGAGGACAGGACAAATAGAAAATATATTTATAATGGTTTTCCTCAACTAAAACTCCAGATATAGACATACAGACTGTGTATATATATTCTAGTTCTAGATACTATTCAGTGTGATTGCCCTACTTCTTAAAGTCGCTTTTCTCCTCATAAAAATACACCTCTTTTAGAAGATAAATTCCTTTAAAAATAGTAACCTATGTCAAAATATTCAATTAACTCACTTTTTTAAAAGCCCCTTTAAAGCTTAATTGAAATAACATGCATTTTTTGAAGTATTCTCTCCACTCCCATTTCTGGTAATCCTGTTCATGCCTTCTTCACTTCCCCAATATCAGCTGTAATATTCTACTTTTAAAAGAAACTTAAATGTGTGATAAACAATAGAATTTGGTTACTTTTTTTTAAGTACAGTAATGATCAACAGAATAGCCACCCTTAAGCCTAATTAATACTACATAAACAAAGTTGTGCTTTTTCCATTTTAATATCTAGAAAATTAAGGGGAAAATAATACTCTTCCAATAATATAGAAGACTGAACTAACATAAACCCCTATCTCACTATAAAAACAGGGAAAGGATTAATAAAGTATAACTCCAACTTTTTATATATAAAGATGAACTGGTAGATGCAAAAGCCAATGTATCAGGTGCCCAAGGATATAATTCCTGGATATAAGCCCTAAGGACTTCAGAGCTGGGGCTTCAAATACCAGACAAGGTCAGGAGATGTGCCTTGAGCTTATATAAGGCAAAGAGCTGGAATCAATCTTCTTGCAAAGTAGGAAGCTTTGAATTGATGCCATTCCATAAAAATGAGAATGGAATAGTTTCACCAAACAACTCAGGAAGCAGCAAGGAAACTTACTGTGTGCCTAGAATTCAGTGGAAGTTAAATGAATCCCATGAAAAATGAAACATCAAAGTTACACCTGTACACGAGTAAGGAGTCCAAATTTATACTACTCATATGGTGCTGAAATCTAAAGCCCAGAATTTAACATAAAAATTAGTGAAATCCTAGAACTGTGGCAGAAACAAACCCAAAATTCTTCTGTAGAAACACTGTCTATATTTAGGGTGCAGGGAATTCCCACAGAATAAACATACTCATTGAAAATAAGCGTATAATGCATACAAAGGAATAATACACATGATAAATAATAATTAGACAGAACTAACAGGAGAATTAGAAATCCAAGAAACTTGAGATACTAAATCAGTCCCAAGATAAATTTTTAAGTGTTTAAAAGAAGGAATGAAAAACTTAATGAGCACAGTGTGCTCTTATTTTAATAAAAATAACATAAATTTTTAAATATAATATTTGACACTAAAATTTTAATAGGCTAAACAAATGGTTAAACACAGGAAGAAGCAGAACTGGTTAAGCTGAAGGGAAAAATGGTAAACTGGAGAAGAGATCCAAAGAAGTTACACAGAATGTAGCACCAATAAAAAAGATGAAAAACACAGAAGAGGGGTTAGGAGATAGGGAATAGGGGGTTTAGAATGAGAAAATTCAACATACATTCAATATGAGTTCCAGTAAAGAGGGAATAAAGAAAACTAAGGAGAGGTAAGAGTAAATGAATAAAAATATCTCCTTAATTGAAAAAAGCAGAGGACTTATAGAGGCAAATAACAATAAATTTCTACCTAAACACTTCAGAGTAATATTGAAAATCACCTATGATAAAGAGAAAAATATTTTTAAAAAACCAAGATTAACAATTCTCAAAGAAATAACAATTAGACAAAGAGTAGACTCTCCATAAACAGCAACAAAGGCCGAACAGAATTACTCCTTCAAGGTGTTGAGAAAACAGTCATTTGAAATTAGAAAACCAGATAAAACAGCATTCAAGAGTAACATAAAATGAAACCATTTTCAGAAAAACAAAGAATGAGATAGTTTACCACCCGGAGATTCTTTTTGAAAAAAAGTATTAAAGGGCATGTGTCAGGAAGGAGAAAATTAACCACAGAAGAAAAAGTAAAGTGCAAGAAACAATAACTAGCAAAAATTACTGGAAAATAGTTTGGTAAATCTAAATAAGCATCAAAATATACATATATGAAATATTTGTATTTATAATATATAATTATATACAATCTTTACTATACATAATAATTATATTAGTAAATTATATTAAATTATATTAAATATGTACTATAACATATATTTAATATTTTATATTAAATGATATTATCTATAATTTATAATACTTATATATAAAGGATTACTATTTAAACCCAGAAAGAATTCTTATAAGTCAATTAAAGATGAGACAAGACCATAAAATATTTAAATGGCAAAGGATATGAACAGTTAATAGATTAAAATTTCCAAATTGTTAACAAATATATGAAAGGCTCTTTGTCCTAACTCTATGTTCTGACTAGTAATCAAGGAAATAAAAATTAAGACATTGATCTTTCATATCTATCAAATTTGAAAACCTTAAATTAAGATCAGGATTTTCATAAACATGGGAAAACAGGAATTTTCATTATAGTATCTGTGGGAGTACAAATTGGTACAATCCCTTTGGAATGAAATTTACCAATATCTAAAAGACTTTAAAGTCTGCTTAGCACACCATCCAGCAATTCCCCTCGCAAGAGTATGTAAGAAACTAGGGAATTCTAGGGGAATTCCTAGAGAAACTCTCTTACATATGCCCAAGAAAACATGTACAAAAATGTTTAAAGTAGCAAAATACTGAAAGCAATCTAAAATCAAATAAATCGTGGGATTTTATGTAATATAACAGTTAAAATGAATGAATTAGATCAATATCATCCAGATTCTTCTTGAAAAACTAATGTTGAGTGAAAGAAGCAAGTTAGAGAATATTAAATACAATAAATTACAACATTGTCCAGGTACAGTTTTTAAACATTAAATGGTATAATCTATATGCAAACTTATCATAATATGTCAATAGGCAAGCTAGAAGACTAGCTTTCCATTTTATTACTGATTTATTTTGGGTAAATGTAATTTCTATTTCATGGAGAGTAAAGAGGGTTTTGGATTCATTACTGTCTTATTGCTGATTTTTGTTTTATTTCTATTTCATGGACAGTAAAGAAAGTTTATTTAAAAAGAAAACACTTCAAGTTCTTACTACTTAAGCATGTTTAAGCAAAAGGAAGCATTAAAAATCACATTATTTTTAAAGATGATGGAAGTTTGGTGAACCAAATATTTGATTTGATTATCCCCTACCTTCATCCTAAATAATTTTTTAAATCTTTCAAATATTTGTAACATCCCAAATTTTAGTAAGGCTGTTGACTCATTTAATGATTTCCATATTTTGCAAACCTCTAAGTCAACCATGTGAAAGAAAATAATTTACAATTTTAACATTGTAATACCATAATTTTGATTGAAGAAGATATCTTTCAGCAATTTTTATTATTTATTCCATGCATAAACATGACAATATTCCTACTGGACCAAGAAGAATCCTCTTTATTTCTAAAACCATGAGGAAATCCAAAGCTGAGTGCTAACTGATGAGAAAAATGACAGTTCATAGCATTTTTACAGGAGTCTGGAATGTAATCTTCACTAATTGCAGTTTCCTTGGAAGCACAGAGGTTTATATTAAATCTTGTCACATTTCAATCTACATTTAATTATCACAGATCAGCCTTCAAATGCTTGTTGATAAGAAAGAAAATCACACAGGATATGGTAACCAAGGAGCACAGACAGAGTTGCAAGACATCTATTCTTTTGCTTCTGTGGTAAAATTAATCAATATTTTCACGCAGTCTCCCAAAATAGATAAACTCATGATACAATAAAACCAGCCTTTCCGTGTGCATCACTAGCCCAGAACCTCTGCTAATTGTTAACAGCTACAGGTTGCTTGAAAAGCTTTTGTCTTCTTTGGGTATCACATTCCAGCAGCAAAGCTCTGGGGATGTTTATATTTCTGTGTGTGAGTCTCCTGAGCCCACTGCCTCCCGTAACATTCAGAGTGATGGTTCAGCTCCCCCTTACAAACCATGAGAGTCTGTGGTTTGCTGCCACACCAGACACATCAATCATCATGCCTACCACCCCTTACAAAGAAACTGCCTTTCCACAGTTCCTGCTGAAGATATTAGCCACAGCTTTTCCTACTGTAGGGGAGGCCATAATCTGTATCCTATAACCCACCTCCTCTATCTCCCTTGGAACACAAGTGATTGGAAAATGGGTGGATATGTGGCCCAAGGTGAGACCACCTTTCAGTTGTCCAGTGGCCTGTAAATTGGCTTATTGTGAAAAGCTTAACTGAGTTCATTAAAATCTTGCTCTGGGAAATGGGAAATACAGTGAGAATTGGTGTCAGCAGTGGGAAATTAAAGTAAAATATTGCTCAAATAGAGGCCATGAGGTGAAGGAGAGGATATGATGGGCCAGATCAAGTTATGAAGAAGAAAACACGAGTGTGTAGAGGATATTAAGAAGAACCGTTGTAAAAGCAGCAAGTTTTAGTTGAAAGAGCAGTAGTGACAGAGAGAAGTTGAATGATATCACCGGGAGCAGTAAAGCAAAACTCTACCATGTCACTTGCTGAGAAAGACTTACCAGTTTCTTTCTGCACAAGGTCCCCCTTTCACCAAGTTGTGTATCTTAATACTGACCCTCCGTTCCTATTACAGAATAACACCCTCTAATTGAAGTAGACTGAGTGATTTAAGAATGGAAAGTTTACTACATTTTAAAGTACGAGCATTGCAAAATTTACGTAACTCTATTACAGTCTTACAGTTACTTTCTCTTTAATCTCTTACTTTGCTTACAGGATCTACAATGTAGCTTTATAATAAATTTTGGTATCTACCACTCTTTTCTGGCTAAAATATTAATTCAAACCCAGTGGGAAGTACAAAAGTAAGCAAGAAATTTGAGAAGTTAGTGTAATATTTATGATACGCTTATCCCTACATTATCATTCATACGTGACTTGGATTTTTATCCTGGGAGACTATTATTAGGAGAAGCAGATACTGGAGAGTAAGAGTACAACACCCCTTAATTTTATTTTGGAATTTTATTTTATTTATTTTTATATAGCCGGTTCTTATTAGTCATCTATTTTGTACATATTTGTGTATATATGTCAATCCTAATCTCCCAATTCACACCACCACCAACAACCCCCACCCACTTTCTCCCCTTGCTGTCCACACGTTCGTTCTCTACATCTGTTTCTCTATTTCTTCCTTGCAAACTGGTTCATCTGTACCATTTTTCTAGATTCCTCATATATGCGTTAATATACGATATTTTTCTTTTTTTTTTTTTACATCTTTATTGGAGTATAATTGCTTTACAATGGTGTGTTAGTTTCTGCTTTATAACAAAGTGAATCAGTAATACATATACATATGTTCCCATATCTCTTCCCTCTTGCATCTCCCTCCCTCCCACCCTCCCTATCCCACCCCTCTAGGTGGTCACAAAGCACGGAGCTGATCTCCCTGTGCTATGCGGCTGCTTCCCACTAGCTATCTATTTTACATTTGGTAGTGTATACATGTCAATGCCACTCTGTCACTTCGTCCCAGCTTACCCTTCTCCCTCCCCGTGTCCTCAATTTCATTCTCTATATCTGCGTCTTTATTCCTGTCCTGCCCCTAGGTTCTTCAGAACCTTTTTTTTTTTTTTTTAGATTCCATATACATGTGTTAGCATATGGTATTTGTTTTTCTCTTTCTGACTTACTTCACTCTGTATGACAGATTCTAGGTCCATCCACATCTCTACAAATGTCCCACTTTCATTTTTTTATGTCTGAATAATATTCCTTTGTATATATGTACCACATCTTCTTTATCCATTCGTCTGTCGATGGGCATTTAGGTTGCTTCTGTGACCTGGCTATTGTAAATAGTGCTGCAATGAACATTAGGGTGCATGTGTCTTTTTCGTTCTTTTTTTTTTTTGTATTTTTGAATTTTATTTTATTTATTTATTTTTTATACAGCAGGTTCTTATTAGGTGCATGTGTCTTTTTGAATTATGGTTTTCTCTGTGTATATGACCAGCAGTGGGATTGCTGGGTCATATGGTAATTCTATTTTTAGTTTTTTAAGGAACCTCCATACTGTTCTGCATAGTGGCTGTATCAATTTACATTCCCACCAACAGTGCAAGAGTGTACCCTTTTCTCCACACCCTCTCCAGCATTTGTTGTTTGTAGCTCTTCTGATGATGCCCAACACCCCTTAATTTTGTTGAGTACCAGACAGTTGAGCCATGCCAATTACAAAAAAGAAAAAGGAGCACACTAGTCCTATTTTTGAACTCACTAAATATTTCCCATTTCCCACATCTGAACCATTCCTAAGTTTAACATAACAATGCCAAACAGAAAAGAGAAAAGAAAAGCAGAAAAACTCAGAATTTTTTTTAAGTGTAGCTGCACTTATAGAAGAAAATAAGGAAAAGTAAATTGAACAAAAAATTCCCCACAAGTGACACTGAATTCCTCAAGGAAGTTATTTATACTTGGGTCCAGAATCACATAATCGATTTTGTAGTTTAAAAAAATGCCATCAGAGTTTTTACAAAGAACTTCTGTTTTTTGTGCTTCAGATATCAGAGTCAATGACCTTGAATGAAAAGGAAAAAAAAAAAAAATTCTCTTTTTCTGAGATACACACAATGCTCACTTTTACTTGTTATTTCAAAGTCTGCAGTACCTGGCATGTTTTAAAGTATTAAGCCCTTCTTCTTATGATTTTCCAGTCTTTATGGTCATCCAGAAAATCGTTAACTGACTCTAGATTATAACTGAAACTGTGCATAGAATTCTTTTGCTTCCTTTCTTCTTTTTCAAATAAAAAAATTGAAAAATTCTGCATGATTCCAGTCGTGCACAACATTTTCCTAAGCAATGATCACAACTGATAAAATATTTGTAATTATAAAACCATAGTAAATCAAACTAAAACAGCAATGGGATATTGTAATTTAAAGATAAGTTTGTTTTTCTGCCTCTCAAACTTGTGTACACTTCATATTCTTTATATTCAGTTTTTTCTTTAGTAAGTATAAATCCAGCTTAAAAGTGTCACTTTTTCTGCCAAAATATAACAAAGAAGTTGGTAGCAGTATTAAAATTATATTCTATCAGTACTGACTGTGGATAGTTTTAGCCCAAGAAGAATTAATGTTTACTATTACATTTTCATGTTATCCTCATTTGATTTGCAATGAGCCAGCTACACAACCATGTCAAAAATTAGACTCTTTCAACAAACATGCTTAAGAACAAAACTGGGTAGTAAATTAGCTCAACACTCTCTATTAACCTTAAGTGGCCCAGCTCATAAAGACACTGTCTTTATTGTCTTACTGCAGAACACCACACAGTTTATACTCAAAAGTCCTAAGGAGCTGCTCCAGAGATGTTCTCAATAGTGCCAAAAATTACTTGATAAACTCTAATAGTAATTTATTATTATAAAACATACTATCAATGTATGTTTCCACTGTATTAGGTATAAAATAAAATTTCCCAAACATGATAAAATAAATACTATACATTACACTTACTAGAGAAAAATTTAGATGTACACATTTCACGTTTTGAAACAAGGCAGGGACACCCGCTATTACAGCTGTTATTCAATATAGTAGAGAATGTCCTGGTCAATAAATAAACTAGTTTATTAAAACAAAATACATATAAGAATTTTTAAAAAAGGATAAATTTCTTTTTCCAGATAAAAAAATAACTAAAAGAAAATCAACAAACTACTAAAATCAATAAGAAAGTAACGTGAGTTTATTGCATTTAAAATCCAACTTAAAAATAAGAATGTTCCTTTAAAGTAGCAGTAACTACATAGAATATATAATAGAAATAGAATCCATTTATAAAACACAAGAAACACTGTAGGGTATCTAGGGATGAATTTAGCAAACCATGCCTGAAATGTTCTGGGAGAAATTTTTGAAAACATATTAAAAAACCATTAAAGAAAGCCCTAAAAGATTGAGTAAGATAACATGCTTGAGAACAAAATGATGAAGGATTTTAAAGATGCCAATTTTCCCCAAATCAATCCATATATTCAATAAAATTCATATTAAAATCCTAGAAAGAATAATTTTAGAATAAGACAGTGATTCTCAAATTTACATCAAAGAATAAAGATCTGTGAATAGCTATGAAATTTTTTAAAAGAACAAATCTTTTTGATTTGTACTTAACCTTTCCAGATTTTAAGACACTTAAAACCATGAAAACAGCATGAGAGTGGTGCATAAACAGATGAGAAGACCAGTGAAATACAATAGAGAGCCCAGAAACACCAAAATTAATGAAAAGTTAGCACATGAAAGTGCAGGATCACAAATCAGTGGAAAATGGACTAATAATTTAGTAGATAGTATTGGAGAAATGGCTTATTATGTGAAGAAAAATACATTTGGACACTTCCTATATCATATATGCAGATGAACTCCAGATTGATAAAAACCTAAATGTAAAAGTAAACTTAACGAGCGAAGTAGAAGATGGAGATGCAGATAGACTTTTTAATAAAGAAGGCCTCTACCGCACAAATCACAAGACAAAATTAATGGATACATATTCTACATAAAAACTAAAGATGTCAAAACAGCAGAAGCAAGAAGAACTACAATCCTGCAGCCTGCGGAACAAAAACAACATTCACAGAAAGACACACAAAATGAAAAGGCAGAGGACTACATACCAGATGAAGGAACAAGATAAAACCCCACAAAAACAACTAAATGAAGTGGAGAGAGGCAACCTTCTAGAAAAATAATTCAGAATAATGATAGTGAGGATGATTCAGGACATCAGAAAAAGAATGGCAGCAAAGATGGAGAAGGTGCAAGAAATGTTTAACAAAGACCTAGAAGAATTAAAGAACAAACAAAGATGAACAATACAATAACTGAACTGAAAAATACACTAGAAGGAATCAATAGGAGAATAACTGAGGCAGAAGAACGGATAAGTGACCTGGAAGACAGAATGGTGGAATTCAATGCTGCCGAACAGAATAAAGGAAAAAGAATGAAAAGAAATGAAGACAGCCTACGAGACCTCTGGGACAACATTAAACATAACATTTGCACTATAAGGGTCCCAGAAGGAGAAGAGGAAGAGAAAGGACCCAAGAAAATATTTGAAGAGATTATACTCAAAAACTTCCCTGTCATGGGAAAGGAAAAAGCCACCCAAGTCCAGGAAGTGCAGAGTCCCAGGCAGGATAAAACGAAGGAGAAACATGGCGAGACACATAGTAATCAAATTGAGAAAAATTAAAGACAAAGAAAAATTACTGAAAGCAACAAGGGAAAAATGACAAAACAACATACAAGGGAACTCCCATAAGGTTAACAGCTGATTTCTCAGCAGAAACTCTGCCAGACAGAAGGGAGTGGCATGATATACTTAAAATTATGAAAGGGAAGAACCTACAATCAAGATTAAGCGACCCAGCAAGGATCTCATTCAGATTCAACAGAGAAATCAAAAGCTTTAGAGACAAACAAAAGCTAAGAAAATTCTTCACCACCAAACCAGCTCAACAACAAATGCTAAAGGAATTTCTCTAAGTGGGAAACACAAGAGAAGAAAAGGACCTACAAAAACAAACCAAAACAATTAAGAAAATGGTAATAGGAACATACATATCGATAATTACCTTTAACATGAATGGATTAAATGCTGCAACCAAAAGACACAGGCTCGCTGAATGGATAAAAAAACAAAACCCATATATATGCTGTCTACAAGAGACCCACTTCAGACCTAGGGACACATACAGACTGAAAGTGAGGGGATGGAAGAAGATATTCTAGGCAAAAGGAAATCAAAAGAAAGCTGGAGTAGCAATACTCATATCAGATAAATTAGACTTTAAAAAAAAGAATGTTACAGGGCTTCCCTGGTGGCACAGTGGTTGAGAGTCCGCCTGCCGGTGCAGGAGACACGGGTTCGTGCCCTGGTCCGGGAGGATCCCACATGCCGCGGAGCGGCTGGGCCCGTGGGCCATGGCCGCTGAGCCTGCGCATCTGGAGCCTGTGCTCCGCAACGGGAGAAATCACAGCAGTGAGAGGCCCGTGTACCACAAAAAAAAAAAAAAAAAAAGAATGTTACAAGAGACAAAGAAGGACACTTTGTAATGATCAAGGGATCAATCCAAGAAGATAGAACAATTATAAATATATATGCACCCAACACAGGAACACCTCAATATATAAGGCAACTACTAACAGCTATAAAAGAGGAAATCAACAGTAGCACAGTAATAGTGGGGGACTTTAAAACCTCACTTATACCAATGGACGGATCATCCAGACAGAAAATTAATAAGGAAACACAAGCTTTAAATGACACAATAGACCAGAGATATTAATTGATATTTATAGGACATTCCATCCTAAAACAGATTACACTTTCTTCTTAAGTGCACCCAGAACATTCTCCAGGATAGATCACATCATGGGTCACAAATCAAGCCACAGTAAATTTAAGAAAACTGAAATCATATAAAGCATTTTTTTCCAACCACAACACTATGAGATTAGAAATCAATTACAGGGGAAAAAATGTAAAAATCACAAACACATGGAGGCTAAACAATACGTTACTAAATACGTTACTAATCACTGAAGAAATCAAAGAGGAAATCAAAAAATACCTAAAGACAAATGACAATGAAAACACAATGATCCAAAACCTATAGACTGCAGCAAAAACACTTCTAAGAGGGAAATTTGTAACAATACAAGCCTACCTCAAGAAACAAGAAAAATCTCAAATAAACAATCTAATCTTACACCTAAAGGAACTAGAGAAAGAAGAACAAACAAAACCCAAAGTTAACGGAAGGAAAGAAATCATAAAGATCAGAACAGAAATAAATGAACTAGAAACAAAACAACAGCAAAGATGAATAAAACTAAAAGCTGATTCTTTGAAAATATAAACAAAATTGATAAACGTTTAGCCAGACTCAACAAGAAAAAGAGGGAAAGGACTCAAATCAATAAAATTAGAAGTGAAAAAGGAGAAGTTACAAGAGACACCACTGAAATACAAAGCATCCTAAGAGACTACTACAAGAAACTCTATGCCAATAAAATGGACAACCTGGAAGAAATGGACAAATCCTTAGAAAGGTATAACCTTCCAAGACTGAACCAGGAAGAAATAGAAAATAGGAACAGACCGATCACAGGTAATGAAACTGAAACTGTGATTAAAAATTTCCAACGAACAAAAGTCCAGGACCAGAAGGCTTCACAGGTGAATTCTACCGAACGTTTAGAGAAGAGCAAACACCCATCCTTCTCAAACTCTTCCAAAAAACCGCAGAGGAAGGAAAATTCCCAAACTCATTCTACGAGGCCACCATCACCCTGATAACAAAACCAGACAAAGATACTAAAAAAAAAGAAAATTACAGACCAGTATCACTGATGAATATAGATGCAAAAATCCTCAACAAAACACTAGCAAACAGAATCCAACAACACATGAAAAGGATCATACACCATGATGAAGCGGGGTTTATCCCAGGAATGCAAGGATTCTTCAATATACACAAATCAGTCAATGTGATACACCATATTAACCAACTGAAGAAGAAAAACCATACGATCATCTCAATATCTGCAGAAAATCTTTTGACAAAATTCAACACCCATTTATGATAAAAACTCTCCAGAAAGTGGGCAGAGAGGGAACCTACCTCAACATAATAAAGGCCATATATGACAAACCCACAGCAAGCATCATTCTCAATGGTGAAAAACTGAAAGCACTTCCTCTAAGATCAGGAACAAGACAAGGATGTCCACTCTCACCACTACTATTCAACATAGCTTTGGAAGTCCTAGCCATAGCAATCAGAGAAGAAAAAAGAAATAAAAGCAATACAAACTGGAAAAGAAGAAGTAAAACTGTCACTGTTTTCCAATGACAGGATACTATATAGAGAGAATCCTAAAGATGCCACCAGAAAACTACTAGAGCTCATCAATGAATCTGGTAAAGTTGCAGGATAAAAAATTAATGCAGAGAAATCTCTTGCATTCCTATACACTAACAACGAAAGATCAGAAAGAGAAATTAGGGAAACACTCCCATTCACCATTGCAATAAAAAGAATAAAATACCTAGGAATAAACCTACCTAAGGAGGCAAAAGACCTGTATGTAGAAAACTATAAGACATTAATGAAAGAAATCAAAGATGACACAAACAGATGGAGATATATCATTTTCTTGGATTAGAATAGTCAACATTGTGAAAATGACTATACTACCCAAAGCAATCTACAGATTCAAGGCAATCCCTATCAGATTACCAGTGGCATTTTTTACAGAACTAGAACAAAAAATCTTGAAATTTGTATGGAGACACAAAAGACCTCGAATAGCCAAAGCAGTCTTGAGGGAAAAAAACGGAGCTGGAGGAATCAGACTCCCTGCCTTCAGACTGTACTACAAAGCTACAGTAATCAAGTCAGTATGGTTCTGGCACAAAAACAGAAATACAGATCAATGGAACAGGATAGAGAGCCCAGAGATAAACCCACACACGTACGGTCAACTAATCTATGACAAAGGAGGCAAGGATATACAATGGAGAAAAGACAGTCTCTTCAATAAGTGCTGCTGGGGAAACTGGACAGCTACATGTAAAAGAATGAAATTAGAACACTCCCTAACACCATACACAAAAATAAATTCAAATGGATTAGAGACCTAAATGTAAGACCAGACACTATAAAACTCTTAGAGGAAAACATAGGAAGAATGCTCTTTGCCATAAATCACAGCAAGATCTTTTTTGATCCACCTCCTACAGTAATGCAAATAAAAACAAAAATAAACAAATGGGACCTAATGAAACTTAAAAGCTTTTGCAAAGCAAACTACAGACAAGACAAAAAGACAACCCTCAGAATGGGAGAAAATATTTGCAAACAAATTAACAAAGGATTAATCTCCAAAAATTATAAACAGCTCGTGAAGCTCAACATTAAAAAAACAAACAACACGATCAAAAAATGGGCAGAAGACCTAAATAGACATTTCTCCCAAGAAGACATACAGATGGCCAAGAAGCACATGAAAAGCTGCTCAACATCACTAACCACTAGAGAAATGCAAATCAAAACTACAATGAGGTAACACCTCGCACCAGTTAGAATGGGCATCATCAGAAAATCTACAAACAACAAATGCTGGAGAGGGTGTGGAGAAAAGGGAATCCTCTTGCACTGTTGGTTGGAATGTAAATTGATACAGCCACTATGGAGAACAGTATGGAGGTTTCTTACAAAACTAAAAATAGAATTACCATATGACCCAGCAATCCCACTACTGGGCATATACCCAGAGAACACCATAATTCAAAAATACACATGCACCCCAATGTTCATTGCAGCACTATTTACAATAGCCAGGTCATGGAAGCAACCTAAATGCCCATCGACAGACAAATGGATATAGAAGATGTGGTACATATATACAATGGAATATTACTCAGCCACAAAAAGGAATGAAACTGGGTCATTTGTAGAGACATGGATGGATCTAGAGACTCTCATACAAAGTGAAGTAAGTCAGAATGAGAAAAGCAAATATCGTATATTAATGCATATATGTGGAACCTAGAAAAATGGTACAGGTGAACTGGTTTGCAGGGCAGAAATTGAGACACAGATGTAGAGAACATATGTATGGACACCAAGGGGGGAAAGTGGCAGGTGTGTGTGTGTCAGGGAGTGGGATGAACTGGGAGATTGGGGTTGACATATATACACTTATATAAAATAGATAACTAATAAGAACCTACTGTATAAAAAAATAAATTAAATTAAATTCAAAAAAAAAAACCCTAAAGATGTCTTTCAGCAAAAGGCAACACAGTCAAAGTCAGCAGACTAGTCCCAGACTACAAGAAAATATCTGAAATCTCTAAATCTGAGAATTAATTACTCTGATATATAATGAAGTACTATAAATCATATTTTAAAACAAAAATTAGGAAACAATAGAAAAATGGTTAAAGAGTATGAATAGGCAATTCATTAATGGGGAAGCCCAAAATACTATTAAGAATATGGAGAGATGTTCAACCTCCCTAATGGTCAGAGAGAGCCAATAAAACTAATTTGAAATAGAATTATATAGTCATTAGAATGGTAAAAATTGGAGCATTAGTAATATCAAGTGTTAGCAAGGATATAAGAAAATTTTAACATCCATTGCTAGTATTACGAATGTAAACTGGGGCAAACATTCTGGAAAGCATGAAATTGTGTACTTTGAATAGTCTTGAATACAAACCTCAGAGAAACAGACGGAATGTTCATCATAGCATGACCTTTGGTGGCAAGTATTTGGAGGGATCCTAGACATCACTAGGAGAAAGGACAAGTACAATATGGCATACGCAAATGATGGCATGGAATAGTCATAAATAATGAGCCAGATGTACATGTAACAACATGGGTAGATACAAAAGAATACAGTAGTACACAAGAAAAGATGCAGAATGACATAACCATGTCATTTATGTAAATCAAAAAGACAAAGCAATAGCACTATATATTTTTTTAAATAGATACATATCTAAGTAAACATATGGATAGTATATTAGGAGACTGAATATTAAATACAGTAAAGCGGGTGAATGTGTGTTGGGTGGGGAAAAGTGAGTGAGGATGGTGAATACAGAACAAATAAAACAAAAAGGGACCTCATGATGAAAATACTCGCTGAACAGAGAATATGATTAACTCAATACTCAACACATGAAAACCCACATACAACAGTATTTAGAAGATAGTGGGAATTCCCTGGTGGTTCAGTGGCTAGGACTCTGCGCTTCTACTGACGGGAGCCTGGGTTCGATCCCTGGTTGTGAAACTAAGATCCCACAAGCCGTGCAAAGTGGCCAAAAAAGAAAAATAAAATGACCAGGTTAAAACTAAAAAAGATGAAGATAGTGGTGCTATAGGACTAGAAAAGAAGAGCTTTTAAAGAAAAAAGAATGGACAAAATTATCAAATGTTGTGAAGAGTTCATGTAAGAAAAGGAGTCAAAAAAAGAAAAAACAAATTATTATGGTGAAAATAATTTGGATATAGTGAAAATAATTTCACTAAACCATCATCAATTTCTTCATATTCCTTAATTTGTAGAACTAGATTGAATGCTTTTCTATGAGTGTTTTGGCAATGACACACACAAAAGATCTTGTTTCTTCTAATTGCACACTAATTTCTGCTTTTCTTTTACTGATAGCTTCCTATCACTACTTACGTTCTGTTTACTACCTCCTATGACCAGCAGATCCTTTCCTGATCTCATTGTGCTCATTTGTGTGATATAAATGGCTCATTATTATTATCAATTAGCTTATTTTTATGATAGACATGCCCTATGACCTCTCCTTAGTGAAAAGATGCTTCTATAATCTATTTCCATATTCTCTGGTTTATTTACTCTAAGTCACTTCATCATTCACTGTGTATATGGTTTTATATCAGAGTGCTCCAGATGTAGGACCATATTTATGTCATATAAAGTAACTCCTTCCCAGCAAGGGGGCTGTAAATGTAGACTTTGCTCAAGAAGAGAAAATGGTATTAGTGAGAATCTAGCTATTCTCTTCCATAGCTGGATCTTCTCCCTTCTTGTCATTAAATCTATTTCACTCTTTCTCACACACATAGAAACACACTTACTCTCCCTCTAGGGATGACAACCCAAAGTCCCATCCAGTCACTGCTTGCAACTCAAGTCCAGGAACACTGGGTGAGATGCAGTCTTCTCCATCAGGTCTAGATGTGGCTCCTCATGTTCCAGCATCCTATTAAACTAGAAAGGTATCTGTTTCCCTACATCCCATATACAGTGGTTGAACAAGGACATGATGGTTACACAGTGACTACACAAGAAACACTCCCCATTTGGAAAAGAGAAAAAATGGAGGAACACAGCAGACATAGGTCTATAGCAATCCTGAAATCCTGTTATGCACACATTTTAAGAGCCCCTCCATCTGGGGGTAGTTCCTTAAGTAGACCCTGATTCTGCTCTTTGAGAACATCTCCATAGTGTTTGACTAACTGAAACAAATAATTCCATCTTTAGGGAGTTTCCTCCTTGTTCATTAATCAACTTGGCCACATCTAAAGTGAGTGTTAGGGAGAAGATCCTATTTGAGGTCTAGACCAAGCCCTCTAAGCTGCCTCCTGCTTATGGAAAGTTAAGGGACAAGAATTATTTTACATCTCAAATAGTCAAAGTGATTTTATTCTGGGCGCATGGCTTCTTGGGCCATATACACTCTCCTCAGAAACACAGTAAACACTTAGTATTTTTACTTCCAGTAGTTCCATGTGCCATACTCAAAGTTCTTTTCAGACACAGATCTCAAATCTGTCTTTTGTTCTTTGCCTCTTTGTCCCAGTGCCTCACATTCTCAATGTAATACTTACTGGCTATAGTGAGGCCCTCTGGAACAGTAGGTGAGAAGTTTCACTCTTAATGAAATCTCTTCCTGACTTTATTCAACTGTGAATTTTTAGCACCTTCAACAAAGTTTTCATTATTTTTTTTAATGTCAACTTTTACAATTTAGGTATAGAAGCTGTGATAATTATTTTTCAATCTTTCTAGGCCCCAGATATCTGAATTCTATTTCCTTTCACATCTGCTTGAAATTGCCAATTGTTTCCAGATTCTCTCTTATATTAATTTCTTAGAAAATTTCTTAAAACAGATATTAGTAACAAATATAAACTATTTAATTTTCCAACCTCGTCCCCACAGCTGCCCACTCAGCTGGCATAAGGTGGGCCTTCCAAGTAGGTAACAGCTTAATTGAGTATTTTGTCAGCACATAAATGGACCTTTAGCTGTCCATCCAGCTGTATCTTCCTTTGCCATTCACAGACCAGCTACTAAGTCAAAACTACATGTTTTATACTTTCATTACATCACAGTACCCCACTTCTAGTACAAATTCTTTGTCAGGATACGCCAAGTTATGCTTTGGTATCAAATAAACATTGAAAAATCTCAGCAGCTTAACACAAGTTTGTGCCTCCCCCATCATAGTTTGATGCAATTGGGCAGTTCTCCTGGACTGTTCTCTGCCCACTGATTCAGGAACCCAGATTCCTTCCATCTTGTGGCATTACCACACCAGAGTATCACTTTCACTTGCCCAGACTAGGGTGAGAAAGTGAACCAAGAACCTCACTGAAGATTTTAGGGTTCAGGCCTAGAGACATCACTTTTGGAAACATTTCATTGGCCAGATCATAACTACAAGGAAGACTGGGAAATACATGCCCTGCAAAAGGAACTAGAATGGGTGAGCATCTAGTCAGTTTCTATCTCAACAAACTTTGCCAAATATGACAACAAAATAAATCACATTTACTTTTTTTCCCCCTTAGGAAACAAAAGCTCTCAGTCTTCTCTCTCCCCATTTCCATTATCCACCACCTCCCTCAGTGAGGTAATTAGTATTAATAGTTGGTGTATATCCTTCCAGATTTTATAAATCTATTTACCACTCCACGAATCCCCTTCCTGCTCCTCCTAAAAACAATTAATGTGAATATTATTGACGAGGTCTTCAGGTATTGATTGAGCCACATTTACTAGTAGGCTCAGCTACTGTATTTTAAAGTCTTGTACATATCCGTAGATATTCTATTCTCCCTTCCACATCTTTGTTTTCCATCCAACTAAGTGCAACCAGGTGTCTAAGTAGGTCAAGCTTCTAAATCATTTTCTTCCTCTAATTTCCTTCTTCTGTCTGGTTCTCATTCACTTTCTTTCTCACTCTTTAAGGTCTTCCCCATTAGCACTCTTAGACTTTATTCTTCTATGCTGTGAGCCAGGGGATGATAAAACCCCAATGTTTGGATTTAGAATTTTAAAGGAGATATAAATATCATTTGGGTTTCTGGTCTAAGCTATAGGAGCCAATCCAGGTTGATGAGAATTCTTCATTAAAGGTTATTGACTACTTGGTCATTTCTACAATTGTTTTTTAATATTCAGCAGCCTCCAGAACTCCATGGAAGGAAAGGCTGTACCATGCAATGAAGGACTCAAATGTTTATGCTGTCCCATCACGGTGTGCAGTATGGCGGCCCTGGGGAGATAGTTGATTGACAGAGCAGAGCATGATTAGTGTATTTCTGACTGCCTGGACACAATTCTACCAGTACCATTACAATCCAGTCCAGTCTCACAATGGACACTTTTGTTTTGTTTTGTTTAACTAATATTGGGTGACAAACGCATTACTCTAAAATTTATTATTTAATAGATCATGCATATCTTCCCAGAAAAATAAATCTAGATTCATATATATATGAATACATAGTCATATTTATTGTATATGTATATATATATATAAAGGAAGTATTAATTTTCATTTTAATCACTGCATAGTATTCTCTTGTACCATAGTACCATAATTTAATCATTCCCCATTGATGGCTACATGCATGTGTGTGTGTGTGTATATATATTTATTTATTCATTTGGACTGTAGCTTCTGGATTCAATTCCTAAAAGTAGGATTTCTAAATATAGGTTTATGGATTTCTAATGTTTAAAAATATTGCCAAATTTCCCTTCCAAACACCTGTACATTACCAGTATCTAAAAGTGACTTTTCCCCATCTGAGCACCAAAATTGGATGTTATCAATCTTTAAATTTTGACTATCAGATTTGTGAAATGTTTGTATTTAATAACTGTTTTAAGTTGTATATTTTATTAGTGGGGTTGAAGACCTTCCTCACATCAGAATAATACAAATAGTCTCCTGAATTTTGTCCTAATATTTTTATAAGTTTTTTTTAACATTTAAATGCTTAGTCTAACATGTATTTTAGTACATAGTATGTGGATAAACTCAACTTTATTTTCTTTCAAGTGAATACTGATATTTAGTTTCAATGACCAAATTATGATAGCCCCAATCAGCATGACTGATGGAAATTTGACCCCCTCAATGTGTCCCATTATTAGTTTTGGAAGTCCCCAAAATAATCCCTATAAACCAATTAATAAACCAATGAATTTGCCACCGTTATAATGACCACCGGTTTTTCTCTCCTGCCTTCCATTCTTGTGCCCAGGCCAACACCCCTCTAGGCCACTTTGTAAAATTTTATCACTATGTATTACATAATACGAGTGTTAAGTGTCTTCTCTCCAGATTATCCCAAATTTGGCCAATGCTACGATCAGGAGACACACAAGAAGAATGTCCTCCTCCCCAACTTTAGGGCCAAACTTTGTCATTTGGACACTGAGTCAAATCTACATGTTCCTCAATCTTTCATAGTCTTTCTTGAGTCGTTCTTGTTAGCAAAGGATCTCACAGGGTCCTCATCAAAACAGTTCTATAAATTCTGTCCTGGGACTTCCCTGGTGGTCCAGTGGATAAGACTCTGTGGTCCCAATGCAGGGGGCCCAGGTTCAATCCCTGGTCGGGGAACTAGATCCCACATTCATGCCGCGACTAAGAGTTCACGTGCCGCAACAAAGATCTTGCATGCCTCAACTAAGATCCAGCGCAGCCAAAATAAAATAAGTAAATAAATAAAAAGAAATCTTCAAAAAAAAATTCTGCCCTTTATTTCTTTATACATAAGAGTTCAAATTAGATTTTTCCAAAGAGGGACAGATACCATACCACTGCCATCTGCATTTCTCAATGCCTACGTATAAAATAAAATTCATAGATAACATAACCTACCTAAATACAGAATTTCAAAATATATATGATGAATTCAAATTATGATATATGAAAGCTTTAACTACATTTTAGAATAAATGGAAATCAATTTATAAAAAAATTATGTGTTTCAATATGAAAATCCTTGCACAAAATCACACTAAAAAGTTTGACAAGGTATAATCTGATACTCTGTGTATACAACCACAGTGAAACTCCAAGAAAGTCTGATACTGGTATTTTGCACTAGCATTACCTTCAATGATATTATTTTCCAAAATAATGAACAATTCTTGGTAAGGTGATAAACCAAACAAAGTGTAATCTTCCCATGATTTACTTAGTAATTTCATTCTGGGAAAATTCAGTTTATATAACAACCTGCCAAAAAAAATGTGATTGTATGTAAAAATGTGATCTGCATCTAGACTCAGATAGTTATAAATAGGGTTTTTTTTAAATATACACTAATGTCTGGTTGGACAATAAATATTTATAGGAGTCACATGACAAGTCTTCATTGTCTGGGAATGTCTCATCCAGTGCAGATAATCTAGCACCCTTGATAGCCACCAGTGGTATTCCCCCTCTTCCATCATTGTAAGAATATAAAAATGCCTCAAAAATTTCTAAACACTCCATCAGGAGTGGTATCACATCGTTTGGAAACCACTCATCAACACCACCATTTCCCTCATCACCTGGGCTCTCTCCCCCAAACCCAACCGAAAACTCCCTCCTCAACTATTTACAAAACAAAAACTCCCATAATTAGCAACTGTATTAATTAGATGGTTTTTAAAAGGAGGAGGGAAGGTAATGTTTGAGTTAACAGCACTGGGTCCAATTTAGCTAAACAAATGCATTTTCCTATAATAATATAAAAATGAAGCAGAATACTCTTCAGTAATCAAAAGAGAAACCAGATTTTTAAAAATCTCTTCAGTGCTTTGATCATCATGGGCCTTCAGCATTTAGCACAGTGCAAACAGTATGTCACAAATACTAACTGAATGAATGTTACTGTTTACTACCAACCTACCCTGTAATAGGTTTCCTTTCTCTCCTGTTTTTCAGTTTTGCTAAGCAGTTATAATGGTTCTATAACATAGCTTCCATTATTAAGTTGTTGGCATTCCACTGTTTTTAGTTTACATTTCTCCTTTAGCTGAAATTCATATAAAGACAGTCCTCTTGCGTTGCACAAAAATAATCATCTTTGTCAACTCTTCCAATGAGCTAACATTCCATGATAAATTTAATTCACTGTACTATTTTAGTCATTGAATTTTACTTTATGTTCATGTCTTGTGTCGATAGATCACTGGTTTAATGGAGTGTAATAAATGAGTTCTTAATTGATTATTGTTCTCATTAAATCACTGCACTTCCACAAGGAAAATCTGTGAAATACACAGACATAATGTGATGCCCCAGAGCACAGAGTAAAGAATGGATGCCAAGCATAGAAATATAATTTTGAAAATTCAGGAAAGATACACCCTAGAGCATAACATATTAGAATCATATTGATAGTTGGAATTTTTTTAACCCAGCCTGCACCATAAAGTGTAATTTTGTTTTAAGAAATGTCTATAATAATCCTCAAGGTGTAATTTCCTGATCAAAACAGGTTTTTGCTCCCACACAGCAATAATGTTTTAAGACATCCCAGGCGTTTTGACTGACAGCCACTGATATTTCAAACAGTGACTATGTACTGCACTGCTATTTCTGCAAGAGATGGTGATGGTTATTTTGTATAATGCAAGCTTAAAGTACTCTACAGTATAAAGGAATAGCTTTTGGAAACAGTCAGCTACATGTTCCACTACCACTACTAAATAAGCAATGACAAAGAGATATTCACCTATCCTTCTAAAATGTATTTTATTTGAAATGTCCTTGTAGGGGAGTAAAAAGCAACTCCTTTTGTTCCAAGCAGTTGACAAGAACACTGGAAATATTGAGAAAATTGTACTCATTTCTTCTGAATAGTAAATCACAATTGCTTCATCTTATCTTGTTCTGTCATTGCAACACTCACAATGCTATTATGGGTATCCATTTTAAAGGATCCTTATCAATCTGCTATTATCACTGGTGAACTCAAAAGTTAGAAAGTTAAATTTAACTAAAGTTGAAAGGCTAGAACTGGGAAAAAATGGGATTTAACTCCCCATGTTTTGACCCCTAATTAAATGTTCTTTACATTACACCCTAGTGACTCTTTACTGTGAGTACCAAGTACCCTAAAATGTTATCCTCCTCTCTCAAAACTGTACCTTTCGCTCTGTTCTCAAAGCCTGAAACCCTTGAAGGGAATTGCATGTGGACTGAGTTCATGGCTGAGGGTACAGGGAATTACTGCAATTCCTTTTTTGACCTCTCTTCTCAGGACCTCTAGAAAATGCTTCATAAAATACTTTGTTCTTATTTCATATAAACTGGTTAATGGCATATCACAAAAGTCCACATCTTAAACAACGTATGACAGGTGAACAATGTATTCATACTATGTTGGTGGCCAGGTCCCAACTTGTGCTGAGTACTTTGTGGTCCTGGGACTGGGTGCTTCCATTACAAAAGAGCTGTCAATGGAATCTGTCCACTGATGAGTCATGTTTCACTTAAACAGAACCCCTCAATGCTAACAAATGAAGTAATTTAGGCCTTAGATCTTAGATCTGAAAAATAAAAGCTCTGATGAGGTGACACTACCCATAAAGCAAAGGCAGAGTTGAGTCAGGTGTCTCTCCTCTCTCTGCTCCTGATCCCGTACCTCTCTGGCCCTCTATCTCTAGCTACAGAAGTAGGGAATAAAGTAAAGATAAAGTGACTATATCTTCTTAAACTGTTGTCGTGACTGCAAAATGAAATCTGGTTTAAAAATAAATTCTTAAAAGAAAATTATTTAATAAATTGTTCATCAGTCTTTTGGCTAACTGACTTTCAATGAATTGATCTAGAAGCTCCTAGTCCCAAAGTACACTGCCTCAGATGTATGCATATGAGGCAGGCTTGGTCAATCAGTATCGTAGTCCCTAACCATATTCATGATATATGACCCATACCAGAGTCCACTCTGGGAAGACTGTTAGATCTGTGGGTAACGATGCTCCTTCTTCCTTTTGTATATTAAGCTATAAGGACCACACAAGCCTAAAGTTGTCAGTGGCCACATTGCCACCTTGTAGAAAGAGACTCTAAGAATGAAGCTAACACAGAGGAAATCAGAGCCAAGGTATGGACAGAAACAAAATCTAATTATATAGTTGAAAACATATATCATGCTATTCCTGAGGACTGATGCCTCTAGACTTTTCAGCAGTATGAAGCAATATATTCTCTTTTTGAAATTAAGCTCTTATAAGTTTCTGTCACTTGCAACCAAAGGCAGACTGAGAGATTATAGAAAAGAGAGAAAATTTTAAAGTGGTATAAAAATATAAGGCATTTTTATTGTTGCCAAATAAATGCAAGAACTTTCCCTAAAATATTCTATTTGATCTGATTCGATCGAGTCTAGTGACTCCATCATTCTTTTTTTTTTTTGCGGTACGTGGGCCTCTCACTGATGTGGCCTCTCCCGTTGCGGAGCACAGGCTCCAGACGCGCAGGCTCAGCGGCCATGGCTCACGGGCCCGGCTCCTCCGCAGCATGTGGGATCTTCCCGGACCGGAGCAGGAACCCGTGTCCCCTGCATCGGCAGGCGGACTCTCAACCACTGCGCCGCCAGGGAAGCCCAACTCCATCATTCTTTAACACAACTTTCAACTCAGTTATGTTGCATAAACCAATAGGACTATTATACGAGTTTGAAATAAAATTTAAATGAAAACAACATAGAATTAACCAAACTTAACTGCGAAGGCTATGGAGGAAATGAAAAGGTGTTATAAACGCAGTATACCTGTAATATGGAAGAACACTATTTTCACTGCCAAGTGCAAATGCATTAAATTCATTTTGAAAATTATTTGGTTATTCTGACTAATAAGTACTGCTGTGTATGTCCATGAATAGAGTTTGATTTTAGGCACTTGGGTTAATTAACATTCAAGTTCAAGGATGACTAGTCTTTAATAACAAAAAATACATTTACCTCAAATAACAGTAGCATTATTTAAAAGCTCTTTTTCTGAAAATGATTGTACTCTTATTCCTCAAGTAACTATTCTATTTTTACCTTTAACTCATCAATCAGGAACCATGCCATTATCCCAAATCATATTAAAAGATTATTTTCATAGGAAAGCTCATGAATTTCAGTCCTTTGAATAATCTTTTTATACTCCAACTCTACTATAAAAGAAAATTATTTTCAGGTTATGTTTATTTCATTTAGGATGAATGATAGTATTTATTTCAGTTCCTCATTCTGTATTCAGATCTCTATTAAACAGAGAAATCAAGATTCTCTTTTTGCTCAGATCAGTTTTTTTGGTCCTACCATTAAGAGGGTTATTTACATGAGAGAAAGTAATTTCTAAACATTACAAATATTGAATCTGATTTTCCTCCCTCTCCCACCGTTAGCAGAGAGATTAGGCTGGCAAAGCCACAGAAAGAGAAATGCTGCTGCTGGCCGTGGATCTTCGTGAAGATAAAGAGTGCAGTTATAGAAGGAAATCTTGGCAGAGGGCTCCCTGCTGAACACAGACATACATGGAGAATGATATGTGAAGTCATTTGGTCAAAACTCTTCTAATTTGGGATGAGAGTACAGAATACTGGCTCCCTCCTAAACATACTGGAGTCCCAAATCTGGAAAATCAGCTAGGAAACCACTTCTCAAAGCCTGTTACTTAATCTCTTAGAATTTCAGAAAGGAAACTCAGGCTAAATATTGACCAGAGGAAAGAAAAGAGGTAGAATGGCAAAAGGAAAAATTGCATCAAGGGAAAGAATGTTTTTCTCCAAAACCCAGAACACCAATTAACTGCCCTTCTGAGGGTAGGACTCAGACTCAAAAAGTGAACTGGTAGCTCCTTTTATGAATTTTAACCATGGCTGAGTTTTAAACAAGTTGCCCTCTTAGAATGTACTTGGTTGTGTTATTCAAGTCCTACCAATCTTTCCTAGCCCAGCTCCAATCCCAACTCTTCTGATGAGAATCCTCTAGTTTCCCCAGCTCTGTGTTGACTATTCTTTTCTGAAATATGACAGTCCTTAACCTGTCACCTCTCTCACATGATTCCTCTTTTACTCAACTCTGTGTTATTGCTATTTATGTTCATGTCCCAGCTTTCCTGATAAAATTATGAACTCCCTTAAAGAAGGTTCCTTGCATAATTCAAGTTTTTAATCTTAGCCAAGTACCTTGCACAGTGTAAGGCGTTGAATAAATACTTGTTAAATGGATGGCATAGAGGAACGGATGGAGAAAATGTTTAAGACCAATATTGGCAAACTTTTTCTTAAAGAGCCAGACAGTAAATATTTTAGACTTTATAGGCCAAGAGACAAAATTGAGAATATTACATAGATATTTATATATAACCACTTAATATATAACCATTGTAAAAGTAAAAACCATCTTAGCTTTCAGGCTGTATAAAAACAAATCTCAGGAGAAATTTGGTCCATAGGCTGTAATTTACCAAACTGGTTTATATCATTAAAATTTTTGAAAAGGTATATTTATTAACAAGGCTTGTTTTTAATAGGTCACTTTTAATTACCTTGTTTTATCCTTGAAATGGTCTATGGCATTTAATTGGGGCACATAATAAATAAACATTTTTGGCTACCAACAACCAAACCTGATTATTCTACTTTTGTTTTTCAGACCCATGTAAAACATCTTCAGCTCCATGCTTGTCTCCATACTTTCCTTATTTGACTTTGTATTGCAGTACTTTGTAAGGTTCAGTTCATCAGATGTTTGAAGACAAAAATTGTGTCATCTTCTGAGTATCCCCAATAGTGGAGAGAAAACCAGTTACAAATATAGAGAAGTGGCAAAGGAAGGTAGGTTCAGGAAACAGCAAGTAATCAAGTTTTTACCACCACATGTAGAGTGGTGGTAGTTTTCAATAAGGCTAACTAGTTGGGAGGACCAGCATATACACTGGAATACATTACCTATCTGCAGAGGAATTTATACTTAAAAGTGCAACTTAAAAGGGAGAGTCAAATACAACTTAAAAGGGACAATCATAGACTTCCATTTCTAGCCTTGATGGAGTAAGTGGAGGCAGACTTGTCTTCCAGCAGTGACTAAACAACTTGACAAACTATGTTCAGTAATTATTTTCAGGCCTGGATAGTAGGTAAAGGAGGACCATGGTTCCTATGGGAAGGGATGAAAAGAAGGTGGGCCCTATGATTATTCCATACTCTGACTGGATACACATTAAGGACTATAGTACATAGAGGAAAAACCCAAGTGGAGAATAAGACTATTGCTAAATTAAGGAAATAGAGATCAGAGTTCAGGGAAGCTGATGGATTGTGTGAGGCAGAAACCAGCGAGGAGAGATCAAAAAGATTCCAAAAATCCACATGGGAGCCCCCTTGAATCTTTTGCTAAATATTATTAGGGGCACATGCATAGCATAAAAACTCCATTAAGCTAGGCAAAAAAACAACAACTAAGGATCTGTAAGATGAAAAATTCTGAGTTTAGATAGGGCCTGGAGGGGGTTGAAATATAACTAGCTAGAGTAGAGAGATCTCAATGAACAGGGAGTAGAGACCTCAGAGGCTCACCTTTAAATATCAGAGCTAAATTCACCTAGAGTAAAATGACTCCAGATATGAACTATTAAAATTTAAAAATAAGCTTCAAAATGATCAAGGTGATCTTCAAGTTACTTAACTACCTGCTAAAAAAAAGTCACAACTGTTTTAAAAAAAAAAACATGATCCAGGTCCTCAATCATATAATATTTACATTGTCCAGCATCTAATAAAAAAATTACCAGATATTTAAAGAAGCAGAAAAATGTGACCCAAAGCCGAAAGAAAAATACAAACAATAGTAAGAGACTTACCATACAGATCAGAGCAAAATAAGAGCAAGGATCTGAGGGCAAACAGGTCCAAGACTGGCACAAACTCCCAGATGAATCTGGGGATCCAGGAGCAGAGACCAACTGTGCTTCTCTCTTCAGGTAGTACCAGAAAAAGTAGCAAACCTTGAAGAGCTTCCGAGAATGGCACCTGACATAGACACAGAAGCATGGAGAAGGCTACCTGAGGTATTCTAGGCAGTCAGCCTGAGACAGGCTCACAGAGCTCTCCCCACAACTACCAGCACCAAGAGCACAGCCAATGACCTTCTGTGGTCAAAGACTGGAGGGATTTGAATATAGATATGAGAGCAGACACTGAGATAGCTTTAGGAGCAAAACATAAACAGGAACAACCACACTAAAAGGATGCCTGAATGGTCAGATGATGACACTATGAACCAGGTTTACCAACACCCCCCACATATCTTGGTATCTAACTATGCTCTGAAACAGAAATCTGAGGGAGGTAAGGAACTGATTTGAGAGAACAGTGAATTGACCAAAATCTAGTTTTTAAATTATAATCAAGGGAAGTTATAGGGGGAAAAGGGGACATTTCTTGCTAATCTGTGTTTCACTGTATTATTATTGTTACAGTATTGTTTTGTTGTTTTTGTTATTTACAGTAGAGATAATGTTATCTTCTACATAAACAAAACTGCTGTTCCCTTAGTCTCAGACTCTTCCTGATCTGAACGTTAATGTCTGACTCTATCAGTTCTCACTGATTCATTTCAGCTTCTAGGTCCCATTCTAGCTCCAACATCTGGCTTTTCCTCCATAAGAGTGCTTGTGCTTGGTTCCTTTCTTCCCTGTCAAAATATACCTCTCTTCTTCTCCCTGGGGAGTCTGCTCTCTGCTTCTAAATATTTTCATTGTGCCAAATAAATCTATTGAAAGGGGTATGTGGCTGCCAATACTTTAATGTTCTATCTCTTAAAGGTAAGATGTTTTCATTAAAACAAATGTCTACTTAGAAAAATATTTTAAGAATGGACACTTTATTTCTATTGAGAACCACTGGCCCACATGAGCTAGTCTTACCAGAGTAAAGTACAGGGAAAAACAAAGCCTTGGGATAAGTCCAGACACATGGTACCATTAAGTAAACTACTTAAAGCATATGAATGACAGCTAATTATTGCAAACTTTAGAAAAATATAAGCATAACTTATTATATAAGCCAAGACACTTTTGAGAGGGACAGGGGTACTATTAATAACTACTCTTGGATAAAAGTCATAAATCATGACTGTTGTAGCCAAACCTGGGTGTATGATCACCTACATATAAAATACCTAATCTAGGAATTCAGGTTTTTGAGCATGAGCCACCTGTTCTCCTTGCTTGGTCTTGCAATAAACCTTTCTCTGTTCTAAAATAAATAAATAAAATAAAGTAAAATAAAATAAAGTAAGAAGTAAAGTAAAATAATATAATTAATCTACAACTTCAATCAAAAAGAGAAAATACAAATTGTTCCAAAATATATTGAATATACCTTTATTGCATAATATGCCAAGCAAATGGAGGGTAATTCAAGAATGAAAGAAGGGAGCTAATGAGAATTGGTAGAAAAGGAACAAGAGAAAGGAAAGGGAGGTAAGGAATGGAGAGAAGAATCTGAAGGTCGAGCGGTGCACAGACATGGAAGGCAAAAGAGGGAAACTGCCACATGAAGAAGAGAATTTTAAAAGGCCAACTTCTGCTTATATAGACTTCATTATCACTCCTTCCCTTCTCAGTTTTCTGAAAATGCCCCTGGTGCAAAATAATCTTTTCTACAGACGTATCATTGCTGATTTCCACCTCGGGTCTGGTATCCTACAGATCAGCACAGCCTCAGTTCATGACCAATTTTTGTCTTTACTTAACCGTATATTTTTAAATGTCACATTATAGGTGTTTCCCACATACCCATCCCACTGAAATCATCCACACAAATTTGATTATTTTGAAACAAATCCCACACATCATTTCTACTATAATTTCTTCAGTTTGTATCTCTAAAGTATAAGGTCTTTCTTATAATAATATAACAACAATAACATTACCACATATAAAAATGGCAATATTTAAGAATATCTTAATGTTATCAAATATCCAGACTATAGGCAAATATCCCCCATACACTGTTTTGGGTTTCTCTTGTTACTGTTAGTGTTTGACTTTATTTTTATGGTTGCTTTGTTCAAATAAATTCCCTATTATGAATTCAGCTGATACGCTTCTTAAGTTTCTTTCAGTATTTATAATTTATTTTGAGGACATCAGATCACTTGACCTATGTATTTTCACACTTTCTGGGTTTTGTTTGTTGTACCCTCATATTAAAAATTAACTTGTGTCTCTGTCCCTTATATTCTTATAAACTGGTAGAACTAGAGGCTTGATCACATTAAGGTTGAATTTTTTTAAATATACAGTTTCACAGGTTGTATTATATAACAATATTACTGATAGCATCATAGCAGGAAGCAATAACATCTGATTGTATCTCTTTCTGTGATATTTAGATTGTTTACAGAATTCAAACTTTATATGAACCATACATAAATACAAAATATATATATGTATAATTTTATGTGTATATATATTTATGTATATAAATACATATATTTATATATAAATATATGAATATATTTTTATATATTCATATATTTATATAGTATATATTATATTATATATTTATATATTTATTATATATTATATGTAATATATTATATATGTAATATATATTTATATATTTATATTTAATATATTATATTATATATAATATATTTATATATAGAGATATATATTTATAATTATTTATATTTATATATATTTATATATTTATAAATATATATTTATGTATACATATGTACATAAATACAAAATATATACTATATATATATATACAAAATACATTATAAAGTTTCCCATAAACTTCACATCTAATAGATTTATTATCCATTGATAATCACTGCCTAGATCCACTAGTTCATCAGTAATGGGAAAAAGGTGATACTCTTAAGTCTATCATTCCTTCTATATTTATTGGCTGGAATTATTCTGTAAAAAATTTTCCCTTGAGTATTTTGTTCAGAAAATTTTCTGGTTTTCAGAATAGTTAATTGGTACCTTGTATTCCACCTAGATATAGATATGTAACTCCCTCCCTTTTACAGCTTTACATTACTCCACTGTGTGGATATACCACAGAATATTGGGTTGTTTCCAGTCTGAAAAATGCTGCAATTAATAGAATTGGGTGTGCCTTCTTATGGTCTCCAATGCCCTCTCCAACTCAATAGCCAATTAAACTTTTCTCAGGTAACCAAAACATAATAATTGACACGTCTGACATTCTTATTAAGTCTCTCAGCCCTTTGAACACCTTCATCTTGTTTAATAAGGCAATATGTCTGCCACAAACACCCCCTCTTCCAATATAACTATTATCCGAGAACTTAATCCTGAAAGGAACTTTAGAGATTATCTAGTTCAACTCCTTTATTTTCCAAATGAGGAAACTGCAGGGAGATCACGTGATTGTAACCAAGGTCCCACAGTGTCAACTCAGATCAGATTTACCATGCAGTAAAGGAAGCTCAAGCTTCTACTTCATTCGTGAGGATTATTTCCAAGACCCAGAGACAATCCCCAGCAATGTTTATATTACCATATGTTTCTTTAAACTTTTTAGAAATAAATTATTTTAGCTGAAATCAGTTAAGACCACTGTCTCTTCCCACTCTAACTTCCCCATGTCATGTTTGTGTCAAGTGGCAGTGGGCATTTTTGAGATCTGGCTAAGAGAATACTGGATTAGGAGTGTACCACTCCTAATGTGGATGGATGTGAAGCATGCTTCCTCTTGTTATATTTATATTTATTAATAAAATAAATGAGATAAGTTTAAATTTAAAGACTATTAAATAAAAATGATACAAATGAGTAACTAAATAGAAATTATTTGGAAATTGAGAACTGTAACAAAAATTTTCAGGTTCTGCCAAAGCAGTAATTCATTTAAAAGAAGAGATAAACTTTAAATTGATTTTAAAATATTCAATAGATTCATGGAATGATTAATAAATCAACAAAGAACAGTGGGTCACATGAATATGTTAGAAAAATTAATTTCTTGCTGATTTGACATAAAATACTGACATAGAACAAAATAATATAAAACAATACACCACTAATACAAGGACACTGATGACAAATATGCTTAATAGCTATCATCAATTGAAGAAGTATTTAAAACTAGTTACTGCCCCAATACTTTAAATGCTGTGAAATGTTACAACTCTTATGAAAGAAATTTGAAAACGGTTCCCCAACTTGACAGTTTACTAACATTACATGGTCTTAACAATCATGAATTGAGAACGGAAAGAAAATTTGCTAAGTCTAATAAAAGAAACTAATTTGGTCAATCATGAGAGTCCTAGTCACAACAGATTACATGATTAATAATTTTTAAAACTGAGGCAAAAGAAAGAGTTTAACAGTAATCCAGAGTAGCCCTTGTCATTCTTGTAGGCAACTCTTATGACAATAATAGAAGTAAATAGAAGTGCTCTCTGTTCTAGATGCTAAGGGAAAAAAAAAAAAAAAAAGAATAAGACAAGTTTCTGCTACTGACTTAGGAGAATAGAATTATGACAATGTTTGTTGTAAACAAATATACAAAAACAAGAGCAATTCACATGTATTCAGAAAGTCAGTGGTGGTTTTTTAAAATAGTTAATGTAAGTGCTTGTTCTTGGAGGATGGAAATGATTTCAATGGGTAGGAATGAAAGAGGACATTCCAAGTAGGGATAATAGGATGACAATAAAAACAGAAGCAATAAATAGTAGATTATATCAAAAAAACAGCAAGAAGTTCTGCATGACTAGACTATAGGTTGTGCACTGGAAAGTCATTATAGAGAAAGAATAGGTCAGAATCAGATGGGACATGAAAATTTGAACTTTATTTGGCATTTCTGTGAGCAGAAAAGTACATGATGTAAGAATGCTTAAGGAATATGATTCACCATGAAGCATGGTGAATGGGTTTGGGGAAAAAGAGGCCCATGAGAGCAAGAAGAGTTAGAAGACATTTATAACACAATGTTCCAGACAAGGGCTGATGAAATTTGACCTATAGTTGTGGATGGAAGTAGAAATCAAAGTGTAAATTTATGATGCACTGTGAGGTAGAAACCAATAGAACTTGAACATGGATTGAATATTGGAGGTGTGGACAAATAAATAGGCAAGAGTTTCAAATCTAAATGCTGACTGCCAGGACAAAATAAAAAGTTCAGGCATTTCCTATGGTCTTTTCCTCTTTTAAAGTAATACAACAGCAAATTGCATGTTTCTTCCCTGAACTGTCTCTTCAAAATTCTAGTATTCATGCCTTGCCTTCTCTCAAGGAAACACAAAATTTGGAAGAAACTGAATGGCTTCCTAAAACTGATTTTATCAGAAAGCTCCTGAATAGAACATAATGTTATTTGTTAATTTCCATAGAAATTTTGTGCTCCATGTCATCCTAAACCTCTTGAGCTTCACTGTCTTTTTCAATCTTTATGCCCTTATTTTGCAATTCATTTATTTAAATTGCTTCATCGCAAGAACTTTCATCTGATTACAATGGCATATAGTTGCATGAACATATAAAAACTCCCAGAGCTCCCTAGTCATAACTCTAGACTAGGTTCCCTTAGATAGGACTTCAAACACTGTTTTAAAACAGTGAAGATAACTCATGGGACAAAGTCACAAGATAAGGGGGATGGCAATATTCAGATGATAACAGCAGTAATTTAGATGCAGTCAAAGTCATACCTGATTCAGTCACTGAAATCAACCAATGCACTATGCTAGACCTCATAAACAATACAAGAGAAGTCTGAAAATCAATTCCTACCTTCTAGGAAATTTCTGTCCCTTTGGGATGAAAAAAGATAAGGTCTTACCATTTCAGGTAAGCATTTGATTATATACCACAGTAAGTGGTTCACAGTTAATCATATATGGTTAAGCATTCAAAAAAGAAATCATGTTCACTGGCTGGAGTAAAAGGGGAAGGTTTCAAGTAGAAAGAAAGACTTCATTGGTCCTTAAAAGACTGGTCAGCTTAGAGCCAGCAGAGAATAGGGAGAGGAGCACAGAGGTTTGGAGGAAAGCAAACTGGCAGCACTGGCACAAGCCTAGTGTATACATAAAACAGAAAAAATGCTGATTTTGGTGAAACAGGGGGTAAATGTTAAACACATAAAAACAAAAGATCAACTAAGCTGGAAGAATTCAATACTGGAAGGCTCCTTAGACACAATTCTACAGGCGAGGAAAGTTACTGAAATTAATGACTAAGAGTAAGATAAAGTGGAATATTTAGGAAGATGGACTGACAGGTGTGTTGATGATCATTGGGACACTAGAGAGATTCCAGAGGCAGGAAGCCCAATTTGGAAGCTACTCTAACAAGAGGTAGGGTCAGCACAATGACCAGCATAAATATGAAATGCAAATAAGGATAAGGCCAAATCAAGTCCCCCCAAATTGATTCTTTATCTCTATGACCTGTTAGGGCTAAATTTTTTTATGTAGCTAAATGTTAAATCAAAATAGGCTATTTTCTTCACTGTTAAAGTATTTTTTGTGTCTTTTTGGTTTGTCTCCATTAATCATATCCAACAAGAGACACTAAGGGAGAAGATAAGAATATAAAGTTTCAGGGGAAAAAATAAAGAAAAGAAAGTTCCCAGGTTTTTTTGGAGGGACAGAATGGTTGCCTTAAAGGTAATAAAATAGAATTATGAGGAAGGAAAGCATGATAAGTGGAAAACTTCTCTAAAAGAGACCAGAAAAGTTAGTATTTTGAACACTTACTTTCGATACCTCATCTCATTTAAATCTCCCTACAACCCAAGAAACTAGTTTTCACATTTTATAGTTTTCAAAGTAAGGACTATGAGATATTGAAAAATTTATCCTGACTTACAGTTATTAAATACAGAGGGAAAAGTGTTGAAATTCAAAGCCAGATCTATCTGGTTACAGAAACTGCTATGGAATTCCTACTATGGAATACTGCCTCTCCAGCCTAAATTTTCCATGAAATATTCCATGAAAGATTTAGTTTCCTTTCCTCTTGTACCTGCTTCCTGTGGCCTTTGATGAATGGGAGCCTTCTGAGATGCTAATAGGAATTTGGGGGATAAGAGAGAGTCTTACGTCCGGGTTTTTAAAGAAGTGCTAAATCAAACCTTTAATATGTTAATACTCAGGGACTATCCAAAGCAGAGATATTGTATGCAACACGTTCCAAAATATTTTTATCCATAGTACCTTTCTCTCATGGTTCATTTTGTGGGATTGCTATATCTAATCAGGTTGGACAATATGATCTAGTACTTCTGAAAAAGGTTTAAAAGATGGAAAGTGGAAAGACGACTGGTATACATTCATTTGTTTAAAAGTAGAAATATAAGTGATGAATATATATCCCACTGAATTTTACTATGTAAGAAACAAATGACATACTTAAGAGTCACTGGGAGAGAGGCACTATCAAAGGTTGCAGCCTCAGATTTGAGGACAGGAAGCCCATCTGGGCTTCCAATAAGCAAACTCTTCCCATGACACCATGATGGGGACTTCAGCAAACATAGGGTCTGATTCATCATACCTGGTCTTATTTCAGGTGATTCCATCTCTGGCAAAAGGTAAAAGAAAGCAGTCAGTATTTGGAAACACCCAAATCAAAACACAAAAGTGAGCCAAAAGAAGACAGCAGCACATAAAATTATAAAGGAGCTTTCCTCAATTAAATAGCTTTAAACTTTCATGATAAATGTGAAATATACGGTTTCCTTAAAAAATGGTATTTAATTATTTTTCTTTCTCTTCTCTCTTTGCATATTTAAATTATGAAAGTAATATATGATCACTTTAGAAGAAATCCTTATTCAAGTGTCGTATAATTGTATCCACAGAGCTAGAAAAATAAATGTTAAAACCTCCTCTGAGGAGTGAGAAAAAGAGTAATAATAAGAACAGATATTTTTTTACTTTTTACCCTTCTGTACTGACAGAATATTTTATAGCAGGTGTAGATATTTGCTCTGTAAGTAGGTATAATTTCTGTGTGCTCATGGGAGGAGGTGAATTCAGGGTCTTCCTACTCTGCCATTTTGGCCACACCTGGTAAGTACCTTAAATGTTAATTGCAATCAGAATCTGAAACCATATAAACAAACATTTTATACTCTAAACATTTTGTTTCATTAAAATTTACTGGTCTATTTTGTAGTGTGAATGGATATTTTACAAAGCATGATTTTGTAAGAATATACATTGGTCATTTGGAAAATATTGGTTCTCTATGTTATGTGAATCTTCTAAATGCTGACACATTTCATTATATAATACAAAAAAATTACATTTGGTAATAACATCATCATTATGACCAGAAAAGTCTTTTAATATTGGGAAGCTGTTCAGCTCACGGTGGCAGACACAAGTTTCCAAAATTCAAATTTTTGCCTGAAAGCTTGAATTTTATCTTCGGTAAAAAATACTACCAGTGGGTTTCTTGAAGTGACAGATTCACTTAGTTTGTTTTCAGGAAAATGTCAAACGTTTTCCAAGTCTGAATAACAATAGTTTGTCAGTCAGTGGTTCTTTGAAATAAAATGGTGTTACATGAAAAAAGCAGCTAGTTCAGTTGCACCTTAGACAGTTCTAAAATGCTTTCCCTGAGACAACCAGAGATACCGCTTGTACTTTAAGATATTGCATAAGTGCTTTATGCTTACTTCTCATTTCATCAGACAAAATATCAAAAAGACTTGCTTTCAGGAGTTGAGATTTAATAAAAATTAATAGTTTTTACTGCTTTATCAATGACATAAGTGAAACTGGCATTTTTGGCTGCAAATGACTGGCAGGAAAGAATACAATGATCACTAGTGCAGTTTGGTGCCATTGCCTTGAGTCATGCTGAGGTATCAGCAATTTTACCCATCAGCTTTTGAATCATCATGGCAAATGTCAAACAGTGAAAAAGGCAAGTCACCTGTTAGTATTATTATAAAAATAATTTTAACCTTGCAGATCTCTTGAAAGAGATTTGAGAAGCCCTAGAGATCTAGGGTTCACATTTTGAGAAGTCTGGTCTAAATTAACCAGGAGGTAATCCTATCTGCCTTTCCACCGTGATGGGTTTAGAGTGGTTGGGAATTCTGGGGGTGGGCTAAGAAAAAGAGTGACAACTGTGAATGAGGAATCACATTGCCACAGTTGCAGTGGGCAGCCTTCTTATTATAACCACAAGGAAAGCAAGCCTGAGAACCAGCCACACAAAGTAGGGTACACACCAAGGACATTCACAGAAAACCAAGGCCAGAGACCCCATGGTACCCACTATTTCACTGAACCTTTGGTTACATATGTTAAAAATAAGACAACAGGCCCAAAATGGAATCACTTATGGTAAGCCCCACATCACCAAACTGAAACTTAATTACAGTTTCAGCTCTCCCAGAAACGGAATCTTAAACCACTCAATCAGGAATCCCCTGGTCAGCACTGGGTTAGATAATCTGCCTGAGAGACCCCTGCTATCCTCTAAAAGACTGCAACCGTCCAACAACCAATCCACTCACTTTTCAGCCTAGTATAACTTCCTTGTTCCTGCTCCCTTCTGCTGATAACTGCTTTATTTTGTATAGCTCCTCAGAGCTCATTTCTATCTGTTAGGTTGGATACTGCCCAATTCATGAATCACTGAATAAAGCCAATAAGATCTTTACAATTTACTCGGTTGAATTTTGTTTTTTAACACGAGTCAAATAGTTTATTCATTTTCAAGACTGTTTGACTTTGTCTCTATTCTAAGCACTAAAGAAACAACAGCAAATGAAACAGGCAAAATCCCTATTCTCATGAAACTAATCTGAGAATATTTCTCTTGTAATTTATCTCAGTTACCTTCATTTTTTTAAACAGATATGCTTTGTTCTTGTTCCTGATACTTTATTTATATTTTCTGATTTTTGTACTTTCTTTTTTCTATTGTTTACAAAGTTGTCTGATCTATTTTTTTAAGAAAAGTTTAAATGGTATATTTAAAGTATATTTCTTGAATTATCCGCCTTAGAATATATCTTCTGACTTCCTGCTAAAAAAAGTACACTTACATTTCATTCTACCTCACACTTTTTCTCATCTCCCATTATTTTGCTTTTTAGATTATTATTTTTATACTGCCTACACTTTTAACACTTAGATACTTCCCTATAACCGTAATTCCCATAATTGTTGAGCCCTAATTCTAATAGAGACATATGAATATTCACTGCCAGTCTTCTAATACCAGTTTCCCAATTTCTGAGATCCTTAGCATGACTCACTTCTCCAATGCCTGATTTTTATCAGGTAATTTTTTTCCAAGGCCTAATTTGTGCTATATTCTTTTTTGCACAATTGATGATATGTGTCTTTGATCTTTATCTTTAACGAAGTGAGAAATCATTGAGTCATACTTTTTCCTCTTAGATATCTGATATTGCTCCATGATACTCTATCATTGAAAGTCACTGTGTCTGATGTAGTCTAAACATGTCATTTTTTTCCTTTTGCCTTAGAATGGTTTCTAGATCCTTGAAATTCAGTAACTTCCCTAGAATACAGCTTGATATTGATCCTACTCTACCATCTTTTACCTAGCATATACTGTGCCCTCCTAGCTGCAGATTCCTTTATTTCAAGACATTTCTTCTATTCTGCCTTTGAATATGTATCTGATTCATTTATTCTGTTATCTTCAGGAGCACCAACTGTAAGTCACTGGGTAGCAATGGGAATTTTTTCTGTTGTCTAAGAATTAGGACAAAGACCTAAGATCAAGCTGAGAATAAAAGATGCTGTACATCCACATAAGTTCTAATAACCACCAGCAGTTGGTACAAGACATCTCCCTCTGGAGTTCTTTGAGAGGACTGTTTAGCAGGACCAGTCCTACTATCAGCACCTAGTCAATCTAAGAGCCAGAGTAGGGAGAGAAGACATTAATATTAGGAGAGTCTAGTGTTCAAGAAGATAAGCTATTTCTGCCCCCTTTTTACCCATGGGTCAGGGAGTAGGGATACTTTGTCTGCCAGAAGCCTTTAAATAACCTTGAGTGGGATGGAGCTGCACTTCTGGGACATCAGGAGAGTGCATATGTATAAGAGGATATTAACTGCAATCCAAGTTCTTGAGTTCTCATACAGGTATAGCTTATCATATACATAGCACATATGTAAAATGGCTTGATTCTATCCCTTTGTTTCTTTCCAGTCCTTTTAAAATTATACTCTAGGGTATTTGTTGTTATTTGTTGTATCTAAACTTCTTTCCTAAATTAGAGGAGACCCCACTGTGTGAGACTTGGTGTGAAGCAAATTCCTACCCACCCACTATGGCATCTAAGGGGAAGAAGATGGTTCAGCTCCCCACCCCTGCAGCCAGGGCACAGGCCTATGGCCTAGTCTCAGCCAGCTGGCTCTATGCCCAGGACTTTGGAGCAATGCAAAGAAAAGAAACTGGCTAGAATTACTCGTGGTGGTACAGCCATCAGCACAGAATCCAGTGCTAATCTCAAGCAGGGATGCCTCTTTTATTATTAGAAAAACTAGAGTCAATTTCTATTACTTGTAATCAAGACCCACAATTAGGATCTCCAGTATTTTTTCTTTGTTTTTAATATATAGTTATCAGATTAGGTAGTATGCATTAAATTAAGATGAAAACACAATTAGCAATGAAGTTTTAAAACATCTCATATACCTTGGTCTTTTTTCTCATACACCCCTCTTTTCTTGACATCCCAAGAAGGGAATAAACACTGTTTTGTTTTTGTAACTAACAGATGTATGGTAAAAAACCAAAAGAGCAAAAATCTAAAACCAAGCAGGACCCTGTGGGGCCCTCCCTGGTACAAATCCTTTCCGAGTCCCCATTTCTCGTTTGTAGGAAAAAGGCTTCAGCCTCCTAGATCTTCCCTGAACACCAAAGGGCAGATTCAAACAGTTGCTAATCAGGGAAGGGAGGGAATACAGAAACAAAGGAGGAGGTGGATGGACCTAGAGTCTGTCATAGAGTGAAGTAAGTCAGGAAGAGAAAGATAAATACCGTATGCTAACACATGTATATGGAATTTAAGAAATAAAAAATGTCATGAAGAACCCAGGGGTAAGACAGGAATAATGACACAGACCTACTAGAGAATGGACTTGAGGATATGGGGAGGGGGAAGGGTAAGCTGTGACAAAGCAAGAGAGTGGCATGGACATATACACACTACCAAACGTAAAACAGATAGCTAGTGGGAAGCAGCCGCATAGCACAGGGAGATCAGCTCCATGCTTTGTGACCACCTAGAGGGGTGGGATAGGGAGGGTGGGAGGGAGGGAGACACAAGAGGGAAGAGATATGGGAACACATGTATATGTATAACTGATTCACTTTGTTATAAAGCAGAAACTAACACACCATTGTAAAGCAATTATACTCTAATAAAGATGTAAAAAAAAAAAAAAGAAACAATAGTGCAGTGAAGGGGCAGGGTCCTGGCTCCTCCTGAAGAAATACAGTATCTTTGAGTTCTTCTGTAGGAACTAAGGCCCTCACCCAGGTGGAGGATGGCAACTTCAGGCCAAGCACAGGATTCCTAGATCACCACCCTGTTACCTCACCACCAACCAATCAGAAGAAAGTCACACACCCTGCAGCCCTCACCCCAAATTCTGCCTATTGAAAACTTCTCCCCCAAACCATCAGGGAGTTCTGGTTTTTGAGCACAGGCCACCTGCGCTCCTTGCTCAGCCCTGCAATACACCTTTCTGTGCTCCAGACTCCAGCATTTCAGTTCCTTTGGCCTCACTGTGCATTTGGCACAGGAACTTGTATTTGGTAACAAATCTTTCTTTCGAACAATTTAAATTAGGTGATATGTAAATGAGGTTATTTGTTCCCAAATTAGATTTTCCTAGAGTTGTTTTATCATTATTAACCTTTGTCTTAGCACACAAGTGAATTGGTTCCAGGATAGAAAAGCTAAGTGAAATGGTTATTGATATACTCTTCATAATGCTAAGACTCATTCTGTCAGATCTCTTCATATATCATTTTCCCCCAATCATAAGTCAGTGACATCTACTGCTATTTTATGTTTATTTCTCAAGGGGAAAAATCCTCATATTCTCACTCTCAAAAGTTTTGCCCCATTATTGTGACAATATTAAATGCCAAGCTCGTGTTTGAAAATACAGGCTATTTTCAATAAGGCAGCTGAACTGCAGAGCAATCGATTCTCTGCCTTCAATGAGATTTAGACACTTTTTCTTCAACAAAATTCTGTTATTAAGCCATTTCCCTTTCTAAAGTATTTCCTGGTGCTATTTTTTTTTAATGGCACCCATTCTCATTTTACAAAACCTTCTTGAATCCTGTTACCTTGACAACAAGGTAACATGTACTTCATGAAGAGCAAGAACTAAAGGCAACAGAGTGGTATCCAGTCCTTTTCATCATTTAAGAGCTCACAGAGGATTTGTGGCATAATGATAAGACAGTGTTTACCAACAACCTCAAAAAGGTTGTTGCTTCAATGGCATTATAATTATTGCTTCAATGGCATTTTTCAGAAGTGTCAAAGTATTCTATTTAACAATACATATAGAATGCTTATAAGTATCAGGCAGTGTTATAAATCTACAAAATTAAAATCTAAATTTTCCTAGCCTTCTGAGTGATGTACTCTTATTATCTTCATTTTACAGATGAGGAAACGGAGGCATGCAAAGTTTAACCGCTCAACATCACAGGGCTAGTAAATGTCAGAGGCTCCTTTCAACTCCTGGTAGTTTGGATCCTCTGATACTGAGTAACTTGGTGTTTGCATATGACTGAAGGGTATTTGACACTGACTTTGAAATCTGAATCGAATTTAATATTTGGTGGCAAAAAGTCAAAAATACCGCATCCACGTCACAAAGAGAATTGTCACACCTGAAGCTAAGCAAACACTGCCACCTGTGCTGTTCAGTCCCAATTGGTTTGGTCTTTTTACTCTACTACATGTTAAAGATAACCAAACAGGAGAAGAAAAAGAAGAAAGTTAGCTACCACTTCTTGAAAGAACAATATTCTTGAGACCCTTTACACACATTGTCTCATTTAGTACTTGTAACAGGGTAGACTTTTTTTTTTTTTTTTTTGCGGTACGCGGGCCTCTCACTGTTGTGGCCTCTCCCGTTGCGGAGCATAGGCTCCGGACGCACAGGCTCAGCGGTCATGGCTCACGGCCCAGCTGCTCCGCGCCATGTGGGATCCTCCTGGACCGGGTCACGAACCCGTGTCCCTGCATCGGCAGGCGGACTCTCAACCACTGCGCCACCAGGGAAGCCCAGGATAGACATTTTTATCTCTGCTTAATGATCAGGAACTGACTCAGAGAGGTTAAGCAACCTAAAACCATGCAGAGGCAGAGGCAGGAGTCAAATGTAGACTGGCTCTTCCTGCCACACGTGGGGACAGTTTTTACCACATTTGGTACCACTGGAAACTCAAAAGCCCAAACTGAAGTAGGAATTCTTGCCTGACTCATCTAAGTAACTCCCTGTGAGTACAATACTATTTTCTCTACTCTTTGGTGCAGATGCTCTATTAATTATGCCTTCAGATGTTGCCACTGCAGGGGAGGAAAACTTTTTCCTTGACCCTCTTAGGGTCCCTGGCTGGGTCTGAAAGTTAAACTGACAAATACAGATGAACAGGAGAAAAGCATACAAATTTATTTAATATAAGTTTTATATGACATAAATCCTTCATAAGGAAATGAAGACTGGAACAAACAGTTAAACCTGCGTATTTTTATGCTAGGTTTAATGAAGTGTTGACAGTCGTGGAGAAATATGATAGGTCAAGGAATATGAAGCAAGTGTAGTAAACTTGGGGAAACGTAACAAAGCATATTTGTTGACATTCTTCTCAACAACCCTTTATCTTTGGACATAAGGATGTTCCTTCCCTATGATGGTTTCCTGACTGTTTTGGAGGAGAAGGGTTTGGGGAGGTCAAAGGGACCTTCCTGCTTCTACATTTTCTCCATCTCCTTCAGCTTAAAATATCCAGTATGCCAAGGTGACATATTTTGGGGTAGCATGTCCTGAACCCCTTCACCATTTCACTATAGATGAGACAATAGACTGACGCTCTGGAATCTATTTGATTCCAAAGGTTGTATTGTTTTTTGGTTGTTTCAAAATTATCTTTACCATTAATATTATTAATTCACAATAGATTCCCCAATGTCGAATTTTGAATTTAAAGAAATAAACTTTATTATGGTCCTTGAAACATATTTTAAGCTTGTTTCCCAAAACAGCCCTAACAAATTCGATTGCCACCACAAATTTATAAATGTAATATAAAATCTCAAAATTTTTATTGCATCTTTACAGAATTGGATATTTTACAACTTTAGAAATATTTCACTAGTACAGCAGGAAAAAGCCATATTATTATCATTCATTTTGTTCATTAATATCCATTCTCAGCAACCTCAAACTAGAAAGGAGATACAACTTTAGAAAAATATGAAAATAATCTTATTTTCCTTAATAAGATTGCAGTTTCTAACAAAACCTTCTCCCAAAATCCTACTAAAATATTTATAATGCAGAGAAAAAAGTGAAAACTCACAACTGATCTCAAGTTTTCTACAAGCAAAATTGGTGTCCAAGCCTGCATTCCTAACCCTCCATCACTTCCTCATTGCCAACTTTGCCATTAATTAATCCAATGGACTAGGAGCAAGTTACCAGCCTCTATCTGCCTTAGCTGTCACATCTGTACAATGGAAAAGAAAATAGAACCTATTTCAGTGGTTCTTGTGAGAAATGAATAAATTTCTACATGCGGAGCTCTTCAAAGAGTGCCTGGTGAAGAGTAAACTCTAAATACACCTTAGGTATATAGCATTACCTTCCATCATCGTCGTCGTTTATCCAGTGTTTCTGAAAGTGTACGATGTGTATCACTGCAGATATACAAGATTAAGTGATACAGTTATTGTAGGGGGACTCAGAGGTGTCATTGAATGGAATGAATCACATGTAATGAGAAGAGTATGCCTTCCTTTTTTAATTCTCACTTAATTCTTCTGATTAAAACAAGATTGAAGTTTCAGTTTTGGTGCCAAGTATGTCTTCATCATCTTTCCAGCAACTGAAAATGTCCTTTGTTACCTAAGAGAGCAGTTTGCAGACTGGCAGGGGAATAGTATTCAGAGAAAATTTAATAAATTAGTTTTTAAGCATATTTGCTTTTATAAATACCTCCTATTGTTTTACTAGTGTTTTCATTTAAATAATATAAAGCTTTTTTAATAAAATAACTTTAAAAACTGATGGACGATTTAAAGAAAATATTAAATAAATAACAAGTGATAAGAAGATGTGGCAAAAATCAAGAAGTGTTCATAAAAGATTTAGTTTGGGGAAAATACTATAATCTTAATACTCTAAATCAGAGGTTTCTGTAAAGGGCCAGGCAGTTAATATGCTAGGCTTTGCAAAACATATAGTCTCTGTCACAATAACTCAACTCTGCTATAGATAATATGTATGTAAGTGAATGAATTTGGCTGTATCCCAATAAAACTTTTATCTAAAAAACAGGTAGTGGCTGGTTTGGCCCATAGGCCATAGTTTACCAATCCCTGCTCTAAACTATGAGAGGTAACAGGATTCTGAAATAAGTGTTTGATTATGATCAAAGTTCTGTTTCTAAGATTTCACTACTGAGACAGAAAAATAATAAAATAGTTCATCTGAAGTTGGGTGATTTTAAACATAGTGATTCCCTATTAATTTCTTAAAAGGCTGGGCAGGGATTTCAGATTAAAAAATAGCTTCAGAACTTTAAGATGAAAGAGGATGGATAAGCAGCACCGAAACATCATTTCCTAATTCATATAAAAAATACGTGTATAATAAATATGTGAGGTGATGGATGTAATAATTAACTAGATGGTGGGAATCCTTTCACAATGTATCCGCATATCAAATCATCGCATTGTACCCTTTAAATATCTTACCCTTACATTGTACCCTTTAAATATCTTTTTTTTTTTGCAGTACGCGGGCCTCTCACTGTTGTGGCCTCTCCCATGGCGGAGCACAGGCTCCAGACGCGCAGGCTCAGCGGCCATGGCTCACGGGCCTAGCTGCTCTGCAGCATGTGGGATCTTCCCGGACCGGGGCACAAACCCGTGTCCCCTGCAGGCGGACTCTCAACCACTGCGCCACCAGGGAAGCCCAATATCTTACAATTTTATTTGTCAATTATACCTCATTAAAGCTGAAAAAATCCACAATGTAATTATTGGTTTCCTAAAAGTGCATAGTAAACTCACCTGGCTAAATCACTTCTTTTGTAATACGAATGTGTGTGTTTATGTGTATATTTAAAGAAGACCCAGTGATAACTTAGCCTTTAAAGATGAAAGATAACCTAAATACGGTCTCATAGAATTTAAATTTATGGCAACTTCAACGTCACTATACACAATGTAATTAAATTTATTTATAAGGTTTTCAAATGAAAAAATTTAATTAAAAAAATAAAAAATACATGTATAGCATTTATCTGGCATGAGGCACTGTTCTAGCAGTTTATATGTCTTAACTCACTTATTCCTCTGAAAAATCCTTTGAGGTTAGTAATACTCTATTCCTATTTATATAAAAGGAAATTGAGGCATATAAAATACCTCATAAGAGGAAAAGCTGGTATTTGAATGTAGACAGTATGCTCAGAGCCTATGTCCCTACTTTGCAGCCACTCAACTAGGACACAGTGGTTGGTTGCATTTTCTTGAAAACTTTAATTCGGCTTAAAATCGGCTAAGTATGGCAGGAATTTTCTTGCTGGTGCAACTGAGAGAAGTTCAAGGGCTTGAACAAGGAGGAATACTCCTTGAGCAGGAATGAGAGCAATGGAGAACAACTTCAGGCAAAAGTTTCTGAAAGCTTTGCGGGCTTGAAGTAACTAATTTCAAGGTAAGTTCTGACATGCGGAGCCTCAGACAGCTAGGACCAAGGAGAATCTGGCAAGCTGTTTGCAGTGGTTATACAAAGGCAGAAGTGCGGTGGAGGATTCATTTTAAGTGACTATTAGGCCAGAAGGGCATCCTATAACATTTAAATTAAATGTTGGCTTAAAGACTTAAAATTATACTTCCCTCCCAAGCTCAGATGCTTATTAATTTTTTAAACCTGGCTACAAACTGATCTTAATATTATATATCAACATGAGTAGTAGCTCATCTTCATAAATTTTATTATTTTTATAGTTACGTTCTTGTAGAAACAATTTAAGAATGTGCGAAATTTAGTTCAGATGCCCCTCATGTCTCATTTGGGCATAAGCATGAAAGACAACGATACCACTTCCTTATGGAAATCATAAATGAAAAAATTATAGCCTATTATAATCAGCATGAAGAAAGGCATGCCTAACACACCTCCCCTACTCCAACTATGGCAACTATTACACGGGATGATAACAGTGGAATTACAAATTCAGCTTGGAAGGCTATTATCACAAATTATTCTGAAAATCAAAAATACGATTTCCTCTGGAAATTAAAACCAGAATGTTTCTTGAAATTCTGAATAAAGAAAATAATATCATTAAGCAACAAGTTGGGGGTTTAATAAAGTTTTCTTGTTGGTTTGTTTCAATTTGATTTCAGCAGTCATGTGAATAGTGAAGAAAATAGAGGACACTGGAAACTGGGGAATACTAATCCATCACCCATTGATTGCTGTTCAGTCATGCCTAATAAAGCAGCTGTCAGAGCAGCACTTGGATGTGCTGTGGTAGCACCAAGCACACCAGCAGTCCTGGTCCTCTATCCTCCTCACCCTCTGCTTTCTGGCTCCCCTTTTTAATTACTCTTCTTTCCCCTCCAGTGTTCCCTCTTTCTCTCCTTCTTCCCACTCTCAGAACCTCTATCTTTCCACAGGAATGAATGCAGTTGTCTTTCCTGGGACATTTACATGGGAGCAAAGCGAAATTAGACATCTTTCTCCTCTTTCTCACCTATTCACAAAGTTGACTCTGTTAGTATAGCTTCTCTCTATTATCCTCTTAACAAATAGAACTTTAGGAAATGGGGAAATTACCAATGAGTATTAAGGAGTAAAGTAGTCTTTAAAATTTGACTGTTTTTATATAACCACCCTTTTCCAAAAATGATTTAAGGAGGTTTTCAAAGACATATTCAAATTAACATTAAATTTAAAATAAATAGATGGCATTTTATGACAAAGGATAAATATAAGTAAGAAAAAAAAGATAAAACTCGAGTGAGTTCACACACAAACACATCCCATGAGGTTCCATCTTTTTATAGATGGGCTACAAATTCAGATTTACAGGGGTCAATTCAAAGAGGAAAGCACAGTTTGTTACATTATTCATGGTAAACATAAAAAGAAATTATAACAGCTTCTCAGAAGAACTCCAAGTACTTCTAGAGACCATGGATAAAAGACAATGTCCTCAACCTCGTTATGAGAAGCACAGTAAAGTTTCACAGTACAAATCTCATACTATCCCCCAAATCAGAATTCATAACAAGCTGTTCTACAAAGAAGTTCACAAGTAGATGTTGAACAAAATATGGGGATTTAGATGGAGAAACACACCAAAAAATATAGAAATGACATAGGAGCTATGCTTAAAAACATTCTAATTATCTTTATAAACTCTCCTTATACCATCAGAAATGAGCTTTACCATGACCCAGAGACCTATGTGTTAGTCATGCCTCTGACAGAAAAGATAGAGCCTATATTGATGATCCATGACCAATCACCTATTGTCCCTACATGTCTCCAACACATATCTTCTGCACAGAGAACATCTGTGGGGAAACGATGTCTTCACTATTCATTGAGATTGAGGCCCTAGATCCTTATGTGCTCTCCTATCTAGTGAGCCAGGCTAGCCACCTGTGAGCCAAACCCTAAAACTGTGAATGTCAAAAGTGTACTTGCTCTCTAAGTTGATTTCTCTTTACATATCCTTATTTTATCCCTTAACAGATGTGAAAGCAGAATGTTTAATCTGTATCACTAATCTGTATCATTCATTACATCTTTAAATTAGCCTTTTATAAATATCAGACACTACACCACAGCACTGAAAATGAATCACTGCTCTGAATAAGAACAGAGCCAATTAAACATAACATCACAATTTGCTCTGATAAAGAACAAATCCCAACTAAGAAGAGGAACCTAGCATTGGATCCATAATGAGATAACTCAGATTGAGGAGACAGCCTCATTATAACCCCCTGGAATTCTGCTATTTGTAGTGATGGTGACAGACATTCCCTTTCAGCATGATACATCTTAGCCAAGTGCTTAAAGCAAGGAGACTGTACATTAATAGAATCTTATTTGGCTATTTAGATACTACTTGAAGATAAACAATGCTTCTCTTTCTCTCTTTCTCTCTTTCTCTCTCTCCCTCCCTCCCTCCCCCGCCCCCCCCCCCCACACACACACTGCAAAGTGTCTTTAGGGATGGTGATAGAGAATGTGAGAGAATTCTCCATGTCAAAATGTCTGTCAAAACTTACAACAAAACTAGTCCTTAAACAAGGGTTTCAGACAGGTAGTAAAGAAGCTGGGGCCAAAATTAATGAAAGAAAAAACTATGAGAAAGAAAGCAAAAAATCAGTATGTGATGAGATGATAAGAAGTCAAATGTGTGAAGTGTCCTAGTTCACACACTAAAATAAACATATTAAATGCATTTCATTAACTTTATCTCAAATTCATCCTACCATTCAATCTATAGAATAATCAGGCCAGAATGCATAAGGAGTAAGTGAAAGAACCCAAGTACTGTCATAATTCTGCAAATAACTCCAGTTTTCAGGATTTTCTTTCAAGAATCTGTTTCTAGAAAAGCAAGGTTTTTCTCAGCTGTTTTCAGTGTAATGCTAGTTTGACTGAACTTATGTGATTCCTTTTTTTCACTTTCTTTAGAGTTTTGTTAATTAGTGCTGAGCGTTAGCAGACCATACAGATAAGCTGGCAAATGACCAAAAACATGTTAACAGAGAATTGCTCATAATTCCCTTGCCACTAGTCAGAAATAATTGGTACCTTTCTTCAAGCTTGCCTAGGAGAATGACAAATCAAGAGGAAATGCCTTTTATTTCAAAGGATTTTTATTGGCTCTGGATCATAAAGCATGGCAATTTGTTTCTCCTTCTTATTATAAAGAAACTACAACAACAACATTTCTAAAGGAATACTGATCAAAGCTGAGGAGCTTAACGTCTGTCAAAGTACAAATCCCTTGGCATCTAGAGAATCTGAGGAAACAGAGCTGCTAAAGAGTCAGCCTTGCTCCTTCACAGAAGGCACACCATGTAAGCAAACCACACGTTTTGGTATGAAGATGCAGCTGCACTCCACATTGGTAAATGAAACAAAAAGAAAAATCTATCATCATGTAGAAGTCAAGGTATAGGCTGCTTACCTGCTGGAATTGAGATAAACAAAAGGAAAAGGTAGACACATTAAAAACAAAAAGCCATTAACACAAAGAAATAACCTACCTCTTTTTGTTGTCCAAGCTAAAGGTATAATAAACTTCCATGAATCTCAGAGAAGACAGACCAAAATGGAGTGATGAGTTGGCAAAATCTGGAGAATCTATGTGCTAGTAACAACAACAACAAAAAAAAGAACAATTAGGATTGGCAACAAGTAAATATTTATTCTTCCTGAATGTTTTTTAACTATCCCACTATCCACTACCTAATATTATCATCCACTTTTGCCATTTCATTATTATGTACAACATATAAGGTGGCATTTTTATTATACCTTGTGCTGTGAAAATTTAGCCTTGCAAAGCCTGAACCTAAGGTATCTGTGATCCACCTTTAAGTGAGATATGTTTTATTAGAATGCATATACTTCTTGGAGAATTAGAACTACCACTTGAATTAGGTATGCATATTTGGAAATTAGGCTCCATTCCTACTTTATATACTAATTCTATGATTTTGATATTAAAATATAACTCACTCAAAGTGAGATGGAACCATTTCAACATTTCAACTTCTAATGAGCTACAAAATACAGTAAATTTTAATTTTAGAAACCACAGAATTAGTATAGAAAGTGGAAATGAAGCCTTATTTCCAAATATCCATCTTATTCAAGAGGTATAATTATGTACCTTTTATGTATAGGAAAGTATTTAGACTATCTCAGTTGGGAAATTAAAATTTAGCTACTATCATTTAAAAAGCCTCTATTGAGTGGTGAGGTTTTTGTTTTAAAGACATCCAAAATCTTCTTTACAGAAATGAGCATATCAGTTTCCTACCCTGCCAAAGAGAACACATCTGATCCTTGTTTTAAATTTCACCAAATTACTTCTGATTTTTGAAAAAGCTTATGCCTTGCAGCCTGTTTATTGCTTTCTGAAACTACATTTTCCACCAGAGAGTGAAATAATTATTTTCTTCTTTTGGTTTCAGTAAGTAAGAGGGGCGGGGGGAACTCCATCTAAGTGGCTTGCATGCACCATTTTTTGTTACAATGTCCGATCTCCTTCACTTTTAATGAGATTTCATAAATTTTAGGTTTTCTTCATATATACACATCATATACATGCATCTTCATATATACACAGGTAATTTCTGAACATTTTTTAGAATCTATTCAATGTAGCACATAGACAATCAATGAGGAGGCTCTACCAGGTTTTTGGCTGGGGCGTGTGTGGGGTAAATCTTACTTTAAAGGAACCCAGTTAATAAGTATCCAAGTTTATAAAACAGGTAACTTGGAGGCTGATTATTCAAAGACTCACTGAAAGATTTCCGCAGTTTCTTTCAGTAGCAAATTCCCTAAGGGTTTTCATAAATGATTCAACCAGCATTTGTTGATTCCCTGCTATGCGCCAACTGTTCTGAATAAGGGCGGGAGAAAAGATAAGAAAATCCCAATATCTGCCCTCCTAAAATCTGATGGTTGAGACAAATCCATAAGCAAATAATAATAAAGTTATAACATTTTATCTATCTAGACTCTTAATTTGTCCCCAAAAGAATATAGGTCACTAAATTACAACTGTGGAATAAGTGCAACATTAGAAGCACAAATAAAGCATAGAAAAGTAAATAAGAAATATGCTTTAATTTATAGTCATATATATAAGAACTCTGATGATGAATAAAAGAAGAGGATTCTTATAAAGAACCCACAGATTGAAATCTGGCACAATGTCCAATCATAACTTTGAATACACTTATCTAACTAAATTCTATAAGTGAGTTAATATCTATTAACAATTGGCAGATAAGTAGTTTATGCTATCTTGCCATTTCTATTGTCTGTCTAATGGGTTGCTGATTTTATAGATGGCCATGCGAATACCTATTTGAAACAGCACATCAAAACATTGTTTTGGGAGGAAGCCCAGGAAAAACTCAAAAATTTGATTGTGTCTTCTTCTCTATTTCCTCATATAATTGTTGGGGATTTTAATCCTTCGGGAAATATCAGACCTTTAAATAAATAGCAAAATAAATCATTAGCCCTGTAAAGATTTGCTGGAATCATTATAGTTTGAAAACATTAGTTCCATGATTAATCTATAGGTAAAACTTTAAAAAAAAAAAGTTATCCATTTATAGGTTTCCAAAAACTAGTTTCTGAAAGTACAGGCTGCCTGGTACATAATAGAAACTTGTAGTGGACACGTGATTTTCTTCTGACTAGAATCAGAATCTCTTTGGGGAAGCACCACTGCTGTCCTTGGTCCTGATAGCTCTAGGCATGAGCATGTAAGTCAAGCCTGGCCACAGTAATTGGATAAAGAATGGCCATGTAGGGCTTCCATGGTGGCGCAGTGGTTAAGAATCTGCCTGCCAATGCAAGGGACACAGGTTTGAGCCCTGGTCCGGGAAGATCCCATATGCCGCAGAGCAACTAAGCCCATGCGCCACAACTACTGAGCCTGTGCTCTAGAGCCCACAAGCCACAACTACTGAGCTCACATGCCACAACTACTGAAGCCTGCACACCTAGAGTCCATGCTTCACAACAAGAGAAGCCACCACAATGAGAAGCCACACACTGCAACAAAGACCCAACACAGCCAAAAATAAATAAAAATAAAAATAAGTAAATTAAAAAAAAAAGCAATGGCCATGTGATCCAAATCATGCCAATAAAGGTCATTAGCAAGACTGGATAGACCTACAAGGAAAGAGGTGTTTGCTGTAAGGATAATGTATGCCTAGAGAGGCTGGTGGCCATCTTCACCTCCACAATGAAAGCTCCTACCTAGAATGAAGCTGATTCAGAGGAAAGCAGAGTCAAGAGATGGAGTAAAAGACTCAGATTCCTGATAACCTCAGTTATACTTCTATAGTATACAGCATGACTGAAGCTAGAGTCTCCTCTTGAATTTCCTAAGTCAACAAATTGCATATATATGTTTATTTAAGGAATAAATATTATTGTATCTGAGATTTTTTACTATGTTTATGTCTGATTTGTCATTTACAGGTAGAAAAAAAATCACTGTGCATCTCTAGTTTCTCTTTGAGTAAAAGATAAAATAAGTATCATGAATTTAAAAAAAACCTCATTGTACCATAATGAGGTACAAGAAACCTCATTATGGTACGAGAAGACAGATACACACTTTCACACTTCACAAGCCTAATTCTGGAAACTCACAGAAAACTTCAGAGAGCATAGATTAAATTGTGTTATGTCAGTATTTAATAAAAACTCTACTGTTTGCTGAAAAACCTAATTCCAAGAAGTAACCATTCTTCTACCCCTTTGTGGCTTGCAAAGTAAATATGACATATCTCATATATTCCTCAGGAAGGCAGAAAAAAATCTTAGTGATGTTTCCTTGCTAAACATCTGGTATTAGCTAGATAGTATACAAAATAAGAGATGCCAAAGGAAGAAAACAAGAAACAGAGCTGGTTGCCACAGATTGTTCTAAGGAGAAAATACAAAACCATTTGTGTTTTTACTGATATTTCTTTGGTTGAAAGACAGTGGGTGAAAATTAGGGAGCAGGCTGATTTGTTGGGAAACTACTTTCATGTTTTCAATACTTTACAGGAATAGAAATCAAAGGGAACTTGCCTCCTTTCTGGCCCAGGCAGGATTTGAAGAGTACCATTTAAAGAAGGAAAACTACTCTCTTTTCCAAACCCCCTCCTTTCTGTGATGTTCCCCTTGAGACAGAATTGGGTGCTTTGCCAAGAACATGCAACATATATTGTCTCTATATGAGAAACAACAATATTTACAAACAAAAGTTTAAAAATGACTCAAGTCATTTCTCTTCATGTGGTTTCATGCCTCTTTCTAGGTATAGTTACCATTTCTTGTATAGGTACCTACATGAAAGGAAAAGAATGCTTTTGCATCCCTAGTATTTGGCATAGGCAATCCAAGCTTTAAATGATGGTATCAGTATTCCCACAGGAAGCCAGATGTGCTTCCAAATACTGTTATACAATTAAACAGATATATGAACAATGCCACCTCCTTTTGGGGCTAATTTTTGCCTCTTTTCAGGGTACTTGCTCAGTATGTCTTCTTCTTCTTTTTTTTTAATGCTACATTAAACACCAGCATCAGAAAAGATCACTTGCAGCCAATCTGCTGCCCAAGTTAAGGCTCTGTTCAATATTTCAGTGTTTCCAAAAATGACACACTGCTTGTTTGGCCCTGCCTGTGATCTTGTTTTCGATTTCTATCTGCCTTGGGCATCTCCTCCTGCCACATATCCATATGAGCCTAACTGCACCACATGCAGTGCCAGATGCTAGAAATACCATAATACCAAAGCATGTGACACAAGGATGATCTGCTCTTTCCCTTATAATTAAATGAAAAAAGTGTGGGTATATTGTCTCCCGCTTGGCCCCATCACAAATGCAGCCAACAGAAGCCAGCACACATGATTCATGTAAGTCCAAAGGAAAGATACAAATACACCCCTTAAAAATCTTTTTCAAAGACTGGATCCGCATGAGGATGTTTACCTTGTGAAGAAAAACAAGTGGTAAGGTAAAAGAAAGACACAGCAACACCTAAGGTAACCAGCACTCTGTGGCTTCTGTCCAAAACCATGTCACACACTGGCCCCATGCTTTAACACACCTGTCATTTCCTATTGTGAGCTTCCCAGGCACTGAGTTGGCGACAAGCCAGGATTAAACCTCTGGCAATTATTCACCCCAAGTCCATCAGCCTGTGCTCTGAAAACTCCTCAGACCCCTCAGACTCACCAGCAGCAGCCAATGTTTCCTTTGATAACTGCTACCTCCCAGCAAACGGAATTCAGAACAGACAGGCCATCTGAGAACACCGACTTTCATCTCTGAACTCCCTTACCACTAACAAGCTTCTCTCTAATAACCATATTAAACCCAACTATCATACACTGAAAGAAGGCTTGAAGAAAAAAAAAAAAAAGTGCTGCAGGCAAGGTTTGCAACATAAATTACAGACATAAGGACACTGTGGATAAATTACCAGTGACGCTGGGTACAAAGTTAACAGTTTGGCTTAAGAGGATTAAGTACAACAAGAAGCCTTGAATTTGGCAACTTTACCCCAAATTCAGTCTGTGATTAGGCCTCTAGCTTTGATTCTATTGATTTATCCTTAATATTATCATCTAACCTTACAAAATTATCTTTTCTTCTAGAATTGATGTAAACAAGTAATCATCAAAGCTGTATTATTCTTCAAACATTGAGTGCTAAAGCCTTGATGTTAGACTGAAAAATGATCACAGGAATTACACAGCTACTAACAATTTTCCCAGATGTATACATTTCCTATAAAAGAAGGTTTCAAATTTTCAGGTGTGAATTCATGTTTTCAGGCAATTTATGTAGCATTTAATATCTCAAGTAATAATGTAATGGTTTCATAATTAGCCAGGCCCACCTCCTCTCATAAATGTATATCTGACATCTCTGTAAATTTATATCATCTGCTCTGGGTTCCCATGGAGTTCTTGGTTTCCTATCCCTTACTAGATAATCCAAAAGGAAGAAATCAAAAGAAAGAAGCAATCATAATTGACCTACACACCTTGGGGATGTGCAGCATTTTCATTTCCCTTCAGTCCATTCCTTGCCTTTTTCCTCAGCCTTGAGCACTTACATTGATGACCATCTGGCACATGGACTTCACAGCCTGTATTTTTCAATGGCTTTGATGGCCTCCTTCCCAAAACAGTCAGCCACAAACATGTCTGAACAACCTCATCGTAAAGGTCTGGTCCTAATAAACTGTAAGTTCCATGAGAGTAAAAGCTACAGCTTGCTAATTTTTGCAGCTCCCACAGCATTTGGCAAAATGACAGCACGTAATATACCACTGAGGCTTGAAAATTGAATATATCTGAGATTCTTACCACAGCATTCTCCCCTGCCTGGTCACAATCCTGCCATCTGTCTTCCTCCCCATCTCCAATCACATCTGCACTTCATTCTTATAAAAGATACTTAATAACCAAGTCTTTTACATTTCTTCCAGTCCATCATTGATCTCCCCACGGGCAGTATAATCCCTACTCAGTCCTGGACTGCTGTTGAGTCACTTCTCTGCCAGCCTCATCACCACCATCAAAAGCCTCACCCTAGGACCTACTGGCAAGCTAATATCCAAATTAGTTTCCCACATATACATGTTCTTCCACTCTATTTTCTCTATTTCTAGACTGAGATGTCTAGAAAAGATGCAGAAATGGTGCAGTGCAGTCTCATCTTGGGGAACTCCAAACAGACTTATTTTCTATCACTCATCAACTCTTAGCTTACTCCCAGGGATTTCCCAGAATTTCTCTCCTTAAGCCCCCAACTCTTCACACTTCAAGCGTGTCAGGTTTGCTAATATTCTACTTCAAGAGGCTGATTTCACATGAAAGTTATATAAAATGGATACTATAAAACAATGAAATACATTGCATGCAGTTAAAATGGAAAAAAAAAAGCTTTGAATTTCTCAATGTTCATTAGTGTGATAGCCCAATGAAATCTATTTTTGGTAAGGAGGGTTCAGTCATGTGGCCAATCCACCCTTTGGAATGAGACTTTATTCCCCAAAAATGATTCATTTGAGAAGTTGAGCAAATATGTTACCTTTACTGAAAAAAAAAAAGGTGGGGTGGGGAGTGCTGACATTACTGTCATCTGTCAAAGGATGAGACCACCATTCAAACTCTGAAGCAAAACCCAAAGTGGCGAAGTTTGACTGATTGCTCACCTAGGTAAGGGAGAGAGCTATGCTGGTTAGGCACAGTCTCAGTGAATTAAGCAAACTGCTGATATTACATAGGTTTTTAAGAAATACTCGTGGTGGAGGAGGAGACTGTGTTAGTTATAGAGGCAACAGTAGGTTTACATCAGTCTTAAATGGTGGCTTATGTTGGATAAAGAAACATGCTTGTGCTTGGTTACAGAAACAAGGTTTGGTTGACGTCAGCCTTTGACTCAAGTTCACTGGAGTGAGTTCACTGCTGAATGGCTGACTTTCAGAGCATGAGCCAACTGACTGGTTGGCTTTCAGAGAGGAATTCACAGAAGCAAACTCTCATTAATCAATTGGACAGGTTTAAAACCAGTACTGATGTTTGCTGGTTATCATGTCAGCTTTTTCCTGGGAGTGTGAAGCCTTTAAAATTTTTTCATACCTAAAAAATGTACTAGCTGTGGTAAATTTTGGTGCTGGTGGTACTTTTAAATTCCATCTAGCATAACATACCATTCCCTTGACTAAAACAGAAGACCCAAGTTGGCATGGAGGCTTGGTCTGATTTGCCAAAGTCTATCAGTTGGTTAATTATAGCCTAGAGCAGCATATTGAGAGGACTATGAAATCTTATCCAGGCCCAGCAGATTAGAGTATCATCATTCATGAGCAATGTTTGTTATGGAGAGAACAACTCTGAATGACAGCACCATGCCATGTCTTTTCTGATTCTGCCCTAGATCCAAAAGCCACTCAGAGTCTACGGTTGGCTAGGCTGGACTTCATGGATGGTTATGGAAGAGATTAATTTCAACAAGAATAATTGAACTGGCTGCCTTCTAAGCAAATGGCATTTGAAAATGACAATGACTGCGATGGAATAGAGGGTATATGTGCTAAAGCCATAAGGACAGCATCAAAATTCAGTGAAATCTTAATAAATTGAAACAAGAGTGAAAGAATAAATATGTATATCTAAAGAGGTAAGAAAGAACAAACATTTATATCCAGGAAGAAGAAAAATTTAATTGACAAACATGCCATTTTTAATAACTTTTTCTCTGAAAAAAGTATAAGTTTAATTTGAAATTTTTAAAGAATGAATAAAATGTTTCCTAAGTTTAATTCTTTATGGGTATTAATTTAGCATTCAAAATATAATATTTTATTTTTTTAATTTTAGATATAAGACATCTTTGTCTTCAAAAACAAAGAGGTCTTAGTCCAATAAATTAATATCCTTCATGAAAATACTATTGTTGCATACAGGAGAATTTACTTTCCTCTCAGGAAATTACATGTGCATTTTCCACTATTTTGAAAGCAACTCTCAAGATCTAAGGCTACGATAATTTTTGAATCAGGTGAAACACAAATTTGAATTGGACACTTGACTGGAGTATAAGAATATGTCACTTTTTAGTGAGGGAGTCTGGCAAACCTTTAGAGATCTATATCTCAATTTATTTTTGCCATCCTCGTCGCTACATAAACAATAATTCTTAAAAAGTAATTTTTATAATTGTATTTTTTATTGTTCCCAAAAGGAAAATTATTACTGCTTAATAATAAAAATAAAGAGAAAATAGAGATTCTAAAGAACAGATGGAATTCATGAATTTAAAAGATTATAGAGGCCTCCAGAAGTATTTCTCACTATTTTCAAGGGCTTGTTCAATTTTAATTTCCCCTCAAATATCCAGGGTTGAATCATGTTTTAAGATTATACATCTCTAGTGTTTTCTGACAATATACCTTGATCTCTCTACTCATAGTCAGTATGTGAAACAGAACTGTGCTCGTGATGATCTTTCCAGCACAATGACAGTTCTTTATATTCCAAACAGTTAATCCAGCAGACACTAGTAAGCACTTACCTCTATACAGTCTTCTACTAGATACAATGAGTGAAGAATAATTGAGTATATAAGACTGTATAAAAAATTTACAGATAAGCAATAAGAAAATATAGAATTTAATATCAACAAATAGTGCAAATTGGAAATGTAAAGGTTAAAAAATGCAACATCATTCACTAATGGTGTGACCAAGCAAATGTCTTAACTTCTCTGAAACTTATTCTCCATATTTCTAAAATGGTTATCTCTCTCCATTGTGATTTTTATTATTTAATGTGATAATTCAGTTCGAGTACTTATTCAGTACTTAATGCATGACAAGCATTAGTAAATATGAGTAAAGACATAGTAAGACTCAGTGTGGAAACCGGGGATGGCTTCCTCAAGATGGTGAAACCTGAGCCAGCTCCCAAAGTAAAATGCAAAAAGGAAAACAGAATACATTCCAGGTAAGGACATGAGCAGAAAAATGGAAATGGAAATTTTCACGAAAAGAATTTCATTATATTCATCTTGGAAATTATAAACTATTGTCTAATTCTCCATAAGATCATATTAACTTTCTTTTTAATAATAACATAGAAACTAAATTGAGAGAGATCTTGAAAGGACAGCCTATCTGTTAACTAGGCTTCAGACAGGCAGGATCATTTTTAAATTACTTATTTGTTATTTGCTTGAGATGACAAAAAAAAATCATGGCAAATTACAAAATATGAAACCCTATATTTCGTGGCAAGCCTATCTTCCACTTTAAGCTAAGACAATACGTTCTTGAAGTAACTGCCAAATGGATGTACTCTACAAGGGCACCAGTCCTTTCATCAACCTCCTTCCTTTCCCTGGAGCTGTCAGTTATTATTAATGTTCCTGACAGACTGTTTCATCCAAGGCACTTGCTGATGTGGAAGGTGTTACTCTTGAGTGTCTGACTTATGGATAGAGAACAATATTCAATATGAAAACTTCAATCAATCAAATACCTGAAGAAAGATCCCCTGCCACAAACAACTTCTATTTGTCCACCTTGGTAGGTGGAGATACGAAGTATTTATTAGAGTGCATACATCATAAAAAGGGACTGGGTCACTTGTGAAAAAAAGTTTTTAATTAATAAATTTTCTAAAAAATAACCTTCAGTAAAGTAGATTAATAAGATCTCCATAAACTATCTTTTTTAAAAACTTGTTTTCAAAAAATGTAATGTATCAAAGATGAATGTGGACATATTCTGTGCAGCAAAAACAGAACAGCTTTCATATTCCAATACTCCCTCCAAAAGTAACTAGTAAATCTATATAAAATAGTTTTTAAAATATATCTGTTGGCATTGGAGAGACTTTGGGGCATCCAGGAACTGAGGGTCAAGATCTCAGAAAGGAGAGAAATTCTTTGAGATGAACCCAATACTCTATAAACATTTTCCCCTTGGGTCATTTGTTGAGTCTTAAGCAAGAGGGAAGAGGCTGAAGACAGATGATAAAAAATTTTGCAGAATGAAAATTCTAAGAGGCAAAGAAGCCAATGGAGCTTTTCTCATAGAACTATGAAGATAAAAAAGGCACTTTGGGTCTGCTAAGGTAGCCAGAGGGGCCAGAGGAGCTGAGATCATCAACAGAAGGGAAGTATAAAGAAGTAAGCCCAAACTCACATAAGTTTTCCCCTCATAGCATTTTCCAATTCTTAAATAGCACAGGGAAAAGTAGATAAGAAGCAGAGCAAAAATCTACAGGAAACCTCAGTGGAGTTTTCTACAGTCTAACAGTGCAAACGAAATAAAAATTAGAGTTCAGGATCTGCCAAAAAGAACAGCCCTGGGAAATACCCTAGGTTCTCACTTGGGAACTTTTGAGTTCTATCTTCTGAGATGGGCAAATCTGAGATCTAGACTTAAAAAATCAAAACTGAAGCCTAGAATCACACTAATCCCTGATTATATTAAGTGTTCTGACCCTTCTCTACCTGCCTGATTGAGTACAGGGCAAATCATCTCTGGAGGAAGATAACATCATCCAAAGCCTCTCCAATTTATAGACAGGTATAGTTATAGATATTGATATAGATATAATGCCATCATTCCATTAAAAAAGTTATTAGGCATACAAAGAAACAGGACCAGGTGAACAGCAGACAATAGAAACAGACCAACAGAAAAGAACTTGAAAAAATATATATATATATGTATAACCAAATCACTTTGCTGTACACCTGAAATTAACACAAAATTATAAATCAACTATACTCCAATATAAAATAAAAACAAAAAAGAAACAGAGCCACAAATGAGGCCCAGTTATTATATACAAAATTTAAGTTATGTATGCATGATATTTAAGAAAATAAAGATGAAGAATTTCACCTGAGAAATAAAATCTACAAAAACAACCAATTATAAATTGTAAAACTGAAAAGTAAAATAATCGACATTAAAATCCAATCATTGTTTCAACAGCAAATTGGATACAAATAGAGAATTCATGAACAAAAAAAGATAGATTATTATAAAATATCCAGACTCAAGAACAGGAAGAAAAAGGATACAAAAAGAGTATAAGAGACAGAGATATGAAGAAAAATCTAACATTCATATAACTGGAGATGGGAGGATGAAAGAATCAGACCAAAGCACCATTTGAAGGAATATGGCTGAGACAGTTTTAAGACTTGTGAAAAACATCAATCTACAGTTTCATAACATTCTAAGAAACTCAAACAAACTAAACAAAAAGGAAAGCATTCTAAGCATATTTTAACTAACACTCCTGAAAAAAATCATGATAAAGGGAAAGATACTAAAAATCAGCTAAAAGAACAAAACACATTAGCTTTAAAGGGGCTACCAAATGAACAGCTAACTTTGAAAAGAAATGATGGAAGCCAGAAAATAATAGGATAACTGCTGAAAGATTTTTTTAAATCCAATATAGAATTATATGTCCAGAAAAAATGATCTTTAAATACAAAGTTGTAAACCATAAACAAAATAAAAGACAACCTACGGCCTGGGAGAAAATATTTGCAAAAGTTGCTACTGACAAGGAATTAGTTTCCAAAATATACAAAAAGCTCTACAGCTTAATATATATAAAAACAACAACAACAACAATAAAAAAATGGGCAGAAGACCTAAATAGACATTTCTCCAAAGAAGACATACAGATGACCAACAGGCACATGAAATGATGGTCAACATCACTAACTAAGGGGCAAGCCCTAGGACACATTGATATTCAGGGTCAAGGTGAAAAAAGAAGGAACCAGAAAAGAAACTAAGAAGGAATGATGGAGAGGTAGGAGGAAAACTAAGAGCATGTTAGAGTTCTGGAAGTCAATGAAGAAAAACTGGATAAGGAGGAGCCATAAAATTTCATTCCACGGGCTTCCCTGGTGGCACAGTGGTTCAGAATCTGCCTGCCAATGCAGGGTACACAGGCTCGAGCTCTGCTCCAAGAAGATCCCACACGCCATGGAGCAACTAAGCCCATGCGCCACAACTACTGAGCGTGGGCTCTAGAGCCCACGAGCCACAAGTACTGAAGCCTGCGTACCTAGAGCCCATGCTCTGCAACAAGAGAAGCCACCGCAATGAGATGAACACGCACCGCAACGGAGAGTAGAGACACAACTAGAGAAAGCCCACGTGCAGAAACGAAGACCCAATGCAGCCAAAAGTGAATAAATTAATTAATTAAAAAAAAAACCATCAATCCAAGCATCTGACAAGGGATTAACCTCCAAATATACAAACAGCTCATGCAGCTCAACATCAAAAAAACAAACAATGCAATCAAAAAATGGGCAGAAGATATAAATAATCATTTCTCTGAAGAAGACATACAGATGGCCAAGAGACACATGAAAAGATGCTCAACACTGCTAATTACTAGAGAAATGCAAATCAAAACTACAATGAGGTATCACCTCACACCAGTCAGAATGGCCATCACTAACAAGTCTACATATAATAAAAGCTGGAGAGGGTGTGGAGAAAGAGGAACCCTCTTACACTGTTCGTGGGAATGTAAACTGGTACAGCCACTATTGAGAACAGTTTGGATGTTCCTTAAAAAACTGAAAGAGGGGGACGAAGGGAAGATGGCGGACGGGTAAGACACAGAGATCACCTTCTTCCCCACAGATACACCAGAAATACATCTACACGTGGAATAACTCCTACAGAACACCTACTGAATGTTGGCAGAAGACCTCAGACCTCCCAAAAGGCAAGGAAGTCCCCACGTACCTGGGTAGGGAAAAAGAAAAAAGAATAAACAGAGACAAAAGGATAGGGACGGGACCTGCACCAGTGGGAGGGAGCTGTGAAGGAGGAAAGGTTTCCACACACTAGGAAGCTCCTTCGCAGAAGGAGACTGCAGGTGGCAGAGGGGGAAGCTTCGGGGCCAAGGAGGAGAGCACAACAACAGGGGTGCGGAGGGCAAAGCAGAGAGATTCCCGACGGAGGATCAGTGCCGACCAGCACTCACCAGCTCAAGAGGCTTGTCTGCTCACCCACCAGGGCAGGCGGGGCTGGGAGCTGAGGCTCAGGCTTCGGTCGGAGCGCAGGGAGAGGACTGGGGTTGGCAGCGCGAACACCAGCCTGAAGGGGGTTAGTGCACCATGGCTAGCCGGGAGGGAGTCCGGGAAAAAGTACAGACCTGCCGAAGAGGCAAGAGACTTTTTCTTACCTCTTTGTTTCCTGGTGCAGGAGGAGAGGGGATTAAGAGCGCTACTTAAAGGAGCTCCAGAAACGGGCGCGAGCTGCAGCTAACAGCGCGGACCCCAGAGACAGGCATGAGACGCTAAGGCTGCTGCTGCCGCCAGCAAGAAGCCTGTGTGTGAGCACAGGTCACTATCCACACCCCCCATTCCGGGGAGCCTGTGCAGCCCGCCACTGCCAGGGTCCCGGGATCCAGGGACAACTTTGCCGGGAGAACGCATGGCGAGCCTCAGGCTGGTGCAACGTCACGCCGGCCTCTGCCACCCCAGGATCGCCCCGCACTCCGTACCCCTCCCTTCCCCCGATCTGAGTAAGCCACAGTCCCCAAAGCAGCTGCTCCTTTAACCCCGTCCTGTCTGAGTGAAGAACAGACGCCCTCGGGCGACCTACACGCAGAGGCGGGGCCAAATCCAAAGCTGAACCCAGGGAGCTGTGAGAACAAAGAAGAGAAAGGGAAATCTCTCCCAGCAGCCTCAGAAGCAGCGGATTAAAGCTCCACAATCAACTTGACGTACCCTGCATCTGTGGAATACATGAATAGACAACGAATATTCCCAAAGTGAGGAGATGGACATTGAGAGCAAGATTTATGACTTTTTCCCCTTTTCCTCCTTTTGTGAGTGTGTATCTGTAGGCTTCTGTGTGAGACTTCGTCTGTATAGCTTTGTTTCCACCATTTATCCTAGGATTCTATCCATCCGTGTTTTTTTTCTTTTCTTTTTTTCTTCAAAAAAATTTTTTCTTTTCTTAATAATTATTTTTTCTTTCCTTCCGTCCCTCCTTCCTCCATCCCTCCCTAATTCCTTCCTTCCTTCCTTCTCTTCTCCTTCTCCTTCTTCTTCTTGTTTCTACTTTTTCTCCCTTTTATTCTGAGCCATGCGGATGAAAGGCTCTTGGTGCTACAGCCAGCAGTCACTGCTGTGCCTCTGAGGTAGCAGAGCCAACTTCAGGACAATGGTCCACAAGAGACCTCCCACCTCCACATAAAATCAATCGGTGAAAATCTCCCAGAGATCTCCATCTCAACACCAGCACCCAGCTTCACTCAACGACCAGCAAGCTACAGTGCTGGACACCCTATGCCAAACAACTAGCAAGACAGGAACACAACCCCACCCATTAGCAGAGAGGCTGCCTAAAATCATAGTAAGTCCACAGACACCCCAAAACACACCACCAGACATGGACCTGCCCACCAGAAAGACAAGATCCAGCCTCATCCACCAGAACACAGACACTAGTCCCCTCCACCAGGAAGCCTACACAACCCACTGAACCAACTTTAGACACTGGGGACAGACACCAAAAACAACGGGAACTACGAACCTGCAGCCTGCAAAAGGAGACCCCAAACACAGTAAGATAAGCAAAATGAGAACACAGAAAAACACAAAGCAGATGAAGGAGCAAGATAAAAACCCACCAGACCTAACAAATGAAGAGGAAATAGGCAGTCTACCTGAAAAAGAATTCAGAATAATGATAGTAAAGATGATCCAATATCTTGGAAATAGAATTAACAAAATGCAAGAAACATTTAACAAGGAACTTGAAGAACTAAAGATGAAGCAAGCAACGATGAACAACACAATAAATGAAATTAAAAATACTCTAGATGGGATCAATAGCAGAATAACTGAGGCAGAAGAACGGATAAGTTACCTGGAAGATAAAATAGTGGAAATAACTAATGAAGAGAAGAATAAAGGAAAAAGAATGAAAAGAATGGAGGACAGTCTCAGACACCTCTGGGACAACATTAAACGCACCAACATTCGAATTATAGTGGTTCCAGAAGAAGAAGAGAAAAAGAAAGGGACTGAGAAAATATTTGAAGAGATTATAGTTGAAAACTTCCCTAATATGGGAAAGGAAAGAGTTAATCAAGTCCAGGAAGCACAGAGAGTCCCATACAGGATAAATCCAAGGAGAAATATGCCAAGACACATATTAATCAAACTGTCAAAAATTAAATACAAAGAAAACATATTAAAAGCAGCAAAGGAAAAACAACAAATAACACACAAGGGAATCTCCATAATGTTAACAGCTGATCTTTCAGCAGAAACTCTGCAAGCCAGAAGGGAGTGGCAGTACATATTTAAAGTGATGAAGGAGAAGAACCTGCAACCAAGGTTACTCTACCCAGCAAGGATATCATTCAGATTTGATGGAGAAATTAAAACCTTTACAGACAAGCAAAAGCTGAGAGTGTTCAGCACCACCAAACCAGCTTTACAACAACTGCTAAAGGAACTTCTCTAGGCAAGAAAAACAAAAGAAGGAAAAGATCTACAATAACAAACCCAAAACAATTAAGAAAATGGGAATAGAAACATACATATAGATGATAACTTTAAATGTAAATGGACCAAATGCTCCCACCAAGACACAATTTCGCTGGATGGATACAAAAACAAGACCCATATATATGCTGTCTACAAGAGACCCATTTCAGACCTAGAGACACATACAGACTGAAAGTGAGGGGATGGAAAAAGATATTCCATGCAAATGGAAATCAAAAGAAAGCTGGAGTAGCAATTCTCATATCAGACAAAATAGACTTTAAAATAAAGACTATTACAAGAGACAAAGAAGGACACTACGTAATGCTTAAAGGATTGATACAAGAAGAAGATATAACAATTGTAAATATTTATGCACCCAACACAGGAACACCTCAATACATAAGGCAAATACTAACAGCCATAAAAGGGGAAATTGACAGTAACACATTCATAGTAGGGGACTTTAACACCCCACTTTCACCCATGGACAGATCATCCAAAATGAAAATAAATAAGGAAACACAAGCTTTAAATGATACATTAAACGAGATGGACTTAATCGATATTTATAGGACATTCCATCCAAAACCAACAGAATACACATTTTTCTCAAGTGCTCATGGAACATTCTCCAGGATAGATCATATCTTGGGTCACAAATCAAGCCTTGGGAAATTTAAGAAAATTGAAATTATATCAAGTATCTTTTCCGACCATAACGCCATGAGACTAGACATCAATTACAGGAAAAGATTGGTAAAAGATACAAACACATGGAGGCTAAACAATACACTACTTAATAATGAAGTGATCACTGAAGAAATCAAAGAGGAAATTTAAAAATACCTATAAACAAATGACAATGGAGACACGATGACCCAAAACCTATGGGATGCAGCAAAAGCAGTTCTAAGGGGGAAGTTTATAGCAATACAAGCCACCTTAAGAAGCAGGAAACATCTCGAATAAACAACCTAACCTTGCACCTCAAGCAATTAGAGAAAGAAGAACAAAAAAACCCCAAAGCTAGCAGAAGGAAAGGAATCATAAAAATCAGATCAGAAATAAATGAAAAAGAAATGAAGGAAACAATAGCAAAGATCAATAAAACTAAAAGCTGGTTCTTTGAGAAAATAAACAAAATTTATAAATCACTACCCAGACTCATCAAGAAAAAAAGGGAGAAGACTCAAATCAATAGAATTAGAAATGAAAAAGGAGAAGTAACAACTGAAACAGCAGAAATAAAAAAGATCATGACAGATTACTACAAGCAACTCTATGCCAATAAAATGGACAGACTGGAAAAAATGGACAAATTCTTAGAAATGCACAACATGCCAAGACTGAATCAGGAAGAAATAGAAAATATGAACAGACCAATCACAAGCACTGAAACTGAAACTGTGATTAAAAATCTTCCAACAAAATAAAGCTGAGGACCAGATGGCTTCACAGACGAATTCTATCAAACATTTAGGGAAGAGCTAACACCTATCCTTCTCAAACTCTTCCAAAATATAGCAGAGGGAGAAACACTCCCAAACTGATTCTATGAGGCCACCATCACTCTGATACAAAAACCAGACAAGGATGTCACAAAAAAAGAAAACTACAGGCCAATATCACTGATGAACATAGATGCAAAAATCCTCCACAAAATACTAGCAAACAGAATCCTACAGCACATGAAAAGGATCATACACCATGATCAACTGGGGTTTATTCCAGGAATGCAAGGATTCTTCAATATACGCAAATCAATCAACGTGATACACCATATTAACAAACTGAAGGAGAAAAACCATATGATCATCTCAATAGATGCAGAGAAAGCTTTTGACAAAATTCAACACCCACTTATGATAAAAACCCTGCAGAAAGTAGGCATAGAGGGAACTTTCCTCAACATAATAAACACCATATATGACAAACCCACAGTCAACATCATCCTCAATGGTGAAAAACTGATAGCATTTCCACTAAGGTCAGGAACAAGACAAGGTTGCTCACTCTCACCACTCTTATTCAACCTAGATTTGGAAGTTTTAGCTACAGCAATCAGACAAGAAAAGGAAATAAAAGGAATCCAAATCAGAAAAGAAGTAAAGCTGTCACTGTTTGCAGATGACATGATACTATACATAAAGAATCCTAAAGATGCTACCAGAAAACTAATAGAGCTAATCAATGAATTTGGTAAAGTAGCAGGATACAAAATTCATGCACAGAAATCTCTGGCATTCCTATATACTAATGATGAAAAATCTGAAAGTGAAATCAAGAAAACACTCCCATTTACCACTGCAACAGAAAGAATAAAATATCTAGGAATAAACCTACCTATGGAGACAAAAGACCTGTATGCAGAAAATTACAAGACACTGATGCAAGAAATTAAAGATGATACAAATAGATGGAGAGATATACCATGTTCTTGGATTGGAAGAATCAACATTGTGAAAATGACTCTACTACCCAAAGCAATCTATAGATTCAATGCAATCCCTATCAAACTACCACTGGCATTTTTCACAGAACTAGAACAAAAAATTTCACAATTTGTATGGAAACACAAAAGACCCCGAATAACCAAAGCAATCTTGAGAACAAAAAACAGAGCTGGAGGTATCAGGCTCCCTGACTTCAGACTATACTACAAAGCTACAGTAATCAAGACAGTATGGTACTGGCACAAAAACAGAAATATAGATCAATGGAACAGGATAGAAAGCCCAGAGATAAACCCACACACATATGGTCACCTTATCTTTGATAAAGGAGGCAGGAATGTACAGTGGAGAAAGGACAGCCTCTCAGTAAATGGTGCTGGGGGCTTCCCTGGTGGCGCAGTGGTTGAGAGTCAGCCTGCCAATGCAGGGGACACAGGTTCGTGGCCCAGGCTGGGAGGATCCCACATGCCACAGAGCAGTTGGGCCCGTGAGCCATGGCCCCTGAACCTGCGCGTCCGGAGCCTGTGCTCCGCAACCGGACAGGCCACAACAGTGAGAGGCCCGTGTACAGCAAAAAAAAAAAAAAAAAAAAAAAGTGGTGCTGGGAAACCTGGAGAGATACATGTAAAAGTATGAGATTAGATCACTCCTTAACAGCATACAGAAAAATAAGCTCAAAATGGATTAAAGATCTAAATATAAGGCCAGAAACTATCAAACTCTTAGAGGAAAACATAGGCACAACACTCTATGACATAAATCACAGCAAGATCCTTTTTGACCCACCTCCTAGAGAAATGGAAATAAAAACAAAAATAAACAAATGGGACCTAATGAAACTTCAAAGCTTTTGCACAGCAAAGGAAACCATAAACAAGACAAAAAGACAACCCTCAGAATGGGAGAAAATATTTGCAAATGAAGCAACTGACAAAGGATTAACCTCCAAAATTTACAAGCAGCTCAATAATAAAAAAATAAACAACCCAATCCAAAAATGGGCAGAAGACCTAAATAGACATTTCTCCAAAGAATACATACAGACTGCCAACAAACACATGAAAGAATGCTCAACATCATTAATCATTAGGGAAATGCAAATCAAAACTACAATGAGGTATCATCTCACATCAGTCAGAATGGCCATCATCAAAATATCTAGAAACAATAAATGCTGAAGAGCATGTGGAGAAAAGGGAACACTCTTGCACTGCTGGTGGGAATGTGAATTGGTACAGCCTGGAGAACAGTATGGAGGTTCCTTAAAAAACTACAAATAAAACTACCATATGACCCAGCAATCCCACTACTGGGCATATACCCTGAGAAAACCGTAATTCAAAAAGAGTCATGTACCAAAATGCTCATTGCAGCTCTATTTACAATAGCCCGGAGATGGAAACAACCTAAGTGTCCATCATCGGATGAATGGATAAAGAAGATGTGGAACATATATACAATGGAATATTACTCAGCCATAAAAAGAAATGAAATTGGGCTATTTGTAATGAGGTAGATTTACCTAGAGTCTGTCATACAGAGTGAAGTAAGTCAGAAAGAGAAAGACGAACACCGTATGCTAACACATATATATGGAATTTAAGAAAAAAAAATGTCATGAAGAACCTAGGGGTAAGACAGGAATAAAGACACAGACCTACTGGAGAACGGACTTGAGTATATGGGGAGGGGGAAGGGTGAGCTGTGACAAAGCAAGAGCGAGGCATGGACATATATACACTAACAAATGTAAGGTAGATAGCTAGTGGGAAGCAGCCACATAGCACAGGGATATCAGCTCGGTGCTTTGTGACCACCTGGAGGGGTGGGATAGGGAGGGTGGGAGGGAGAGAGACACAAGAGGGAAGATTTATGGGAACATATGTATATGTATAACTGATTCACTTTGTTATAAAGCAGAAACTAACACACCATTGTAAAGCAATTATACCCCAATAAAGATGTTAAAAAAAATTTACATTAAAAAAAAAAAAAGAACTACAATCCTGCAGCCTGTGAAACAAAAACCACATTCACAGAAAAACAGACAAAATGAAATGGCAGAGGTTTATGTACCAGATAAAGAAACAAGATAAAACCCCAGATAAATGACTAAAGGATGTGGAGATAGGCAAGCTTCCAGAAAAGGAATTCAGAATAATGATAGTGAAGATGATCCAGGTCCTTGGAAAAAGAATGGAGGCAAAGATCGAGAAGATGCAAGAAATGTTTAACAAAACCTAGGAGAATTAAAGAACAAACAGAGATGAACAATACAATAATTGAAATGAAAAATACACTAGAAGGAATCAATAACAGAATAACTGAAGCAGAAGAAAAGGTAAGTGACCTGGAAGGCAGAATGATGGAATTCACTGCCACGGAACAGAATAAAGAAAAAGAATGAAAAGAAATGCAAACAGCATAAGAGACCTCTGGGATGACATTAAACACACAAATATTCACATTATACAGGTCTCAGAAGGAAAAGAGAGAGAGAGAAGGACCCAAGAAAATATTAGAAGTGATTATAGTTGAAAACTTCCCTAACATGGGAAAGGAAATAGCCACCCAAGTCCAAGAAGTGCAGAGAGTCCCACACAGGATAAACCTAAAGAGAAAAATGCCAAGACAAACAGTAATCAAGCTGACAAAAATAAAAAATAAGGAAAAATTATGAAAAGCAACAAGGGAAGAATGACATACAAGGGAACTCCCATAAGGTTAACAGCTGATTTCTCAGAAGAAACTATACAGGCCAGAAGGGAGTGGCACAATATATTTAAAGTGATGAAAGGGAAGACCTACAACCAAGATTACTCTATCCGGCAAAGATCTCATTCCAATTCAATGGAGAAATCATAAGATTTACAGACAAGCAAAAGCTAATAGAATTCAGCACCACCAACGAGCTCTACAAGAAATGCTAAAGGAACTTCTCTAAGTGGGAAACACAAGAGAAGAAACGGACCTACAAAAACAAACCCCCCAAAATTAAGAAAATGGTAATAAGAACATACATACCGATAATTACCTTAAATATGAATAGATTAAATGCTCCAACCAAAAGACATAGGCTCCCTGAATGGATACAAAAACAAGACACATATATATGTTGTCTACAAGAGGCCCACTTCAGACCTAGGGACACATACAGACTGAAAGTGAGGGGATGGAAACAGATATTCCATGCAAATGGAAATCAAAAACAAGCTGGAGTAGCAACACTCATATCAGATAAATTAGACTTTAAAATAAAGAATGTTACAAGAGACAAGGAAGGACACTACATAATGGTCAAGGGATCAATCCAAAAAGATACAACAATTCTAAAAATATATGCACCCAACACAGTAGCACCTCAATACATAAGGCAAATGCTAACAGCTATAAAAGAGGAAATCAACAGTAACACAATAATAGTGGGGATTTTAACACCTCACTTACACCAATGGACAGATCATCCAAACAGAAAATTAATAAGGAAGCACAAGCTTTAAATGACACAATAGTCCAGATAGAGTTAGTTGATATTTATAGGACATTCCACTGAAAACAGCAGGCTGCACTTTCTTCACAAGTGCACACGGAACATTCTCCAGGATAGATCACATCATGGGTCACAAATCAAACCTCAGTAAATTTAAGAAAACTGAAATCATATCAAACATCTTTTCCAACTGCAGCATTATAAGATTAGAAATAAATTACAGGGAAAAAACAGTAAAAGAACACAAACACCTCGAGGCGAAACAATATGTTACTAAATAACCAAGAGATCACTGAAGAAATCAAAGAGGAAATTAAAAAATACCTAGAGACAAATGACAATGAAAACACAATGATCCAAAACCTAGGGGAGGCAGCAAAAGCAATTCTAAGAGGGGAGTTTACAGTGATACAATCCTACCTCAAGAAACAGAAATAAATCTCAAATAAAAAATCTAACCTTACATCTAAAGGAACTAGAGAAAGAACAAACAAAACCCAAAGTTAGCAGAAGGAAAGAAATCATAAAGATCAGAGCAGAAATAAATGAAATAGAAACAAAGAAAACAATAGCAAAGATCAATAAAACTAAAAGCTGGTTCTTTGAGAAGATAAACAAAATTGATAAACCTTTAGCCAGACTCAGCAAGAAAAAGAGGGAGAGCACTCAAATCAATATAATTAGAAATGAAAAAGAAGTTACAACAGACACCACAGAAATACAAAGCATCATAAGAGACTACTACAAGCAACTCTATGCCAATAAAATGGACAACCTGGAAGAAATGGACAAATTCTTAGAAAGGTATAAACTTCTAAGATGGAACCAGGGAGAAATCAAAACTATGAAAAGACCAATCACAGGTAATGAAATTGAAAATGTGATTTAAAATCTTCCAACAAACAAAAGTCCAGGACCAGATGTCTTCACAGGTGAATACTATCAAACATTTAGAGAGGAGGTAACACCCATCTGTCTCAAACTCTTTCAAAAAATTGCACAAGAAGGAACACTCCCTAAGTCATTCTATGAGGCCACCATCACCCTGATAACAAAACCAGACAAAGATACTACAAAAAAAGAAAATTACAGACCAATATCACTGATGAATATAGATGCAAAAATCCTCAACAAAATACTAGCAAATGAAATCCAACAGCACATTAAAAGGATCATACACCATGATCAAGTGGGATTTATCCCAGGGCCACAAGGATTCTTCAATATATGCAAATCAGTCAATGTGATGCACCATATTAACCAGCTAAAGAAGCAAAACCATATGATCATCTCAATAGATGCAGAAAAAGCTTTTGACAAAATTCAACACCCATTTATGATAAAAACTCTCCAGAAAGTGGGCAGAGGTGGAAACTCCCTCAACATAATAAAGGCCATATATGACAAATCCACAGCAAACATTATTCTCAATGGTGAAAAACTGAAATCATTTCCTCTAAGATCAGGAACAAGACAAGGATGTCCACTCTCGCGACTATTATTCAACATAGTTTTGGAAGTCCTAGCCACGGCAATCAGAGAAGATAAAGAAATAAAAGGAATACAAATTGGAAAAGAAGAAATAAAACTGTCACTGTTTGTAGATGACATAATACTATGTCAATACTATGTCAGTACTACTACTAAAGATGCCACCAGAAAACTACTAGAGCTCATCAATGAATTTGGTAAAGCTGAAGGATACAAAATTAATGCACAGAAATCTCTTGCATTCCTATACACTAACAATGAAAGATCAGAAAGAAAAATTAAGGAAACACTCCCATTCACCACTGAAACAAAAAGAATAAAATACCTAGGAATAAACCTACCTAAGGAGACAAAAGACCTGTACTCAGAAAACTATAAGACACTGATGAAAGAAATCAAAGATGACACAAACAGATGGAGAGATATATACCATGTTCTTGGATTGGAAGAACCAATATTGTGAAAATGACTATACTATCCAAAGCAATCTATAGATTCAATGCAATCCCTATCAAATTACCAGTGGCATTTTTTACAGAGCTGGAACAAAAAATTTTACAATTTGTATGGAAACACAAAAGACCCCAAACAGCCAAAGCAATCTGAAGGGAAAAAAACGGATCTGGAGGAATCAGACTCCTTGACTTCAGACTATACTACAAAGCTACAGTAATGAACACAGTATGGTACTGGCACAAAAACAGAAATATAGATCAATGCAACAGGATAGAAAGCCCAGAGATAAACTCACAGACCTATGGTCTACTAATCCATGACAAAGAAGGCAAGGATATACAATGGAGAAAAGACAGTCTCTTCAATAAGTGGTGCTGGGGAAACTGGACAGCTACATATAAAAGAATGAAATTAGAACACTCCCTAACACCATACACAAAAATAAACTGCAAATGGATTAAAGACCTAAATGTAAGACTGGGCACTATAAAACTCTTAGAGGAAAACACAGGCAGAAAACTGTTTGATATAAATCAAAGCAAGATCTTTTTTGACCCACCTCCTAGAGTAATGGAAATGAAAACAAAAATAAGCAAATGGGACCTAATGAAACTTAAAAGCTTTTGCACAGAAAAGGAAACTATATTTATTTGTTTGTTTTTTTATTTGTTTGTTTATTCTGGGTTATACTGGGTCTTTGTTGCTGTGCACAGATTTTCTCTAGTTGCGTCAAGTGGCTGCTACTCTTCGTTGCGGTGTGCGGCCTTCTCATTGCGGTGGCTTCTCTTGTTGTTGAGGAAGGGCTCTAGGTGCACGGGCTTCAGTAGTTGTGGCACACAGGCTCAGTATTTGTGGCTCACATGCTCTAGAGCACATGCTCAGTAGTTGTGGTTCACGGGCTTAGTTGTTCCATGGCATGTGGGATCTTCCCGGACTCAAATCCGTGTCCCCTGCATTGGCAGGTAGATTCTTAACCACTGCACCCCACAGCAAAGAAGTCCCCACACACACTTTTTTTTTTTACAGAAACTTTATTTATTTATTTTTTTTCAAATTTGAAAAATGGTTATCGATAAAGATGTAATATATAATTTTTAGGAAATATGCAATGAGGTAAGGAGTAAAGAGCTTCATATCTGCTTCTTACTCTAAAATAGTTCAAAAGAATTATATATAATCAGAGAGAGGGAAAGTATAAATTAAATGTGATAAAATGCTATCATTTAGGGAATATGAATAAAAGATACTTTTTATATCATTTTTGCAACTTTTTTGTTAATCTAAACTTACTTCAAAATTTAAAGTTTTAAGACAATAAAAGATGAGTACATAAAGCGTCTCTCTCCATTACATCATGTTTTCTATTTTCAAAAACTGCAGAAAAAGTGAAGTTAAATAGAGAACTTTTCAGATAAGGAAAAACTAAAAAATTCTGTCCATAGAAGGTCCACAGTAAAAGAAATGCTAAACGGAGTTCTTTAGGAAGAAAAAAATAATCCCAAATGGACACCTGGAAGAGCAAGAAGTATTGAAGAGCAAAGGAAAAGGTAAAAAAGTTGGTAAATGAAAGTGAATACTGACTGTATAAAACATCAATGATAACATCTTCTGGGATTTAAATACATGTGGAAATAAAATACATAACATCAGTAACACAAAGGGTGGGACTGGATGAGGAGAATTAACAAGAGCTAAAGTACTATAAGATTCTAACCTCACTTGAGAAGTAACAAAGTATTAATTTTTATTAGTATCTCATAAGTAATAGATGCATGTTGTAATCTTCAGGATAACCACTTAAAAGAATAGTAAAAGAATTTATAGCACATAGCTAACAGGTGGAGAAACTGGAATCATTTTAACTACTTCATTAATCAAAAAAAGAAAGACAAAAAGGAAAACGAACATAGAACAGAGAGGATAAATAAAACAAAAATTTGGGTTGGCCAAAAGGTTCATTTGGTTTTGAGTAAAAATAAAAGACAGATTTTTCATTTGCACCAAGAACTTTATTGAACAACGTATTCATTAACCGAACAAACTTTTTTGGCCAACCCAATAGTAAGATGGTAGAGTTAAAATCTTAATATATTATTATATATTAGTGATTGCATTAAGTATGAATGGACTAAATATTCCAATTAGAAGTCAAAAACTGACAGACTAAGTCCTAGAAAAATGGTATTCTGTTTTTAAGAAGTACAACTAAATATAAGGACATGGGAAGTTGGGAAAGAAAAAGGATGGAAAAATTATATACTATGCAAGAACTAGTACTTTAAAAGCTGGTGTGGCTTTTAATATTAATTAAGCATATTAATATCATAAAAATACACTTCAAGGCAAGAAGCATTACAAGAGATAAAGAAGGATTCTTCTAAAGGTAAAGGGGAAGATAAAATAACCTTTAAACGTGCATTCTCCTAATAGTATAGCTTTAAAATATATAAAGCAAAATTTAACAGAACTAAAGAGAGAAATGTGAATATATCCACCATCACAGTGGGAAATTTTAATATACCTCTCTCAGAAATTGATAGACTAAATAAAGCTGGACAATACAGTTAACTGGTTTTACCTTATTTTCATGAATACTTAAACCAAGAACGGAAAACAGAAAATTTTTTCAAGTGCAATGAAATATTTATCAAGATTGACCCATGGTAAAGCAATTCTCAACTAATTTCAAAGGACTGAAATCATTCAAGAAAATTAGCCTAGAAATCAGTAGGAGAAATGTAATTACAAAATCCCCAACTATTTGGAAACTAAGTAACTCATGGGTCAAAGAAATAATCACAATGGAAATTAGATAATATTTTCTAAATAATGACAATTAAAACATACTATATCCAATCTTGTGGAATCCAGCTAAAACTGTAATTATAGGGAAAATTTTAGCCTATAATTAATATTTTAGGAAAGAAGAAAGACTGAAAGCAATGCTGAAATATCTCAGCGAGTTAGAAAAATAACAACAAATTAAATTCAAATGAAAGTCGAAGGAAAAAAATTATAAAGAGTAGAAATAAATGAAGTAGAAAATATGCAAAAGAGATCAAGAAAAGAGAGGGAAGGTACAAATGACCAACATCAGGGATACAAAATGGGACATCACTACAGACACTCTGGATATTAAAAAGAAAATTACAAGTTATCATAAATAACTGTTTTCTAATAAATTTGAAAACACATATAAAATAAATTCCTAAACACAACTTACAAAAATTAACACAAGAAATTAAAAATTAGAATATTACTATACTAGAAAATAAATGGAATCTGTAATCAAAAACATAACCACCACAAAACAATCTCCAGATCCAGATGGCTTCACCAGTGAGTTCCTCCACATACTAAGAAAGATGTAAAACCAATCTTACACGAACTTAACCAGAGAACAGAATAAAAGGAAACATTTTTCAACTCATTTTATAAAGCCAGCATAATATTTATACCAAAACCTGGCAAATGAAATTCAAGAAGGAAATGTATATGTCAATTTCTCTCATGAACATAGTCATAAAAATCTTAGACAAAGTATTAGTAAATCAAATCCAGTAGTACATAAAAAAATCATAACCAATTAGAATTTATTCAAGAAATACAAGGTTGGTTTAAACAAACTAAATTTGATCAGTGTATTCACCACCTTAACTAAGTAAAGGAGAAACATTATATAAATACATAGAAGAAAATATATTTGATAAAATTCAACACCCATTTAGATTATTAAAAAAAAACCTCTTGGCAAGCTAGGAATAAATAGGAACTTCCTAAATCCAATAAGATACTTACAGAAACCCTACTGGAAACATCATGCTGAAATTTGAAAGAGTTTCCCCCATCCCCACTTTGTAGACCAGGAATAAGACAAGAACACCTTCTATTACCACTTCTACTCAACATCGTAAACTTTGAAACTGAAAACTTGGACTCTTTCTCTCTCTCTCTCTACATATATATATATATATATATATATACACACACATATATATATATAAAATATACACACACATACACACATACATTTATAATTTTAATATATAAATTATAAATACAAAAAAGAAAAATTATCATTATTTACAGATGGCATGACTGCATATAAAAATATCCAAAAGATTGTTCAGAAATCTATTAGAGTTATTAAGAGAATTTAGCAAGGAATCTGTATAAGATTAACATGCAAAAATAAATATATCTATATACGAAAACAAGCTATTAAAAATAAATTTTTAAAGATACTATTTCTTAAAGCATCTAATACCTAAGTATAAATCCAATAATAGATATTCAAGACTTGAACACAAAAACATAAACAGATATTTTTAAAGATCTATATAATAAAGAGAAATACCATGTTCTCACATTGGAAGATTCAGTATTGTTAAAATGTCAGTTTCCCCAACATTGACACATATATCAATCAAAATCCCAGAAGGTTTTAAAGAGGAGATGTGGAATAAACTGATTCTTTAAATTTTCATGGAAACTCAAAGGACCAAGTAAAGTCCTTTCTTCAAGAATATTGAAGAAAAATAGAGCTGGAGAACTTACTACACTGTTATCAAGAGTCAAGATATAAAGCTCCAGTACTTAAGATACTGTATTTAGAAGACAGACCAATAGAACAAAAGTGAGTCCAGAAAGAGATCTAGCCTTCCTGATGAAGGAAACACTGTTATATAGGGAAAAGAAATGTTTTTTCAATAAAGGGTGTTCTGTTAATTATATACTTGCATAAAAATTGAATAAATTTTGACTCCATCTACATCTATTGATATAAATATCAATTCTACATAGAATGTATATCTAAATGTAGAACATCAAACAATAAAACTTTTAGAAAATGAATAAAGATAATATTCTTATCTTGTGGGAAGCAAAGATTTTTCAAATAGGACATAAAAAGCACTAAGCATAGAGTAAAAGATTAATAGATTACACTACATTAAAAGAGTGAAATTCTGTGCATCCAAAGATACTATTAAGACAATAGAAGATCATGCAACAAAGTGAAAGGAGAAATTTACAACTGTATATCAATCAAACAATTCATATGCAGAATTTAAAAGAACTACAGATCAACGAGAAAAAACAACTTATTAGGATAATGGACACTGCACGGAAGAGGTTCTCCAAAAGGCCAATAAACATATGAAAAGTTGTTCAACTTCATTAGTCTCCAAGGATATGTTACTTAAAACCACAATGAGATTTCATTATACAAGACCAGAATAGTTATTATTAAATGACTAACAATACCACGTGTTAGCAAGGATGGGAAGCACCTGGAACTCTTGGTACACTAATAGAGATGGAGTAAATTGGTACAACCATTTTGGGAAAACCATTCACTGCTATCTACAACAACTGAACATATGCATTTCCTATGACTTAGAAATTCCACCCCTAGATAGATACATATGTGTATATATATACTCAACAAAAGACTTACAAGAATACCTTATATGAACATACATGAGTATTCACAGCAGCACTATTTGTGACAGTCAAAAATTGGAAACAACCCAAATGTTCATAATAAGCAAACAAATATGACAAATTGTGTTATATTCATACAACAGAATATTACACAGCTGTGAAAATGAATAAATTACTGCCACGACAACAACATGGAAGAGTTTTCCAAATATAATGTTGAGTGAAAGACGTCAGACAAAAGAGAGGACGTATTATATGATTCCTTTTATATAAAATTAAAAACAGAGAGAGATAGTTATAGAAGCCAGGATATTACTTACCTTTGGGAAAGAAGAGTAATAACTGGGAAAGAGCACAAGAAGTGTCTCTGGATGCTGGTAATTTTCTGCTTCATGGTCTGGGGAGTAGCTACACAAGTAATTTACTTCGTAAAAGATTATCAAGCTTAGGATTTATGCACTTTTCCTTATGTGTGTCATCTTCAATAAACAGCTTAAAAAGTAAAAAAAAATGTGAACTGCATGAAGTCTGACATTAAAGGGAGACTGACTCCTATTAGCAAGAGACATTAAGAATAAGTCTACGATGTAACTTAGCATTCACAAAAAGAACACTACTGTTTTAGGCTGCATAAAAAAGGCATTCTGGGGCTTCTCTGGTGGCGCAGTGGTTGCGAGTCCGCCTGCCGATGCAGGGGACATGGGTTCGTGCCCCGGTTCGGGAAGATTCCACATGCCGCGGAGCAGCTGGGTCCGTGAGCCATGGCTGCTGAGCCTGCGCGTCCGGAGCCTGTGCTCCGCAGCAGGAGAGGCCACAGCAGGGCCCGCGTACCACAAAAAAAAAAAAAAAAAAAAGGCATTCTGTTATAGTCAAGGGGACTAGAACACCTCTCTAAAGATTAATGGAAGTACTCCAGAAGACTGCATTCAGATTAGGCTATCACTATACCACAAAAGAGTGCACAGAAAGATCTGTTTTTTAAGTTCAGAGGAAATAAGTTTTTGATACAGGAAATAAGAGTATCAAAGTAATTTTTCTATTGGAAGAAAATCTTGCCAAAAGAAGAAATAAAACAAATTCACTACAGATAAGAAAAGCATAGACTTATAGCCATGATCAACCTTCCTCTTTCCTCTGCTTTCTCTCCAATCCTATCCTCCCCCCAATAACTATATCAGTGACATTATTACCACTGTTGTGTTGCCTCACCTTCCCCCAGACAGCCTCTCTTTGAGAAGTGGGAAACAAAAGTTTTAAATAAACACAAGATTTCTTGGTCACCACTGCTCAAAGTGGTCCTTCTTACCAAGATGATGTTCATCAACCAAGTTTTTAGAAAACTGATTAGAGAGCATATACATAACATGAAAGTTTACATTTATTTTTAAAATTACCTCATCTCCACATCTGGCAGCAAATGTGTCTATACTTTTATATACCTGCCTTTCATTGGCCAGAATATCTCTGTAGATATAATTACGCTTAAATCTCTCTTATGCTACCCTGAAAAAACAAAAGCAAAAGCAAGCTTATTGAGCTGGTAGAGTGAGTTCCCTTGCAAATCCCCATCCCTCCTTTACTCCAAACACTTAATAATAGCTTAAATTTTTTCAATGTTTTTAAAAGACATAGGTACAATGAAAAATAATATAAGTATCTTCATGGTTCAGATATAGAAAGAAATCCATAATAATGAAAACGAGTTGCAGCTCTAAGCATGCTATGCACCAGGATTAAAAAAAAAAAAGTGCTGGTCTCTGGAAGGTCCACTGCTGCAGCAGGAGAATAAGGACAAAACACTCCATGTGTGTCAGCCCACATTCAGGCTCAAATGTTGAAAATATGTGCTGGAAAAAGGTATTCCTATCTGTGAACAGAGGCTGAAATGAAAAGCTGTTGCCCTTGAATCACAAGAAAAAATGAAGACTTCTAGGACTGGATGTACATTATCCCTGGGCCAATGTAAGAAATATTTTTGAACTGGGAACTCTGAGAATCCAAAGGGAAGCAATGCCAAATCACCAAGTACAAGGATGGTGTCAGGAGAGAAAAGAGAATCTCTTACTTAAGATGAACTTGAAAGTTAGAATTTAAACTCTGACAAAGAAAGCCAACCCATTAAATGAAAGCCCACAAACTCAACTAAAGGGAGTACTGATTCTCAAAGAAATGGAAACAATAAAGCATATGAAAAGTTTTAAAAATAAGTATTTTAATATCCTCAAACTGATAAAAGAAAATGTTTCCATTATAAAAAAACTAGGGGATTACGGAAAAAAGTAGGTAGATAAGAAATAAAAACAGCTTGATATGATAAAATTATAAATGCTAGAAATGAATATATATATATATATATATATATATATATATATATCTCAAGGAAAGAATTTACAAAAGATAAAACTTTAGACTGAACCCAGTTAAAGAATTAGTTATTGAACCACTGCTGGGCAATGTACCCTTGAATCTCTGTTCTCCCCAAGGTTTCTCTCCCTTGAACTTCTGGCCTTTTCATTTTACATGCTCTCCTTTGCAATCACACCCTCTTCAAAAGTTTTTAAAGTTCTGCTGATGAGTTTCAAAATTTTATCTCCAGAAAAGACCTCTACCTAATAGAGAGAATATAGAGATATATAAGATAATACATCCAGGTGCCTGATGGACACATTCATCTGGATGGGCTTTAGGTACCTCAAATTCAACATATCCCAACTCAGCTCAATAACTTCTCTCTCCACTTATAATCTGCTCTTTTGCTCCATATTGTTTATGTCAGTAATTAACACAACTGGTTATCCATTTATCCAAGTCAGGAACCTGAGAGCCATCTGTAACTACATTTTCTCCACCACCTTCTACGAGTAGTATTTCTGAACTCTATCCTCATTGCTCCATCCTAATGTGAACCCTCCTCATCTTTTACTGGACCCCTTTAATTTCAATTGCTCTTTAGTGATCCCTTGCCTTTAGTTTGGGACTTCTGCGAACTTTTTCCCTCCAGACAGCTGCTAGAGAAGTAATCTCCAGTGAAGTAAAAATATAACACTGACTGCTTTACTTCTCTTTATAAAACTCTTCAATGTCTTTCCATTAACTCAAAGTAAAGCGTGGTTTAGTACATGTTCAAATGAGGAAAGGTATCCTAAGAATAAGAAAAGGTATAATTTCACTTATTCCTTCAAGGCAGAGACTATCTTTTTTATCTTTGGAGTGATACCATTTCTGGCACAGCATTAAATGTTTAATGGATAATTCTGTGAATGAATAAATGACTGAATATAGAAATAAGGTTAAAATTCAGGCAGCTTTGTTTTCTGTGGTCCTGTCTATGTAAGCTCTACTCCCCGCCTCTCTAGCATTTAAGAGCGACAGTTTGAAGTTTACATGACTATAAAAGTAAAGATCAAATACAACACAAATAGAGAGGCTGTGTCTGGCTGAAGTTGAGAAGAACAGTGAGATTAGGAACTTAGGTTGTAGAGAGACAGACCTGGGTTTAAATTTCAATTTCATCATTTAATAGCTGTGTGAATTTGAACAAGTGGCTTATTCTCTCTAGATCTTAATTTCCTCATCCATAAAAACGGAGACAATGATAGTACCTCCTTCTTGTATGGATGAAATGAAGTGATGCATGTAAATCATTTAGCAGGCCCAAGTTCCCAGTAAATGTTCAATAAATGTTAGTTTCTATTATTTTCAGTACCCAATATTTGCTAGGTATCTCTTGGGTGGTTTTTCCTCAGAATACTGGAATCACTGGCTGGTACTAGGCAAGGAAGCTCTGCCACAGAAATACCTTCAGACAGACTAGGAAGCCTTTAGAATTGTTTTGAGAATGACCACTTTTCAATTCTTTGTTGCTTTTCTAATTGCTGTTAATTGTAATTAACAGTATCTTACAGAGTTTCACAGTTTATCAGCTCCTTGTATCTCCACCCATTTCTAACCCACAGGAAATGCTTGGCAAGATACTTCACTGAAAATGGCTTTTCTTTTAAGAACAACATTGATTTATAGAGACAACTTTAAACAGTAAGGCATCTGATTATATGGTTCATGTTATTTTACTTCTATGTTGACTCTCCTTCTACCCTGGGATTAGTTGTTAAATTAAAACGTTAAATTATATAAAGACAAAAACCCCATTCCACATTTCACCCAAAGGCTCCTGAAACTCTGCATGTTTAGCAAATGTAAATGCTTAGTGAGATGTGTATTTTCTTTACTCGCTATACCTGATCTATGAGCCCAGACTGTATGTCCAGAAACTGTATCAGGCAGACCAATAGTACCACTTTTCAATATCAAATCTTTGTTTCCAAATCACATAAAACCTAGACTTTGATTTTTCTAATTTACTTCAAATTATATACTTCAGGCTCTTCACCCAATGGTACATTATACAGCAATAAGCAAAGCAACAAACAACAATATAGATAAATCCTAGCAATATGATAAATTAAACAGTAAATCCTGAAAAATTTCATACTATATATTATCCCTTTTTATAAAGCTAAAACAACTATAACTACAATTTATAATTTTTAGGGTTAGGTATACATATAGATGCAATAAAACTACATAAAAGGGACAGAAAGGAAGTGATGAACACAGGATCAAAGCCACTGACTACCATTTGTGGGAAGAGGTTGGAAGATGGAATGGAGAGGAGAGATATGGTTACATTAGACTTTACACAATTAGATAAAGTTTATCAAGGTCCTAACTTTGGCTTTGGGTAGCAAATTCATGGGTGCTTATTACATTGTTAAAAATAACTGTATCAGTCTGTGTATCAGCTAGGATCCATTCAGGAAAACAGAAACCATACAAATTATTTTAACAAAGAGAATTTAATATGGGGAACTGGTTAAATGAGTATTTGAGAAATTAAAAAGCTAAAAGAGGGACTTCCCTAGCGACCCAGTGGTTAAGACTTCGCCTTCCAGTGCAGGGGGTGTGGGTTCCATCCCTGGTCAGGGAGCTAAGATCCCACATGCCGTGCAGCCAAAAGACCAAAACATAAAACAGAAGCAATACTGTAACAAATTCAATAAAGACTTTAAAAATGGTCCACATTAAAAAAAAAAAAAAAAAACTAAAATAGAACATGAAAGTAGCATAGATATAGTAACTACAGGAACTAGCTGCCATCCTTAGGGCTGGAAGAACAAACAGAAAACGTCAAGATTATCAAATCTCAGAAGCTTAGAGGAGGGGCCTCATGGAGTCTGAGGAAAGGACTCTACCTGACATGTGCTCTACCTGGGAAAGGGCACAATAAAGCTAGTCCTGAGAATGCTAGAAGAAGCTGGAAACTGGAATCAACTGACTTTGTCAGGGCAAGAGGTCATTGTTGAAGCAATAATGACAGGAATAATGAGCAACACAGGAAGAAGTCCCTTCACCTCCTGCTGCCTTCCAGTCTCTCTCTCTGAAGCCCCCTATTGGTAGAATATAACAGGAAGCCAGCTGGGCAAGGAGGAATATGGTTAGCAAAATCCCAGCCCCAGAAACAAGGTAGAGAACGGTGGGTTTGGCACTAAGAAACAGTAGCTGATTAACTGCACAGACAGGTAGGCTAGGTTATACTGTCCAGACAACCTAAAATATCTAACACAATAAAAGTGTATTTCCTGCCCATTCTCCATGTCCAGTGCAGGTCAGCAAGGGGCTCAGGCTTATGGAAGTTTCCATAACCATCAGAGCAGTGGGAACAGTGTACAAATCATACTCTTGCTTTTAATGCTTCTGCTCAGAAATGCTTCATGTCACTTTTGTTGGTCATGTTTTGTTGGCCAAAGCAGGTCACATGACCATACTGAATTTCAGAGGGTACAGGAAGTGCCATCCAACTATATGCCCAAAAGGCCAAGAATATTAATAAAAATGGTCCATTTATGGGACTAGTAATGAGAATGTGTCATAAACCAAGAATTACAATTAATCCAATCCTTGGCACCTGAAGTAAATACACACATACACATATATATACACACACACTTTATATATATATATGCATACACTTTAACACCTTGTCATGCTACACCTAAGTGTTTTGTGGGAGTCACAGTGAGACAAACACAGTCTCCAAAACAGTTAATTACTTAGATTGTGTATCTGCAACATTACATTTAAAATTCTGTCCCCTAGGCTGCAGCACTAAAGGAAGACATGTTGATAATTTTAAAGACATTTTTATCAGATTTAAAGAAAACAGTGTGACAATGCTAGAAGGATTGTCTTTGACACAGAAAAATCTGAGTCCCAGTGTTGGGCCCCATTGCAGGGCTGCAGTGAATGAGGCTGAATTAGGCCAACAATTCAAATTGGTTTAATTTCAAGTGCCAATTTCTACTGCTTAGCAGTGGTTACTGGGTGGTGGATCAGCCAGCCTCCTTACCTAACCCTCCTACCTTATTTCCCCCAACTGTGGCCATGAGTTGCTTCTTGAATCTCCAAGAGGCCACACTTTTCTAATTGGTTATGTCCAGTAATCTTATTTCACCTTTATCTTTAATGAGACAAGAGTTACACATTTGAATCTCCAAATCTCTCCTCCGTGTGATTAATTTTTGAGGCACAGATTTGCATTCTTCTTCTCCAAACACTTTCAAGTTTGGCCTGTATCCTTGAAGCAGTCAGGTACACAGAATGGAAGACAGTACATACCTGCCAGTTTTACACTTCTAAAAATAAGTCTCTTAGAAGAGGCAGGAAGAAATGTGGAAAGGCTTTCATTTTCCAATCATGAGATCTACTGCCCCACTCCCTTCTACTTTTTAGCCAGCATATAGACAATAAGACAATCTGGAAGAGCCAAGGTCTAGCTCAGGCAAGTGTGTTTGTTAGCACAGGACCTGCGAACGAGCAGTCAGATAGTCATGGTATGCCAAAACACCTCGAAATGGCCCTCTCTCCAGCTCACAGTGTTAAACCCTCAAATCCTATCCTGAGCCTATATGTAGACTTGAAAGAGAAAGAAGACTTTATGGAGGAGGGGATGTAATGACTAGAGGGACCTCAGCACTTCCTGGCATCCCCCCAACTCCACCCCTAGTAAAGCCAGATCACTGTAGTAGTCAGGTTTCTTTTTAGATGCCTATTTTAGAGGCATTTGTTCCATGGCATCATCTCTTTTCAATTAATCATCTTCCCCACACAGCATCAGCAGGTGTGGTTTGGGTGCTGTGTTTAGACAGACTCTGGAAACTCCGGGTGCCAGAAACCCAGTTCAAACTGCTTAAGCAGAAAAAGTCCATTTTGACTCACAAACCTGAAAGTTCATCTGGCATGACTGGACCCAAAGGTTCAACAATGTATTCAGAAAACCGGCTTTGCTCCTCTCGGACCTGCTCTCCTCTTCTTGGCCTCATGCTCAGACAGGCTCTTCTTCCAGTATAGTGCCAAAATTAGCCACCAGCAGCTCCAGCTCCATTCTGCCAGGTTAGGGGTCCCAGCAGAAGAGAGCACACCTCTTTCACAACAACTCTGACAAAAGTACAGGGGAACATGTCCCTCGTGGCCAAACCCTGAGCCATATGAGGAGCCAGGGTCCTGACTCCTCTTATGCCTCCCTTCTAGCCCTACCAACACCATTTGGGCTGACAGTGATGAAGGGGCAAGTGTACAAAGAAAAATCAGGGAATGAATGCAGGGAATGGATACACAAGCAAAAAAATCAATATTTACCCAGTTCTAGGATGGATGATTTAAGGATGCAGCTTACACTGAGAGTTCTCAGGCAATGTCTAGTCAATCCCTGGGGCCTGTTCAGTAACATCAAAACGTAGCAAAACATAAACTGAGGATATAGTAAAGGGAAAATAATTACAGTCTGCTTCCTTTTTAATAGCATGGAAGGAAAAAGGGAGATAGGGAGGGAATAATGGTTGGAGGAAGGAAAAAGGAGACAGGGGATAAGGAGGGAGGGAGAGAGGGACTGAAGTACCACCTTAGGATTTAAAAAAAGAAAGACTCTAAGCTCTGTGCCTTAAATTTTAAGATGATTACTGTGATTTCCTGAGATGTTTATGTTCTCATGGTGAAGTCACTACACAGCCTGTGCTTCCTTTTCACTTGGTACAATCTTTGTCTCACCCTGACTTCTACCCCTAGCATCTTTCTATGCACCAACAAAGGCAAACGGTTTAAGGCAGTGTTCCAGATCTCATTGGCCTGTGGGTATTGGCTGTGATACTCCATCTGTTAGTGTCAAGGAAGCTGTCTCTTGGATTTCCCAAGTCTTCAGCAAAGACCCAGGATGTCCCTGGAGTCTCAGTGCACACCCCTCTCCCCACTAACACAGTGATGCGAATGTCTCAGGTCCTATCAGCAACTCTGGAAACAGCCCTTCAGCTTCCCTTCCCCCTAAAGCCCCTCTCTCCACAGGGTTCAAACTCAAGTCCTTAAAGCTAGCAGGAGGACAATAGCTGAGGCAAATGCCACTCCGTCCTCCCGCCTACCCTAAGCTCTTAAAGAAAAATTTCCCGTTCCTTGATCAAGCAAAACTCTTGAAGCAAGTTTATTCAAAAAGATCCACCCTCCATTCTCTTACCAGATGACTAAACTTTCCCAGACACTTATGAATACCAACTGAGACCCAAGCCAGGATCTCTGCTAAGCCCTGGTAAATAACAAACCAGCTCCTAGCTGTGCATGAAAGGTGTCTTTGGAGTTATGATATTTTGATACAGGGTCTTCCCAGATAAAACACTTAATGGCTCTGATTGTCTTCTAAAGTATCTCATCCATTAAATATATGAGGCAACAATTATTTACCACCAGAAGTGTCAGAATGCATTTTGCCCAGATAAATGCTTTTTAAAAAATCATTATTTTGTCCCTTTTTCATGATTTTTAGTCTTGAGTATATTTTTCTTCTCTTTGGGTCCAGAGCCCCAGCCCAGATTGTCATCTTTATTTCCACATCTCTATATCTCTTTCTCCTTACCCAACTTTTAAAGTATGTAGTTGCAAAGCACCAAAGTGAACATCACTAATTTCCTCAATGCAGCTGCATCAGCACATACCTTTGAAGGTTTTGGCCTAAAAGCTCATCAAACAAGGAAAATAAGGCTCAGACTCAAAGGACAAGTAGACCTTAGAACAGCCTACATAACCTGTGTAGCATGGATCAAATACACTACGGAAAGCACGGGGCTATAGTTCACCCATGAATCGTATAAGATGAGTGGAAACTTGTAGCACAGCACTAAATAAGGAGCAGCAGTAAAAGGAACTTCAACATAGGCTAGGCAGCCAGACACTGTGCAGAGCACAGAGATACAACACCTGCTCCAAGCATATTAAAGTCAAAAAAATAAAAAATAAAACAAACTAGAGAAGCTCTCACCTGAAAGGCACATTATTCTTTTGAGAGAAAGTGACAGATAAGGTGTAGAAATTAGAGATCAACTTACTTTCTTTTCCCTCCAATGAACTGAATTAAGCTAGAAACAGCTTCCTAGAGCTCTCATTCTCTACTTGACAATGTGCTAATGAAATGTATGCTACAGAGTTACATAGTTATTTAATATCTCATCCACAGTGCCTTGTTAGAATTCACCTGGGAAACTTGGCAAGCAAGAATCATGCAGCAAATCTTTGGTGGCTGAGAAGTAATATATTTTAATGCAATTAGAAATGGAAATTCCATGAAAATTAAAATTAAAGAACAGGAACCCTAAACAGAACTAGATCAGATGTTTGATAGGGCTAATTAAAGAACCCAGGTTTTAACTTGGTAAAGGTTAACTGAGTCCTCACAATGACCTATGGTTCAAAGTCTTCCCAGGGAGTACCAGAACGATCTATATGAGGGTGGAAATTTGTGTTGGAGTCACAAAGCATTCAGAGTTCATTCTTTGAGGGAGGCATGGAGAAAAGTAACCAGGGATGTCTGCTTACCTGGTTTATTGAGTGAGTTTGCTGTCTTCTTTATTCTTCATTATCTCTGCATCTTAATCCTCCCCCTTTCCTCTTTTAATACAACAAAAAGTAAATCTTAAAAATAAAAGAACAAAATTCATACTTTGCAGGTGTCTGGCATATGTATTTAACAAATAGCCATTGATGGGAAAAATAAAAGAAGGAAAGAAGAAGGGAGTAAGGGAAGAAGAAGGGAGAGAGGAAGGAAAGGAGGAAGGAGAGATAATGGGAGGAAGGGAAGGAGGAAAGGCAAGGGAGAAAAAGTAAAAAATTCAATATTCCTCACGTTTCATGTAAAAAAAATACCACTTATACTTTCTAAAGGAAAAAATAAGACTATCACTATATTTTATCCTGACTTATTAATTTATTAATTTATATTTAAATTATTCAATGGTATAAATATTAGATCTTTTTTTTTTTTGCGGTACGCGGGCCTCTCACTGTTGTGGCCTCTCCCATTACGGACAACAGGCAGCAGCCATGGCTCACAGGCCGAGCCACTCCGCAGCATGTGGGATCTTCCCAGACCAGAGCACGAACCCGTGTCCCTTGCATCTGCAGGCGGACTCTCAACCACTGCGCCACCGGGAAAGCCCAGATCTTTTTATTAAGTGCATCACTTAATGCATCACTTCCATTAAGAAAGGACAAAAGTATACAAGAACTGAATTGCTCCAGAAAATATGGATATGCTAGAGCTCAAGAAAACAGAAATGTCTAAATATTCCACGAGGGTATGGCTATAAAGTGGTTTTTGCAGAGTCCTTTTTCTAAAGAATTTTTTTGAGGAGAATTTTTGTCCATAATTCCATGCTCAACTTCCTAGTCCAAGCTAAGACAGGAACCATAATGTACTCACAGAAATTTGACTGCGTCTATATCCTACCATGCCTTTCTTTAAAAGGTTACCTTCTTTTAAGGAGAAAAAGAATGTACTTTGTCAAAGAATTGACATTATTAGAGGAAATCCAGCTAGCTTTTAAATGTAAAGAAAAATGTGATTTCTCGAGTTTCTGGAAAAAAAATATTAGAAAGAAATGTGAGTTTCAGACTTTGGAGAATACAAGTAGCAGTGGCAAACATTCTGATCAGTTCATTTTCTGAATTTGGCTTTAAAAGGTCAGATTTGAAGTTTGTCAGCCATCTGTTTCTCTCCTTATCTCACGCAGACAATATCTAATATAAAGGAAGCCCAAGTCAACTAAAATTTTATAGATTAAGCATAACAATGTGAAAGTACAGAAATAAACTTCAGGAAAAGCTGTATTGTAAGACATATGTATGAATTCATTCACAACTTTTCAACAATTATTCTATAGCAACAATGAGAAACTTAAGAGGAGCTGAAACCAAAGGGTGCATGTGCCTTGAAAAATGAACAAGAAAAAAGGAACTGTTTCAGTCTAGCATGTAAGGAACTTAGTTGCCAAGGCACCTTAACAACAAGTAAAAATATGAAAAAACTGAAAAATCAACAACTCTTCATAGATCTGTCAGAGAAGTGATATCATAGGGCAAACCACTGCCCTGAAAATGGGAGAGACTGATGAAGAATACAGAGAATCACAACTTATATAACAGAAATCCACCAGCAGAAACTGCCATGGGAACCAGTGCCAAGGTAGGAAAACTTGAACTGTAATTCACAAGTTGCTGAAGGCTCAGTGTGGACCAATCTGTGAGTAAAAAATTCCAGGGGGACTCAGTTAATGGGGAAAAGCTTTTGTGAGTTTTACTTCCAGGAGCTCTACCAGGTGCCCACAATGAATATTAAAGGAAAAAGTCCCTCTTGCTTCTGGCAGGAAGAGGGGAAGAGGAAGCACTTTGAGATACACCAGAGTATTCCGTCCTTCTTAATAAGGCCTGCCCTCAGGAGAAACCATTTTACCAGAAAAAAATGAAAACTTATCATTTTAACCTCCTGGGGTTTTATCAGAGTCTAACCCACCTGGAAGAAAGAAAATATTCAACTCCATAAGTATCTCACCTTCCACATGGGAGAGGAAAAATACCCAACTCCAGTCCCCTCTAGCCATCCTGTCCCAATTAAGGGGTGGCGGTAAACTGAGAAGCACCAGTGAAGTTCACAGTCCAAAGACAAAGGCTCACCAAAAGACTGAGACATAATAATGGGACTGTAGAATACTTCCTTTCTCCCCACATCTTACCACTACATTGCTAAAGACCTATTTATCAAAGTTCCCTTTACCCAGTACAACATGTCCACCTCTCATCAAAATATTACAAGGCATACTAAAAGGCAAAACACAGTTTGATGAGACTGAATAAGCATCAGATATAGAGTCAGATATGGCAAGAATGTTGGAGTCATCAGACTAGGAACTTTTTTTTAAACTATGACTAATATTCTAAGGACTTTAGTGGGAAAGTAGACATGTAAGAATAGATACATCATGTAGAGAGATGGTAACTCTGAAAAAAAAATCAAAAAGAAATCCTAGAGATCAAAAACACTGTGATAGAAATGAAGAATGCTTTGATGAGCTCCATAGTAAACTAAACATGGCTGAGGAAAGAATCTCTGAGCTTGAGGATACAACAATTGAAACTTCCCAAACTGAAAAGAAAAAAGTAAAAAACAAACAAAAAATATATATATGTGTGTGTGTGTGTGTGTGTGTACACACACACACACCCATATACTTTTAAAAAAAGGAACAGAATATCCAAGAACTGTAGGACAACTACAGAAAGTGTAACATACACATAATGGCAAGACCAGAAAGGGAAGAAACAGAAAGGAACAGAAGAAATATTTAAAGCAATAACGACTTAGAATCTCCCCCAAATTAATGTCAGTCAGACACTAAAACACAGATCCAGGAAACTCAGAGAACACCAAGCAGGATAAATGCCCCCGAAAACTACACATACACATATCATGTTAAACTTTACAAAATCAAATATAAATTAAAAATCTTGAAAGAAGCCAGAAGAAATACATCCTAGCTGTAGATGAACAAGATAAGAGTTACATACAACTCTTCCTCAGAAATCATGCAAGTAAGAAGAGAGTAGAGTGAAACATTTAAACTGTTGAGAGAACAAAACCACCAAGCTAGAATTCTGTACGCTGCAACATTAACCTTCAAACATGAAGGAGAAATAGACTTTCTCAAACAACAACAACAAAAAAAAAAAAATGAGGGAATTTGTTGCCAGTAGGCCTGCCTTGCAAGAAAATTTAAAAGAAGTTCTTCAGAGAAAAGGAAAATGATAGAGATCAGAAATTCAGAAATACATAGAGAGGAAGAACATTGGAGAATAAATAAGTGAAGGTAAAATTACATATTTATTTTCTTATTCTTAAATGATCTGATAATAGCTTGTTCAAAATAATAACAACAGTGTATTAGATTATGTATACTTATGTATGTGTGTATATATATACTAATATTTATGCTAATGTATAAGTGAAATGAATGACAGAGATGATACAAGAAATGAGAAGGAGAAATTAGGAATATTTTGTTATAAGGTACTGGCACTACCCATGAAGCAGTATAGTGTTATTTGAAAGTGGACTTGGATTTGTTGTAAATGTATAATGCAAACTCCAGGACAACCACTGAAAAAAAGTAAAAAGAGAGGTATAATTGACATGCCAAGAAAGAAGAGAAAGTAGAATCATATAAAATTACCAATTAAAACTATAAAAGGCAGAAAAAGAGTGAAAAACAAAAACAGAAACAAAAAACAAGGTCTAACAATAGAAAACAGTAGCATATGGTAGATATCAGTCCAACTACGTCAACAATCACTTTACACAGCAATGGTCTAAATACACCAATTGAAAGACAGAGGTTGCCACAGTGAATCAAACAACAAGACCCAACTGTATGTTATCTACAAGAAATCTACTCTAAATATAAAGAAACATATAGATTAAAAGGGTGATGGGTGAGAAATGGGTGAATTTTTGTTTTAGTTTAAATACAATTCTTTAAAAAAATTTTAATAAAAGCTAAAAAATCTTTTAAAAAGTAAAGGGATGGAGAAAATATACCATGCCAATACTAATCAAAAGAAAGAAGGAGTAGCTATATTAATTTCACACAGAGCTGACTTCAGAGCAAGGAAAATTATCAGGGAAGCAGAGGGGCTTTACATAATGGTAAAGAAGTCAATTCTCCAAGAAGGCACAGCAATTCTTAGTGTGTATGCACCTAACAGAATATCCAAATATGTATGGCAAAACTTTTGGAACTGCAAGGAGAAACAGATGAATCTCCACTACAGTTAGAGACTTTAAACCCATCTATTAGAAATGGACAGATCCAGCAGGCAGAAAAATCAGTAAGGACATAGTTAAACTCAAGAGCACCATCAATCACTAGGCATAATTGACATCTATAGACCACTTCATCCAACAATAGCATAATATACATTCTCCTCAAGCTCACATGGAACATTCACCAATATGTATCATATTCTGTGCCATATGACACATCTTAACAGAGAACTTCCCTGATGGCGCAGTGGATAAGACTCCACACTCACAATGCAGGGGGCCCAGATTCAATCCCTGGTCAGGGAACTAGATCCCACATGCATGCTGCAAATAAGAGTTCACATGCCACAACTAAGGAGCCCACCTGCTGCAACTAAAGGAGTCCACATGTCGCAACTAAGGAGCCGGTGAGCCGCAACTCAGGAACCCACCTGCCACAACTAAGGCCCAATGCAACCAAATAAATAAATATATATTTTTTAAAAGACATACCTTAACAAATTTAAAATAATAGAACACATAAAAGGCTGCTCTCAGACCACAATAAAATTAAACTAGAAATCAATAACAGAAAGATAACTAGGAAATCCCAGAATATGTGAATATTAAACAATATACTTTTAAATAATACATCGATCAAAGAAGAATCTCAGGAGAAGTTTTAAAATATTTTTAACTAAATGGAAATGAAAACACAACTTATCAAAATTTGTGGGATGCAGCAAAAGCAGTGGATCATAAAACTAAATATAAAACACAAAACTATAAAATGCCTAGAAGAAAACTGAGGAGAAAATCTAGATGACCTTGGGTATGGTGATGATATTTTACCAATGTATACAACACTGAAGGCACAATCCAAGAAAGAAATAATTGATAAACTGGACTTCATTAAAATTTAAAACTTTGGTTCTGTGAAAGACACTGCCAAGTGAATGAGAAGATAAGCCACAAATAGGGAAAGTATTTGCAAATAGGGAAAGTATTTGCAAAGAACACATCTAATAAAGGACTATTATCCAAAATATACACAGAACTCTTAAAACCAGACAATAAGAAAGCAACTCAATTTAAAAGAGGGCAAAAGGTCTAAACAGACATATCAACAAAGATGTTATCCAGATGGCAAGGAAGAATATGAAAAGATGTTCAGCATCATATGTCATCAGGGAAATGCAAGTAAAAACAGCAAGTTATCAATACACACCTATTACAATGATCCATATCCAAAACTCTGACACCATGAAATGCCGGTGAGGATGTGGAGCAACACTGCTGGTGAGAGTACAAAAGGGTACATCCACTTTGAAAGACAGTTCGAGTCTACAGCCTTACCACACTGAATGCACCCAATCTCGTCTGAAAGACAGTTTGACAGTTTCTTACTAAACTAAACATAATCCAACCATACAATCCAGCAATAGCACTCCAAGGCATTTACCAGTCCACACAAAAACTTGGCACACAGATGTTTATGGAAGCTTTATCCACAATTGTTAAAACTTGGAAGCAATCATGTTGTCCTTCAGTAGGTGAAGGAATAAATAAACTGTGGTACATCCAGACAAAGGGATATTATTCAGCACTGAAACGAAATGAACTAAGAAGCCATAAAGAGACATGGAGGAAACTTAAATGCTTATTATTAAGTGAAAGAAGCCAATCTGAAAGGCTACATACTGTATGATTCCAACTATATAATATTCTGAAAAAAGGCAAAACTTTAGAGACAGTAGAAATATCAGTGGTTTCCAGGGGTTAGGGAGTAGAGAGAGATGAGTGGGCACACCACAGAGGATTTTTAGGGCAATGAAACTATTCTGTACAAACTACAGTGATGGATACATGTCATTATACATTTGTCAAAACCCATAGACTGTACAGCACCAAAAGTAAACCCTAAGGTAAAACTATGGACTTTGGGTGATAATGATATATCACTGTAAGTTCATAGATTGAAACAAATGCACCACTGTTGTACAGGGATGTTGTGCATGTGTAGGGATAAGGAGTATGTGGGACTCTGCAATTTCCACTAGGTTTTGCTGTGAACTTAAAACCGCTGTAAAATAAATCTTACTAATTAAAAAATGAATAATAATGCAAAGACAATTAAAATTTATCAGGCAAGCACACATCCTCCACAGAGACTAGAATACAGATTCCTTAATTCAAAAAACAAAAAAAAAAGAAAAGAAGAGAAATGAGCATCTACCAGATAGGAGGCACTCTCCAGGCTACTAGGAATATAAAATAAATGAGACTTAGATCCTACCAAATGGCGTGAGGATATAATCACATAATTATAACGTGTTATGAGGAATTCTATAATAAAGATATGTGCAAAGTACTATGGAACACAGAGAAAGGAGATATAGCAGAGTTTCAACATTTAATTTATCTGCTGAACTATGGGAGCTACCATCTGTGAAGATGAGGTATTACTACAACAAATGAATATGTTAATTTGTACAAAATTTACAGAGGCTTAATAGTAATATGAAAAAGGAAAAAAAAAACTAAAGATAAGTTAGTACTTTAGAATTCTCCACCTAGATTCTTGCCCTTCTAGGGATGCAAGTGTTACCTTAAAAACAAATGGTTTTAATTCCCAGACATTTGCATGTAGACTGTCCTTATATTTTTTCCCTTTAATATAGCTCAGTGTTCTCAATCTTTAGGATATATAAGAAATAGCATACAGGATTGATGTATATCATATTTTGTAGCTAAGCTTCAGAATTTTCTAGGCTTCTTTTGACCACACAATTTACTGGCTTCACATGGTGTTCTCTTAGGCCTCTACTAATTTGTTTTAGGTATTTTCCCAGAGGATGTTGACAGTAGAACAGAATCTAACAAGAGAAAATAAATTGTTTTAATTTAATTTTAAAATAAACTCACTCAAATCTTTTGAAATATGTGATTTCATACTTAGATTGGGATTCAAGTGTCCCATATAATCTGACAGGAAAATGCATAAAATGTGACATGTTACCAAAAAAATTCTCATCACTAATGTGTCACTGCTTAAAATATTTATACATAAAATTGAAACTAGTGAATAAGTAAGTTAAAAGGAGTTTTGATATGAACACAAATGTTGACTTACCACTGACAGAAATGGAAAGGTAGAAAATTACATTCAAGTTACCATTTCCCAAACACTATGATACTGCATACAGAACTGCTAAATTTCATCTATATCCTGGCATCACTGCTCCCTAAATTTCTGTACAGCACACTTCAACTTCAGTCATGTCTACACTACTTTTTTGATGGCAATTACTTGACAATACTTGCTTTGCACATCATGAAATTCCCTACAGACATGTGGGTGCCGTGACTATTTAGATGGCAACATGTTGAAGTTAGAATGTCAGTATGGAGCGTGGTTTCTCCTTGTTTTTATGGTCAAGGAAGGAAATGAGGAAGACAGGGATTGTTTATTTGCTTTCAAGTCTTGCAAAATAGATAAGGATTTCCCAAACTGTGTTGTTAAAACATCAGTCTCACAGGATATTCCATGAAGAGTTCAATGGACAAATGACTTTGGTAAATGACAGGTAGCACGTCCCCTTCTTAGAGATTCACAAGGCACATTAAAATATTAGACAACTCTTAAAAGTTTAATAGTAAAGATATGTGTTTCACTGTTTAACCAGTGTGCCCAGACTTAACTTGATTATGGAAGTGAAGGGTGGCAGTATATGCTATCCCAAAATATGTCACTTGGGCATAAGGATCATTTTGAGTTAAAGGCACTTGAAGAACAGCAGGGTGCTCTACCGACCCTTTTTTCTTCCTGAAAACAGAAAATGAAACTTTCATGTGAGAGCTGCTCTCCCAATGCCAGGAGGAAAGAAACATCCTTACCACCAGAGATGGGAGTTGAGGCTGAAAGAATTCTATACAGACAGACCTTGTTAAAATAATTATCTCCCTTTATTCTTCCCATTTATTTTAATTATTTTCCACAATTGCCTCTCTTTGTTCAACCTAGTATAAAAATATTTAGATTTTGCCTATTCTTTTGGGTCTTTGTTTCCTTACGAGGGTTCCTGTGTCATGTAAAACTTATACTAAATAAATGTATTTCTCTCCTGTTAATCTGTTTTATATCAATTGAATTCTCAAGACCAGTTGGAGACCCTAAGAGCTAGAGGTAAAATTTTTGCCACCACTATACAACCCATTTTATTTAATGCTTACTAGCAACCACTGAGAATGACTATTTTTTAGAACACACTACTACAGAAAATGCTGCACCAGAGAAAAGCAGAGAAGTTATTTTTGAAAATGTGTCTCCCATTTTAAACAGAAATTCTTACTTTACAAAACAGATAAATGACGAATTATATTTTTAAAAAACTCCCCTTGGAGACGCAAGAGGGAAGAGATATGGGAACATATGTATATGTATAACTGATTCACTTTGTTATAAAGCAGAAACTAACACACCATTGTAAAGCAATTATACTCCAATAAAGATGTAAAAAAAAAAAATCCCCATATACATTTAAAATGAACTAATAAACTTTCAGTTTGTTTTGCTTAGTTAACTTATATGCAATTCTTTTAGAGAAAATAATAATTGGTCTTCTTAAAACCATCCAATGTCAAAATAATTCTTCCCAATCACACATGATATGGCCACAAAAAGTGAAGACTCTGGAATTCAATGACACATTAACTAACCAGGTCTTTTATTAAACACATTTATTAAAGTAACATGCACAAACTAAGCACTCAATAAATTCTAGTTGAATTGAATTGAATTGAATCACAGTATGCTTAATGGGACAAAACCTAAAAACAAATGAGGTAAAGTTTTCTGCCCACAATGTGTGTTATAAACCAATTAGTACACCTGCAGTTGGTAAGTAGAGAAATGCTATCCGTGTAGAATGCAGAAGTTGTGTTAATCAAATGCAATTTTTTCCAAGGGGAGCCATAATAGTGGAGGAAAAGTAAACTCTTCAGCAGGAAAGGACAATTGTCTCTGCTTGGTAGCTGCACAGACAGGAACCCTTTTGGTTCTATATTATTTCAAATGAGTGCCTGCACCCAGGATCCGTTCTCCAAAGACGTGTACCCCAGCCTTTAAATGTTCTTCCTTTGCTCAGAACTCCAGCTCCAGTTGTGTTGTCTCTATGTTAACAAGCCAGCATTTTCATTTTATTTTGCTTGTGTATTTTTAATATCCCATGAGGCAACAACCCCACAGCTGTTTTGCCTTCAGACACCATTACTGTCTTGGTTAAAGTTCTGGTAACAAACTAACATAAGTTTTAAGTGGTCTGCCTCAATTTTATTTTCCCATAAGCCTTGTTATTTTTAGTACACAATTTTTCCTAATAGGAGGTTTTCCAGGAACATAAATTTCATGTCCTATAAAAACTCCTGCAGTTATAAACTACTCTCTTAAGTGAATGAATGAGTAATATGTTTTGATTATACAGGCTGTTGTTAGGTTGTTTCTCTAACCCAAGGATGTTGGCGGAGGAGAGGAGCTGGGAGTTTAGCTCTGTTATGGCTTGAATGACTCCAATATCCTCCTCACCCTTCCATTTGCTCTCACTTAGACTTGTTTCCTATTTCTAGAAAAATCATGCCCAACTCAGGGTTTCTGTAGATATTCTCTTGTCATTTAAATCTCAGCTCAAAGGTCACCCTCTTGGAGAAGTCTTTCCTGATCACCTTACCTAAGGCTATACTCTCCCAAACTTCTATTCTATCACATTTCTCTTTTTCATTGCCTTCCTAACACTTAACATTTCCTGATTTTTGTTTTTGGCTAGTTGGACCCATGAAAGCCTGGACTACATCTGCCTTTTTGACTACAGAGATGAAGCAAGAGACCAGGGTGCTCACAGCTGGAGGAATAGGCATAGTGAAAAGGCCCTACCACATATAATCCACAGCCTAAGTACCTACGTTTCTAGTCTCATTTCATACTGCTTTCCCTTACAGCTTCTTATCACAGCCATAGCCATTCGCTGAAAATTTCAGAGGAACAACCAGTCTCCTAGCTTATCTCAGGCCACACCCCACTCCTGCTAGTTTTTTGATAAATCCCCAACCTCTAGAAGACCTTGGCTTCTAGGAGGCACTACAAAAATATTTCTTGATTACATGACATAGTAGAAGAAAAAATACTAATTGACAAATTAAGAGATTCTTCCCTGGCCACTTAAAATAACCCTTAAATAGTTGAATCTAGTCAATTTGCTTTTTTTCTCCCCTGTTTCTGTGCTCACCATCTGATTGGCTCTCAATGCATATAGATGAACAGACCTACCATAATTTAAAGTTCTTTTTGTTTCCTGTGTCTTCTTATGGAACATTCTTTTTTTTCTTCCCTGTTAGCTTTGTTATTTTTTAAAAATCTGTATCATCTAAAGGCGATGGTATAAAAACAAGTAGAGTTGAGTCAATGGATGCCTTAGTGACTCAAACAATTTGAGTACGGTATGTTCTAGTGGAAACACTTGCTTCAGAAGGGATACTAGATAACAGATTGAAGGATCTTAATATCCATATTCAGAGTATTTTCATGTCCATAGTCTTATGTCTATTACTGGCATAAAATAAATGAAAGTAAATTTTAGTCTCTAGGATTATTCTTTTAAATATACCATAAAATTCAAATTTTCCCCTTTTTTCTAAATCCAAGCTCCAGTTTCAAAGAATGATTCTCCAGAGAAAAGAATTATCTCTATTCTAGATCCGTAAAATCAAAACTATGCTTTAGTTGTAATTCACATTTAGATAGTTTTTCCATAATAACAAAATCACTAATTAAGCCATAAGCATTTGAACCAGACAAATGGGTATTTTGGTCGACAAGGAACAAATGATATGAATATATATTTTAATTTTTAAATTAAAGTTATTATTTAGGTTGGTGTCATACAGCTTCAATCACAGTCATAGATATGGGCACTAGTTTTAGTTGGTTCACTTGTTCATTCACCTAACATCACTGAATAATATGAGTCATGATTATAATGTTCAAATTTAATACAGATGAATACTTCTATCTAATTAATATACAGAAGTTCAGGTACACACGTACTTTATTCTAGCTTAGCAGAAGCATTAAGCCCCACCAGCTCCCATAGCTGCACTATTGTCATATTTTAATGGAGCTACAAAGTCATTACCTTGCCTCGCAACTAGGAAGAGACTTGGCTTCTCTGAATGATAATTTCAAATGTAAACAATACCTTTAAAATAAAAATATTGGAACACTCTGAGCCTAGTGCAGCTGCAAATAAAAAAGATTAGAAAATTGAATGTTCCCAACTACAATGACAAATGAATTCACTATAGATGAAGCATTTTCTATTAACTGGTACCATGGGGACTAGATGACTTAGCTGTCAAGAAATTTCCCATGGGGTTGCTAGGCACAAATCAGTCCAACACTAATGAATCTCATCCTATTTACCTCACTTCTAAAATCATTATATAAATTGGTTCAATTCTGTATGGAGGATAAACACAGTGGGCTAAGGGATAAAAAAGGACAGGGAGAGCTTGGCGTTAACACACACTGGCAGTCTCACATACTTCTTGTTTACGCTAGATCCACTACACAAATATAAGCTAATAAATAGTAGTTGTTATAATTATATTGTGGTTGTTATTATTATTTGATGATGATGATTAGTAATGCTTATGCTGCTAAGATGTACCAGGCTTTGTTCTACTAAGTGCTAAGTGCTACGTTTGTCAACTCACTACTATAAGCTCCACGTTAGCAATAAATGAGATGGGATTTGAAGAAGTTAAGTAACTTGCAAGGGATCACATAACCAATAAACAGCAAACCCTGAACTCCCTGCTGAAACTGAGCTGGACTCTGTGGAGCTCCTAGGCACAAAAGGTTTTCTGTGTCCCCCCATTTCTTGATTACAGGAAACAGGCTTCATTCAGCCTCCATGACCTTCTCTGAGTTCCAACAGGCAGGTTCAAACAGTTGCTAATTAAACAAGGGAGGGGATGCAAAGACAAGGGAGGAATAGTCAGGAAACAATAGTGCAGCCTTGGGGCAGGGTCCTGGTTCCCCCTCAAGGGATATACATAAGAATATCTTTGAGCTGTTTGGAAGATACTGAACCACCCCCTAAGTGGGAAAAGTTAACTGTATGCTGCCCACAAGCACGCAGACCTCAGACCCCTTGGAATCAGAGGTTGATGATGATGACTCCCAGTTACTTCACCCCCAACCAATCAGAAGAATGTCCACGAGCTGATCACACTCTCCTTGAACCAGTACTATAAAACTCCTCACTATCCCCTCCAGGTCAAGACACACAGTTTTGAGGGCATTAGCCTGCTGTGGCTCCCTTTGCCTGGCAAAGCAATAAAGCTATTCTTTTCTACTTCACCCAAAACTGTCTCCAAGATTTAATTCAGTGTCGGGGTACAGAGGCTGGATTCAGCATCACTGCTCCAACTCCAAAGTCTGTCTTCCTTGCTATCATAATATATACCTGCATTGCACAGATAATCATTAAAATATAATAGGGGTAAAAAGTATTATTTTCCTTCTAGTGATGTCAGGGCATGTGCTTTGCCCTTCTCAATGGATTAAATATAAACAGGTGTAATAAATATCCTTACTCAATTGCATGGTTTTCATGCTCTTGGAAAAATGAGATTAAGTTGATCTAAGGTCCTTTCCAGTTCTCCAATTCTTCCTGACTTTCATCCTGAGGGTGTTTTGCTATAAGCAAGTCAATTTCTTCAACCACACCAGAAACAGAGAGCCATCATCCTGCTCCATGCAGGCTTCATCATCTATTGATAGAACAGACTGCTGTTGTGAAAATTAGCTGCCTCCCCTACACTACAATATTTTCTAGAATTCCAGACATTTTAATTTTCTTGTGTTTTCTAAAGTGCAACACTATCTCCTTGTGTATTTCCAAAGTTCATGGGTCAAAGTGTAAGGAAGGTGAAATCTGGCCATTGACAGAGCCTATGAAGGACCTCTAGAAGGCTTAGATAAGGGTAAATAAGGCCACAAACTAAGAGACAAAGAGGTGGTCAAGGTCATAGGCCTGTGACTATTGATTCATGGATAGAACAAATTCAAAAAGTTGTTTACAGAATGCTCTCAAAGCCTCTGTGGCTCTGTAAATCAAATTTATCTTTAATAACTACTTTAAATCCAATAAATATTCAGTTGTTTCAGTTGTTACCTCCTAACCGAAAATCAATTACTCAGTTTAGTGAGGTTTTGTCACTTGGTCTGATCTACCTGAAAACATCCAAGGCCAGCAAAGTCATGGTCAAGGAGACAAGCCCTGATAACTGCCTTCTTTTGCCCTCTCTGTAGATAAAAAGGCTTAAAAAAAGTCACTGATGTGGAGAAATGGTCCATTTTTTAAATTGAAGTATAACATATTGTAAAGTGTACAAATCTGAAATATACAGCTCAGTGGATCTTTACATATGTACAACCCTCTTTTAATTGCTACTCTTACAATCACACTGGAGTCTAGGACATCTCCAGCACTACAGAAGGTTCTCTTGTGCCCCCTCCAAGTCAATGTCCGCCACCAACGGTAACCACCATTCTAATCTTTATCCTCATGCATCCATCTTGCTTGTCCTTGAACTTTTAAAAATATGGAACCATACAGATATAGTGTGTATTCTTTTGCCTCTGACTTCTTTTACTCAACATTGTTTTTAAGATTCAGCTATGTTGTTCCTTGGTCGATAGCTCATTCTTTTTGATTGTTATGCAGGTATTCTATTCTATTCTGTAGAAGGATATTTAAGTTGTTTCTAGTTTGGGGCTATGCTGACTAATGGCAATAATGAACATTCTCATACAAATAATTTGTTGGGTAATGGCCAGGACTGAAATCGCTGGACCATAGTGTAGGCATATATTTACCTTTAGTAGATATTGCCAAACAATTTTCCAAAGTAATTGTGCCGATGTGATGCCTACCAGCAGTGTATAAGAGTTCCAATTGCTTCATATACTTGGCTGGTGTATTAGCTGAGGACAAGAACCATTCTCAAATTTGCTTATGATCTCCATAGTTCTAGTCATTCCACAATTCCAACTATGGTCTTTATTTCCCAGAATTAAAGCAACCAGAAATGTTTGTTCAGATAGTTAATCTGAACATCAGTGAAATCGAGAGAATTCTTTTTTCTTCAGATCAAATATAAACATTTTCTGATCAAATGTCCAATGGAGAAAAAATTGAGGTTTCTATTGGATGTGTATGCAAGAGTTTTACACTTGCTTCTTTAGCAAATGTCTGTGTATTTGAGCAGGCTGTCTGACAACAGCTTTCCACAAGAATTAAGCAATTAGATTATTCTATTTTTTACCTTTGCAAACAAATTTGCCTTTAGCCAACACAGTGGGGAATGAGAGCTCCTCCTTCATAAAGGGAAGTCCTGCTTTATCCCATTCATCTTCATTAGCTGTCACAAGGGCTAATGTAAGAAAGTTCCACTTTCAGCAATTTATTCTTGAACCAATTTGATTATGAAGTTTGTGCACAAAAGGCCCATTTGTCAAAAATATAGAATGTACATGGTTGGGAGATAGAAGGTTTTAAAGAAGTGGCAGATAAATAAAACATTCTCTGAAATTAGCACAGATATGTCTGTGCTGCCTCACAATCTAAGAGAAAACAGACACTGTATTTCTCTAAAATTCTTACAAAATAATTTGCTTTCCCCTGGGATATGTCATGTAAAACATGTATATATATCAATCCTACTCAGCTTCAGTTATTGTTCTTCAAGAGAAGTTTCTTTATGATCCTCCTTCCTCAAAGTCTGATTATTGATTACATCTAGACATTCTTTCATATGCAACATTTTTTGCCAAAAAGTGTCCAAGACCAGTCTGCTAGATGATCAAGCAAGTCAGTTCTTCAGATGTTTGATGTCTCTTCATTCTCTATTGCCATTTCTGAAGAAACTCTTTGCTTCTATAAGTACAAACATAACCTCTCTAAAAGCTTCCTCTTTTCATCTTCTCTTATAAATGTGAGTCTCACCCCATGAACTTTGTGAAATCACCTACTATAAAACAGAGCCACAGAAATTGCTTTTCTTTAGTCCAAAGCCCTTTTATCTTTGGAAAGATTGTGTACCAAAATGCCACGATGGACTTATTTTGGCTCATCATGCTGGAATCCCTAATTTGTCATCTTTCAACTCCAGAGTGTTTTCATGGGCCTCTCTGCTCTATCTTCACCTGTTTCTCTCTAATTTCCTGGCCCTCTACACTTCTACCTTTATACCACCTCCTTCTTATCTTCACTTAAATATGCTAATATTAACCCCATTTTTCAAAACAAAACAAATTCTCTACCCTCATCTCCCTCTTCAGCTCCTGTTCTCTCTCACCCTTCCACGGCCAAATTTCTTGAAAGCGTTGCCAGGATTCTATTTTCTCACTTCCTAATCAGGTCTCAGTCTACTCCGATCTTTCTCCTGTCCTCACGACTCTATGCAAAGTTTCACTCTATGAAAATGTTCATCATTAACATCATCATTGCTAAATCCAGTTAATAATTTTTAGACCTTACATTTCTTTACACTCAACAACTGACCATTCCCTCCTCTGGAAATGCTTGTTCTGCCTGGCTTTGTGGCATGACTGTCTCCTGGTTTTTCCTTCTGGTTACACACTCCCTTTTCCTTTACAGTCTCCTGTTCCTCTACCCACCCCTTAGAAGTTGGTGATCCCAGGGTTCCCTGCACCTTCTTCTATTCTCACACCACACCTACTCTCCAGACATTCCCATCCACTCACATGAATTAAATTAGCAACTAGAGCACTCCACTTCCCATAGAGTAGTGGGGACAAGTGCAACATGGATTGCGAGGTAATAAGGACAGGAGAAGATAGAAACCTGCCAATCTTTTCAAGAAATACCCTTATGTAAGTAACTTTCAAATCTCTCTCCTGAATTCCAGACCTGTTAAGCTAATTCCTACATCTTCACTCAAACTCATTGTCTTCCCACCCCTCCTCAACACTTGCTTCCAAATTTCATTGAATGGCATCACTATCCACTCAATAAGTAAACTACAGTCTGAATGATCTCATTGTCTCCATCTTCTCCCTCATCCTTCCCAGTCACTCAAGTTGTGTTAATTCTAATAATAAGTAATATTTTACTGAGTGATTACTATGTGCCAAGGGCTGTGCAAAAAGCTTTTACGTGCATTATGTAGCTGAATTCTTTATTATTCCCATTTTTAGAGATGAGGAAACTTGACCTTAGAGATGTTAGCTAACTTGCCAAGTTGTTCACCTAAAAAATATGAAGTGAAAATTCAGAAAGCCATAGTTTTAACTATTATGCTGTGCAGTCTCCTAAACATTTTTCAAATCTGCACAGCTACATCCCCGAGATAAGTTATTGTCATCATTCATTCATATTTTCTCTCTCTCTCTCTACCTTGCTTGGATTTCTAAAACAGACTTTTAATATATCTCCTTGAATTTATTCTACCTCTATTTCCACACCAAAAGGAAACTGTCAAAACATAAATCTAATCAAGTCATTCCCTGCTTCAAAATCTTTTAATGGTTGTTTATTGTCCTTAGTGGAAAAATTCAAACTCCTTACCATGGTTTACATGGTTCTGTGATTGGACCTCTTCACTATGTCTCTTGCCACTCTGCTTACCCTATACACCAGCTGCACCAAACTTGTTTCATGTGTCCCGTGAATTCTAACCACAAGGCCATCAGACTTACTATTTTCTCTGTATGAAACAATCTGCCACACCTACCCCACTGTCTGTGGCTAGATCCTATATTTCCTTCCGTTTGTCACTTCCCCCATCCTCAGCAGACAGGTCAGACTCTTCAACTATGTGTCCCCACTGTACCTTATACTGCCTCTACTACTCTTTATTTTAATTATTTATTACAATTGTTTTCTTAATTTTAAACTCTTTGAGGACAGAGGTAATGTTGCCCATTTTCCATCACATTTCAGTGCCTAGTACAGTGCCCAGCACAGAGTATCTACCCAATAAATATGTATTGGATAAATTAAAAATTTATTAATTGCTATTATTCCCTATTTTCTCCCTCCAGAAGTAGTTACCCACCCCCCAAAAGTTATCTGTTTGCCTCCATCAGCAACTCCTCACACCTAATTTTCCATATATCCATGCACTGTGCAAGACATTGCAAGAGGTACACAGATGACCAAGATAGAGTCGCTGCTGACAAAGTCCCAAACAGCTGGGAAAAAAAAGATATGATTAATTCCAGCAGGATTATGGGTGGTGTCATTTGAAATGAAGCCTTAAGATGGGTAGAATATCTATAAATGGAGATGGAGGCAGGGCTCCTAAATACAGACAGAGTCTTAGGAAGACAGCAAAGCTAGAGAATAAGGCCTATGAAAACTTGACTAGCAAGGACTGGGAGAAATATGAGTAATCTAGAGCTTAGGGAATGACAACTGGGAGTAGATAAACCAGAAAGATATTTTGGAGTCATATCATGAAAGGCCTTGACACCAAGAGAAGAACTGTACACATATTCAGTAGTCAGTGGGGAGCCAACAAACAGTTTCAGCAAAAGAATGACATGATTGGAGCTGGGTTTTATGAATATTTTCTGCCAAGATGTGCAGAACAGACTAAGGCAGGAAGACACTAGAGGTGGGAAAATTCCCACACTTCATCAAATCAAGTTCAAAAATCAATGGTGGGGGGGGTGATGAATTGAGAGATTGGGATTAAAATATATACACTATTATATATAAAATAGATAACTAATGAGAACCTACTGTATAGCAAAAAAAAAATCATGATATCGCTTATACATAGAATCTAAAAAAAGGCTACAAATGAACTTACCTACAAAACAGAAATAGAGTTACAGACGCAGAAAATAAACTTATGGTTACTGGGGGGGTAAGAGGGGGAGGGATAAATTGGAAGACTGGGATTGACATATATACACTACTACATATAAAATAACTAATATGGACCTACTGTATATGTATAGCACAGGGAACTCTACTCAATACTCTGTAATGGCCTCTATGGGAAAAGAATCTAAAAAAGAGTGGATGTATGTATATGTATAACTGATTCACTTTGCTGTACACCTGAAACTAACACAACATTGTAAATCAACTATATCCCAATAAAAATTTTTAAAAATCAGTGGTAAGAAGCACCATTGTTTGATTTAGCACTGAAAAGGGAACATAAATGTCCAAGATGGAGAACCTATTAAGAAACTGAAAGTGAGGAATGTGGTCTCTGCTCTTGAGGAGCTTCTACTGCAGTAGCAAAAGCAGAGAGTGTGATAAAGAATTAAAGTGTGATGGGGGAAACACAGAATGGAAGAACAAACAAGAGTCTAAAACTTGGCACTGGTCTAGGAAGGGAGAAAAACCTTTCCTACAAAACTGAAATACAAAGCAATTCTTATACAAATTGGTAGTCTGAATCACACTATCAGTGTGATCCAAAATATCTCAGAGAATTTAAGAAAAAGGACAAAAGAGACACCGTAGAGTTGGAATTTATACAACTTGGCAAACGGTTTGATGTGGGGGGGATAAAGGAGAGGGAGACGGCAAAGTGACTAAGTTTATCCACAAGGACCAGGCAGACAGAGAAGTCAGGAGTAGATGCTATTCAGGAAGGGACATGAGTGTAGTTTTGTACAGCTTGCATGTCAATTTTCCACTGGGATACCCGGGTGAAAGTTTATAACAGGAAAATGGAAATGCAGATTAAGAATTTAGGATTACATTACGTTAAAAAATCAAATCCTGTATGTTGTTGCTTATTGGTTGGATACAAATGCACGGAAAAATCTGCATAATAACACATGTCCCACCCTCTAAACCCAAGAGACATAGCAGATGTTGTAAGACTAGATGTTGGTGGGGAGAGGAAATTTCATGTTTTACTCTTTATATATTTATGTTATTTGAATTTTTATAATGATCATGTGCTCAAGTATTCTGTAATTTTATAATCTTTGAGTTAAAATACGTGGCACTAGAGACATAGATCGTGATAACCCTGGCATAAATATGATAGTAGAAAATGCAGGAGAGGATACAACTGGACAAAGACACAACTATAAAAAGATAAAATAAGTGGTCTAAGGATTAAGTTTGGAAACACAGAGTTAGAAGAAGACAAGACCAACGAAAGAAGAAAATATCTGTCCAAAATATCTGTCCAAAATATCTGTCCAAAAAGTAAATGGAAAACAAATAATATGAAACATCACATAAAATAAGAGAAGTTGGGGGAGGAAAACAGAAACAAATTACTATGTCTCAGACGCTGTGTTAATGACATAACAGAGATAGCTGTCATTTACTGAAGATTCCTTATTCATCAGAAACATGCTCAGAACTTTATAATTTCATTTTATCTTCCTAAGAAACCTGAAGGTATATATAAAAGTTCTCATTTGGAGATGTGGAAACTAAGGCTCAGAGAGGTTAAAATTTAAGATTTCATAGCTAGTTTAGTTGAAGAGTCCAAGTTCAAAGCTGGTTCCAAATTCAGAGACCTTGCTTGGAGTCCTGGCCATTTGCTTTTACTTGGAAACAAGGAGTATCAAAAGCTATAGAGAAGTAGTGAAAATGATAACTAACAGAAGGGGATTAAATTGAGTGTTTATAAAATACTGATTTTTGTGACCAGTATTTCTGAGACCCACATTTTTCAGTGAGTGAAAGGAGTGAAATCCAAATACAAGAAAGTAAAATGCAAATAAAGCCCTGGCAGTTATAGGAGTAAGAGTAATTTTTTAATGTACCACAGATGGAAGGTCTAGGCTTGGAAGATATTGCATCCTGAGAGAAAGAAGTAAGAAAGAGAAAGAGAATGAACCTCAGTGGAATGAACTGAGAGCTTCTACTGATGACTTCAAACCAGAGAGACTAGTATAGAATTGGAGGCTTGGGGAATTTGGAGAAGACTTTAAACAATCATTGTGAGAAATATGATAAAAAGTCAACAACAACCTGTGATCAAAAATTTGCTGAATGGGGGCTTCCCTGGCGGCGCAGTGGTTGAGAGTCTGCCTGCCGATGCAGGGGATGCGGGTTCGTGCCCCGGTCCAGGAAGATCCCACGTGCCGTGGGGCGGCTGGGCCCGTGAGCCATGGCCGCTGAGCCTGCGCGTCCAGAGCCTGTGCTCTGCAACGGGAGAGGCCACAACAGTGAGAGGCCCGCGTACCGCAAAAAAAAAAGTTGCTGAATGGTAGAATGAATCTGAAAGTAGCAGGGATTTTATAGGTACATTTATCCAGATTTTTAACTTTATTTTGCAATATACAATAGTCTAATACTCTACGGAGTAGCCTATAGGACTTAAAAAGTTTATCGTTACAAAATAGGTGGTAAAGCCAGAAATCAGATATAGATCTAGAGTTTATCAGGCTTCAAATGAAGCCCTTGTTCTGTAACTTGCTACCTCTGTAGTGTTGGGAATTTTATTTCACCCCTAAGTCTCAAATTTTTAGTCTGAGGAATCAAGATAGTAATAGTGCCTATCCTCCTAATTTGTTGTGAGAAAAGAGTGTTTGTACAACAGAGTATTTAGCACTCAATTATAATCAAAATTAAGTAAAGCGAGAATTGAGAGAAGTATATCAAAGGACTAAAAGAAAAGATGAGGCCAGGAGCTAGTTAAGGATGAATGATGGAGTAGAAGAGGAAAAAGACGAGGTCGTGGTGAGAAGAGGAAATTTCAAACTTTGAAATCTTGCAGGCAATGGAGTTTTGACTGATGTTTGACTAAGTCTGCCTTAGTTTGACTAAGTTCAAACCAGGTAATTAAGTAATTTTTTTTAATGGAGGCCACTGGAACTGAGGCATCTGAGAATCTGGAAAGGGAGTATAAAGATGTTCCCAAGGGAGGTGCTTCAGGACTGGTAATAGAAAGAGACAGTGATGCAGTAAATCATTAAGAATGGTAGGAAAATCTCTATATGTTGTTTATAGGTGGCTGAGACAAGGAATGAGAAAAAAATCATGTAAAGGAAACTCAAAACAAGAAATTATTATGGGAGAGCAAAGAATATATAAATTGTCTTTCTGGAAATAGAACATAAGAAAAGTATTGTCAAGAATTTTGAAGGGTTCTGAGATTTAACCCTACTTGCAAGCAGCAAATTAGCTGCCACACACAGCTTCATGGGTACTGGCAGAAGAAACAAGATTCCTTTATATCTATACATATAGATATATATAGATACAGATATCTAAAGATATATAGATAGTTTTATAGCAATAGTAGTAGCCAGAGTATTATCATTTTCTTGTGTCATTTCAGGACATGCAATTCCCTCATGGGGATGACAAGGGAAACACCTGCACACTCAGCAGGTTGGAAATGCAGAAAAGGAACCCTGAGCTTTGGGAACCCAAACCTTTTGTGATGAGCCTGCCCTTTGTTCTGAAGGGAGACACTATCTTATCTTCCAAGGCTGTTTGCTATACAAAAATCCTTGAAAAGATAGTCTAGACAAAGGCAGCCAGTGCCTCTACCCACAGGATATGCAGAAACGCAAGAGACTGTGGAAAACTGTCTCCTAATAAGTATTTTCTACTGGAAAGGAAATGTTATCAGACAAAAAAACAGCTTTCAATTAATGCAAGGAGATAAAAATAGAGTCACCATATTTATACAAGTTTAACCTCTTTTCATGACAATTCCTTCTCCTAGGGATTTTTTTTCTTTAAACTAGTATGTTAGAGCTTGGGGCTTCTTACAGACTTCTACCTCCTTGGTTCCCACACTCATTCTCACCTACAAGACTCAGTGTTTCACAGGCTCCCTGTTTATTTATTCAGTGACTAAAATCATAAAGCATGCTGCTTCTAATTGTAGAAAAGTTATTTGCTACTTACAGAATTCTGACATTGATATATCACTCCCTTCTACTATTTGTTCATTTGTGTATTAATTACCCCCAGCTCTTAGGCTCTCATAAGAACCACATTTCTTAAAAACTTCCAAAACCGACATGAAAATTGTGTTTATCTGAGAGTTAATACAAAAGACTAGAACTGAGTTGTATATGCTTCTTCATGAAGTGAAAGACTAGGGATGGTGGAAATTCAGAAAAAGAAAGCATTATTATACATTTGAAAAATCACATACTAAAGCAACCTACCAGCATCTTCTTTGATCATATAAAATATTTAAAATGATTCCACAGCAACTGAACTTACCTGTAAATAATTTTTACCCATGTGATACCATGAGTTTTGAGCTTTGCAAAACACAGCATTTTTCACTGCATAATACCAGAAAATTCCTGAGAAAGTGAGGGTTTGGTCACAAATCCCTATATAATCTGATTTGTGAAAAACATCTAGGTTTTTATGATCATCTGCTGCTAAGCACTGAATGGGCCCAATGTCTAAAAGATTGACAGTGTTTTACTTTTCATTTGGAACAATACTGTCAGCTCCTGTTATATTTCTTACCCTTCCAGAAAGAGGCTAAGAACAAAAATTAAACTTTATTATTTCCTTTAGGCAAGGGCAGTTTCCTTTTTATACAGGCAATAATAATAGCAAATGTTCCCATAGCCTGACATAGTATGCCAGGTGTCAGAGAAAAACCAGACCCTGACAGTAGTTTAAACAATAAAAACAGATTGTTATTCAGGACTACTGCAATAGGAGAAAAAATATCTCAATATAGAACTGGGCTCAATTCTGAATGCAACAAGTTAAAAACTGGAATTTATAGCCTAGGAGAAGAGTAGAGGGGTCTGTGGATGAAAAACTATCTCAGAGGGTAGCATAATTCTTGCTACACCAACCTAACAGGATTCTTGCTGAAGGCAGGTAAGGGTGATCAGACATCACCAGGGAGATGGTGGGTGATGAGGAATTTGATCACATGTCAAGAGTGATCAGATATCAAGAGTGGAGTATCCTGGCTAAACTGACTTGACAGGATTCTTACTAAAACTAGACTTTACAAGGATGGAGACAGAAGTCCGAAGGGTCAGGTTTAGTTGAGCAGAGGGCTCAAAAGAGCATGACTATAAAGTTTGGTCAAGGAGAGAATCTTTGTCACAGTCGCTCATTTCACCCTCACAATAATACCTTAAGGCATATGCTGTTAATTTCCCATTTTAAAGATGTGGACACTGAGGCACAGAGAGGTTAACGACTTGCCCAAGGTCCCATGCCTGGTAGGATGTAAAACCAGGGTTTTTTTTTAATTGAAATATAGTTGAACTACAATATTATATTAGTTTCAGGTGTACAACATAGTGATTCGATATTTTTATAGATTACGCACCATACAAAGCTATTACAAAATTATGGACTATATTCCCTGTGCTGTACATTACACCCATGTGACTTTTTTATTTTATAACTGGTCATCTTTATCTCTTAACCCCTTCACCTATTTCGCCCATCCCACCCACCCCCTCCCCTCTGGCAACCACTAGCTTGTTCTCTGTATCTGTGAGTCTGTTTATGCTTTTAAAGCCAGGATTTGAATCCTGGCAGTCTGGTTTTAGACTTTGTGTGCCTTGCAAGGACGGTACTACTAATAGCGACATTTATTGAGCAATGACCATGTTCCAGTCACGGGGCTAACTGATCTGCATGCTTTATCTCACAGAAGTCTGAAAACAACTCTGTAAATTTGGTTTTACTATTATTCCCATATTACATATGACAAAACTGAGGCTTCAGGAGGTCAACATAAGTCATATAGCAAGTAGCAGTGGTCATATAACTATTAGGAGCAAAGGTGGGATTTAAACCCAAGGGTTTTTTTCTTTTTTTTCACTCCAGAGCCCATATTCCTAGCTTCCTCTTTCTGATCTTTTTTTTTTTCAGTTATTAAATATGTATAGAGCTTCTACTAGGCACTGTGCAAGCAGTAGGGCTATAAGAGCAGGAAAGACCAACCCTGGCTTCCCAGAGTTTAGTCTATGGGAAAGATATGCAACCTTTGGCAATTGCAACCTAGAAGAATAGATGCTGAATAGGACTAGTTACAGGTGCTGTGAGAGTAAAGAGGAGGCACCTAACCCTGGTTTGAGGGACTAGAGAAGGCACCTCAGAAGTCACAGAAGGCATGGAGAGCAAGCAACATCTAAGCACAGGTCTGTCTCACCAAAAAAAAAAAAGTGGAATGGGCAGGGGTTGGCCAGGTGGCCAAATTGAGGGAAATGTGTTCCAAGCTGAGGAAAGAGCTTATGCAAAGACTTCAAGGTCACTATGAACAGAGCACAGGGTGAAAAGGAACACACTGTGATGTGCTGGAGAGGTAAGAAGGGATAGGATCATGAAGGGTCTTGTTGGCCGCTGATGAAATTCACACTTAATTCTAAGAGCAGCAGGAAACCAATTAAGAGTTCAAGCAGGAAAATAACATGGTTCAATTTGCATACTGGGATGACCTCTCAGACTGCATCATGAGGACTAGCTATCTGGAAGGAGAGCTAGACTGATAGAAGGAAGGCCAATTATGAGATGGTCAGGAATACAGACAAGTGGGCAAGTGGAAGTTACAAAAGTGAGACATAAGTGGTTTTGAAAGTGATTTCCCAAAGTAATTCAAAATTTCTAGGACTTGGGACTTCCCTGGTAATGCAGTGGTTAAAAGGGGACATGGACATGCCAATGCAGGGGACATGGGTTCGAGCCCTGGTCAGGGAAGTTCCCACATGCTGTGAAGCAACTAAGCCCATGAGCCACAACTACTGAGACCGCCCACCACAACTACTGAAAGCCCGCACACCTAGAGCCCGTGCTCCGCAACATAGAGAAGCCACTGTGATGAGAAGCCTGCACGCCACAACGAAGAGTATCCCCCGCTCGCCACAACTAGAGAAAAGCCCACACACAGCAAAGAAGACCCAATGCAGCCAAAAATTTAAAAAAATTTATTAAAAAAAAAAATTTCCAGGACTTGGTAATTGGTAGGGCTGTCAGAGGAGGAATCAGATGACAAGCAGATATGCAGCTTGGAAATCTATTCAAAAAGGAAGGCAATATAAAAGAAACAGCAGGCTTAAGAGGGAAAATAATTATTTCTGTTTGAGAAATGCTGAGCTGTATGTGCTCATGAGACACCCAGATGGACAAGTTGCTTGCGTGGATGGTAAGACTGGAGCTCAGGAAGTTCTGGAGATAAAGATGTGGGAACCATCCTCATGCAAATAATGGTTAAAGCATTAGGGCTTATGAGATCACCCAGAGAAAGTGTGCAGAGGAGGGAGGAAAGTAAGAATGGGAGACCAGTCTATAAAGGTTAAAAGAGAAGATTTCCAAGAGACTGAGAAAGACTGGCCTGAAGGATGGGAGGAAAGCCAGATGTGGGCATCACAGGGATCAGGAGAAAAGACTTCAAGGAGGAGTGAACACCATGTCAAATGCTGAAAGGACAAGTAAAAGAGGACTAAAATTATGTCCAGTGGGTTCACCAAAAGAATAGATTTTTGTAGCTTACAAGAAGCTGCTAGAAGACAACTACACTCCTGTCTTTTATAGAGCTTTGAAGAATTTATGCTAATCTCCTGAGTTTGGGGGAGAGTGCATGAGTGAAGGCCTCCGGGAGCAACAAGAGCAGGGAGTGAGAGTATTCAGATTAAAAAAGAGTTTGGGGCTTCCCTGGTGGTGCAGTGGTTGAGAGCCCGCCTGCCGATGCAGGGGACACGGGTTCGTGCCCCGGTCCGGGAAGATCCCACATGCCGCGAAGCGGCTGGGCCCGTGAGCCATGGCCACTGAGACTGCGCATCTGGAGCCCGTGCTCCGCAATGGGAGAGGCCACAACAGTGAGAGGCCCGTGTACCGCAAAGAAAATAAAAGAGTTTGGAGGTGGTCCAGCGGTCCCTGGTCAAGGAACCAAGATCCCACACATCTTGCAGTGCAGCCAAAGAATCATGAGACAGCTTGCTTCCTCTACTCTGCTCTTCACATGTGTGAGGATACAACCATGGTCGGCCACCTGCAAACCAGAAGAAGGCTCTCGCCAGCACCCAACCATGGTGCCTTCCTGATTTCAGACTTCCAGCCTCCAGAACTATATGGGAAAGCAGAATCACCAAAAGGAGTGATGACCAGCGATCTCATGAGAAGTCTGGATTTTAGTTCTCATGCCTCAGGACATCCAGTTGGGAACTCCACACCAGCTACTGGGATCATACTTTCATACCCCTGCTTGCCTGAACTACTAGAGCCAGTCCTAGCTAACCACGAATGGCTACCCAGAGGAAACACCTGGTGAAACATTTCAACCCTTACATCAATCCTTACATTTCAATCTTTACCTGCTGTATCTGTATCTGATCAAGCCAGCTACAGTGACAGAATGCCTCCATACCTTCTGTAAGACTTGTATTGTCCAGCACTTTGAAGACAGCAATGATATGTCCAAGGTGTGGCAAACAGGTTCATGAGACAAACCCGTTAGAAACGGTGAAGTTGGATAACACATTAGAGGAAATTATATTTAAGTTTGTCCCTGGACTACAAGAATAAGAACTTGAGTGGGAGTCTGAATTTTGGAAGAAAAACAAGCCTCAAGAAAATGGACAAGATGATACTTCAAAAGTTGACAAGCCTAAAGTAGATGAAGGTGATGAAAATCAAGATGATAAAGACTATCACAGAAGAGACCCATAGATTGCTATATGTCTAGATTGTTTACGAAATAATGGACAATCAGGGGACAATGTAGTAAAGGGTTTAATGAAGAAATTCATTTGGTGCTCTACACATATAACTATGGGAACTATTAAAAAATTTCTAAGTTTAAAACTAAAACTTCCAAGTTCTTATGAGTTGAATGTGCTGTGCAATGATGAAATTATGGGGAAGGACCATACTATGGAGTTCATCTACATGACAAGATGGAGACTAAGAGGCAAAAACTTTCGGTGTCTGAACTGCTCAGCTTCACAAGTCTGCTCTCAGGATAGCCCTTCGTATCAGTCATACCCCCATACCCCATGGTATTGCAGTATCGACCAAGAATTGATTTTGGTTAGACCACGAGGCCTAGATCCCACTGAATGAATCCTGCACTATGTGTTTACTCATCAACAGACTGCACAGTGAATGGAGTGTGGACTGGAGGGACACAACCAGATTTTCAGCATGTGAATAAGGCCGTTGTCTGTCTCTAGATTGTCAGTTGCATTTATGTTGTTTCTATTAAGAGCAAACCAAGTGCCATTCTGCTACTGAACCATCTGCATAAGGTATCTGTGCTGTCTCACAGTGTACAAGTTATGGTTGAAATCAGTTAGGTGTGCAGCCACGATTCAGCCTTCTGAATATTTTGCTTGCCTGTTCCAAGACTGTTCTAATGTTTGATTACACTAGTAATATGGCTCAATCTTTGTGGTGTTGCTGTTTTCACATACTTACTATTTGATTAATTCTTGTTTAAATAGACTACTGTACAAGGAACTAATAATTATTATATCTTGAAATTATTTTGTATGGGAAATATATTTAGAAAAGTGGTTCTTGAGCCACTGTCCTGTTTTTAAAAAAAAAGAGTTTGGAGGTCAAAGCAAGGACACAAGCACTGCCTGGAAGCAAGCTTGTGTAGAGACTAATACTGTGCGGTTGTCTAGATTGGATTTACCTCTTTGCCTCATCAATAAAGCAGGTTGTTGTGAGGTTTAAAACAGCTAATTGGTGTAATGGGTTTAAACAATGCTTGGTACACAGTAAGCATACTATGTTAGCACCCCTTAATATCTCTTTACTTTCTGGGGGTCTCTGTAAACCTTCAGAATTCTGATGAAATCTTTGAGAAGGTGAGCCCCTAGTACCAACTGAGATTGGATTCTCTCCAGTCTGGCAAAAAAAAATTTAGAAGTGTTTATAGGTAGACTTATTTTGATCCAAAAGAAAAAGGGGGAAAGGGTAGAGAGGACTGGCTATGTCACTACAGGAAGCAGTGAAGTCTGTGAAAATAGACCAGGCCTTGGAAACTACCTGTGGCCCACAACCTAGTTTATAAATAAAACAGCCACACCCATACTATTACGTAGTGTCTATGGCTGATTTCATGCTACAATAGCAGGGTTGAGCAGTTGCAACAGAGATGGTATGTCCTGCAAAGCCTAAAGTATTTAGTATCTGGCCCTTTACAGAAAAAGTTGCCAACACTTGGTATAGTCAATACTTTCAAAATATTATGAAAGCACTATAGAGAAAAAAGTTAAAGCACTTGGTAATTTAACTTATTGTAAATTCTATATAAATTAGTTGTATGATTTGGCTGCTCAAAAGTGAAATTAAACCATAGCTGGATTGCTACAAATATAGGATCCAGAATGATGGAGGAGATAGCTGACCAAGCTGGAAATATTATGCTGAGCTAGAAGCAGTACTATTGCAATCTAGAGCAGCACCATCCAAAAGAACTTTCTGCAAAGATGAAAATGTTCTTAAATCTGCACTGTCCAATACAGTAACTGCCAGCCACCTGTGGACATTGTTTGAATAAGGAACTGAATTTTAATTGTATTTAATTTTAACTAATTTAAATATAATCACATGTGACTAGTGGCTACCATATTGGATAGTGCAGATATAAAGTGTTCAGCATCACAGAAGTACTTGTGTAATAAAAAGAAAACAATTTAATTCAATAGACCTTTTCAGTCCTTTCTTCTGGGGATACAAAAGTAAGATTCAATTAAAATATAGCAGGTATAAAGAAGATGTGGCACATATATACAATGGAATATTACTCAGCCATAAAAAGAAACGAAATTGAGCTATTTGTAATGAGGTGGATAGACCTAGAGTCTGTCATACAGAGTGCAGTAAGTCAGAAAGAAAAAGACAAATACCGTATGCTAACACATATATATGGAATTTAAGAAAAAAATGTCATGAAGAACCTAGGGGTAAAGCAGGAATAAAGACGCAGACCTCTTAGAGAACGGACTTGAGGTTATGGGGAGGGGGAAGGGTGAGCTGTGACAGGGCGAGAGAGAGTCATGGGCATATACACACTAACAAACGCAGTAAGGTAGATAGCTAGTGGGAAGCAGCCGCATGGCACAGGGATATTGGCTCGGTGCTTTGTGACAGCCTGGAGGGGTGGGATGGGGAGGGTGGGAGGGAGGGAGACGCAACAGGGAAGACATATGGGAACATATGTTTATGTATGACTGATTCACTTTGTTATAAAGCAGAAACTAACACACCATTGTAAAGCAATTATACCCCAATAAAGATGTTAAAAAATATATATATATAGCAGGTATATAGATGCCCACAAAACTAAAATACATGAATATAAATGCCATTATGATAGATAAAAATTGAGTACCCAGTATGTGCCAGGATTTAGGCAAAGTTCTGAATATTTATTATTTTATTTAACCCTTCAAGAAATCACTGAAATAAATAATTATCATCCTAAATTTCATATTTTAACAAAACACTGAGCACTAAAAAAGACAAAATATGCAAGACCACAAGTGATAATTGAGTTTCAAACACAAATCTGCCTGACTCTCACACCAAAGGTTCTTTCTACATAACAAAGAATGAATTATATATCGTAGGAATACAAATAAGGGAGAAATGTATTCTGCTTTTATTTTATTTTATTTTTTATTTTTATTTATTTTTTTTTTTTGCAGTACGCGGGCCTCACTGTTGTGGCCTCTCCTGTTGCAGAGCGCAGGCTCAGCGGCCATGGCTCACAGGCCCAACCGCTCTGCGGCATGTGGGATCTTCCCGGACCGGGGCACGAACCCACGTCCCCTGCATCGGCAGGCGGACTCTCAACCACTGCGCCACCAGGGAAGCCCTATTCTGCTTTCAGAGAGTCAGACTTCTGGGATAGGGAGAGCCAAAGATAGCTAGGGAGGATAAGTGAAATATAAGCTAAATCTTGAAAGAGAAGGAGTTCTCCATAAAGATAAAAGGAAAAGACTGTTCAAGGCAATGGGGAACAGCATGAGGAAAAGACACAGAGCTGTTGAAGGGCCCAAGAGTTGTGGGTGGAGCACGGGATCATGACCTTCAGTAGATTACTTTTTGTGTTCCTTCTATATGCTACATATTGCTATACTATATACACACATTATCCTAAGCATTGTGGAAGGTAAGATAAAACAAATGATCAAGGGGCTTCCCTGGTGGCGCAGTGGTTGAGAGTCCGCCTGCCGAGAATAGCAGAATAGTACTAGAAGAATAGAATAGTACCGCCTGCTAGAATAGTACAAGGAGAGGCAGTGAAAAGATAGTAACCATAGAGGTTGTCCAGAGACACTGCTCTAGATTCAAAGATGATATTCTGAGATTCTAGCATAGAGCTGGCATCAACATTCCACTAATTTTTCTTGTAGCTCAACTGCAATCACTTTTCTGATCAGTTCTTCAAATTGAATTGGATATTCTGTATATTTATTTGCAATAATTTAGAAGTATAATTAGTTATTCAGGAAAGAAATTCATTCTATTCTCCAAATTTTTTATCCTGGTGAATCTCATTCTGATACTAAAAAAGAGTTGCTCTAACTTAAATGATGCTGTCTTTGATGCCACAGATCCTGTACTTTAGAAAGCAGCACCCAGGATCTCTGGACTTCAAACCCAAGATATTGGCCTTTTTAGAACAATCTCAGACCCCCTAAACAAAATGTCAAATATAATATGCATTCTGAAGTAATTTCAAGTACTTTATAATTCAGACTTTTCACTAGTCCATAATTTCAGCCTTCTCTCATGTTCCCACACTCCCTTTGCTGATTTATTTGCCTGTCTCTAAGATCCATTCAGCGCCCTTCCTGTGCCCTGCATGGAGGCTGATCCATGCAATAGTACTTCCCAGGCTCCCTTGACAAGGTTCTTGTTAGGTTTGGCCTGGGAGGCACTGGTGGGAAAATGCAAAAAACTTTCTCTCTCTCTCTCTCTCCTCCTTCTTTTCTTCTCTCCCTCCTTTTCCCCCTCTCTGATTTGGATCGTATTTCCAGCAGCAACTTGTCTTCCGTGGTCCTAGATCGTGCCAGTCTGCCTTACCATGGTTACTGCTCCCACCAGGTTGCCTGGCCCCTGCAGTCCTGTACCCACTACCTTCTCCCTTTGTCCCTCCAGCAGTGGGGTGACCAGGATACAGCTCCTGTTTTTGCTAATCTCTGGCTTGACTCTCTGTCCCCTCCACTGTGTGTGTGTTTGGGGAGCACAGGGGTAAAATATACAGAACATAATGTCCGCTTTATTCTTTAACTTTTCCAATAACTTCATATCTGAAAACTAGTTTCCTATACTAAATTCTGTTAAACTACCTCTGTGTTTCTATTTTCCTGGCTGGATATCACCCCATTCTCTAATTTAACAGAGGTTTTGTATAATTCTAAAGTGTGGGTTTAAATATTGAGTAGAAATCACCAAAAGAAGCTGTATTAACTTAAAGAAAACCTGTTTTTTCACTTGGTCTACATCTTAAGTGATGGCTTTTGTAGCCTCCTCTCTTCCTACAAATCTAGTTTAAAGTACCTCTCCACAACACAAAAGTAGCCATTGCATCATCTTATACTTGAATACTTATTACACCTTGAAGTATCAGAGATTTCATTTTGGATTCTCCTATTAGACTTTAAATCCAATTGAATTAATATGAATCCTTCAATAACAAAATCTATTTGGAAAATCCCTTTATCTCTTTTATTTTCCATTCTTATTTTTTTCCTGCCTATTGCCTTTTTCCCCTTTCCCCCATGGAAATAAAAGACATGATCAGAGCAACTTTTCAACAGCCCACCAACATGACCTCTATCTTCCTTCATGTTATAAGAAGGAGATGTTGCCGTGGCAACTCTGGAAGAAACGTTCTTGACTTTCTGGACTGCAATCTCCAAAAAGAACTGTCTTTCAGATCTTAATCTATCCTCAGGTGAGAGACCTAATATTGTTTTGTTTTGTTTTGTTTTTTCTGATATTGTTTTATATAGGATTTCTTTCTTTAATGTGAGATCCATATTTGAAGGACAATTATGGATTGTCCCCGGCCCAGAGATGTTTGTCAGGTGGGCACTGTTTACTTGCAGACCATTTTGTGCTCAGTTGCTTCTCATTCTGCTAAATGCCAGGACCATTCTACTGCCTTAGAATCAAGAATTTTGACAATTATCAATTACCGAGCCTTTATTATGTAAAATGTTGCGAAAGAGTGGCCAGTCTAAAACTCTCTCTCTAAATGGATAGTATTCTCTTATCATTTCCTTTTCTCTGACCATTGTGGTCTTTTCTGCTTTCTTTTTTCCACTTTATATATTCTTAATACTAGACTCCTGTCTCTGTGAACTGTCTGACCTGAATTGAAGAATAGTCCATTGGCCCCTGTGTCAAGCATGTCTGTATGCATCAGGGGAAACAGCTGAAGTGAAAAGTCACCAACTTTGGGAGTGGAGAAATCGAGAAGTGGGGACAATCCATGTCATGGCAGACAAATTACAGTAACTTCTATGTTGGATGTACCTCGCCCTCCCTCCCAGACTGCTACTAGTTCAGGAGCTAGAAAGAAATAAGGAGAAAATGACAGACTCTTTCTTAAGGAAACACTGTTTTTGTGTTGGCCTCCTTAGCAAGTTGTAAATCCTAGGCTACATGGTACCCTCACTTTCCATCATCTGCCTGGCTCCAGCCCTCTCCTCTTTCTTCCTTTAGCTCTAAACTGAGAGCTAAGAGATGTACCAGCACTGTTCTCAAACCTTTGCATACATTTTTCTTCTCTCATCTTCACAAATCCTGGCCATATTACTTGATGAGGACAAGTAACTTGTCCAAGGTCTCTTAAGTAGAAAGCTACAGATGCAGAATCTGAACCCCAGATGGTCTCATCCAAAGATTCTTTCATATACAACACATTGTATCCCCAAAGGAGAAAATCGGAAACACAATATGAAAAGAGTCTGTTTGATTGTCTAATTTCCCACTGGCTTATAAGCAATGTGAGTGAAGAGGTAATTCATATTCACTCTGTAGCCCCCATGCCTGGCATATTGTAAATACTCAATAAGCATTTGTTGAAGGATGAATGAATTTTTAAATTAATACCCACCTCTCTTCTTTATCCTGAGCCAGAATAGTGCCAAAACCTCTAAAATGGCCTATTCACCTCTATTCTTGAGACACCTCTGAGATTTCACAGCAAAACATGATTAATTTCACACAATTATTTTAAAATTTCTCAATAGTCCCCTCAACAAAAGGATAAAGTGCAAGTTTCTCTTCTCTTATCTAAGAATTTTATCTCTTCCCCCTCCTTTCCACAGCGTACAACCTACCATCACCCCTTTGCTGAATTATTATGGAAGTTGGAGTTATTGACAGCTTTCCTAATAAAAGACCTTTGAGCTTTTGTTTCAAAGATTTGAGCTTTTGTGCATACAATTTCCTCCACCAGGAAGACCCTAGTCTCCCCCCACCACATACACACACTCCTCCCTCACCTTATTTGCCTGGCAAACCTCTGTCACCCTCTTATGAACTGAATATTTGTGTCCCCCAAAAAAACATTCTTATGTTGAAACTCTCCCCCACCCCACCCCAATGTGATGTTATTAGGAGGTGGGGTCTTAGGGAGATAATTAGGATTAGATGAGGTTATGAGAGTGGAGCCCTCATGAATGGGATCAGTGCCCTTATAAGAGTCACAAGAGAGTTTGCTTCCTTTCTGCTCTCCATTAAGAAGTTGGCAGTCTGCAACCCAGAAGAGGTTCCTTATCAGAACCCAACCATGCTGGCACCTGATCTCAAACTTCCAGACTCCCGAACTGTAAGAAATAAATGTCTATTTTTATAAGCCACCTACTCTACGGTACTTTGTTATACCAGCTCAACCTGACTTAAGACACCCTCCTTCAAAACTTAGCTCAAAGCAACACCTCCTTGGGAACCACGAATTTCCTGAGAACTCAGTGCTTTCCGCACCTTACACAGATGTCCACTATAGAAATGTTATATTGTGTTTTCACTGTCCACTTCTTCACTTTTTTGTAAGCTTGCTAAAGGAAAGGACCATGCCTTTTCATCTCAATGACCACAGGACTTAGTAGTATTTGGTGCTGTGAGCCTAAAGAAATCAGTATTTGTCCACAATAAGAAAGAAGGAAGGAAAGGAGGAAGGGAAGAAGGAATGACTCTTAATTTGGTTGATTAGAGGAACCTTTGGGAATAGTTATGTAGTGAATGCATTTTAATCTTTGAGGCAGGGGTGGGCAAGACAGTTATGAGGTTTGGAGCACTGCATGACATAATTAACTCAAGGACTATGTAATGTCTCCCTAATCATAATAACAATGATTAGGGAGACAGAAAATCAGGGAAGGCAAAGGGAAGCAAGACAAATTTTTATATGCAAATTTATCTCAAGCTGTCCCTATCTGGAAGATTCATCTCCAAACCCAACAGTATGGCGATACCTCTGAAATCATTAAATTTATTGTTTTGTATGTTTCTTTTCAAGTCAAAATATTTTGAGATATAAAATCATGCCTTTTGCAAAGAATGTGATATTGTCTTGTCAACTGGTTTTTCTTATTGCCACTAATCAAATAACTCAAGTACATATTTCTTAGGACCCAGAGCACAAAATATATTAGATTTAAAGAAAATCAGAAATTAAAAATGCTTATACCCTCTGGTTCTAGGAAAGAGGAATTACATTTTGCCAATTATTAAAGGCTAGGCTTATTTTACTACCTCCCATTTGTAATGTTTAATATTAAAATAAAATGTGGATAACATTAGCAGAAATGTGGTAATACTGAGTAAGTAAAAGACAACAAACTTATAACAGTATAGTAAAAGCAGGTTTCCCTGGCAAAATCCAGACACTGAGACATTGTTTAAGAATGACATTTTTGGGCTTCTCTGGTGGCGCAGTGGTTGAGAGTCCGCCTGCCGATGCAGGGGACACGGGTTCGTGCCCCGGTCCGGGAGGATCCCGCATGCAGCGGAGCGGCTGGGCCCGTGGGCCATGGCCGCTGAGCCTGCGCGTTCGGAGCCTGTTCTCCGCAACGGGAGAGGCCACAACGGTGAGAGGCCCGCGTACCGCAAAAAAAAAAAAAAAAAAAATGACATTTTTTGGAAATAAAAACAAAAATAAACAAATGGGACCTAATGAAACTTAAAAGCTTTTGCACAGCAAAGGAAACCATAAACAAGATCGAAAGACAACCCTCAGAATGGGAGAAAACATTTGCAAATGAAGCAACTGACAAAGGATTTATTTCCAAAATTTACAAGCAGCTCATGCAGCTCAATATCCAAAAAACAAACAACCCAGTCCAAAAATGCACAGAAGACCTAAATAGACATTTCTCCAAAGAAGCTATACAGGTTGCCAACAAACACATGAAAGAATGCTCAACATCATTAATCATTAGAGAAATGCAAATCAAAACTACAATAAGATATCATCTCACACCGGTCAGAATGGCCATCATCAAAAAATCTAGAAACAATAAATGCTGGAGAGGGTGTGGAGAAACGGGAACCCTCTTGCACTGTTGGTGGGAATGTAAATTGATACAGGCACTATGGAGAACAGTATGGAGGTTCCTTAAAAAACTAAAAATAGAACTACCATATGACGCAGCAATCCCACTACTGGGCATACAGCCCGAGAAAACCATAATTCAAAAAGAGCCATGTACCAAAATGTTCATTGCAGCTCTATTTACAATAGCCAGGACATGGAAGCAACCTAAGTGTCCATCAACAGATGAATGGATAAAGATGTGGCACATATATACAATGGAATATTACTCAGCCATAAAAAGAAACAAAATTGAGTTATCTGTAGTGAGGTGGATGGACCTAGAGTCTGTCATACAGAGTGAAGTAAGTCAGAAAGAGAAAATCAAATACCATATGCTAACACACATATATGGAATCTTAAAAAAAAAAAAGAATGACATCTTTGAGACTAATAATAAAGGCTAGAAAATGTCATAAATACACATGACTCAACTCGAAAGAAGGTAGAAAGGAAATTCAATGTCATGAAGAATTTATTACTACAAACTGGATAATAAATACCATTTGTTCTTTATCAATATTATAACTTTGACAGTTTTATGTGGATATTTATGTTGGCGGTATTAACACCAGGCTTTTCTTCCTCTTGGTGCTGTGGTGTTTGTTTTGCTGTTGTTGCTGTTGCTGTTCTGGTATTGATTAGAGTATTTAGTATAGCAGATGGTACAATTGTTGGTTAAGTGATGATTATAGTCATCTATTGAGAAACTACCACGTTCCAGTGATTTTCTCAATACTATTTCTGACCTTTATAACAATTCTTGATGGGAACTACAGTCAATGCCTCCGTGTTATAGATGAGGAATCAAGGGTTCAAATATATTAAGTAATTTGCCTGCAGTTCCAGACTTCATTAGAAAGGACCTGGAGCTTGGGCTTCATGGAACTCATGGGACTCCATGAGACTCTAAATCCTATGTCTGTCCCACTGCCATTCACTCTGGGATACCACCACTGCTCTATATGGAATACAGAAGAGCACATCAGCTGTTTAGTGAAATATGTTTGGAGAGAAAGCCTCTTTCCATCAAACAACTGAACTGGAGAAGCACATTTTGAAAGTCCAAACAGGTTTTCAAGGGGGTAAAAAACACAAAAGTTAAGATAAGCTATTTAACATAAACTCTTTAGAAACATTACTTTTTATTTTCAGAATTATGAACAAAAGAATAATGAAAGAGACCAAAGGCGTCCTTGAGACTAAACACAATTGGTGACCTTTTCTAATTAGACCATGAAGGGGGCCTGGACAGGAATGATTGGCACCAAGCCTGCCTTGGCTGCTTATAAAACCAAGAAGGGACACGATGCTCTTTTTGATATGTCAACTTGGCTAGGCTACAGTCCCCAGTTTCTCAATCAAACACTAGTCTAGGTGCTGCTTATGAAGGCATTTTGCAGATGTGATTAAAGTCCATAATTAGTTGACTTTATTCTTTTAATTTATTTATTTATTTATTTTTGGCTGCGTTGGGTCTTTGTTGCTGTGTGTGGGCTTCTAGATGCGGTGAGCAAGGGCTACTCTTCGTTTGGTGCGCAGGCTTCTCATTTCCGTGGCATCTCTTGTTGCGAAGCACAGGCTCTAGGCCACGTAAGCTTCAGTAGTTGTGGCACACAGGCTTCAGTAGTTGTGGCACACGGGCTTAGATGCTCCGTGGCATGTGGGATCTTCCCAGACCAAGGCTCACACCCATGTCCCCTGCCTTGGCAGGTGGATTATTAACCACTGCACCACCAGGGAAGCCCAGTTAGTCGACTTTAAATGAAAGATACTATCCTGGATAATTTAAGTGGGCCTGATTCAATCAGTTGAAAACCTTAAGAGCAGGACTGCAGCTACCATGCCCAAAGCTATAATGGTCGGTAGTTTTTTTATACCTTCTTCATGCAATAATGGCAATTGTCTTTAGCCAAGCCATATACTAATCTTAAATACCACTAATTTCACTAATGAGGGATTGATTGTTAAATCCAGTATGCTAACTAATTAAATACTAATTTTATCTATGAACACTGATTTCTAACATGCATAATGCTGATTAGCAAAATGTCTAATGTCGACCAGAGGTTGCAGTGCTTGCAGTAGCCACCTATGGAGAGCGGCCATTCTGACTAAATGCTAACTCACCACCCTACTGCTGAAACATAGCCTAAACTAACATAAGCCCAAAACAACAATGAGGGCTTCCCTGGTGGCACAGTGGTTAAGAATCCACCTGCCAATACAGAGGACACAGTTTCGAGCCCTGGTCTGGGAAAATCCCACATGCCACGGAGCAACTGAACCCGTGTGACACAACTACTGAGCCCGTGGCCACAACTACTGAAGCCCACGTGCCTAGAGCCCGTGCTCCACAACAAGAGAAGCCACCGCAATGAGAAGCCTGCGCACCACAATGAAGAGTAGCCCCTACTCACCGCAACTAGAGAAAGCACACACAGCAACGAAGACCCAATGCAGCCAAAAACAAAATAAAATAAAATTAATTAATTAAAAAAAAAACACTGCTATGCTGAAGTATTTTGGACTAAATTGTAGATATCATAATAAGTACTTTAACCAAATATCTAAAAGGGAAACCAGGTTTCCCTAAGATATTGTGCTCCTTTTGGTGTCTTTCATGCTGTGAAAGACATTACTAACCAGCAAGCTGTCATGTATGGGGAAACCTGTCTACATCTAATTGTTTCTTGAAAAAAAAGAAAATTCCTACTTCTGGACCTTGATAGGTTGAGATAAGCAAGGATGACACAGCTCTCTCCCTTTGAACAAGTTCAGATTGTCATTTGGGTGGAGTTTTACTTGTATCATTTTTAAAGTTTGCACTCTTTCACATGAGAAAATGTAAACCACTGAAAATGTATTTATTAAATCAGATCCATTTCACATTCTTAGGGAATATATATATATTTGCTCAAAACACAAAGTTAGTGTGACAACCCTCAACCACCAGAAATGAGAAAAGAAAAAAAAAAATCTAGAGAAAAGAAGTATAGGAGGATCCTTTTTGTTCCTGAATGTGAAAATAAGATAGACAAAGAACTGCCAAGCTATCCTATCATGGGTACTGGCAGTCTTCCCCAAAATTCTCCATCAAACACCTCATTTCTTATCTTTACAAAAGCAAACCTCCACAATTGAAGACTGGGTTATTCATCAAGCAGAGAGCACAGAATGTCTTTCATTTGGCCAAATGTCTACAAAGCATATTGTTAAATCATAAGCTTGGGCACCAAAGAGTCAGATAGCTGGTCTTCCTCCAAGCTCTCTTTTTACCTGATCATCAAGCACTTGATAGGAACCTATTTGTGAAATTCCATGGCGAGAAAGACACAGACCCTACTGGCCATTACTTTCACCAGGCTCAGGAAGACAATCACAATATGCAAGAGCCCTTGAAGATCTGTTTGCTAATTTATCTCATTGACATTTATTGAGCAGCTGCTACTTGGCAAACTCAGGACTAATAGGTCGGAGCTCAAGCATGTGGAAGACTAATTCCAGAAACCCTCAAGGATTTCACAGTCAACTGGAGAAGATAAACACAAAATGACATTAGACTAAATGAATAAGCACATTAGATGTGCATAAACAAAGGATGTGTTTGTCAAGATCAGGCAAAATGAGGCTGGAAAAAGTGCTAATTTCTTCCCCAGTTTGAAGAATATGGCCCAAGGAATGTGGCTCTGAGTTCCCTGTAACCGGTGAAAAATCAGTTTTTGTCACCTACCCTTCTTCTGTCTTCATTGTCACCCTTTTCTCCCTCATACCCAATTCCAATGCCCTGAAGCAATCTCTCCCAAAGCATTAACCCATTCCATTTCTCTATTGCATCAAAACCCCATGAGCTTAGGGAAACTAACATCAATCAATTAGAACAAATCTCCTTAGACCAATTCTCACCAATGATTAAATTAGTGATGTGGCATGTTAATCCTCTCAGGAGATGATGAAGTATTAATGCAGAAAAAAAATTTAAATCAATGGAAATACACTCAAAACTGTGGAAATACTGGTTACCCTACAGACTGATAGTTCAAAATAAAATATATATTGAATATCTAAAATATCACAAAGTATGCTACACATCCCTTTTGATGTAACCCTAATGGTACATAAAATTATTTCAGGTGTCACATGGAAAACATTTTTAACAGGTATGTTCATGTATACATGTCTATATGTTTCTGCTGTTATCTATACTTATATGTAATTATGTTGAAAATAGAAGTAACACACTAAATTATGCTAGCTTTGTATTTTAGGGAAATAAAACTGAGAAACTGCATATACAAATGGATAATGGCCAGACCATATATAAAAATAAAACTCTGGGGCTTCCCTGGTGGCGCAGTGGTTGGGAGTCCACCTGCCGATGCAGGGGACAGGGGTTCGTGCCCCGGTCCGGGAGGATCCCACATGCCACGGAGCAGCTGCGCCCGTGGGCCATGGCCGCTGAGTCTGCGCGTCCGGAGCCTGTTGCTCCGCAGTGGGAGAGGCCACAGCAGTGAGAGGCCCGCGTATCGCAAAAAAATAAAAATAAATAAATAAATAAAACTCTGACCCACAATCTGTAACAACAAGCGCAAGAAGCCTACCCATTGTCTACAGTAACCAGACTAGGAAGTCAACTTACTATCTACAAGTCAAAACTGTAAAAAGTCAGACCACTATCTGCATCAACCAGTCCAGGAAGCCAAACAATAACCCCTGTAAACAATGGGCCCAAAATGGCCAGAACTTGATTAATAACTGAGAGCTTCCCTAATTTTTGCCCCCACTTCCAACTTAGGACCAACCAAAGAGAGCTAAATATGCACCCCTGATCAATCGCAGAGTATCCCAATTCTAGTTAGTCCACCTACAGCTTCCCTATGCCAACAGCCTCCAATCAAGGCATACCTGATTTTTTCCACTTTTCCACTCCCCTGTCTGACTTTGAGTCTGTGCCAAACACAAGTGATGGTGGCTGACTCCCTTGCTATATAGTAAGCTCCAAATAAACAGTCTTTGCTTGTTCTCATTTGAGTGGTCTTCATTTATTTCCACAAAACAAAAGTCTCCTTCTAAAACAAATGTACTTAGCTGTGAAAAGGGAAGCTAATTAAATAAAAATATAATTAAATAATAGTACAGATGGTACATGAATATTACAAAAAGTATCACAGTGGTACATAAATGAAGGAGTTTGAAAACACTGCCTTCTGTGCAAAGCTTATGCTAGATGTTACGCTGCACACAAAAACTTGCAGGGAAATGCTATGACAAGAATACCCGGCGCATGCTCCCACCTCAGACCTTTGCACCGGTTGTTTCCTCTACTTGGAATGGTTTCTCACACACCCATAAGACACGCGTCTGTCTCTTCTTTGGGTCATTGCTCAAATGTCCTCTTCTTTGTGAGTCCTCTAACTATTCTGTTTTTCATAGCAATACCCTCTATTCTATCCCTCCCTCGTATACACACACAGTCTTCACCACCCTTAATGTTTTATTTTCACCACAGCACTTATTATCATCCAATATACTACATATTGTATTTCTTTGTTACAGCTTGGCCCCCAACTGAAAGGTAATTCCCTAAGGGCAAGGATTTTTTACTTTCTTTTTCTTTTCCTTCAATGCTGAACCCTCAACACCTAAAAAAGTCCCTGGCACTAATAAAGTCTTTAATAAATCTTTATTAATTGAATGAAAGTGTGAAGGAATACCATCAGCTTCGGAGTCAGCAGAACCCAAGCTCAGTTTTAACTCTGTCACCTACTAGCTGTGGTAGTCATGGAGGTGCGTCCCCCTGACCCCCTTCCAGGGGCAACATGTTATTCCAGCTGTCAGCTCCTCAGGGTTTGCCTCAGCTGCAGAAAGTCACCTTACCTAACGATACACCCTGAAAAGGCAGCCAGTATTCTGTGACTGATTGAGTAGATAGGCTCAGCAATTTCATCCCAACTTGAGCTATTACTCTGATGGGTAGAATATGCTCCAGAGCTCCCCCTAGTGTTGGCCACAGCTTAGCGGTGCCTTTATCACGTATCAACTTCTCCCTCTGCCCAAGCAATCCTATTTCCCCCCAAGCCTCCTCCCTTCCTCAGGTGTTAATCCCTAATAAATACCCTGCACACCAAATTCCATCTGAACATCTTCGTCCAGAGAGGCAACCTGCAATACCAGCTAAGTACTCAAGAATTCTGACATGTTCTCAACAGCCAGCTCAGAAGCAGCTTGTGCCTCTCAGGGCTTCTACACACTTCTGCAGATCTATGTGGAGAAGACCTAAGAATCATTCAATGTAGCCCAGACTCCAGAAATGAAGTCTGAACCTGCCCCAAGTTTCCTGCCATGTGGGGACTCTAGTCAAAGCTTTCCTTCTGCCACAGAGAAATAAGGGATCTTTGGCCTGCTGCTATTTATCTTCCTTCCCAGTTGCCACACTCAACATGAAAGCATTTGTTTTTATTCACAATGTCTGTCTCCAGGTTACAATCCCACAGGCACCCTCATGAGTTTATAGCTAACAGAGCTCAGAGTCTGGCTTCAGGACTCTATAAATAAACAACAGAGAATTGATAAGAATAATTACAGCTACTAATCCTTGGCTTTCTAGTAGTTCCCATCCATTAGAATGCCATAGGCACCAGGCTGTTACACTGTGGTTGCACATGTCCTATACCTAGCTAGGTACACTGGGCTAGGAAGCAAATTACTAATCAACCGTTGGATGAGTACAGTATACATTCAGTGAAAATTTCTTCCAGGTTCAGTCCAATGACCTAGGAGTGAAAGATTTAAAGGCCTACTTATGAATCCCCTACAATAAAAAATATCAAAAAATACAGCTTTCTCCATTCAAGGAGACAATTAGATTTTAAAATATGTTTCAGTGGGTATTAAGCTAGATAAGGAAAGGAAAATGCAGAAAGCACTTTTTAATTAAAATAAAATTATATGGGTGATGACTTTACAGATAAATTGGTTACATGGCATATTATGGCTGTTCTCTCATCACTGAGTTTAGAACAAATCTGAATGAATCACAAGAGTCTAAACTAATCTCTCACAGTAGAAATAAAAAGAAAAGAGGCCAAATTATTTGTGAAAAAAGCATTGTGCCTTCTCAGGGCTTTTTCCTGTTTTGTGCTCTGCGTAAGGTACTAATGCCAGGTTTGCATGTCTCAGGAACCTTTGAGCTGACCCTGGTACATTTTTGGAGAACCTTATAAAGTTAACTACAGTGTTAAGTACTCTATGAGTAAGAAACAATCAATAGCTTTTCTCCACAACTTGCAGGGGCAGACAGCCTCAGTGCCCAGTTAGGGACATCCCAATGGCAACTAACTCACTGACATGAATGGGCAAAATGCCTTGATACTGTCATCACTCCTTCTTCATTTGAGAGCCTCTGTTATCCATTTGTCCCCAAGACAGAGAACCTCCTTTTCAGGCACAATCCAAATGGTTGGTGAGGATGATGTGACTTGACTGTCTAGGGAAATGACTGAAAAGGAGTAGTACCCCAATCCACAAAGGATAAAGTCATGGCATCCTAAGACAGGCAGCTCTTCCATTCCAGGAGCTGTGAGATGGGAAGACTGACATAAAACAGCAAGAGGACAAAAGGCTTCAGTAGTCCACACTCATGCCAAAACAAATACAAACATCTGAAGAGCCACTCCCTACCAAGAGACATCAAAGACCTAGTTATTTAATCAAAATTCATTCTTAGAAAAAGTACATACTCTTTGTGGAGGAAGTCATGGTAACCTTCTAAATGTTTAGTTAAGACGGAGACAAACTGTAAAGACGAGAGCCTGAAGTCAATGAGAAAGGAGAACTACTGGATTTTCCATCCAGCTCCCTTTTCCCTACATGGGACCAATACTTTTCACTGTGTGAAAAGACCATTATAGTGGTTTTGCAATGTAACATATTTCACGTCATATCCTCAGAATCTATTCTTTTCAAACTGAAGATGACAACCTATTAGTAGATCATGAAATGGATTTAGCATATTTTAATTAAATTATAGAATAAAGCAGGATAGAATAGAATAAAAATATCAGAACGCATCCCAGTAAGGTATCATCTTGAACAGTTTGTGTTATAAGTATACATGTACGTATGTATGAAATCTGCAAGTATATAAGTATATGTGGATATTAGGTAACAATGTAAAATGTATTTATTACTCAAGGTCTTGATTTTAAAATATTAAAAGCCAATCTAAATCAATTTGGATAAGCTACTAACCCTCACCCCTTTGCCACCACACGAATATCAGGGCCTGGACTTCATCTTCACAACTCTCACATACAGCCCATTCACAAGCTGACTGAAAGTGCCTTGTGGGCTGCACACCTTACAAGGCACAGTGGCGGGAAGGCCTATGACCAAATCTTTAGAAGACATGGTTCTCTGTACTTCAGGCATTTTCATTAGAAGAAGGAAGCAGAGTGGAAGAGAAGGCAGGGAGAAGAGGAGGGGAATGGGAAAGAGGAGGAGGAAGAGAAGGAGGAGGAGGGGGTAGGGGAAGACAGGGAAGAGGGAAAAGGGAGAGGAGAAGAGGGAGAAAGGAGAAACAAACACTCCCCATGATGCACCTGATACTTCAGATACTTTCAACTACGCGCTGTTTATCTAACATCCATGTAGACACCCAGTGCCCGTATACAAATACCTCCTATTTAAAATGCCTAACACAAAGAGTAGCCCCCACTCACCGCAACTAGAGAAAGCCCGCGTGCAGCAACAAAGACCCAACGCAGCCAATAAATAAGTAAATAAATAAATAAATAAAATGAATTTAAAAAATAAAGACCAATATAAGGTCTTTGTAAAAAAAACAAATTGTATTAAAAAAAAAATCCCTAACAGCACATTTGGAACTGAGACAGTATCTGGATTTCTAAAGTTTGTCTGATTTTTGGCCATGTATCCATATGAAGAAGAAAAGAAGTCTGCATATGTGCTCTGAGCAGAGCAGAGGTCCTTAACTGCTCAAGAAGTCACAGGTCCATGAACTTGGATGGGGGAAGTTACATCTTTATTTGTACAAATACCTTATTGACTATTTAGCATGTACTTCTATTGTAAATGTAGGCAATGAACTACAATAAAATTAAGAGAATCTGTAACTTTGTCAACAATAGAAATCATGGATACTTTCATAGTATATTACAGTTATTGCAGATTTCCAGAAATATTGTTTATATTCATCACTACTTCAAAATTAGTTATTATTTTCTGCTACATCTTGTTATTTAATGTATTAATAAAGGACATAAGTTGTAATTTTTTATTTTGATAACTGTATTTCAATGTAATTGGTTTCTTTTGTAACCTTGGATATTTTATTTTATGCATTTATAGCATTATTCTGTGGAGTCTATAGGCTTCTCCAGACTACCAAAGGGATCCATGGCATAAAAATGGTTACGTGATTAGAGACTTATTAGAAAGAACAATGCAGAAAAGTACATAATTATAATCCAGAACAATCAGTCACTTTGGTGGAACTGGAGTAAGTTATTAGGGCTATTTATATTGGAAACACTTGAACTGCCTAAAAGCTCTTAAGAACACTTCCAAATTCTCCCCACTGGCAAGGCTAATAAGACACCAGGGAGAAGAAACTAACATTAAGAGTCACCTTGGCTGCCTGAGACAGAGCTCCTGGCACTCAGGTCCCCGAGTGGGAATAAGCTGATCCTGGAGAACAAGCTTGCATCCTGAGTGGCAACCATGGTCACCCGTTTGTTAATCAGCAGGACAAAGGCCATAAATGCAACAGCTATGATCAACCTGTAAACTGCCCCCTGATACCTAGCAAACTATAGTCTCTATGGGGCAGTTCCACAGGCTGCCAGGAATTCAGACTTGGGGTATTATCATGTAATGCTCTAAATTCACCCTATAAAAAGACTCTAAAATTATAACTTCCATTCCATAGTTATAAGGCTGAGGCTTAGAAAGCTTACTTAGATTACCCAAAGTCACAAAGTTATTTACAGGTAGAGTCAGACACAGATCCCTGCCACCTTCTCCAGACCCTGCACTCCACTAGTGTCCACCCCTCAACTTGAGCAGGGGCAGACATCTGGAGCTCAGAGAAGTAAAACTGCCTACCTATTTAATATGGCTGTGGACATTGCAAACTATATGCACACTAGAAATTCAGTGTTAGTCATCTTGGGTTGTTCTAATAAAATGCCATCGCCTGGGTGGCTTAAACAATAAACATTTATTTCTCACAGTTGTGGAGGCCAAGATTATTTCTAAGATTATACACAATTATTTGTAAGTCCAAGATCAAGGTCCTGGCAGATTCAGTTCCTGGTAAGAGCCTGCTTCCTGGCTTGCAGATGGCTGCTCTCTCACTGTGTCCTCACATGGTGGAGAAAGAGTTCTGGTTTCTTCTTCTTCTTATAAGGACACTAACTCCATCATGAAGACCCCACCCTCATAATATCCTTCTAAACCTAATTACTTCCCAAAGGCCCCATCTCTAAATATCATCACATTGGTTGTGAGGACTTGTTGACCTGGAATAAATAGACTACCAGATATTTCTCCAGCAAAGATGGGTTTATTAAGGATCAGTAGAGAATTACAGTTCAGAATCTATAACCATGGTGAGCCACGTGCAAGTCCCCTCCCTCACAGCAAGGGAAGGAGCATGCTTTTATAGAGCAGAAAAGGAAGTTGGGAGGGCCATAGTAAACAGAGTCCATGGCTTTTCATTGGCTGAGCTCTTGCCAGGAAAGAAGTCTTTCTTCTTTGTCAGCTATTATCACAGGATTTGAGAGCTCCCCCTTCTGGTCTCCCAACTCTTCTTAACTGAGGTTTTTTCCTTTATTAACTTTTTTTACAGACTTCAACATATGAATCTGGGGGAGACAGAAACATTCAGTCCACAACATTCAGCTAAGTAAATTTTGCCTGGGAAAGATCAGAACACAGGAGCAGTGGAGCAGAGATATTCTGTCCTGACCCTACAAGTAAACAGGCTTAATTTCCAAGCCTGTACCTTCTGCTCAAAGGAGGCAGAGATCCTAGAAAGAGAAGATAGAGAGGAAAGACCATCTACCCAAGAATTCTCTGAATGTGTGTTGGAGGGGGAGGGGAGGGGGTTGAGGACATAAAAATATAAGAATACGCCCTAGCGCTGTTCCCCATAATCCTTTTGGTGGTTCTTTCTCACGTCTCAGGTAGTTTCCTCATACACGTGTGCTGATGAGTACAATGTTGACCCCTGTGTGTCTCTCTTTCCTGGTACTCTCTCCTGGAACTCCCACTGCCTCGGTCTCCCTGGACATTCAGCTCCATTTCTTCAACTTGGGGTATCTGCCAGGCTCCACCTGGGTTCACCTTCTCTGTGCTGCCGCCTGGATACTCTCTCAGCACAGTAAGCTGGGGAAATCATAGGGCTCAACTTACTTGTTTTTCAACTCTCAGAAATCACTGCCTGAATGAAAACTTGAAAATTGTTGTTTAATATATTTTATCCGACTTATTTCAGGTGGAAGGGTAAATCTTTACTCAAATTCTTTAGTCAAAACTTCTTACTGGATACCACTGAAAACTGCTTCCTGTGATTTCACTATAATCTTTACTAAAAATGAATTCTTAAAACTGGGGTCAAAGAGACTTTGTTTCCTTACTGCTCATCCTTACATTAAACATCCATTACCTAAGATAACCTAAGAGAACGTCCAACATAGTAGGAATTAAGAAACTGTAGCAGGTCGGTGGGGAATACACACAGTAATTTTTGCATTCTTGAATCACACTCATTTGTGCACTGGGTTTAAAGCAGAATGACCAAAAACAGAAAAAAATTTATAAAGAAAGAAAAGGAAACTGACTCTAGAAGGAAGAGTCCAGCAGTCTGCAATCCCTAACTATTATATGCTGAGTCACAAGCTCCTCTTTCTCCTTCTAAGTCAGTGGGGTTCTATCAGTAGAACTGATACAGCTACTTACTAACCAGGGATGCTGAGAAGATAAATCTGGATTAATTAATCCAGTGGTTTCAGAAAGAGTTACAATCTTGCTACATCATAAAAATTACCCAGAAACCACGCTAATGATGTGCTGTTGAATTCAGAAAATGAGAATGTCAACACGAAACACAAAAATGAAAGATACTGCTTTACAAAATGTATTGCGTCCATTTACTCTGTCAGGCAAAGTTGGGTTCCTCTCATTTAGGACAGACTGCTTGGTAGCATACCAGCAGAGTATATATTTTATAGGTATCAATAAAGTCTTATTAGTATAAAATCTCATTACAACTAATGATACTTAAATCCCCTTTGAAGTAGGTGAGGTTGTCTGGCTTTAGAGGGAGCTGGCAGGTAGATGGATTGATAGTAAAAAGAACTCAAAAAGGTAAATCATGTCATCAGGGCCTGCATGGTTCCTAGTCTCTGCAGCCCACTCTCCTCACAGCTGCAGCTACTTGACCTTCAGCCTCAGGTCCTCTCTCTCTCCAGCCTTGAAGTCAGCAGTTCTCGAAGTGTGGCCCCAAACAGGAGCCTCAGCAGCATCTAGGAATTTGTTAGAAATGCACATGCTCAGGGGGGAAGACCATGGACCTAAGATGGAGCTGACAAAATGGAGTCAGTGTGGTCCAGCCACACAATAATAAATTCCCTCTTTCTACATTCTCTTATTTTATTATCGTTGTTCTTTTATAATTTCTTTAGATCCTGAATTCCTTGATTTTTAGTCTTTCTTCTTTAATAGCAAACATTATTGAGATTATATACATTTTTTCTGAGTTTGGCTGTATTCCAAAGACTTGGGGTTCATTATTATCCTTTTCATTGTTTTTCCTATGGTCTGTAGTTTATAATCAGGGGCTTGTTTAACTTAATTTTCAAGGTTGAGATTTTTTTGTCTTTTTGTTTACTTTTATTTTATTGATTATGATCAGAAATATGGCTTACAAAGCTCTGCATCTTTAAATTGGCAAAAAAATAGTTAAGGAATGAAATGAGAAAGTGGCCCTGAGCACAAAGTAGGGGTTCAATACATGATTGGGCTGAAATGAAATGACAGATGATGGAAAAAGATAGAAAATGATTGTCTTGCATCACTTTCTACCCCAAAGCATATAATACTTGAAACTCAGACTGGGGCTGGGCCTTGTAACCTACTCAGAGATTTCTCAAGGAATGACAGCTTAATGCCTGCCTGGACTACTGAATTCCTCGGTTCTAGGTTCCCCATTATTGAGTTGCCTTTACTTGTCCTGAAGGTACTATTCAGAGGTAGTTTAATTTAGTAGGAAAGAACTCAGGCTCTGAGGTCAGACTGCCTGCTTTCAAATCCTGACTCAAGTCCTTACTGGGTATGTGTAATTTCTTGCTAATTTATCTAACCTGTGTCTTAGTTTCCTTTTCTGAAATACAAATGTAACAATAGTAACTTCTTCACAAACTTAATATGAGAATATATGAAATAATATGTCTTAGCCAGAAATCTTTGAAATCTAATTCAAGAAATAAAAAGGTGACCCATAAAAATTGCTGATTTTAGGTACAGGTGGGTCTAAAGTTCAAAGATGTCACTAGGCTCTCTCCTTACCTTTTGCCTCTGATTTCCTGAGCTCAAACCTCATTTCTCTTACTACAGAGGAGTCTCCTCCATATACCTATGGAATATAGCCACAGGCAGCTACAAACTTAAATTATTCCAATTTAACAACCCAGTAAAAAATAGAGATTATCTTTCTTCAAGAATTTCTATATCAATCCCAATTTAACTGGCTCTTCTTAGATCACATATGCACCTTTTAACAATCAATAACAAAATGAGATCCTGTTTAATATGCCTATACCTGTGCCTGAGAGGAGTGAGAAAAAAGCACATGGATTGTGAGAGGATCACTTCCCCAAGAAAAGTTACCAGAAAAGGGAGGGAAAGGGCATACAAAAACAACCAAAAACAAGGACTTCCAATATAATTTGTAAAACACTTAGCACAGTGATTGGATATAGTAAAGACTTAATTCATATTGTCTCTCTTATCATCCACATATTGAAACTTCTCGATGGTAGGATACCATGCAATACCTGTGGCTCCAAACTAAATTTCTTCCAGCACTAGAGTTAGCATTGTTCCCCTGCCCGTGGTCAACCTGCCACTGGGTCTGGTTCCAGTTCTGAGTCTCTTCCAATCTGCTCTGTCCCACGCAACTAAGTCCTGCTAAAAGCATGTGACTGTTTTCCGAACAATGCTATATGTGGTACTTTAAAAAAAAAAAAAAAAAAGATAGAGACTTCTCTGGCTGTCCAGTGGTTAAGACTCTGCGTTCCCAATGTACGGGGCACGGGTTCCATCCTTGGTTGGGGAACTAAGACCCCACAAGCCACGTGGCCCAGCCTACAAAATTAAAAATTAAAAAAATACTAATAAATAAAAACTAGCTTCCAAGAAAAAAAAGTTTTTAACATGCACTCTCTCCATGAATCTGCTTCATTAATATTAGGCTTAATTAATAAATTTTAATTTACTCCTATTTATATTGAAATATATACTGGTACTGGTGTTATCCATCCACCATAAAGAACTAGAAAAACTGAAACAGATGTTTTCAAATTTTGGAAATATGGGACTGAGATCTTTTAGAAAAAGGACGTAAATGAGATGAGCCCTAAGATCACGCTGCCTGTCTGTCTAGTACTTTTTTGAACATGACAAAAAGGAAAAACCAAAGCAGATCATAGCAGTCATGCTAAATTATAAATTGATAAGACAGAGTTTGGACTTTGAGGAGAATGACACAGCTGAAATATCTGGGACAGAGTACAATATGAGGGAGGACTTCAAAGAAAGTGCTCCAGAAATCGACATAGAAATCCCCTTGAGTCTGCTGTTGAGTACAAACTCCATCAGGCCAGGTAAAGAACTACCAAGAAGCTGTCAGCTAAACCATTCCCAGAGCTTACACAGAACTCAGAGATAATTAAGTTCTAATCAGCCAGAGTGGAAAAACCTTGCTGAACACTTGGGACATGGAGTAGAAATCCCTGGAGGGTCATGACTTGTTACCAAAGTAACCCAACCCTAATGTAAAGACTACTCCAGAGGTACCCTAAAAAACTTTAAAACAAGACTAGAAAGGATAATGCCAATCTACCAGTCACTTAACTTACTAGTAAAATGAAGTTTGACATTCTTTAAAGAAAGACAAAACTCCGACACAACACTAACATTCACAATGTCCTGGATTCAATCAAAAATACCTGGACCAGGTTTCCCTGGTGACACAGTGGTTAAGAATCCACCTGCCAATGCAGGGGACATGGGTTCGAGCCCTGGTCTGGGAAGATCCCACAGGCCACAGAGCAACTATGCCCGTGTGCCACAACTACTGACCCTGTGCTCTAGAGCCCGCATGCCGCAACTACTGAAGTCCATGTGCCTAGAGCCCATGCTCCACAACAAGAGAAGCCACCATGATGAGAAGCCCATGCACCACAATGAAGAGTAACCCCTGCTCACCACAACTAGAGAAAGCCCATGTGCAGCAACAAAGACCCAAAGCAGCCAAAAATAAAATAAATAAAATACCTGGAGTGGTGAAAAAGAGAAAAGTGTTACCCATAACAAGGAGACAAATCAGGAAATAATTACAGACACAAAAATGGCAGAGATGATGAAATTATTAGGCAAAGATATTAAAACAACTACTATAGATATTCACAGGGATTTAAAGAAAAACATGACGACAATAAAAAGAGAGATGGAATTATTTTAAAAAGCTAAATGGACCTTGTAAAGATGAAAGATACAATTTCTGAAAAAAAAATTCATTGGATGTGAATGACAGCAGACTAGGTACTGCAGGAGAAAAGATCAGTGAACTTGAGGACATAAAAACAGAAACTATCCAAAATGAAGCACAGAGTAAAAAATACACATTTTTTAAATTAACAAAATCTCAGTGACCTGTGGACAATAACAAGCAGTCTAACATGTGTGTAATTAGAGACCCAGAGGGGAAAAGAGAAAGAGGGAAGCAGAAGAAATATTTAGGAATGAATGAAATAATTGCAAAAACTTTTCCAATCTTGATGAAAACTATAAATCTCAGAACCAAGAAACTCAATAAACTATAAGCAGGATAAAAACAAAGAAAACCATTTCAAGGCACATTATAATCAAATTGCTGAAAATCAAGGATTAAAAAAAAGCTTTTAAAGGCAGCCAGAAAGGAAAACATGACATATACACCTTAAATATATTTTACATATATGCTGGTTTATTTGTATTTATTTATGTATGTATTTATTTATTTCAGGGTTATAATATTGGATTGGATATTTTCCTTTAGCTCTTTTTTCAGCTTTACTGAGATATAATTGACATGTAACATCATGTAAATTTAAGGTGTACATGTGGTGATTTGATAAACACATATATTGAGAAATGATTACCACAATAAGGTTAGTTAACACATATATCACCTCACATAGTTACAATTTTTTGTGCGTGGTGTATACGATTTTTATTTGTCAATTATACCTCAATAAAGTGGGGAGGAGGACAATAAACAGTAGATAGGGGACATACAAGATGGAGAAACAAATATAAGAGTGACAGTGGACTTTTCATCAGAAAATATGCAAGAGAGAAGATATGCAATAATGTATTTAAACTGATAGAAACACAAAACAAAAAAAGACCCATCAACCTAGCATTCTATATCTATTGAGAATATCCTTCAAAAATAGAGAAAGAGGGCTTCCCTGGTGGTGCAGTGATTGAGAGTCCTCCTGCCGATGCAGGGGACACGGGTTCGTGCCCTGGTCCGGGAAGATCCCACATGTCACAGAGTGGCTGGGCCTGTGAGCCATGGCCACTGAGCCTGCATGTCCGGAGCCTGTGCTCCGCAACGGGAGAGGCCACAACAGTGAGAGGCCCGCATACCGCAAAAAAAAAAAGAGAAATAAAGATATTTCATTCATTTTATTTTTGTTTTCATGCAAACAAAAGCTGAAAAAAATTCACTGTAAACATCTGCATGTCAAGAAGGATTCAGGTGGTAGGAAAATAACACCATATGGAAACACAGATATACAAAGAGCAATAAAGCATGCTGGATATGGTATGATGTGGGTAAAAACAAAATTATTTTTCTTTCTTTCTTTGAGATATAATTGATATACAAAATTGTATAAGCTGAAGGTGACATTTATATATCATACTGCAATATATTTTTCTCATTTTTTAATTTTTTAAGATTACTGACTAGTAGCAATAAGAATGACAAGGTATTGTGGAGTTTATAATATATATAGAAGAGAAATGCAAGAAAACAACACAAAGGATGGGAGAGGGTAAATGGAACTATACCTTTGTAAGATTCTTACGTTATATGTGACATGGTATAATACTATTTGAAGGCAAAGTGTGATAAGTTAAAGTAGCGGTCCCCAACATTTTTGGCACCAGGGACCGGTTTCGTGGAAGACAATTTTTCCACGGATGAGGGTTGGGGGGAATGGTTCAAGCAGTTATACAAGCAATGGGGAGAGATGGGGAGCAGCAGATGAAGATTTGCTCACTTGCTTGCCCACTGCTCCCCTCCTGCTGTGCAGCCTGGTTCGTAACAGGCTGCGGACCGGTACCAGTCCGTATCCCAGGGGCTGGGGACCCCTGAGTTAAAGGTACATACTATAAATCTTGGGAACCAGTAAAAGAATAAAACAAAGAGATAGCTAATAAGCCAATAGTGGAGATAAAATGTTATACTAAAAAATAGTCACTTAATCCAAAAGAAGTTAGGAAAAGACGATAGAAGGAACAAAAAGCAGAAAGGGCAAATATAAAACAGTAACAAGATTATAGACTTAAACTGATAAATCATATTGATAAATATAATAAACATGAATGGTTAAGTACTCCATTAAAAGCAGAGATTGGCAAGATTTCTTAAAAGCAATATTCAATTTTACATTATCTATAATAAACTCACTTTAAATATAAAGATGCAGGTTAAAAGTAAAAGGATCATAAGTGATATGCTATTTTACCATAATGATGAGAAAATTAGAGTGACTCCATTAACATCAGCAAATTAGGCTTTAGGAGACAAAATATTACCAGTGGTAAAGAGGGTTGTTTCATAATGATTAAGGGGTTAATTTGTCAAAGAAGACATAGTAATCCTAAATGTGTCTGTACATAATTATAGAGCTTTAAAATACATGGAATAAAACTGACAGAACTGAAAATAGGAATAGACAAATCCATAATTAAGTTGAAAATTTAAACATTCCTATCTCATAGTTGATAAAACAAGTAGATAGAAAATTAGAAAAATATAAAAGACTTGAGCGAGACTATCAATCAACTTTTCTTAACTGACACTTGTAGGACACTATAGTGAAAATCTGCAGAACAGACATTCTCTTGAAATGCATTACAATGATTCACCAAATAGCCATAAATAGGTCATAAAACAAGTCTCAATAAATTTAAAAGGTAATAAAAGTATGCTTTTTGACCATAGCAGAATTAAATATTTTTAAAATAGTACAAAAAAACACCCAAAAAACTAAGAATAGAAGGGAACTTCCTCAACACGACGAGACCATCTATGAAAAAAACACAGCTGATATTATACTCAATGATGAGAGACAGAAAGCTTTGCCCACTAATATCAGAAACAAGACAAGGATTCCCTATTTTTTTTTTTTTTTTTTTTTTTGGCTGCGTTGGGTCTTTGTTGCTTCGCGCGGGCTTTCTCTAGTTGCGGCGAGCAGGGGCTGCTCTTCGTTGTGGTGCACAGGCTTCTCATTGCAGTGGCTTCTCTTGTTGCAGAGCACGGGCTCCAGGCGCCTGGGCTTCAGGAGCTGTGGCTCGCGGGCTCTAGAGCACACGCTCAGTAGTTGTGGTGCACAGGCTTAGGTGCTCCACGGCCTGGGGATCTTCCCAGACCAGGGCTTGAACCCGTGTCCCCTGCATTGGCAGGCAGATTCGTAACCACTGCGCCACCAGGGAAGCCCCCCACTTTCATCATTTCTATTCACCATCGCTCTGGAAGTTTTAACCAGAGCAATTTTCCCAAAAACAAAACAAAAATAGAAGTTAAAGGCATCCAATTTGGAAATTAATAAGTAAAATTATCTCTATTACAGATGACATGATTTTACATGTAGAAAATCTTAAAGAACCTGTAAAAATCTATTAGAGTTAATAAGCAAATTCATCAAAGTTGCAGGATACAGATCAACATGCAAAAATCCATTGTATTTCTATAGCAATAAACAGTTCAAAAAAGAATTAAGAAAACAATTCCATTTACGATAGCATCAAGAAAGATTAAAATGATTTGGAATAAATTTAACCAAAAAGCTGCAAGACTTGTATACTGGAAACTACATAACATTGCTTAAAGACATGAAAGAAGACCTAAATAAATGGAAAGATGTCTATGTTCATGGACTAGAAGACAATAAGATGGCAATACTCCCCAAAGCAATCTACAGATTCAATACAATCCCTATTGAAATATCAATGGCATTTTTTTTTTGGCAGATGGAAAAGCAGAGCCTAAAATTCATATGGGATTTTAAGGGACCCATATGGTCAGAAAGACTCTTGAAAAAGAATAAAGTTGGAGCACCAAAACTTCTGGATTTCAAAATTTACTACAAAGCTTCAGTGATCAAGAGAAGGATACTGGCATAAGGACAGACATTTAGACCAATGGAATAGAATTGAGAGTCCAGAAATAAAGCCATACACCTATGGCCAAGACTATACAATGAGGAAAGAACAGTATCTTAAACAAGAAAAATATTTGGTAAATCTTTATAAACATAGATTTGGAAAAGGATTCTTATGTATGACTCTAAAGACACAAGCAAAAAGAGAAAAAAAACAGGTAAATTAAATTTCACCAAAATGTAAAACTTTTGTACATCCGAAAACACTATCAAGAAAGTGAAAAAACAATCCACATAATGGGAGAAAATAATTACAAGTCATATATCAAATAAGAGTTTAGTATCCAGGGACTTCCCTGGTGGCGCAGTGGTTAAGAATCCACATGCCAATGCAGGGGACACGGGTTCAAGCCCTGGTCCGGGAGGACCCCACATGCCGCGGAGCAACTAAGCCCGTGTGCCACAACTACTGAGCCTGTGCTCTAGAGCCCGTAAGCCACAACTACTGAGCCCACGTGTCACAACTACTGAAGCCCGCATGCCTAGAGCCCGTGCTCTGCAACAAGGGAAGCCACCACAATGAGAAGCCTGTGCACCACAACGAAGAGTAGCCCCCGGTTACCGCAACTAGAGGAAAAAGCCTGCCCGCAGCAACGAAGACCCAGCACAGCCATAAATAAATAAATAAATAAATAAATAAATAAATAAATAAATAAATAAATAAATAAATAAAACTTAAAAAAAAAATTTAGTATCCAGAATGTATAAAGGACTCTTACACCTCAACAAAAAGACAAAAACCCAATTTAAAAAATGAGCAAAAGACTTGAATAGATATTTTTACCAAGAAGATATATAAATGGCCAACAAGCACATGAAGAGATGCTCAATATCATTAGTCATTAGGGAAATGCAAATCAAAATCATAATGTGATACCACTACTCATCCACTAGGATGGCTATAATCAAAAAAATGAAAATAAATGATGGCAAGATGTGAAGACATTGCACACACTGCTTGGTAGAAATGTAAAACAGTACAGCTACTGTGGAAAACAGTTGTGTAGGTCCTCAGAAAGTTAAACATAGAATTACCATATTTCCAGCAATTTCACAACTAGGTACATGCCCACAAGAATTGAAAACAGATATTCAAAAAAAAAACTTGCCCACAAAGAGCTATAAGTTGGAAACCACCCGAATGTCCTTCAACTGCTGAATGGATAAACAAAACTATATTCACACAGTGGAATATTATTCAACCATAAGAAGAAATGAAGTACTGACACATGCTACAACATGGATGAATAGCCAAATCACTGTGCTAAGTGAAAGGAGCCAGACATAAGAGGTTGCATATTGTATGATTCAATTTTCATATGAAATATCCAGAATAGGCAAATCCATAGAGAGAAAAGATAAGGGGTTGCCAGGTGCCAGGAAAAGGGGAGATTGGGGAGTGACTGCTTTAAGGACGCAGGGTTTCCTTTCAGGATGATCAAAATCTTTTGGAACTAGAAGTAGTGATGGTTGTACAAACTTCTTAATGTATTAAATGTCAGTGAATTGTACACTTAAAACTGATTGATTTTATGTTTATGAATTTTACTTCAATAACAAATCAATAGAAAAAAGAAAAGTAGAAAATCCTCACTTATTTGGAAATTAAACATGACACCTCTAAATAACCCTAAGTCAACTCAAAGGAAGATTAGAAAATATTTTAACTGAGTGATAATAAAAACACAGCATATCAGAATTTATGAAATGCATCTCTAGAAGTGCTTAGAATAACACTTATAATTTTAAATGCTTGAATTAAAAAAGAATAAAAGCCTAAACCAATGATCTAAGCTTCTAACTTAATAAGCTAGAATAAGAGGAACATATTAAATCCATAGTAAGGGGAATAAAGAAAATCAATAAATTTAAAAATAGAGAAAACTGGTGAGAGCATAAACTGGTTCTTTCATAAACATCAGTAAATTTTATAAAATTCTAGCTAGTCTAATCAAGAAAAAAGAGAGAAGACACACATCAACAGTAATAAGAATCAAAGAAGGGATGTTTTCACAGATCCTACTAATATTAAAAGGGTACTAAGATTATCGTGAATACTTCACACCTAATTCGACTATTTAGATGAAATAGACACATTTTTTAAAGACACCGGATTGTCTTTTACGTATTTTACAAAATTGGTACAACAGTAATTCTCAATCCGCATGCTCTTTCAGAACTTTCCTGTCCCCCATCAAGAGATGGAGTCCATGTTTCATAATCCTGAAACTTGGCAGAGCTTTGCAACTGCTTTTACTAACAATACCACAGAAGTGGTGCTATGTAACTTCAGAAGGTAGGTCACAAAAGGTAAATACAGCTTCAACCTGACTCCATCAAAATATTAAAGTTCTGTTCTTTAAAACATAGCATTAATAAAATAAAAAGACAAGCCACAAACCGGGAAAAAATATTCACAATACATAATATTTGGCAAAGGATTGGTGTCCAGAATATTTTGAGAACTCCTACAACCCAGTAAGAAGATAATCAACCCAACCTAAAAATGGGCAAAAGATTTGCACAGACACTACGTAAAATAAGATATACAAATGACTGATAAGCACATGAAACCATGCTCACAAAAGAATATCATATTCCATTTATGTCAAAGTCTACAACAGATAAAACTAATCTATAATTTCAGAAAACAAATGAGTTGTTCCCTGAGGCCAAGAGTTGCAAAGGCAATTCACTGCAAAGTGACATGAGTAAACTTCTTCAGTTTGAACACTTTTAATATCTTAAATGCAAATAATTATACACTTAAAAATGAGGCTCTATTGTTCTGTTGTTATGTTGTACTGTTATGTTAAATTTACCTCAATAAAGTTATTTGAATGTTTACATCATTAAAGTAGTTTAAAAGATAAATTTAGGGATTTGATATTTAACTTTTAAAACCTAATGAGCTATTATAATGTTAACATGTAGCATTGACTACATATGGATAAAGCTTCAAATATCTAAGGTATTCTTTCCTCAGTGCAAGATCTATATTTTCCCATAAAATGAAATAGAAAATAATTATCTACAAAGAAATTTAAAACCTTAACTGTGTTTTTATATGTCCCTGATTCTTCCTTTACATAAAAAATTGGGCACGTGATCTAAAAAGACCTGGGGAGAAAGAATAACTTTCTACACTGACGTGAAACACATTTGGTGTCTTCCCCTGACGCTGCAGTACTTTAGATCCCAGAGAAATTGAAGGGATGGCAGGCAGGGTATTTTTTCATTAAGTTCATGCATCACAAACTACCAATACTACTTAAGATCTATTCTTCCCTCTTCTTCCCTTTCTTAGAATTTTCCTAGTGATGCTAATCATGAAACAAGCTGGCCTTACAGCAAACCCAGAAATGAGAGGAAACTGTGCAATGACTAAAGAACAGCAGCTTCTGAATAGATGATTTACTTATGTTACTAAATGGAGAGACACCGAAAAAATGGATATCATTAAACATGGTTTTATTTGAATATTGAAAAGATCAGCATATTACATTGTTGTAATAATAATAATACCTAACTCTAATATCATCCTTACTATGAGAAAGACAATATTTTAAGTAATTTATGTATATTAACTCATGTTAATTCTCACCATAACTACAGAAGGCAGGTACACTCTTCTTATCCCCATTTTATAAGCACGCAAACTGAGGCACCGAGAGTATAGGCAACTTGCCCAAGGTTATACAGATAATAAATAGCATAGCTGGGATTTAAACCCAGATAGTGTGATCCAAACTCTGAATCCTTAACCAATATTCTACACGGTCTCTTGATGTTTATCATACTAGCATTTGACATCTATTAAAAGCAAGGATCTAGATTCTGACTTGCGTGATTCTGAGATGAGTTCTAGATTACTCTCTAGGCCCATTCTGTGCATTTAGGTGTGTATAAACAATTATATCTTAATCTATTTCTATACACACATACACACTTGGACAATATATGTATCAGCTAGAGACCTGAGAACACAGGAAGAAAGCAAGATAAAAAGTGAAAGCCAATAACCATACAGTTCACCCAGGAGTTCATGCCACACATCCTGAAAGACTTCTTCCTTCTCTCATCTTCTGTAGCAATTTCTTTCTACCACACTCATGATACATTCCATATACTGCATTTAGTACTGTACTTATTTGTGCATTTCTCTTAATGCCTCTACTCCACCTTAAACTGGGGCCACATCTAAGACATGTAATCTAGTTCATTACCTTTCATGTAACAGCTGCAAATAAACTTTTGTTGATGTCTCCTCTGACACTTATAGATCTGATGCAGCTGAAAGATATCTGACAACAAAACTCACTACCAATAGTAGTCAAAACAGGAAGGAAAATATGTGAGCGTGCAAGAGTGCTGAAGACGTTATTTTAACTCCAGTCATGATTATACAATAGCAGAAAGAGCCGAAATAGAACTTGATATCCTCCTGCCTCTGCCATGAGCTGTATGACCTTGGCGGACTTACTTATCCTCCTGAATTCCAGTATTCTCATTTAGTAAACATGGTTTGACAGTTTTAAATAAAATAAAGACTGGAAAGGTCTTAGCTTCATACATAAAAGTCAATGCTTATAGTACCAAGAATAGAATAAAGACAGGATAAATTCATCCCTCCCACATATCACTTCTTCATTTTATCCCCCCAGAATAGGAATCACAAATTAAATGCAGGTAAAAGAATAAAAAGGCCTGAGCATACAAGACAGTATGAGTGCCATGTAGGAATAGAGTTTAAATGTTGCCATTTCTTCCAATGATGAAAGTGAAACAGAAGTCTGGGATTTTATGTGGAATTTCTCCACCTTTAAATGTTAGTAATGAAGTCAACATTATTCAAACGCTATATTCACCAATATTGTGAGGTCAAATAAAATTTGTCTGCCATCCTGTGCCACACAATAAGCCACAAATGTGCTACGTTTACTCATCCAAAGAGACAAAAAAAATGCTAACATCTGCGAGACAAACTAATTTAGTATGCATAAACAAATACAGTTCATATCTATGTGAGCACACACACACATTTTGTGGCATGCACATGGTTCTTGGGACGTATTGTCAGAAACCACCTGCCTCACTTTATTTCTCTTCTGTTTATTTCCCAACATGATGACATGAATTTAGCTAACCCCAGCTGGGGGAATTACTATATTAAGTTTCTCCTCCATTTAGTTAGATAACAACTCTTAAACACAAGGTCAGAGTCACTCTGCCTTAGCTGCTCTCCCATGTTTTTAACAACTGCCTTTGCGCCCAGGTGGTCTCAGTCATAGCCTTCCTTCCACACATACACGTGCTTTGCCTTTGTTTTTTTCTGGCTCCTTTCTTCTTAAGAGTTGAAGTAACAAGATGACAATTTTTAAAAAGCTAATTAAGAGCCTTTCTGCGTATGTCCTACTTAATTAGCTTCTGTCAACCTTGATTATACTCAAATTTTTAAAATTACACTTTACTTATATTTATTCTGCTTGTATGCATAATGCGAAATAACAGAGGACAGTCATTGTTCTGAGCTTTTCCAGTGAATGACTACTATATGGTAATAAAGGAATTATCAAAATAATATAAATGCTAACCCAGATACTCTTTAACGTGAATATATTTCATACCAATGAACTCCTATAATTGCTGTGCACACTTAAAGGCAGAAAGTTAATACTTCTCTGGCATAATTGCTCCTGGTGACTGCTTTGGAATTTCTTAGTGTGAAATGACCAATGAGGAGCGAAGTTTCTCTGCTCTGTACTAGTGCTTCTCAGACTCTGGTGTGTATAGGACTCCCCATAGAGCTTGTCAGCAATTCAGATCCCCTTTGGACACCTCTGTGACTCTTATCCCGAGTGTCCCTTATCCTCTCTAATCCTCGGTATTCTGTTGTATAAAATGGGAATTACATTCACATTGAAAGTATTTGAGAGTTTAAAAGAAAAGCCTTAGAACGGTACCAAATATAGAACACCTTCATAGTCCCAAGATTCTGATTCAATAAGCCCCCCTCCCCATGGTAATTCTGCTGCAGGTAGTCTGGGAACTGAGTATAGTTTGAGAAGTTCTTCCCTTGTCTCTAAACTGTGACCCCTTGGCATGGCCCTGTCCCCAGCAAAGCCCATTAACAAGTCATGGGAAGGAAAAATAGAATCTGGGTAAGAAAATTAAGTCTAACCTTTTTCTTTTTCCTTTGTGCTTGGTCTATGTTGCACTTGCTCATAGGAGGCTGCGTGCAGAGGCCTCGTGCCCAGCCCTTCATATCAGAGTTCCTAGCGCGAACTGGCTTCTGCCGACACTGTAGCTTCAAGGGCCATGTGCAGACTCGCTGAGCACCACACACCAGCTCAAGATGGCGGCGTCGGGCTGTGTGCAGAGGAGCTGCGCTCCACCCCGCGATCTGTAACGTGAGCGCCGCAGGGAATACGCGAGAGCACCGCAGGCAACTCGCGAGAGCTCCGCAGGCAACTCGCGAGAGCTCCGCAAACAACTCGCGAGAGCTCCGCAGCCATCCCACCCCACCCACCTGCAGCAAGATCCTTATAAAACAGCCGTGACCGGGGTTTGTGTGGGGAGAGTGTGGATGAGCTAGCTGTGATCTTTCCGTTGTTTGATCAAAGAATGACGCTTTCCTTTGATTTTTGAAACAAAAACTTATTCTATTGGCTTGAGTGACACCAGGAAGAAGGACCCTTGTTGGGGACGGACTGCAGAGGGTAGGTAACAGCTCTTCCTCAGAATTACCTGTGGAGATTTTAAAACTATTAAGCCTTGGGTTTCATTCCCAGAAATTCTAACACTGTGTGTGTGACAAGGAGACCAAGCCTTCTGAAAGTTTTGAAAAAATGATTCCAATACTAGCCAGAGTTGAGAACCATTACTTAACAGCAGCAATCTCCAAATATTTTTCTCCAGGTCCATAGTGGAAAAAAATTCAGCATATATCTGTAGTATATGCATATCTGTTTGTGAAATATAAGCCAATTTTACTGTATGATGTATTATATACTTTAAAAAAATACAAAACTGGAAATTTAAAAAATACAATAGAACAAAAATATCTTAAACTTTGTTTTTATTTACCAATGGCATGAAAACTTTTGCCATCAGTTAAAAAAATTTTTTTAATAAGATACCAGAACCTTAGTTCTTAAATGTTTGCTAACCATGATGGCTTTATCATACCACTAGCTATGATTTCATGGCATAATATATATATACTCTTACATCTCAGAATAGCTGAAGGCCCAAGAGACGTTCAATATAGAAACCTGTATCTGAAAAACATACATCATTAGTAATAGTAGATTTAAATTCATATATCAAAGAGTCTTCTTGATAATTTTTCTGATCTTTTTCACTTACTGCTTACTAGACTTACTAGATCTGGTTAGTGTCACTGTTTTTATCTTGCAATGTAGCTGATGAAGAGCTTGTACCAGGAGTCAAAGAAGTATTGATACTGACATTTTCTTCTTGTTTGCTTGTGTTTGTATTATTTCTAATCAGTGAGTTTTTTGCGGAATCTTTTGAGGCTATTGCAATGTCTACTAGGGGGTCTTAAGGCTCTACTGAATATTCATATTCTTCAACTATTTAGGCCACACTTGGCTTCAGATTCATTCAGAAGGATATAGGCTAGGAATACAGCTTGCCAGAGGTCAGAGCTAAGCACTCCTCTTCTGTGAGAGTCCTTCAACACTTCTTGCCACAGTCCAGGGGGTGGTCTCTGCCCTTCCTATATGATAGCTCAGGTTCAAGTTTATGAGAGCCTCTATATTGGCTTGTTTCAGGATCTACCCTGGTAGCCAGTGTCTCTTGAAGCAACTCCATAGGCATAGCTTCTGGGGTTCTTATGAGGACATAATCAGCTCTAAGATTGCCACTCTCAACCAACAGCTATGATGTCCCCATTAGGAACTTACAGTTCCCCCAGTCCAGCTTTAGCCTTTTACTTAGTCGTCTTTACCCATAAGCAATGTTGCCTAGCAACCTATTTGACTTACTACCTTTATCAGGACTCTAAGTGAGGAGCTGGAAAACTAACAAAAGGGCACGTTCTTATCCAGAAGGAGAAAAGTGTTGCTACCCTTTTATTCACATCACTGGGAAATCCAAATTTCAGGCAGTTAGTTTAGGTAAAACCAGAAGATATAATCTTTAAATTCACTTAACTGAGTATACGTGGTACACATCAAACTGCAGTTTTCAAAAAGCCAACAAACAAGTGAGGGTGCCTCTGTTATCTCTGCCTTGGGGATGCTCACATCCAAATAACTCACATACCATACACAACATGGGAACACTTGGTGCTTGGATGGACTGAGGAAGGATGGTGTTATTCACATATTAAATACTATATTTTCTTATGTTTTAATAGACTTCATTTTTTTAGAGCAGTTTTAGGTTCACAGCAAAATTGAGAGGAAGGTACAGAGATTTCCCATATACCTTCTGCCCTGATACATGCATAGCCTCCTCCATTATCAGGCTTTCCCACTGGAGTGGTGCATTTGTCACAACTGATGAAACTACAGTGATACCTCACAATCACCCAAAGTCCATAGCTTACATTACAGTTAATTTTTGGTGGTGTACATGCTATGGGTTTGGACAAATGTATAATGACATATATCCACCATTATGGAGAATATGGTAAAATTCTTTGTCATGTGAGGCTTTTTTTTTTTTTTTTGCGGTACGCGGGCCTCTCACTGTTGTGGCCTCTCCCGTTGCAGAGCACAGGCTCCGGACGCGCAGGCTCAGCGGCCATGGCTCACAGGCCCAGCCGCTCCGCAGCATGTGGGATCTTCCCAGACCGGGGCACGAACCCGTGTCCCCTGCATCAGCAGGCGTACTCTCAACCACTGTGCCACCAGGGAAGCCCATGTCATGTGAGCCTTTAACCAACATTGTAGGACATTTAGCTTCTCTTCTTCCAGCTTACTAAAACTGATAGTATCCTCCCTCTATGGAACAATCAAAAACATGGTGGATACTATTTTCTTATCCTTTGGGGTTAAAAAAATATAGGTAGATAAACAGATAATAGATAGATTTTTAAATAGATAATAGATTATAGATAGATGTAGATGAATGGATGAATGGGTAGATAGACAGACATAAGAATACTAACATTTTGTTTCTTAACTCCATTACGTTGCCTCTCACACTCACTGAGTTAAATCATCTCCTCTTGGGAGACACTGTTCTTAGCTGTACATGATCTGAGCTCTGCTTGCTCCACCAGCCTCATCCAATCACTCTTACCCTTATTCTTTGTGCACCATCCTTAGTGCATGTTGGCTTTTTCTAAGTTCTTCTAACCCAGTGCTTCTCAAACTGTAATGTATATATAAATCACCTGGGGATTTTGTTATACAGACTTTGATTGAGACTTAAGGAAGTCCCAACAAACTTCTGGCAATGCTAATATGGCAGAGACTAGGACCACATTTTGAGTAGAAAGTCTCCAGCCCAGTTATTCATATTCCTGGATCCACATCAGAATCACCGGGGGAGCTTGTTAACCTGCTGATACCCATGTTCTACCTCCAGCAAGGCCATCCTCTTTGTCTTCTGAACACCTCCTCATAGAGACTTCTTTCTCCACTAAGGCACTTCACCCAACACTCCCACCCCACTCTTGCAAACCACAGTTTAAATGTCGCTTCCTCAGACACTCTCAGCTTGGATAAGACCCCTGTCTTATTCCAATTGGGTTGCTGTAACAAAAATACCATAGACTAGGTAGCTTATAAACCACAGAAACATACTTCTCACAGTTATGGAGGCTGGGAAGTCCAAGATCAATGTGCCAGCAGATTCAGTGTCTGGTGAGAGCCCACTTCACTGTAACCTCACACAGGGGAAGGGGGGAGGGAGCTCTGTCAGGCCCCTTTTTTTATGAGTATTAATCCCATTCATGAGGGCTCAGCCCTCATGATGTAATCACTTCCCAAAGGCCCCAGTTCCAACACCATCACATCAGGCATTAGGTTTTAACATATGATTATGAGGGGACACAAACATTTGGTCTATAGCAGCCCCTCTGTTATAGTCTCTCTTAGCACCTTAATCTTTACCTCGTGACACTCATCAGTATTCCAGTTAAATAACAAAATGTGTAAATCTCTTGTTTGCTTTTTGCTGATTTCCTTTACAGCTGGAATCATGCCTGCCCACTTTGTTCATTGTTATATCCCCACTGCCTAGCACTGTGCCCTGCACATGATAAGAACTGAACTCATATTAAGTAAACAAGTCAGTCCTTTTTTATATACATCTGAGTTTGCCAGTGTAATGCCAAGTAAACTAAAGAAACATGATTCCTACATTTCTAAACTATATAAGGAATATATATTCTTATTTTTTAATCTCAAAGATGACACTATTAACAACATTACTACTATAGTAATCAAAAGTCAAATATTAGGCACCTATTTTGTCAGTCAGTAGTTGATGGTAAAAAAGATAGATAGGACCCCAGACCTAACAAATATTGTAGGGAATACAGATATTCGAGGGTTTAAGGTCCAAGCAGATCTCAGGAGACTTACGTCAAGCATCCTCTTCTTTTCCATAGTGGGGAGGAGGCTGAAAATTACAAGCATCACACACTGATTTAAGCCAATTCTTATAATTAATGATATGCATTAAATCAAATAATTTTGAATAATTAAACGGGGTATTATGAAGCATATAATGAGGGCCCTAAAGCAAGTCTAGGGGAAGTGGAAGCTTCCCTAGGGAAATACATTGGGACTAAGATCTGAACAATAGTTGATCCAGGCAAAGGATGACAGGTATAGAGGTTTCAGACAGAGGGAACAGCATGTTCTAAGACCTTATGGCAGGAGCCTAAGGAAAAAGACCTGAGTGAACAGAGTCCAGTGGGGCTGGAGCCGATGTGTGAGCTGAAGCTGGAGAAAGAAACAGGAAACAGGTCATGCAGGAGCTTGTAGAGAATTTTGAACTTTACTTTGAGTTCAATGCAAAGTCACTAAGGAGTTCTAAGCAGGGGAATAGGGAATAATGGTGTTCTGATGGCAATGCTGGAAGATCATCCTGGCTCTAGTAACTATAAATATGTCAGAATAAACCAGATAAGCCTTTCCTTCTCTTAATGATTATTATTTCATTTTTATTTGTTTATTCTTCTGCAGTTTTCTGAACCATAAAATATCTCTGTCCTTTGTAAATTTCTTGGTGATTTATCCTGAACCTTATAAAGCTTGGCTACAGCATTCTGATAATTATGGTCTTCAGATTTTCCCTGAATCTAATCAAAAAGTCATAATTCAATCTTTGTTTCCAGTAGAGCATACTACCTTAAAATATTATCCATTTTGGTAGCAATATTTTAATTAAATATTAAAGTTGCAGAAATTAAAGTTATACATCTATCTCAAAAGACACAGAAAAGTTATCTTAGTGTCTGGGAAGCATTACAAATGACTATTAGGTTTGAGGAGAGAAGGTGTACTTATTAATATCAACACCTGAATTGTTACAGTGTTTCAGGTGTTTTAGATCATCAGTGCTGTATCTCTCCTCTTCCCCATAGAGAGAACATGTACTTTGATTAAATCTGGATTTAGATGTAAAAAAAATGAAGAAAACCTGTTTCTTAGCAGCACAATTTTTTGTAAGGAAGATTTTTTTTTAATTGAGAGAACATTTATTTAACTATTTGAGTGGGTAGAGATGGGGATAGTAAGTGTGAGACCCTTTGCCCCAGGAGCATGTTGTAGACAATAGGTAGTTCCTCCTTTGCTATATCTGTTTTGCACTATACCAGTAGTTTTAAATTATATCTAGCTCCACTGGTCCCTTCTTATGTTAAACATTCAGTAATATCCCTTTAACCTTCAAAAATTAAATTATTAGATAATATTTCCAATCCACACACATTTCAAGCAATTCAATAAAATTTCCTAACTGAACTATAAATAGGGTTGCCAAATAGATTGACAATATTTAGGACATATTTATACTAAAAATTTATTTGTTGCTTATCTGAAATTTAACTGGGCTTCCTATATTTTTATTTGTTAAACATGGCAATGCTAATTATAGAAAAGACAATATTTGAATAGTATTTGAATGTGTAACTGCCCAGCCTTGACTACACTGTAACGCTTAAGGAGGTAGTCAGATGCTTGTGCCAATGTTGGAATCATCAGATTGCGGTAGCTGTAAATGCAGACTGATATTGGTAGGTTTCATTAGGTTCTCAAATGCCATAAGTGGTATAGGCATTAATGATGTGATTATCTGAAATGAAAAACACTCTCTTAGAAAATTTTAAGACTAAGCCACCAACTTCTTTTGATTTGCATGGTAGTTGCATTCCTGAAAAACATGGTGTGTATTAAAATCATGCCACACAGCATACACACAAACACACATATGCACATACACACTTGGGTAAGTTCTAGCCTCAGATAATTAGAGCTTCTCACGTACATGAATATCCAGCAGGACAGTCAAGAGTCATGGAAGACATGGTGCAATTCTTTGTTATGTGGGACTTTGCTGCATATTGTAGGACGTTTAGCTTCTCTGGCTCCAGCTCATCAAAACCAGTGGTATCCTCCCTCTATGGAAACAGTCTAAAACACTCCCACAGATTTCCCCTGATTGATGGTAGCAGTCTCACTGAAGCTACTAATTTAAACCATACGTAAAGAGAAAGTTAGAGGAGAGTTTTTCTAGGGCAAATGAGGGAAGAGTTTGGAGAAAGAACAGAGATAAACAGTTGGAATTTAATCACTTCCTTCTCTTGGTACATCCTGAAACCACTGCTTAGCCTATAAAATCTTTAGTAAAATATCCATTTCTCTGTTTCCGAGAGCTTGAAGTGAGGAGAGAGAAAGAGGCACTGAGACTTATATTCCCTCTTCCTCTTCCAGGACCTATGCTGTGAGGACAGGGAAGAGGGATGGGAAGGGAGAGTTATGGGAAGATTACTTGTCAATATTAGAAAGGGGTTTCCCGCCACCTTGCTCTGGTTCTACCAGCTAGGGCTGAAAACCTCTGCTGATGCAGCAGTCACTGCATAATCATGGTACGTGGTTTTCTTGGAATGATGTAAAACTTTACTCTGGCCCCCTCTATCAAGGAGGCCCCTTTTAGAAATGATAGCCGTGTCTCTCATGGACCTTCCAAGGATACAATGCGCAACCGCTTCTCTAGCCCACAGGTCCTGCCCCTCCTGTAATCTCTGGGTTCCTTCCTTTAGAATCCTCTTCCACACTGTTCAAGAATCTTGGATAATTGGACGTCTTAGCAATTACCCCACCCACCTCCACTTCCTAGATGCATTGTAGCAGAGTTACTTCAGGAAGATACGTTACTCCATTGGCCTCCCTGTGTTAGAAATCTCCAGGCCCCAATGAGCATTTATCCCCAGGTTCAAACGTTACCCCAGATCTCAGAGGACTAATGTCAAGCATCTTCTCTTTTCCATAGTGGGGAGGAAGCTGAAAATGACAAGTGTCACACACTGGCCTAAGCCAATATGGATCTTCATAGAAGATATCTGTAGTCTCCTGTGGTTAGAGGTAAGTAAGGACTAAATAGGTCCTTCCCCTCAACTTTGCTACCATGTGGTATGCTACAATAAATTTGCTACCCATACAGGCAAGTGTTATAGAAGGCAGGAAAACAGTCTTACAACCTGTACTGCAAATCTAATAAAATTCTAGCTTTCTGTCCAACCATGCATGAGAGGTTCTCTTGAAGCAGACACAATGATATTCAGTTAGCCTTCTGGTCAGAGTCAAGTAACAAAATCTTCCATTACGAAATTGAAAACAGTCTCTCTATTTCCTTGGAATCCTAAATCTAGGGGGCCATTCCAAATAGTGTAGGCTCTTGAATTTCCTGAGTAGTTATATCCTGTTCATACAAGGGGGAAACTGGCTGTACAGTATTACTGGTCTCCCCACATATCTTGAGCACCACTGATTTCACTAAAGAAAATTTTCTATGCTAATTAACAAAGATAAGTGAAGCCAATGTGCCTTCTGAGAGTAGGTTCCTGATTAGTCAGTCATTCAAATGTTAACTAACTACTCTGGGAGTGTGCGTGCCCAATCAGAGGACTTCAAATACTAACTAATCACCCGTAGGGTTAGTAGATTAAAACTAATTAGCGTGCATATATCACACTCTTTGTGATGAAGTATATTAAAGTAAATTTAGATAGAGTAATCAGACATCCTGGTTGACGTATTTTACAACTGTTGTTCAGAGATAATTATAGTATCCCCTTTCACTTTCAAAAGTGTCTCAGGTTGGGCAAAAACTGTAATCACCCTATAATATAAGGGAATTCCTAGTTTCATGGTACATTCTCCAAGAACTCTCTCTCCATACAACTCTGAAGACATTCAAGTTGTGCCTGAAGGTTCTACAGCACATTAAGCATTCTGTGGATAACAAAATGCTAGCTTGCCCTGCTTGGAGGATACTCCCAGCAGCTATGAGGAACTCTCTAGGAGACCCAATCCCTTGGCTTTAGAGAGAAGAGATCATTACCCTATAAGAAGGAAGGGAAAGTAAACCACTCATAACATTTCCTCCATCCTCTCCATGTTCTACTTACTTTGAGTTGGGAGACCTGGGCAAGGCAGATAGTTGGTGGTACCGCTGGTTATACACTGTCCCCTGGTTGTAAGCCCTGTAGGCAAGACACTGACGCTAATTGCTGGAGCTCTTTAGGAATATGCATTACTTCCCATCTTTGGTTATCAGCTTTGGACATCCCAGTTTTTAGCCAGCAGTTCCACAGCTCTTGCTCTTTCTTTAAATTCTGGGCTCTGTCACACTTGCCTTGGTGTGCTATAAGAATGCTGAAAACAAAACCTGAATGCATAAGGGTCTGAGGAAACAGAAAAAAACCCCGCTCTATTTGTATAGACCCATGGCCTCCAAACTTCAAATGAAGACATTTCAGTTTGGTAGACTGCATGCTCATTTTATTCCCAGGTTTCTGGTGACTATACAGGGAGGGAGGTACCCTGTAGCAACTGAGAGGTCATACCTCACCTCTCACAAACACTGTTCAGAAACCAGATATGAATCCACTCTTGGTCTCACCAGTGTGATTGGGTTCCTCAGCTCTCTTCCTTTGAATATCTTATCTATGGGGGAGTGGTGGCAGTGGAAGTAGAGGTAGTGGGGAGGCTGCTTCACAGAGTCAGCTGGAATTTGGACTTTAAGCTCATGTTTGAAGGTAACTGGGGTCCTCACAATGGGTCTCAATTTTCCTGCATTTTTTGCACAGTTAGCCATTATAGTTCTTCATTTGTTATGGTTGTTGTTTTGACCATTTCAGATGTAGATTTTCACCCTGGGCACCCAATTCTTTTAGAGCTGTCCTTAAGAGTAAAACATTCAATGCAAACATTTTTAGTGATAGAAGGGACCATAGAGATCATGTGTTCAACTCCTTTATTTGAGGACCACTGTGATATAGAGACAAAAGAATGAGGAACAAGTATCAGAGAACTTGTGTTCAAATCCCCATCTATCATTTATTAATTCATTGTTAAAAGTTCCTCCTCCAAACAATAAATAATACACAAAGTTATTTGAGGATTAAGAGGTGTAAAAACACATCACAAAATTATTTTTAAAAAATAGAAAGAAAAAAAGAAAAATGTAAATGTACTTTGCAGATGATTAAATATCAGCACAAAGAAATGATATAAATTGTCCAGAGTAACACACTACTTAGGGGAATAATCCAGGTCTTCTGACTCGAGTAATGATAACTGACATTGATTGCTGACAGTGTTTCAGGCATTATGTTAAGCCCTCAATACATACATTTAATTTCATTTATTCTTAATATTGTTATTAATATACTCATTTTCTGATGAAGAGACTAAGCTTAAAATGGTTAATACACTTATCAATGCCACATACATATAAGTAGCAAACATGTATTCAATGAAAGTTTGCCTAATAGAGAAGCTGAGCTCTTGTAGCTAAGTCAGCAGGACTCAAATTTCCGTACGAAGAATCAAATTAAAAATACTAACCAACCAACATTTCAAATAACATCTCTGACGGAGCACCTACTGAATGCTGGCAGAAGACCTCAGACCTCCCAAAAGGCAAGGAACCCCCCACGTACCTGGTTAGGGCAAAAGAAAAAACTAAACAGAGACGAAAGGATAGGGACGGGTCCTGCACCAGCGGGAGAGAGCTGTGAAGGAGGAAAAGTGTCCACACACTAGGAAGCCCCTTCGCGGGTGGAGACTTCGGGAGGCGGAGTGGGGGAGCTTGGGAGCCGCGGAGGAGAGCACAGCAACAGGGGTGCGGAGGGCAAAGCGGACAGATTCCAGCGCAGAAGTTCGGGCCGACCGAAACTCGCCAGCCGAGAGGCTTGTCTGCTCGCCCGCCGGGGCGGGCGGGACTGGGAGCTGAGGTTCCGGCTTTTGTCGGAGCGCCGGGAGAGGACTGAGGTTGGCGGCGTGAACACAGCCTGCAGGGCGTTAGTGCACCGCGGCTGGCCGGGAGAGAGTCCGGGGAGAAGTCTGGAACTGCCGAAGAGGCAAGAGACTTTTACGTCCCTCTTTGTTTCCTGGTACACGAGGAGAGGGGATTAAGAACGCTGCTTGAGAGAGCTCCAGGGACGGGCGCGAGCCGCGGCTAAAAGTGCGGAGCCCAGAGACAGACATGAGACGCTAGGGCCGCTGCTGCCGCCACCGGGAGGCCTGTGTGCGAACACAGGTCACTAGCCACACGCCCTTCCGGGGAGCCTGTGCAGCCCGCCACTGCCAGGGTCCCGGGATCCAGGGACGGCTCCCCCGGGAGAGCGCTCGGCGCGCCTCAGGCTGCAGCGTCACGCCGGCCTCTGCCGCTGCAGGCCCGCCGCGCACTCCGTGACCCTCCCTACGCCCCGGCCTGGGTGAGCCAGAGCCTCCGAATCAGCGGCTCCTTTAACCCCGTCCTGTCTGAGCAAAGAACAGACGCCCTCCGGCGACCTACACGCACAGGCGGGGCCAAATCCAAAGCTGAGCCCCTGGGAACTGTGAGAACAAAGAAGAGAAAGGGAAATCTCTCCCAGCAGCCTCAGAAGCAGCGGATTAAAGCTCCACAATCAACTTGATATACCCTGCATCTGTGGAATACCTGAATAGACAACAAATCATCCCAAATTAAGGAGCCCTGTGGATGAAAGGCTCTTGGTGCTGCAGCCAGGAGTCAGTGCTGTGCCTCTGAGGTGGGAGAGCCAACTTCAGGAAACTGGTCCACAAGAGGCCTCCCAGCTGCACATAATATCAAACAGCAAAAATCTCCGAGAGATCTCCATCTCAACGCCAGCACCCAGCTTCACTCAACGACCAGCAAGCTACAGTGCTGGACATCCTATGCCAAACAACTAGCAAGACAGGAACACAACCCCACCCATTAGCAGAGAGGCTGCCCAAAATCATAATAAGTCTACAGACACCCCAAAACACACCACCAGACGTGGACCTGCCCACCAGAAAGACAAGATCCAGCCTCATCCACCAGAACACAGGCACTAGTACCCTCCACCAGGAAGCCTACACAACCCACTGAACCAACCTTAGCCACTGGGGACAGACACAAAAAACAACAGGAACTACGAACCTTCAGCCTGCAAAAAAGGAGACCCCAAACACAGTAAGATAAGCAAAATGAAAAGACAGAAAAACACACAGCAGATGAAGGAGCAAGATAAAAACCCACCAGACCTAACAAATGAAGAGGAAATAGGCAGTCTACCTGAAAAAGAATTCAGAATAATGATAGTAAGGTTGATCCGAAATCTTGGAGATAGAATGGACAATAGAATGGACAAATTGCAAGAATCAGTTAACAAGGACCTAGAAGAACTAAAGATGAAACAAGCAACGATGAACAACACAATAAATGAAATTAAAAGTACTCTAGATGGGATCAATAGCAGAATAACTGAGGCAGAAGAACGGATAAGTGACCTGGAAGATAAAATAGTGGAAATAACTACTGCAGAGCAGAATAAAGAAAAAAGAATGAAAAGAACTGAGGACAGTCTCAGAGACCTCTGGGACAACATTAAACGCACCAACATTCGAATTATAGGGGTTCCAGAAGAAGAAGAGAAAAAGAAAGGGACTGAGAAAATATTTGAAGAGATTATAGTTGAAAACTTCCCTAATATGGGAAAGGAAATAGTTAATCAAGTCCAGGAAGCACAGAGAGTCCCATACAGGATAAATCCAAGGAGAAATACGCCAAGACACATATTAATCAAACTGTCAAAAATTAAATACAAAGAAAACATATTAAAAGCAGCAAGGGAAAAACAACAAATAACAAGCAAGGGAATCCCCATAAGGTTAACAGCTGATCTTTCAGCAGAAACTCTGCAAGCCAGAAGGGAGTGGCAGGACATATTGAAAGCGTTGAAGGAGAAAAACCTGCAACCAAGATTACTCTACCCAGCAAGGATCTCATTCAGATTTGATGGAGAAATTAAAACCTTTACAGACAAGCAAAAGCTGAGAGAGTTCAGCACCACCAAACCAGCTCTACAACAACTGCTAAAGGAACTTCTCTAGGCAAGAAACACAAAAGAAGGAAAGGACCTACAATAACGAACCCAAAACAATTAAGAAAATGGGAATAGGAACACACATATCGATAATTACCTTAAATGTAAATGGACTAAATGCTCCCACCAAAAGACACAGATTGGCTGAATGGATACAAAAACAAGACCCATATATTTGCTGTCTACAAGAGACCCACTTCAGACCTAGAGACACATACAGACTGAAAGTAAGGGGATGGAAAAAGGTATTTCATGCAAATGGAAACCAAAAGAAAGCTGGAGTAGCAATTCTCATATCAGACAAAATAGACTTCAAAACAAAGACTATTAGAAGAGACAAAGAAGGACACTACATAATGATCAAGGGATCGATCCAAGAGGAAGATATAACAATTGTAAATATTTATGCACCCAACATAGGTGCACCTCAATACATAAGGCAAATACTGACAACCATAAAAGGGGAAATCGACAGTAACACATTCATAGTAGGGGACTTTAACACCCCACTTTCACCAATGGACAGATCATCCAAAATGAAAATAAATAAGGAAACACAAGCTTTAAATGATACATTAAACGAGATGGAGTTAATTGATATTTATAGGACATTCCATCCAAAAACAACAGAATACACATTTTTCTCAAGTGCTCATGGAACATTCTCCAGGATAGATCATATCTTGGGTCACAAATCAAGCCTTGGTAAATTTAAGAAAATTGAAATTGTATCAAGTATCTTTTCTGACCACAATGCCATGAGACTAGATATCAATTACAGGAAAAGATCTGTAAAAAATACAAACACATGGAGGCTAAACAATACACTACTTAATAATGAAGTGATCACTGAAGAAATCAAAGAGGAAATCAAAAAATACCTAGAAACAAATGACAATGGAGACACAACGACCCAAAACCTGTGGGATGCAGCAAAAGCAGTTCTAAGGGGGAAGTTTATAGCAATACAAGCCCACCTTAAGAAGCAGGAAACATCTCGAATAAACAACCTAACCTTGCACCTCAAGCAATTAGAGAAAGAAGAACAAAAAAACCCCAAAGCTAGCAGAAGGAAAGAAATCATAAAAATCAGATCAGAAATAAATGAAAAAGAAATGAAGGAAACAATAGCAAAGATCAATAAAACTAAAAGCTGGTTCTTTGAGAAGATAAACAAAATAGATAAACCACTAGCCAGACTCATCAAGAAAAAAAGGGAGAAGACTCAAATCAATAGAATTAGAAATGAAAAAGGAGAGGTAACAACAGACACTGCAGAAATAAAAGAGATCATGAGAGATTACTACAAGCAACTCTATGCCAAAAAAATGGACAATCTGGAAGAAATGGACAAATTCTTAGAAATGCACAACCTGCCAAGACTGAATCAGGAAGAAATAGAAAATATGAACAGACCAGTCACAAGCACTGAAATTGAAACTGTGATTAAAAATCTTCCAACAAAGAAAAGCCCAGGACCAGATGGCTTCACAGGCAAATTCTATCAAACATTTAGAGAAGAGCTAACACCTATCCTTCTCAAACTCTTCCAAAATATAGCAGAGGGAGGAACACTCCCAAACTCCTTCTACGAGGCCACCATCACCTTGATACCAAAACCAGACAAGGATGTCACAAAGAAAGAAAACTACAGGCCAATATCACTGATGAACATAGATGCAAAAATCCTCAACAAAATACTAGCAAACAGAATCCAACAGCACATTAAAAGGATCATACACCATGATCAAGTGGGGTTTATTCCAGGAATGCAAGGATTCTTCAATATACGCAAATCTATCAATGTGATAAACCATATTAACAAACTGAAGGAGAAAAACCATATGATCATCTCAATAGATGCAGAGAAAGCTTTTGACAAAATTCAACACCCATTTATGATAAAAACCCTGCAGAAAGTAGGCATAGAGGGAACTTTCCTCAACATAATAAAGGCCATATATGACAAGCCCACAGCAAACATCATCCTCAATGGTGAAAAACTGAAAGCATTTCCACTAAGATCAGGAACAAGACAAGGTTGCCCACTCTCACCACTCTTATTCAACATAGTTTTGGAAGTTTTAGCCACAGCAATCAGAGAAGAAAAGGAAATAAAAGGAATCCAAATCGGAAAAGAAGAAGTAAAGCTGTCACTGTTTGCAGATGACATGATCCTATACATAGAGAACCCTAAAGATGCTACCAGAAAACTACTAGAGCTAATCAATGAATTTGGTAAAGTGGCAGGATACAAAATTAATGCACAGAAATCTCTGGCATTCCTATATACTAATGATGAAAAATCTGAAAGTGAAATCAAGAAAACACTCCCATTTACCATTGCAACAAAAAGAATAAAATATCTAGGAATAAACCTACCTAAGGAGACAAAAGACCTGTATGCAGAAAAGTATAAGAAGTTGATGAAAGAAATTGAAGACGAAAGAAACAGATGGAGAGATATACCATGTTCTTGGATTGGAAGAATCAACATTGTGAAAATGACTCTACTACCCAAAGCAATCTATAGATTCAATGCAATCCCTATCAAACTACCACTGGCATTTTTCACAGAACTAGAATAAAAAATTTTGCAATTTGTATGGAAACACAAAAGACCCCGAATAGCCAAAGCAATCTTGAGAACGAAAGAAGGAACTGGAGGAATCAGGCTCCCAGACTTCAGACTATACTACAAAGCTACAGTTATCAAGACGGTATGGTACTGGCACAAAAACAGAAAGATAGATCAATGGAACAGGATAGAAAGCCCAGAGATAAACCCACGCACATATGGTCACCTTATCTTTGACAAAGGAGGCAGAAATGTACAGTGGAGAAAGGACAGCCTCTTCAATAAGTGGTGCTGGGAAAACTGGACAGCTACATGTAAAAGTATGAGATTAGATCACTCCCTAACACCATACACAAAAATAAGCTCAAAATGGATTAAAGATCTAAATGTAAGGCCAGAAACTATCAAACTCTTAGAGGAAAACATAGGTAGAACACTCTATGACATAAATCACAGCAAGGTCCTTTTTGACCCACCTTCTAGAGAAATGGAAATAAAAACAAAAGTAAACAAATGGGACCTAATGAAACTTAAAAGCTTTTGTGCAGCAAAGGAAACCATAAAGAAGACCAAAAGACAACCCTCAGAATGGGAGAAAATATTTGCAAATGAAACAACAGACAAAGGATTAATCTCCAAAATTTATAAGCAGCTCATGCAGCTTAATAACAAAAAAACAAACAACCCAATCCAAAAATGGGCAGAAGACCTACATAGACATTTCTCCAAAGAAGATATACAGAGTGCCAACAAACACATGAAAGAATGCTCAACATCACTAATCATTAGAGAAATGCAAATCAAAACTACAATGAGATATCATCTCACACCAGTCAGAATGGCCATCATCAAAAAATCTGGAAACAACAAATGCTGGAGAGGGTGTGGAGAAAAGGGAACCCTCTTACACTGTTGGTGGGAATGTAAATTGATACAGCCACTGTGGAGAACAGTATGGAGGTTCCTTAAAAAGCTACAAATAGAACTACCATATGACCCAGCAATCCCACTACTGGGCATATACCCTGAGAAAACCATAATTCAAAAAGAGTCATGTACCAAAATGTTCATTGCAGCTCTATTTACAATAGCCCAGAGATGGAAACAACCTAAGTGTCCATCATCGGATGAATGGATAAAGAAGATGTGGCACATATATACAATGGAATATTACTCAGCCATAAAAAGAGACGAAATTGAGCTATTTGTAATGAGGTGGATAGACCTAGAGTCTGTCATACAGAGTGAAGTAAGTCAGAAAGAGAGAGACAAATACCGTATGCTAACACATATATATGGAATTAAAAAAAAAAATGTCATGAAAAACCTAGGGGTGAAACAGGAATAAAGACACAGACGTACTAGAGAATGGACTTGAGGCTATGGGGAGGGGGAAGGGTAAACGGTGACAAAGCGATAAAGAGGCATGGACATATATACACTACCAAAAGTAAGGTAGTTAGCTAGTGGGAAGCAGCCGCATAGCACAGGGAGATCAGCTCAGTGCTTTGTGACCGCCTGGAGGGGTGGGATAGGGAGGGTGGGAGGGAGGGAGACGCAAGCGGGAAGAGATATGGGAATATATGTATATATATAACTGAATCATTTTGTTGTGAAGCTGAAACTAACATACCATTGTAAAGCAATTATACTCCAATAAAAAAAAAAAAAAATACTAACCACATGATTCATCTTTAGGTTTGAGAACCATTGTTAGGGGCAATTGCCTCATTTAACATATGGAAAACACAGTAGCACAGAGACTGGAACAAAGTAGCTATTTCTTAGTTCTTTTCTCCTAATATGGTTTATCAGAATTGTTCTGCCATCCCATGTAGGGTGGGGGAAAGAATGAGAGGGATTGCAGGTGGGAACCAGACATATGGTTAATATGCAGTGAAGTAAAAGTGGTAGAAGCACAAAGAGAATGCAGTGGCATTTGTGATGGTGGAGGGAGGTGGGAGTTCACACATACAATCAACCCAAAACACTTCTCATCAAAGCTAACCTTCCCAATGGCCATGCCTACATAAATATAACCACAGACTCAGATAGAAATTTACCTCTTTGTTCTCTTAAGTCTTCCCTGGATGTTAATTTTAACCTAATTTCCCCTATATCAAAATAGGATCAGGGGTTTGAAGAAACCTATCGCTCTCCATACATGCCTCATAATGTCCCATGTTGCCTTTGAGTTTGTGGTAGACAATACATTTCATAATCTGTAGTCACTTTTAAGATACAAACATTTCTAGGTTTCTTGCTCTACAGGGAGGAATGTGAGAAAACTGATAAGTTCTTTTCCCAACACTGATGAAGAACACAAGTAGAAGTGTTACCAAGCAAAGGGCTTGCTACCTGACATGCATAGAAACCAATACTATGCACCAGCTTTTGAGAAAAGAAAAAGCTTTATTGCTAGGTCAACCAGCAAGGAAACAGGAGGCACAGCTCAGATCTGTCTCCCAGATCTGGGGTTCAGTCAAACTTTTCTGAGTTAGGGGAGGAGGAGTGGTATGTGGAAGCGCTGGTGGGGCAGGTTTCCACTGGAGGCCTTTGGAACTTGGCTCTTTAGGGTAAGGTATGGTGAAGGGGCTTCAGCACTGGATCTTCCTGGACAGCGGACCCTTCGCCTCTGAAAGGGTTCCAGCTTGTTCCGGTCATGTCCCAGTCCTTTGGCCCTGGGGGTTTAGACACGCTGGTTCCATGTGTTGTTTGAGGTAAAATTTTTCTCTTCTGTGTATGCTTTGGCTGCATGACTGGTGGTTTTGTTCTGTTGTCTCTGAAAAACAACTCAGTATCTTGTTAGAAACAGGCCAGTTAGGGGCTGGTTCTGAGGTTACAAAAGGACCTCTGGTCTTAAAATGGATTTAATTAGCTGAAGTAGCTCACCCCGGGAATGGCCCTCTTTCTATCCCAGTATGAGGGCACTTTCCTGCCTCGCACATGAAAAGACTGTTGGGATACTCCCTGAGACAGCATTTCCTTGGCTAAGTTGGTATCACTGTTTTCTTCTGAGTGAGTTTTAGTTAGATACATGTATCCCTAAAATAATGGAATAAGAGGCCTCTAGGGTGAAAAATCTTTCTTTGTACAATTCTCCAAATTGACACCTAATGAGATACATATTTCTCCTATAGAAGCAAATCATCAGTTTTAGAACAAGCATCCTGGTTATGCAACCTCCCTCAACTGTACAAGGGACTGTGTCTCCAAGGCAGGTAGCTAAGAGTCAGAGGCCAGGATGCCCATAAACTCTCCTGCCTTCCTGACTAGATGAAAGTTTGTTAAAGCAACTTTTAGCAATTGACTCAAGAAGGAAAGAAAGCATGATCATAGAAGAACTTGAAAAGGTTATGAATGCTCTACCCCTTAAAAAGGCATCAAACATCAGGTTTTAAGTGGATGTTCTTCCAAACATCCAAAGATTAGGAAAACTTTATATTATATATACAGGGCATAGAAAAGATAGAGTCTTAACCTATTCTCAAGGCTAGCGTAATCCTCTAGTTTCATAACACCTATGTATGTAGATATAAAAGTCCTAAAGAAGATATTAATAAATTTTATATATCAGGCTTCCCTGGTGGCACAGTGGTTGAGAGTCCACCTGCCGATGCAGGGGACACGGGTTCGTGCCCCGGTCCGGGAAGATCCCACATGCCACGGAGCGGCTGGACCCATGAGCCATGGCCACTGAGCCTGCGCGTCCGGAACCTGTGCTCCACAACGGGAGAGGCCGTAACAGTGAGAGGCCCGCGTACCGCAAATAAATAAATAAATAAATAAATAAATTTAATATATCACTTTATTAAAAAGAACAATACACTCTGACAAAGTAAGGTCTTTCCAAACAGTGGAAAGCTGATTCACCTTTGCTCATTAGCAAGCCTGTCAGTACAATTCACTATATTAATATAGTAAATTAATGTATATATAGGTATATATAATATATTCTTATATAATCATATCAGTATATGCTACAAAGGATTTGATTTTGTTAAATTTGATAAATAGTAATTATAAGCAATTATAAGCATCCTGTTTAAGGTTGAAATATTAGAAATAATCCTACTAAAATCAAGAATAAGCACAGGGCTTCCCTGGTGGTGCAGTGGTTGAGAGTCTGCCTGCCGATGCAGGGGACACAGGTTCGTGCCCCGGTCCGGGAAGATCCCACATGCCGCGAAGTGGCTAGGCCCGTGACCCATGGCCGCTGAGCCTGCGCGTCTGGGACCTGTGCTCCACAACAGGAGAGGCCACAGCAGTGAGAGGGCCGCATACCACAAAAAAAAAAAAAAAAGTACAAATAGTGAACATAAGAAATTATTCTCTGCTTCTTGAGTATTCAGGGAAATACATACTAAAGCAGCCATAAAATTTTATTTATTTTCCTAAGATTAACAAACATTTAAAAGATTGGTAACTGGAAGTTGTGGAGAGGATGCAAGGAAACATGCATTATTATATACTGTTGATGGGAGTAAAAATTGGTAAAGCCCTTTTAAAAGGTAATTATTAGTCTTTGCAAAACTTTATAAATGAACAAATACTTAGACCCAGCAATTCCACTTCTAAGATTCTAATCTAAATAAATATTCTCATATGTACTAAAAAAAAAATGTCCACTGCAGCACCGTTTGTAAGAAAAAAAATTTTGAAGGAAAAATACTGTGTTCATAGGGAGTATTGAAAAAATTATGCTATAGTCATAAAATGGACTAGATGTGCATGTATCAACATGGATAAATCTCAGATACATATACTTAAGTGAAAATGTATAAAACACACAATTTTGTATGCAATGTAGTTTCTTTCTTTTACAGTATAGATGTGTGTGTACATAATGTATACGTATATACATATATATTTATATATGTGCTTTTACATATATATATGATTTCTTTCTTTTATAATATAGATGTGTGTGTGTATGTGTATTGAGAGCAAAGAGAACAGAGAGGGGCTTTGACATTACATCCTAAATGCTTCTTTATTGTTTGATACTTTTACAAATGAGGAAAATTAATAACATGTAAGAAGTACTAGTTAAAGTCACATATGTGACTTTAGTTATCATGTATTCCCTTTCTCCTACTGTATAACAACTGAGGTCTAGTGAAAGACCTTGGACTTGGACCCAGTTCATGAATGGGAATTGTGTGGGAACAGAGACCATACGGGCCTTTTTCACACAGCAGATGCTCAGTAAACACCTGGGTTAGAATCCCAGCTATGTTAGGGGACCTGCGGCTTTCAAGTGCTTGTTATCTGCCAGACAGTATTCCTAAGTGCTTTATATACTCTTGGTCATACCTATGTTCCTGCTGAATAAGCCAGTGTCCAGGGCTGGTATCACACAAGGAGAGAGCAACAAAGAGCTAACAAGACAAATCTAGTTCCATGGTCTCAACCACTGCCTTATACTGCTGCCTGCTGAGAAGGTTACACTCACACATGATCATTGCTACCATACCTAGATTTCATCCTAACTCAGATTGGGCAGGAGGAACAGGAAAGGCAACTTTATAACAATTTCTTGGTTAGCCTGCTCCCTCTGAGGAATGGTGTGTTTCTGTCCCTGAGCCCTGAAAGAGGCCCAAGGCCCGGTGGCTGGGACAGATGGCTTCAACTGGCTTTGGACTTTAAGCAGGTGAGAATTCTATATACAGGATAGGCTGCTACAATGAATCCCTCTGGGTTTATGGAAAAGCCTTCACTTCCTTGCTACTTCCTGACAAAGTAGCAACCAGGCCCAGAGATTACAGAGGAAACCAGTTATTTTTATTACTTCATCTGTACTTTCTAATTATCAATTAAATGCAATGCATGTGAGAGAAAACTAATGACAGTAAACATTTTTTGAGTGTTTACTGTCCATACATTATTATTTTTAAAACTTAAAACTATTATCACATTATTTCACAAAAAGATCCTATCGGGCTTCCCTGGTGGCACAGTGGTTGAGAGTCCGCCTGCTGATGCAGGGGACCACGGGTTCGTGCCCCGGTCCGGGAAGATCCTGCATGCCGCGGAGCGGCTAGGCCCGTGAGACATGGCCGCTAAGCCTGCGTATCCGGAGCCTGTGCTCCGCAACGGGAGAAGCCACGACAGTGAGAGGCCCGCGTACTGCAAAAAAAAAAAAAAAAAGGAAAAGAAAGATCCTATCAAATGGTTGTTATTATTATCCCATTTTTACATTGAGATAATTGAATAACAAAAGAAAATCATACCAATACCAACCCAAATCCACAGTTAAATCAATTTATTGATATTTATCAAATCTACTAAATCTACCCCAAGCCCAGGCCCCTAATATCACCGAGCAAGTAGTAGCATACCAGTCCTTAGAGCATTTTCTGGTATTGTCCCCAGGACACCAGTTTGACCTCTGCTAGCAATGTGACTTTGTGTAGGTCACATAAACCTCCTGGGCTTTAACTCCCTCATTTGTGAACTGGCATAAATAATCCTGAATTTATAGGATGGTGTGAGGGTTAAATGAGACAATATTTGGACACTGCTCTAGCCTACTTCCCTTATGACCAATTAACAAAGGGATTTATTAATTTGTTCATTCACGGTAACTGGCAGTAGCCCTCCTAAGTCACACCTTTCTCACTCCTTGCCCCTAGATGGAGTTTCATTGATAATCTATGGCTTCCCAGTACCTAGCTCAGTGCTTGGCATGTAGTAGGTGCTTAATAGTAATAATGTACTACAATAATAATAAATACTATTGAGAGTCTACCACGTGCCTGCCAGTCACTGTACCAGTCACTTTATATATTTACTCACACACAAATAATCTCATGAAATCCTTCTTTATACCTATAGAAGGGTATTTGTGACAGTCTGTGTGTTGTTCACCAGGTCTTTCCAGCTCTCACGGTTAGTAACACAATTCCTGGCCCCTTGTGGTTGGGTGGGGTCGGTGACTGGTTCTGGCCAATGCGTTGTGAGCAGAAATGATAAAAATGCCCCTCCAGATCTCTTTTTCCCTCTCCCATAGCAATGGGAAATGTTCCAAATGTTCTGTCATTCTGGACGGCAGCCCGTGTGGTGTAGAGAACGCAGCCAGCAATGACAGACACGTAGCATAAGCAGGAAGCAAACTTTTGTCATTTCAGGCTACTGAGATTTGGGGGTTCTTACACCCAAATGTATAATGTAATCTATCATAACAGTATTATCATTTCAAATATATACAGGTCAGGAAATTGAGTTGCAAAAATATCCAACAGAAATATAAAGAAGCTTTCTGGGCTTCCCTGGTGGCGCAGTGGTTAAGAATCCACCTGCCAAAGCAAGGGACACAGGTTCAAGCCCTGGTCCAGGAAGATCCCACATGCCGTGGAGCAAATAAGCCTGTGGGCCACAACTACTGACCCTGTGCTCTACAGCCCGTGAGCCACAGCTACTGAGCCCGCACGCCACAACTACTGAAGCCCGCACGCCTAGAGCCAGTGCTCTGCAACAAGAGAAGCCACCACAATGAGAAGCGCACACACTGCAACAAAGAGTAGCCTCTGCTCACCACAACCGGAGAAAGCCTGTGTGCAGCAACAAAGACCCAATGCAGCCAAACATAAAATAATTAATTTAAAAAAAAAGAAATATAGAGATGCCTTCTAAGCTCACATAATTAGTTAATAATAGAATCCAGATCATAACTCATACATATCTGACTCTCAAGGCCCTTGGCCTTAACCCTTCATTTGCAGAGGTTCTCAGTGACTGTTGAATGGACATATGAATGAATAAATGAGTAAAAGTGAAATTTACTTTATAAACTTGGCTATACATATTATTTTAGTATTACACTCTGGATATAGTTCTGCATGTACCATAACTGTCTGATAGGAGCTTGGAAAAGTCAGACAGACTATTGGTGCCACAGGCAAACTGCCATCTCTGCCTAGGTCTGAATCTAAACACGGCTACTGTCAAGGAGACGATCCCTCCTTATTCTGCTTGACCTAGAGAACGAGGGAGGTGGAGGGAGAAAAGAAGAAAACAGAAGCTGTACCTGATATCTTGCCTTCTGACCTCCCCCCAGAGCAAGCCTTGACTTTGACATCCCCAGCCTGACATGGCAGGAGCTGCTTCTCAGTGGTAATGACACAATTCTACTCATGGGCATAATCCATGTGGCATGGTAACCACTGTCACAAGAAGTATGGAGAAACAGGCTCTCATTGTATTTACCCCCCCAAAATGCTGTGTTATCAAGGAATAATAGTCTTATAATACGTGCAGATAATTCACGATACCAGCAATTCACATAGGACATCAAAAATCACTTGTATTTGATAAACAATCAGAATGTAAGGCTCTTTCTGACATTGAGTAATGAGCTCAGTAAACTGTCAGATCTTATGATTGTGCTACTGGTTCAATACTGTGAAAAACTTTTTGAAAACATCTTCCAGTCATCATGTGTTTATGCTTTGACCAAGTCATACAGAAGATGTCTAATGAGTGATATTCTTTGGGGCTGAATTGTGTCCCCCAAAATTTTATGTGTTAAAGTCCTAACCCCTAGTACCTGAGAATGTGATGTTATTTGGAAATAGGGTCATCACAGATATAGTTAATCAAGTTAGGGTGAGGCCATATAGGACCAGTATGACTGGTGTTTTTATGAAAAGGAGAAATGTGGGCACAAACAGGCATATACAGAGAACACCATGTGAAAATGAAGGCAGAGACTGGGGTGATGTGTCCACAAGCTAAGGAATGCCAAATATTGCCAGCCAACCACGAGGTGAGAGAACGATATGGAACAGATTCTTCTTCATAACCATCAGGAAGAACTAACCCTGCCAACATCTTATCTCAGACTTCTACCTCCAGAACAGTGAGATGATAAATTTTTGCTATTTTAGGCCACCAGGTTGTGGTACTTTGCAATAGCAGCCCTAGGAAACTAGTACAGATATTATTATATAAAATGTCATGCCATGTTAGTTTTCTCATCATAACTGAGAAAGAAAAGGGACAGCATCTTACCAGTCCTAACACTGAAAAGACAAAACACTTATTAGAGTCTTTCATCTCGAAAATACCATGTACACTTCCAAGGACAGCTCTATACACATCAATTGCAAACATTCTTTAATTTACTCAAATTGCTGCCTTTATCATAAGGAAAACACAGCTGGCACCCTCAGAAACTATGATAGAGTGAAAGTAATTGGGTAAAGAGTTCTAAGTAATGGATTCGATTTTTTCATGTCCCTTTTTAAACAGAAATTTGCATCTTAGTTAAGATTTCTATGCTTATCAAGCATGTCTTTAAATTAGACACAAAATTCTAAGGAAAAAGGAAAAGGAAAGATGTTTTTGTTACCTTCAAGACAGATGTGGGAAATAAAGAGAAACATTTTGTACAGATTACCCAGGATTGCTTACCCTTCTGTCCTTTTCAAACCAAGCAGAACCCTGAGGGGACTTCCAGGGTACAAAAGCCCATAGGCCTTCCCCAAGTTCCAAAGAGCAGGCTCAAGCAGTTAATGATTAGGACAATAGAGTCACAGGTCTCCTAGTTCCTCCTGAAAGGATATAGATAACAATTGATGCACATCTCTGAGCTGTTCTGCAGAAACTAAGACCCCCCACTGGTAGAGGATGGTGACTCTATGCTGACCACAAGCACTATATGTGACCCCAGACTAGCTGGAACCAGAAGGTTGATGATTGACATTTCCTAACCATCACCCTGTTACCTCACCACCAACCAATCAGAAGGTCCACCAGCTGATCATGCATCCTACAACCCTCTTCCCTAATACTGTCTTTAAAAACCCTCACCTGCAAGCCATTGGGGAGTTTGGGTCTTTTGAGCATGAGCTGCCTGCTCTCCTTGCTTGGCACCCTGCAAATAAACTTACTTTGCTGCAGATACCCACTATCAGAGTTTGGCTTTCTGCACTGTGGGCACAGAAGCCCTTGCTTGGTAACACCTTTGTGTTCAATGGAGGGGGAGTGGGGATTGCACAGGAGTAAAGTATAAGCATTCTCAAGTTTGAGAAAAGAAAAATCTAACATGTTTTAATTTATCAGATTTATTTATTTTCTAGAAACTTAACACTTTTCCAATGTAAGAGCAGAAACTACATATATATGTAGTTTATATATATATATACACACACACATATATATCTAATATGTATGTATATACTGTATTCAGTTTAAGTTAGAAAATCCAAAGGAAAGACTTACACATGTCTAGAAAACTGATTATAGTAGAGAAAGTTGGAGAAAGTGGCTTTTCTCCTGCTGCTACTGCTGTCAGGAATGTGTTTAGCCCCTTTATTCCCCCTCTCAAGCTTAATCACATTGCATGTTAGAGACTGCTCTCTGGTATTTCATTACTATAAGTGTTGAGATGACATTAACTGTACTATTTTGCCACTTCCTGGGACAAGATCAAGATTGAAGGTCCCCTGTTCCTGAATATGCAATTTTAAGTGCTAGTTCTTTACTTTTGAGTGATCCCAGACCCCTTTGAGAAGCTGATAAACATTATGGACCCACTCATGAGAAAAATGCACAAGCACAAATATGCCCAAAATTTGGGAAACAATTTCAGGGGTTTTCTGAAGCTCAAGCATGGATCCCAGGCTAAAAACCTTTACGTAAAATGTTAAACCCCCACCACGACACAGATTTCTAATTTCAGTTCATCTTTCAATACCAGCTTAAGTATCACTCCTACAGGAAGTCATCCCTTAATACTGCAGCCCATACTGATTACTCCTTTCTCCAAACTTCTACTGCATTCTTAGTATCCACCAACTTAGTCTTTTATTGATTTCTGTTTTCTTCCTCCTTAATTTTGTTACCAAAATCTTGGCTCCCTGTACACCGAGGCCAAAATGAGATATGGAAAGAGTTTTGGAGGAGAAAGGGTGGCTTTATTCTTTGCCAGGCAAAGAGGGGAACACAGCAGGCTAGCACCTCAAGAACTGTGCCCCCCTCCCTGGGGAATAGGTAGAGGTCTTATAGTCAGGGCTCCTGGTCAGGGGTATTCAATAAGGATCAAGGCAGTAACAGTCCTGCACTCTTCTTTCTTCTGCAGAGTTTCAAAAGGGTGGGGCTGCTGACAAGATTAGGGTGTGTTCAGGGTCTCAGGTGGTCAGTCTCCTAACCTTGATGGTCCCTTTAATCTTGCCTCAGGTGGTTTCCTGGCTGCTCCTCCCTTGATTTGCAACTATTCAAATCTGCCCTTTGGAACTCAGGGAAGGTCATGGAGGCTGGAGTCTTGCCTACAAGAAATGGGGGACAAAAAGGCCTCTGTGCCTGGGAGCCCCATAGAGCCCCAATAAGTTTCAATTTCTTCTTGCCAATTGGATCATAAAGTCATTGAGGAAAAACATCTTGTCTTACATATTACAGCAACTTGCCAAGACCTCAGCATACACTAAGTGCTTAACAAATGTTTATTGCATTATGACTCGCTTCCTTGACTAAGACACACCATAATTCTTCTATCATTTAGGAAATAAAGGGGCTGTAATATTGTGATATAATAAGAAATGTATATTTGGTTATCCAGGCTCCTGGCCAGAGCTCCTACAACACATGTAATTTCCTAAGTGATAAGAGTTAAAGGAGCACCTTTTGTTATAATACCTGGGTTTTGTCCCCAGTTCCTGAAATAGCTCCAGAGTGTTAAAGGTTAAAGGAGGGTCTTTTATTATTTATAACAAGCCCCCTTTCAACCACACCAGAGTTTATGTTAATGAAATGATTAAAAAAAGCCCCTAAGAATGGGGGGTGCTGGGGCTTCCCTGGTGGCACAGTGGTTAAGAATCTGCCTGCCAATGCAGGGGACAAGGGTTCAAGCCTTGGTCCAAGAAGATCCCACATGCTGCAGAGAAACTAAGCCCATGCACCACAACTATTGAGCCTTGAGCCACAACTACTGAAGCCCACGTGTCTAGAGCCTGTGCTCCGCAACAAGAGAAGCCACCACAATGAGAAGCCCGTGCACTGCAATGAAAAGTAGCCCCCACTCACCACAACTAGAGAAAGCCCATGCACAGCAACGAAGACCCAACACAGCCAAATAATTAATTAATTAAAAAGGAGGTGATCATTAATTTTTTTTTAACAAAAAATAAAAGAAAGAGACAGCACGCCCAAAGGGGAGTCACTTGTGCTAAGCCCATGTCACTAAACCAAGACATAATACCTAACCTAACTGCAGATTCAACCTCCCTCAGGAATGTAATCTTAACCAGCCTGGTCAGCACTTATGAGGCAATCCACCTCATAGACTTCTTTCATCCCCTAAAGGAAGATGACCTTGTCTGAAACAGTCCACTCTTTCTTCTTCCTCTTCTGCTTATAAAAGCCTTCCATTTGGTGTGGGTCCTCAGAACTTCTTTCTTTTTGCTACATAGGATTCTGCCTGATTCTTGAGTCCTTGAATAAAGCCAATTAGATCTTCAGATTTACTCAGTTGAATTTTTTAACAGATTCAGTGGCAGTGGTGGGATCAAAGGAGACTTATGCCAGCTTTGGGAAAATGCAAAACACAGTCATGGTAGCCATGAACCATTTTGAGTTCTCTGTTTTTCTTGCTGTTTCTGAGGTCTGGGTGTTAAGTTCCTCTCAGTTCTGAGCTTAGCTCTCTGTGTATAGCTCCCAATCTAATTGGCTTTTCACAGCTCCCCATTTCTTGGAAACCCAAATCCTTGGTTCTGTCCCAGATTCCAAAGTGGGAACTACTGGTGGCAGCTGTAGTTCCCTATTTGTTTGGAATCAGCCCACAGTCCCCATCCTTTGGGGTGTGCTGGTTCAGTTCTTTTCTCAATCCCCAGATTCCACTTTGGAAACTATTGGTGATAACTGGCCAGAGTCAGACTGGGTCTGATTTAAAAACTGGGCTGGGTCCAACTTAAAAACTGGACTGGGACCAGAACTAAACTGGGGTCAGACTAGGTTTGACTTGAGCTCAAGTGGGTCCAGTAAAGGCTATTGCTAATGGGAACATCAGAAGCCAAATAAAAAGGTGCAGAATTGGTGGGCATGGGTTGAGCATTTAAAAGCTGTTAGAGTGCTTGCCACCTAACTCTAAGACACCCCTATGTTAGGGTAAGTTGATTACAGAATGCGTTAAATTGACACTGGGTCACCTGCCAACCTCAAGAAAATTTCTGTGCAACAAGATACACTGTGAAACCATGCACAATTTCCAAACAATTGGCATATCCCTTTTAGTTATTAGTTTGGCTCCAGGTGGCCCAAAGGCTTAGCTAAAAGACATAGAATCTTCATATAGGATAGGATAGACTCCTTCCAGCATACTTGCTTATTTTATGTCTAAGAACTAGAGTCCTATAAGCCATAAATATCTATAAAACAGTACAATCTTACAGCCTAAAATTAAAAGAGCCTAGAATTAGGCAAGAACATTAATTTGTGTGCTGAGAACATAGCTTGGTAACTGTTACTTTGGGGGCCTCCAAAACTAGTGAGGCAGAAATGGGGGTTGCATCCCATTTGTGGTTGGAATGACAGGATAGAAGCATTGGTTAAGCTCCATTTGCACTTGAGGGTCCTATCAAACTGTTGCCAATCCCTCAAGGAAATAACCATGGCTATTCTGAGGAATGATTCAATTAGATAAGATTATTTAAGAAATGGATTTGAAAGTAAAGTTTCTCAAATTAAGCAAGCAGAATGGGATACCTATTTTAATTGGTATGCAGAAAACTCCAAAAGTTTTCAGAATTCCAAAATAGCTTCATTAAAAGATTCAATGCAGGAGGAAGTTCAAGATGGCATAGGAGTAAGATGCAGAATACACCTTTCTCCCCACAAATAGATCAAAAATAGACCTACATGTGGAACTACTCCTACAGAACACCTACCGAACGCTGGTAGAAGACCTCAGACTTCACAAAAGGCAAGAAAATCCCCAAGTACCTGGCCGTGTGGCTGACAGAGTCTTGGTGCTCTGGCCACTGTCAGGCCTGGCCTCCGAGGTGGGAGAGCAGGGCTCAGAACACTGGGCCACCAGAGACCTCCCGACCCCACATTATATCAATCGACGAGAGCTCTCCCAGAAATCTCCGTCTCAATGCTAAGACCCAGCTCCACTCAATGACCAGCAAGCTCCAGTGCTGGACACCCCATGACAAACAACTAGCAAGACAGGAACACAACCCCACCCATTAGCAGAGAGGCTGCCTAAAATCATAATAAGTTCATAGACACCCCAAAACACACCACCGGATGTGGTCCTGCCCACCAGAAAGACAAGATTCAGACTCATCCACCAGAACACAGGCACCAGGCCCCTCGACCAGGAAGCCTACACAACCCACTGAACCAACCCTAGCCACAGAGGGCAGACACCAAAAACAACAGGAACTACAAACCTGCAGCCTGCGGAAAGGAGACCCCAAAGTAAGTCAAGCAAAATGAGAAGACAGAGAAATATGCAGCAGATGAAGGTAAAAATCCACCAGACCAAACAAATGAAGAGGAAATAGGCAGTCTACCTGAAAAGGAATTCAGAATAATGATAGTAATGATGATCCAAAATCTTGGAAATAGAATGGAGAAAATACAAGAAACGTTTAACAAGGACCTAGAAAAACTAAAAAGCAAACGAACAGTGATGAACAACACAAAAAAAGAAATTAAAAATTCTCTAGAAAGAATCAATAGCAGAACAATGGAGGCAGAAGAACAGATAAGTGACCTGGAAGATAAAACAGGGGAAATAACTATCGCAGAGCAGAATAAAGAAAAAAGAATGAAAAGAATTCAGGGCAGTCTCAGAGACCTCTGGAGCAACATTAAACGCACCAACATTCAAATTATAGGGGTCCCAGAAGAAGAGAAAAAGAAACAAACTGAGAAAATATTTGAAGAGATTATACTTCAAAACTTCCCTAACATGGGAAAGGAAATAGTCAAGTACAGGAAGCTCAGAGAGTCCCATACAGGATAAATCCAAGGAGAAACATGCCAAGACACATATTAATCAACTTACCAAAAACTAAATACAAAGAAAAAATATTAAAAGCAGCAAGGGAAAAGCAACAAATAACACACAAGGGAATCGTCATAAGGTTAACAGCTGATGTTTCAGCAGAAACTCTGCAAGCCAGAAGGGAGTGGCAGGACATATTTAAAGTGATGAAAGGAAAAAACCTACACCAAGATTACTCTACCCAACAAGGATCTCATTCAGATTCGATGGAGAAATTAAAAACCTTACAGACAAGCAAAAGGTAACAGAATTGAGCACCAGCAAACCAGCTTTACAACAAATGCTAAAGGAACTTCTCTAGGCAGGAAACACAAGAGAAAGAAAAGACCTACAATAACAAACCCAAAACAATTAAGAAAATGGTAATAGGAACATACATATTGATAATTACCTTAAACGGAAATGGATTAAATGCTCCAACCAAAAGGCATAGACTGGCTGAATGGATACAAAAACAGACCCATATATATGCTCTCTACAAGAGGCCCACCTCAGACCTAGGGACACATACACACTGAAAGTGAGGATATAGAAAAAGATATTCCATGGAAATGGGAATCAAAAGAAAACTGGAGTAGCAATTCTCATATCAGAAAAAATAGTCTTTAAAATAAAGACTATTACAAGAGACAGAGAAGGACACAACATAATGATCAACGAATCAATCAAAGAGAAGATAACAACTGTAAATATTTCTGCATCCAACATAGGAGCGCCCCAATACATAAGGCAAATGCTAACAGCCATGAAGGGAAAATCGACAATAACAAAATCATAGTAGGGGACTTTAACACCCCATTTTCACCAATGGACAGATCATCCAAAATGAAAATAAATAAGTAAACACAAGCTTTACAGGACACATTAAGCAAGATGGACTTAATTGATATTTTTAGGACACTCTATCCAAAAAGGACCGACTACACTTTCTTCTCAAGTCCTCATGGAACATTCTCCAGGATAGATCGTATCTGGGGTCACAAATCAAGCCTTGGTAAATTTAAGAAAATTGAAATTGTATCAAGTATCTTTTCTGACCACAATGCTATGAGACTAGATATCAATTACAGGAAAATAACAGTAAAACAACACAAACACATGGAAACTAAACAATATGCTACTAAATAACCAAGAGATCACTGAAGAAATCAAAGAGGAAGTCAAAAAATACCTAGAAACAAATGACAATAAAAACAAGATGATCCAAAACCTATGGGATGCAGCAAAAGCTGTTCTAAGAGGGAAGTTTATAGCAATACAATCCTACCTCAAGAAACAAGAAACATCTCAAGTAAACAAGCTAACCTTAAACCTAAAGCAATTAGAGAAGAACAAAAATAACCCAAAGTTAGCAGAAGGAAAGAAGTCATAAAGATCAGATCAGAAATAAATGGAAAAGAAATGAAGAAAACGATAGCAAAGACCAGTAAAACTAAAAGCTGGTTCTTTTAGAAGATAAACAAAATGGATAAACCATTAGCCAGACTCATCAAGAAAAAAAGGGAGAAGACTCAAATCAACAGAATTAGAAATGAAAAAGGAGAAGTAACAACTTACACCGCAGAAATACAAAGGATCATGAGAGATTACTACAAGCAACTATATGCCAAAAAAATGGACAACCTTTTAAGAAGAAATGGACAAATTCTTAGAAAAACAAAACCTTCTGATACTGAACGAGGAAGAAACAGAAAATATAAACAGACCAATCACAAGCACTGAAATTGAGACTGGGATTAAAAATCTTCCAACAAACAGAAGCCCAGGACCAGATGGCTTCACAGGCGAATTCTATCAAACATTTAGAGAAGAGCTAACACCTATCCTTCTCAAACACTTCCAAAATATAGCAGAGGGAGGAACACTCCCAAACTCATTCTACGAGGCCACCATCACCCTAATACCAAAAACAGTCAAAGATGTCACAAAAAAAAGAAAACTACAGGCCAATATCACTGATGAACATACATGCAAAAATTCTCAACAAAATACTAGCAAACAGAATCCAACAACACATTAAAAGGATCATACACCATGATCAAGTGGGATGTATCCCAGGAATGCAAGGATTCTTCAATATACGCAAATCAATCAGTGTGATACACCATATTAACAAACTGAAGGATAAAAACCATATGATCGTCTCAATAGATGCAGAAAAAGTTTTGACAAAATTCACTACACATTTATGATAAAAACCCTCCAGAAAGTAGGCATAGAGGGAACTTACCTCAACATTAATAATGGCCATATATGACAAATCCACAGCCAACGTCGTTCTCAATGGTGAAAAGATGAAACTATTTCCACTAAGGTCAGGAACAAGACAAGGTTGCCCACTCTTATCACTATTATTCAATATAGTTTTGGAAGTTTTAGCCAGAGCAATCAGAGATGAAAAAGAAGTAAAAGGAATCCAAATCAGAAAAGAAGGAGTAAAACTGTCACTGTTTGAAGATGACATGACACTATACACAGAGAATCCTAAACATGCTACCAGAAAACTACTGGAGCTAATCAATGAACTTGGTAAAGTAGCAGGATACAAAATTAATGCCCAGAAACCTCTTGCATTCCTATACACCAGTGATGAAAAATCTGAAAGGGAAATTAAGGAAACACTCCTATTTACCACTGCAACAAAAAGAATAAAATACCTAGGAATAAACCTACCTAAGGAGACCAAAGACCTGTATGCAGAAAACTATAAGACTCTGAGAAAGAAATTGAAGATGAAAGAAACAAATGGAGAGATATACCATGTTCTTGGATTGGAAGAATCAACATTGTGAAAATGACTCTACTACCCAAAGCAATCTACAGATTCAGTGCAATCCCTGTCAGACTACCAATGGCATTTTTCACAGAACTAGAACAAAAAATTTCACAATTTGTATACAAACACAAAAGATCCCGAATAGCCAAAGCAATCTAGAGAAAGAAAAACGGAGATGGAGGAATTAGGCTCCCTGACTTCAGACTATACTACAAAGCTACAGTAATCAAGACAGTATGGTATTGGCGCAAAAACAAATATAGATCAATGGAACAGGATAGAAAGACCAGAGAAATATCCATGCACATATCATCACGTTATCTTTGATAAAGGAGGCAAGAATATACAATGGAGAAAAGACAGCCTCTTCAATAAATGATGCTGGAAAAACTGGACAGCTACATGTAAATGAATGAAATTAGAATACTCCCTAACACCATACACAATAATAAACTCAAAATGGATTAAAGACTTAAATGTAAGGCCAGACACTATAAAACTCTTAGAGGAAAACATAGGCAGAACACTCTATGACATAAATCACAGCAAGATCCTTTTTGACCCACCTCCTAGGGAAATGGAAATAAAAACCAAAATAAACAAATGGGACCTAATGAAACTTCAAAGCTTTTGCACAGCAAAGGAAACCATAAACAAGATGAAAAGACAACCCTCAGAATGGGAGAAAATATTTGCAAACAAAGCAACTGACAAAGGATTAATCTCCAAAATTTATAAGTAGCTTATTTAGCTCAATATCAAAAAAACAACCCAATCCAAAAACGCACAGAAGACCTAAATAGACATTTCTCCACAGAAGATATACAGATTGCCAATAAACACATGAAAGGATGCTCAACATCACTAATCATTAGAGAAATGCAAATCAAAACTACCTTGAGGGGCTTCCCTGGTGGCGCAGTGGTTGAGAGTCCGCCTGCCAATGCAGGGGACACGGGTTCGTGTCCCGGTCCGGGAGGATCCCACGTGCCGCGGAGCGGCTGGGCCCGTGAGCCATGGCCGCTGAGCCTGCGCGTCTGGAGCCTGTGCTCCGCAAGGGGAGAGGCCACAACAGTGAGAGGCCCGCATACCGCAAAAAAAAACTACCTTGAGGTATCACCTCACACCAGTCAGAATGGCCATCATCAAGAAATCTACAAATAGGGCTTCCCTGGTGGCACAGTGGTTGAGGGTCCGCCTGCCGTTGCAGGGGACGTGGGTTCGTGCCCCAGTCTGGGAGGATCCTGCATGCCGCGGAACACCTGGGCCCGTGAGCCATGGCTGCTGAGCCTGCGCGTGCAGAGCCTGTGCTCCGCAACGGGAGAGGCCGCAGCGGTGAGAGCCCCGCGTACCGAAAAAAAAAAAAATTCTACAAACAATAAATTTTGGGGCTTCCCTGGTGGCGCAGTGGTTGAGAGTACGCCTGCTGATGCAGGGGACACGGGTTCGTGCCCTGGTCCGGGAAGATCCCACATGCCGCGGAGCGGCTAGGCCCGTGAGCCATGGCCCCTGAGCCTGTGCGTCCGGAACCTGTGCTGTGCAACGGGAGAGGCCACAACAGTGAGAGGCCCGCATACTGCAAAAAAATTAATAAATAAAAGTAAATGCTGGAGGGGGTGTGGAGAAGAGGGAACCCTCTTGCGCTGTTGGTGGGAATGTAAATTGATACAGCCACTGTGGAGAACAGTATGGAGGCTCCTTAAAAAACTAATAATAGTACTATGATATGACCCAGCAATCCCACTACTGGGCATATACCCTGAGAAAACCATAATTCAAAAAGAGTCATGTACCACAATGTTCATTGCAGCACTATTTACAGTAGCCAGGACATGGAAGCCACCTAAGTTTCCATTGACATATGAATGGATAAAGAATATGTGGCACATATATATGATGAAATATTACTCAGCCATAAAAGGAAACGAAATTGAGTTATTTATAGTGAGGTGGATGGACCTAGATACTGTCATACAGAGTGAAGGAAGTCAGAAAGAGAAAAACAAATACCATATGCTAACACATGTATATGGAATCTAAAAAAAAAATGGTTCTGAAGAACATAGGGGCAGGACAGGAATAAAGACACAGATATAGAGAATGAAATTGAGGACACGGGGAGGGGGAAGGGTAAGCTGGGAGTGACAGAGTGGCAGTGCCACATATACAGTACCAAATGTAAAATAGATAGCTAGTGGGAAGCAGCTGCATAGCACAGGGAGATCAGCTTGGTGCTTTGTGACCACCTAGAGGGGTGGGATAGGGAGGGTGGGAGGGAGACACAAGAGGGAGGGGATATGGGGATTTATGTGTAGTATGGCTGATTCACTTTGTTATATAGCAGAAACTAACACAACATTTTAAAGCAATTATACTCCGATAAGGATGTTAAAAAAAAAAAAACATTCATTGCAAAAGCTAATGAAAAATTAGACACAAGAGGTACCTAAAAAAGTGAGACTGACATAACTCGTACTGCTTCCCTATGTCCTCCTTTGAGTATTCATTCTAGTTACCTCCTGTCTGAATTGCCTTTGCAGGAGCATAAACAAAGTCCACCAAGTTAATGACTTTACAGACATCTCCATATCTGCACTCAAAGGAGGGCCCCCATATGAGTTCCTCCCAAATTTGATGGGACCCTGTGGGATTTTATGGTAAACTGCAATGTTATTCTCCTAAACAGGCAAGGGAAAACTAAAATTAAAATTAAAGGGAAACCTTGACAATTTCTGGTAGATACCAGAGCTGCAGATGTGAACCCAGGAAAACTGGCAGAAGCTGACTAAGGGTGAGAATTCTTACCATAGTCAGCTCTCTTAAATGTGTAGTACCACTATAGAAAGAGGAAAATGAAATATCTTCTGCATCCATCCTCTTTGGGGATGTCTCTTGAGTCCAAGGAGTTGTTCAGTACTGCTAGGAATACTTACTGTCTGCCCCAGCTGAAACCTGACAAGATATTTTAAAGGGGTTTTTTTGGTTTGTTTTTTTTTAAGTAGCTCAGTGGTCAGAAGTTGGTCAGAAATTGGAAACTGATATTCACAGCCTGACAGGAATTTCTTTCTGTCCTCCTCCCTTTAGCTAAAATGAAACTACATACCCAGAGAAAAAGAAAAACCTTCTAAAGCCTTTATGAACGGATTTACTAAAACATTCCAAAGGCCAACAGTTTCTAAATCCAGAATATAGAAATCTTTTGATTTCCATCTTAGTTAGAACTCTTTTCCCTAATGTAAAAAAGCAAATTAAGGATAGTGTTGTTGGATGGGTGGATCAACCTACAATGTCATTTAGACTGCAACCCAATTTTTTGAGGAATTGAGAGCAACTGTCTTATCTTACAAATCTTTGCAAAACTAGAAATGCAACTCTAGAGGCAGTTCAAAGTTCACCGATTCCTTTTTACCAACTCGAAAACCTTCCCTAGTTATCTCAAAAGGCTTGTGAGTATTGTAAAAATTCTGGCCTTAGGAAACCAAAGTCTTTCTAGCAGAAACTGGCATTCTTAGCGTGTGTCTGAGACGTAAATGTTCTACAAACTTCAAGGGGTAACTCTTATCAGAAGAAAACTGAAAGCGGGAAAGGTCACTTGAAACCTAGGGTACTGAAGAATCTTTTAAAGGTTCTCTCTGAACAGGTAAACTTAATTTATTCGTTCTACCAGAAAGACAATTTAGATCAAACTTCTCTTAAAGCTAATGAGTTTTATGCCTGATTCATGGCAGTAATTTAAAAACAGAACCCATAACGTCTCTATTTACATCTGTATGTTTATTTGTATATATATTATATACGTGTGTGTGTGTGTGTGGTGTGTAGATATGTGGTATTTAACTCCACATGTTATTGCCAAAATTAACTTGTAAAAGAGCTATTTGTCTTTTAAAAAACTAAGCACTTGTACAAATTAACTATGCCCAAAACTCTCAGAAATATAGAAACAACCCAAATGTTTTTTCCAGTTCACATGATTTAAAATAATCTTTAGTAAATAGAAGCTAGTTTAAGTTTGTTGGTTTAATTAAAACAGGTTGTCTGCATTCTACCTAGGTTTACTAAAAGCCCAGTAAGTTCAAATTGTCTCTATTACAAAATTTGTAAGAAAAATAGCTTGAAATGATGGCTGACTCTGTCTAATGTCACATGAAGTTTTTGTGGGTAGTTTAACATAATTGTTAAGAATAAGTCAGATATATGTAAGTAGAATAAGAGGTTTTTAGGTGAACTTTTCAAATAGTTTCCCCAAATCTTTTTGGCAACCTGAAACCTTAAAATTTTCCTTAAATTAAATGATAGATAGTAATTAAATATCTAGATGATTTAGAAATAAGATAAAATACTGAAACATTAATTACTGAACATAGGTTTATCCATTTGGGGATTAATTTTACAGAGAAACTAAATATATTTGGGTCTGGTAGTAAACATATTTTGTGCCACACTGAGAAATTTACTGTGAGCTGATGTAGAGAACAGACCTGTGGACACAGTGGGGAAGGGGAGGGTGGGATGAACTGGGAGATTAGGTTTGATATAAATACACTACCATGCGTAAAATAGATAGTTTATGGGAACCTGCTGTATAGCACAGGGAGATCAGCTCTGTGCTCTGTGATGGCCTAGTTGGGTGGGATGGGGGTGTGGGGAGGGAGGGGATGTGTGTATGCATATGGCTGATTCGCTTCACTGTGTGGCAGAAACTAACACAACATTGTAAAGTAATTATACTCCAAAGAAAAAAAAATTACTATGAGAACACATATGTTCCTAAAAAATATATTTTCTGCTCTTTATAAGAGATTATGAAAGATTCCTTACTTTTTAAAATAATCTGCCTAGGGACTTCCCTTGCAGTCCAGTGGTTAAGACTCCACACTTCCAATGCAGGGGGTGTGGGTTTGATCCCTGGTCAGGGAACTAAGATCCCACATGCCACATGGCACAGCCAATAAATAAATAAATAAATAAATAAATAAATAAATAAATAAATAAATAAAATAATCTGCCTAGAAAACAAAGATTTTGTGTTTTGTCAAAAATAATTTTCTGTGTTGTCTTAAATTTGTTTATTTATTTATTTTTGGCTGCATTGGGTCTTCGTTGCTGTGTGCGGGCTTTCTCTAGTTGCAGTGAGCAGGGCTACTCTTCGTTGCAGTGCGTGGGCTTCTCATTACAGTGGTTTCTCTTGTTGTGAAGCATGGGCTCTAGGTGCACAGTCTTCAGTAGTTGTGGCATGCAGGCTCATTAGTTGTGTCTCGCGGGCTCTAGAACGCAGGCTTAGTAGTTGTGGCACATGGGCTTAGTTGTTCTGCGGCATGTGGGATCTTCCCAGACCAGGGCTCAAACCTGTGTCCCCCTGCATTGGCAGGCGGATTCTTAACCACTGTGCCACCAGGGAAGACCTCCATGTTGTCTTTACCAGGTGTTTGATTACTTAAGGAAGCTGAATCTTCTCTATTAAAAAAGCTAAGTTTTTTTTTTTAACAATTATTTAACTTTCTGCATTTACCTGCAAAGTCTTTGTCACTATGGTTAAATGGATAATTAAGTATTATTTCACAATGACCTATGATCCTGTTTGACCAAGGGCTTTAAAACCATTTTGATATTTTTGACACATTTCCCAAAAATCAAACTCTAAATGAATTTGGCCTTGAACTAACTTTGGGATTTTCCAGAGGGCCCTGGAATATCTCAAAAGATCTGTTATCTCTTCTTATAAAAAGGGAGATGTTAAACTCATTAGGCTTACTTGACTGTTAAATTACATGGAAAGCATTGTCAAATAAGGAGTAATGCTAAGCCTTCTTTATGTTGTATTTATATTGGTATATGTTGTATGTGTTCCAGAAATTATATGAAATTCCTGTAAATCTGATATGTCCTGGTATATTGTTATCAGTCATAATTCCAGTTATTAGCTTAAAATGTTACAGAAATAACCAGATTTCCTTGTCCATTCCATTATAATGAACTCGCATCAGGTCTTTAACAATGGGCATCTTTAAGTCTTATGTTTTTACAGAGAGTTACTGTTTTACTCTGATGCTTTGCAAAAGTGTTTCTGCAAAATTATGTCATCTTCAAGGAGATTCATGGAAAGTCTTTACAAGTACAGGTTTCTGATAACTTTAAGACCACAAAACTGAACAGGGTAAGAATTTCAACTACAAAGCTACATTAATCAAAACAGTATGATACTGGCACAAAAACAGAAATATAGATCAGTGGAACAGTATAGAAAGCCCAGAGATAAACCCATGCATCTATGGTCAATTAATCTATGACAGAGGAGGCAAGAATATACAATGGAGAAAAGACAGTCTCTTCAATAAGTGGTACTAGAAAAATGGACAGCTACATGTAAAAAAAATGAAATTAGAACATTCTCTAACACCATACACAAAAATAAACTCAAAATCGATCAAAGACCTAAATGTAAGGCTGGACTCTATAAAATTCTTAGAGGAAAACATAGGAAGAACACTCTTTGACATAAATCGCAGCGGTATCTTTTTGGATCCACCTCCTAGAGTAATGAAAATAAAACAAAAAATAAACAAATGGGACCTAATTAAACTTAAAAGCTTCTGCACAGCAAAGAAAACCATAAAACAAAAAGACAGTCTACAGAATGGAAGAAAATATTTGCAAAATGAAGGGGCCGACAGGGATTAATCTCCAAAATATATGAACAGCTCATGCAGCTCTATGTCAAAAAAACAAGCAACCCAATCCAAAAATGGGCGGAAGATCTAGACATTTCTCCAGAGAAGACATACAGATGGCCAAAAAGCACATGAAAAGATGCTCAACATGACTAATTATCACAAAAATGCAAATCAAAACTACAATGAGGTATCATCTCACACAGGTCAGAATGGCCATCATCAAAAAGTCCACAAACAATAAATGCTGGAGAGGGTGTAGAGAAAAGGGAACCCTCCTACACTGTTGGTGGAAATGTAAATTGGTGCAACCACTATGGAGAACAGTATGGAGGTTCCTTAAAAAACTAAAAATAGAGCTACCATATGATCTAGCAGTCCCACTCCTGACATGATATGAGGTGCATAATCTAAAAAGATAAATGCACCTCAATGTTCACTGCAGTACTATTTACAGTAGCCAAGACATGGGAGCAACCCAATGTCCTTCGACAGAGGAATGGATAAAGAAGATGTGGTACATATATACAATGGAACATTACTCAGTCATAAAAAAGAATGAAATAATGCCATTTGCAGCAACATGGATGGACCTATAGATTATCATACTAAGTGAAATAATTCAGACAGAGAAAGACAAATATCATATGATATCTCTCATATGTGGAATCTAATTTTTATAAATGCTACAAATGAACTTGTTTACAAAACAGAAACAGGCTTGCAGATATCAAAAACAAACCTATGGTTACCAAAGGGGAAACATGGAAGGGAGGGATAAATCAGGAGATTGGGATGAACATACACACACTATTATATATAAGATAGGTAACCAATAAGGATCTACTGTATAGCACAGGGAACTCTACTCAGTATTCTGTGATAACCTATATGAGAAAAGAATCTAAAAAAGAATGAATATATATATATATGTGTGTGTGTGTGTATAACTGAATTACTTTGCTGTACACCTGAAACTAATGCAAGATTTTAAATCAACTATACTCCAATAAAATTTAAAAAAAAACCCAACTAATGGAAAAACTGGATTCAAGCACAACAAGTATTAATTATATGGGACTAAATGAACTGCAGAGGATGACTATATTTTTTATGACTTTTTGTTTGAAAAATTGCTAGTTTCTTAATGTTTTGTTTTTCCAGATTTAAGGAAATCTTTTATCTTAAGCTATCTATGACATGCAGCAATTTGGTAAAGTATACATTTGTAAACAAAGATGAAAGATTTACTTTTTCTCCCTACCTGATCCCTCCAGAATTTGGAGACTCTTAAATATTCTTTTCATGGCAATACATGAAAAGTTATTTGCATAAGTTATTAGTTATTTGCATAATTTAATAAGAATCTGTTCTCCTTAGGACACAATTAAAAACTTTGGCCATATTCCCAAGACTTTGACTGGAATGTCATATTTGAAAGAGATGTGCATAGACTCAGATATGACAGTTTTAAGAACTAAGGTTGGTTTTACAGAGCTAATAAAACCCCTTGGAAAACTGACCTGGTACCTTGCTTACAAGGTTGCAGGGAAGCAGTCTTAAAGTTTATATGGTTAATCACTGTTTTTGCTGCACTTTCATAAATAATCAGGCCAAGTATAATACAAATAAATTAGTTTTACTGTGATTATCCTTGGAAAAAAGAAATGGGGATAATTGTAGAAGAAAAATTATGTTTGCACCTTTGTAGATATTAAATTCTAATTCTATTTTGAAGTTTTGTTATATACCTGTAGATTGGACTGGATCCCGAATTCTTTCAGTTTCCTCAAATATCTGGCTATGACTCTCCAAACTAACATTTCCAATTTTCTCCCACCTTTTCTCTTGGGATCACTAAGAACAGAGTCTGCCCTTGCAAGGGACTATACCAAGTCCTCCTTACTACCCAGATGGCAGCTACACTTCAGGGACTTGAACCTTGGAAAAAGGCTCCACCTGACATCTGGCCCTAAGCAAATGTTGGAGACCTCTAAATCAAATTGACTAGGAAGAGTAGTCAACATCGAGGTAGACTGCTTCCTCCCAAGACACTGAATCAAGACTTCATACTGGGGCATCCCTAGTGGCGCAGTGGTTAAGAATCCACCTGCCGGGCTTCTCTTGTGGCGCAGTGGTTAAGGATCTGCCTGCCAATGCAGGGGACACAGGTTCGAGCCCTGATCCAGGAAGATCCCACATGCCGCGGAGCAACTAAGCCCGTGCACCATAACTACTGAACCTGTGCTCTAGAGCCCGCGAGCCACAACTACTAAGCCCGCATGCCACAACTACTGAAGCCCACATGCCTGGAGCCCATGCTCCGCAACAAGAGAAGCCACCATAATGAGAAGCCCATGAACTGCAACGAAGAGTAGCCCCCGCTCGCCAAAACTGGAGAAAGCCCGCGTGCAGCAATGAAGACCCAACGCAGCCAAAAATAAATAAATAAATAAATAAATAAATAAATAAAAAGAATCTGCCTGCTAATGCAGGGAACATGGGTTTGAGCCCTGGTCTGGGAAGATCCCATGTGCCATGGAGCAACTAAGCCTGTTGCCACAACTACTGAGCCTGCACTCTAGAGCCCACGAGCCACAATTACTGAAGCCCACGTGATAGAGCCCGTGCTCCACAACAAGAGAAGCCACTGCAGTGAGAAGCCCTCGCACCACAATGAAGAGTAGCCCTGCTCGCCTCAACTAGAGAAAGCCCGCGCACAGCAACAAAGACCCAACACAGCCAAAAATAAAAAAATAATAATAAAAATAAATTAATTATGAAAAAAATTTTTTTAAGTTAGTTACAATATAGCTTTGTTAAAGGGGCTTCTTGCTGAGGGCAGTTTCCTGTAAAGAGCTGCTTACAGGTAGTGGAAAAGAGTTCACTGCAAACAGGTAAAACCTGTGTTTGAATCCTGACTCTACTTACTAGCTTTGTTAACGGGCAATTGAATAACCACCCTGCCCCCCTAGGTTTTTGGGGTTTTTTTTGTTTTTTTGTTTTTTTTTACCCCCTAGGTTTTTAATGCATCAAATGGAGAAGGTATAGCAGTCACTTTATAGGGACTGAATGAGACAATAAATGTAGTGCTTAGTACAGTGCAAGGTACACATGTTCAAAAAATGTTAGTTGCTATCAATCGCACTCCAACTATGACATATCCTTGTCCATAATAAAATTATTTGTATCATGGCCTTTATTGTATCATTTACACTTTACTCTCCATGGTAGAATTTTGAAGACTCCTTAGTTCCTTAATAAGCATTGGACAGCATAAGTGGTATTTTTTCAGTTCATCTTAGCCAGGTAACTTCAAAGAGATGAACAATCTCATCCATTTTCCTTTCTCTTTCTTATGAGCTTTATACTATTTTAAATTTTAATCACATTCATTATCAAGTCACTTTTTCAGAATGGCCTTCCCTTTTATCATTCTTAAGTCTTTTGGCTCCAGGAAGGCAAAGTCATGATTTTCTTATTGCCACTTATCTCCAGCACTTAGTATTGTGCCAGGCACATAGTGTATATATTTTTCAAATGAAAAATATAGATGTATCATTCTTTCCTGATTACATAAATAGCCATCTTCTCGTACAAGTCCCATATTGAATTTTTTATTTGGAAGTTATGTTTTTTTGGTTTTTGATTTTGGGTTTCTAGGAAGTCTAGTTTGTGCTTTACTTGAAAACTTAAGAGTTCTAATCATTGCTTTGTTCAAGTTGTTCTCTATCTCATCTATCTATTTCTTTAGAGACCTATTCAGATTGTTCCCTTTGTTTATCTCTTTTTACTATTAAGCCTGCTTAGATGTGCTGCAATTTTTCTTCATCTGCCCATTGGGACTTTGGGAACTTTGGTGTGGCTGACACCTTAAGTGAGGATGGTCGCAAGAGGTGGAAGGTCCTGTGGGCTGGCACTGTATTCACAAGAAGGTTGTCAGTCCTCTTTCAAGGCATCAGAATGAAACTACTCTGCCATTCTCTCTCCCACCTCAAGGTAGAGAGGATGATCCCACCCACCGTTCAGTTCCTCTTCCATTTCCTGGACCATGACCAGTTGACCCTCCCCTGGAAAGTCAAAGATCCTTAAGGCCAGCTCTCTCCAGGATACCAATAGGGAGCATGCTGTGCTGATCTCAAGGCTCTCATTGGACCCAGAGGGAAGAAAGCCCTGTAACAATCTCTAGTGGGCACCTTCTGGACCCTGATAGCTGCTAGGCTCAGGGTAATTGGAGAAGACAGAGTTAGAGGTCAACTCCAATTTCACAGAGTGACATTTTTTGATCTCTTAACCAAATTCTGAATATTAACCATATTTTGCAGCTTATTATGACTGCAAACCTCTCCAAAATTAATTATTCTCACTTATTTAGTTATCTTGAGAACAAGGGAAAAGAAAACTGTATAAGCTGGAAAAAAGAGCATAAGAGAGAAACCTTGTAAATTGCCTTTTTATTTTTCTCACTAGACACAAATTACTGCATCTTGGCCAGCTGGCTGTCGATGCTCTTGAGGACAGGAGCTTCTCTTCAGAGTCTAAGTATTTAGCACGTGTATGATGCAATTGGTCATATTTATGCAGTTGACCAGTAGTTTTCAAAATTCGTTTTTAGCCTAAAAGGCTTTTGTTCAAACAAAACTTAGTGGGAAATCTCAGTTAGTAAAAGAGAAGAACTACTCTGGCTGAAATGAGCATAAAGTACCCAGAAAACTCCTGTTTGGGTGTCTCTGGGCACTGAGAGGGCTTCCCAGAAACCCTTTTATTCTGGGGGTCACAACACTGCAGTAGACAAATAAGGCTCTTAAATGATTGTCATACTTATTTCAGCTACAATTACTTTCAATATCAAACCCATCTGCTGAACCACTGGATTCAATGAACTCATCAATATTTAGATGGATAAGTAAATGAATGGGTCATTACTTTTATGAGCAGTTTAATCTAGTCATTAAATCAAAATGATAAAAAGCCAGAAGATTGAATGTAAAGCTGGGCAACAATTTCAAAAGAAATTTAATCAATTATTATATATTTAATGTATAATTTTTAAAGAAATTTAATCAATTATTAGAACTTAACTAACCAGAATCCTTAACAAACTGAATTTTTCCCACATTTATTCATTAGTAAAGATGTAGATGGTAAGGAGATGCTAAAATCAGTCAAAATCAGTATTTATGTGTTATGCTGTCTATCCAACACAGCTCTTAGCACTATGAAGGATACAAAGATGTATAAAACATGGCTCTTAGAGTTAAGCTTTATACATATATAAGCTTTTACAATTTACCTGGGAAGACAAAACCCACATATATGGAATTATCTGGAAAGAACTGTGTTAAATTCTATGTAATTAACTTTTTCAAGTAGGTAATTTAATTATTTTAGGGCTATTCTTTGTAATCCAAGCACCATTAAGTAAATAGATTTTCAATGTAAGTTCTTAGAATATAGTCCGGAGTCAGTTAAGATTGAGTTCAATATATTATGGTTTTTTAGTAATATAACTGTACCACAAAGCATAAGTTTTAGAGTAATAGACTTGGGTCATTATTTAATCCACAAACATCAAAGTTCACATCAGTTAAGAATTTTAGGCAAAAGTGATAGACCAAGCCAAATCATAGGCACCACACCTAGAAGGTTTTACAATCAACTCTTATCAAACCTTCAAAGAAAGAATAATTCCTACTGTAAACAAATTCATGGCATTAAAAAAAGGAGATGTTCCTGAACTAATTTTATGAGACTAGAATGATACTGATACCAAAACGACTCCTGGACAAAATAATTTTAGGCAAACCTCACTTACGAAATGAGGTGTTAATATACCAAGTTAAATATTGTAGTATTTAACTAATCTTGCAATATCATGATCAAGTAGAGATTACCCCCAGGAATATAAGATAGCTCATCCTTAGAAATTCTATCAATGGGTTCTAGGTAAAGATGATGGATTAAACAAATGCATTTACTTTTATTATCTCTCAAGATCCCAGTAAAATGAGAGTAAAGAGGTTTTTTGATTTGTTTGCTTACTTATTGGGTTTTTCTTTCTTTTTTTAAAAATGTAATTACTCAGATAAGAACTGAAGGGGAGATACAACAATAAAATTATGGAAATTGGGAAGCAGATAGACAAGCAGTAACTAACTTAGCATACTGGAGAAAGGTGAGCTTTAAGCAAACAGGAGAAAGCTGCGAGGCAACTAGATGTATATAATAGAACTGCCAAAAGCCTTCAAATCTGGGGCATCAGCAACCTCTGAAGATAGGCTGAAAGTGAAACTGAGAACCAAAAGATTATTTACGAATCCATTTAAGAAGAACCCTCCTCATATGGCACATATACACAATGGAATATTACTCAGCCAGGAAAAGGAACAATATTGAGTTATTTGTAGTGAGGTGGATGGACCTACAGTCTGTCATACAGAGTGAAGTAAGTCAGAAAGAGAAATACAAAGTGCTAATGCATATATATGGAATCTAAAAAAATGGTACTGATAAACCTAGTGGCAGGGCAAGAATATAGATGCAGACATAGAGAACAGACTTGAGGACACAGTGGTGGAAGGGGAAGCTGGGACGAAGTGAGAGACTAGCGTTGACATATATACACTACCAAATGTAAAATAGATAGCTAGTGGGAAGCTGCTGCATAGCACAGGGGAGATCAGCTCAGTGCTTTTTGATGACCTAGAGGGGTGGGATAGGGAGGCATGGGGGAAAGCTCAAGGGGGAGGGGATATTGGGATATATGTATACATATAACTAATTCACTTTGTTGTACAGCAGAAACTAACACAACATTGTAAAGCAATTATACTCCAATAAAGACGTAAAAAAAATAAAAAGAAGAACCCTCTTCAATCACACAACAAGATTACTTCCCGACTTCCCCCAAAACTGGGCAGGAGACTGAAAGCTTACTCTCTCTAGAGAGAAAAGATGGTTTCTGGGCTGAGGAACACTGGACAGAGTGAGGGCGGGGTTATAGTAAGGGAAAAAAGATGATTAACTAAAGGTTTATATATTCAATGTTGAGATTTCTAGCCCTTTTTTTTCTCATTTGGGCCTAGAATGTTAGTGGACAAGCCTTTATTCTTCAGGTAGGAGACGGAAGCATCCTTTTCTGCAGAATTTGACTAGCCCCAAGAGGAAAGACCTGAAAATATTGATTTTGACATTCCTTAATGAAATCTGATGACTGTAGAGTGAACCAACATTTGACAAGACACACACACACTCTCAGAGCTTCTAGGCAGCCATTTTTAAATATACAATTCCATGGTTTTTAGTATATTCACAGCTTTATGCCACCACAACCACTGTTTGCAGAACATTTTCTTCACCCCAGAAGGAAGCCCTGTACTCATTAGCAGTCACTCCCCATTGTCCCTCCCCCAAACTGGCAACCACTAATCTACTCTTTGTCATTATGAATTTGCCTGTTCTAGGCATTTCAAATGAATGGAATCATACAAATTTTAAAAATTCTTTCACTTAGCATACTGTTTTCAAAGTTCATCCAGTATTTCTTTCATTTTTATGGCTGAATAATATTCCATTGTATGGGTATACCACATTTACTTACCCATTCATCAGTTGATGAAGATTTGGGTTGTTTGGCTATTGTGAATAATGCATTATTATGAATAATGGTATGAACATTTGTGTACAAGTTTTTTTGTGGGCATATGTTTTCAATTATCTTGAGTATATATTCAAGAGAGTGGGACCCAGGTAAAATACAAAGTCTCAGGATTCAGAGGGGCTTTGGAGTTTTCCATGTCCACACTAGAATCCAGAAAATATTGGAACAAAATCTTCAAAGTTCTGAGAAAAAAAGTTTTTCAGTCTTCAGTCAGGTTATTGGTTGGTGTGAGAGTAGCATGTAGACATTTTTAGACAAGCATGTTTTAAAATATAAATTACCTCCCAAGCACCCTTTCTCAAGAAGTTACTGGAAAACGTGCTCTACCAAAGTGAGGGGATAAAACAAGAAAAGTGAAGATGGGAAAAGGAAATAGGATATCCAACCAAAAGGACAAGCCAGGGAAATCCCCATACTGAGGATGAAGAGAGATTCCAAGATGACACCTGTGTCCCAGGCAAAGAGAACACCCAGCAGAGACTGGGGCAAGTCCAAAGGCTCCAGGAGACATCTCTTCAAGAAAACAGAATATCTGCCATATCAGAATATATTGAGAAGAAACTGAGGTTAAATTAGTGACAAATATATAGAAACTAAGCAAATAAAATAAGGTAATTACGAGCTCTGGGGAATAAATACCAGTTTCTCTGGTGGAACTCTAACTGATACAGATTTTGGTAACTATAATCCTTGTAGAGGAACAGAATCATAAGAATGAATTGCCTAAATTGGTTCAGAGTTTTCTGGAATTGGGTCTCTAATTTGATTCGATTTAAAATATTAAAGGGTATCCAGTAGTAAAGAGGGCATTCATAGTCCACAGGGTGAAATGTCAATAAAGATATGCAAAATATCACCATTGACTACTCCTAAGCAAATACCTATAAAAGTTGAGGTTCTAGGTGACTATGTACTTGATAACTTAGAACATTTTAGTCAGACTAAGGAGTATAATGAGATTCACTGGTTGCTCCTAACTGCACTAGAGAAAATGGGCAAAGAAAAGTGTGAGCTCAGGGCTTCAAAATCCCACCTCAAGCTCTGCTTAAATGACCTGAAAATCTCTATATCTGATCTGCAAACAAAACAAAACAAAACACCTTATTTCCTTTGCTGCAAGACTTAGATTTCTGAAAACTAAACCCAGAGTTTCATCCTGAAAATGGCGGAATTACAGTGCAAATTGAATTCTCAGTCTCACCACGTATCTTCAGTTAAAGTGAAGGCATTGATTGCTAAGGAATGGGGGTCCTGACAATTACAATGAGGACGTTTGGAAACATCCCAATGAAGCTGAGGACACAGAACTTTTTGTTTTAATTTTTAAATTTTATTTATTTTTTTTTATACAGCAGGTCCTTATTAGTCATCAATTTTATGCACATCAGTTTATACATGTCAATCCCAATCGCCCAGTTCATCAAATCACCACCCCCAAACCCTTACCGCTTTCCCCCCTTGGTGTCCATACATTTGTTCTCTACATCTGTGTCTCAATTTTTGCTCTGCAAATGGGTTCATCTGTACCATTTTTCTAGGTTCCACATATATGAGCTAACATACGATATTTGTTTTTCTCTTTCTGACTTACTTCACTCTGCATGACAGTCTCTAGATGCATCCACGTCTCTACAGATGACCCAATTTCATTCATTTTATGGCTGAGTAATATTCAATTCACCCCCTCCAGCATTTGTTGTTTGTAGATTTTCTGATGATGCCCATTCTAACTGGTATGAGGTGATACCTCATTATAGTTTTGATTTGCATTTCTCTAATAATTAGTGATGTTGAGCAGCTTTTCATGTGCTTCTTAGCCATCTGTATGTCTTCTTTGGAGAAATGTCTATTTAGGTCTTCTGCCCATTTTTGGATTGGGTTGTTTGTTTTTTTAATATTGAGCTGCATGAGTTGTTTATATATTTTGGACATTAATCCTTTGTCCGTTGCTTCATTTGCAAATATTTCCTCCCATTCTGAGGGTTGTCTTTTCATCTTGTTTATGGTTTCCTTTGCTGTGCAAAAGCTTTGAAGTTTCATTAGGTCCCATTAGTTTATTTTTGTTTCTATTTCCATTACTCTAGGAGGTGGATCATAAAAGATCTTGCTGTGATTTACGTCAAAGAGTGTTCTGCCTATGTTTTCCTCTAAGAGTTTGATAGTTTCTGGCCTTACATTTAGATCTTTAATCCATTTTGAGCTTATTTTTGTGTATGGTGTTAGGGAGTGATCTAATCTCATACTTTTACATGTAGCTGTCCAGTTTTCCCAGCACCACTTATTGAAGAGGCTGTCCTTTCTCCACTGTACATTCCTGCCTCCTTTATCAAAGATAAGGTGGCCATATGTGTGTGGGCTTATCTCTGGGCTTTCTATCCTGTTCCATTGATCTATCTTTCTGTTTTTGTGCCAGTACCATACCGTCTTGATAACTGTAGCTTTGTAGTATAGTCTGAAGTCAGGGAGCCTGATTCCTCCAGCTCCATTTTTCGTTCTCAAGATTGCTTTGGCTATTCGGGGTCTTTTGTGTTTCCATATAAATTCTGAAATTTTTTGTTCTAGTTCTATGAAAAATGCCAGTGATAGTTTGATAGGGATTGTATTGACTCTGTAGATTACTTTGGGTAGTAGAGTCATTTTCACAATGTTGATTATTCCAATCTAAGAACATGGTATATCTCTCCATCTATTTGTATCATCTTTAATTTCTTTCATCAGTGTCTTATAATTTTCTGCATACAGGTCTTTTGTCTCCTTAGGTAGATTTATTCCTAGATATTTTATTCTTTTTGTTGCAGTGGTAAATGGGAGCGTTTTCTTGATTTCACTTTCAGATTTTTCATCATTAGTGTATAGGAATACCAGAGATTTCTGGGCATTAATTTTGTATCCTGCAACTTTGCCAAATTCATTGATTAACTCTAGTAGTTTTCTGGTAGCATCTTTAGGATTCTATATGTATAGTATCATGTCATCTGCAAACAGTGACAGCTTTACTTCTTCTTTTCCGATTTGGATTCCTTTTATTTCCTTTTCTTCTCTGATTGATGTGGCTAAAACTTCCAAAACTATGTTGAAAAAGAGTGGTGAGAGTGGGCAACCTTGTCTTTTCCTGATCTTAGTGGAAATGCTTTCAGTTTTTCACCATTGAGAATGATGTTGGCTGTGGGTTTGTCGTATATGGCCTTTATTATGTTGAGGAAAGTTCCCTCAATGCTTACTTTCGGAGAGTTTTTATATAAATGGGTGTTGAATTTTCTCAAAAGCTTTCTCTGCATATATTGAGATGATCATATGGTTTTTTTCTCCTTCAATTTGTTAATATGGTTTATCACATTGATTGATTTGCGTATATTGAAGAATCCTTGAATTCCTGGAATAAACCCCACTTGATCATGGTGTATGATCCTTTTAATGTGATGTTGGATTCTGTTTGCTAGTATTTTGTTGAGGATTTTTGCATCTATGTTCATCAGTGATATTGGCCTGTAGTTTTCTTTCTTTGTGACATCCTTGTCTGCTTTTGGTATAAAGGTGATGGTGGCCTCGTAGAATGAATTTCGGAGTGTTCCTCCCTCTGCTATATTTTGGAAGAGTTTGAGAAGGATGCGTGTTAGCTCTTCTCTAAATGTTTGATAGAATTTGCCTGTGAAGCCATTGGGTCCTGGGCTTTTGTTTGATGGAAGATTTTTAATCACAGTTTCAATTTCAGTGCTTGTGGTTGGTCTGTTCATATTTTCTATTTCTTCCTGATTCAGTCTTGGCAGGTTGTGCATTTCTAAGAATTTGTCCATTTCTTCCAGGTTGTCCATTTTATTGGCATAGAGTTGCTTGTAGTAATCTCTCATGATCTTTTGTATTTCTGCAGTGTCAGTTGTTACTTCTCCTTTTTCATTTCTAATTCTATTGATTTCAGTCTTCTCCCTTTTTTTCTTGATGAGTCTGGCTAATGGTTTATCTATTCTGTTTATCTTCTCAAAGAACCAGCTTTTAGTTTTATTGATCTTTGCTATCGTTTCCTTCATTTCTTTTTCATTTATTTCTAATCTGATTTTTATGATTTCTTTCCTTCTGCTAACTTTGAGGGGGTTTTGTTCTTCTTTCTCTCTCTAAATGCTTTAAGTGTAAGGTTAGGTTGTTTATTTGAGATGTTTCATGTTTCTTGTGGTAGGGTTGTATTGCCAAAAACTTCCCTCTTAGAACTGCTTTTGCTGCATCCCATAGGTTTAGGGTCGTCGTGTCTCCATTGTCATTTGTTTCTAGGTATTTTTTTATTTCCTCTTTGATTTCTTCAGTGATCACTTCGTATTAAGTAGTGTATTGTTTAGCTTCCATGTGGTTGTATTTTTTACAGATCTTTTACTGTAATTGATATCTAGTCTCATAGCGTTGTGGTCGGAAAACATACTTCATACAATTTCAATTTTCTTAAATTTACCAAGGCTTGATTTGTGACCCAAGATATGATCTATCCTGGAGAATGTTCCATGAGCACTTGAGAAAAATGTGTATTCTGCTGTTTTTGGATGGAGTTTCCTGTAAATATCAATTAGGTCCATCTTGTTAAATGTATCGTTTAAGCTCGTGTTTCCTTATTTATTTTCATTTTGGATGATCTGTCCCTTGGTGAAAGTGGGGTGTTAAAGTCCCCTACTATGAATGTGTTACTCTTGATTTCCCCTTTTATGGCCGTTAGTATTTGCCTTATGTATTGAGGTGCTCATCTGTTCGGTGCATAAATATTTACAATTGTTATATCTTCTTCTTGGATCGATCCCTTGATCATTATGTACTGTCCTTCTTTGTCTCTTGTAACAGTCTTTATTTTAAAGTCTATTTTGTCTGATATGAGAATTGCTACTCCAGCTTTCTTTTGGTTTCCATTTTCATGGAATATCTTTTACCGTCCCCTTACTTTCAGTCTGTATGTGTCTCTAGGTCTGAAGTGGGTCTCTTGTACACAGCATATATATGGTTCTTGTTTTTGTATCCATTCAGCCAATCTGTGTCTTTTGGTGGGAGCATTTAGTCCATTTACATTTAAGGTAATTATCGATATGTATGTTCCTATTCCCATTTTCTAAACTGTTTTGGGTTCGTTATTGTAGGTCTTTTCCTTCTCTTGTGTTTCTTGCCTAGAGAAGTTCTTTTAGCATTTGTTGTAAAGCTGGTTTGGTGGTGCTGAACTCTCTCAGCTTTTGCTTGTCTGTAAAGGTTTTAATTTCTCCATCAAATCTGAATGAGATCCTTGCTGGGTAGAGTAATCTTGGTTGCAGGTTTTTCTCCTTCATCACTTTAAATATGTACTGCCACTCCCTTCTGGATTGTAGAGTTTCTGCTGAAAGATCAGCTGTTAACCTTATGGGGATTCCCTTGTGTGTTATTTGTTGTTTTTCCCTTGCTGCTTTTAATATGCTTTCTTTGTATTTAATTTTTGACAGTTTGACTAATATGTGTCTTGTCATATTTCTCCTTGGATTTATCCTGTATGGGACTCTCTGTGCTTCCTGGACTTGATTAACTATTTCCTTTCCCATATTAGGGAAGTTTTCAACTATAATCTCTTCAAGTATTTTCTCAGTCCCTTTCTTTTTCTCTTCTTCTTCTGGAACCCCTATAATTCGAATGTTCGTGCGTTTAATGTTGTCCCAGAGGTCTCTGAGACTGTCCTCCATTCTTTTCATTCTTTTTTCTTTATTCTGCTCTGCAGTAGTTATTTCCACTATCTTATCTTCCAGGTCACTTATCTGTTCTTCTGCCTCAGTTATTCTGCTATTGATCCCATCTACAGAATTTTTAATTTCATTTATTGTGTTGTTCATCATTGTTTGTTTGCTCTTTAGTTCTTCTAGGTCCTTGTGAAACGTTTCTTATATTTTCTCCATTCTATTTGCAAGATTTTGGATCATCTTTACTATCATTATTCTGAATTCTTTTTCAGGTAGACTGCCTATTTCCTCTTCATTTGTTCGGTCTGGTGGGTTTTTATCTTGCTCCTTCATCTGCAGTGTGTTTTTCTGTCTTCTCATTTTGCTTTTCTTACTGTGTTTGGGGTCTCCTTTTTGCAGGCTGCAGGTTCATAGTTCCCGTTGTTTTTGGTGTCTGTCCCCAGTGGCTAAAGTTGGTTCAGTGGGTTGTGTAGGCTTCCTGGTGGAGGGGACTAGTGCCTGTGTTCTGGTGGATGAGGCTGGATTTTGTCTCTGTGGTGGGCAGGTCCACGTCTGGTGGTGTGTTTTCGGGTGTCTGTGGACTTATTATGATTTTAGGCAGCCTCTCTGCTAATGGGTGGGGTTGTGTTCCTGTTTTGCTAGTTGTTTGTCATAGGGTGTCCAGCACTGTAGCTTGCTGGTTGTTGAGTGAAGCTGTGTGCTGGCATTGAGATGGAGATCTCTGGGAGATTTTTGCCGTTTGATATTATGTGGAGCTGGGAGGTCTCTTGTGGACCAGTGTCCTGAAGTTGGCTCTCCCACCTCAGAGGCACAGCACTGACTCCTTGCTGCAGCACCAAGAGCCTTTCATCCACATGGCTCAGAATAAAAGGGAGAAAAAGTAGAGAGAAAGAATTAGTAGAAGTAGGAAGAAAGAAAGGAAGGAAGGAAGGAAGGAAGGAAGGAAGGAAGGAAAGAAGGAAGGAAGGAAGAAAGAAAGAAGGAAAGAAGGAAAGAAAGAAAGAAAGGAGGGAAGGAGGGAGTGAGGGAGGGAGGGATGGTGGGAGGAAGGAAGGAAGGAAGGAAGGAGGGAAGGAAGGAAAAAAGAAAGAAAGAAGATAAAGTTAAATATAATTAAGTTATTAAATTAAAAAATAATTATTAGGAAAAAAAAATTTTTAAAAAATGGATGGATAGAACCTTAGGACAAATGGTGGAAGCAAAGCTATACAGACAAAATCTCACACAGAAGCATGCACATACACACTCACAAAAAGAGGAAAAGGGGAAAAACTCATAAATCTTGCTCTCAAAGTCCACTTCCTCAATTTGGGATGATTCGTTGTCTAAAGGAAGGAAGGAAGGAAAGAAAGAAAGAAAGAAAGAAGATAAAGTAAAATAAAATAAAGTTATTAAAATTAAAATTAATTATTAAGAAAAAAATTAAACAAAAACAAAAAACGGAAAGATAGAAACCTAGGACAAATGGTGAAAGCAAAGCTATACAGACAAAATCTCACACAGAAGCATACACATACACACTCACAAAAGGAGGAAAAGGGGAAAAAATGATAAATCTTGCTCTCAAAGTCCACCTCCTCAATTTGGAATGACTCATTGTCTATTCACGTATTCCACAGATGCAGGGTACATCAAGTTGATTGTGGAGCTTTAATCCGCTGCTTCTGAGGCTGCTGGGAGAGATTTCCCTTTCTCTTCTTTGTTCTCACAGCTCCCAGGGCTCAGCTTTGGATTTGGCCCCGCCTCTGCGTGTAGGTCACCGGAGGGCGTCTGTTTTTCGCTCAGAGAGGACGGGGTTAAAGGAGCCAGTGATTCGGGGGCTCTGGCTCACTCAGACCGGGGGGAGGGAGGGGTACCGAGTGCAGGGGCGAGCCTGCGGTGGCAGAGGGCGGCCTGACGTTGCACCAGCCTGAGGCTTGCCATGCGTTCTCCCGGAGAAGTTGTCCCTGGATCCCGGGAACCTGGCAGTGGCGGGCTGCACAGGCTCCCCGGAAGAGGGGTGTGGATAGTGACCTGTGCTTGCACACAGGCTTCTTGCTGGCGGCAGCAGCAGCCTTAGCATCTCCTGCCCATCTCTGGGGTCCCAGCTTGTAGCCACGGCTCGCGCCCGTCTCTGGAGCTCCTTTTAAGCAGCACTCTTAATCCCCTCTCCTCGCGCACAAGGAAACAAAGAGGGAAGAAAAAGTCTCTTGCCTCTTCGGCAGCCCCAGACCTTTTCCCGGACTCCCTCCCAGCTGGCCGTGGTGCACTAACCCCTTCAGGCTGTGTTCACGCTGCCAACCCCAGTCCTCTCCCTGCACTCCTCCGACCAAAGCAAAGCCCAAGCCTTAGCTCGCAGCCCCGCCCGCCCCGGCGGGTGAGCAGACAAGCCTCTCGGGCTGGTGAGTGCCGGTCAGCACCAATCCTCTGTGCGGGAATCTCCCAGCTTTGCCCTCTGCACCCCTGTTGCTGCGCTCTCTTCCGCGGCTCCGAAGCTCCAACCCTCCGCCTCCCGCAGTCTCCGCCCGTGAAGGAGCTTCTAGTGTGTGGAAACCTTTCCTCCTTCACAGCTCCCTCCCACTGGTGCAGGTCCCGTCCCTATTCTTTTGTCTCTGTTTTTTCTGTTTTTCTTTTGCCCTACCCAGGTACGTGGGGAGTTTCTTGCCTTTTGGGAGGTCTGAGGTCTTCTGCCCGCGTTCAGTACGTGTTCTGTAGGAGTTGTTCCACGTGTAGATGTATTTCTGGTATATCTGTGGGGAAGAAGGTGATCTCCCTGTCTTACTCTTCCGCCATCTTCCCCTCTCTCCTATGAAATACACTTCTGATTCATTTTAATTGTTTTTCTCTGTAGATTTCTACCTGCTGTTAGGCTTAGTATAAAAATGTGTTTATCAAGATATGTTTTTAAGAAATATTTTCTGAAATTCATTAATTTAAAACAATTTATTCTATCAATTTTATAAAATGTTTCTTATTGGATACCTACATGATATTTAAAAGCATAATTCTCATTTGTTTCTCCAAACCTAAATACAAATGGAAATTTGCACAATCTGAAAGTACAATTTTATATAAGAACTGATACAGAATAAATGTCATGAAATAGGTATTTTATATCAATAGGAAATTGTAACATCCAACAGTGTAAGCACTAGGTGTATTTAAGGCAAAATGGAAAATTATACTCTGATTACACTTTTAGACTTAGCATACTGACTTTCACCTTAGGCAGATTTGTACAGCACTAAGAATTATAGATGATTATAACTTGCCTAGAAGTTGTAGTAATTACTTTCTCAGTATCTAGCTAAAATACAGACATAAGAAATCCTATCTTTTGACATACAAATTATGCTGATAGAATTTAAAATGGTAGTTTAAAAAAAAAAGGCTAGAGAGGCTTTGGGGAGCTGGGGCAGGAGGTCCCAGCTGAGAGGACAAGGTTCCTAGCGGACAGGGAGACCTTCAAGATGGCGGAGGAGTAAGACGTGGAGATCACCTTCCTCCCAGAAAATACAACAAAAATACATACACATGTGGAACAGCTCCTACAGGACACCTACTGAACGATGGCAGAAAACCTCAGACTTCCCAAAAGGCAAGAAACTCCCCACGTACCTGGCCGTGTGGCTGACAGGGTTTTTGTGCTCCAGCTGGGGGTCAGGCCTGTGCCTCTGAGGTGGGAGAACTGAGTTCAGGATATTGGTCCACCAGAGACCTCTCAGCTCCATGTAATATCAAACGGTGAAAGCTCTCCCAGAGATCTCCATCTCAATGCTAAGACCCAGCTCCACTCAAAAACCAGCAAGCTACAGTTCTGGACACCCTATGTCAAACAACTAGCAAGACAGGAACACAACCCCACCATTAGCAGAGAGGCTACCTAAAATCATAATAAGGTCACAGACACCCCAAAACACACCACTGGACACGGTCCTATCCACCAGAAAGAAAAGATCCAGCCTCATCCACCAGAACACAGGCACTAGTCCCCTCCACCAGGAAGCCTTCACAACCCACTGAGCCAAACTTACTCCTGGGGGCAGACACCAAAATCAACGGGAACTATGAACCTGCAGCCTGCAAAAAGGAGACCCCAAATACAGTAAGTTAAGCAAAATGAGAAGACAGAGAAACACACAGCAGATGAAGGAGCAAGCTACAAACAAACCACACCAAACAAATGAAAAGGAAATAGGCAGTCTACCTGAAAAAGAATTCAGAGTAATGATTGTAAAGATGATCCAAAATCTTGAAAATAGAATGGAGAAAATACAAGAAACGTTTAACAAAGACCTAGAAGAATTAAAGAGCAAACAAAGGATGAACAACACAATGAATGAAATTAAAAATTCTCTAGATGGAATCAATAGCAGAATAACTGAGGCAGAAGAACGGATAAGTGACCTGGAAGAGAAAATAGTGGAAATAACTACCCCAGAGCAGAATAAACAAAAAAGAATTGAGGACAGTCTCAGAGACCTCTGGAACAACATTAAACGCACCAACATTTGAATTATAGGGGTCACAGAAGAAGAGAAAAAGAAAGGGACTGAGAAAATATTTGAAGAGATTATACTTCAAAACTTCCGTAACGGGCTTCCCTGGTGGCACAGTGGTTGAGAGTCCGCCTGCCGATGTAGGGGACACGGGTTCGTGCGCCAGTCCGGGAAGATCCCACATGCCGCGGAGCGGCAGGGCCCGTGAGCCATGGCCGCTGAGCCTGCATGTCCGGAGCCTGTGCTCCGCAATGGGAGAGACCACAACAGTGAGAGGCCCGTGTACCGCTAAAAAAAAAAAACTTCCATAACATGGGAAAGGAAAGGAAATAGTCAAGTCCAGGAAGCTCAGAGAGTGCCATAGAGGATAAATCCAAAGAGAAACATGCCAAGACACATATTAATCAAACTATCAAAAATTAAATACAAAGAAAAATATTGAAAGCAGCAAGGGAAAAGCAACAAATAACATACAAAGGAATCCCCATAACGTTAACAGCTGATCTTTCAGCAGAAACTCTACAAGACAGAAGGGAGTGGCAGGACATATTTAAAGTGATGAAGGAGAAAAACTTACAACCAAGATTACTCTACCCAGCAAGGATATCATTCAGATTTGATGGAGAAATTAAAACTTTTACAGATGAGCAAAAGCTAAGAGAATTTAGCACCACTAAACCAACTTTACAACAGATGCTAAAGGAGCCTCTCTAGGCGGGAAACACAAGAGAAGGAAAAGACCTACAATAACACACCCAAAACAATTAAGAAAATGGTAATAGGAGCATACATATTGATAATTAACTTAAATGGATTAAATGTTCCCACCAAAAAACATAGACTGGTTGAATGGGTACAAAAACAAGATGCGTATATATGCTTTCTACAAGAGACCCACTTCAGACCTAGGGACACATACAGACTGAAAGTGAGGGGATGGAAAAAGATATTCCATGAAAATGGAAACCAAAAGAAAGCTAGAGTAGCAATTCTCATATCAGACAAAATAGACATTAAAACAAAGACTATTACAAGAGACAAAGAAGGACACTACATAATGATCACGGAATCAATCCAGGAAGAAGATATAACAATTGTAAATATTTATGCACCCAACAAGGAGCACCTCAATACATAAGGCAAATGCTAACAGCCATAAAAGGGGAAATCAACAGTAACACACTTACAGTAGGGGACTTTAATACCCCACTGTCACCAATGGACAGGTCATCCAAAATGAAAATAAATAAGGAAACACAAGCTTTACATGATACATTAAACAATATAGACTTAATTGATATTTATAGCACATTCCATCTGAAAACAACAGAATACACTTTCTTCTCAAGTGCTCATGGAACATTCTCATATCTTGGGTCATAAATCAAGCCTTGGTAAATTTAAGAATATTGAAATCATGTCAAGTATCTTTTCCAACCACAATGCTATGAGACTAGATATCAATTACAGGAAAAAAAATCTGTAGAAAATACAAACACCTGGAGGCTAAACAATACAGTACTTAATAACCAAGAGATCACTGAGGAAATCAAAAAATACCCAGAAACAAATGACAATGAAAACAAGACAACCCAAAACCTATGGGATGAAGCAAAACCAGTTCTAAGAGGGAAGTTTATAGCAATACAATCCTACCTCAAGAAACAAGAAACATCTCAAATAAACAAGCTAACCTTAAACCTAAAAAATTAGAGAAAGAAGAACAAAAATAACCCATAGTTAGCAGAAGGAAAGAAGTCATAAAGATCAGGTCAGAAATAAATGAAAAAGAAATGAAGGAAACGAGCAAAGGTCAACAACACTAAAAGCTGGTTCTTTGAGAAGGTAAAATTGATAAATAAACCATTAGCCAGACTCATCAAGAAATAAAGGGAGAAGACTCAAATCAATAGAATTAGAAATAAAAAAGGAGAAGTGACAACTGACACCGCAGAAATACAAAGGATCATGAGGGATTACTACAAGCAACTATATGCCAATAAAATGGACAACCTGGAAGAAATGGACAAATTCTTAGAAAAGCACAACCTTCCGAGACTGAACCAGGAAGAAATAGAAAATATAAACAGACCAATCACAAGCACTGAAATTGAGACTGTGATTAAAATCTTCCAACAAACGAAAGCCCAGGACCAGATAGCTTCACAGGCGAATTCTATCAAACATTTAGAGAAGAGATAAAACCTATCCTTCTCAAACTCTTCCAAAATATAGCTGAGGGAGGAACACTCCCAAACTCATTCTACAAGGCCACCATCACCCTGATACCAAAATCAGACAAAGATGTCACAAAGAAAGAAAACTACAGGCCAATATCACTGATGAACATAGATGCAAAAATCCTCAACAAAATACTGGCAAACAGAATCCAACAGCACATTAAAAGGATAATACACCATGATCAAGTGGGGTTTATCCCAGGAATGCAAGGATTCTTCAATATATGCAAATCAATCAATGTGATAAACCATATTAACAAATTGAAGGAGAAAAACCATATGATCATCTCAATAAGATGAAGAAAAACCTTTCAACAAAATTCAACACCCATTTATATAAAAACCCTCCAGAAAGTAGGCATAGAGGAAACTTACCTCAACATAATAAAAGCAATATATGACAAACCCAGAGCCAACATCGTTCTCAATGGTGAAAAACTGAAACCATTTCCACTAAGATCAGGAACAAGACAAGGTTGGCTACTTTCACCACTATTATTCAGTATAGTTTTGGAAGTTTTAGCCACAGCAATCAGAGAAGAAAAAGAATAAAAGGAATCCAAATCGGAAAAGAAGAAGTAAAACTGTCACTGTTTGCAGATGACATGATACTATACATAGAGAATCCTAAAGATGCTACCAGAAAACTACTGGAGCCAATCAATGAATTTGGTAAAGTAGCAAGATAGAAAATTAATGCACAGAAATCTCTTGCATTCCTATACGCTAATGATGAAGAATCTGAAAGGGAAAATAAGGAAACACTCCCATTTACCACTGAAACAAAAAGAATAAAATACCTAGGAATAAACCTACCTAAGGAGACAAAAGACCTGTATGCAGAAAAGTATAAGAAGTTGATGAAAGAAATTGAAGACGAAAGAAACAGATGGAGAGATATACCATGTTCTTGGATTGGAAGAATCAACATTGTGAAAATGACTCTACTACCCAAAGCAATCTACAGATTCAGTGCAATCCCTGTCAAACTACCAATGGCATTTTTCACAGAACTAGAACAAAAAATTTCAGAATTTGTATGGAAACATAAAAGACCCCGAATAGCCAAAGCAATCTAGAGAAAGAAAAACGGAGATGGAGGAATCAGGCTCCCTGACTTCAGATTATACTACAAAGCTATAGTAATCAAAACAGTATGGTACTGGCACGAAATCAGAAATATAGATCAATGGAACAGGACAGCAAGCCCAGAGATAAACCCACTTGCATATGGTCACCTGACCTTTTTTTGTTTTATTGCGGTACGCGGGCCTCTCACTGCCGCAGCCTCTCCCGCTGCAGAGCACAGGCTCCGGACATGCAGTCCCATCTGCCATGGCTCACGGGCTCAGCCACTCCATGGCACGCGGGATCCTCCCATACCGGGGCATCAACCCGCGTCCCCTGCATCGGCAGGCGGACCCCCAACTACTGAGCCACCAGCGAAGTCCTGGTCACCTGATATTTGATAAAGGAGGCAAGAATATACAATGGAAAAAAGACAGGCTCTTCAATAAGTGGTGCTGGGAAAACTGGACAGCTACATGTAAAAGAATGAAATTAGAATACTCCCTAACACCATACACAAAAGTAAACTCAAAATGGATTAAAGACCTAAATCTAAGGCCAGACACTATAAAACTCTTAGAGAAAAACATAGGCAGAACACTCTATGACAGAAATCACAGCAAGATCCTTTTTGACCCACCTCCTAGAGAAATGGAAATAAAAACAAAAATAAACAAATGGGTTCTAATGAATCTTAAAAGCTTTTGCACAGCAAAGGAAACCATAAGGAAGACGAAAAGACAACGTTCAGAATGGGAGAAATTATTTGCAAATGAAGCAGCTGACAAAGGATTAATCTCCAAAATTTACAAGCAGCTCATGCAGCTCAATATCAAAAAGACCAACAACACAATCCAAAAATGGGCAGAAGACCTAAATAGACATTTCTCCAAAGAAGATATACAGATTGCCAACAAACATATATAAGGATGCTCAACATCACTAATCGTTAGAGAAATGCAAATCAAAACTACAGTGAGGTATCACCTCATACCAGTCAGAATGGCCATCATCAAAAAATCTATAAATAATAAATGCTGGAGAGGGTGTGGAGAAAAGGGAACCTTCTTGCACTGTTGGTGGGAATGTAAATTGGTACAGCCATTATGGAGAACAGTATGGAGGTTCCTTAGAAAACTAGAAATAGAGCTACCATACGACCCAGCAATCCCACTACTGGGCATATAGCCTGAGAAAACGATAATTCAAAAAGAGTCATGCACCCCAATGTTCATTGCAGTACTATTTACAATAGCCAGGACATGTAAGCAACCTAAGTGTTCATCGACAGATGAATGGATAAGGAAGATGTGGCACATATATACAATGGAATACTACTCAGCCAGAAAAAGAAACGGAGTTGAGTTATTTGTAGTGAGGTGGATGGACCTAGAGACCATCATACAGAGTGAAGGCAGTCAGAAAGAGAAAAATAAATACCGTATGCTAACACATATATATGGAATCAAAAAAAAAAAAAGGTTATGAAGAACCTAGAGGCAGGACAGACATAAAGACACAGACGTAGAGAATGGACTTGAGGACATGGGAAGGGGGAAGGGTAAGCTGGGACGAACTGAGAGAGTAGCATTAACATATATACACTATCAAATGTAAAATAGATAGCTAGTGGGAAGCAGCTGCATAGCACAAGGAGATCAGCTGCGTGCTTTTTTACCACATAGAAGGGAGGGATAGGGCGGGTGGGAGGGAGATGCAAGAGGGAGGAGATTTGGGGATATATGTATATGTATAGCTGATTCACTTTGTTATAAAGCAGAAACTAACACACCATTGTAAAGCAATTATACTCCAATAAAGATGTTAAAAAAATGTACTAACAACAATAGAAAAACTAGGATAATTGCGTAAGAGACTACAATAAAGATATTACACAACAACAACAACAACAAAAGGCTAAGCTTTCAGCAGCAAAGCCAACATCTACAAAAGTCTGGAGGGAGTCAGGATTTTAAGTTTGAATTGCTCTTAGGAATTCATATCTTTCCTGACATATCACAGTATAAACTGAATATCCAGGTCCTTTCTAGAGCTGACCCAAAGCCACTAACTGGCTGGTCTTGCAGTCTTCTCTAAAGAGAAGGAAAATACGAGTTCACTGAGTCCAGGATGGGCCCATCTCAGCAGTTAGTTTCATATAAGCAGCTGTAAAACAGTGCCAATTTCTGGGAATATGGGGAGGAACAGGGAGTATGTTGCTGGAAGAGGTGGCAAGGAAACTGTGTTTTATTAAGTTTTGTTGCAAAGAAAAGGCTGTTAGGGTAAATGGCAGTGATTTTCATTCAGTTTAATGCTCTCTCACAGTGGTAACACAAAACAGCTCTCACTTTCCAGAACCCTTTTTTCCCCACAGGATTAATTATATCTCTGAAGTATTCCACCTTCAAAAACTGCAGTATTCATCTTTTGTGGTTTTATAAACTTTTATCAAAGCTATCTAGATTTTTAGGCCATACTAACTATAGGTAGAAACTATCATAACTTTGCAATGCACTGAGGATTTTTCTTCTAACACTACCACTTACAAGCTCTAAGGATCCTTTATTATTTCATATATATATTGGGAATTTGCCCATGTCCATTTTAATTCTATTCATTTCTTTTATGATGTTTTAATAAACCACTAGTGACTACTCCCCCCCCAGACCCCTCCCCTCCCAAAACATGCTCTTCAACTTAAAATTTTGGTCCATCTTTTCAGCGTGGGTTTGAAACATTTCTTTTTCTTGAGTAGCAGAGGCTACTTTAGCTCAATGTATGTATTTCAATTTGTTTCTAACACTTTTCCTCGTGGTCCTTTATGAACACATTGGATTCCCCCCGACCCCTGCCATGTTACCAGGGTGTCCATTGTTAAACATCTGTCATTTTTCTGCCCACTTGTACATCTTTCTGGGATATTCTTGTAGTTTTTCCAAATTCCAGTATCTAGGGGAGTTTAGTGTCATAAATTTGGGTGTTTTTTTGTATACAACTTTTTCAGATTATAAGTAAAAACATTATCATTCTAAGCACTGATGGTTGACTAACCATCTTATGTTGATGGCTACTTCTTTACTCAGAGAAGTGACCTGTAGTTCTGTACAATTCAGGTCTTTATCCCAGTGACTTAATATTTAAGACTAATTTACCGTGGAGGCTGGTTCTGATACATGAATTTATGAAAATCTAATTGCACTCTGATTTTCCTTTAATTATACCACTTGTCTGCTCAGTCCTATGTCACTGCAAATGGTTAGACCTAAAGGAAATCCAAGGGTATGTTTTATTTCAAATATCATGCTATTTATACATTCCTATTACCTTCCTTTGTATTTTTGAAAAAATTTTAGCCTTGTATAAAAAGATATTTGTACTAGTATAAGGAACACTTTTTTGTTTGTAGTAAGTTTTCTTATTGTCAATTTATGTATTTATAAGATATGTAAGATCTGAAGTCATTTCTTCCAAAATTAAAATTTTTTTTTCCTTTACCACTTTGTAATTCTATGTACAAATTGTGTTCAAAACATGTCATATAGGGCTTCCCTGGTGGCGCAGTGGGTGAGAGTCCGCCTGCCGATGCAGGAGACGTGGGTTCGTGCCCCGGTCCGGGGAGATCCCACATGCCGCGGAGCGGCTAGGCCTGTGAGCCATGGCCGCTGAGCCTGCGCATCCGGAGCCTGTGCTCCACAACGGGAGAGGCCACAATAGTGAGAGGCCTGTGTACCGCAAAAAAGAAAAAAAAAAAACATGTCATACACCATTACTGAGCACCTGCTGTATGTAAGCTTCAGCCTAAGTACTGTATACATTTAAAAAGAGTCTAAAAGACTCTTTTTAGAGGAAGATGGTAGAGGAAGATGAGTCATTATAAAATAATAAGGCTGGATAGCATATGATAATTTTTTAAATTAGTAAAAGAAATGAGTCTAGGTGGCTGAAATCACGGTGGAATAAAGTTTTTTCAAGAAGCTTCATGGACAGGCAGTGATGTAAAGTTGATATATGAATTCTCAGTACTTGATTTTAAACATCAGAATCTAATTTTAGCTGGCTAGGAAGAAAATAATTTTATTATAAGGTTGGGAGTAGCTCACAGAATTGAAGAAAATATCAGAAAACCAGGATCATAAAATGACAGAAACCAAGGAAAGCCTGGTAGCAGAGACAGCAAAAGTCATGCATCAAAACAGCCTGATTAGAAATCTATTACTGGCCCAATCACAGCAGAACGCTGCTAGAAACCACTGCCAATGCCACAGAATGGCACAACTATGAATGAATTCTAAGTTTTCTGTTAGTTATGGTGCCATCCATTCACAACTCAAAACTCAGGCAGGAGCAGTACAATTGGTGACACCAAGCTTATATATTAGCAGTCAGTTTGGGAGAAAGAAAATATCTACTCTCTTAGCCTTTTCTAATGCAACATGGAGGCTTGCCTTCTAACAGACACATTCTCCCAAAATAAAAATGGGTTTGGGAGTTTAGTAGTCAATAAATGACAAAATATCCACTAAAGTCCACTCCTTTTCCTGCCCAATATACTCACTACTTCACATGATTACACTTCAAAAAATTATCTCATCTACCATAATGTACAACCATTGCTCGTTCAATTCAGAATGCACTGATCTTTCTTCACAGGAAGACAATTAAAAGTCTCACAGGTTACTATATTTAGTTCCATATCCAGGATAGCAGGGAATGTCCATTCCTCCCCAATCCTACAGTAATCCCATCACAATATATTCTGCAAACAATGCCCTGCATTGTAGTTACAGCCATTGTCAAAATCTTTCATACAATAATGGGAGAAACAAAGAAAAAAAATAAAAAGGAAGTTAGTTAAAATACACGCATGCCACAGGAAAGAAAGAAATACGGGTGAAGGCTCTAGCTTTTTGTTTCTGAAACTGGTTGTGAGACCCAAAATAATACCTAGCTGGTATTACTTTGTCTAATATCTATTTCATGTTCCCTTGCTTTCATCCAGAACTCTCAACACGTGTAGGTTTTCAATCCAGTGGCGTGACCAAAACCTCATTCTTGAGGGATTTGAGGCTCTGCCTGTGTAAGGCTGTTGTGATATTCCACTAACTTAATATGAGAGTCTAACAAGGAAGCAACTCGGGGCCTTTGGGGTTTTGTCCATACTCCTCCTGGCTCCCGTTGTGTAGCAGTAACTTAGTTTCCCTTTGGTGGGTTCTCAGTCACTCCAGTCAGTACCTTAACATCCATTTTGCCTGTGTGCCCAGTGCTTAAGGAATTTTAAATGGCCAAATATGTTCTCAGCTTCCAATTCAACAATAGCATTGTTGTACATAACATCTGTGGAAGCATTTCTCCCTTGAGCACAACAGGCAGCATATGGAGATAGGAAGAAAATGTTTTGTGGGTAGGTTTTTTTATGAACTGAATTCTTTGACCAGGAGTAGTATCATGTGGGGAATCTTTAATAATATACAAGGCCATAGTAGTTAATGACTGGTGTCTGTGACAGACCTTACCAATCAGAGGTCCACAGGGTTCTGGCACAGAGACAAGTTCTCTTAGGCTAATAACTTCCTTCTGAGAAATAGGCTCTTTGTATTTGTCCTTTTTGGAGAATGAACACCTGATCTTGAACTCCAAATACCCTATGACTCCAGCTATCCATTCTGAACAGGATATTATCTGATTCACTTAGTCATGAATATAGATCATGGTTTCTCAGCCTCAGCACTACTGACATTTTGGCTGATTATTCTTTCTAGTGGGGAGCTGTCCCAGGCATTACAGATGTTCAGCAGCATCTCTGGCCTCTATCAACTAGCTGCCAGTGGCATCCCCCAATTATGACAATAAAAAATGTCTCTAAACACTGCTAAATATTTAGCTAAATTGCTAAATTTTGCCCCTGGAAGGCAAAATTGCCCTCAGTTGAGAACTACTGCCTTAGGCCATATTTTGAATTCCATCATTCAGGAGAACTAGTCCTAAAGGCCTGAGTAGTTGTATGATCACATTCCCAGTATGCATTCTCCTGTCACACTGCCTCTTTTCATTCAACTCAAAACTATGGCCTCGGGCTTCCCTGGTGGCGCAGTGGTTGAGAGTCTGCCTGCCGATGCAGGGGACACGGGTTCGTGCCCCGGTCTGGGAAGATCCCACATGCCGCGGAGCGTCTGGGCCCGTGAGCCATGGCCGCTGAGCCTGCGCGTCCAGAGCCTGTGCTCCGCAACGGGAGAGGCCACAACAGTGAGAGGCCCGCGTACCGCAAAAAAAAAAAAAACGAAAAAACCCCCAAAAAACTATGGCCTCATGAGAGTTCCTTATGGATAACTGACTGATTCGGAAAAAAACCCAAGCTTGACTCATAGGTGGTTTGGATATTATGTTACTACCAGTCAAAAATGAGGTGGTAGAGGGCATTAAATCCCCTGTTAATGGGTGGCAGTGAAGAACAGGGGAGGAAAATCCTCCTAGGGAGTAGAACTTCAAGCAGTTCATATTGTTGTCTCCTTGGCCTGAAGAGATATGCTATGAAATAAGGATTATGCATATTCATGGAGCATGAACTAGCAGTTTGGCTGGATTGTCAGGGGCTTAGAAAAGAACTGGTGCCAACTTAAGAAAGGTTGGGAAGGGGTATACAGATGGATCTCTTAAAATGGATCCAGAATGTGAGAATACGTCTGAGCTATGTTAATGCTCACAGCAAAGCCCTCACTGTGAAAGAAGCTCTGAATAATCAGGTAGACAAGATAACATATTCTGTAAATGTTAGTCTCCTTCTGTCAAGCCAGTGCTTAATGGGAGGATAAACAAAGTGCAAGGATGGAGTCTACAGATAGAGCTGCACTTTCAGAGGCTTTCCTGGCTACTCTCACATCCCCTCCCCATCTTCACTCCCATACCCCCACTTTACTAAGAGCCCTTTTATGGTATCATATACTGGGGGGGTCAGCCCTGCAACCTGGTAGCCAACTAACTGCATTAGAAGGGGTAACATTTTAGCAGTTTTGTCCTCATTGGTAGACATATTATGGTCTTAGATTTGCTTTTCTTGTCTATGATACTTCTAGCAGCACCATCATTTATGGATTTACTGAATAGTGTATACATTATCATGGATTCTGACACAACACTGCTCTAGTCAAAAGAACTTACTACACAGAAGAGGTCAGATAATGTACTTAATTCTTGTTTTGTTAACCTATCGCTTATCAGCTGCTGGTTGTTTTTTAGTTCCCCTACCAGGGATCGAACCTGGGCCCCAGCAGTGAAAGCGCTGAGTCCTAACCACTGGACCGCCAGGGAATTCCCATTAACTGCTGTTTCTGAACATTGGGATAATCTATTGAAGACTGGTATGAAGCCAGTTGAGACACAACATTTAAAGTTGGGGTCTTTGTCATACAGAGTGAAGTTAAGTCAGAAAGAGAAAAATACCGTATGTTAACACATATATATGGAATCTAAAAAAAAAAAAATGATTCTGATGAACCTAGGGGCAGGACAGGAATAAAGATGCAGATGTAGAGAATGGACTTGAGGATATGGGGAGGGGTAAGGGTAAACTAGGACGAAGTGAGAGAGTAGCACTGACATATATACACTACCAAATGTAAAACAGATAGGTAGTGGGAAGCAGCTGCATAGCACAGGGAGATCAGCTCAGTGCTTTGTGACCACCTAGAGGTGGGATAGGGAGGGTGGGAGGGAGATGCAAGAGGGAGTAAATATGGGGATATATGTATACATATGGCTGATTCACTTTGTTATACAGCAGAAACACAACTCAGTAAAGCAATTATACTCCAATAAAAATCTTAAAAGGGGGGGGGGGGGCAGAAGAACTGAATAGACATTTTTCCAAAAAAGATATACAGATGGCCAACAGGCACATGAAAGGATGCTTATTATTGCTAATCATTAGAGAAATACAAATCAAAACCACAAGATATCACCTCACACCTGTCAGAATGACTACCATCAAAAAGAACACAAATAACAAATATTGACAAGGGTGTAGAGAAAAGGGAATCCTAGTACACTGTTGGTGGGAATGTAAACTGGTATAGCCACTGTGAAAAACAGTACAGCGGTTTCTCGAAAAACTAAAACTACCATATATGATTCAACAATTCCATTCCTGGGTATATATGCAAAGAAAACAAAAACACTAATTCAAAAAGGTAAATGCACCCTAATGTTCACAGTAGCATTATTTACAATTGCCAAGATACGGAAGCAACCCAGGTGTCCATCAATGGATGAATGGATAAAGAAGTGTTTTACATACATACATATATATATATATATATATATAAATGGAATACTCAGCCACAAAAAGGAATGGAATATTGCCATTTGCAACAACATGTATGGACCTGGAGGGTATTATGTTTAGTGAAATAACTCACACGAAGAAAGACAAATACTGTATGTTATCATTTATTTGTGGAATCTAAAACATAAATAAATGAATATAACAGGAAGAAGACTCATAGGTACAGAGAACTAGTGGTTACCAACGGGGAGAGGGTAGCAGGGAGTGGCAAGATAGGGATAGGAGTAGGGGATTAAGAGGTGCAAATTACTTTGTATAAAATAAGCCACAAGGATATATTGTGCAGCACAGGGAATACAGCCAGTATTTCATAACTTTAAATGGAGTATAATCTATAAAAAATTTTGAATCACTATGTTTTATACCTGAAGCTAATATTGTAAATCAACTATACATCAATGAAAATTAATTAATTAAAAAAAATAAAGTTGGGGTCTTTCTGGATGTAGTGTATATTTTTATCCAACAACTGACTTTTGATGCTGTCTGAACCTTGAGCTGATCTTGCAAGGAACAATAACAAATGACAAGGATTCATTTTATCATCCTGACCAGGCTTTTCCACTAACAAATAGTCCCCTTGCTTCCTCCTCCTTGACCCTCTAATAGTTTTTTGATTCCTGCCTACCAGTTCTGAGAGTCACTGGATATCCTTCCAATAAATTCCTTTTCCTTAAGTTAGTCAGATGGTATATGTTGCTTGCAACATAGGGTCCTGATATAATGAAGTAAACAGAAATGGAAAAATATGGAAAAATTTCTTTTAAGATGTTTTACTGGAAGTCCGTCTTTTTTTTTTAAATAAGTCATTATCTTGGTGTTTTAGAACCTGAAAAAAATTTTTTTTAATTTATTTTTATTTTTGGCCGTGTTGGGTCTTCGATGCTGAACGTGGGCTTTCTCCAGTTGCGGCGAGCAGGGGCTACACTACGTTGTGGTGCGCGGGCTTCTCAATGCAGTGGCTTCTCGTTGCAGAGCACGGGCTCTAGGCACACAGGCTTCAGTAGCTGTGGCACACGGGTTCAGTAGTTGTGGCTCGTGGGCTCTAGAGCTCATGCTCCGTAGTTGTGGTGCAGGGACTTAGTTGCTCCGCAGCATGTGGGATCTTCCCAGACCAGGGCTCGAACCCATGTCTTCTGCACTGGCAGGTGGATTCTTAACCACTGTGCCACCAGGGAAGTCCAAGTCTATCTTATCTTTTCAAAGACCCCACCTTTGGTACTGGATATTGTTGTGGACTGCACGTTTGTGCCCCCCAAATCCCACCAAATTCATTTATTGAAACTAACTCCCCACAGGATGGTATTAGGAGGTGGGGCCTTTGGGAGGTAATTAGGTTATGCATGGAAAAGCCCCCAAGGTGGGATTAGAATCTTTCTAAGAGGAAGAGAGCTAGCCCTCTCTCTCCCCACCCAAGTAGGATACAATGAGAAGACAGCTATCTTCACTAGAACCCAACCATGCGGGCACCCTATTCTTGGACTTCCAGCTTTCAAAACTGTGAGAAAACCAAATTTCAAGAATGGCAGGGTCACCACTGGGCTTCAGGGACTAGAGGAATGTCATCAGTAGCATCAGTGTCAGCCTTATTCTTTCCCACTGAGTTTGGCTAAACCCTGGCTGCCAGCATCTCCTGGGCTTGTATCTTCCCAGCTTAATTTACCTTAATTTCAACTTGAAAAATCCTGGGAAGGGACTGGCCTAATTTAAGTCATGTCTCTATTCCTGTTGAAATCACTGTGGCCAGAAAAGATAAGAAACTAGAATTGGCCCAGCTTTGGTTAGGTACTTATCCTCAATCACTCTGCTAATGAAGCAGGATAGTTTATATCTGGATTCTATGTTAGACTGGAGAGAGAAATTTCCCAAGAAAGAGGAGTGCTAGTCCAAAATAAACAGAGTTCCGGAAGAAGTATCTGACAGATATATATCTATATTATATATAGATATAATGTCTTACAGATATTTACATGTAAAGGGTCTACTATATGTTTCTTAGTCATAAGACAGAAAGATCTGGAAGAAGCTATCCAAATTTGATGATGGGGTGGGGGAGGGGGGACGACTTGGGAGGTGGAGAGAAAAGCCCTTTAGAGCCAAGGTTAGGGGGAAAGGAGGAGGTTGGGTGAGGAAGGCAGGAAGTGAAAATAGGTTCATATGACAACCGCTCTGGAAGGAATACTTAAGCCATGGGATTTGTGTATATGTATGTGTGTATATCTTACACCTCCCCCCATATTAATCTAAACACTTCAGATAATTTAAATTAGAGCAGCATTTGGCATTTCCAATAAAAGGTTTTTGAGTAGTAAAAAAATGTTAAGACTTTTAGAAACATTATTAAATCATTTACTCAGTAACAACAATCAGCAGATAACAGGAACACACTGCAGATACTCATTTCCCATTTGGCCTGAATAAGCAGTTTTGCTACACAATGCTATCCTAATGTAGGTTTTTCTGTGGCCAGGGAAAACAGTATTTAAAATAGTCCATCTTTCTAAAATTGAAGTGACTATTCTAAACAGGTATTTAGAAAGGAAGTGGGAACAATTAAGGCTTAATTACTATGAAAAAACAAAACAGCACAATTACAAAAGAACATTTAAATAGGAAAATAAGGAAACTATACATTAAAAAATTATACATGTACACACTGTATCAAAATACCTTTTCTATTTTGGTAACCAAATTTTGGAGATTAAAAACAAACTAGTTCAAGCATTTCTAAACATAAAAACTTCAGGTTTATATTTATTAAAAACAAGATAATATCAGTTTTGTTGAAGTAATCATATATACACCATGATAAATATTTGGAATTGTGAAAATGGAAATAGTGAATAGCTTTAAATTTCCTGAATATTTTCATGGCTTAAATAATTAAACTTTTTTGTTGTTTTTTTTAAAATAAGTTTACTTAGTTTTAAACTCAGGCCAGTGTGCTTTTCTTAAAAGACAAAATACTTATTAAAAACGGTAGGTATTAAGGTTTGCACGAGCTAAAAAATAACATTTACATTTGCCTAGATGTAACAATTTAAAAACATACAAATTCAAGATATAGTAGGAAAATATGTAAAAAACCACATAAAGAACCATAGCCCATTAAAAAATATAAATGCACCTTCTATATATCGAAAACTAAATATTCTGATTTAAAAGTAGCTTCTGTAAAATGTCAAAGTAGTAGGCATTGTTTGCTTTCCTAATATAATGAATAAATAAGAAATATTTCTATCTCAAACAGTACTATCAGTATTTCTTAGCAAAAATGTAGTATATACATATACATGAAAAGGCAGGCATTGATACAGGATGTTCTGCATCCAAGTTTTCGGGTTTGAGTTCCATTAAAATGTGTTCTACAACTTATAAGGACAATGCACACAAAAGTAAAAAGATGAGGTAAACGTCTTACACTTTTAAGCATTACTTGAAACTTAATACTTAGATATTCCCAATGCCTAGGCTCTAGAACGATGCTTAAAAAGTCCTCCATAATGATGATGATATGACACGTATCTGAAGCACATAACGAGCAGCAGGTTTCTTGGTCTTCTGAGTAGGCAATGATGTTCTTCCCTGTTATTACAAAGCAATCGTGACTAAGTTTTGTCAAGAATATTGCTTCAGTGTGGGTTTACATGAGGCACCAAGCTACAGTAAGAGCAGCTACAATGCCATTCAAAATTGCCATACTATAGCCCATGTGGAAAGAATGTCCAGTCAGTTTCCTAGGGGGAGAAAAAAACAAACGAAAAAAGGAAAATGTAATTTGGTATAACAAAAACACCATCAGTTTTTATCAAATATGCTTACAATCTGGAAACATGTTTCCCAAATATCTTTTATACATTAATATACAAGTTAAAGAAGAGTATTAGACATCTTCAGAATTAGTAATAGATCTGTCAAATATAAGTCTTGGTTATCAAATGTAATTTTTTCAATTTCATTACTTAGAGCAAAATGCTCAGTTTGATCCCTATAACTTCTTTACTGTGCCTCATAATCACATGCGTGTACCATCACCTAATTCTAAGGTACATATCTTGTTACATTACAAGCATGTTCTTTCATTTAAATTAGCATTGTGTTTCCCCACTCTCTTGTTCTCACTTGTAACTTAAAATACATATTATTTCAAGTATTTGTCCTGTTTGTACCATTTTTTTAGATTACATGAAGGAATTCTACTTTTTCTTTGAGCACTAAAAACAGCACTTGTCCATATGTGAGTCATAAATCAGATTATGTCTTTTATAGACATTTCAGTTCTCAATAGGTTACTTAAGTGGCTTTCAATGAGTTCCTAGGTGTCAGCAAAGACACTGTTTAATGGTTACTATGAGAGCCAAATAGCTCATGTGACATTTGTTCCCTCTATCAAGCAGCAATTTTACTTATTTTACTACATTTTCTTAACACTCCTTGCACTAATTGTATTGCAATAATACTCTTTGCTTATCCTAATAAGGATGAGACATACTAAAAAGAATAGAAGGTAGGGTCCAACTGGTGTCAGAGACAGAAAAGAATCTTCTCACGGGAGCAATCCAAATCAAGGACATATGAGGAGGTACACACCAGCAGTACTAAGAATGGAAAGTCCTAAGTAATAAGGGCCCTGGGCTGAGAGGGTTATCATTCTCCTTGTCCTCTTCTTTCCTAAGCACAGATCAAAGCCAGGGAAGTACTTAGATCAACATTAACATCCGAAGACACCTCATTATAATGATTTCCAGTCCAGTAAGATCAGTGGCAGAGAGTATAGAAGATACTCTCTTTGAAGAACAACCCCGTTGCATTCACCTGAGACTACAGAAGACCCTGACGTATCCTGATGGCCCCCTGTTTTGGTCCATGGGAGTTATTATTTACTCTCTCCACTCAATCTTACTCAACTGGGACTAGTTTAAGATGCTTCTCATGTGCCATTAAGGGCTAATCTACCTAGCTGTATTACCTACTGTACGGTAAAATAAAATAGATACACTAAATGCTTTGCTCCTTTTAAAAAAAGAATTCCTCCAAAAATTGATTAGGAAAAAGAAATCTAATCATAACTATCAGCATTATCATTCACTGTAAAAAAAAAAATACTACTGACCTGAGAACATTTAAATTCATACTAACAAAGTTAATCATGGAACAGAATTTCAGGAGTTAATTGTTCTCTTCTACTAGTTTGAGAACGTGCATTCCCACAAAAATAGAAGAATCTCTAAAGTACAGTTTACTGAACTTTAGGAAATTATAATAACTACAATGTTGATATAATTGAACTTTACTGAGATATACAAGTTCAAATGCTTAGTGACCGTCACAAACCAGGCACAACAAGGAAATCTAATGGCAATGAAGAAATACTCCAGAGCAGTGATTCTTAGTCTTTCTACCATCTCAAACACACCATACTCCCACGGGGAACGTTGTAGCCATTGTCACACATGTACTGCCAGGCAAGGGACTAAAAATCTGACAAATCGCTTGATTTAAAGCTCCTTTTCAAACACCCACCGTGATTTTTCTCCCGAGGAAGATACAGAGAACCCCTGGTAAGTCTTCCCTCCTATGCCTCTTGTGATCTTTGAAGTCCTGTAAAAAGCTGAAGGTATCTTGATTCCCCTTTGTCAAAGCCTTTCATTTATTTCTTGTAGAGGGCACATTTTGAATTGAAAAATTATGACTAAGTATGGTGCCTATTTTACTCAATCTCTCTTTATATATATGCATTTTACTTTTTAAAGTATACACACTAGGGCTTCCCTGGTGGCGCAGTGGTTGAGAGTCCGCCTGCTGATGCAGGGGACACGGGTTTGTGCCCCGGTCCGGAAAGATCCCACATGCCGTGGAGCGACTGGGCCCGTGAGCCATGGCCGCTGAGCCTGCGCGTCCGGAGCCTGTGCTCCGCAACGGGAGAGGCCACAACAGTGAGAAGCCCACGTACCGCAAAAAAAATAAAAAATAAAAAAAATAAAATATACACAGTAAAGTGCAAATGCTTAACATATATACAGATCAATGAATCTTTATTATGGTATACCCTCATGTACCTACCATCCAGATCAAATACAGAACATTTCTAGCACCAGAGAAAGCTCCTTTGTTCCTCTCCCCTGTCAATATCCACCTTCCCTCACTCAAACCCTCAGATAACTACCACACTGTCTGCTATCATGATGACTTGTTTCACCTGCTGTTGAAACTCCATTTACATGGCATCATGATGTATTCTTTTGTGTCTGCATTCTTTCTCTCAAGTAGTGTTTGTGAAATTCATCCATGGTGCTGTAGTAGCACTGGTGTGTTCTTCTGTATTACAGTTTAGTACTCCATTGTATAAAAATACCAAAATTTATTTATCCATTCTACTACTGGGAATTCAGGTTGTTTCCAATTTGGCGCTCCTATAAAGAGAGCTACTATGAACATGATACCTGTGGTGGGTGGTAAGCATCTGCACTCATTCCTCTTGGGAAGTCCTAGGAATGCAATTGCTGGGTTATAAGGTAGATGTATGATAAATGTGGCTTTAGTAGAAAGCATCAAACATTTCCCCCAAATAGTTGATTACTTTACACTTCTACCAACAACATATGAGAGTTTCAGTTGCTCCACAGTGTCACCAACATTTAGTATTGTCAGTCTTTTTTAATTTTAATAGACCTACAGATTTTGTTGTTGTGGTTTTAACAGTTATTTTTCTCATAACTAATGTATTTATTGCCCAATTATTATTTCATATATAAATGTGACTGAGAAAATAAATTCATGATGAAATTCTTTCCAAGTCATTCTCTCCTTATACCTAAAACATATTGTACAGATTAATTTCCCTAAAATACCCCTTTGCTCAAAATGCTTTTTTGTCAACTGGATATAAAATACAAGTGAGCAGAGCAAATAACAGAGTTAACAAGGTCAACTTTCCTTGATGTCAATTTTCAAAGATGTGGCAATGGACTAGCAAATGAGATACTGTGGTATAAAGGGAAAAGGACAAAACCAGGAGAAGTGAACTTATACACTTAAGATTTCATGGTTATCAAGTAAAGGACTGGATCAGATAAACTTAAGATCCCTTACAGTTTTAAATTTCTATGACTATTCAAGTAGCAAAGACAGAATAAGTAAAAACACTTGAATGAGATTATGTAGTTTTTTTCCTACCTATTAAAATTGGTTAATTCATCAACATTACCTGTGCTTAAACTGAAACAATGATGTAGGGAGTATAACTATCAATACATAAATATTTTAGTCCCAAAGAATCAATCCAGGAGACACACAAATATAATGAAAATTAATATATGACCTCACTTAACATACTAATCCAAAATTTTAAGACCTGACTATTCAGTTGACCATTTAAAAATAGGTAGAAAAATACACAGAGAACTCAATGACAAAACCAGAATGTTTTCCAAAGTAAATGTTAGGATTCTTAAATATGGATTTTATTATCCTGAGATAAAGTTCTAGTCCACTGCAGTACATTTCTGAAATCAATATGGAAATGGGAGATATTGCTCAATAAGAAAAAATTACTAGAGAAAACATGGTTACAAAGAAAGGCTCATTATAATAAAACTATTTCCATATCCTAAAAGATTAGTTATAAAAAGGTACTATTTTGTTTTGGTTCTAAAGAATTCCCTTCTAAGAATAAAGACTCCTACAAAAAAGTACTCATGTGGTTCCTATTAGTGGTTAAGAGTTCGAGCTCTGTAGCTAAACAGAGATGGTTTGAGGGCCAAGCTTTGCCACTTACAAGGGGTATGAAGCCAGAATTATTTGACCTCTGAGCCTCAATTTCCCAAAATGGAAATGAAAATAAAATCTACCCTTATAAAGTTTTTATGAGAATCAGGTGTCTGGCACATACCAAATGATCAATAAACGTTAGCCACTAACTAGTACAGAAAAGAAAGCTTCGCTACAGATGAGATTTTAAAAAATTCTTTTCATCTTCTACTTCAACTCTTCCTTCCTTCTAAGTAAAACACCTAAATCCAGACCCATCCCCAATCCAAAACAGAGAAAAAAACAATAACATACAAGCAGACTCAGGAGGTGGAGGGAAGAATGAGACTGAAGAATTATAGGTTTGTGTGCATTTCTGCTTGGTATTACCCTCTTCCTATGAGTTCTTAATCACTCCTCTCTTTATAATTCACTAGAGAACTCAGACTTCCACTATTTATATCTAGATTTTGTAGTCTGGAAATGTACTTTCTAGCAATATATTTATATTTAACAGAAACTTGTAAAGTGAATAAATCATCATATACCTTAATTATTTTCATTTATTCAGGAATGGAATACATTTCAAATTTAAGATTCAAATTAATTCAATGATTTTGGCAATTTAAGTGACTATGCTCTTACTTTTGAACCACAAATAAAAGCACTGAATAAGCCACTGTCAAAAGTTTCATATAAATTACCTTTGTTTATTTAAGAGAGAGACCAAACAGATTAGCAGCTTTTTTTTCATTTCATGTTGTTTATTGTTTTTACTCTAGCCTTGGTTTGGCTGACTCCAAACTGAATCTCTGTACTACATACTAGACTCCACGTTCTTGAAATCTTCATTCCTTACCATATTAATTCCTGTATTTCCTTTCCGTCACATATATTCCCACATTTCAGACATGTTTTTATGACAGAACTCCTGCAATTTAATACAGTAGCATCACTGCCAACTGATTTTGCTCTAAGCAGAAAGCTCTCTGCTTGTCAGAATAGGAAATTATATTAAAGTCCTACATTAAGAACCAGCTGGCTATTTGTTTCTGTGTCTGACTGACTCAGTAGGAGACAGGATGAACTAGCTGGTACTAATCTATTCCTTCTTCACACATCTGAGCTGCCTTTTATTTCTCATTCTATACCTAGCCAAGAAATCTCTAATTCCTAAAGAATTTTAAGCTGTGTGAGCTTGGTTGGAGTAACTATCAGTTCTTTATCTGGAGTCAAAAGTTCTTAAGCCAAACCCAAAATCTGAAAGAAAATACTAAACCTCACCATATTTCAATCACTTACCAAGCATTTTTTATGTTTCTTTCAGAAACACAAAATGATACAACAAATTACTTACAGAAATTGCTGGGGAACTGTGTGTATTCCAAATAACTTTACCAGTGTTATTTAAGAAATAAGGGTTAGAATTTCAAAGAGAAAGCTTTCTTCACTGAGGAAATGCTATATCTCTCATTTAGAAAAAAACATATATTACATTCACCCTTTATACTCTAAAGTTCTTTATTTTATAATTTTCTTAACTTTCTTTCCATTGTTTTACTTCACCAAAATTTACAGTATGAATTTCCTATATCAGGCATTATATATGGGAGACAGAGAAGTAAGCAAGAATCAATATTGTCCTCAAAGATGTGTCTAGTCACACAGTGTGCTAAGTAAAGTTCTGTAGACAGCATTACCTGGAAGACAAAAGAGCCATTCGATTTGTAGAAGGGGAGAGATTTTAAAGAAGAGTCAACACCTGAGCTAAAACTGAGTATGACTAATTTAGAGTTCTAAACAAATACAATATGTGCAGAAGCAACACACAATGGAGAATGCAGGAAATCGTTAATAGTTTGGTATGGTGAGAGTGAAAGACTTGGAAAGCTAACTTTCATTCCACAGGGTGTTTAAACATGGCTCTATTATTTACAGGACTACTTTAGCCTACCTGGAAATCTAATTCCCCATCTTTAAAATAAGGTTAATAATTCCTCTCTTTAGTGTTCCTGTGAAGACTAAATGAGTTACTATTAACAAGCACTTGTTGCAGTGCCTCCCATTTACTGAGCACACGATCATAAACACAATAAATGTCAACCATTATTTTTTATCCTTGACTGGCTGGAGTTACTGGGGGAGAAGGAAGAACTGAAGGTGATGCCAGGTTTCTCATTTGAGTTACTGGCTGGATGAAACACCGTTCACCATGATAGGGAACCCAAGAGAAGGTACAGGTCGGTGGGAAGTGGGAAATAATGAAGTCAATTTAAGATGTGCTAAACTGCAAATACCTGTGGGACACTGAAGTAAAAACTCCCAGTAAGCAACAGGAAATACAAATGAAAACCAAAAGGAAGATTCTCAGGACAGAGGCTCAAGACAGGCTAGACAGACTAAGAAATTTTTGGCCAGACTTCTGCTACTCAAAGTAGTAGCTTATGAAACAGGATTCCACAAGTGAGAAATAGTGATCAGAAAGCTGGACAGGAGGGAGTGATGCCAGAGAAATTAAGAAAGAAAGGCATTTCGAAAAGGAATGATAAACCGTTTCAAATAATGGCTTGAAAATGAAAGTTAAATTTTGTAATTAAGAGTTCTGCAGGCAATTCAAGGAGAAAAATTGTAGTGTAGGAGTGAACACACGACACATGTGGTAGCACCTACAGTCACTGTGAAACAGGGACTATCTCTTCTCTAGTCTTATAAGATATTTAGCTATGGAGAGATCTGGGCATGAGGATTTTTTTCTCTAACACAGGAGAAACTTGAATGTTTAAAAAATATCCTAACAAGAATATTGGATATAAAAGGAAAGGCTGAAGGTATATGAAAAGGGGAGGTGCGGTGGGAAGGGGGGGCAGTGGATCTACAACAAAGGAAGTAAAATTGGGAGAAGAACACTTTATTCTGAGATAAAAGGAATGGGTGGTATGATGAAAGTGGATGTAAATTTAAGTTCGTAATCATGAAAGGGGGAGGGAAGAAGCAGGAAGTACTCTCATGATGACCTTTCATGAAACTGGAAGTGAAGTCCACTGAAAACTAAAATGCAAAGTGAAGATTTGGAATAGCTACAGAAAAAAATGGGAAAGGGATGTAAGACAGACGGATGGATGATTGATAGTGCTAGCTAATACGATTCTAGTTCAGACTACAAAGGTTGTGAACTCTAGTTACTCAGATCTTACTTTGGATGATTCAGCTCTGCCTCTTGATCCATTTTATATGGAACATCACAGCCCTTGGCCTACTTTAGAATGGATTTGAGGTCTTCTGCTTTTACAACATTTCGTTAGTTCCAGGCTCTCTCCTACCTGACCTTTCTTTGACCTTTATAACTTTGCAATTTTACAGGGCAGGCACTTCATCCTTCCTTCTCTGTACAAGGCCTGGTAAAAGGAAGCTAGTTTTACTTATAGTTCCTAAGTCTATTTCTTAACCCTGAAAAATTCTTCCCATTCTTGGCAAGGAAGTAACTTGTAGACTCGCAATCTAAAAGAAGTGAGTAAAATTAATACAATGGGTTTATTTTATAACTCATTTACTTTGTTATAATTTTAAACATCCTCAAATTGTAAGCTTTCCTGTTCGTTCAAACAGCCTTTAGCCGACCTTTCATCACTACTTCATCATCATCATTTATTCATTAAAACTCAGATATTCAGGAAAAGTTATTATGTTCACCATTTAGGTGTGCAGTAATTATTATAAATTAGTATAAATTAGTGTAAAATGAGATTTTTAGAAATGTGTGTTACATCCTAACAACTATAAAACTAACCTGAACAAACAAGCCCACTCCATCTTACACTGAATATATATAAACATATATATACTTTTTAACCAAAAATTAGAAATTTTTTATAAGCAATATCTAATTTCAGAGTCGTCTCCTAAAGGAGGGCTTGGCAAGCTAAGGTACACCTATCCTGCCACCTATTTCTTTTTATTGGAACATAGTCTCACTCATTCCTTTAAGTATTGTCTTTGGCTGCTTTGGTGCTACAATGGCAGAGTTGAAGAGTTGTAACAGGGACCACATGGCCCACAAAGCCAAAAATACCACTTGGACCCTTACAGAAAAAGTTTGCCAAGTTTTGTCCTAAAGCCTTCCTCTTCAAAGTGTACTCCAGAGATCAGCAATATATTGGCATTGCCTGGGACTTTCTTAGAAATTCAGAATCTCAGACCACACGCCAGACATGCTGAATCAGAATCTTTCTTCAGCTAGAACTTCTGGTGATTCTAAGATCCTCAAAGTGAATACTACCACTATCTGGAAATATATAAATTAGCAAAGAGATTTCCCAGGAGATCATCACTTGAAAAATCTATCCCAATTGCTTTCTACATGAAAATTTCAAAAACTACTATAGTTTTAAACAAAAAAAATATATAAGTTGAACAAATACTTTAAAAACTTGTTTGTTTCATTGTATCATCATGTTCCCATACAGATTTTGACTTCTTTAAAATGTTATATGACAGATAACTCAAATAAGAAATCAGGTAAGACTATGCAGGAATTAAAAAAAAAAAAATTCCCCCATTTGTCCCTCTCTTCTTTTTGTATATATTTACCTTGCTAGGACAGTTGGCTACACATTGGATGTATTGTATAAGTGTGTATGCATATATACATTTGTATTTCTTTCTTTTTTTTTTTAATACATTTGTATTTCAAAGTAACCTGTCAGGATAAAATACAGCAAAATATTTTTTTAGAATCAAGTACCAGAGAATAAGACTAAAACTATCATGTTAGCTAGTTTACCAGATTTTAAGGTATAGTTATATTTGGGTGGAGTGATGTATTTCAAATGCATATACCACACAAACCATATACACACATACATATGTGTGTGTGTATATATATATATATATATACACACACACAGTCATAAGGTTTTAGTAATCAAGACTACAAATATAGAATTATTTTAAAAATATGTGTGATATGATTATACTATTATAAAAACAGAAATATTTGCATGTGTATAGATTTTTTAAAAATCTGAGGTATAATTCCCAGTCTGTTAACACTAGTTAGTTCAGAGTTATTTGAAATCAGATTTTGCAGCCTTTAACCTTCTGAGTTATATAATTCTGTGATGCATGTATTAATTCTGTAATCATTAAAAAAAAACCAGTAAGGGGAAATTTTAAATCAGTCACTGTCCTAGCAAATAAATTTCTCAATTATTATTTAAAATAGAAAATGCTATTAAAATATAAAGTCGTGGGCTTCCCTGGTGGTGCAGTGGTTGAGAGTCCACCTGCCGATGCAGGGGACACGGGTTCGTGCCCCGGTCCGGGAAGATACCACATGCCGCGGAGCAGCTAGGCCCGTGGGCCACGACCGCTGAGCCTGCGCGTCCGGAGCCTGTGCTCCGCAACGGGAGAGGCCACAACAGTGAAAGGCCCGCGTACCGCAAAAAAAATATATATATATATATATAGATATATATATAAAGTTGTGAGAAAAATGACTACTGGCTTCAAGGTTTCATGATAAATCTGAGGTAAAGACTATCTGGAGAAACATATACTTAGAAGATGTAAAAAGTGAGGAAAAAAGTATAAAATGTATATACACTTAATGTTGAGCTATAATGTATCATTCTTAATACCTAGAAACTGATGTTGAACATTTTAAGCATTTACTCCATTGCCTCATTAGCCCTGTAATTAGGCTAATGATGTGCATTATGAATAAGTATCAGTTATAAAGTAGCCACCATTTTAATGGAGCAAGTTGATTTATCAATCTACACAATATGTTATAATGGAATTCAAAATTTCAGCTTTAAGGATTATCTCATTTTTATTTTGTTTTCCCCATATATTCCTTTATTATCCTTTTAATGTCCATGGGATCTGTAGTGATGTCCCCTCTTTAATTTTTTTTTTTTAATTTTTATTGGAGTATAGTTGCTTTACAATATAAAGTGTGTTAGTTTCTACTGTACAGCAAAGTGAATCAGCAATACGTATACATATATCCCTTCTCTTTTGATTTCCTTCCCATTTAGGTCACCACAGAGCACTGAGTAGAGTTCCCTGTTCTATACAGTAGGTTCTCATTAGTTATCTATCTTATACATAGTATCAATAGTGTTTATATGTCAATCCCAATCTCCCAATTCATCCTAACCCCCCTTTCCCCCTTGGTATCCATACGTTTGTTCTCTACATCTGTGTCTCTATTTCTGCTTTGTAAATAAGATTGTCTATACCAGTTTTTTCAGATTCCATATATATGTGTTAATATATGATATTTGTTTTTCTCTTTCTGACTTACTTCACTCTGTATGACAGTCTCTAGGTCCATTCATGTCTCTACAAATGACCCAATTTCATTCCTTTTTATGGCTGAGTAATATTCCATTGTATATATGTACCACATCTTCTTCTTCCATTCGTCTGCTGATGGACATTTAGGTTGTTTCTATGTCCTGGCTATTATACATAGTGCTGCAATTAAGAATGGGGTGCATGTGTCTTTTTGAATTCTGGTTTTCTCTGGGTATATCCCAGTAGTGGGATTGCTGGGTCATATGGCAGTTCTATTTTTAGTTTTTAAAGGAACCTCCATACTGTTCTCCATAGTGACTGTATCAATTTACATTCCCACCAACAATGCATGAAGGGTTTCCTCATTTTTAAAAGGCTTTCTTTACCTTAGCACTAAGTTTCCTAGCTATACTGCCAACGTCTCTGGTCCTACTTCTGCTTCTCAAGCATAAGGTTAGTCTTTATGATCTCTTTAATCCCTTCTGGATCTCAATTCTGCAATAATTATGCCTCCATATATACACTAAAGTCCTTCATCTAGAATTTTACCGACTAGAACTTTTAATTGAATCACAACCCTATGCTTTGCTGGTGTGATATTAACTAACTTAATAACGTACAGGCTCTGAAAGATCCTAACAATGAACAAAGTTCCTTAACATGGAATTAAAATGTATACATTTAAGATATCTCTCATTGTACTACAACTCCCTGAAAATCAGTCAGAGAGAAATAAATAAATATCTGGTTGGATGAAACTGCATACTAACCTACACTCTACTTTACTTATATGCAGCAGTCTACTTGGTTGCAAATTGAATTATGTCAGACATGTTAACTTTATTCACCAGTATATCGAGGTAGCAAAATGCCTTAGGATATCTATCTGTCCTGGACACTACCTTGGTTAGACAAAGTCCTTATTCATTAGAAAGTTAGGCCAAACAGTACAAAAAGTACAAGAAAAATGGGATTCCCAAGCCTTTAGATTTCATGAGTCAGTTTAAAAATGATTTTTTTTTTTTAAAAAGGAAGTAACTGACTCCATGTTTTGTTGTCAAACTTGTTTTGCCAGGAACAGGTTTGAAAACCACTACAATCTACTATCAGCATAATTTCATACAAGAAAGAGCATCTTATTATCAAAAGAATAAAAAGGAGAATAACCAAAAGGATAAAGATCTCAAGATAAATAACAATTAGTCAACAAAAGATAATTGGCAATCAGTGGTAGGCCATAGTCAGATATCCAGCTTGAAAAATCTCAATTAAGGAAAGGAAAGAAAAGCTCTGGGACTATATCTGCTTTATCATCTGATGTATCTGTTGCTTTAACTAGTAAAGTTATACTTTTGCCTATGAGGGTAGGCATCATTGTTTTTAACCCATTTTGGAGAGAGGAAATTAAGGCTCAGAGACACCAGCTGACTTTCTCAAAAGCTCTTCTGGCAGTATATGGTATAGCCTGCATTTGGAAGTCACTTTCTGACTTATAAGCCCTTTTTAATATACCAGGCTGCCTAGTAATTTATAAAGATTTTTGAACACACAGAAAGGGTTCCAAGTTCAACACTGCCACGTGCTATCTCTTATGTATTTCTTATCAGTGCTATTCTGTACATATGGATACCCATGTCTTTTCAGCAGCCCAAACATAACACATTGTAAATTAGCATAAGCAAAAGCCATAGCAAACAGGTGCAAACACTTACTAGCTATATTGCTTTATGAAAATAACAAAGAAACCAAGAATATTTGATGAGTTCTTATAAGATTTTGTTACATCTATTTAAGTCTCCATTCAGAACTTTAATAGAATATATTTTATAAGATACGCATATATTTTAACCTTCACTTCAATAAGCCACAGTGTGGTGTCATCAATACATTCATTAATAGTGACAGCATTACAACTGCTGGCTCCAAACAGTCCCTAGATACTGAAACTTCACGATACTCAAATATCAAGGCCAAGTTCTTGATCTATCTCTTTTGTCAGTAGTTTTTCCTCTCCTACTGCAATTAGCCATCTGATATCTGTTTCATCAGTCCATGGCAATAAAGAATCTGATCTGACAAAGAGGCAGCCCTCCAAAGTCTGTATGAAAGAGTCATAGCATCAATTTATTGTGCTCAATGTTAAATCTAGTGTGCTTAGAAAAGAAACTTCTAATTTAAATACTAAATCACCCACTTTTCCTGACCTTCAAGACTTATATTACTGCCCAAGAACCCACAACCCCTTTTCTATTATGATTTTACTATTGTTTTGTACTGTATTTTAACCCCCAATAATTAAGGACCCTAATGTCAAGAAGAGCAAGAAGTCAGAGAAGACCCTTTAATAACATAGAAAAATAAACTTAATGTTGAGTAGAAAGGGTATTATTATAATACAGCAATGGCAATCCTAAATCCTGAATCTGCTTCCCTCCTACAACAATAGTAACAACAAACACATTCATATACAAATGTAATGGAGATTTAAATGTTTCAGCATCTGATTACATCCAGAACTTTACACAGAAAATAACACATGAAACAGTATCAGATCACATGTGTTAATTTTTATTCTGTAAAATAGTTACCAAAAAGAGTTTACCAAAAAGCAATTCGAATGAAAATCAACTGTTCCCATTTCTTTCTTACTTCAAATTTACTTTGCAAATACCAAATACCACTGTAAGAAAATACAATTTAAAAAAAAAGCTGCATAAAAATAAATTTAAACTGAAGTTAAAGCATGTGTTTATTGACATTGAGTGTCCTGATATTTACCAAATACCATTAGTGGTTGGAAGAAGAAACATAAAGGTGAATAATTCAGAGTGATCTAGACAAAAAGACCAAGAGCATCAGCAGTAGATACCCCTGGTTTGTATATTTACTATGAAACACTGTAGATTGCCAATCAAATTCTATAAATTATATTTTAAGCAGGCTTTAGTGAAGACACTACTCTCTACCTTAGCACATCCCTAGAAATCATGACATAATAACCAATAATTGTAAAGGTTCCCTGCATTTTGACCATAAGTCCCACATCAAATAAGTCATAAATACAAGCAATAATACATTTAAAAGCAAATACCAAACTTCAAACTTCTCTACCAATATAAAAGTGAATTTATGCTCTTAGTTCTATAAAACGAACATCCAACTATGCCTTCCTATCTGCCTCATTTTAGGAAATACACAGATGTGACCATCTCAGAGGCACTCAAAAGACAAATACTAACTTTGATTTTGAGTCTAATTATAACAAAAATACAGTATTTTGCTTATTTCTGATAATTCAAAATGGCTACTTCAGGGATAATTTTGAGGGTTTTGGTCTCTTTTAAAGCTATCTAAGAAAACTTAAAATGATGTCTACTTTTTCCTTTAACAAGTATTCCTATATCCTTAATAACTTGAAATACAAGCATTGGTTTTTCCTCCTTGGAAATGAGTCTCTGTGGGTATTACCAGCACAAAATAATAGTCCTATCCCTATAATGAAGTAACACCCTTAACTTATTTAAGAATACTGGCCCTTAAAAAAATTGGTCCTTGAACTCTGACTCTACGTAAAAGTACTATAAGATAGACAAACTTAATGATTTATTTAACTATTTTTCATATCACTTTTTTTGACTCAATTACAAAACTAATGAGCTGTCTACATTGTGCTTTTTGCTAGACCCATCATATATATTATCATTTCCCCAATAAATTTATTTTTAGACTATAAAGTAACATTTTTACCCTAGCCTGGACCTATTATAATCACTGAGTTATTTATTAGCAAGCTGATAATTATAAACCTGCAGCCACATCACTGCACCACTAGATGGGGCTTGTGCACACGTAATGTGAAATGCGAGCGCAGTCATTCTGAAGGGGAGAACTCTGATCACTGAGAGAAAACAGTGAAGGAGAGAACAAAGAGTGAGATTTTAAGAACAGATTTTAATTGCATTTGGCAATATCGCATTGGCAAAAATGTCATAGAGCAAAGGCCCACAGCAAGTGCCTTTAATTGTCAATAAAATGATGCTGTTTCAATTAGTGAAATTCCTCCTGTTGATTCTTTTCATAATAAAAACGAGGTGGGCAAACAAAAACAATAAACATAGAGTTAGGTGCTAGCTATGACACATGCAAATTATTTGGCTTTGTGCAAGGTACTTAAATTCCTTGGGACTCAGTTTCTTCATCTGTTAATAAAAATGATAACCCCTAAGGATGACTTAGCAGAGACTCAGTTCTCCCATAATCTTTAATAGGAATGTCTAAGACATCCCTAGCAATCCTAGAGTATTCATTAAAAAGTTGTACTTGTTAGGAAAAACGCAACTTTGGGGCACATCTCCTATCCATACCTATCTTCATCCCCAACCAGGAGGACTTAAATAAAAGCTCTGGTGCTGGGCTTCCCTGGTGGCGCAGTGGTTAAGAATTCACCTGCCAATGCACGGGACACGTGTTCGAGCCCTGGTCTGGGAAGATCCCACGTGCCTCGGAGTAACTAAGCCCGTGTGCCACAACTACTGAGCCTGTGCTCTAGAGCCCACGAGCCACAGCTACTGAAGCCTGTGCGCCTAGAGCCTGTGCTCTGCAACAAAAGAAGCCATCGCAATGAGAAGCCTGCACACCGCAACGAAGAGTAGCCCCCCATTCACCGCAACTAGAGAAAGCCCACGCCAGCAACGAAGACACAACACAGCCAAAAATAAATAAATAAAATAAATTTATTAAAAACTATAATATATATATATTTAATATATATATATTAAAAAAAAAAAGTTCTGGTGCTGCCATCGGCCCAGCCTGGAAACAACCCAAAGATTCTTTCAAGCTCTGGGTTCTCTCTGAATGCAGTATCTTTACATGGGTAGGTCACATATTTATATGCATTAACTCCTGGAAACTATAATTAAAGCAGATCACCATAATGTGAAATATTGATTACATATACACTGCTAAATTTGCCTGCTTGGAAATCACTAACAACACCCAATGAGTAAACAGGGAAAACTAATGAGAAGTGAACTAAAGATGTTGATTAAATAGTGTAGGAAAACAGGATAATGAATTATAAAGTAGCAAGAAGTAGGCAGTGCCTATATAGATACTCCAAGGAATCTAAAGTTACTGCCTCTGCCTCTTATTAACACTTTAACAGATTTTCAGAAACAACTAAGAAAATAATTTAAAAGTACAATTGACCCAAATTTTCTTTTCCACAAAGTAACTGCATCCTAATGGAGTTTGCATATTTGACATTGCAGTATAACTTCTAACCCAGAAAAGTTTGCAAAGTGAGCATGACATCCATCTTTCTTAAAATACGCCTTTGAAGCCCATTAAGTACCTGACTGAAAATACAACTTGCAAACTTTTTTAACCATCTTATTTCCTAAAGGTCTGTGCCTATGTAAAAGTGAAAGTTTCTAAGCTGTATCTGTTATGGACTATGTTTGTGTCCATTTCCTTACCACCAAATTCATGTCAAAACCTATTCCCCAATGTGATGGTATTAGAATTTGGGGCCTTTGGAAGGTAATTAGGATTAGATGAAGTCATGAGAGTGAAGCCCTCATGAATGGGATTTGGGATGAGTGCTGTTATAAGAGTCACAAGAGAGCTTGCTTCCTCTCTCTGCTCTCTGCCTTGTTAGGATACAACAAGGTGGAGGCCATGTGCAACACAGAAGATGGACCTCACCGGAAACTGACCATGCTGGCAGCCTGATCTTAGAATTCCAGTCTCCAGACTGTGAGAAATAAATTTCTGTTGTTTATAAGCCACCCAGTTTATGGTACTTTGTTACAGCAGCCTGAACTAAGATAATATCTAACAAATAGGAAACAGTAAATAAAAAAACTTTTTTAATGAGTACAAAGGTTTTCTTTTTTTTTTTTTGCGGTACGCGGGCCTCTCACCGCCGCGGCCCCTCCCACTGCGGAGCACAGGCTCTGGACGCGCAGGCCCAGCGGCTACGGCTCAGGGGCCCAGCCGCTCCGCGGCACGCAGGATCCTCCCGGACTGGGGCACGAACCCGCGTGCCCTGCATCGGCAGGCGGACTCCCAACCACTGCGCCACCAGGCAAGACCTCTTCTTTTTTTAAAAAAATTAATTAAATTTATTTTTGGCTGCGTTGGGTCTTCGTTGCTGCATGTGGGCTTTCTCTAGTTGTGGTGAGCGGGGGCTACTCTTCGTTGCGGTGCGCGGGCTTCTCATTGCGGTGACTTCTCTTGTTGTGGAGCACGGGTTCTAGGCATGCAGGCTTCAGTAGTTGTGGCTCGTGGGCTCTACAGCGCAGGCTCAGTAGTTGTACTGCATGGGCTTCATTGCTCCGCGGCATGTGGGAACTTCGCAGACCAGGGCTCGAACCCGTGTCCCCTGCATTGGCAGGTGGATTCTTAACCACTGTGCCACCAGGGAAGCTCCAAAGGTTTTATTTCTTAACTCCCCTAATGAATTATTGATCCAAATTGTGATTTCATTAAATGTCTCATCTAATATTTACTACATATCAATAAAGATTATTATTTTCTTCCCTTGAGGAGTTTATGTTCCTAGGGAAGTACAACTAATTGATAGCCATAGTAAACATGGTCTTCTCAAATTTTTTTCCCACTTCTACTAATGTTTTAAAAAATGCCCTTGTATTTTAATCTGCAAAGGAGAACAAACGACTTTTTTTTAACAAACCAGTTAGACCTGATTATTTTATTCTCTTCATGCCTTGTATTCATGGAGTTAGAAACGGAATATTTTAAATAATAATCCTAATCTTAAAAAGAAAAAGTAAAGGGCTTCCCTGGTGGCACAGTGGTTGGGAGTCCGCCTGCCAATGCAGGGGACACGGGTTCGTGCCCCGGTCTGGGAAGATCCCACATGCCGTGGAGCAGCTGGGCCTGTGAGCCATGGCCGCTGGGCCTGCGCGTCCGGAGCCTGTGCTCTGCAATGGGAGAGGCCACAACAGTGAGAGGCCCGCATACCGCCAAAAAAAAAAAAAAAAAGTAAAGAGAAAAGTCTCTTCATTTTATGTCTCAATTATCTTGCCTTTCTTTAGTTTCTAATTAGTTAAGCAGACCCGTTAATAAATTATCTTAGAATTTAGCCATCATTTGTTAGATTTCCCTTAAAAGATAGATATATATAATGATTGGTCTTTAAAATATATTTAAAACATTGAAAATTCCAAAGAAATATTCCAATAGAAAGAGAATAGAAATATTCCAATAGAATAGAAAATGTTCCAACAAAATGTTAAATAAAAAATGGATTACAAATATGTATATTGTGATCCCAGTTTTAATTTTTAAAAATATGCTAAGAATGGAAAGATATACATTAAAATGTTGTGTCACTTTCTCTAATTATGGGTTTTTCCATTATTTTTCTTTTTGTCTTTTGAATTTTCAACAAAGAACTTATATTACTTTTATATAATCAAAGAAAATATTTATATTAACATCACTTTATTTTAGATAACAAAAGAATACATAACCTATTATAAAGATATTTTTATAAAAGTGTGATATTACAAAATAATAAAATATATCAATCTGATTTCTAAGAAAATACAGTCTGAAGATTTCAACTTTCTCAAAAGGTAGAGAAGTTGTTTCCCTGTACAAGCACTCACTCTACTGGTGACATAGAGAATACTTATATTCTGCCATTTCTGAAGTAATTGCATTATTTTCTACAAACGCTAGAAGGCAGGGTTTTCACTATAAAACAACTGTACCAATCATCACTATTATATGCCTTTCTGGGTCTGTGGTTTCTGTTAATATGTGATCAAATATCACTGTATTTATTATATGTCTTTTTTAGACTGTACTTCTATTAAGCATATGATCATTTTAAATTACAGTCTGACTCTCGTGAGATTTAATAGCTGATTTATCATATATAAAATTAACATCTCTACTTACATACTGAAAGGAATTCAAATATATATGTACACACAATGTACCTATTTCAAAACTGCATTTTTTGGATTGTATTAACAAATATGTAAGTCTCTGATCTGATACCATCTCATATTAAATTTGAATGACTAATAAAGACGTTGAAAACTGAGGCCCATCTGGTTCTAGTCTAATAAAAAACGCAAAGATAATTTTTAAGAAATTAGTTAAATACCCTCAGAATTCCAGATCCTTAAGAGAACAGAAATGCTTTTCTCTAACTCCAAAAGCATCTAACATATGAGTCTTAGGAATTCTGGTAGTAGTGGAAGAGAAGCTGAGAGGGAAAATGACATTCCAGGAAGAGAGAACAGCAAGAGTAAAGCCATGGCATCTCAAAAGTTCGTAGCTTATTTGGGGGATGTCAGAATAATCTGATATGTGGCTACAGGAGAGGGTACACTGGAGAAATAGCTGAAGATAAAGTTGGAAAAGCAGAGTAAGGTGGAAAAGTAGAGTAAGGTCACTTGGGGAAGGACTGTTAAGCTATACTTGGGAGCACAGACTTTATTTTGAAGGCAATGGGAAAGCTGCTGAAGGCTTTTAAACCAGGGAGAGCTGTGACTAAGATCTGTTTTTAGAAAGGTTATAATATACAGGACAAATGAGAAGAGTGAAAGCTTGTAGTAGGGGACTTCAAGGAGTGAAGTACCCTAGCCAAGATCTGAAATAGAGCAAAAACACTGTGGGTGCTAAGACAAAGTATTCCAATAACACCTCAAAAGGCAAGAATGACTAGACTTGGCGAAGGGATATAAATACAGTGAAAAAGGGTTTCAAGCCTTGATAAGTGAGTGGATACTTATGTCTTTAAGACAAATTGAAGCTTTAACAATTCTAAGTGCCAGGTGCTTTCTGAATCCAGGTTGCAAAATCTACTTAATACCTGGAAATGTACGACTAGAATTCAGGGGAGAAGTGAGACATAAATAAGTAAAAGAAAAAAAATAAAATTAAGAGTTTTTGTGACTTATGAAAGTAGTCTCATTATGTCATCTATATTAGACTCATACCCCCTATTAAAGTAACTAATTGATGTCAATGAGCAGCAATAGAATATAAATTTGAACTGAGAGCAAAATTAACTTTCCAACTGAATGGTACCCATGTAAACTATGGGATGGTACTGCACCGTTAGGTATAATTTAGTCAATTTAGATTATTAATTAATCATTATCCACTCAAAATACACATAAATGTATTGGCAGGTATGTGATTTATGTTACATTTACAGATAGGGATTTATTAAGATGTTTAAAATACACTTATGCATTTAATTTGAAGTGATTAAACTTATTTACAGAGTCCCTCAAATAGATTTTATTTTATCTCCACGAGTTGTCCATGGGGTGGGCTGGAACTGGTAGTAACAACAACAGTAACAACTATAATACTCTTAATAACATACATATCATTAACAGAATTTATTTTCTACTCTTCATTCTCTCCCCCCACTCCTTCCACCCTTAGTTTGTAGAATAAACTAGAGGTCTTAGATGCTTTTATTTGGCAATTTATAAAACCTGAGTCTTCCCAATATAAATAAACTAGATTAGAATGCTGATTACTGAATTTTCTGGAACTCTTTGAAACAGAAAATATAGACCAAAGAAATATAATGTTTCACTATGAAACGCATCTAATCTGGTCTAGACATATAAACTGGGTGCCATAAATGCTTGCTAATTATTATACGAAGTTTAAATCTGAGGAAAATTTCAATCCAATTATTAAGCTGTTACAAGTCTGACTATCTACGCATGAATCTTGTAAAACTTTCATACTGCTAACATTAATTCAGCCTTCATATACTGTTTTAAATGAAATTCCATCCCAAAAGGACAAATAGCCATCAAAGTTTCCTACTTATTAGATTATTCCTTGAATTAATTTTTTTAGACCACCATTGAATTATCTACATACAGAGTTTAAAATATTCTTCTCCACTTATCTAAAGGCTGAGCCAAGCTGAAAACTTTGAGTCATCTGTATTTTATAGATTAAAGACTGGGGCCTCAACGTATTATCTCACAAGCAAGCAGCCTCTTGCTTCTATTTTAGTAGGTTTCAGCAGAATGGCTTGGGAAAAAAAAAAGAAGAAACAGGAATACTTACTTGAACCTGGCAGGTGAAAGAGGAGTAGGAGGAAACATTCCTGGTTCAAAAGAATCAAAATAAGTCACTGTCCAAGAAAAGCTGCAGCAGGAGAATCCGGCAGTTAGGGATATTATAAGTAGAGTCCAGAATCCTTAATGGGAAAAGAAAGGGGAAAACTTGAATTATTAACATCAAAGCAATTTAAATTAACCCAGTAGATCATGTTCAGATCACACGTATTTCTGATCTTCTAAATTATATGTAAGTGATAAAAGAGATATGAGCTTAGTAGAAGCTCTCCCATGTGGAAGTGTAAAATATTAAAGCACAACTGGAAGTCATATCATTGAATATTTTAATTCAATTATAATTTACTATGTGGAAAAGAGTACAAATTCAACTTAAAAATATAACTTTTAGCTTCAGTTTTATAAAATTCAACTGTGGAAAAAATGGGAAAACACTTCACTGTTAAAATGGCTTGCCCTTTTTCATTTAACGTTGTGATTATAGCTTGCTGCCTTTTATTACTTAGTACTAAGCGATCCCTTTCCATACCATGCACTATTGACATATGAATCAATTTTAGTGTCTACTCTTTATAGCTTTCCTATAAACATTACAAACCAATTCTGATTATTTAACCTTGCTCAGTATATGAACAAAAGTTAATGTCCAATTTATAAATGAGCTGGGATCCTAGACTTTATTTTCAGTCACACTGGAGCTGCATTTTGTAAGGGATATCAAGTCAAAAGCACAGTACTACAGGAGTTGCGAGAGAAAAGGGTTAAGAAATGGAAGAATGTGGGGAATAAACAAAGTGACAATAGAGGGAACAATTTAATTTGAAGGATTTTAGATACACATTCAAACTGCCTCCTTAAGACAGTTTACTAAGACACTAATACTGGTAAGTGTGTGTGTCCCAGGCCTCAGTAGTACACAGAGGAAGGAAGGTTGAGAAGACTACAGTAGAGAATGGCTTACGAATTATCAGATTTACTGGTTGCACAAAATGCACAACCAAAGATAGCTTTATTTTAGCAAGAAGCAGGAAAGAAATAGGTGCATTGGACCGTCTGTAAACCATTTGAAGCTCAGTAACAGACTGAGCTGCTAAAAGATAAACTCAGAGGAATGAAGTATTAAAAAACCAAGCCAAACAAAAAACTATAGCAAAGTATTTTTGAAAGATGAACCTAATTTTTTTTTCCTGGAAGACCCCTTCCCTTACCCCCTTTTAAAAAGATAATGGACTTTGTATTCACTGCCCCAGAAGAAGGATGTGGCAAAGAAAGGAGAAACAGCTCAGTACCTCTTTGGTTTTCATGTTGCAAAATAATTAAGGGAACTAGTAGGATAGATAGAAATAGGAGGAGGGTAGATAAAGACAAAACATCCTGAATAGATAGCAAGGATAATCAATTGACTGGGGTGTAGAAAAAACATTTGTGTAGAACAGGGAGAGAAAGTGAGGGTTTTATCTACAGGTGAGAAAGATTCCCCCATTTTGAAGAGTGTTATGTGTGTGTATATGGGGAGTCGGTAGTGCTGCTGGGGCTTCCTGGTGGAGCCATCAAGCCACACAACACCAGAGAGGAATTGGAGTGGTGTACAGTATCCTGGCAGATGGACCCAGAGCCAAGCTTGCAGATGCCTCTAAGATGGGGCATAGAAACAGCAGATGGTCATGTGCCTGGAAGGTGCTACACCTGAAAGGCCATCCTGACCAGAATGCAAAATGTTTCAGCAGTAACTCATTTGAGCAAACGTCTTGAGGACTAGATTGCACTCCTATCCCAATATCCTTGCACAGATTCTAGAACCTTGCCCAACCTGTGACTGAGTAGAGAGAACCTTAGTAAAGACTGAGGTGCAACCTTCCTGCCAACCCAGAGACTATATGTTTGGGGACTGCTGTGGAATGATGGAAACTTCTCAGTATCTAAAAACGTGAGAAAGACACAAAATAACCCAAAATAACAAAATGTGAGGCTCCCTAAAGCCCATCAAATTTTTTCACATAGGTGCTTTAACAGAACACCTGCCAAATTTAGTACAAAAATATTCTTGAGTTTTCAGAAATGACTACTATTCCATGATCTAAGTGCTTGCCTTACTTTGGACATTTTAGTTATTTTATATTCATTTTGAATTAATCAACAGTTATATCCCTAATAAAACTCAGGTCACAAGGACAGGGCTAAAAAAGTACATTGCAATATTGTGGTCTAGAAGTGCTTATGCTTCTGAAATTACTCAATTCATGTATGAACAAGCAGAAAAGCCACAGAAGTTGGCAATTTGCAACTAAATTTTTAACGAGGCCCTACCTTCAGAATCCTGAAGCTACAATAACTTATGTTTTGTAAACCCATTTTACCAAGTGTTAACATAATTTTTAAAAGGTACCTAAAAATGAAGCTAGTCTCCCTTCCCCAATTTACCAACTCCATTCCTGAAAGCAATCATTTAAGAGTTTATTGTTCACCTTTTGTAAATTTATAGGTAATGTAGATAGTCATGTACAAGAATGGGGCCAGTTATATACAAGAATGTATACTATGTATATATTTTCTCAGTTTATTTTCCGCAAATGAGATTCTCAGCAGAAAAACTGTCCTGAACTTTTTCACACAACAATTTTGGAGACCTTTCATATCACTACACATAGCCACAATTCCACTGCATATTTTTAAATTAATTAATTAATTAATTTTGGCTGTGTTGGGTCTTTGTTGCTGCGTGCATCTTTTCTCTAGTTGAGGCGAGCAGGGGCTGCTCTTCATTGCAGTGCACAGGCTTCTCATTGCGGTGGCTTCTCTTTGTTGTGGAGCACGGGATCTAGGCGCACGGGCTTCAGTAGTTGTGGCACAGGGGCTCAGCAGTTGTGGCTCGTGGGCTCTAGAGTGCAGGCTCAGTAGTTGTGGCACATGGGCTTCATTGCTCCACGGCATGTGGGATCTTCCCAGACCAGGGCTCGAATGTGTGTCCCCTGCACTGGCAGGTGGATTCTTAACCACTGTGCCACCAGGGAAGTCCCCATTGAATATTTTTATTATTCCACTTTTTCACTATTAAAAACAATACTGCAAGTAACATTATTATACTTAACTATAGTTACACAAGGATATCTGTAACAAATTTCTGAAGAAAGAACTGCTGTGTCAAAGGATATAGGTCTTTTAAATAAACACACATCCTTCTTTCTTCTCTACAGTTCAATTTTCATCAGTTGATGATATGATGGGAATTTATCTCTTCCATCCTCTTGGACTCAATATTTTCACTTAAAGCAAACATAAGGGTAGGTGGGAGGGACTTCCCTGGTGGTGCAGTGGTTAAGAATCCACCTGCCAATGCAGGGACACAGGTTCGAGCCCTGGTGCAGGAAGATCCCACATGCTGCAGAGCAACTAAGCCCGTGTGCCACAACTATTGAGCCTGTGCTCTACAGCTCACGAGCCACAACTACTGAAGCCCACGCACCTATAGCCCACGTTCCACAACAAGAGAAGCCGCCGCAATGAGAAGCCCACGCACCACAACGAAGAGTAGTCCCCGCTTGCTGCAACTAGAGAAAGCCCACGTGCAGCAAGGAAGACCCAATGCAGCCAAAAATAAATAAATTTATTTTTTAAAAAAAGGGTACGCGGGAAACTCCTATTCTAATCCCTTTACTGGAGCTGTATATTCACTTATCTAATTGGGGAGATCATTTTTCAAAATAATGATTTTTGTTTCAAAGTGTAGTTACTTTTCTAAAAATATGGTAGCAGCTTTGTGTATTTCTATAAAAGCTTCTAGCAAAGAAAGATTATGATATGTTCTAAATATTTTAATGTTATTTAGCAGTTTCAGGCTTACAGTGATGAGATGACTTTTAGAAGTTTTATGAAGTCAGAGATGTGGAAGGTGGTCAGCACATGTTACACGTAAGCAGAAAAAAACAGAAAAACAAAACCCTCCCATATTCCCATACTGGGAAAGGTTTCTTATTAAAACAATGTTAAACAATCAATTACACATTCTTCATAAGATGTATTCCTGCCATAAATAAACAATGGGACGAAATGTGACAGCACATTGCTAATTTCAAGGACTGTTTTACAGTTTAACATTTGAAATGTTTAAACAAAGTAGTATACTATGAAATACAATAATAATAAATAAAAAATAATAAATACATGTAAATAAAAAAATAAAATAAAAAAATAATAAATAAAAAATGAGGTAGATCTATATATACTGATACAGAATGAACTTCAAGATACTTTAATAAAGGTACAGCATATGCATGATTCCAACTGTTTTTTCTACAACACTGACAAAACCACATATTTTAAATTATCATATATATTCATATTTCTATATACCATATATAGAAAAAGACCTGAAAATATACACAAGTATATTGTATATTGTGTACAAGTAGATTAGTGGTAACCTTTGTTTAATTGTCGGAATTTTTTTTGTAGTGAGACTATATTATAACTTACATAACTAACTTATAAAATTAAAAATGAAAATTAAATAGGTCATTTTATGAGTTGTAAAAGCTATAACCAGCTGGCTACTAATAAAAGTTTCGACGTACTCATGCATAAAACTAATCAACAACTTTTAAAAATTTTATCTAAGCAAATTTTTGCAACTTTATCATAAAGCTAGACAGCCTTGGATCTTCAAACTTATTATTTCCAAGTACAGGAGCAGAGGAAAGGGATCTTCCTCCCCTACCAGTGCCACCTGAACACACAGTTGGCGTACAGCAGCTACATTGATAAAGGTCCCTACCCAACTGCCTGTCCACCTGCCACTCAGCTTGTAGCAATTCCACTCCCCTTCCTACTAAAAAGGGTAAAGAGTAGAAGGGGACATTCTGACTGGACCTGGTAAAACTTGAAAACTAAGTAACATCTGTAGTTTCCAACCATGTTAAATCATCATATCCACATGGGAAACTTTAAACTTTTTTATTACGGACAATTTCAAACATACACAAAAGTAGAAAGAAGAATACAATGAAACCCCATATACCCATCACTCACCTTGCAACAATTAACTCATGGCAAATCTTGTTAAACCTGTATTTTCCCCTGAAGCCTGTAATTTTCAGTATACTAGGAAAAATAGTTATCACTATCATCTTGTTCCAACATACCTTTTCCCTTATTTTTTTAAAATAAATAAATTTATTTTAAAAAAGACAATTGTATCCTAAGTAGTCATTTGTTAAATGTCAAATCAGTCATGCAGAATAGACATCAAGTACTATTCAAAAAAGGGCAAGAAAACTGGGGTTACAACTCATCAGGAAATTCTTCACGACTAAGCATGGTTTAAGAAAAAGTATAGACTCTGCATCAGACTCTGGGGCCAGAATTCCAACTTTGACATTTACTCCCTCCATGAATTTGGGTAAGTACTTTAACCTCTCCAAGCCTCCTGTAGAATGGGAATAATGATACCTACTTTGAAAGGTAAGTAGAAAGGATTAAATGAGGTTATGTATGTAAAGTATCTGGGAGAATACCTGGTTCATGGCAGATGTTCAACAAAGAGTAGCTGTTATTGGTATAAAGGAAGAATAACTTCAGCTGGCCTTTGAAGGATGGCAGGGGTGGGGGAGGGAAGGTAGGCACAGCGTGACCAAGGCCTGGAGGTGGAAATATCTATGTTGGGTTTTGCAGTAAATAGTCTGGCAAAGAGGGTGAGAGTGGGAGGCACGATCAGCAAAGTGGGCACATTTAAGAGGGTGCAGCCTTGAATGCATGGCTAAGGAGGCTAGCATTTCTTTTTTTTTTAAAATCAATCAATCAATTAATTAATTAATTAGGCTGTGTTGGGTCTTCGTTGCTGCACGCGGCCTTTCTCTAGGGCTACTCTTCATTGCAGTGCACGGGCTTCTCTTGTTGCAGAGCACGGGCTCTAGGCGTGCGGGCTTCAGCAGTTGCAGCGCATGGGCTCAGTAGTTGTAGCTTGCGGGCTCCAGAGCACAGGCTCAGTAGTTGTGGCGCACAGGCTTAGTTGCTCCACAGCATGTGGGATCTTCCTGGACCAGGGCTCGAACCCCTGTCCCCAACTGCATTGACAGGCAGATTCTTAACCACTGTGCCACCAGGGAAGTCCTCTAGCATTTATTCTTGTTGGCTAAGACAGTGAACGTGGAGCAGTCCTAGACATAACCTAGGTTAGAACCGAGTGCAGACAAGCCCAGCAAGAGCTACAGTCCTCACTGCTCTAAAGAGCTGTGTTCTCCACCAGGTGCTTCTCACACTGCTCTATGCCTCAGCTGAGGTGAACTGATGTGGCCTTGGACTGGAGAGCAGCCTGTCCAGTAAGCTGTGACTTATGATTAAAAAATGTGTCAGCAAAACTGAGCTGTGCTAATCCAGATTCTTCTTTTTGGAACAAGAACAAGACAGCAGCTGCTAGAGCTGAGCAGAAAGGTCTTGAGGCAGACCTGGGGCTGCGGTGTCTGCTTGGGACCACAGGTACCCTGAGGCTAGGAGGATGCCGGGTGATAGAGAGTGAGGAACCTGACATGGATGGATGGTTGGTCAAAACACACAAAGGACCTGCCAAAGGTAGATCCTAGAAAGAGCAGTCCTCGCACCCCTGGCCTCTGCAGCATCCTCCAGCGTCGTGCCCAGCCTGGGACTTTCTCCTGGCCACTGGCCGCCCGCGGCAAGCCTCGTTGGGGCATGCTGCATAGAGACGTGTCCTCCGACGTGCAGTGCAAGGCGCTGGATAAGATGTTCCAGAAGCAGAAGTACATCAACAAGCCCAACCGCAAGAAGCTGGCGGCCAAGCTGGGCTTGAAAGACTCACTGGTGAGGGCAGTCTCCCCAAAGGCCCTCCCCGCACACATTGTACAAATGGGAAGGTTCTCTGAAACTGCTTAGGTCCCACTGTACAGAGGGGGTAAGGTCTAGAGAGGGAGTAAGTGCACGAGCCAGCTTCGTGGAGGCTTCTTGCGATCTATTTTGCCTTATTTTTAATCATTTAATGAACAATTTACAAAAGAATAAAAAGCCTGAAAAAACTGTTAGAAATTTTAATAAGATATAGTAAACCCAAATTTTTATTCTGAGTTTCCCTGATTTAAAAACAAACAAACACACTATAAATGGGCATTTCCTCTAAGTGCAAATAACTGCTTACTATCTTCATGCATGTATCTGGAACATAACCATCCTGTAAATACTGATTTTAGACTTCAGATACATCTCTAATTGGTTATAGCTTATTATTAGTTTTGCTTTTTCTTTATGCACTTGCATCATCAAAACACAATGCTTGAAGGAATTTTTAAAATCTTTCATGGCTTATAAGACATGGAAGACAACCATCTTTGCTCCATAATTTGTATAACATTTTCACTTTTAGATTTATAAACAATTTGAATACTCAATCCAATGATTTTTTTTCCATTCCTTTCCAGTCACCTTCCATTAGCATTTCTCTACTTACAAACAGTATCAAATAAATTAGCATGCACAGATTCATAAAAGATAAAGACTGTTATACATTCTTTTAGCAAAAGGGGATGGTTCTTGTTTTTGCCTGAAGTCCTTTCTGTTGAATGACTAACTGGATAAGAATACTATAGTTTTCTGAAAAGAATCAGATAGTAAAATATCTTCAGCTTCACTTGCCATCAGGTTTCTTTCACAACTACTCAACTCTGCCGTTGTAGCATGAAAGCAGCCATAGTCAATATATAAAACAAGAGGCAAGGCTATGCTACGATAAAACTTAATGTACAAAAACAGGTAGCAGATCAGATTTGGCCCAGGGGCCACAGTTTGCTGACCTCTGCTCTGGAGGATTCCATCATGTTATTCTTTTTAGCATAGTTGAGAATAATTGATGAGTAATATTAGATGATTCCTAAAATAATGAAATAGCAAAATGTTTCCAGATACAGGAAAATAAGGTCATTAAAATCTTATAATGTATCTTAGGTTTATAAAAGGGGCCAATACACAAATATGGTAATTTCAAGATCAAATATGCTTTATTCTATAGAAAAAAATATAACTCAATTTTCTCTTTATTTTCTGGAAAGGTCCCCTAAGAAAAAGTAAATGACATGAAATAACAATTCTTACAAATAGAACTGCTCAAGAAAATTTAAAAATGAAGACTGGGTCCAATGGACCCTGATGGCATACTGAGCATGCAGCCAATTAAGTGACTTTAACTTTGATTCAGGAGATAAGGATAGGGTCTGAAATTTTATAAATGCAAAAAAAGAAAATCTTCAGGTTTTTGTTTGTTTGTTGTTGTTGATACGCCTGGGGGATGGGAACTACTAGACCAGTGGTTCTTGTAAACTAGCAGCATCAGCATAACCTAGAAACTTATTAGGAATGCAAATTTCTGGGCTCTACCCCATACCTGAATCAGAAACTCTGGACCCAGTGCAGCCCAGTAAAATGAGTTTTAACAAGTTTTCCTGGTGATTCTGATGCTAGCTAAAGTCTGGCTTTGTTAGCCTCAGAAACATCCCTCCTGATCACCAAAGTTGGGCCAGGCAGTATCACACTAACAATAACAAACCAATTTCTTGAGATTTAGAGGTCCTAATGTCTGGTTCGCATTACTGCTTTTACGTGTTAAGAGGAGATCTGCAATGATTTCATGACTAATAATTTAGCTGCACACTGATAATTCTTGCTAATAACCTGTACTGCTTCTGCCTTGCTACCATGCCTAAACTATCTCATGGTTTAGAAGGGAATATTTTATACTGATGGATGCAGGATAGTTGGGAATACCAGGTGAAACAACACGTTTCTGGCATACTGTAAAAGTTCAACAGTGTTGTTAATTGTTGAACGTGTTATTCACACTTGCATAAACTTGTGCTTTCTTTTTAAACAAAGTTTTTCTCTTTGGGAGTTACAGTCATTCATTATAAAGACAAAAAAGAGATTTTAAAAAAACTATTATTCCAAAACCCATTTTGGTTGTATCCTTCTAGTCTTTTGGGGCTTTTGTTTTTCTCTTCTTTTTTGCCTTGGTTCTTTTACTGATATGAGTAAGCAATTACACAATTTTACAAAGACTGTGCTGCAGAATAGGATAACATATTTGTAAATTTTTAAATTAAATATTAGAGTTACTCCACCCAGCTGCAGATAGCACTGTATCATTTCCTTAATAGACTGTGGGCTCAAATTACAAGGTTCGTACATTCTCTAAAAAGCTCAAGTTCATGGTTTCAATCATCTTTCACTGCAAGGAAGAAACTGAGTGAGTTGCTCCCAACTTGTGCCTTGCTAAGAGAATGGGTCATTTTGCAACACACCCTTTCTCTTGGAAATTTTTACCATATTTCTAATGTTCTGTATCATGAAATTATGATGGTAAAGTCTCACTTATCACTCTGCAGAAGAAAAGTAATAAATCATCAACTCTTTAAATGAGCTGGCTTCATCTCTGATTGAACTCAGTATATGTCAGTCATCTCTGTAAATGTGTAGAAGCCTGGAAACATCTCAGGCATAAAACAGGCAGTAAATGGGCAGCTAAAAAATAAGAATAGCCCTTGACACTGCAAGATGCTAGGAATCTGCTCCTAGCCACAAAAGGGACTTAAAGGTAACTATTAAGCAGTAGGTGTCAAGAAATGACAGGCACCAAAGATCAAGTTTAAAAGCTTTTTAGACATTGAAGAAACTCCATCAAATCTGATTACAATTTCTGTATGACGCTATTTACAATGTTTATAAAAGTACTAGACCTACATTTAACTTGGTAACAATATTCTTAGATTAAGTACTTTCTGCTAAAGGCAATTCCTTCTATTTTTCTTATGTACTTATTTCAAGTTTGCCTCAAATAAAAGGTCATTTTATCATACTTTATATTGACTAGGAAAAAACGCAAAAATTGGAAATAGGGCTGTGTGAAATGTGGTAAAATTTGGGAAAATGTGACAGATACAAAAGCCAATGTGCAAAAAAGAAACAACTCAATTTCTTATATGATTAGTTCAATCCACTTGGCCGGAAAATAACTTCAAGGAGGAATGAGTGGAATGTGATTTTAACTAAATAATCAGAAGTTTTATTTTATTAATCTCCTTGAAAAACAGGCTTACAGTAGTGGATGGTTTGCAGGATAATTATAAAAGGAAAGCCCTAAGAACTCTGCAGTGTGACTCTAATGCCACCCAGGGAAGATTTGGGGAGATGAGTTCTAAAATCAGCTGATAGTATTAATCACACCTCCCTGGCTGGGCTACCTCACTAGTGAAGATGAACACTGTGACAACCTAATCCTGTTAGCCATTAGGATCAATTAACTCTCCAAAGGCACTTATACCATGCTCATCACGAACCCTTTTTGAAAAACTATAAACAGGTCTTCCCATGAATATTTCTTTCAGAGAAACAAGGATGACAAGAGAATAGCAGTGTCTCAGGTCCTTAAGTTTCTTAACAGGCATTTACGCTTATATATTGTTTCCTGTTAGCCTGTTAGTCCTTAGTCAACTCTCAAGAACTTTTAACTACTTTTGAATACATTTTTAAAAACTGTGATTCTGGCCCTGCAAAAGTATTTCTCAAACTGTGGTTTATCAGAACTTGTAAAAAAATGAGGATTCTTAGGTCCTACCCTGGGACTGAAACAAAGTCTAGAGATGATTTTTAAAAGAAAGCCTGGTGATTCTTACACATACCAAAATGAGAATCACCGCTATAATCTGCTCTTACTGAGCTATGCCAACATTGGACTAGGATTAAACTGCAATAAAAAATATTTGTAGTGTGCAAAATTTTTATCAGTCTGTCTAGAAAGAAAACTGTTTCATGGAGAGTAGTTACTGGGCTCACATTTGTTTCTAAAAACCAACCCACTTTCAAACAAGAATTGAGGCAGTGTATGCATTAAAATTTAAACATTAGTCACTGAAATATAAAGATAACAACATGTATAGACAGTACTATGATTAAAGAAAGGTAATACACAATCAACATTACATTTAGCTGTGAGGTTCCTAGTAGACAAGACAAAATAAATACAATGAAATACAACAGTAAAAAAAAAAATCAGTATCATCTGATAAAAGGCTGCATTCTGATTTTTCTGAACGGATGACTTCAACAAGAATGTTTATTACAGATTCTGGATTCATGTGAAAACTTTTATATCAATTGTAAAAACGTAAGGATACAATTTTATAGGCATTTCCTCAGCTGTAATTTGGTAATCTTGCCAACTATTAAATAGCAAGTTAGAATTCATGTCTAGTTCTTACGATTCAGTTTCTACTGCAGCAAGAGTTGACAGATCAATAAATGCTGTGAAAAGCCTTAAAATCTTGGTTGTTTTTTAGAGATGAAACAGTTTAACAACACACACTGACAAAATGGGTAACTAAAAAGTACGTGTTTTTGGAAGGCCAGCAGGTCCGGGGAAGGGCCCAGGGAGCCAGACGGAACCCCCACCAAGGTGGTTGATGGAGCCGACCCACAAGTGGCATCAGCCCGGGACTTTCCACCTGCCCAGGAAACAGACCCGGGACTTTCCACTTGGCCCCGGCTTTCGCGCTCCCCGAGGGGCGAAACCAACGGCTCTATGGCTTTCCCACTCCCCGATTTCCCGCTCCCCGAGGGGCGGAACCAACGCAACCGGCACCGACATTGCCACAACACCCGAGAGATTACCAAAAAAGGGGCTGCTTCACACAGCAAGCACCTCCCCTGCGTCCACCCCTATAAATTTGGTTCGTGCCTGCACCCGGGCGCGACTTCCCTGGCCCCTTTCTCTCGGACCAGTGAACCTCGCCTGGGAGCGTTCCCAAATAAAGCTTGCTTAAGTTCTCCTCCGTTTCTTGGTGCCGTTCCTTACATTTGGTGCCGAAACCCGGGAGGGGTACCCAGCCCCACAAATTACCGCGGGGCCACCCCTCACACCCCCTAGGGGACGACCGGGGACCTCTGCTCACCCACCCGATCCGGCAGAAGCGGGGTAAGTCCCTCCTTCGTTCCCCTCGACCCCCGGGGTCCCTACCTACCGGACTCCCTGTCCTTAGCCGCGGCCGCGTCAGGGAGTCCTCCATCCTCCCTGAGCCTCGAGCGGTTGTGGAGACGTCCCAACCGCCTGACTGCTCTCCGATCTGCCGTGACCAGAGATTGAGACCAGAGACGTCTCTCTCTTTCTCTGTTCACCCGGGGACAGACCGGAGGTCATGGGGACCTCAGAATCTAAACCAGATCCTAAGACACCCCTGGGGGTGTCTCCTGGCCAACTTTACAAAACTCGGCTTTTCTCAAGACCTCCGCTGCAGGCGGCTCATATTCTATTCCACCGAAGCCTGGCCACAGTACCCTCTAGACAATCAGTCTAAATGACCTCCTGAAGGGACTTTCGATTTCAACATCCTCCGCGATTTAGACAACTACTGCCGCAGGACGGGCAAATGGTCCGAGGTCCCCTATGTCCAGGCCTTCTGGTATTTACGCTCCCGCCCTTCCCTCTGCGTCGATTGTTCCACTTCCCAGATCCTTCTTGCCAAACAGACATCTCCTACATCCAAGCCCCTAAATTCCTTTGACGATGACCCCTCTCCACTAGCCGACCCACCCGAATCTCTCACCTCTCCCCACTCCAGAGCTCCTCTCCAACCCCCACCCTACCCTGGACCGGCTCCTCTCCCTCCCGCTCACTCCAGCGCCCCCCACCGCTCCCCCGCACCAGGCAATCTCCCCCTTAGCCCCGCCTTCCCCCGCTTCCTCTCCCTCCGTCGCTCTCCCACCACCTCTCTCCTCGCCAGTGAGCTCACACACCCGCTCTCACCACCACGACTCCCAGGACCCAAACCTTCTCTGTCCCATAAGAGAGGTGGCCGGAGCGGAAGGATTAGTTAGAGTTCATGTTCCATTTTCCCTCCAAGATCTCTCTCAAATATAAAAGCGATTAGGCTCCTTTTTCTGCCGACTCTTCCCGCTACATCAAAGAATTTTGCTACCTCTCTCAAGCTTACGATCTAACCTGGCACGACATCTTTGTGATCCTATCTTCTACTCTGACCCCCAACGAGAGGGAAAGAATTCAAACTGCTGCCCGAAACCACGCAGATCAGGTCCACCTCACTGATAACTCTATGCCCGTCGGAGCCACTGCCGTTCCTGGCACCGATCAGGGCTGGAGTTATCAGTACGGCCAAGACGGTCGCCGCAAACGCGATCTAATGATCCAATGCCTCTTGGCTGGTATGCAGGCTGCCTCCCACAAGATTGTCAACTTCGAAAAACTAAAAGAGATAACCCAAGAGCCCAATAAAAATCCGGCCATCTTCCTCAACCGCCTTACAGAGGCCCTAACTCTCTACACCCGCTTGGACCCTGACACCCCCGGAGGCGCAACGGTCTTGGCCACCCACTTTATCACCCAATCAGCCCCTGATAGCAGAAAAAAACTTAAGCGGGCAGAAGACGGCCCCCAGACTCCCATCCGAGACCTGGTAAAAATGGCCTTTAAAGTCTATAACGCCCGTGAGGATTTGGCAGAATCCAGCCGACAGGCTCGGATGCACCAAAAGGTGGCCCTCCAGACCCAAGCCCTCGTAGCCGCCCTGTGGCCGGCCATCTCCCATAGACAACATCCACGGGACCCGCCAAAGGCAACCCCACCAGGGGCCTGCTTTAAGTGTGGAAAAGAGGGACACTGGGCTCGCCAATGTCCCAATCCCTGGCCTCCTTCCAAGCCCTGCCCTGGCTGCGGGCTAACAGGCCATTGGAAGAGTGACTGCCCTATGGCCGGCCCTCCCTCAGCGCCTCCACGCGGAGGGCAAACCGACCCAACGGCCCTACCTCTCGAACTCCTGGGATTGGCTGACGATTGACAACACCCGGACTCGAAGACCCCCAACACCCTCGCCGAGCCCAGAGTAACGCTACAGGTAGCGGGTAAGTTCACCTCATTCCTGGTGGACACGGGGGCTACCTATTCGGTCTTGCCTACATATTCCGGGCCAGTTTTTCCTTCCCAGGTCTCGGTTATGGGCATCGACGGTAAGCCATCCTTCCCCTTCCAGACCGGCCCCCTTTCATGTTACATCGAGAGGCTCCCTTTTACTCATTCTTTCTTAGTCATACCGTCCTGCCCAGTTCCTCTGCTAGGTCATGATGTTCTCTTCCAATTAGGGGCCTCTCTCCAAGTTGCCAAACTTGACCCTAAGGCCCCCTCCTCTCAACTCCTGCTCCCCCTCCTCGGTCTGGCAGCGGAACCCTCTCCCTCCTCTCTCTCTTCTCCCATCCTCCCCAATCTGATAGACCCCCAGGTCTGGGATACTTCAAAACGCATACTAGCAACCCACCACCCCCCTGTCCTAATCCGTCTTAAAGACACCTCCAAGTTTCCACCCAGGCCCCAATTCCCCATTTCTGAGACTCATCTAAGGGACTTGCGACCTATTATCACCAGACTCTTAGATCAGGGGCTCCTCGTCCCCACGGACTCTCCCTGCAACACCCCTATCCTGCCTGTCCACAAGGCCTCAGGAGATTACCGCCTGGTCCAGGACCTCCGACTGATCAATGAGGCGATAATTCCCCTCCACCCAGTCGTGCCAAACCCATACACTTTGCTCTCCCATATTTCCCCGTCCACCACCCATTTTACGGTCCTAGATCTCAAAGACGCCTTCTTTTCAATCCCCCTACACCCTGATTCCTATTTCCTTTTTGCTTTCACCTGGACAGATCCGGATACCCAGGCTTCCCGCCAGCTCACCTGGACAGTTCTTCCCCAGGGCTTCCGCGACAGCCCCCACCTCTTTGGCCAGGCTCTGGCATGGGACCTCGCTTCCTGCCCTCTCACCCCCAGTATAGTCCTCCAATACGTGGATGACCTCCTCCTCTGTAGTCCATCTCTCAGCCTCTCAGAACAGCATACTGCTGATCTCCTCAATTATCTCGGCTCTCGCGGCTATCGGGTCTCTCCAGCCAAGGCCCAACTGTCTACACCCTCAGTAACCTACCTGGGAATCCACCTTACCCCCACAAAAAAGAGCCTGACAGCCGACCGCACCCAGGCCATCCCCAACCTCCAACCTCCAGAGACAGCTGACCAGATTCTCTCCTTTCTGGGCCTAATAGGATTTTTCCGACACTGGATCCCTAACTTTGCTCTTCTTGCTAAACCCCTATATTTAGCTGCTAAAGAAACCCCCCAAGGACCCCTTACCTCTCCCTCCACTGTTCGACGGGCCTTTCTCACCCTCAGAGACACCCTGATATCCTCCCCTCCCCTGTCTCTGCCTAACCCAGACCGTCCTTTCCACCTCTTTGTAGATGAACGGGTCGAAATAGCTACTGGACTCCTTGCCCAACCCGTAGGGCCTTCCTATCGCCCCGTGGCCTACCTCTCCAAATAACTTGACCCAACCATTCGGGGATGGCAACCACGCCTCCGAGCTTTCGCAGCAGCAGCCGAGCTGACCAAACAAACACTCAAACTGACCCTGGCCCACCCGCTGACTGTATTTTCCTCTCACCGACTGGCCGACCTCCTCGGCCATAAGTCTCTCTCTCTCTCGGGCCCCTCTCGCATCCAGGAATTCCACCTGCTGTTCATCGAAAACCCTGCCATCTCCCTTGACCTCTCCCCCCGCCTAAACACGGCCTCCCTCTTGCCCATTTCCGACACGGGGACCTCCCCTTCCCACTCCTGCCCCCAAGTTGTAGAGGCCCTCAGCCTGCCGAGGGAAGGACTCTTTGATAGTCCACTGTTAAACCCGGACCGCACCCTCTTCGTAGATGGCAGCTCAATACTCGGCCCTGACGGACGCCGCCGGGCAGCCTACGCGGTAGTAACCATCTCAACCATTATCGAGGCCAACCGCCTCCCAGAAGGGACAACCTCTCAAAGGGCTGAACTGATCGCACTCACGTGGGACCTTGACTTCTCTAAGGGCCAAAGGGTCAATATCTATACAGATTCTAAATATGCCTTCCTGATTGCACACAGCCATTCAGCTCTTTGGAGGGAGTGTGAAGTTTTGACCACCAAGGGCTCCCCGGTGGTCAACGCCTCCCTCATCGCAAAACTCCTGGATGCCCTCCAACTGCCTGAGGAGGTGGCAATCATCCACTGCAGGGGCCACCAGTCTCCCTCTAACCCAATAGCACAAGGTAACTCAAAGGCCGACTCCGTGGCCCGCAAGCTCACCAAAGGGGCCCCTCCAGCTCTGATCTTGTTCCTCACCTCAATCCAACACGCATATGACCCCCACGAAGAGACAGCACTACTATCCAAAGGGGTCCACAAGGACAACAAAGGATGGATTTTTATGAACAACAAAGTTGCCCTCCCTTCAGCTCAAGCGGCCAGCCTCCTATAAGACATCCACAAGTCCCTACACATTGGCCCAAAGGCAATGTTCCGTTTCCTAGATCCCTTCTTTTATATGCCTGGACTCAGAGATGCCATCTCAAAAACTCACGCGGCTTGCCAGACTTGTGCGTCCATCTCTCCACAAGGAGGCCTACGGCCCCGAATTCCCACTCACCAGATGCGCGGACACCAACCTGGCAAGGACTGGCAGATTGACTTCACCCACATGCCCTGCTGTAAACGCTTCCAATATTTCACCTTTTCAGGTTGGATCGAGGCCTTCCCCACGGCCCGAGAAACAGCAGATACGGTCGCCACCATTCTTCTCCAACATATCGTCCCCCAGTTTGGCCTGCCTATCTCCATCCAGTCGGACAACAGACCCGCCTTCGTCTCTCAGGTGGTTCAGCAGGTATCCGAGGCTCTTCAGATCACCTGGAGACTCCATATCCCTTACCACCCCCAGTCATCTGGTAAGGTTGAACGTGCCAACGGGATCTTGAAGGACCACCTCACCAAGCTGTCCCTTGAGGTCCATATCTCGTGGCCCGATTTGCTCCCTCTTGCCCTTACCCGAATCTGAGCCTCACCTCGGACCCCTACTGGTCTCAGTCCATTCGAACTGCTCTACGGCCGCCCTTTTCTCCTCCATAACCTACCAACCCAAAACCCACCCCTAGCTTCCTACTTCCCCTACCTGTCTCTGCTCCGCTACCTTCTCCATGAACACAATGACCGCAACCTGCCGACGGTCACTGCCTCTGAAACTTCCCCTCTCCCTCTACAACCTGGCGATAGCATCCTCCTCAAAGAATTACACCCCCAATCTCTCAAGCCACGGTGGACAGGCCCCCATACGGTGATCCTCACCACTCCTACGGCAGCCAAACTCTTGGGACACCCCTCCTGGTACCATGTCTCCCGCCTTAAAATGGCCCCAACTCCAGAGACTTGGACGGCCCAACCGCTGGGTCCCACAAGACTACGGCTTGTCTGTCACCCTGTCTCTCCTCCTGCTGCTCCTCCTGCCACCCAGGACTCACCAGATGTCCCTATGGCGCTTCCATGTCCATGGGACATGGCAAGCTAAAGGTCGGACCCACACTCGAGTCTTGGGCACGGGGGACTGCCAACCAGATGGGTGCCAGGCCCTGGTGACAGTCCAGATCCCCATCTCTAACATAGAAAGTGTTCCCCTGGGTTGGTCCACCCCCGCTGTCTGCTTCACTTATGATCAGACCAGAGACTACTGTCAATGGTGGGATGAGACCTATGGGGGGTGCCCCATCACTCATGTAACATCCATGTGGCAAAACTAGATACCAGGAGCTCGCTCCAACAATCCCACCTGCTCACCACAAATGGCAAGGGTCAATTATTCATTAACATCAAAGATCCCTGGGACACAAGATGGGTAAAAGGGGTACAAGGAAAAATCTACTGGTGGGCAACTGATGCCTACCCTGTGGGCTCTATCAGGGTCTTCCGCTCATACGTCAGAGTGATCCCTGAAATTATCCAGCACTTGAGCGAGCAGGCCACCATGGTCCAGGAGACAGAACAGGCCCTAGAACGCCAATTACCCCACCCTGACCATAAGACGGACCCTTTTTCTTGGTTGGCCCTCATCCGCCAAGGGGTGCAAATGCTTAATCACACCGGAATAGGCAACATCTCTGACTGCTTTCTATGTGCCTCACTTGGCCAACCACCATTAACTGCTGTCCCACTCGACCAGCCCTTCACCTCTACCCTCCTTAATTCCTCCCAGAACTTACCTTTTCCCCCTTTAAGAGTCCCCATATTCCTTGATTTAGAAAAAAAGAACCTCACAATTTGCTATGGCAGCCGACCAAACTTAACTAATGATGCACTCCCTTGCAACTCATCCCTCCCTGTAACTACGCCAATGGGGGCCCCACCAGGTCTGTTCTTTTGGTGTAATGGCTCCCTTACAAAAGAGATCAACTCTTCCTCCCCCTTTCCATGTATCCCCGTCACCCTTGTTCCACAGCTCACATTATATGGCGAAGCCGAATTTCTCTCACTTACCACACAACTCTTCGGCCGACAGAAAAGGGCCATCTTTCTCCCTATGGTAGCAGGCATTTCCCTCGCCTCCTCCCTCGTTGCTGCAGGCATCGGGGGAGGAGCCCTGACACACAGTGTCTCAACATCCCGCAACCTAGAAGAGAAACTCCAGCTAGCCATTGAGGCCTCTGCCGCCTCCATCACCTCCCTCCAGCGCCAGATCACCTCAGTAGCCCGAGTTGCCTTCCAAAACCGACGCGCCCTGGACCTTCTGACAGCCGACAAAGGAGGTACCTGCCTCTTCCTACAAGAAGAATGCTGCTACTATATCAACGAGATAGGGGTCGTTGAGGACAATGTGGATGCTCTCCGACGCTTAAAAGAAGAACTCCAACGCAGGCAGCGACAATCCACCTCCCCCATCCCCGACTGGTGGCGGTCCTGGCTGACACCAATCCTAGGCCCCTTAATCCTTATCTGCATCCTATTCATGCTTGTCCCCTGTTTCCTCAGGTTTCTCCGCAATCACATACAAGAAGTATCTCGGGTGGCGGTGAATCAGATGCTACTCCACCCATATAGCTTACTACCCACAGAACCCCCCGCTGCCGCCCTCCCCTAATCTCCGGACTGTTGGCCGCCCGACTCCCCTCCAGCGCCCCCATACAGCAGGAAGCAGCCAGAGAACAAACGTCGCCCCATTACACCAAAGAAGTCAGGATGTAAGGCCAGCAGGTCCGGGGAAGGGCCCAGGGAGCCAGACGGAACCCCCACCAAGGTGGTTGATGCAGCCGACCCACAAGTGGCATCAGCCCGGGACTTTCCACTTGCCCAGGAAACAGACCCGGGACTTTCCACTTGGCCCCGGCTTTCGCGCTCCCCGAGGGGCGAAACCAACGGCTCTATGGCTTTCCCACTCCCCGATTTCCCGCTCCCCGAGGGGCGGAACCAACGCAACCGGCACCCGACATTGCCACAACACCCGAGAGATTACCAAAAAAGGGCTGCTTCACACAGCAAGCACCTCCCCTGCGTCCACCCCTATAAATTTGGTTCGTGCCTGCACCCGGGCGCGACTTCCCTGGCCCCTTTCTCTCGGACCAGTGAACCTCGCCTGGGAGCGTTCCCAAATAAAGCTTGCTTAAGCTCTCCTCCGTTTCTTGGTGCCGTTCCTTACAGTTTTCTCATGCAAGAAGTTGAGACAAGCATAGACAAGTTTTCATGGGACAAGCAAACTACGTTGTTTGTAATCTGAAGATAAAGGTTCCCCTTCTGCAAAATCAGGTGAACTATACCTTGTATCACCATGAGGACTTTAGCCTTGAGGAGGCAGTTTAAATAGGTTAGCTAAGATTGGAGGAGGGAGCAACATGTGGCCTAGGAGGGCAACCATTTCCCACCCGCCCCACCCTAATTCAGAGTGGTCAGCCAAAGAAATTACAGCAAACAGGAGCAAAACATGCCAGACAGGTCAAGTTCTGAAGTCTTCATAATCATTTTGGCGCAGAGAGAAATAAAGATAAATAACAACTGAATTTTTCACTACAAACCTGTAAACTGCAGCATTCTACAGACATACTATAGAAACTCAGGTTGACTCTTTCCTAGTCATGATTAACCTGTGTAAGTATGCCCAATGCTTTTCATATTTTTTGAAAAACCAAGTTGCTTATAAGGGGATCTGAACTTAAACTTCTCATGAGGTCTGCTTAAGATGTTATCTTCGTTAAGTTTGTGAGGTAAGGTTTTTTTGTTTGTTTTTAATTCCTGGGAAGAAGTGTAGAGAGACTTTTCCAAAAGGTAACTAAGAAACGTTAAGTATTCTCTGAGTCTTTGTTACATACAGTTGTATTCAAAATGTATTCCTAGTATGTCTGGTATACATACATATACACACGGAGATACCCCCATACACATGTAAAAAGAAAATCTAATAAAAGTTACCACACACAAATGCAAGTGAAAAAGAGTAAAACCAAACTGCACAGGGAATATATTAAGTATTTAACCAAAATTCTGCATAGTTTAAGCATAATCTAGAAAAACAAAAGTGAGCTCAAAAATCAAATTAAGTGACAATAAAGTCCATACCTAACAGTCCAGTGTGTACATCATCTTCATTCTTCAAATTTTCAGCATGTAACTCTGTAAGTACAAAAAGGGCTTGGGTAAAAAAGACAGTTTTATAATTTGAAAAGTAGCTCAAAGGCCAGAAAGACATTGTGGAGTTGTGGAAAGCACTCTGGAGCCCAAAACAACTGGGTTCAAATTCTGATTCCATTTACTAGCTAAGTGACCTTCAGTAAGCAAATAAGATGTCTTTATGAGTCAACTGCCATGTATATAAAATGGGAATTTTTATTCCCTAGACATTTTATGTAATGCGAATTACTAGGTTTTGAGTTCAGCTCCTTTCTCTACCCTCCAAAATAAGCACAGCTCAATGTGTCCTGCAATGTACTTCAACTTATCAGGTTTTGTGACTTTATGAACAAAGGCAATCTTTCAGAGCAAAAGAATTAAACTACCTACAAGACAAAACTCTGAGCTGCTTTGAAAAAATGGGGGAGGGAAGTGATAGAGGAAAGAAACATTGGCACCCATATTTAACATTGACAATTTACACCCAGTATCATTGTTTGAAGAGGTAAAATTCTCATATTAACTTGCCAATCTGTCTTGTGCATGAAAATCAAGCATGGTAAAGTGTTAGATGCCATCTACACCCCACTAGGGGCTTGGAAGCAATGAGGAAAAGTAAAAACTGGAATTAAATAGATTTAATTCTACTTAGTGAAGTAAAATACTTGAGTGGCAATGTGTTGGGTGCTTTTCATACAACAAACTAAGGTATTTTTTCTTGTTTTAATTTTTCCTTTTCAGTAACTTAACCAAAGTCACACGCCACTGAGAACTGAACTTTAAACTGACGTCTGACTCTTTCCACTGCAACATAAAATATCCAACCACATAATACATCTGTATAAGCTTTGGAAAACCTTTCAAGGCACATCTCTTTCTATTCCAACCTGGCCAATATTTCAACTTAAGACACGGAAAATAACACCATTAATCAGAGAAAGAACCTACTATCTTGCTCCTGCAACAGAACTTCACCACTACACTGGGTTGCAAACCTAATTCAAAACCCAAGAGGGTCTATTTTACCTATGCAAGTATAAATTTGGGTTGGGATGGAAATCCTTGTCCTTCAGCAATTCAACGTGTACAGAGGAATCAGTGGATTGTACATCTTTAACCATTTGTGGATTAAACTCTTTGAACGTGTATAACCTAATAATTACACTTTGCACCGTTCCTTTAATGACGGTTGTTATGCATTTTGCTTGATTTTGCCAATATTTTACCGCAAGTGTTCACCGACTTTAAGATATTTTTTCTTCAAGACTACCCACTTATCAAGACCCTTTCTTAAAATGGGTCTCCTGATCACGGACCAAAGTCCTCTACCTTTAAGGAAAGAGAAGACAAGGGAGAAGATCAAAGAAAGGTGCGGACGAGGACTCTGGATGAAAGCGGCTACCAGCTTGCCGGCCTTTGACGGAGCGAGGGCGACGAAGGGGAGAGCCACGTCCAGGCTCAACTAAAGTAAACTCTGGACACACTTTCAAGGCCTGGGCTTCATTCCGTACCTTTTACGATCAGGTAGGTGATAGCGAGAAGGAAGGCGAGGAGGATGGCAAACAGCAGCGAACAGAGAACTGAGAGGACCTGAACCGGCCAGCGCCGGGCTTGGGCTCTGCCGCCCGCATCCGCCGAGAAAATACCATTGCGTTTATCGGGCAGGGCGGGAGACCCGTCCCCATCTGGCCGGAGTAGCGAGTCCTTTCTAGGTTCCGATGACGCCCCGGCCGAGAACTCCGCCCGCAGGTCACGGGCCACTCGGTTGCATCCCTCCTCCTCGTCGACTTCACCCTCACCCCAGCTGTCTCCCTGAGTGAAAGCGGAAAACGCCGGTTGATCAAACGGGACAGCAGTGCCTAGACGGCGGCGAGAAGGGGCTGGGCGCCTCCCACTCTCCACGAACGACATGGCGGGAAAGACAGTTAGGTCCGCAGAGGTCAGGCGTCGCCCACCTGCCCCGCCCCGCGGTCGCAACAGCCAATCAACGGCCAGGCCCTCCACGGCCTCCACCACCTGGCCCCGGCGCGCAGGGGTGCACAAGGGTGCGTGGCTGGGCGAGGAAAGTGCCGTGGGGCCCGAGAAAAGGCTGGGCGCCCCCGGACCAGAGCATGACCCTCAAGTAGTACGAAGGAAGGGGCGCAGTGAAGTGCGCGGAGAGAGACAAGCCGAGGCCCAAGGCAGCCGAGTGTCCTCTCCCTGCAGTGCTTAGTCCGGGCCAGCGATCTCCGCCGCCGCCGCCGCGTCACCTCCATGCAAGCTCGCGCCCCGGCAGCCCCAAAGCCGCACCTCCCCGACGCTCGGTCCTAGCGCCCGCCCATGCCCCTCTAATACACATTCCCGAACCTATTTGCTTTCTCTCTTCTTCCCCTCTACGCCTGCACTAGCCCCGGCTTCCCTCATTAACGGCAGCTCAGCTCGCCACGCCCTCGCCTCCCTTAACTGCCCTTTCCTCCTTCCCTGTCGCATTGTTCTCCCCGCCTCTACCACAACTTCCCTCCACACCGCTCGGCACGCCTCCTCCCCCCACCCCGGCGCGCGCTCGCCAGCTGGTGCGTACAGAGCTCGAACCCGCTCCTCACGACCCCTCCTCTCGCCTTCCCCGCCCCCTCCCTCCACCTCGAGCCCCGCGCGCGCGCATCCAGCCCCGGCCACCGCTAACGCTAGAAGCTGCTTACTCCACCCCCACCCCACCCTACCCTACCCCACCCCCGGCGGCCTCAGGTTTGCGGGGCGTACGTGACTCGGGCGGGGGGTGAAGGTGGCAGGCCCCCACTGCCCCACCCCCTACGGGGTGAGGCTGTCTAAGCTCGGGAAGCTGGGATACAGTTGTCTTCCCTTCCCCGGGGGAAGTTGGTGGAGTTTTCCCGGCAGAGGAGTCGGCGCAGAAACTTCCTCCGTCCCCCTATTCCCCCCTCCATGCAGGCGACGCCGAGTGAGGCTGAGGCTGGGGGCGAATCGCCGAAGAGCTGCGTGTCGGCAGCGCAGTCTGATTGGACAGCGGGGAAGCCTGTCAGCTTATTGGCCCCGCTGATCCCGCCCCGTAGCGCAGGGCAGCCTTTAACCTTTAGCCCCAGTGGGCGCCAGCCACTCAGATCGCTTCTTGTTGGTATGTGTAGCGGCAGTGGCCGCCGGCGGAGCAGTCTGAGTCCGACGATGAGGCCGGGGACGGGAGCCGAGCGTGGAGGCCTCATGGTGAGTGAAATGGAGAGCCATCCTCCCTCGCGGGGTCCCGGGGACGGGGAGCGGAGATTGTCCGGCTCAAGCCTCTGCTCCAGCTCTTGGGTCTCTGCTGACGGCTTCCTGAGGAGACGGCCCTCGGTAAGGGATCGGTGGGGCAGGGGGAAAGCGGCACAATGAAAAACGGAGTCAGAGACAGGAAGCTTTCTCCAGGAGGAGAAGATGAGAGTGGACGAAGGAAGAGCTCGAGATGGTGGGATATGTTCCGAGGGAGAGAAATGGGAGGGCGGGGATGCACAAAGGAAAGGAAGTGGGACCGTGGAAGTTCCCAGTGGGTTTGGCCTAGGCAGATGCGCGGTGGAGGTGCTGGGCCCTAGGCGGGGTGAGCATTTTGGAGAGGTAGGCCCGATTAAGCAGGCGGGGGGAAGGCAGAGACTTTCTTCGGTAGACTTTAATAGAGGCTGCCAGAATTTCTTCACTAGTAGTAGTGTTGTCTGCAGCGGGGGGACAGCTGGGAGAATTGGCAGGAGATAATTTCCTGCTTTTAAGACCTGTAACAATGGACACACAAGTAGAGAAAGTAGTTGTCTTATAAAAGCGCGTTAAGATGGATGAATTAGTTGTTTGCATTTAGTGTCCGTGAGTGACAGACCTCATTCTTTAGGTTTTTTGTTTTGTTTTGTTTTTTGCAGGAGTAATTTTAGCTGTGTTAGAGATTCTCTTAGGAAATAATATGTTTGCTTGTTAGGAGGGAAGTGTCCCCAGGTATCCAATACTGTTTGTTTTGTGTAAGACCAGCCCTCATCTGAGTTAATTGGGTAAATTCAGCGTTTTAAAGCTTAAAATCATCTTAGACATGAATTTAAGAATAAATGAAGTTATAAAATAAAAATAGTTGACTAGCTGATATCTGTGTGAAGTAGGACAAAGTTGTGGTTTTCACCATAACAGTTAAGTTGGCCTTCACATGCATTTCCTCCCAGTTTAGCAAACCAGTTGGTAACTGATTAAATCAGCATACTTAAAACAACAACAACTACGAATTAGGTGTCCAGTGATGATTTTAATTTTTTCCATTTTGTTCTGAAATTTGGTCAGGTGCAAGCTCATAAATACTGGTGTTGTACATTTTATTTAAGACAAGAAAGTATAAACTAACTCAGTAATTGAATCACACATTAGCCAGATATTATGTCATGCATATAACTGATTTGTAGAAATCAGATTTTTGAGAAGCATTTATTGGTACTTACTAATTTTTAAATTGTCCCTCTTTTTCAGATGGGGCACCCTGGCATGCATTATGCCCCAATGGGAATGCATCCTATGGGTCAGAGAGCGAACATGCCTCCTGTACCTCATGGAATGATGCCGCAAATGATGCCCCCAATGGGAGGACCACCAATGGGACAAGTAAGAATGTTTTGTTTTGTATTTCTTTGTTTACTTTTGCCCATGGTATTCTTGTGTCAAAGAATTTCAAAATCTGGGTCAATACTTACAGCTGTTTAAGTTTCAGTTTATGCCAGAATAATGTTTTTAAGTGAAATGTTGTATAATCATGACAGTAACCAAATTTTGAGTGTAATGAAAAATCTGTATAAGAGATTTACTTTCTACAGCAACAAAATTGAGTTGTTTTTGTTTGTTTTTTTAAATTTAAAAGTAGCAAAGTACATGTAGGCTTTTTAGTTTAATGACTTTCCCCCCAAGTATGTCAATTGAAGTAAATATGCTATGTCAATATAATTTTTGTTGGTGGACCTTGTACATGCATAGAATCTGAAAACAGCAGTTGTTTAGGCCTTTGGCTTAGGATTAATTTTATTCCTGAAAAAGCTTCCTGGTGTGTGTGTGTGTGTGTGTGTGTGTGTGTGTGTGTGTGTGTGTGTGTGCAATGGGGGTGGAGGTGGGAAGGTTCTACTCTGATTTGGTTCTTCATAGGACGGTGCCAAATAGGTAGTTTATTCTCCACTTATACTATTTTGTTTTTTTTAAATGATTTTTGCTTCTGCACTTCTGCTTTTGAGCTGTCCCTTCCATCTCCAGCATAAATTGTAAACATTTTGTGGGAGTGATTTGGACCAAAAGGTTTTAATGCTGACTCAATGAGTTCAATAGAACTTAATTCCTAGAAAAGCATCCAAGAAAGGTAACAGGTTCAGTTACCGTAAATAATTTTATGCCCCCTGTTAGGTTCTATAATACACATATCCTTTGGTGGCTGGGTTCTTTCCATTTAGTGTTTCAATAAATCATCAAGTATTTAGGGTAACAAAATATTTTGGAAAGCCAGTCAATTAGGTATGATCTTTCTGCCAGTTGGGGGCATCATTTGCTTTGATAATCATTTAAGCCTTGATGGTTTGAATTATTGGTGAAATTGTAGTGGAGAAAGGAGCTCGCTCTGTGTGTATGTTTTTGTTTTTTTTTTTCTTAAGAATAGAAGGGCTTAATGTCAAGTGGTTTTCTTCTTTTTTATTTAAGGTATTTAAGAGTATAGCCCTTAATTTTGTATAAAAAGCTTTATTCAGAGGCACCAGGCCCAAAAGATTCTGCCTGTAGGAGTTCTTTAAATAAAAGAACTATTTATTCTGTTACTCTAGGATAGCACAAGTTTTAAAACTCCCTAGGTGATGGAGAAACAACTCTGATTCCTCTTCTGTTTCTTTCCATCTGTAAGCAGCAAGGAGCTCTTCTTGTTTTCTCAGTAGAGCTGCTCTAACTAGATAATGAGCTTTAAAAAATATTTATTCTTTAAATGCTCTGGTTCTTATTTAAAATTAGTTTCTTTCCACAGAAAGATAAAATAAAACAATTTGCTACTGCCAGATGCTTCTCTCTTTTCTGGGGCCTTCTGTTTCCATTGGGCCAATCAAGGTAAGTTTTGCAAGGGATTGACCTGCTTGCCCTTGCTGTATTGGTGCTGTTGCACTACCAAAACCAAGATACCAGCTAGTCATTTTGAGTAAAATGCAGATTTTATTTTTTAAGTACTCATGTATCTCATTGACATAAGCTGGTCACAGTTTGCTCTATGGCCCTTTCTCTTTAGCTCTGTAGTGACCATCTTCCTAGTAAGGTTATTTGCTACTTGGTACGCATCCATTCAAATACTCTGAATTTTACCTTGTGGTTTTCTTCTACTTCTTTCCTAGACCAGTATATGCCATGTGCCTTTAAGCGTACCTGACTGTTTAGATGTTCAGAAGTCTCTCTCTGTTGGCTCCTGTTAGGATAACGATTGAATGACTTAAGAACCCAGCTCTGAGGAACTCAAGAGAATACCCATTTTTTTTTCCCTTAGATTATTCCTTTTTTTCCTCTTGATATCTAACAAATATGGGGCCCAAGTCTTGGTAAAACAAATTCTTGTTTTAGCTTTGATAACAGAGTGGGAGGGCATGGATAATATAAACAGTCATGTATTCAGAAATCTAATTTAAAGCCCTATAAACAACTACCTTAAAATAAAAGTTGATAATTCGCAAACTTGATCCTTTTTTCTGCATCATGTCTTCTGTCTACCCGCCCTCAGAAGTATAAGTGAGCAGTAAGTGATCAGAAGATAATGAGAAGAAGCAGGATGCCTATATAGCTCACTGCAGTGACACAAAGTTGGTAGGGTTCTGTCATCAAATTTTAAATAGTTAATTCACAAATTCTTTAGACTTTGCAATTGAAGGTTATGGAACCTTCATGTATATTGCCTAGTTCACATTAAGATCTCATTCTGGGACCAGCTGAGGACTAAAATTGGTGGCAGTCTTACTTGCTAAGTGATTGTGGTCTTTGGGATGTTACTGAACATGACATGAAATTTTAAAACTTGTTTGTAAAATAATATGCAGACTGGACATAACAGTCTACAGAAACCAGAGTTTGTACTTTTTGAAATGCAGCAGATGATTTAGATTAGAGGAGTAGCATGTTTGTTTTAGTTCAGGAGATAACCTAGAATGCCTTTTTAGAATTTAGGATGAATCTATTAGTAGTAATAGATATTTGGAAATTATCAAATAGGTTTTAATAATATTCTTTCAAGTTTATCCTGTAGGTTAAACTTGCCTTTCTTGTTGTACATTAACTTCAGATGGGAAAGTTGTGCTTCTACTTTTACAGAGTTATAGGATCTTACAGTTGGAAGGGACCTTACAAGTTTACAAATGTTAATGATAAAATAATTTTCCTGCTTGGTGGCAGTAGAGATTTGTATTAAGATATAATTATGTATGAAGCTGTCCTCTTTCTCTATGTGTATTGTAAATAATGTTTTGCTTTAAAATATTTTCACGTCTTATTCTTTTGTTGTCTTTTCTACAGCATAAACCATCCTTATCACAGGCAATTTGGCCTTCACTTAAGCCCAAGAGAGTCTTTCTCCCTGACTTTGTCTTCTTTCTTTAATTCTTAATTTTCCTCTTCTTTTAATGAGAAGAGTAAAGTAAAAGAATTAAGGTCCCTTTCAGCTCTAACAACCTATGATTCAGTTTAGATCATTTGATAAGGATAGGTGATATGTATAAGATTTTATGGGTTGATATGCAAGTAAAAATAGGAAATTCTTTTAGTAATGCCCCCCTAATTCTAATTATTCATTATTTTTTTCTTGTTGCCTTTGTTCAATAAACTGATAAATGAATAATTCCTCTTTAAAAATAAGTCAGATTTTCATGTTCTCGTACTGAGTAAGGTGGGTTTTTATAGACCTTATTTCTGTTCCTGCTGCTATCTGAGCTTAAGTCATTACACTCTCATGCCTAAGATACTCTTTACAACTTTTGAGCTGGTTTTCTTGCTTCAAGCTTGTCCCCCAAAAAACTCTTCTTAGATTTCAATGAGTTATCTCCTTGCCGTAGAACTTCCACTGTTTTTCTGTGCCTATAGCGTAATGTCTACGTTCCACAATTTAACTTTCAGTTATCTCCCATAGTATATAATTCAGAGCACGATTCTGAGCTGCATGTCTTCACATTCCCTAATATGAACGCGGGCTGGTCTTTTCATGGTATTTTGAGTAACTATATTAGTTCATGACCAAGGTTGTGCTGTTTTTCTTGCTCTCCTGCCCCCCAGCTCTCTACTACCATGAGCTTTCCTTTATTTACCTAAATTCTGCCATTTCAAGTCCTGCCTTCTCCAAGAGGTCCTCAACAATAAATTTTCCCAGCATATACCTCCCCTTCAGATTATTAAAATAAAATCACGTAATCCGCCCATAACTCTTACTATTTCACTTATTTTAGCACTTGTTTTGTTTTATTATGGTTTATTTGCTTTGCCTTTCCAACAGTTGTAAGCTCTTAGGGGGCAGGGGCTATGTTCTGAACTTTTAAGAAGTCTATAGGTGCTGAGCACAGTTCTTGGCACATCATGGGTGCTCAGTAAATTACTTGTTGAATGAATGAAACAAACGCAGATACCCTTTCCTACAATATAAGCCAGAAAGTTAGTCAGTGTTACATGTGACTTTTCAGCGGTTACTTATGACTTCACACTGTTACCACTTATTCTTGTTTTTAGGGTCTGTCTCTACTGTTGATTTTCAATTTGACAAAAATGGAAGATAATTAAGATGAAATAAGTAATTTTTGTTTGGTGAATAAAACTAAAGAACTTCCATTTACTTTAAATTACAGGCAAATGTATTTCTGTCTGTATGACTTCATTGGTGATCATCTCTTTAAGTTTTACCAGATTTTTCCATACCCTAGGGAGAAATGATGATTTGGAATATAGGCCTTCCAGAGAAATCCAATATATTGATTGGTGTCTTAGATTTATCTGACTGACTTGATAAATTGTTATGCTGTTGTTGCTTGTGAGTTATCCTCACTTTTGGGTGTTATAGGGTCCTTGCCATTGAATTGAACATTAGCCAGTGAAAAAGATTTTTTTTTTAGCTTATCTGCTCGTAGATTGTTGAATCTAGGTAACTTTCTTTATGTATTTATATTACCTAGGTGAGTGCATTTTAAAACATAGATTGACCCATACCTACTGTGTTGGTATAACTTTTGGGCTGTGTATATGGTTAGATTTTGATAGGTTTTAGTTTCATTATCTTTAGATAGCAACTCATTTAAATATGAACTCATCTATTCAAAAACTTCAACTAGAGTAGTATTTCTGAGTATATCGGGATTACTTGAAGAGATGTAAAAAGACCATGTCACTTTGGAAGAATGAACTGCACCCCTCCACCCCTTTGAGATTCGCAGGGTGCAGTATTTTCTAAAGATGCTAAGAAGTCTTGCAGAAACCTTTTAAAACTTTTTACTTAGTATTTTTCGGTTTTAGTTGGCCATCTTCCTCTCCCCCACTTCCACAGTCTCCCTTGCCCCCCTGTTATCTGTTTATTTTGCTTTGTCTAGCACATTGCATAGAACTAACACTGCCTGTAATTAACATTTTGCGAGAAAAGCTGAATTGGGATCACTTACCCATTTAGTCTGCTCTTCAGGATAAAAGGGCAATGTGGAAATCAGTATTAACACACATAAATGTAGCAGCTCATAGAGTTGTAGAGTGCAACAAATGTATTCATTAATGGTGGAATCAGAAAGGAAAGAAAAAAAAAGGGACTTCCCTGGCAGTCCAGTGGTTAAGACACCACTCAGGGGGCACGGGTTCCATCCCTGGTGGGGGAACTAAGATCCTGCATGCTGTGCAGCCTGGTCAAAAAAAAACCAAAAAAGATCTCAATGGGTTAACCTGTTGGTTTTTGATTGGGTTTGTTAGAAATGTTGATGACATGACTTCCAGTCATTATCAAGTGGTATATCAGTAGATAGTGCACATTTGGCATCTGCTTATATCCATAGCTATGCACTTGAGTTTTTGTTTGTTTTTTTACCTAGAGAAAGAATTAGCCTAAGTTGTGAAGGTTTCTAAGTTGGAATGAGTAGATATACACTGTCTCATTTAAAGTTGTCATTAGTCTTTCATTCTTATTTCCTATTTCCATATCTTCATATTTCCATTGTCAGGTCAATTTAGCCAATAGACTTTGCCCATTTTCGTCAATAGACATTTAAGCCTCTTCTTGACCGTGTATTAGTACAAAGGTGAACACTGTATATATATCATGCACTCAGGGAACTTACAGGTATCACTCAGGTGCCTGGCCACACTGTTTTCTCATCTTTTAACTGCTGATTTGACTGTCACGATACTTGTAGACATTCGAATATTTAGTGGAGATGAATCTTTTATATTTGTATTCTTTTTCTCCCTGGTCAAGTCATCATGTTTCTTCTACTTATTAAAAAAAGTTAAGTATAGTTAGCGGTTACTAAAGATGTGGTATTTTGTATGACAGGCTTGAAAGAAAATCCTCTATCTGCTTTTCTTGCTTGGGGCACTACACTCAAAGTGGAAATCTGAATCTTCTCCAAATCTGAGTGTTGCTGTTAGCCGTGTCTCTTAAAGGACTAAACATGCCAGCAAGTGAGAACTGAGTTGAAATACAGTTTGCTTTATCTTAGGCTTTCATTTTTTTTTTAAACAAAATTTTCATCTCATTTATCTTAGACTTTTTTTTAACAAAATTCTCAAATCTTATTTATTAGCTCCTGATCTGTTTGGGTTAAGACTTTTTAAATTACCTTTTGATTAATGAATGAGCATTAAGTTTCTGTTTGAGAACGTGGGCTTGGTATACTTTCTTCGGTCATTGGGTATCAAGAAAGTTGTTAATTCTCTGAAAGATGATTTTTTTTAGTACTTTTAAGATCATTACATATTTATGATCATATATTTGTTGAATATAATAGAAAATTACCCTCTCTTTCCTTATACAGAAATAAGGGCTAGTCATAAAGTTGTCTACTACAAGTGTTTGAGTCTCTGCTATGTCTATGTAACTCTCTTCTGTACGAGTAATACTTATATAAATTAAACATGCTCTTTGTCCTAAAGGTGCCCACAATTGAGAAGGAGCTAAAAATTTTCATATGGACAAATATTTAATGATTTAGCTAGATATAATACTGAATCTAGTTTAAAGGAATTGGGGAAGAAGATAGTAATAGTCTTGTGTTCCTCTGTACTTGCGTTCTGGAGGGCTCATGTCCAAAAGGAGGTTTAGATGATTTTTAGAGTAAGTTTTATAAAATCTTTGATTCTATATGACTTGAGACACCACAATCTGTGTGTGTATCCACAGTATGTTTAGAGCTTTTTAAAATTCAAGTGATACAATTCATTTTTATTCAGCTCCTTTTCTAAGTTTTTTTGTCACATATCAACACCCAGTGATTTTCTTTTTATATTTTCTGTACCCTCATTTAAGAAGTTTGGGGTTTAGCAAGAGACAGTGGACTAAATAATTTAAACTATTTACTTGCCTTTTTTTCACATAGTTTTGTTTTTTAAGGTTTCAGGGAATAGAACTGTGATACCTAATCTGTGTTAGAATTATAATTTTTATCAGATGTTTGTATATAACTGATTCATATACCCTATTGAATTTGATCCTCCTGACTGAAAAGTGGATTGGCTAGATAGATGTCCAGTTTATAGATAGGAATAGGAAGGCCTAGAGAGTTGAGTGAATTGTAAAGCGACATTGAAGAGCCAGCACTAAATGTGATCCTTAATCTGGGATTGACTTCTCATTACGTGTGTTGATTCCTACTGAAGGTGATGGTTTTACAGTATTTACTAGATGCCTTTAAAGAACCAAAGTGCCTAACTAACAGATAGCTAGGGAATAGATGAGAGAAGGGGCAACATGAGAGATACTTTCATTACATGAGTTGAAGGAGAGCAGTGGTAATAAAACAGCTTTCATTTATTGAGCACTGTTCTAAGTGCCTGTGTGTATTCATGTATCATTCCATTTAATCCCTACAACAGTCCTATCAGATAAGTACTATTTTTTCCCCCATGTTGCAGGTGAGGAAATTGAGGGTTAAGTAAAGTTGCCCAAGATCACATAACTGGTGAGTGGCCAACTGGGGTAGGAATTCTGGCAGTCTGAATCCAGAGTATACTCAATAGCTGTACTAGGCTGCTTCCCTATATAGCAGTATGAGATTATGCCATGTTATACCTCCTTAGAATTTGAAGGAATAATGTATACTATAGTGAATTCTAAAGTCTCCAGGTTGAGAGAATTTAGCAAACTAAATAATTTTGAATACTGGCAGTTGATTTATTAAATGGTGAGGTTCTACTCCCTGTGGGAGCAGTTTGTGCAAATAATGTCTATTTTTTATCTAAATGTTTCTTATATAAGAAAATGACATGTTTTGAGTTTATATATAACTGTAGATGAAGAGGAAGTAAGGTTAAATGATTGTCCCAAAATTCAGCCACTTTGGGTTGTTAAGGACATGCCTTTAAACAGGTATTTCCATTTATTTCCAATTGAATGAATATTTAGTTACATTCAAAGATGTAGTTTTTGCATTTATTCAAAACTTAATTTTTTGCATTCATTTATGTATTTGTTTATAAGGTAAGTTAGTGGTGTAGGGAATAGTTGTTTTAAAATACTGTGTGCTTAATGTTAATAGCCTCTGTAGAGTGTATTTGTGGAATTGACTTTAGCACATTTAAAAGGAACAAGTATAAAGGCAAGAATCAAACTTTTTAGGTAATCAATTTGTAGCTACAGGTTGGCAGCAAGAGTGATTTTTAAAAATCAACCAAATTCAAGAGTTAATGTTTAGACAAAAAATAGGTTAGATTGTGTGATTTCTTTCCAGCAGGAAAAACTTCAGGAAATAATTATGAAGAAAAGAACTTTTGAGGTGCCCACATGAAGATGTACACTTTTGTTTTCATATCCTAATAAAATTGGGCTAATTTACATTCTGTATAACTAATTTGCTGTAGCACTGATAGGATTACTTTTATTACTGTACCTTTTTTTATAATTCAAATATCTAGAGTGATCAATGAATCATGCTTGTTTTTATCTAACATTAGACATTTTCTAAACTGGGATGCTAAGAATGACTGAGCGGATTCTGTGGTGCTCCCTAGTTTTTACTCATTTTTAATTTTCTTCAAATGGGTGATTCTTAGAATTTTCAAGAGATTCTTCTTGATTTAACTTTTATCATTAAAAGAAGAGAAATAGAAACATCACACAGATCATTGGCCACTTTGAATAAAGCATATCAAGTTGTATATCTGAGTTACTTTTTAAAGGTGCCAAAGTGTCCATTAAATTTAGATGTTTAATATTTTAGGCAATTTAGCTTACATCTCACATATATGTCTTTCACCCATAACCATTCTTTCTCTGTCTCCTAACAACTGAAATGCTTAATTACAGCACTTAATATATTTGCCAAAGTAGCTTAAATGGAAATTTATGAAGCTCTACAAGGTTATTGTAATTTTATAGCGTGCTTCACAATAAGCTTAGTATGAGCTACCACTTTGTAGCTTTAAGAATGATCTGGCTTGTGGAATTTGTTGTGGCATTACTGTAGCAACTATGTTAAGAATTTGTCCCTGTAACCATTTTGAACCAACATCCTGTTTTCATTGAATTTAAGATGTCATCATTGATGAGACACTCCATTATATTAGGTGCCCTGCGTGAGAAAAAAACAAATGAGAAGTCTACGAATAAAGCTGGGATGCCAAAGGGCTATTCCCTCCGTGTGAAGCAAGAAGTAAATCTGCTATGGAAAAAAGGACAGCAAAGTAACTTGAATGTCTCAACTTTGTTTATTGGGCAAAAGGAGGGAAAAATCACTTCTGATCAGGATTTAAACCACACGCCAATTCTCTCATAAGCTTGCAGCCTATATTCCGATTATCAGTGTGGTGTTAAAACAAGTAAATAAATAACTTAGAAATTTTTAATGGTCTCAGGTTGATGGTGCTGCCAAGTGACTGGCTGAAGTCAACACAAATCCTCTGAAAGAATTCAACTTCAGTCAGACGGGTTGACACATGCATCTCCATATTAGGTGTATCCTAGAATTAATGAAAAATGGAAATCATAACATTTCCGCAAAATAGATTCCTCAGGCTTTGGGAAACAGGCCAAATTCTTGTAATAGCTTTTCATAAAAACATAGTATTTTGCATATTTATATTTTTGTTCTTTGGTTTCATGTTAATAACATCACAGTTTTGCTTTAGAATTATCTATTTACTTTTAGAATATTCGGTTGTACATAATTTAAGAATCTTGCCAATTTTCGTCAGGTTGAACAAGCTTAACTAGTTGCTACCCCTCAGAATTTACACAGATACAGAGGGAGAATTTAGCTTTTTATTTGACATTAAATCTCATTATATAACCGATACCATGAGTTCTAGTCTAAAGGCAAAGTTTTGAGATGTTTTAAAGTTTGAAGTGTGGGAAGAAGAACAATAGAGAGAACTCTGTCAAATTCTGTTCTTTAATGATTTTCAAATATTGTTTGCTGTGTCATTGCCTGGTCTAGTAAACATTTGTTATATGTAAGCTCTTTTGTGCTTTGGTTTTGGATGGGCTTTGATCACTGTGTCTCTTATGAAGTAGAGTACTTTAATTTGAAATTACATTTATTTGTACAGTCATTTGTACTGCTATCGTGTGGAAATGCTGTGTTGCATGATGGAGATTTTTCCCCCTTTTTAAATGTCTTTAATTCTTTTTTTAAGATTTAGCACAGAATTCTTCTAATTTACATGTTTAGTTTTAAATACATCATTCCAGAAAGTTTGAAAGTAGAATGAAAAATAAATAACCCATATTCCATCTCCCTAATTATCATTTTTGGTATATTTTATTCCAAATTTTATTGTGTGTACATCTCTGTTTAAAAATTTTAATCGTAGTGTACACACAATTTTGATTGTGACTTTTCTCTTAACATGGAGTCAGAAGCATTTTTCATGTTGCCACAAAGTCTTTGTAGTCATAGTTTTGATATTTGCTTAATGTGGAATTTCTTTTTCTTTTCTTTTAATTGGAATATAGTTGATTTACAATATTATGTTAGTTTCAGGTGTACAGCAAAGTGATTCAGTTATACATATATATGTATGTATCTATATTCTTTTTTTGGATTCTTTCTCATAGTTTATTACAAGATACTGAATATAGTTCCCTGTGCTATACAGTAAATCCTTATTGTTTATCTATTTTATGTATGGTGGAGTGCATCTCTTAATCCCATACTGCCAGTTTATCCTTCCCCCCACAGTTTTTAATTCTTATGAGAAAATACTTTGATTCATTTTTCTCTTAAGTTTTCAAATTTCAGGTTCTCCATTTAGATTAGAAGTCTAGTTTTTGGACATGTTATTAGCTTTTGATTTTATATGCAGACCATTTTAATAGCAGGCCATTTCTCTCTGTGGCCCACCGTGCTTCCCCCCATAATTACTTAGTTCTTAAAAGAATTCAAACATATTTGCTATTAGCCTAAAGCAGAATTAATTGTGAGGGTATATCTGTTGAGGGGAGAAGGGGAAAAAGCCTAGTTCTCATTCTGTTAGTTTGAGTTGTAGATGCTTGTCACTGCTTTGTTTTCAAATTCTGCACTTTTATTTTTGTCAACTATTATTTGACCTGTATTTCAGGTTCTAGTCACATTTCTAGTCAAGTTCTTGTTTAGTGATGTTTAAACAGTTTATTGAATATTTTGTGGAACAAAAAGGCTTTTTTGGTTTTTTCATCCATTAGTACCATGCTACTTCATTTTAATGATAATTTAGCCTGGTTTTGCTTCATGAGTTGACTTTCAAAAGTAATAAACGTCAGTGTTCAAGTGTTTTCTACCTTAAGTAGGCTTTATATATTCCTGTTGACCAATATGCTTATTTCTTTTTTGTTGTTCCTATTTCTCAGATTGTTCATTTAATTTAAAACTGTTGAATAACTGGTTACCTTGTTCCAGGACCTATGATTGTTTTGTATAATTTTATCTCCCTTCATGTTTTCCTTACATTCGTTCATATTAAGATTAAAGTTATGATGTGAGATTATACTAATATATGTGAACATTGCGTCAGAATCCTTTGGAAATTTATGTTAATCTTCATGATTTTTATTCATACTAAGTAGTGAAGATTGATTCATAGATTTGGATAACAGTTATTGGTAGATGAGTTTAAGCCCCCAAACTAATATATTCTTTCCCCAGATATGCATGTGTGTATGTGCTTTATTAAGTTTTTCTTTATAAGAGACAGCATAGATGACTTGAGTTAGAAAAATCTGTTTTTTATGTATTTGTTTAAAGTCACTGAATTATAAGCACCTTTGAGCTAGAAGTTTTAAAAAGACCAGATGGCTATAAAAATTATTTAATCAGATATTAAAAATCAAAGGTGAGAAACACTGAAAAATTTTTTTTGCCTTGCTCCAAAGAAGAGAAAAACATGGGTGTTGAGTTAAAATTAAAAGGAAATTAATATTCTTAAATTTTAAGTTACAAATAACATACCATAGTCTAAACTTTTAAATGTATTAAAATAATTATGACAATACATATAAATAATGACATAAGTATTAAAATAGGTCATTAAAAAAATACTTCATTCATTCAACAAGCACTTACTAAGCATACTATTCATGTAGTGTAGTATTCACTGGGTTTTAATCCTAAGTTGTACATATTAGTTTTAATAACCAGATAGATTCTTAAAATCCTATTAGGTGCTTTGGTCTTATATAGTAATCTTTTTTTACTTTTGTTCTAGATGCCTGGAATGATGTCTTCAGTAATGCCTGGAATGATGATGTCTCACATGTCTCAGGCTTCCATGCAGCCTGCCTTACCGGTAATCTTGTGAAAGTAACTGTTTTCTGTGATGTTTTGATTTCTTTTGTCTATGAGATAACATACGTATTTTGTAGGCAATCATGTTAACTTTTTAAGTGCCTCCTAAGTACTACACGATGGGAATTACATGGACTTTTATTTTTAGTTTCTTGAATCCAGGCGTTTACATTTTTTCCTATATTTATATTATAATTGTTGTACATCCTTAGTTACTAAGTTAATTCTACATTAAACAAGTCTAGAATTCTAAAAAGCATAATTCCTTAGCCAGAAGCACTTTATTGTTCTTGTAGCGTTCTAATCTGAAAGAGCAGACGTTTGCTTTACCATATACTAATTAAAAATTGATAGGATGTGATTTAATACTAGATCCTAAATTTAGAAATCAGAAGATTTCATTTGAAATCCACATTTCATGAGACTTCAGCTGTGGCACATTACTTAGAAAATCTTTGAATACTCTTATCACCCTTATTGGGTGGTATAGCAATATAGAAATCATTATGATATTCAAGTTAGCATGACTTATTTATTAGTTATAATGAACAGATGTGGCATACTCCACTGGGGTAGGCTTTCAGTGTCGTATCCAAAACCCCTAGGGCCAGATACATTTCAATTTTTTTTTTATATTATAAAGTAATACATTGCATATAGTATATAATAATTATGTAAAAATTTCCCACGGGATCTTGGGCCGTGCACTTTAATTTCTAACACAATATTTCTAAAGCAGAACTTAAAGATACTCATTCTGATGTGGGATAAATAAGACTGTAAACAGTTCATATCATTCAGGATAGGTTTTGCCACTGATGAGTTTTGGTGCCAAACTAAAAAAAAAAAAAAAAAACTTGTTTTTCAGAGCTTTTTGGATCTTAGAATTGTGGGTAAAGGGTTGTGGATGTTTATATAACCGATAATTATATAAATAAAACACTTAAGATTAAAGTGCTTCAGTAGTCCCAGATTACTGCAATTTTTTTTTTTTTTTTTTTTTTTTTTTTTTACAATTTATAGCAAGCTCAGGGAACTGAGATCACTAAAACTTAACCAAGAATCTTTGAGTCAGTGGCTAGAGAATTGATACATAGAGGGGACTGATTATGCTTTAAGAGAATCGTATATAAAATACAGTTTAAGCAAGGTGAATGTTACTAATTTCATTTTTATTCTTACAGCCAGGAGTAAATAATATGGATGTAGCAGCAGGTATGTATACCATTTATGGTGATATATATTAGACTTAATTTGGACGGTAGCAACCGTGTTACAGTGAGGAATAAAACAGTGTCTCTTGGGCACTATAATCAGCTCCTGATTCTTTTTTTTTTTAAGCAATGGAAAATGGAAATCCATAAGAAATTATCACAATTTTAGATATTGGAATTCTGAGACCAGATTTGATCTTCAGATATACTTTGGCCCACGGGATGTTTTTAAATTTTATAATTAGTTGCTGACATTTAAAGTCTGCAGGCTTACATAAAGATTGAATTTATCATTCTATACAAAAATTTAATTTATCTTGAGAAGTTGGATGATCTGAACTTTTATTATTTACAGTGGTCTTTCTCAACACAGTAGATACTCAGAGAATATTTGAATGGAAAATTCTGGTTGAGTCCATATTTGCACTCAGCAAACATTGTGGAATGGGTAGCAACTCCATACTTCATATATCGAGCATGTGCTCTCAGACTTCTGGACTACTTCACTCATTTTTCTGATACCTGCTTGATCCTTATAGTCATTGCAGTTTGTAAGCCCTGTGATAATATATTTTTTTCAGCTAGTTACCAATAAGTGTTTATTATGACTAGTGTGACTTTAACATATAATAATGCTTCAATTATACATGAGTAAGTAATGTTCCATGTAATTTAGTATTCCAGATGGTGAACTTTGTCCCATGATTATGCCAAAACTTTTTTTTTTGAACATTATGGGTCGAAATATGTTTAAAATGCACTGTGTGCTTTCCTGGAGGTTTATATGGGCCATAACTGATCTTTTTAAGATGTTTCACAGATTTCATTCTTTAAGCTGTAATGATGTTCTGATATATCAATACCTCTGATATATCAATACCTTAGAATAGTATTTTAGCCTATTCAGATATCTAGAGGTGGTTACTATTACCCTAAATAATCCTGGAAAATTACTTTAAAGTTTTTTTTTTAGTTACTTTTAAATGCTTTGACTCTATTATTGATGTTCCATACTAGCTTTTTTTTATTGCTCTCTGTATATATGTACTTAGTTGTTTCCTTTTTACAGTCTCTTGTTTTTTTTACATATAGCTTTAAGCTACTAGTTTCCTAAATTAAAGATTATTCATATGAACTTTGTGACTAATAGGGATTTCTCCTTATGTCTTAAGATGGCTTTGATAGTTTAGGACAGTACCATCTAATAGAACTTTCTGTAAGTGTAGAAATGTTCTGTAATCTGTAGTGTTGTATACAGTAAACACAGCCACATGTAATTATTGAGTACTTGAAATGTGGCTAGTGCAAAGGAGGAACTGAATTTTAAAATTTTATTTAATCTTAATTAATTTAAATGTTAGTTTAAACAGGCATATATGGTGGCTAAAGGATTCTGTATTGTACAGCATGTGTTTGGAACCTAGATAATTAAACTTGTCAGAAATCTAAAGCATAGAATCAGAGTTCTGACACATTACTGTACTTCAGCAGTATAGCAGAGAAACAGGAATTAGTTAAGATAAACACCTATTTAGCAAGAAAAGGAGAAACAAAAGGCAAGGGTGTGAATACTGCTCAAACAGCTCCCAAGTGAGTTTGCACATTGAAAGTTCAAAGTGCCAACTTAATTCTGAAAGTGCTTTGCACTATCGATGTTTTTCTTGTGGGAAAGAGAGCAAGTACATAGGTGATATGGGACAGTCTTAGGATATTTAGTCTGATGGGATGAGGAGGAAAAAATAGTATGAATAAATATTTTAACACTGTTAACCTAAGGAGAGCATAATTTATCACATTGTAATATTGTTCCAAAAAATTTTTTTTTAGGTACAACATCCGGTGCAGTAAGTACCTTTGGAATATATTTATTTCATTATACTTCTTTAGCCTACTACGTTGATGCTTATTTCTGTTTTGAAGATTATCTACTAAGTTGAACCCTTTTCCTTTATCTTCTGTGCCAAAGGTTGAAAATTTGTTTGAATAATTTATTTTAAAATCTGATTTTTGTGAGACTTAATCAGAGATATGGGAATCACCAAGGTTTTTTTGTTGTTTTTTTTTTTAATTCCTTAAAGCTCAGTGAAGAGTTTATGTGTGTAATCTCATTTCATCAAAACAGTAGTCCTGAGAGGTAGCTGTTATTCTCATATGGTTGAGAAAATGCAGAAATCTGTGAATGAATTTTAAGTATGTTAGTATTTTAAATTTGGGGTGAAAGACTTTTAATTGTGACCTGTATTTAAATATTTTAAACTTTTATCTTTTGCTTTAAAATTGAATAGTTATAAAATATCCATTTGGTATTCTTCCATTGTGTGTGTCTTTTTTTGTTTTTGACTAATAATAGCTTCATGTTTTTCCTGCTTACTTAAATAATATGGGCTCACTGGGAGGAAAATGAAGCAGACTTAAGTTAAAAAGAAGAAAGTAAATTACCCTAAGTTTTTCTACCATGAGGGAACCACCATGATTAATATTTTGGTTGTGTCAGTTGTCCGTCAAACTATTTTTTTTCCTCACTTAATTGAAACATCTTTTTGTCATATGTTAAATTCTCACATATTCTGACATCCATTTCTGGGTTTTCTTTTCCACTCTATTTCTAATTCAATATTACACCATTTTCTGATTAGAGTAGATTTAATATTTAATAAGACAAGTCTTTCATGGTTTCTCTTTTCATTATGTCCTTTGCTGTTTTCAGATATTAGCATATGAATTTCCCTGTCCCCCACCAAAAGCAGTCTTTAAATACACACACAGAGACATGCTCAAAAGGCAAAAATTGTGTTTTTATCTGGGATTAATTTAATTCTTTCCATTTTAAGAGAACTGACATATTCATACTTTTCAATTAAACTTTCCCATCCAAAAATATTGTGTATTTATTTGAAAACTTGCTGTTGTTTTATTCTTTTTTGATTTCAGGTACACAAATTTCAGTTACTTGTGCTTTTCAGGCTATGGTCATTATTGTTGATGCATGGCGGTTCCCTCATATTTTTTCCCTCTATTCTTCCCTTTATTCTTTTTCCCTTTACTCCAGTCCACCCTCCCCAGTAGGTGCTTACTTGGATATATGTCCTAAGACACGTATATTGGGAAAAGCTTATGAAATTTTTTTGTGTAGCTTTTTTGTGTGTTTTTTCTTTTTTCTTGATCTTCATCCTTATTTTATAATTGACATACAGTATTATATTAGTATCAGGTGTATAATGCAATGGTTCAGTATTTGTATACATTACAAAATGCTTACCAAAAATAAGTAGTTAACCCATCACCACACATAGTAACAAAATTTTGTGTGTGTGTGTGTGTGTGTGTGTGAGGAGGACTTTACTCTTCAAAGATATAATACAGTATTACTAACTATAGTCACCGTGGTGTACATTTTATCCCTCATGACCTACTTATTTTATAGCTAAAAGTTTGTAGATTTTGACCCTCTTCACCCATTTCTCCCACACCCCCAAACCATCCTCCCCTATGGCAATCATCAGTCTGTTCTCTGTTTCTATGAACTTGGTTTTTTTGTTTCGTTTTTCAGAATCTACATGTGAGATCATACAATACTTGTCTTTCTCTCTCTGGCTTATTTCACTTAGTATAATGCCTTCAAGGTCCATCCATGCTGTTGTAAATGGCAAGATTTCATTCATTCTTTTTTTTATGGCTGAATAGTTTTCCTTGTGTGTATGTGCATTTTATATATATCTTTATCCATTCATCCATGTATACTTAGGTTATTTCCATATCTTAGCTATTAAAAATGATGCTTCAGGGCTTCCCTGGTGGTGCAGTGATTGAGTGTCTGCCTGCCAATGCAGGGGACACGGGTTCGTGCCCTGGTCTGGGAAGATCCCACGTGCCGCGGAGCGGCTAGGCCCGTGAGCCATGGCCATTGAGCCTGCGCGTCCAGAGCCTGTGCTCCGCAACGGGAGAGGCCACAACAGTGAGAGGCCCACATACCGCAAAAAAAAAAAAAAAAAAAAGATGTTTCAATGAACTTTTTATAGGAACTTCCATACTGTTCCATAGTGGCTATACAATTTACATTCCCACCAACCGTGTAGGAGGGTTCCAGTTTCTACACATCCTTGCCAACATTTGTTATTTCTTGGTTTTTTGATAATGGCCATCCTGACGAGTGTGAGGTGAAATCTCATTATGGTTTTGATTTACGTTTCTCTGATGCTTAGTGATGTTGAGTATCTTTTTATATACCTGTTGGGCATTTGTATGTCTTTTTTGCCCATTCTTTAATTGGATTATTTGTGGTATTTTGCTGTTGATTTGTAGGAGTTTCTTATATATTGTGGATATTAACCCCTTATTATGGTTTGCAAATATTTTCTTCCATTCCAGAGGTTATATTTTCACTCCGTTTACTGTGTGGAAGCTTTTCAGTTTGATGTAGTCCCACTTGCTTTCTATTCCTAAACATGAGGAACTAGTTCAGAATTACTTTAACTTCCTTTTAGACTCCCTTACAATGAGTGGTGGTTTAAGGATAGCAAAACATGGTTCTAACCAGAACTCTAATGAACATTCTATGTAATTCAGGCTATGAATATGTACCTGGCAAGAGAAATTCCTGTGTATTTAATCTGTGGTCAAGCAGATCCAAGAGAGTCACTTCCCTAGGTTTCCTCTGCTGTCCTCGCAATTCTTTTTGCCTTCTGGAGTCAAAAATTCAGGTATTAGTTGCCTTGACATTTGTTAGAAGAAATTGACTGTTTGGATCTTTCTAGTCAGTCATTCTGACAGGCTTTCTAAACAGAAATAGCTTTTTCTGCATAGCACCTGGTGCCAGTGCTGTGCAGGTTGAGGTGCTCACTACAGGCCTATCGCAGTTATTGGTTCAGTTCCAGACCACTGCAGTAAAGTGAATGTCAGTCACGAATTTTTTGGTTTCCCAGTGCATATTAAAGTTATGTTTACACTACACTGTAGGCTATTAAGTGTGCAATAGCAATATGTCTAAAAAAGCAATGTATATACCTTAATTTAAAAATACTTTATTGTGAGAAAATGCTAACCAATCATCGAAGCCTTTAGCAAGTCATAATCTAAAGATTACTGATCACAGATCACTGTAACAAATATGATAATGAAACGTTTGAAATATTGTAACAGTAACCAAAATGTAGCACAGAGACACAAAGTGAGCAAATGCTGTTGGAAAAGTGGTGCTAATAGACTTGCTCCACAGAGTGTTTCCACAAACATTCAATTTTTTAAAAAGGCAATAATCTGCGAAACACAATAAAGCTAAGTGCAATAATACCATGTAAATGTGTAAAGTTGCCAGATTACACAAGTTCAAGTTTTTCTTTTTGGAGATTTCTGGAATTTTTAAAATATTTTCAATCTATGGTTGGTTGAATTCACTGATGTGGAGGGCCAACTGCTGTAGTTCAGTCTTCTTTTAAGTCTGTTTTATGATAGAGTTTTAAATATTCTCCATTAAATACTGTGCATTCTTCATTCTGTTAGATTACAGATACTGTATAAGATTTGGAGCCATTTTGAATTTGTTGTGCTTTATGTTATCATTTTTCTATGTGCTTATCCAGCAGGCTTGCTGAACTCTTGTTGCTTAGTGAGTTTTCTGTGTAATACCACTACCCTCAAATGACCGTTTTGGCACCTTCTCTTCTGGTCCTCATATTTGTGTCTACTATTATTGTTTCAGGCAGAACCTCTAGTGCTATGGTGAGTGGTAGCAGTGATAAACTGGCATCTTGTCTTCTTTCCTCTCCTAAAGGGAATAAGTTTAAAATTTCTCCATTAAATATGATGTTTACTATAGTTTTTTGGTATGCAGTCTATGTTAAGTTGAAGTTTTCTTCTATTCCTGGTTTGCTGATAGGGTTCAATATGTACTTATTTTTTAAATTCTTCAGTGTTTTTTTCCATGTCAACTAAGATCATATGATATTTCTTTTCTACTCTGTTAATGTGAAAGTACATGGATAAGTTTTCTGACATTGCCATCTTTACATCACGAACATGAACCCTAGTTATTCATTATGTGTATTTAGTGGTATGTATATGTGCATACAAGTGTGTTTAATTTCTTCTGAATTTAGTTTGCTAGTATCTTTTTTAGGTTGCTTGTTTCTGGAGAATAATCTCTCTTTTCTGGTCCTTAGAACAACTTAATAAGTAACTTATTTCTTAATGCTTGATAGAACACAACTAAAAACTGACTGGACCTAACACTTTTTTTTAAATTAAAGTATAGTTTCTGTATAATAATATATGTTACAAGTGTGCAATATAGTGATTTACAATTTTTAAAATTTATACTCCATTTAGTTATTGTAAAATATTGGCTGTATTCCCCATGTTGTACAATATATCTTTGTAGTTTATTTTATACAAAACACTTTGTACCACTTAATCCCCTACACCTGTATTGACCCTCACCCCTTCCCTCTCCCCACTGGTAACCACCAGTTTGTTCTCTGTATCTGTGAGTCTGCTTCTTCTTCGTTATATTCACTAGTTGTATTTTTTGGAGTCCACGTGTAAGTGATATCATACAGTATTTGTCTTTCTCTGTGTGACATATTTCACTTAGCATAATGCCCTTAAAGTCCATCCATGTTGCTGCAAATGGCAAAATTTCATTCTTTTTTATGGCTGAGTAGTATTCCATTGTGTGTGTGTGTATCACACCTTCGTTATCCATTCGTTTGTTGATAGACATTTAGGTTCCTTCCTTATCTTGGCAATTGTTAATAATGCTGCTGTGAACGTAGGGGTGCATGTATTTTTTCAAACTAGTGTTTTTATTTTCTTTGGATATACACCCAGGAGTGGAATTGCTGTGTCATATGGTAGTTCTGTTTTTAGTTTTTTTGAGAAACCTCCATACTGGTTTCCACGGTGGCTGTACCAGTTTACATTCCCACCAACATTTACGAGGGTTCCCTTTTCTCCACGTTCTTGCCAACATTTGTTATTTGCATTCTTTTTGATGATAGCCATCTGACGTGTGAGATGATATCTCATTATGATTTTGATTTGCATTTCCCTGATGATTGATTACTGATGTTGAACATCTCTTTTCATGTGCCTGTTGGCCATCTGCATTTCCTCTTTGGAAAAATGTCTATTCGAGTCTTCTGCCCAATTTTTATTGGGTTGTTTTCTGTTGTTGTTTTGTTTTTTTGTTCATTTTTTTGTTTTTTGATGTTGAGTTGTATGAGCTGTTTATATTTTGGATATTAACCCCTCATTGGTCATATCATTTGCAAATATTTTCTTCTATTCAGTAGATTGTCTTTTCGATTTGTGAATGGTTTCCTTTGCTGTGCAAAAGCTTTTAAAGTTTAGTTTGGCTCTAATAGTTTTTGAGGATAATGGTTTTGCATTACCATTTCAATTTCCTTAGTGGTTATTGGGCTATTCCAGTTTTCAATTGCTTCTAATAATTTCATGTTTTTTCCAGATTTTTATCTATGTTATTGAGGTTTAATAATTGTTTAGCATAGAGTTAGAAATCATGATTGCTATCATTGTCCGTTTTTTGGGTTTTTTTGAAGAGGGGAGAGGGTAACTATTCAATTTCTGTTGTCATCTTTACTTCCTTCTTGATTACTTACTCTCTCGGTCTTTTTCTAGCATCTTGAGTCCTTTTAGTTTTAATTTGAGTCCTTAGCTCACTGGTTTTCCGACATCCTTAACTGTGCTGCTTAAGTTTTTTTTTTTTGTTTTTTTTTAATAAACTTATTTATGTATGTATGTATGTATGGCTCTGTTGGGTCTTTGTTACTGCGTGCAGGCTTTCTCTAGTTGCAGCGAGCGGGGGGCTCCTCTTCGTTGCGGTGCGTGGGCTTCTCATTGCAGTGGCTTATCTTGCTGAGGAGCATAGGCTCTAGGCGCACGGGCTTCAGTAGTTGTGGCACGCAGGCTTAGTAGTTGTGGCACACGGGCTTAGTTGCTCCGTGGCATGTGAGATCTTCTCGGACTAGGGATCAAACCTGTGTCCCCTGCTTTGCTAGGTGGATTCTTAACCACTGCTCCACCAGGGAAGTCCTGGCAGGCAGATTCTTAACCATGGCGCCTCCAGGGAAGTCCCTTAAGTTTTGACATAAAGAATTTTTGTTGTTATTCAGCTCTCAATATCTTGTTTTCTTTTTTCCTCATTTGATTTCTTTTTTTATTAGGTATTAAGTGGTTGGTTTTTTTGGTTTCCAGATGTCAGATTTTTTTTTTTCCAAATTGACTTTTTTTTTTTTCCTAGAGAAATTTTAGATTGAGTGCAAAGTAGAGAGTTCCCAAATACCCCCTATCCCTCATACATACAGCCTTCCCTTCTATCAACATCTCTCCCCAGAGTGGTATGTTTACTACAGTTGATGACCATACATTGACACATCATTATCACCCAAAGTTCAGTTTGCATTAGGTTTCACTCTTGGTGTTATGCATTCTATGAGTTTGACAAATGTTTGGTGACGTGTATCCCTCATGATAGTGTCATACAGAATAGTTTCGCTGCACTAAAAGTCCTCTGTGCTCTGTCTCTTCATCCCTCTCCCCATCTCCCCCCACAACCCCTGCAGCCACTGGTCTTTTTACTGTCTCCACAGTTTTACCTTTTCCTGATGTCATATAGTTAGAATCTGAAAGGGTATGTGACCCTTTCAGATTGGCTTCATTCACTTAATTTTCCTCCATTTCTTTTCTTTGATAGCTCGTTTCTTTTTAGCACTGAATAACAAAATAATTATAATAGAGGTGAATAATATTTTGTTGTCTGGACATGCCACATTTTGCTTATCCATTCAGTTACTAAAAGACATTTTGGTTGCTTCTAGGTTTTAGCAATTATGACTAAAGCTGCTAAAAACATACAGGTTTTTGTGTGGACTTAAGTTTTCAACACGCTTGGGTAAACATAAAGGAGCACGATTGCTTGATCATATAGTAATAGTATATATACTTTTGTAAGAAACTACCAAACTGTCTTCCAAAGTGGCTGTACCATTTTGACTTCCCACCAGCAATGAATGATAGTTCCTGTCGCTTCACATCCTCACTAACATTTGGTATTGTTGGTGTTCTAGATTTTTTTGGCGTTTTAATAGGTGTGTGGTGCATCTCATTTTAATTTGCAGCTCTGTAATAGTGTATGATGTTGAGCATCTTTTCATATGCTTACTTGTATCTATGTCTTTTTTTGTTGAGGTGCCCAGATTTTTTACTCTTTTTACAGATTTAATTTTATTTATTTTTGGCAGCGTTGGGTATTCATTGCTGCGCGCAGGCTTTCTCTAGTTGTGTTGAGCGGGGGCTACTCTTCATTGCATTGTGCGGACCTCTCCTTGCAGTGGCTTCTCCTGTTGCGGAGCACCACCTCAAGGCCGCAGGCTTCAGTAGTTGTGGCTCACGGAGTCTAGAGCACAGAGTCTAGAGTGCAGGCTCAGCAGTTGTGGTGCATGGGCCTAGTTGCTCTCTGGCATGTGGGATCCTCCCAGACCAGGGATTGAAGCTGAGTCCCCTGCACTGGCACGCGGACCCTTATCCACTGCACCACCAGGGAAGTCCCTACTCATTTTTCTTAATAAGTTTAAAGAGTTTTTATATATTTTGGTTAACAGTACTTTAACAGATGTGCCTTTTGCAAATAATTTCTGTTTGTGGCTTTTTGCATTCTTTTAACTGCATTTGGCACAGCAGAAGTTTTTAATTTTACTTAAGTCCATCCTATCAATTGTTTCTTTCATTGATCATGCCTTTGAGAGACTTATTTTTTATAAGGTATACCTTTTTGCATTATGATCAGAAAGCACAGTCTATAAGATGTTGATTCTTTGCAGTTTATTAAAGCTTCCTTTATGTTCTATGTCAACACCAATTTTAGGAGTTTTTTGTGCTAATAATTTAAAGTTATTTTGTTTTTCTGTATCTTGACATATCTTTCATCTAAGGAGAGGGGTATATTAAAATCTTTAACTTGAAGGGATGTCATCTTTTTCTCCCATATTTTTCTGTTTTTGCTCTGTATTTCAAGGCTCATTTGCAAATAAATGCATATATGTTGAGGATAAGTTCTTTATCTGTTAACTCTTTATCAATATACAAGTCCCTCTTTCTATTTCGGTGGGACAGACAGTTATTATAGTTATTTTTATTTCTTTTTACCTTATAAAAACTTGTTATATTGTAAATAGAATATTTTTCCCATTTTTATTACAAGCTAGTTATTGTCATTCAAAAATTTTTGTATGTTTATCTTATAGCCAGCTAGATTACCAGAGGCACTGGATAATTAGTTTGTTTTTTTTATTTGAGTCTTTAGCAGTAAAGGCAAGAGAATTTATCTCTTTCCCAATCTTAATACCAGTCATTAATTTTATTGCCATAGTGTATTTGTGAAATTATAGTGATTGCAGACTTATGTTTTGGTCATGATTTTAATGGAAGTGGCTTTAGGATAATTTTTATTGGCCTTTGATAAGCTATCATTTAAATGTTTTTCTCTTTATTATTGTATTATTTGAGGATTTTTTTGTTTTTATTTTTTGAAGACTTATGAATTGTCATGATATTCGGGATGTAATTTGATCATACCAAGTCTATTAGTGTGATCATGTGGTGTTTTCTTTTTTCAATTTGTTAATAGAAATACTTTCTTTTATAGATATCCCAATATTGAACTACCCTTGCACTTCTACAATAAATTCTACTTTGTCAGAGTGTATATACTGAGGATTCTCTTGGCTTTTATTTAAATTCTTTCATTTATATTTATAAGTAACATTGCCTGCTTTTCTTTTTTTGATACCTTTTCTGTTGAGTTTTGTAACTGATAAAGAGCTTTTCATCTCTTTCTGTGATCTGAAATAATATTGTAATCCTCTGTTCTTTAAAGGTTGCATAAGGTTCTACTATAAAATCATCTGGTTAGGTATCTTTCAATTGCGTCTATGGTAATTGGAATATTCAAGTGTGACGTGTTTCTTCTGGGTGAATTTTGGTGAAGTAGTTTGGGAGGAAATCATTTCCTCGAAATTTTGAAATTGGTTGTGAATCTGTTCTATGTCTGTGGTTATTTTCCTTATTTAGAGTAGTGAGGGGATTTTCCTATCTGTCTTAGTCTTTGGATTTAGTCATTTTTTTCTCTTTCAGTTTTGTTCAGCTGAGCTTATACATTGTATAAATGTTTACATTTTGAGTTTGAATGTACTGAATTAATTCACAACCCAATGGTTGACTAGCTTTTTTGAATCTGAAAAGTATATTAGCTCCCTTGATAATTGCTCTCTTGATAATTATACATGTACATTTGTTTTCCTTATACCCCAGGTTTTTGTTTTGGGGGTTTGTTTTGTTCTTGCCTTTCAGATATTTTCAGTATCTATTGTGCTGCTACATCATTTGTTACAGTGTTTTGCTTTTTTTATTTAGTGCTGCATCTTAGACATTTTTCATTATATTAAAAATAGACCTGGGCTTCCCTGGTGGCACAGTGGTTGAGAGTCCACCTGCCGATGCAGGGGACAGGGGTTCGTGCCCCGGTCCGGGAAGATCCCACATGCCGCTCTGCGGCTGGGCCCGTGAGCCATGGCCGTTGAGCCTGCGCGTCCAGAGCCTGTGCTCCGCAACGGAGAGGCCACAACAGTGAGAGGCCCGCGTACCGCAAAAAAAAAAAAATAAAAAGACCTGTATAAGAGAGTTTGTAGTATGAATGGACTGTAATTGAACTGTCATTGGGGGGTTATTGATTTATCTCTATCTTGTCACCACTATTAGTAATCTGGAAGAGACTATCCTTGTACAGTCTTTGCAGCTATACAAATGGGATTTTGTAGAGTGAAACTTCAGGATCAAGAGATTATGTTTGCATTTTTGATTTGATAAGAACTACTAAATTGACCTTCAGAGAAATAATACTAATTCTGTTCCCAACAGTAGCCTGAGAGTACCCTTTTCTTCACACCCTTTTAACATTGCGTACAGCTGCTCTTTGTCATTCATCTGATGAGCAGAACGTTTCATTTTAATGTGCACTTTCTTCATTTACTAATGAAGTTGAACATCCAATTATGTTATCTGTATTGAGTTCTGTTAGTGGCCATGTTTATATTTCCATTAGAATGTCTTTTCTTATTGATGGTAACAGAGTTGTGTATGTTAAGGGCAATGATTTTTTAATCCCTTGTTTTGTAAATATATACTCCCAGTTTATCGTTTGTAAAAATGTTTACTTTCCGTTGATTGTCCAGGACTGCCATTTGTGTCATCAGTTTTTTATTATTACAATAAGTGTGTCAGTAAGAAAATAGTTTTGGGAATGGTGTCATCTGTGATGAAAGTGCAGAGTAATACTAAGGCTCCAAAGCAATGAATATCTTAATAACTCCTGCAGTGCCCCAAAGAAACTAACCTTAAGGTTAAAAGTAGTGTCCTGGCTTTAGCTCATTTAGAATATACATTTAGGTCTTTGTTAGGTTTTTCCCAGTTTTGCAAAGGCAGTCTAAGTCTTTGATAGGTAGCATTTGCTTATTGCTCTAGAGAGGTCTTATGTTTAAAAAAAAAAAAGTAATTTTATAGGAAAATGAGTCTTATTAATAGACTATACTAATATGACTATCAGTACTTAGTAACTACTTGCATAGGTCATATTTTATACTATGAAGATAACTCTCCAGTTGTTAGTTGTTGATATATTCTTTATGCCACTCTTCATCTTACACTCAACATTCAGATACATTTGTTTTTAAATTTTTCTTTTAAAATATTAATTATTAGTTTTGGCCAGAAGCAAGACATTTTATAATTTTACTTTAAGTTGCAGATCAGATATTTCTAAGGAAAAAGAGCGAAAAATTTATCAGATAAATTACTTTTTCCACTCCAAACTTGACTTTTATAAGTGAATTTGATTATTGCTTAAGACATTTGTACAGAATTTATATTCCTGTCTGAAATGATTTCATTTCTGTTGATGCAAACAGTTGGAGCCTTGATCCATAGTAGGACCTTAGTTTGGGCTAGGACAATGTTGTAATGAACTTAAGCTAGCTATGTTACCATGGTCATATTACTTTACTTTCTTGTGCTCCATTTTCTCTTCTATAAAGTAGGGATAATAAATGGTACCTGTCTCATAGGGTTATTAAAAGAATTAACTGATAATTGATGCAAAGCAATTAGTACAGGGCTTAATACTTAGTAGTTGGCCAGAATTCATCTGTTCTTATTGATAATTAGACTGTCCCTGAATACAAGCTTGAAACAGTATTTCACGGTGGGTAAAATGTGTTTTTTTTAAGGCAGAAATTACTGAACTGTTCTAGTTTTATCATTTATTTCCTGAATCATTATGAGCAAGTTGTTAACCCTCCTAAGCCTTGATTTTTTAATTTGTAAAATGCGGATAATGGTCTTACCTGCTTTGTAGTACAGTTGTAAAATTCAAATAAAGTAATAGATAGTGAATACTAAATTGCTTACTATTTGTTTTACTAGTTTGTATACTTCTCTTCTCATGTTTGGTCAAGTGTACATAGTCCCTTTCTTTTTCATTCCATTATCTCATATGTTTATTTCTGGTGAACTTCCTCTTTCCTTGATGCCTTTAGCAAATGTGACTTGGGAAGTTTAAATATAATTTTGGAACTTAATAGATTTCTTCTTAGTTAGTGCAATCCTGAGTTGGTACTGAGTTCATTTTTATTTTAATAAGAAATACAGACCTCTTTATCTCTCTTAATATCACTTAATTTATGAAATAAAGCATTATGCATACAATTGAAGAAGCTTCCATATATGTCTCTTATTGCACCACTTTTTCATTATAGGATGTTAAAATAGGTGAATAACAGCAAGCTAAATATTTTTCAGCAGTTATTTAATGTTTGCTCCAGAGAGATTATAGTTGTCATATTCTGCAGAGGTACTAGAACAAGTTAAGGAATTTAAATACACCTTTGGAATTATCTAATCATCCTGGTATATCATTCAGAAATCTGTAAGATTCTGTAAGTGGTCGTGTCAGACTCTTTACAGAATGGACTTAACAAATCTCTATAGCAAGGGCCGTTTTGTATTAAACAACCCAAATTTGGTTAAGTTCTTTTCTGTGAATTCTAATGGCGGTCTGTAATTTCTTCACTTAACTCTAGTTCTTTTCTCAGAAATTACAGAAAATAATCATCTTACCTCATCTACTTTTGTTAAAATTACATTGATTTATGTCCTCCTTAGGTCGTCTTTTCTTGTTCTCCATCCCCACAATTTGCAAATATTCCTTATACAGTTTTCAATTAGCATATTTCAACATTTAACACATCTGAAATTGGAATGCATTCTATCATCCATGATGTCCTATGATCTTCGTTCTCCAGGCAGCACTTATCACCTAGTTGTGCATGACTGAACAGTAAAAGTGCCAACATCAGAAGACTGAATGTCCGTGGTTTGCAAGAAAATCCTAGAAATAATGGCACAACACTCTTTTATCAGCTAGGAATAAAATGATTATGTGAGAGAGTAGGAAAAGCAATGAATCACATGTGTTTAGCCACATTCCCAAAGCAGAAATCAAAAGTAGATCTGCTCCATTACTCAGTAAAGTTGATAAGGAGGGAAGAAAGGTAAGCCAGTTTTAAATAGGTAAGGAGAAAGTTAAGAACCAGTAGCAGTGGTTTTCAGTTATTTTATGGCTTGTTTCGTTTTGCTTTTCAGAAATGCTGCATTATTAGTAGGATTCTTGGTATGCAACAGGGGATGGATGGTATTGTGTGGAAATATAATGGACATTAGCACCTTGGATACAATAAGGGGTCTGAGTGTAAAGTTTAAGGAATAGATTAATTATTTTATTTGCCTATTTTCCTTTTTATGTATTCACAGGAGTGATAGGAGATAAAACCTAAGTCTAATAAGTAAGAATAAGTCCTTTCAAAACGTTTAACATAAATCTGAGTGATAAAAAATGTGATGGTTTGACAGTGACTTTACCTTTTCTTCCTTAGAGGAATGTACAACAATCTTTTGTTTCAGATTTGAAGAAATTTGGTATAGATCATTTTTATAACCCTTTTTTGAGCATACTTTAGTCTGAAAAATCTGGTGCCCAGAATTGGGCTTAGTACCTTTGATCTCATCCAGTAATTCATTCATTCATGATTCTTTGTAAAACTGCTTTTTAAAAACCACTTTATTAAGGTATGATTGACATATGAAAAGCTATACATATTAGATGTGTATGACTGGATGATTTGGGGAATAAATACACATCCATGAAACTATCACCAAGACCATAGACATCTATCATCTCTCAAAGGTTCCTCCCAGCCCCTTTTATTATTATTATTATTTTGTGTTTGTGCACATGTGTATATATGGTGACCTTATAAAACTCTTAACCAACCTTTTATTTATTTATTTTCTTTATTTTTTTGACTGTGTCAGGTCTTCGTTGTGGCGTGTGGGCTTCTCTCTAGTTCCAGTGCGCGGGCCTCTCTCTAGTTGTGCCGTGCAGGCTCCAGAGCGTGTGGGCTCTGTAGTTTGCAGCATGTAGGCTCTTTAGTTGAGGCCTGCGGGCTTAGTTGCCCTGCAGCATGTGGGATCTTAGTTCCCCGACCAAAGATAGAACCTGTGTCCCCTGCATTGGAAGGCGGATTCTTTACCACTGGACCACCAGGGAAGCCCCTTACGCAACCTTTATTTGAGCTATCATGTCTGTTGATACTTGAGGTCTTACTAATAACTTTTAGTAGTTTCTTAGTAGTTCTTTTGGACCCCATTAGTGGATTTATATTCTGTATCAAACTAGTTTCATGTAAAACTTTATCTTACTCATCTTGTGTTGAGGCATTTGTATTCACATTTTATCCCTGTTAAATTTCATCTTGTTGATTATTAAGTTCTGATTGTCATACAAAGGCATCCTTTCTGATTTTGATGCCTGCATCTTTATGGCATGTCAATTTAGAACTTTGTCCAACTTGATGTAAATATTCTTTGGGTTAGATATTCTATTTTCGGTTACCTCCCTGCTTGCATTGATCAATTATTCTAAATAACTGTCAAAAGTATGCCCATTTTATACTTTTAATTTCTTCATATATTGCTTTGAAACTAATGATACTGATACTTATTTACAGTGGCACTGTTAAATAATTTAAATCTTTTTATAATTATTTTTCTTTAGAAATCAATGTGGACTGAACATAAATCACCTGATGGAAGGACCTACTACTATAATACTGAAACCAAACAGTCTACTTGGGAGAAACCAGATGATCTTAAAACTCCTGCTGAGGTAAAAGTTTGAGGACTGGAATTTAGAGATTAAATAGATTGGGTCTTTTTTTTTTTTTTTTTTTTAGGATTTTGGTGGGTATTTGGCTTTCCAAAGAATAGTATTGCTTATATCAGAAAAGGATGGTACAAAGGCATTCAGAGGAGAAAAGGGTTTATACAGTCACACCAATCAGCAAAAAGACAAATAAAATTCATTCCCTTCTATAGGCAGACCAGTTTTGTTTACTGATATTTGCCCCTGCTCAGGAACCTTTGTCAGGTGGTATCAATTTAAGAAAGGTATTTAAAGAATAAATTGGAAGAAAAAAAGTACTCTCTCTCTGCTTGCCCTTTATTTGTTTTCCTCTTTATAGCAAACCTGAGTGATTTCAGATATCGTCTACTGGGCTCTTACATTTTTCCAGTGGGGCTAGGATAATGGAGATGAAGTTAAATTACAAATACAAATACTTCCATCTTTTAGAATGGGAAATTGTCTCTTTGGAAAATATCCCCCCCCCCAAAGTATGTATATTTAATTTTATGTTGTAAATTTTACCATTCAAAATATACAGATATGAAAATAAGATTGAAGGAATAAACTAAGTAAGCAATATTACCTGTGGTTTAATTAGGAAGTCTGGAGTCCTAAGTAAGAGCTGATCTGGCATTTCAAAGCTATACTTGAAGTTTTTCCTAGTAGGCAGCATATTCTTTTTTTCCTTCTCTTAATTAAGAATTTGAGGAGGTAAAAATATTTTCCAGGCCACCACACTAATTATAGAACAGCAGTACTTGGGAGGGGAAGTTGGCAGATGATAAAATTTTTTATTTATCCCAATACTGACATAGATATTTGCCCAAGACACTGATTAAATTTGAGTTTTCAGTAGCATTCTCATTCCACCCTAACAGGTTCTGTATATTAGGTTTTAAGTATATCATACATAACAATGCTTCCTTACATAAGGTAGTTCACATAGGTTTGTAATAAATTGTTTGTGAAACTGAAATCTAAGCATAACCAGATCAGACTTTGGTTTCTCCCAAATTTTATGTTTTTCCTACTTGTATTAGTATTTAAGAAGCCTGTTTGTCAAATATGGATGGTAATTTTTACCTATGGTGGGATGTAAATGGCAAGAGCACATAGGGTTTGAAATTCAGATAGACCTGGTTTTGAATCTTGTCTTTGCCCCTTAATAGGTACATTACCTTAGACAAACATAATATATTCAAATAACATTAGTTAGTAAGTGTCCTATAGTTGGTAGCTTATATTATCACCATCTCGCAAGCTTTAGAATTGTATGGGTTGATAGTATGTAGTAAAAACAGTGATGTAAATGATGAAAGATGCTAAGTATATTACTGTTAACTGAAGGTTTTTATTTTGCTTTAGCAACTTTTATCTAAATGCCCTTGGAAGGAGTACAAATCTGACTCTGGAAAGCCTTACTATTACAATTCTCAAACGAAAGAATCCCGCTGGGCGAAACCTAAAGAACTTGAAGATCTTGAAGGTAAAACAGGGAAAGATAATTTTTAATGTTACTTTTTTATGTATATATGTCATTCACATTGGAACAGTCCTTCATAAATAGGATTGTTCAAACAAAGGCCTTATATTTTTTAATTAAGTGATTAGAACGTTTTAAATGGTGTAACAGTTTTATGGGCTCTTATTTTCTTGTTGCTCTAGAACTCGGTTCTATAGATTTTAAATAGATTTTTATTTGATTTGATTCCACTGAAACTAGGATACCAGAATACCATTGTTGCTGGAAGTCTTATTACAAAATCAAACCTGCATGGTGAGCTGCTTTGATAATTCATTTTCTGTCATTATTTAACATTTTAAGAGTATGTCACGAATGTTCACTAACCATAATTGGATAAATCTGCAGTGAGAAATCTCTAATTCAAAGAATTCCTTTCATTTAAGGGTTATATTATAAATGAGCTTGTAGCTTTTAACATTGTACTTTTTACTTTCTTTTTTAAACAAAAAACATCATTTACTATTGGAAAATTGAACAAAAACATCATATACGATATTTCTAAAGACAGCTATGAGTGTTGGTGCACACATGGAATATGTGACAACTCAGCAGATAGCAGAGAACCTTGAACTCTTATCATTTAAAATTTTGTTAATATAGTGTAAGACTCTACATTTAATGCTGATTTTATTTTAGCACAACACTGCAGAATAGCCTTTATGTTTATTATGGGAGAATTAAAGTAAATAGAATACTATGCCTCACTTACAAAAGGAGAATTTTCCAACATCCTCAACTATTCAGAATATCCCTGAGAATCTAGAAATACTACGTAATATAAAACCTAGGGCTTAAAATAGCAGAGATTCAGAGTAGGAATTGAGAATTTAGTTCTTTTACTCTTCTAATAGAATCTGGTGTCATAAACTATTGGCTTAGAAGCAACAGATTATAGGAGAATGGGGCTAATAAAGTAGTCTGCAACGTATAACAACTTCTGACAGGAAAGTGAGAATAAAAATTTCTTAAAGGCACTGTGGTCTTACGTCTATTTACCTTTTCCCTGTGTCATCTCATTAGCTTGGATGGTCATTATCCGAAATATTTGTTAATTCGTAATGATAACCCCTTTAGTATGTTTTGTCAGCCATACTAAACAGATTTCCTTTAAAAGGGGATAAGTTTTAAAAATATTTTCATAGAGTTAAGCTTATATTATCATTTACATGGAGCACCTCATTCCCTAATAATGCTGAATAAATGAGATATCTTTGTTACCCGTAAAGGAAAATTTACTTTAACTAGAATGAAAGCTGAAATATTGAGTACAGATCTTTAAAGCTCAATTTATACTTCTATACTAGCATTGGCTAATAATAATATTGTAGATAGGTAGATTCTGAGTTCATTCATGTAAGAAATATCAAGCTCATTTCTGATATAACCCTATTATAAATAGTTGGTGTGCATAACTATCTATCTACCTGTCAATGCTAGTATATATGTGCTGGAATTTCATAACATACATTCGACCCCATTTTGAATTTAGTATCTTTAAAAAAAACAAAAAACAAGTAGTTTTATCCCTGGGGAAAGTAACTGTTTTATTCCAGAATTATGCAGATACTTTCAGGGAGTTTTTGCAGTAGCCAACAGCCTTTGAGAAAGTAGCATTGTGGGAAGAAGCTTTCCTAAAACTTGCTGTTATTTAAAGTTTGTTTTTATTCTTTAATTGCTGCCCTGGAATTTACAGAACCTTTGCTCTATAAATGTAGTGATTTTTTTTTTTTTAAAGGGTGGTAAATCTTACTGTATAGAACTTTTATCTCCTTTTAAAGTCTGTTTTCATTGATTGTATTTAAAAGCTATGTAGTACGTAACTGTTCTTTTTTTCTCTTTAATAGCAATGATCAAAGCTGAAGAAAGCAGGTAAGCAGTTTTGGACATCAGTACATATTTACAAATTTAGTATCTCCTATAACATCCTTGTTTTAACTGTATAAATAGTATTTAGCATGGTAGGCCTGATAGTTTGATGTCTTCAGAGGATTTGGGGTAGGGAAAGAGATATTTACTCAAGATACACACTTGATGCTTTCCTAGACAGTTATTAGAATTTGGACAGCATCCTTAACAAAAACTGTTACAGAAAAGTCCAAAATTTGATTTGAATTAATTTGGGAACGGATGAAGTATTGTATCAGTATTATCTCCCTTCCTTTACTCAGGTTTTCCTTTTAATGGGTGAAATGAAATTAATGATATAGGTCAAATTTTATGGCATAATACAATCTGATAGGACATTTTGTAAATGAAAACAGTTATTGGACTTTGGGAAATGCAGATTGTTGCATGAGTGCCTATCATACATTATCACGAATGTTTGCTGAATTAAATCAAAGTAATTCAGTTTCATACTGTGGTTTTAATCTTTTTGAATGGCTTAATAGTTTGGCAGCACTGCCGTTTTTCCCTTATAGTAGTTTCTCTTATTCATTTGATTTTATGATAATTTAAAACTAACTTTATTTGGCTTTGCGATTATTCATAATGAACTGACTAGCTTTCTCTTTTTTAAATACATAGTAAACAAGAAGAGTGCACCACATCAACAGCCCCAGTTCCTACAACAGAAATTCCAACCACAATGAGCACCATGGCTGCTGCAGAAGCAGCAGCTGCTGTTGTTGCTGCAGCAGCTGCAGCAGCAGCAGCTGCTGCTGCAGCCAATGCAAGTGCTTCCACCTCTGCTTCTAGTACTGTGGGTGGAACTGTTCCAGTTGTTCCTGAGCCTGAGGTTACTTCGATTGTTGCTACTGTTGTAGATAATGAAAATACAGTAACAATTTCGACTGAAGAACAAGCACAACTTACTAGTACCCCTGCTGTTCAGGATCAAAGTGTTGAAGTGTCTAGTAATACTGGAGAAGAAACATCTAAGCAGGAAACTGTAGCTGAGTAAGTTTAGTAACTTGTTTTCTGCAAATCAGTACCAGACTTCATTAATATAAGAAATTGCTGATCTAGTCAGTGGCCATTAAATGTTTAATAAAAGTTTTTTGAGAATCAAAACATAAGCCTTTAGATAATGGATAATTTTTGAGATTGAGTTTTGTGGAGTCATGCTTTCAAACTGTTGCAAAACTAATCCACACAAGTTTAGGAAGCAGAGCTGGTGATAGGGTAAGAGACAAATTTGAAGGGGTGCCAAAAACTTAGTAATCAAAATGCAGTATTTTAAATCAAAATCAATGCAAAAATCCCATGATTAATAGAATAAAATTTTAAGTAAAGACAGTATCAGAATTATTGATTTTCTTTCTATTTCATTCTGAAATATGGCTTACTACAGCACTGCAGGGAAGTTGCTGTAGTTCAGTATTGAACAAACAAGCAAAAATCAAGTAGACAAAAATCAAGATAACACTTAACAGTGTACAGGAAAACTGTTAGTGAGGTTAAATTGGTACAACTTTTTAATAAGGCCAAATAGCTGTATCTCTAAGTTTACAGTTTGTACCCTATGATCTAGTAATATTTCATATGGCTGTGCTTTTTATAGCTATAAAAAGTAACCTTGAGCTGTGCTTCTTGATTTTAAAGATATCCACATACATTAAAAAATATTAAAAAATCATGATGTCAAGATCCAAACATGATCACCCATCTTAATATTTAAGTATATTGATTTCATCTTCCTACCCCCTTTTATAAACTGTTTTGATTAATTTTAATGTTCATTTTCCAAAGTATGAAAATAGCTTTATAATTTTTTCTGATGTTTTAGAAGTTTAAAAAGATATCTATATAGTATATTTGAAGGCGTAAAAGAGTGAGTTAACATTTTAATTATATCCTTCTTCCTTTTTTGTGCATTTAAAATACATGCATATTATAAATTTTAAAAATATATCAGAGATGTCTACATCAGTAGAGATCCAATCCTATCGTGTTGATTATTATTATTTATATAATTAATATTCAACATGATATTATTTATATATACATTAATTTCAGTATTCTCCTACTGATAGACATTTAGGCCTTCTAGAATAATATTGTTTTACATCTTTTCATACCTATTGTATTTTTTCACAATAATTTGTTTTTCACATTTTTAACAAACAACTGTTTTCTGCTTCCTTTTTTGTTTCCTTATTATAGTACTTGAGTCAGTATAATGAACTTGATTTTAATTACTTTGAACGTAGATCATTTACAGCTCGTAACTTTTGGCTGTGCTCTTTACAATATTTTTGATGATTTTAAATAAATACTCCAAAGTAAGGTTACTTGATTCAGAGGGTATGAATTAATTGTATTTTTTATTAGTATGTATTCCAGAATATGCATTCAACTTAAAGGTGGGGGGTGGGGTTTGTTTTTTGATTTGTCTTTTCCTGCATTCTCTTCTATAAAGGAAGAAATGTTAAGATTATACAACTTTTTCATAAAGATCCCTCAAACAAGTACAGTTGACAATTCTTGGGTAATTCTTTGTTTGAGATCAGTGTTAGCAGACTTTTTCATAAACCTTCAAAGAGTAAATACTTTTGGTTTTGTTGGTGATACAGTCTGTCACAATGACTCAATTCTGCTGTGGTAGTACGCAGTCAGCCATAATCAGTATGCAAACTCTTGAGCAGGGCCATGTTCCAGTAAAGCTGTACTTACAGAAATTGGCAGCAGGATGGATTTGACCCATGGGTTGTAGTTTGCCAATCCCGATTTAGATTGATCTCTACATCTTTTTTATATTTTATGCACACTTGTCCAAATCCTATTATTAAGACACTAAAATGAGGACGCTGAATAAGTTTTATAAGCCATTTGAAAGTATTAACTTGTGGGCTAGTGAAACTAGTGTTGTAGTATAAATGTTTATTTTAGCCTTTGTACAAGGTCTTAATAACCAAATGTTAGAGGAAAAAACTATATAGTACTTTTATTTCTTTATGTTGCATTAAATGTGTCTCATGGAGACTTTATTCTAAACTTGTCAAATAAGTTTATTTGTTTACCTCAACAGCAAACAAATAATAATAAAATATTATTTTCCTAAATGAAGCAAGTGTTTATTTAAATTGTAAATACAGTGTATAAATTTCTCTCTAGTTTTACTCCCAAAAAGGAGGAGGAAGAAAGCCAACCAGCAAAAAAAACATATACTTGGAATACAAAGGAGGAAGCAAAGCAAGCATTTAAAGAATTATTGAAGGAAAAGGTATTTATAATAGAGATTTTTATTTTAAGTATCTAATAAATGAAATTATCCTTCAGTGCAGTTTGTACCTTGATGCTTTTATTAAAAATACTAATCTTATAAACGGCTGTGACTGAAAATGAGCTAAAGTTGTCTTTTTTCTCTTTTTAACTTTGAGAAACTGACTTTCAACCAAAAAGAATGTGTAAGGTACTACACAGCACATTCCACCTCAGTATTTAATATAAGGTTTTTTATTCATAAAAATTGTTCTGTCTTCTAATCAATAGTCTGAGAAAGAAGTATTCATGGTCTGTTTAAATTTCAGTTGTTCTTTTTAGTCTATAGATACATTACACAGATTTGCTTGCTTCAATGAATTATTTTTTAGACCTTTTTTCAAACTCCTGCAAAGGGAAGTGATTGATGTTTGCAGTGAGTATTATACTTTGTTCCCTGTTGTATGACTTACTATATTTGTGTGAAATTTTAACTTTTCATTAAATGATTTTCAGCGGGTACCATCTAATGCTTCATGGGAGCAAGCTATGAAAATGATCATTAATGATCCACGATACAGGTAACAGTTTGTTTTTTTAATTTACTTTCCACCTTGAGCAAACTAAGCCTAGAAAATTTAAATTATGTAAAATAATACAACTTTTCACTCCATGGTCTTCTGTTATTTTGGATACCAATAATTGAGTTGCTTTATGTCTGATAAGAACCAAAAAAGTTAAAAGGCTTGTCATATAGTCTGGGCACCCTGCTATAGATGTTAGAATTATTTTTAAAGTAGAAATTATTTTCTGTAATTATTTGCTATCTTTAATAACTTACTGACATTTTCTTAATTTGTGAATGAAATTTATTGTTTTTTCAAAGCACTAACACTTGATCATCTTACGTTCATTTACTCTTATATGATATTTTTCTATTTAGTGCTTTAGCAAAGTTGAGTGAAAAAAAGCAGGCCTTTAATGCTTATAAAGTCCAGACAGAGAAAGAAGAAAAAGAAGAAGCAAGATCCAAATACAAAGAGGCTAAGGAATCCTTTCAGCGTTTTCTTGAAAATCATGAAAAAATGACTTCCACAACTAGATACAAGTAAGATTTTTACTGATCATGGTATATGTTTACTGTACTGTTTCTGTGTCAGACTTTTTACCAAGTGCAGTAACTGATTCAGATGTTCATTAAAGCTAAATGATTGTGAATGTGACAGTTTCATAAGGTAAAAGATAAATCAGTAGTTAAATGTGGAATTCATAGACTTACTGAGTTTTTAATTAGGGACTGCAATAAAAAAGGGAGAAAGACTTTATTTCATAATGAAAGCTTGACTCCTTTCTCCTTAATATAAGAATTCAAGATGCAAGTTGGGGGAGAGATAGGGGAATATATGTTTATGTATAGCTGACTCACTTTGTTTTACAGCAGAAACTAATACATCATTGTAAAGCAATTATACTCCAAAACAGATGTTAAAAAAAAAAAAAGAATTCAGATTTTTTTGTATTTGTGGAATAGAAATAGGCTATTTTCATTATGTATATAGCATTTTTGAAAATTTACATTTATATAGCATTCTTCTTTTTGGAGTGCTTTGTTATTTAAAATTGTAATTCATTATTAACATCTTTGCAATAAGCTGTTACGTTCATTTTCCCTATGTGTTTTCTTACTTTCCTCACTTTTCCAGAAAAGCCTTAGTGAAGAACTCTTCCATTTCTTTCAATAGTCCTATTTTATCTGTTAACTAAATTTCTTACAGTTATTGAAGTCTGTAATTTAGTTCCATGGGCAGTTTGTCGCTACCCTGAGAAGTACAGGTAGTCTTAACTACAAAACATTGCTCAATTGGAATTATCTCCTCTATCTCTAAAGGAGAAAACAAGGCCTAAGCTGTTTTGTTCTTTTTCTTAATTATCCAAAAGTTTTCTTTTTTTTTTTGAACCAGTGAAACCACATCTTGTTTATTTGAAACAAAATCAACAAAATTTATACAAAAGTTTTCTTTTATAATACAATCATGAACTTAAGAGTGGAAAAGAGTGTTCATTTGGTGGTATTAAATTTAGAATAAAATTAAAATGGTTTAAAATTTTTATGGTATAGTATAGAGTAACATTTAATCTTTTTAACAAACAGAAAAGCAGAGCAAATGTTTGGAGAGATGGAAGTCTGGAATGCAATATCAGAACGTGATCGTCTTGAAATCTATGAAGATGTTTTATTCTTTCTTTCAAAAAAAGAAAAGGTATTATTCACTCTTACTGCTGTTTATTGATAAAACAAGATTTTCTTCATCCTGTTTAGGAGTTACTTTATAACATGTTCATTTTTGTTGGTTTATTTAGTTTATATGGTGCAACAGATCTATTTATTAGAAGTTACATTTAAAAATAGCTCCTATAATAATAAGTACTGATGTGAACATAGTAGGTAGAGATTTGTGCAGCTGATACTTAGGTTGTCATTAATTGGCTGTCTTATGCCCACTTTGAAAAATACTTATTTTTAGCTTGTTGGTTTGAAAAAATGCTCAGTGTTTTTGCTTATAAGGCATTTATTTATGATTATTTTACAAGAACAGCAGTAATGTGTAATTATTACCATTAAAATGTATTTGTAGGATAGTGTTTTAAAACACTAAAATACTATGCTACAAATACATTTAGTTTTGCTCATTTCTGTTTTGTTATGCACTAAGTTGTATGCTGTCCAATCTTCCAAGAGACTTACAGAAATGTAAGTAGTATTGACAAAAATTTGAACATAGCTGAAAGTGGTTGAACACATTATCATTTACCTGTTGTGTGATTTGTAACTTTCGTTTGGACAGTGTCTACAATGCATAGTTGTGGGAGGAGAGATTTTGCAAGGGGGTGAGGGAGGTGGGATTCCAGCTTTAGACGAGAGGTTAAAAAAAAATTTTGAAGGTAAGAGCCAAGCAGTTAGGCAAGAGCACTGGAAAGGTAAAGAGTGTTGATATTTAAAGTAAATGGGTAACATTTGAAATTTGGACATCAGTTAGAATGTGAAGAAACCTTCACTAATTACAGTTTATATGTCATACTTTATTTGAAATTCAAAACATATATTCATATTTTTGATTTAGGAACAAGCAAAGCAGTTGCGAAAGAGAAATTGGGAAGCCTTAAAAAACATACTTGACAACATGGCTAACGTGACATACTCTACTACTTGGTCTGAAGCCCAGCAGTATCTGATGGATAATCCAACTTTTGCAGAAGATGAAGAATTACAGAGTAAGAATGATGACTAAGTGGAAGGAACAGTTTTTTAAAAGTTGTCCAGCAGCGAAGAATGGTCACTTTTTTTATGCAATCACTAACTGAATTTTACATAATTGTTTGTCCATCCCTGAAAAGCTGTTTTGTTTGTTTCCAAATAGGATATTTCTTTCTAATTGAGTTTTGTGATTCAGGACAAAATATTTCCCCCAAAATCTGAAGTTAGCTTTATCAGGTATTCTTCAAATGTTTATTAGGTAAAGGCTGAAATTGTCCCTTGCCATTTATATGTGACTTACTGGGAACCAAATTAATAACCACATTTTACTCATGCTGTCCTCTCGAGGTAATGACTTTAGAGATTTGCTTGCAAAAGGCAAAAAATGGATTAGCATTACTTTACAGTAAGCTTCCCCAAGTTCTGTCTTTTTCTGATCTACCTAGTTGCTTTTTAAATTACAGCTTTCTTGATTATCCTTTTGAATACCATACTTCAGTAAGTTTGAGGGAGGGCCTAGAATTCTGTACTTTGAAAAACTCCTTGGGTAATTCTGATATTGCTGACAAATTTATCACAGCAGTTTTATTTTCGTTTTATTACTTGTGTCATATGTGTTTTCTCTGTTTCATCCTCGGATTCGGGGGCTATGATTTAATGAGGTCTTTTTGAAATTTTTCATATGGGAATTCCCTGGCGGTCCAGTGGTTAGGACTCCGCACTTCCACTGCAGGGGGCGCAACAGGTTTGATCCCTGGATCGGGGAACTGAGATCCCACAAGCCGCACACCGTGGCCCAAAAAAAAAAAAAAAAAGTTATAAATAAATTTTCCTTGAACACTTCCTATTTAGATAATTAGAAGTCATATTTGAGTTTAAATATAAATACTTTGGTAAAACGAATTTGAACTTTGTAGGGAGTTAATGCAAATAAGTAAACTGCTTTCTTTACTGATATTTGACGTTTTAATTTTTTTTAACTGAAAAAAATTCTAGACATGGATAAAGAAGATGCGTTAATTTGCTTTGAAGAACACATTCGGGCTTTAGAAAAGGAAGAAGAAGAAGAAAAACAGAAGAGTTTGCTTCGGGAAAGGCGACGACAGCGTAAAAACAGAGAATCTTTTCAGGTAATTTTAAAAGCTCTGTTTTCTAGCTTAATTGTATAATATGGTTAAAGACCTGTAATAGTGATGTAAACAATTTTGAGAATCTTGATCTCAGATCATTAACTTGGGCTTTTGCAGAGGATCCATACAAATTTAACTCTTAAGTTCTATATTTAGTTATGAATCCACTTAAGGAGAGTAGCTATTTCAGGCTAGGGGAACATGGAAGGCTATAGCAGATTCGGTATTTAAAGTGAGCACTGATAGGTAAGGTTTCACTTGGGAAAGAGGAATAGATATCATGAGGGGGGACTGAAAATAAAATGTGTGATGAGTTATTAGTACTAATTGATTTTTAGGTTCTAGAGAATGGTTTTGAGGATGGGCCATAATTTTTAAACACTATACAGAGGAGCTAAAATTACATGTTCTTTATATAGGCCAGTGGCTTATTTTGACCTCCAAGTATCACTTTTAGTCTCTCAGTAATGGAGCCTATCACAGAGCAATGAATTTTTGCATTTTATATTTCACCAAATTTCCATTTCAATAATAATTATAATAGCAGTTAGCATTATTGCTTATTGCTGTGCATTTAAAATTTATAACCTCTTTTTATGATAGCCTTATTTTATGATAGTAGGTACTATTTTTGTTATGTCCATTTATATAGGTAAGGAAATGGGCTTAGAGAGAAGAAGTGACTTGCCCAAATTCAGCTACTGAGTAGTGGAGCCAGACTTTGAATCTATGCTGTGTTTTAATTACTGGGTCTCTTTCATTAAACACTGTATTAGGGTAAGTGCTAAGTTACAGTGACTTAAATAAGAGGTTTTATTTCTTGAAAGAACAGTTGTTTTGGTTTAGGGTAGAGCACATTGTCATCTCCTAAGGCAGTGGTTCTCAAAACTTAGCATGTATCAGAATCACTTACAGGGCTTTTAGAAAACTCCCCATGGTGCCAAAGATCATTAATCATCTTAAATGCCATAGCCAATAGCATTATTGCAGTCTTCATTCCATAAAAACGTAACATTTACTACTCTCTATGGTTTCCTCTTAGTGGTTTCCCAAAGGATCATTCGGAGTATTGTTAAAACCAGGGACTGTTGAGCCTCACCCCCAGAATTTGATTCAGTAGGTCTCTTTTAAGTTTTGAATATACGTTTTAAAGGAGGTATAGTAGCAGAGGAAAATTACTGAGCTGAATATCTGAAGCAAAACATGATAATACCAGTTATATCAATAGTAATCAGAAACGATGCCAGACACATAAAAGCCATATTTTAGGCTTAGCAAAAGATGCTTGTGGCCTTTATATTAGGATTTCTGACCCACGTTCTCCAGTTTCAGTATTGACATTGTACTTTCTCTTATATTTTCTGTGACCCAGATTTCCTTATTTTTGTTATATTTTACCTTATAGTTCTCCTTATTTTAAACCATTGCAAAAGCTTCATAAGAGATATTAAAGCTAAGTGGTTGCAGAAGAGTATAATCAACCTCGTGAAAATCTGTTCTCCCCTTCCTAGGCACATGGCTCCTTAGTTAAAATCTAAGTTTTCTAGCCTCGTTTATAGCTACTTGTGGTAATGTGACTGAATTTTCAGCTGAATGTGAAGGAGACGAGTAGAACTCCAGCATCATTTTTTAATTAATTAATTTTTTAAATTTTTTGGCTGCATTGGGTCTTTGTTGCTGTGCGCAGGCTTTCTTTAGTTGCGACAAGTGGGGGCTACTCTTCGTTGCGGTGCACGGGCTTCTTATTGCGGTGGCTTCTCTTATCGCGGAGCACGGGCTCTAGGCGCGTGGGCTTCAGTAGTTGTGGCACGTGGGCTCAGTAGTTGTGGTGCACGGGCTTAGTTGCTCTGCGGCATGTGGAGTCTTCCCGGACCAGGGCTTGAACCCGTGTACCCTGCATTGGCAGGCGGATTCTTAACCACTGGACCACCAGGGATGTCCCACATCATTGGTTTTTAAAAGAACTACCATTTCAACTTCTTCCAAGCTGAAATGTGGTCATGGGGATAACATACCCTAATCATGCAGAGAAAGCTAATGGCCTCGGGCAGTTCTCTAAGTATGGGCCAGCATGTCACTGTCTCTTGGAAACTTATTAGAAAGGCAAACTCTTAGAACCCCACTGAGACCTAATGAATCAAATTGGGACGGGGAGGGGGACTACAATCTGTGGTTTTGTTTTTACCATTTCTTCACATGATTCATTGAGATACCACCTAAGGTAATTTACCAAAAGTGGCAAATGTTGAGATTCTTTTTTTTTTTTTTTTGCGGTACGCGGGCCTCTCACTGTTGTGGCCTCTCCCGTTGCAGAGCACGGGCTTTGGACGCGCAGGCTCAGCGGCCATGGCTCACGGGCCCAGCCGCTTCACGGCATGTGGGATCTTCCCGGACCGGGGCACGAACCCGCGTCCCCTGCATCGGCAGGCGGACTCTCAACCACTGCGCCACCAGGGAAGCCCTGTTGAGATTCTTTATGAAATAAGACTGAAAGAACTATAGTTAGATGTGACATTTAAGGTCAGTGACTGTCGACATCTAGGGGAAGTTAAAGAGTTGCCAAATAGTTTAAAGGTAAATAGAGGCAAAATCAGACCTTTCTCTGATGTTTTGATAAGACAGTTCAAGAGTACTTTCAGGGTTAAGAGTGTGGCTTTTCTTTGGTAAGAGAGAACCAGTCAAGAGGGAGAGAATGGGGCTTCCCTGGTGGCGCAGTGGTTGAGAGTACGCCTGCAGATGCAGGGGACACGGGATCGTGCCCCAGTCCGGGAAGATCCCACATGCTGTGGAGCGGCTGGGCCTGTGAGCCATGGCCGCTGAGCCTGCACGTCTGGAGCCTGTGCTCCGCAACGGGAGAGGCCACAACAGTGAGAGGCCCGCGTACTGCAAAAAAAAAAAAAAAAAAGGGAGAGGATGAAGAAAGAATTGAAGGATAGGGGTATTCTGTTATTAAATAAAATCTTTGAAGGTTTATTCAAGCATATGTGAGTAGTTACATTATGAACCTTATATGAGGAGACAAAAAGAAGGAAGATGAGGGAAAAGACATATTATTGAGTTGGCCTGAGGCAGTGAGTGGTGTTCAACTAGTGCTTTTGTTGATGGTCATGATTTGGGGAGAAGTTGCTACTAGCATCTAGTTGGGTAGAGACCAGAGGTATTGTTGAACATCATCCAATGTACAGGACCAACCCCCCCCCCAAAACAAAACAAAAAAGTTTACGAGCTCCAAGATGTCATTAGTGCCAACGTTGGGAGCCTTCTCCTCTAAGGGAAGGAGAAATAACCAGCCTCAGCCATCTTTGAAGCAACTTGGTTTCCATCTTCTCCTCCCCTTCCCAAGGTGGGGTTAGTAAATAAAAGAGAGAAAGAGCCATACAGTTTTAGCATAATGGTTTTCAAACCTGAATTCACATAAAACTTACCTGGTGAGTTTTAAGAAATAAATTACAAATATCTTTATTTTAATTCATATTTTCTTTAAAAAAATCTCAGGTGATTTCTAATTTTCATTCAAGTTAGGAGATTCACTACTGAAATGGATTCAGTGTCGAAATTCTATGACTTTATCAGCAACCTAGAAGTGAAACAAATACTAGCAAAGCAGGTATGATGAAGTAGATTTTAAGATCCTAGAGAGCATCATTGAAGATGGTTTCTAGGCTGTTTTAGGGACTCAAAAGGGAGTAGGTGAAGAACCTTGGTTATCACACAGCAGGGGTGGGTTGAGCTCCCATTTATGTTGAAGGGTAAGGACGAAAGGATAGAAATTAAGTTTGAGGAATAAATTTTGGAAATAGAGACTGAATTGACATGCTTATTCCTATTTGGAGAGAAGTGGTATTATACATGTCTGGTGTCATTCAGGACAGTGCTACCCAATAAAAATTTGTATGCCACATACATGATTTTAATTTCTTACTAATTTTAGTAACCTTTTATTTCACCCAATATATCTAAAATATTGTCTTTTAACATGCAACCAATATATTTTTATTTATTTATTTTGGTAATAAACCTTCAAAATCATTGTGTGTTATATACTGCTGGCGTTGAACAGTGCAGGTATAAGAATTTTAGGAGTAGAATTTGGCCCCTAATTTAGGGACATTTATAGAATTAAAACTCCCTAAGGATTTCAGGATATAGGAAATGTGGAAATTGCTGAGTACTAAAGTCCCACTATGTTGCCCTGAAAGTTGGCAAATAGTAAAAAAAAATGGATAAAGTGAGCATATAAAAATTTAAGTTGTAACAGTAATATGGAAGAAAGGAAATAGGTTTTAAAATCAGACATGGGGGTTGAGTCCTAGTTCCCCACACTATATGTATGTTGCTTTAGTAAAATTGTATATCTTCCTCTTAGAAAAGAAAATTAAATTAAAAAATCCTCAGAACACATTAGGCGTTATGTTTAAAAACAAAAAGTATATTTTGCAGTAAATGTGCATGCACATTCTTTAGCCTCATCATTTGAGATAACATCCAGTGTTTTGACTTTATTTGTATATGTTATTTGCAAACTGGAAATGATGATCTATCTTAAGGGACAGTAAACTGAAGCCTGGAAAGGTAATGTAGCTTTTCAACAGTCCTTTTCTCTGAAGTCCAAAATAGTTTTTTGCCTAAAAGCTGATTTTACTTTCATCAAAGAGCAAATATGCTTTGCACCTAAACATATTTGTGATAACATTGGCAGAAGAGTTTTAAATATAGCTGTTTTTAACATGTATCTTCGTTCATGTTATACCAATATTTCTAAAGTCCTTAAAGATGGCTTTTCAATATATAATGGGTTCGTTGTTGTTCTCCCCTTCCCCCAGATATTTTTAGATGAACTGCATGAACATGGACAACTGCATTCTATGTCATCTTGGATGGAATTGTATCCAACAATTAGTTCTGACATTAGATTCACTAATATGCTTGGTCAGCCGGGTGAGATTCTTCTCTTTCCTAATTTGTAGTTATGATAGTTGGAATGGGCCAGAGGGAAAGATGGTTGTGTTGGGGCATGGGGGGTGCTTTCTTTTGTTTTATAAACAAAAAAGTAATTGCAGCTCTTTGATTAGAGCTAGCTTTTGACTTCTTTAGTTTTTTCATTAGGATCAACTGCACTTGACCTTTTCAAGTTTTATGTTGAGGATCTTAAAGCACGTTATCATGATGAGAAGAAGATAATAAAAGACATTCTAAAGGTAAATAGTATATACTTGGTATTATTAACTAGTATACTTGCTGTTAACTGTTAATCCGTGCCATATATTTTAAAGTGATACTGTGTTCCTTTGATTAGTGTTATTAATATTAACAAGATTTCTGTTTTTTAGGATAAAGGATTTGTAGTTGAAGTAAATACTACTTTTGAAGACTTTGTGGCAATAATCAGTTCGACTAAAAGATCAACCACATTAGATGCAGGAAATATTAAGTTGGCTTTCAATAGTGTAAGTTATCATCTTTACTGTTATGAACAACTAGATTAGTAGTATAGTTTTTAATACATTTGGCCAAAAATACTTAAGTTGTATGTAAGCTACTGAAATAAGGGAATAGGAATAGTATTTTACAGAGTAGTGGACACTCTTCCAGGGTGAGGTAACAGAATATAATGTACTTAGATGATGGCTGATGGTAAGCTTCCTTTCCTAAAAATAATTGGCTCTCTAACTTATAGATGATAGGAGAATACTTAAATTAATTATAATGAATTATTTCAGTTAACACAGATTCTATTATACTATTATAACTGATTAAATATGTTTTCTAAAAGTTACTAGAAAAGGCAGAAGCCCGTGAACGCGAAAGAGAAAAAGAGGAGGCTCGGAAGATGAAACGAAAAGAATCTGCATTTAAGAGTATGTTGAAACAAGCTACTCCTCCAATAGAATTGGATGCTGTCTGGGAAGATGTATGTATACTTGTAAATTTTTTCCTTTACAACTGAAGATAAAAATTTTTTAATTCTTTCTCATAGCCACAGAGATAACTAGAGGAAAGGAAATAAACACTTTGAGGGGGCTGGGCTGTCACAGTTTTCACTTGCTGCTATGATTCCTTTTAGTCATATTGGTATACTCTTCTCAGTATTCATATATTGATTCCATATCTGAATTTTTCAGATCCGGGAGAGATTTGTAAAAGAGCCAGCATTTGAGGATATAACTCTAGAGTCTGAAAGAAAACGAATATTTAAAGATTTTATGCATGTGCTTGAGGTAATTTTAGTTTTATCATAAGTGGCTGAAATATTACAAAATACATTAAAATTTTTTAAAAATTGAAGAATTTAGAATGATCAAAGTACGTTTTTTAAATTATACTTTTAAGTAATTTTATACAAATGTACTTACTACCTGGGATGATTAGGGAATGGTTTATTCTATAGAAATGGCTTTTAATTGAAACAAACTAAGCTTGCATGGGAATTTAAAGATCTGTTTAGTGGACACTATTCATATTTGTTTCATACTTATACAGTGTTACAGAAATTCATCAATTTAGCAGTCAAATGGGGTGACTTAGTAAACCTAAAAAGAAATCAGAATCTTGTAAAACAGATAGAAAACAGTTTTTAAGCACATTTCAGATATTATACTACATTAGATGTGTTGGAAGCGCAGAGATGTTCTGAAAAATAATGGAATAAGGTAGTAAGTTTTTGTTAAAATAATAAGTAATGATAAAATTGCAGTTATTCCACTAGCTGAATTAAGGGTATTTTGATGAAGATTTCAGATGGGCACTTGGAGATAGTAAATATGCTAAATTGACCAATAATTTTTGAATAGTAGTATTTGCTGCCTATATGGGCCAGGCACTGTTCTAATTGTTTTACAGATATTTCATATATGAGCTTAATCCTCATAACAACCCTATGAAGTTACAGATGAGCAAAATTGAGGCAAAGAGAAAAAGTAATTTGCATGGAAGGGATTCCAACATAGGCTTTTGATTCCAGGGCTAGTGCTTTTAACAAGTAAGCTGTGCTATCAGTTATAGACAAACCAATACGTTACAGCAAGCCAAGGTTAGCACATACTTAATATTATAGTGCTGCCGATGGTCATTGGGCATAGCAGGTCACTTAATTGACTGTTGACTGTTGCATTGCATTTATTGTTCTTGATGAATATTATTGTTGACAACAGTTTGCTCTGTTAACATGTCACACATGTACCATATATTGTTTCCCAGCTGCCTCTAGATTTAGTGCTGTTGACCTATAGATCTTTTCTACTCAAAGTGTGTTTCAGACCAGCAGCATCTGTTTTACCTGGAAACTTGTTAGAAATACAGAACATCAGGCCCCATCGGCAGAAATCCTGTATCAGAATTACCATTTTAACAAGATTCTCGAGCACTAGAATGTACATTTAATTTTGATAAGCTCTGCTCTAGGTAGTGTCTTAACATTTTCCCCCAATTCAGGAATCTCCAACAAGATTCTTTCATGATCTGTGCTGGGGGGTATTAGTGGTGAGGTCATAAATGGAGCAAAATGATGGCAGCATAGGGAAAAGCTGAACATATCAGAATAGGACTTGGACCCCAATAATGTGGGCCTTGAAGTAGAAAAGGAAGAAGAGTTAACAGTGACATAAAGAAAGAATGAGGACTGCCCTCGTGGTCCTTTGGTTAAGGCTCTGCACTTCCACTGCACGGGGCGCCAGTTTGATCCTTGGTCAGGGAACAATTAATCAGTCAATCGAGAGAGAGAGAGAGAGAGAGAGAGAGAGAGAGAGAGAAACAGAGAGACAGAGAGAAACAGAGAGACAGAGAGAGAGAGAGAGAGAGAGAGAGAAACAGAGAGAGAGAGAAACAGAGAGAGACAGAGACAGAGAGAGACAGAGAGAGACAGAGACAGAATCCCTGAACCAGATTTTCTGTTTCCACTTACTCGTAAACTGAAGCAGAATTTATTTTCAAAGGCTTAGATATGTTTGGGGGCAAGGAGTTTTTACTGCAGCGTTTTTCCTTCCCTTACTAGCCTCATAATTATTTTAGTGACAGAGTTAATCCACAGAGACAACATTTCCTTTTCTGATTTCATGTGTAGTTAGATTGCCTTTGGATATCTTAAGCTTGGCTAGGAAGGGAATGCTCCTTGGGTGAAAAGAGCTGATTTTGCATTTAATTTCTGAGACCAACCTCCTTTATGGATGATTCTGAGGTAGTTCTTTATTTCAGTGCTGAGCCACGTTCATCAGAAAAGCCACGTATGAATAACATTTTGTTGTTTTTGAAAGTAGTGTAACTATTCTGCAGATTATACCTTTATGGAGGGTATCAATTGTCCCTACTGTACCCACACCATTCTCATTGCTAAAAAAAAGTATTTTATTAATACTTTTGAACGTTGTGTTTAGATGTCCAAATGAGTGGGTACAGGATAGTTAAAATGTTCTCTTCTGTTCCTTGTTAAGTAACTCTTTGCACCATTTCAAGGGGGGAGTACATCCTAAATACGCAAAATGAATGCAGTTTTACTCTAAGAACCTATTTGTAAAGCTTTTAAAAATTCTCCATGATGTACTGTCTAAAGTGTGAACTTCTGAAATTTTTTTCTTTTGCCCCTGTAGCATGAATGTCAACATCATCATTCAAAGAATAAGAAACACTCTAAGAAATCTAAAAAACATCACAGGAAACGCTCCCGCTCTCGATCAGTAAGGAAGTTTATTAAAAATGGCACCATAAGTGTATTGAAATATTTGTTAGCAGCATTATGAATGAAATTATTTGTATTGTGTAGGGATCAGATTCAGATGATGATGACAGCCATTCAAAGAAAAAAAGACAGCGATCAGAGTCTCGTTCTGCTTCAGAACATTCTTCTAGTGCTGAATCTGGTAAACATATCTTTTAACTTGATTAAAATCATTGACACTTGGATGTCCTCAAATTCTGACACTTTTCTTTTTGTGCTGCTTAGAGAGAAGTTATAAGAAATCAAAAAAACATAAGAAGAAAAGCAAGAAGAGAAGACATAAATCTGTAAGCAAACTCTTAATTTTTACACTGTACCTAGGCTTTTGCCCTTCACTTTCTCAGTGGCAGTAGAAATTTCTGTCTAGTCCGATGCAGTCAACAGAGTTTAGGTATGTACCTAAACTCAAGAGTTTCATAGTTGTTGTTCACCTTAATCTTTCATTAAAATCTTTTGGTGAACTTTGAAAAAAAATAACACAGTGTTAAGACTTCCACTCTGGTTTATTATAGTAATCTTACAGAAAGACCCAAGGGTGTGTGATTGTATATATATATATATATTGAGCTGTTGTTGAGAACCACAAGTTTAAATGTTTAAACTTTTTCCTTTACCTTCAGCTCTTAATCTTAGGTACACATCAAGATACACCTAATCTTAGTGATGAAGGCACACTTAATTTAGTGACGCTCTTTTAGTGGTATTTTACCCTATCAGAATGTCATCTTTCCCATAGGAAAGACCAACTTCATCTCATGAATCTTGGGAATGTTTTAAATTCCTTGAGGTTATCGATTCAGATTCCACCACTCTAGGAACACATACATACTCTGTTATATGTGGGTGTTCTTAAATATTACCTATATAGGGACTTTTTTCTAATGGAATGGTTTCTTTATCAAAATGCTGACATTGTTTTTTTATTTACACAGGACTCTCCAGAGTCAGATGCTGAACGGGAGAAGGATAAAAAAGAAAAAGACCGGGAAAGCGAAAAAGACAGAACTAGACAAAGATCAGAGTCAAAACACAAATCACCTAAGAAAAAGACTGGAAAGGATTCTGTAAGTATTTAGAATTCTTTCATCTCTGCATTTTCATAGTACAAAAATGTCAGCTACTTTTCACACACTGTTTTCTAACGTATATGGATCATGAATGACCCAAGTTAAGCATCCTAAATTTTATATTCCTTAAAAAAATAACATAGCATTCTCTAACAGTTGTTTAACCCACTAAGAAAGGATATATTCTTCTGCTTTGTACATTCTCACAAAGAAATACCAATGGACATTGTCTACCTAATTTTAGAATATAAACTTTAAGAGATTCAAATCAGGTTTTCCCTCCACCATATCCACAGTTGTCATTGTTACTAAATCCAGTTTCAAAAGGTAGCTTTCCAGCAGCTTTTAATCATTGGGAGGGAAGAGTTGAGGGCAAGTAGATAGGAGGATACAATAAGCCAGATCTAATGTTTTATTATCAAATTACATAATTAGTTTTCAGTTTCCCCTGTATGTGTGTTTGTGTATGTATGCCAGAGCACAGTAACACAAGCCTTCTTCACCTTGCCGTTCGTTCCACAAATGCTGTGGGCTTAGCAAGTATAATGCCTGTGAGTTACCAATTGAGAGTTTAAATTGTGTAGGTAAGCCCTGGTCTCCCTCTGGATATTCTCATTCAGTGGGAATAGCGTGGAGGGTTTTTTTTGTTCTTGTTTTGTTTTTAAAGCTGCACTGGTGAGTCTGATCTACATCCTTGGTGAGGAATGATGATTTCCTCTATACTTACTTAGCAACTTAATAGTTTCTTCTTCACAGTAGGTTAAATGAAATCCCTGAAGGGGGAAGGAAGATAGGTGAAAAATCTACTTTTGAAAAGTTGCTTCTCACAGTTGTTTTGGTTTTTTTGTCTGTTTTAAATTTTTTCCAGCCAAACTATTGTCCTCATAAATCTGGAATGTTTCTTTATCTGGGCGCAATAGTATGCTTAAAGCTTGATACTTTTATGTAATATAAAACACGTATAGGACAACCTAGAATCGGAAAAAATAGCAAGGAATATAATACTTAGGAAATGAACACCCAGCTTCCATTAAATGGAAACAAGATGTTTCATATTCAGTTGTATTAAGAGGAAGAAAAACTGGTACTTACTATTCCCCCGATCTACATATTAATGTAAACTGAAAGTAAACACCATATAAAAGTCTCATTCTAAGTTAAGTGTCTCCCCTAATGTAACCAAGGAGTACTTAGTTAACAACCCATTGGTAGGCTTTTAGGAAAGAGATCAGTCTTCATACCCTATGATGCATTTGTTTTTGTGGAAAAGAATCCACATAGATGTGGATTCTTTTTTCAAAGGTTCATTACTAATTAACCTTTTGAGTCCTGACACAAATATAATTGTATTCGTTGTCTTTTCAGGGTAATTGGGATACTTCTGGCAGTGAACTGAGTGAAGGGGAATTGGAAAAGCGTAGAAGGACCCTTTTGGAGCAACTGGATGATGATCAATAAATTATACCAAATATGTTTACAGTATGATTTAAAGTCTAATTCAGACCAGGGATTCTATTTTAAGTTCAATTGAAATAACACTGGGTTTTAATTATATCACAGAAAAAAAAGTGCATTTAAGTATTGTTATTGTGGACTTTATAAAAAGCAAAGGAAATTGAAAATAACTTTTGATTCTGTATCAAGAATCATATTTTCATACAGTCATAACTGTCTTTCTGTGACCCTTTCATAGGGCACTGCAGAATGGATTAAAGGTGGCAATTTACTGATAACTGCAGGTGTCTCTACTTTGTTCTAAAGTCTAAGTCATGAGGTGATTTGATTTACTTTATAGAAGTTGGATTTTGAAGATATAATGAAAATTTTTTAATATCTAGTAGTACAAAAAAAGCACCAGCAACTGATAAAACTGCTTTTTTGTGCACTATCCAACTGGTTGAAGCCGATATGATCTTTTAAGGTGAACTCAGACATAGGTGTTCTTAATGGAAACCTGGTAGACCCTTAACTATAGTGGTGCTATTGAGCACTACTATAATAAAGCCACCATTATTTTTTATGAAACATCTAAATACATTTTAAAAAGGCTATTGTGAGGGCATTATTTTGAGGTGATGTTTAAAAAGTTAACATCAAATCAAATTGTAAATTAGCTTAAATATATTGCCTTAAGGACCTACTAAAGAATGTGCCACCAAACTTTAAGTGATGGTTGCAATATCCTTGTCTAAAACAAATCAATGTTGACTTAAACGATTTCTTTAACAGTTGTCTTTTTTTTTTTTTAAATCCGATCTTTCTCTTGCTTTTTTTCATTGAGGAAGTCTTTTACCTTCCCTCCTCACTGAGAAGTACTGACTTCGTGGTACACATTCTGAAGCATTTCTGATTTGAATATTTTTGTACATTTTTATCAATTATTAAATCTTCTCTTCTAGTGTGTACTAGTATTTATTTCTACTTAAACTGCTCAGCTGTAAAAAATTGTATGATCCTTTAAGGGTTAAGATACTAAAATCCCTGAAATTTTGCTTTAGCTAACCCACACAGCTAAGTTACTTTCCTTTTTTAATATTTAAGAATATTATAAATCAGTGCATTTGAGACCCCTGTATTTGTTTTTGATCTGTGAATTTCCTACAGAATACTCTAAGAAAGGCAATGGTTTGAAGTTTAGAATACTCTTTACATGCTAACTTTTGAAGGTTGGTAATGTAATTTATACTATTTTCCTTCAGTGCAGGAGATTTTTTTAAGTAAATAAGTAAATTATAGCACATAGTCTTTGGTATTATCTTAGGTATTTTTTTATTTTGGACACTTTGGGCAATCCTGTTTCAGGTTGGGATTCAGAAGAACAAAAAGTTTATTTTTCCTTCACCATCCTAATTTGAAAGTGGGACTGACCAGGATGACTCTTTTTCCATCCCTGCCCGCTTTGTTTCAATTAATCTAGCATCCACTATTGAAAGGCTCAAGGCAGGTTGGTGGGCAGGGCAGGGAGGGGGCCCTGAACTTTTCTCGCTGCCAAGTCATTTTTCTGTTGTGAAATATGACATGACTTTGTAGAAAGTGAGAGTGACTATCTTTAGAAAATGTGAAGTAACCAATTGCTTGCTTGAGGTTAGTCTCCTATTGTATATTAGAACCAAAACATATAACAACAGCTTTGGCAACAGGCAAGTTGCCTAGACTTAATTTTCAGAGGTCCCTTCGTAATGATAGTTAATATTGCTAATCATGTCAGACACTTGACATGGAAGTCAGAGTAAAATCTGCATATGATATTGGCAGAAATACTAGTGATGTTTCACAAGAGAATGTAGAATCTAAAACTTTTAATTACTTCCATGAATGATGATTTTTTTAAGTACAACTTTAAAGTTTTGATTTTTCTATTTAAATAAAAAGCTATTGATGTGGTTTAGCATGTCCTCAAATTAGATTTCTTATTTCTTATAGAGATACTGTCTTATCACAACCTCAGATCCCTACAAGACAATACAAATTCAAGTTTCCTTATAGTTAATCCATGAAAACTATTTGACCTAAAAGCGAAACTGATAAATTCTAAGGCAAAATACAACATCCTTGTTATAAAACATGTAATTGAAGTGACTCTAATTCCTTAGTGATCCCATCAAATGATACTTAGTTGCCAGAAAGATACTATGGCCTGAAGGTACAGGCAATGGGAAGATTGTTTTAAAACAGTTGTGTGTGAATATTTTTAATCCATTTGATTAGGTTTCTAAATCGTCAGTCTGGTAAAAGTTGAAATGTCTTGGAATATTGGTTAGAGTTGAACAGATATGTTAAAAATGTGTTCAAATAGGAAAGTATTGTTTATATTCAGATAAGGGGAATTTCTGCTTTTCAGTTAAGCCTCAGACTTTCAGGTAAATGTTAAGGGCTTATCTTCCCTCACTATCAATCATTAATGTTAATGAACTCTTAGATTAAATTCACTAATACATTTAATAATATCATGCTTAATAGTCAAAATCCAGAACCTCAAATATTTGATGTTTTTATTCCTCCCAGTACATAATTCCTGTGTGGGAAAATTGAATTTGTATGAAAAGTTAATGAAGTATAAAGAACTCTTTGCACCTTTCCCAACTGTATTTAAACAACGTAATACTTCTAAATAAAAGCAATGGTCCCAACATTTTTTTTTTAACACAGTGACGGCATTTCATTATCATTACCCAAAGGAGCTTCAGCATATAGATTCATGGTTTTCAACAATAAAAATACTTTTTATGCCTTGGGAGTAATACTTTTTATGCCCAGTAAATTTGAAAATGATCAAAGTATCACAGCTATTTCATCTTTTAATTTTTGCTAATTGGGCCCCATATTATCCAGCTATAAAATGAAAGGGATTGGCCTAGAGTAAAGCAGTCTTAATTCACAGCATTAAGACTGTAAAGCTTCTTGAAATATCTGTGTACATTTTTCTGGAAGGATGGTCCATAGTTTTCATTCGGTTACCAAAGGGCCTGCATCTTGTGTTAAGAAGCATTTGCCTAGATGATCCTGGTTTTCTTCGCATGTTAATGGTCACCTGAGTGCTGACTAGGCAGCCACTTTTATTTTTGCATCCAGAAAGGGGTAGCTTCTTTATTTAAGGATTTACATTTAAAACTTGGATACTTAAAAAAAAAACAAAAAAAACTTGGATACTATTTAAGAGAGAGCTGTTTCTAATCAGAGTACCCAGGGAAGAGTAATGAATGCTTTTTTTAAGAGTTTATAGGGTATTTAAGTATATTATGTAATTTAAATGTAAATCACAAAGCCAAAGAACTAAATAAGCATTTCTGAAAGCAAAATGAGGCAAAGCACGTTAATTCCTTATACCTGAAGTCAGACTTTTTCTATTCCCTTGGGGATTTCTCTCAATACTAGGTAGAATTTTCTTTTACATTTTCTACGACTCATTTTACATAAAGGAAAAAAAATAACGTCATGAGTAATTTTCATGGAACTGTGTTCTAAATCTCATGCTATGGTTCTAGTAATGGCATATAGCAGTCTAATAAATTCTTACCTTCCTTGTTAATTTCTTACCTTGCTCTTAAGTTTTTCAATTGTTTTGATGTAAATGATGGTCAGATTCCTTGGGGGCAGGGATTTCTGTTTCACTCACTGTTTTATCCTGTGAGTTAGAACAGTGCCTGGTACATACATAGTAGGCATTTACTGAGTGAATGTAAAATCTTAGTTGACAGACGTACTCACCCAGCATCCATGGTACTCGTCATCTGTTAAAGGGCTTGAAAAAGCATCGTTGCAATAAACCATACTAAACCCCAAACTAATTGAAGTACACTAAAGATAAGTTCTAGTGACTGTACCTCAATCTTAACTGTTACTTCAGAAATGTCCAAAAGCTTGTTACGTGAAAACATGAAACTTTCACGTGGTTTTAAGTAGGAAAGGCAATCCCTTGTGATGATTTGAAACATACCTTCTTTCATATCATATTCATACTACGATTACCACAGTAGTAGTTTAAAAGTAGTAACTTTTGAGGAGCTAACATTTAGCTAGATAAGAGTTGATCTAAAGGCCCTAATGGACAAAAAAAATTCCTATTTTAACTTCTGAGAAGGGGTGAATAATGGTGACAGGGCATGCACTTCAGTGTTCTTGGAGCTAACTTACAGGTGAGGTGAGAAGTGAGCAGATTTTGCTCCAGTTACCCACACACTCCCCCCTAACCCTCCAAACATTACTTGGTTTCTCTCTACCTGGCTTAAGTTCCTTAACTGCAGATTTTCTGTGCTTTTTGAACTTGCTGTATAAAAACTGCTCTTACGATTCAATATGATCTCGTTCAAGGCCACCTCATTGTTAGTGACTGGTAATTGACTATTAATTTGATGGTAATTTGTCCTAGGTTTAAGGTTGATGTTTGCATTTCACGGGAACTGGCTAACCTCGCTCCAGTTTTCATTCAGACTATGAAAGTGGCTGCCTAATCTCACATCAGATTCAAACTAAGCCATTTCTTGATGCCCTTCTTTTATGCTGTTCTTTGGGGGTATCTAAATGTGGTATTCAGAAATATCTTTTTTTTTTTGGTCCTGCCTGCAAACTTTTTTGGTAGGTGTTGATCTCTTGCCTACCTCTGCAACTAAACTGACGACTTGTTCTGAAAGGTGAGTAATAGGGGGAACAAGGTTTCTACTTTGTGTTTATAATTACCAGATTTTCTCTTATGTTCATATATTGTTCTGATGTAAAGAACATCAATTACATAAAAGTAGACCTTTTGTAAATAAATATAATTTATTAGAAAAAAATGGCATCTCTTACTAAGTTGGATTTGTGTCAGCTTTTTCCTTTAAGCACTGTCATATGCAGCAGTTCTGTGCTGTAAGATGATAGATGCCCACATTCTGTTTTCTCAGTGTAATATTTGCTTTTCTCTATAAAAAGATCAAAGAAAAGTTTGTCAACTTTCGTTCACACATTTGTTTCTTCAAGTTTTTTCTTAGAAATAGATGGGGTATTTTAGAAAAAATGGAAGATTACTCCTTTGGTATGAAGTGGGCTGATAGTATATTCACCTGTGCACACATTTCTGATAAAAACTATATTAAGGCTAAGAATTTCATAATCAAATTTAAAATTAATAGATGTGAATTATAAAGCTAATATTATGAAAGTATTACAGTGTAAAATTAGGTAATTCTACAAAATCCAATACCTTGAACCAACGAAGTCAGTGATATCAAGTTCCGTCATCTACTGAGCATTGTTGAGTCATCAGGGTCACCGGACATTCATTGCAGTGTCATTGCAGTGACTTTTAGTGGGTTAAGATTTATATTTTTAGTCACAAAGACTGGGAGAGGGAAACAAATGGACTTAACTCTGAGTCATTAGGAAATATCTTTTAAAATGGGTGCTGGGCATTCCCTTACTCTCCAGTGGTTAGGACTCCATGCTTTTCACTGCAGGGGGCGTGGGTTCATAAAACAATCCCTGGGTGGGGAACTAAGATCCCACGAGCCACACGACGCAATCAAAAACATAAACGGGGGGTGCAACTGATAAAAGATGTCCAAACCCAACCGTATCCACTTCGTTTGACCTTTCTGTAGTTTGGGTTTGAAACATTCTGAATTTGTAGCATATTAAAGATCTTACTTCCTTTACCATGAGGCACTTCTGGTACAAAAAACAATTTTTGCAGTCTTACTAACTGCAAAATTTAACTTTTTTCCCTTCTTATAAAATAAAGCTTCAACTATAAGTCTACCTTGGGGATATCACAATAAAGCGAATCACTCAAAATGTTTGGTTTTTTTGTGCATACAAGTTATGTTTACACCGTACTGTAGTCTATAGTCTATTACATGTACAATAGCATGTCTAAAAAACAATTACATGCCTTAATTAAGGAATAATTTATTGCTTAAAAACGCTAACCATCATCTAACACAGGGTTGCCACAAACCTTCAATTTATTAAAAATAAAAAATTATCTGCAAACACCATAAAACAAGGCATGCCTGTACATTGTGTAACTGTGGTGCAGTGGAAAGAGCACTGAATTGGGAACAAAGACCTAAATGCAACAATAATTCCTTAAAAGACTGATTTACGCCCCTCTAAATAAGTTGTTTTTAACCACTTGGACAGTCTCCTAAAATAAATTATAAATTTCTTTGCTTCCCTAAAAAAAATACTAAATGAATATACTAAGAAGAATATACTAAACTTTTCTGATAACTTGGAGTTATTACAAATACCAGTATGTGTGTGCAGTGGATCACACGGCTTGTATTTACCTGGCCAACCAATGTGGTCAGATGCTTGGTACTTCTGTGCAGTCCACGTGTAGCCTGTGTATATGCAACAAACATCCTCATTACAACAAATGTGGAGAGACGCAACATCTCACCAAAACAGAGTGCTATTTCTCTGGAAGTAATAAATTCATAACTAGGATTTTGGAGATACTAAATCTCAACACTAAAATACTCAACACTATCAAAATCTATTTGGTTCCTACATTCCATACAGCAAGTGATCCAGAGTTTGTAGGGGGAGGGGTTTTTCTTAAAATTTACCAAGTATATTTAGATTATGAATTCAAGCAGCAAGACATACCTGTTTGTTTCTAGAAGATAAGAGTGTACATAAAACCCCCTAAAATATAACATTGAAAGACTGCAGCATATTACAGGATAGTAGTGTAAATAGTTTATTTGCTCATATGCCATGAAAAGACCATAAAAGTAACATGAACTGCTTTTATAAAACATTTCTAATATTGCTAAGAAGCAGGCCCACTAACAGACAGAAAAGAGCATGCCAACATTATTGTCTATTTGTAGATTAATAAATAGGCAATTATTTTAACATGTTCATCAGTATTGAGCTTTGGAAAACAGCTGCTTTGTGGTGAAGGACCACCTATTTGTGTTGTATTTATGGTCAAATTGCTTTTTTCATCAAAATGAATGTTATGTTGAGTCAGACAAAATCTTGGCATGTTCTTTTTTAATGTACACATTATGAAAATGTGCTAGCAGGTGGCAGTTTAAAGTAACCTTTCTGTAAATATGCTAAAGTGAAAATGTAGTAACTGATCCCTAAACTGTCCTTGTAGTTAAATATATATTAAAAAAAAAAAAACCTATAAGTTAAAATAACATTCAGATTGTATAGCATAGGCTGATGCATTTTTAAACAATATTTACAATATTACCCCAGAGGCTTAGGTGGGAATTAAAGAGAAGTGTAAAAACCATAAAAAACTGCACCAATCTTATAGCAAAATATCTGTACATTTAAAAAGAGATATATAACTACACATTATCCAAGGGAAATGGGACCTTCACCAGAGTTCACATAAGCACAACAAAATAAGAAATTCAGTGGTTAAATACTATACAATAAACTTTACAATTAATATATTGATGTCATGTACCAAAAGGTAAGCCAGAAGCAGAATGTATATTATGAAAAGTACAAATTAGCTTCAGTCCAGTTTTTGACTTTGGAATGGATCAAGTGCCCTGCCAGAGAGGAAGGAAAAATAGCAGTGGCTTTGTTGGCCATTTAGTCCCATTACATATCACTTAAACTTAATCGTGATGTATTTCAGAAATTTAATTGCAATCCCCCATAAAGTAATCTTGGAAATGCAAGAATTTTTAGCTTTGATATATGATGCCAAATAAATCTCCAGTCTACAAAAAGAAGGGGGGAGGGGGAACCAACCCTGCCGATTGTCAGGATAATAAGGCCAGGATTCTAACACTACTCTGCTAGCAGAAGTAATCTTAAATGCTTGTTGCTAGAGCTAGTGAACCTCTCCCTGGCTAGCAAGGCACTGATTTCTATTCTCAGGATTGACCCAAAATGGTCCTCAGAAATCCTAATACTGATTACTGAGATGTTAATTTTAGTGCTAATTAATAAACATTTGCATTATTTTTTAAAAGCTGCCTCTAGCTGAAGAACACAGTACTGCAAATAAAGTCTTATACAACATCTGTGTGCCATCATATCGTCGCATTCATACCAATGAATGTCTCTCATAGGGCATCGTACCCCAGCACAGAAGCAGAATGTGAAACAAGAGTTGACTGATTCTGTGCCACTGCAATAACATGTTTGTACTTTGCTGGGGCTTGGTTATGGATAGAAGGAGTTTATCGTGTGACTTTTTCCTTCTTCCACGTTGCAAGCCCTTAAAAATACCAATTGATGGGTATGGCTGAAACACAAAATTAACTCCTTAAAAGACATGTCAGCAAAGGAAGCCCACAGCAGATGCATCCATGTTATTTACAACTTATCAGGAAACCAGGGTGGGCCATCATGGGACAATCACAATGGCAGGTAATGAATGTAATATGAATTTTACATTTTGGTTAAAAAATTGAATAACACACTGGTGTAAAAAGATACCTAATCAAATCAAATCCTATTGCTTTGATTAATCTGAGCAGGTACTTCCACTTTTAGGCACTTGTTAACAAAGGTTGAAAGGAGAGCCCATCATTTTTAAATTCCTATGTGTTTGCTAAATCTGAGCCCTTAGAATATTTTCATCTATGTTCAAGGCTGCAGTTAAATGATAGCACATAAAGTTCACATGGTCAGTTTCATTCACACACACCCTCTATTCATACAGGCAGGTCTCAGGTTCACATGGTTATTTCGGCACCATTAACAGAACGCAAGTTCTGATCATCAAAGCGCCGCCTGACACTTCTCCTCACCGCATCGGCTCGTCTGTATGGTTGGTTTCTAAGATCTGTGAAGAGGAGAGCACCAATAAGAGAAGTGGAACCTTTAATATCATGTTTCTAAGCAAGATAAAGGCCAGCTGGCAGCCAATCAAAGCAGCTTGTGTAGAAGAGTCAGCTAATGGGCCCTTCAAACTCATTGAGAATCTGAGCCAAAACATGTACTTTGCCCTCAGTATTTACAGTCAAACAAAACAGCATGTAATACTGGTGTGATTCTGGGCTCTTTTAGAAAACTATATGAGAGACTGCTTCTGTCACTGGCCAGAGTCTAGCTGAAGTCTTATTTTGAAATGTTTCTTCCATTGGAAATAGCTATTGCTTAGTAGTTATTTTTCTTTCCAGAAACCTGAATACCAACAACAACTGCAATGAATTTTAAACTGCAAAACTAATAAAACAGACTGCCCTGTCCTGTCTTATCGGAAATTTTTACCAAGGAAGGAACTTATGCTTAGTTAGCAGACACAGCTTCTATTATTTTTATTACATTAAAATTAGCTGAAGTCAGATTTTTATTTTGCGAATTAGAAACATAATACTCAACCACTGAATAAAAGTAATCACTAAATCAAAATAACACTCCATTCCTGAACATTCTTTGCTGCCACCCAAGATTTTTTTGTTTTTCATTAGAGGGGCAAGGTGGTATGGGCCCTCCAGATTCTCCAATTTGTACTGCCAATGAACAGCAGGATGCCTGACAGACAACAACAAAATGCCTCGTTGAATGAATGAATCAACCACTGCATGTCATTTCAAGCAGGCATTGTTCTAGAGGGATGAAGTGAGATGAACAGGATGAATTTTAGTATATGTAAGCACTCTTAGTGTGAAAGCATGCTTTCTTGATGAATAAGGCAGGTAGCCTAGCCAGCAGGTAGCCTCCATTTAATGGAGTCGGGACATGGTGAAAAGAAAAATAAAGCAGGCTTCATACTTTTTCCCCTTGTTTTGTTTAATTAGTTTGTATTGCCCTTTCATTAACTTAGTATTGTTGATCTCTGTTTAGAAACAGTCTTACCTTTAGAAAGGGAAACACAAATAACAGAATTAAAACAGATTTAATCTTTTTAATCCCTTCACCTACTCAGATTGAAAATGGATGGGCCATACCTGGTCCACAGAATGTTTGGCCCCCGACTTAAATTTTTAAATACGGTTTCCTGCTATTTAAATTGGTGATTAACATAAAAGCCAAGGTTTCTGGCTTCTCTTGGAAAACTGGAGGATCTTGCAGTACTGGGCCCAAATTCTAACATGGCAAAAACTGAGTGAGTGCTCAGTTAGGCACAGTCCCCACCAGCTCCTGACTCATTGGAATCTGTGACTCTGCCCTACTCCTAAATTCAAGCCAGGAATAGTTTTGCATGCCCTAATCCTCTCGAGCCTTTGCTTCCTTGCCCAGAGTGGTAAATGGAGGTCAGAATTCCATTCCTGGCTAGGGATATGCAGGGACCTGCAGTTCTGTGGTTCCTGAGTCCTCTGAGCAATTAGTTCTAAGAACCCTAATCCTTCTTCAAAGACTACAGATCATGTTCCCTGGCCAGGACTTACTCTCCATTTCTTCAGATCAAAATGGGGTTAACTGAATAACTTGAAGGCCAAGAAGGGGTAAAGGGAAGGACAGCCTAGCGCCCAAAGCAAGTATAATCATCAGCAAATACCCGTGCCCAAGCCATCACACTTGAGAACATGGAAGCAGACCAAAAAGTCCGAGAGAGAGGCTCAGCCTCACATCATTGGAATGTGAGGTACAAAGACTTCTCCCTGGTCAGACTCTCACCAGTATTACCCTCAGCCATAGATTGAAATCATTAATCTGCATACAGAGAGAGGAGGAAGCTAAGTAAAAAGTGATGCTTGCCAGCTCTGTGTATCCTCCACCACCGGTGTGCTAGAAGAAATCCTTACCCTCGAGTGAACATTTGGAAATTTAGTGATATTATTCTTCTTTAAAGCTAAACAGAAAAAAACAAAAACACAAAATGATGGTTAAGTAAAAATGGGATGAAAATGGAAAGCAATTCAACTTAGTGAATAACATTCCCGGGCATGTTAGCCAACAGAAGAAGAAAACAGGAGGCCATACTACAAGAGGTGTTAGAGAACACAAGGGAAGGGTGAGCATGTCTTCCCACCCAGCTCTCTGACCACCCAGATCCAAGCTGCTTTGAAGTTTGGCTCCAGAACAATAGTTCAGCAGCAAAACTGACAATAAACAGTAGCCAAGTAGATGACAGTTTCTAGCCTTGTTAATAAGTACTGGTGGGATAAGTACACTATAGAACAGGCAACAACACACCACATCCTTTGATATCTTCAGAGAAAGAGGAACATACATAACAAGTGCAATTCATAGAAGAGTTAACGCCACAAAATAAACATGTAACCAGTTCCATGTCAATCTCAGCATGGGAGTCAAACAATGGGTGTTTCACATACTCCAGTTAGAGTGTGTGCTTCCCTTGTTGTTATTCTAATCAACTGGGCACTACAGAGAAGTTTGTTCCTTATTTAACCATCAAGAACTAAGCCCAGGCAGTTACTTCTTGGGAAAGTTATTATTTCCGGTGCCCCCATCTTGACCAAAGGAGCAGATCCAGATATGATCTCATCACAGAAGAAATGCTCGGGGTTTGACATGGAACAGAGCCACCAGTGAAGAAGCATGAATGAGATAAGACAGTGGGAGCTCCTAAGCCTTTGTTCTCATTTCTTGCTTTGCAGCCTTGCTCCAACATGGAATTGCTGATAGCTGAAATTTGGGCATGACACTCGGAAAAGAGGTGAGTATAAAGCTATAGATTGCCTATATCAGCTTATACAGGCTTTCTAGGTCAAAAGAGCTCCCTGAGTTTAGCTTGTACCATGAGCTCCACCACACTGTGGATGATGGCTACAGACTATATAAGACCGTTAAGAGAGACCCAATTTAAAGCTGTGTGTAGTTCACAGCTCCTTCTGCAAATCATTTTGCAACTTTAGAGCACCTTGTATTCCTGAGAGTTTGTATAGCAGCTCATTTTACTATCAAAGCATGCTAAGTACAAAAAGGTTGGTTTAATATCTGTAAATCTATTCAAACACACTAAGTGCTCCGTAAGTGTTAGGTATAGTAATTACTGTTATTAATGACTGTCATTTTGTGTTCAAACATATTAGCCCCCAATTCTTAAAAGCAACCTAGTTGGTCCCAATCCTGACTCTCAAAGAAGTGTTTTATTTCAGTGTTTTCTGAAAATTTCTATAAGTAATTGTATTAATTCAACTCGCACACACCATCACAGCCATGTGGATTCATAGATGTATTGAAAGTGCTAGTGAGTAAGCGGTTATGACTGAAATGCAAAACCATGCAGTGTGAAGACAACATAAAATACAACATGATGGAGATGGCAATTCCATGCTAGGATGTTGGGTGGCCCTGACACACAAACAGAGGGTCATTAGGGGTCAAAAAATCTGTAGCAACCTTTTAAGAGCACCAGGTGAGAAAGAGTAATAGTTTAGTAATGGTATTCCTCAGTGAGAACAGGTTCGCAGAAAAATCGAGAGCCACGCTTGGCGGTGCGAGCAGTAAAGGGCACAGTCTTCAGCACTGCATCGAAAATGACAGCCAAACAAGACAAACAGAAGAGAGTAAGAAGCCAAGGTCTACTGCATTAGTACACGGTTAGTGCTTTGTTAATCATACCTGGGGTAAGGGTGGCAGAGGTGAGCAGGAAGGGTGTAAGGCAATATATACCCAAGTGAGCTAATACAGCCTAGAAGAGCTACTCAGTTTTTACTCAGTCTGGGATAGAACATGGAAAATAGTCCAAGGAGAAAAAAAAATCTGCTCCACAGACAGATATTCATTTACCTCCTATGGCATATCAGGTCAGACAAACAGAAACTGTACATTTCACAAGCCAGGTGTCACTAAGCTGGAGAACAGACTGATGAAAATGGCACTCTAAGTTCTTCATGTGCCACGGCTGGATGCTTCTCTACCTACAAGTCAATCTTACTGTGGCCCTGAGGCTAAGCGGTGCCACCCAAGGAGATCTGTTCCTGCTCCCGCTCATAGCAGAGCTGCTCCCTCAATGTGGGAGAGGCAAGGAGAGAGGCTAAACAAGGAAGCTTTATCTGGGAGCCATCTGCAAGCCACTGCAGGGTGAACACAGACACGGGCGGGCACAAATGTACAGAACACATGTGCACCCTATGTAGAGACCCATCCCACTGCTTACACTGGTTTACTCTGGGCAAGGAACTCTTTATTGACTTCCGTTTTAGTGATTTATTCACGCATTTTATTTCCTTGGGTCTGAGCTGATGAAAGAAATCTGATTTGGGCAGTTGGGGATCCCTATTTCCAATGCTGACTAAGCTATTCACAAGAAATGAGAAGTCAAAAGGCTAAGAGTTATATTTTTTTAAAACTTAGGACAATTGAGGAAATGTGAATAATGACTAGCTATTTGATATTAAGGAACTCTTAGTTTGGGAGGTGTGTGATAATGGTCTTATAGGTATGCTTGTTTGCTTTATTAAAGAGTCCTTATCTTTTGAAGATATATGTGGAAATATTTCCAGATGAAATTGTATGTCTTGGATTTGCTTCAAAATAATTCCAGAGGTTAGGGGGTGGGGAGTAGGTAGAAGCAGACGTATAACAAGATTGGCCATGAGTTGAAAACTATTCATGGGTGAAGGGTACGTGGGAATTCATCATACTAATCTCTATACTTTTGCGTAACATTTCCTACAAGAGAAGTTTTAAGTACCTTGGAAGCTGATAAACAGTATTCCTATGCAACAAATGTGAAAGGAAAGTCACTTGTAGCCACTGCCCCAAATTATTGCCCTGATCCTTAAGAGGGAATGCAGAAACTCAGAAGAACTGGTTCGAGCAGCAGGCATTAGGCTACAACTTAATCAGACAAGAACCAATCTGGGTTAGGCACCATTCCTAGCTGAGAGAATGACCATCCCCCAACCCTGGGCTTCTGGCCTGTTGGTCTATCTGCATGAAAGCACCAGCTCCTGATTTCCTAATATCTTCACTTACTTTGAGTGCGTAAAAAGGCTTTTAAAGAGCATGTTGGAAAAGCATGTGTTGACTGTGCTTAGTACAGTATGGGTCCTGTCCATAGTAGTTATTAATCAGGCAGGTGGGTAGGAGTGGTCATGAGGGAGAAAATGGAGCATGGTGACAAATCGAAGACAACGGAAACATCATTAGGAAAAGGAGCCCTGGTGAAATCTACAGGGTTCCAATGATATTGAGAAACAGAGATTTTTTTCAGAGAGAGTGTTGGGGTTCTTTGACAGGCAGTATACAGGCTACTATAAACATACTTCAAATACTAGCATGGAGTTTCTCTGTAGTTCTGGATCTGAATAAAATCAACTGAAGAACTTGTAAACCCTGGACAAAATCGGTAGCATAATCTGTAAATGGCCTAGTAACGGTGAGGCCAGTGGGATCTCCATGGGCCACAATGAGAAAATAGCCTTTACCTGTGATAATATCTTCAATGGCACCATCCTTTCCTTCGTATACGTGTCTATTATCTTTAACTTGTCGCCTTCTTAACTCCGCAATTAATTCTTGCTGCTGCCTCTTTGATTTGTGGGAAGGAGACTGAGAAGAAAGAAGAATGGCAGAGATTAGTGGGACCAGCACCCACTGGAGGTTTGAGAAAATCCAAAATGTGTCTGAGCATTTTGTTACTAACAAGCAGCCTCAGTCCGAAACACAAACAGCACCAACCCAAACATTCTGCTCAGCAGAGGAAAACTCAGAAAGCTTCTAGGAAGAAAAGCTTTTGCACTAAAGAACGCACAAAACTGGCAGCAATGGGAAGGCTGGACTCTATGGCAACAAGAGGCAGCTGGTAATAACCAGTGACTTGTTAACCTTTGGTCCAGAGGATCCTGAGGAAGAATTCTTCGACCTGCCAGCCTTCGTGGTCTTCACCTATGTTGTTTCCCTCCATAGAATGCTCCCTCCCGTTCCCAGAGAAGCCCTCCCACTATCAAGGCCAGCATCAATGGCGACCCCGTGAAGCCTTCCTGTCCCGGGACACTGAGCCGTCCAATCATCAGGTTACCCGGGACAGCCTCTCTGTGTATCCAACTGAGATTTAAGTTCCCGATCTCTATAAACTTGGAAATGCCACACAAACATGCTCTCGGCCCCATTCCAGTGACTGCTGAACAAAATAACGAATGAACAAGTGTCCATCTGCCAAGTTTCCAAGGCCTAGAAGGAAGCGGAAGGCATCCTGTGCAAATCTGGCTTTCTGGCCTCTTGACGGCTCCATCTCAGGAGCCTGGCACACCTCACCTTTGGGTCCTGCTGCTCGAGCAGAGCTTCCTGCTCCAGGAGTTTCTCCATCAGCGCTTGTTCCTGCTTTTTCCTCAGCTCGTTTTCCTCTTCTGCTTGCTGGGTAAAATCAAAAGTGGCAGAAGATTATGTCAGTGGAAATGCCAGCAGTCAAGATTTTTAGAAGCCATTCTTAGAGAGTCCTTGGTTAGCCAGGAATTAGAGTTAAGGGAAGGTTTGGAAGATCTACACTATGTGCCTGATTCTAGGTTTTGCTGTCGGTCTATATCACACCTCTTCATAACCTAGTAGTTGAGATTCACCCCCTTCCAGAGAATTCCTTTCCTGATGGTTCTCCCCCCACTCAGGCTGCTTCTCAGCCTCCATACCATATATATCGGGGTAACTCCCCTTTTGGCAGCTCTGCTCAGTGATTTTCATGTGAGATTGTTTTTCTTACAGAATCTTTCCCCCTCCCTACAGCTTCTCTGAAAGGAGGGTCTCAGATTCCTCTCCTTTTGCCCATCGTTAGGGGAAAACCTCCATTCCCTTGCCTCTTGTTTCCTCAGGAGCTTCACCAAGTTGACACTCCTGGCCTTTCTTCCCACAGCTCACTCATTTCCAAGGGAGGCAGTGACAAGTGTGATGAATTAGGGACAAGGAATCCAACAGGCCGACCTCAGCTCAGCCCCGCGGGGCATCCCCTCTTTTGAAGCCAGCCTCCTTAAAGCAACTTCCAATAGTCTAGCTGTGCACTGGTAAGTCTTCTAATTCAGGGCCGAAGGGTAAGCTCACAGAGACACACCCTGTCCTCCAATCCAACTTTTGTCAGTAATAAAGTTTACGTTTTCATCTCTGTTGCTTTTGTCTCATTTCATTTTGGTTCAAACTCAGGAAGGGAAATGACAGATGACATCCTAAAACCCTAACATCTGCCCATCAAGTCCCTGGGTCAGTGACAGGCTGGGCAGTTATTCACTATGTAATATGTTAGGGCAAACAGAACATCCTGCCACGTCCCTGCCTGATAAGCGTCTCACACAGCCAGCGAACAGGACCCCGGGGAGAAATGATAACGTGGAAGGAGCACCTGATGGGCTCTGACCTGTCACACCCCACGGACCAGCTTCTCTTTTTCCTCTGCTCTATGCACGACCCCGCTGAAGGGCCAGACTTGGAGACCAAACAGCGGCACTTCCCAGCTTGTATTATACAATTTAAAAACAGCATATATTTTCTTTTGAGACCTTAGACTTACAATTTATTTATTTATTTATTTTTTGCGGTACGTGGGCCTCTCACTGTTGTGGCCTCTCCCGTTGCGGAGCACAGGCTCCGGATGCGCAGGCTCAGTGGCCATGGCTCACGGGCCCAGCTGCTCTGCGGCATGTGGGATCTTCCCAGACCAGGGCACGAACCCGTGTCCCCTGCGTCAGCAGGCGGACTCTCAACCACTGCGCCACCAGGGAAGCCCTAGACTTACAATTTTTTTTTAGTGAAGAAGCATGGTCCCAGCTCATACCAAGAGCTACCTTGAGTCATCTCGGTAGCACATCAGGGGACCCCAGAGCACCACAGCCAGCAGCCCTGGTGACAGTGCTTCTTATTGCTCATGGCCCCCAGGCTCTCGCACATGGGCTTGGTGCTGTATTTGTGTTCATCCTCGCTGCCAGGGACACTTTCTTTTTGCTTGTGATATCACTGCTACACTAAGCCATGCTGAGAGAAGATGGCTAAATATCGCAACCTTGTGAGTTTCAAGTAAAAGGCCCAAGGATGGTTCTCCAATGCCATCAGATGATGGTGAAGTGACCCACTGTTTCCAATCACGTTTCTCAAAGATGTCCACAGCCCTGCTGCATCCCTCCCCGCTCCACAATCACAATCCTCCTTCCTAGACCAACATTACCCAGCTTATACATAGACAAGCCTGGAGAACACAGATCGCAATGTCTCCTAAGAGCACTGAAGTCCCCTCATGCCCTGCCCTCCTTGTCCTCCTTTCTCAAGGGACAAATTCTTCGGACACAGATCTTTCTGGGTCACACGCTTTTTCAAGACCACGGTCCCGGATTATGTCATAGAAGGCCTCCCATTTAAAGGAAGGGCCATTATGGGTCCAGATGAAGAAACAGGGATCAACTGTCCTTCCTAGAGCCATCTTTTGGTCCACACTAGAGAAATGTTGGTGCAGAGGCCCACGGGCCTGGGCAGAGCTACGACACAAGCAGCCTCTCCCTGACCTCAGCGACAGTGCCGCTGCCACAGGCCAGGGCTCACTCCTTCTACCCTTTACCCACTCAACAACTCCACGGGAGGCCTGGGTTTCTCAGTCCTTCAACCTGCCTGCGAGGGTCAACAGTCAACGGGGCAGCCGTGGGTCCTGGATCTCACTTTCCCACAGGCAGCCAAGAGCTTATGTTTGGGGGCTGAGTCCCCAGCTGGCCGGGTAGAGACAGGGAGCATGACGGGCTGAGGGCCTCAGGAGCAGGGCCAGAGACCGCTGTCTCGTCCTCACCACCCATATCTGCTGCCCGAAGGCACAGGGGAGGTCTCTGCGGAGCCACCGAGACCCAGACACAGCTCGAGGAGGGCACCCACTCGAGAAGTAATGTCAAGGAAGGCTTGACAGAAACCAGGCTCCTGCTTACCTTATAGGCTTTCACAAACCGGACAAAGACGGGAAAGAAGACAGAGGGTGGTGTCGTCTTGGGGTTTTCTCCAAAATACTTCACCACATCATCGAAGGCATCCTGTGAAGAAGCGAATTTCTCTTGAATGTCATTTTTCCAGCATTTGAACTCGGCACTCTGGGAGAAGAGCTGCAGCATCTCCCACAGGTCTCTGGCCTCCATCCTCCCTCACCTCCCACAATTCTCTACAGCCTGTGTTTCCTCCCAACACCCAAAGGCAACCAGAAGAATGCAACACTGCTACACTGGGACCTCCTGCCACTTCTACACCACACACACACACACACACACACACACACACACACACACACGAATGAGGAACTACTCCTTTCAAAAGCGTCCTAAAGCCATGGGAAGACTCCTTAAAGCCAACCAGGTTAGAAGGGACCTTAGAAGTTTGTTCAGACTCTAGATCCCAGCTCACTGCTTCAATGCTCCTTACCGTAGCCACTCACTCACTCAAGTCTCTGCTTGAACCTTCCCGGGACACAAGGAAGCCAGCCTCACAAGGGAACCATCCCACCACGTCTGCTTCCTGAGTTTCCACAACCTCTGCCTTCCCTTCTGGTGTACAGTCCATTCTGGCTGCTTCTCAGGTGTGTAAACTTGACCCCCAGTGTGGTATAAGATTTCAAGGTCAAGGCCTCCTGGAACCCAACATACTGGGGAACACTGCTGTGCTGAGCACAGGCCTACCACACGTTGGTTGAAGTGAACACAGGACCCACAATAAAGGGAGCCTAGGAGTGGAAGGGGAGGGGGCGGGGAGGGCCTCTAGAGAAAACGGTGAAGACCTCAAATTAGAAGAGACAATGAGAGCACAGGGGCATCTCCAGGTACAAAATGCAGAAAGATCCCCATCCCCCTTAATAACAGCTACATAAGAAATCTACCCTATGGGGCTTCCCTGATGGCGCAGTGGTTGAGAGTCCACCTGCCGATGCAGGGGACACGGGTTCGTGCCCCGGTCCGGGAAGATCCCACATGACGTGGCGCGGCTGGGCCCGTGAGCCATGGCCGCTGAGCCTGCGCGTCCGGAGCCTGTGCTCCGCAACGGGAGAGGCCACAACAGTGAGAAGCCTGTGTACCGCAAAAAAAATTTAAAAAAAAAACAAAGAAATCTACCCTCAGCAGACAGAGGACAATTCCCCCTCCGCCCCCAGAGCCTGGGCCAGCACCCCAGGTGGCTTTAACGGATCCAATCCCTTCTTCTTCATGGGTGTTGGGGGCACAGACACTCACCTGTGCAATCTTGGCATCATCCTGCAGCTTCTTCAGCTTTCCCTCATTGTTGAGGATGAACTCCTTCAGCAGTGTGTTGTGGTCATGCATGGTGTACTCCCTCTTGGTCAAGTCCATGCCCCTCTGCAGCTCCTTGACGTCCAGTAAAACATTCTCAAGGGAGACTGAAGTAGAGAAAGCAATGTCCCCGTGACTTCAGCCAGGAAAGTCAAAGCCACGGTGAGTCTGGCTGATGAGCCAAGTTCTCAGTGGGTTTCTAGGGTTACGCAAGGCCCTTAGATCTAGTCTCCGGCCTTCAGTGCAGACATCCTTTAATAGGAATAATTTACTAAGTGCTCACCATCAAGCACTGCATTAAATCCTTCACATGCACTAATTCAGTTGCACCACTAGCCCATGTTGCCAACGAGGAAAAGCAACACAAAGAGGTTATGTGGGCTGCCCTAGGTGACACAGCTAGGAAGTGGCAGAGATGGAGTTTGGATAACCAGCACGGATCCCAAATCCTGTGCTTGTTCCCAACTATTGCATTTCTCTTACTGGAGATGATAACCTATTGGTTGGCCTGTAGGGTTAGAGGTTCCTTAACTGACAGGCCCAAGAGCTTATCCTCTACCTGACTCTTTGAACTCCTCTGCATTTCTGTGGCTCTCCAGCAGGGGGTAGCATTTTACCTATTGAATTTTTAGCTGTACTGTCCACAGGGACCCAAAGCAACTCTGACCAGCTTCTTTTTGCTAAACAACCCTTCCGTGCGTCAGAAGGGGTTATTAGCACAAACCTTTCCATCTGCAGTGTGGCCACCCACCCAGAGTGGATTCACTCCGGCAGCCTCCTGCAGGAGGTCTGGGCGCCACCTCTGGCTCCCCACTGCCTGACGCAGCTCTGCACATGGATGGATTACGGAACAACGTAGCATGCTTTTCCCTCACTAGACCCACACTGTTATTCATCTTTGACTCCTCAGTGCTTAGGCCTGTGCCAAGTACAAAGCAGAAACTCAGAAAGGTTCACTGGATAAAGGAAGGATTGAGTAAATAAATGAGTGAAGGGTAATGGAATCCATGTCAGCACACCTGGGCCCCAGAGTGAGAATACAGAAAACAAGTCAGCCAGAGAGCACCTCAATCTCCCCATTTTCCTCCACTGACTTTTCTGAAATGACACTTTGGGGGAATCTCATTCGGGCCAAACAAAATGTGCTATAGGAAAATTTTTTTTAACTTTTTTTCTTAATTAGAATGGTGATGCTAAAGAACCCCTCATTTAGACAAAGGGAAACTTGAAAGGAGGAAAACCACTCTACCAGAAGAGAAATCCTGGTAACTGCCTAAGTAAGCCCCAAGCCCTCAGTAGGTCTGGCACGGCCTGCGCTGCACAGTCCTCTGTAGTCAAAATATCATTTCCTCCTGCCTCTCAGCCTCCTCTAGGGCTTCAGCAGCGTCTATCCCAGTAACAGGGCACCATCTCATTCATTAATTCACTCATTCATTTGTTCCCAACCATCAATTTGCCAGGAGCTAAGGAAATTATAAAGATAAATAAAATGATTATACCCATACATGAACAGGTTGCAGTGGACATGCAAAATGTTGTGATAAAATTTATTATATCTTGTATGAGAGGCTTGTATGGAATGCTCTTGAGTAAGAACACAGAAGCAGCAGCCATTTACTCTGAGGAAGGCAGAGAAAGTCTTGCCCTCAGAGATTCAATTCGCTAAGTCTGGGGTAGGTCTCAGGAATACAAATTTACAATAAACACTGGCTGCTTAAGATCATCATTTGAGAATCACAGCCTGTATCCAACTCCGAGGTCAATCTGCATCTTGTTCCTTTTTCTAGGCTAATGTTCTTTTGAGAGGATGTGGTACACTGGACAACATACCATATGAGAAGACTATCTGAGTTCAAGTTCTGTTTCTATCGTTTTCTACCCATGTGACCTTGGGCAAGGCATTTAATCTATAAAAATGTCAGTTTTTTTCATCTGTAACAGTACAGCCCAACTATCTCAGAGCAGCCGATGATTTAAATGAGAAAATGCATGACTGTCATAGCAAAGTAACAACCAAGAAGTACTGATAATTTAACTTGTGCTCAGGCTAAACACAAAATGTTTAGAACGGCCACACCTGAGCAAATGGGACAGCACAAAATCTAATTCAAGTGTTTGTTGAGGGGGGTGAGTCTCAGAGTCTCTCCTTTCAAATGACAGCAACAGAATAAAAAGGGCAACAGATGGAAGAGGGAAGGCACATGAAGCCCAAAGACCTGGATCTTTATAAAGAGAACACTGTCCTCTTCACGTCCATGTTTGTTATTGCTCCCAGGCGCGGGCAACACCAGAGGCGATGTGTTTCAGCTCAGAGCCTCTGACGTTTTAGCCTCCCCTTTGTAGAGGGGTTCTGAAGAGTGTTGTTTAAGCAGGGAAGGGTTCCCCCATGATTCAAGGCATTCATACCCAAGAGTAACATTAAGAGCTGAAATCAAGTACCTGAGGCAGCTTTCTCCACGTAATGAAGCTCATTATAAAATAGGGACACTTGGTGATATTTTTCTTTCACGACATTGGATATATAGTGCAACAGTGTTTGCTTTCGGTCCGTTGACTTTGTATCTAAGAGCTGAAAACCAAAGGGGATGAGGGTTAGAGTAACAGATGATGGGAGAGTTACCTGCCAGATGATGCTCCCCCGCTCAGGATAAATACCTGAGCACAGGTGCCCCAGAGCGGAGAGAAAACATTCCCACAGGAGAGTCAGCTCTGTTCTCGGGTGAACCAGCCCATGGATTATTAAGTGACAAGAGGACTTCCTGACCAGGGGACACGCTCAACTTTAGGGACGACTCTAAGCATGAGAGCTGTTCACGCGTCTCTCCTCACGTGAACTCCCCGCCCCCACCTGCTCCACCACCTCCCTGACTTACAAGCAGGAAGACTCCAGTTTCAGTGCTCTCCCAAGTGAAGGCCAGAGTAGGAAGTGAGGCTGGAGCCGGGAGTGTGCATAGGTGTGCACAGGTACACCTATGCCATAGTCCTCACATCTGCTCAGCCCCACTTACTCCCCAACTCAAAGCAGATGTGCGTAACGTACATACCATGGCCTTCTGGGGCCCAGAACTGTGACTAACTAGACAGTCCCTATCAAATAACCATCTACCCCCACACCGGGGGCTGGGGACTCCAACCACTGCCCAACCTGCTCCCGTGGAAGCCACGTCTGCCAGTGCAGCCCGGGGGACAGGGCTCCATAGAGCATTCTCTCTAGTCCTGTTCCTAAGTCAGGTGACTCTGAAAAGCAGAGCACCCTTCTTCATCCAGGAAAAAAAAAAAAAAATTTTTTTTAGAAAACACAGAAAAGTATAAAGAAGCAGCTCAAGAAACCTTCCTAATTCCATTCAACCTCTCTGTTAATATCTTAATCTACTTCCATTCGGGTTTTTTTTCTCCATATTTTACCTAGTTAAAAATCAAACTGTACAGACAATTTATACCCTGCTTTCCTTCCTAAACCCAAAATTACCTATTCCTTTGAAAACTCTTCACAAATATTCTAACAGTTGAAGAATAGTTCACCGTATTAACTATCATTACAGCATATGTAATCATTTCCCCAACTGTTGAATCTTTACACTGTTGCTAATTATTTGCAATTATAAATAAAATATAGCACCCATAATTCAGACTCCTGAGGAAAGATTCCTAGAAATGGAAATATTGGGTCAAAAGGTATGAGTATTTTTAAGGTTCGAAGTGCTTGCTGCCATATGGCGTTCCAGAAAATTTGTACCCACTGCTCTGCCCACTAGCAGAGAATCTTCATCAAAACATCCCACCCCACTTCCAAGAGCAGACTCTCTCTGCTCCAGGGATTAATCTTTGCCAGCTGTTTTGTCTCTCATATAGCTCTTGTACTTCTTTTAAACTCTGAAGTTTAAAAACTCACCAGATCTAAACTCTGAAGTTTAAATCCATAAACTGCTCCTCGTTTACTGCTATTCATATAGTTGCCAAGGGCCAAGATGATCTGCAAAGAAAGAGAGAAAAGAGAAGTCCATCGGTACAGCATCCCAGGCATTCCCAGGCTGAGGAATGCAGCTGACAAGTCAGCTCTTCCATACACGTATAAGAGGAAAACTTCACTTGCCTCCAGAATTTTCTTGAGTTTTTGGGACGACTTTATAGAGACAGATGCTGCTATAATTGAGTGCAGTTGCTAGATTCCAGTCAAAGGAAAGAGGAGGGGGGGAAAAAAAGACATGTTAAAAATGGGAAACTCCAATTGAAAACTAAAACTTTAATACAGAAGAAAACAGACCTGCATTTAGAACTTAAAGCCTTAATGCTGAGATTCTATTTTTTCCTAAACATAACAATTTTAAGTTGTCCTGCTAGGTCTTAGGTAACTAGAGCATTATGTGTAAGCTCTTCTCTAAATAGGAAGTATTATCAGAACTAGCTTATCATAAAATCTGTAAGCAATGAGACTTAAGTTAGGAGTCAACAGCGTCTTCCAGGAGAACTCAATAGCCTGCCCACCATCTCTAATCATGTAATACAATTCATATTTTTAAATCAATGGAGCTAGCCAAGAACAAAAACAAAACAAAACAGCAAAGAAATATAATCACCGTGCAGAAGTTCTCAGAACATATTTTGGACACACATGCTACTATAGTCAGTAATTAACAAACATTTATTTAGAAATAGAACTGGGAAAGAACTATTTATGATATTCATAAGTCTCTACCAGATTAACACAAAGGAACAAGCGATGGTTAGCTATTATTTCTACGTCACCACAGTGTACTGTAACAAACTTCCAAGGAAGAAGACCCCCATGGCAAATTTAACGCTTCCAATGAAAGTCAATAAGCCTGTTCACTAAAGATATGAGATGGTTTTTAGAAATGAAGTTAAATTTTCAGTCTTGGTAACCCAGCCAGAGGACTGGTACCCTGAGGAGGGGACCAAATTTGAGAAAATTATTCTCCTTGTCCTCTGTATTGAGATGTCCTTTAAAATCCAAAGGATATCTGTAGACACAGGAAATGGCATTCTCTAGGGAGAAGAGCAATATGGAATGGGGAAATTCACCGTTTTCAATTTTACTTGGCATACACAATGAGAAAAAGAGGGTAAAAATAAAAATGCCATGTCGAAAGTTCTGGGAAGAAGTCTTAGAGCCCATGACATTAAGTGCAATTCTGTGAGAAAGTTAAAAGAAAACAAAACGAATGCTATCTGTTTGGACCCCTTCCCTTGCCAGAGTTGCTCCACTCACAGGAGTCAGCATCTGAATACTTTCGGCAAAGTTCCCAATGAAGGCCATGATGGTCATCTTCTGCATGAGCCTCTCAATTTTACTGAACTGCATCATGAACCGGTCTTCATCTGACAAGTTTTCCAGGGGCTTCCTTTCCCGCTCATAGAGCCGCAGCACTTTCACCTCATTCTCAGTTGGCAAGAACCTCATCAAACACTCTACAAAGTCTACAGGCAATGTCTTCAAGTCAAATCTGAAGACAGAGGTGGACATGTCAGTATTAAAGAGAAAACCTCCTCCCCTCTCAGCCACACCTCCACCTGGTCCAGATCATGAACCACCATGTCGATGAGTTGATGCCCACAGCTGGACAATGCCTACAGATGTGAACATGCCCCTTGGTGCTAGCTCCTGACCGTGCATCAAGCACATTCACTGGTCCTTCCTGGAAACCTGGACCTTATCACAACTGCCACGCTCAGTTTTTAGGCTATTAGTATAGCTCTAAGCCTCTAGACATCAATAGTAAATGACAGCAGGTAGAAGCAGAAGGAAAGCTGAAGTCTCTGGTGGTTAAGTGGTTCAAGGACATGTTTTTTTTGGCCTGTGAAGTACTGCTAATTAAGGAGATGTAATATTATACACACAATTACAGAATATCTGATGAACTCTGTAAAAGATTTCAATTAAACCAGTAAGTCTGGGGTATTTTTTCTCCTTTAGAAAAAAATGCATCCAAATGCCTGTACTATATGATGCTTTGGCTTAAATGCATACATCCCTTGAGGGAATACTCGGTCTTTGTGGACCTATACTCCATCTGAACTAAAGAAGTATTTGCTACAGTCTCTATTCTATTCTCTGGGCAATCTTTGTTCAGCAATAGAATTACACTTAATCATCATGACAAACAAGATATGCGAAGATTAAAAACCAGAATTCATACCAGGTTGCAACACTAGAAATCAGAACAGATGATAGGGTGCACTAAACTACTAGCTTATGATCCCGGCTGAGGACATGAAACTGGAACAAATGATTTCTCTGTGTCTTTTACTCCCCTAAGAATCTCTGATCAAAATTTATGAAATACCAATTAATGATGAATTAGTTCCTAAAACATCTAATAACATCCCTATCATATTTGAAAGTCACCATGACTCAAAGAGTAGAAAGATTCTTCTAATAGAAGAGTAAATAAAATCAATGCCTTCTCTGCAGTTCAAGGATTAAAAAAAGAACTAAACTTGCTTTAAGATGCCCTGAAAGGGCTAAGGAGCAACAGGAATCACATTCCTATTGTTACGAGTTAAGACAAGCCTCTGTCTCCTATTTGCATCTGGCATTGGGTTGAATCATTCCACAAATGCCATCAAATTTGTACTCAGTGAATCTGGATAAAATTCAGATACTCCACAGAAAACTGTTATTTTCTCCCTTTTCTCAGCATCTGCAATACTTCTCTCAACTTTCCTTTTATGTAAGCATTGCTGTAGGCATATGTAAGAGAACAGACCAAGATAATAAACGATGTCACGATCCAGTTGTTATTCTTCTAAAACAATTAATTACTCATTCTAATATAGCACCCCCGAAGGTCATTTCTGGTCCACCTCTTCAGCGTTACCATTTTCATTCTAAATTTACTAGGATATAATCTTTCAGAATGCCCTGAACTTACACATGAATAGCTTTACATATTTCATCCGCGGTCTTTCCAGCTTTCCTTAAAGTTATGGCAAGATTTTTAGCCCTATTTGCTTCTAGTAATGTCACTTTGTTTGACCCCTTCTGCGTTATCTTCTGTTTGCTTGAAGAAAGATCAACGGCAGGACCTTGGGCTTTTGTCTTAAATATTTCTTCAAATTCATCTACATTTAAGTCCTGGGTTGGAGAGGAATGAAATAGGCAAATTAGATTATACTTAAAAATGAAGTCAGGAAGCCACCATTTAGACAGTTTCTTAAGCATCAAAGAAGTTACTTTTTCTACTAAGTACTGATACTTGTCTTGGGCCATGGCTTGCTCTATTTCTCTATTTGTGTCAGTGTTGTGTGACTTATGCCACATATACAGACAAAAATGTCTAAAGTAGACAACTGTTTCCAACCAGTTAACTCAATTGCCTTTCAATTACTGCCTTGTAGGGATGGCCAGCACAGACTAAAACTATCCACCAAACCAGCTAGTAGGCGTGATTACTGAGTCCTTTTTCACTTATAGTTCAATAAAGGGTTTTTATGCCCCTTTATAAATTAAGGGCAGAGATTGTGTCAGATGTACCTTTTGTGACATACAGTGAAAGCTGTTCAAAACTATTCCATTTTAATGTATAATATGTTTTTAAACGTAGTTTTAGAACCACCTTACAAAACAGCATCCAATTTTATTCTCCTTTTCTTCTTTACATCAAGACACTTAAAACACTAGCTTTTATTGCAGAAACTTTCAGGTTAACACAGCACCCATTCTGGCTTTGCTGCACAGAGAGGGCCCCTTGTTTCTAACCCATGAGAAAGATACCTCCAGAATTCGCTCATCATCAATTTCGTTGAAGACTGTGCCATTGATCTGATTTGGCTTCAGGGCAACCCAGTTAAAAACTGGCATTCTGAATTTCGTCTTGATTGGCTTCTTAATTTTCACAGCTACAGAGGTCAGAGAGAATGAAATTAAGATTCCACCAAAACCCTCGAGAACAATCAGACAACAGTCCTTGCAGATGACACTCTAACACTGGAGGAAGGCTAGCAAGAGGTGGCCAGGTGTTTTAAAATATGGAAAACATCAGGCAACACTGTGGCCAGGGCAACTTGAGGTCATCAATTGATACAACAGTGTGTTACAGTTGCCTAAGAGCTGGGGTTTTGCTTTTATTTTATTTTTTTAATGCAGGCAACTGGGTGGTTGAAATACAGTCACAGTGTCAGGACAATGCTTAGGACAAATAAAGAGTTGGGGAATAAAAATGATTCTTTATATTATTAGATAGCAGAGAGGGCAAATACTCTGTGTCACTTAGTTTGACACTGGTGAATGTGAAGTCGCATTCTGACATCCTAAATTTCTGGCTCTCTAACACACATTTCCAAAACAAATCTTCAAAGATGATCAGAGACTGCAGACAGTGTCTGCTTAAACCACCAGGAATGAAATGTCAAGAAGGCTGACTTCCAGCCAGAGCAATACACTCCTGTGGATGATTTCAATAATGGGGATGATATTGGCTGTTGAGAGTTATTCCAAACAGACTAAGGGCCACAAATGGCCCAAAATAGAATGTTTAAGAAGACAAAAGGGGTACTTAGAAATCTGGGTTTGTATTGCTTTCTGGAGAAGGGCCACAGTCCCCTCCCCCTCTCTTTTAAGTGCAACCTCTCGCCAGGAACCAGCTACTGCTGCAACTAGAAGGTAAGAATGCACCCATTAAAAATACTGAAAACCTCTTAATAGAGAGGAAGGGTCCCACCTTTGAGGGGATGGGGGTGGGGGGAGTGCCACCTCCTCTTACTTTGGGGAAATGAGCTAAAAAAGGCAATCCACTAAAAATTCCATTAATTAACTACACACCATAAAGAAGTCTTCCCAAACCAATTCGCTATAAATATTCACCATCTTAAGTCTGTCTCAGGGATGCCCACCACACTATTTGGGAAGGGAGGGAGAAGAAATTCAATGCAGAACAAAAGAAATGGAACACACAACTGGGCTTTTACCTGGCTGCCTGCCTTACTGAAAAAAACGGAGACAGTGCCTCTCGTTCCTCCAGAGTTACAAAGGCCACGTAAACAGCGGGAATGTCATCTGACAAATCCACACAGAAGCATGCAGGAACACAGAAACACAGCTTTTGCCAAAACAGGCTTTCCACCACCAAATGTGACACTTCACTCTCTACTACCCAACAGTGTCCATTTCTGTCCTTGCTACCCAGGAAAGCCCATGTCCTCCAGGGGACAAAGGACCAGACCTTCCTCTAGTCTGGCACTTCTGCAGAGTTGAGGGAGAAGAGGTGGACGGGAGCGGGGGTGACAGGTCAGCGCCATCCGGTTCCATCATCCCTCCACAGACAACGCAGGCATCAGGACACTCCCTACAAGCAACTCCCTGTGCAGCCACCCTACTTTTAACTCTTTAAGCAAGATTACGTATAAGCCTGAGATCAGAGCACAGGCCAAAAAGTTCTCTTCTGAAAGGCTGCCCTGACTCTGACTGGGGAGTTGGGGGGCTGGGTCAGCAGAGGCGGGGTCTATAGGTGACCACAATACGCACCATGTTCCCAGTGTTCAAGCTACAGGAAGTGGCTCTGCGTGGGTGGGTGGGTGTTCTGTGGAGAGAACCGATCACCAGAGGAAGGGGACTAGGAAAGCAGCACCCAGCAGCTTTCCCTTGTTCTGGGGAGGAGCCTTCCTCTCTCCCTCAGGATAAATCTAAAATCCTAGGGACTTCCCTGGCGGTGGTCCAGTGGTTAAGACTCTGCGCTCCCAATACAGGGGGCACGGGTTCGATCCCTGGTTGGAGAACTAAGATCCCACATGCCACGGCGCATGGCCAAAACCAAACAAACAAATGAATGAAATTTTTAAAACCCCTAAAATCCTTCTAGAGTTGAGGTCTTAGATCCAACTTTTAAAACTAAACTAAAAAACATTCCTTTCCCCAGGGAGAAAGGAACAGGGCACCTGAAACCCAGGATGCCTGCTTAAAGGGCCATAACCTCTTCTATAGGTTCAACTAAAACATGTGGGCAACCCTGGAATCACAGCAGCCAGCCAGCACCACACCTCCCCGCAGACACAGAGCAAATGCAATGGCTCAATGGGAGATGGGGTGGAGATGTCAAGGCACAGCGTGACCCACAGGAACACAGGGCAGACACTCAACACACTCAGGGAGGAGCAACCTACAGAAAAGCTTGATTGGCCCGTCTTTTGTGGAAGCAGAAAGAACAAAGAAAATACAAAAGAAAAATTAGATACGGTTAGCGTTCGGCGGCTCAGCAGTCCACACACTCTTAGCAGAGAATTCCATGCTTCTGGGACACATCTCACAAGGCAGCCCAGAGCCAAGAATTCATTTCCATTCAGACCTGCCTTAAAGACGCCCTTATTATTTTATTTTAAAAAATAACTCTTTTTCTAGAAAAGGGGGAAAAATGATTTCATTATAGTGCTGCCAAAGAGCCATACTGACCTGTGCTAGGTATTCCATAAGACATAAACAAGGTTAATGAAAAGATAATCAGCTGAAGTCCCAATTCTCACTGTGAAGTTCCAAAGCATATTCTTCCGAAGAGAAACAGCAAAGGTTACAGACTACCCAGGGGTCTGTCAGTGATGACCTGACCGGGGAATGGGAACCAGGTTGGTCTAACAGATTTAAGGAGGTATGCCTTACACTTCAAATGCACATGTCACACTACTAATATATTCTGTATAAAATGCAAAGAAAAGTCCACAAGATAAACTCAGGGGACCTCCTCCTGGTCCTCTGACTTGGTCACCAAGAAGACACTTGCTCATTGCCTGCTGAAGAGATAAGACATCCAGTTGCCTGTGGATCTAGGGGTCTAGTGATGTCACAGGTTTTTGGCTTCCTGGGGGGCCCTTGGCATATTATCTCAGCTGTCTCTTGGCTCTATGGGGACATCCTGATGCTGTCTGCCCTCTTGGTTCCAGAGAGAGAGTGTTACTGAATACACTGGCAAAACATCTCACAAAATGGGTTACAACCACTAAGTATTAACGGCCGAATTAAGGATGAGTAATGAAAAGAGATTAAAGGCCTTGTAGAAACTACCTGATCTCAAGCTATCAAAGACTCGTAAGGATTTTATAATCCTTATGTCTTGTAAAACACAACATCTTGTAATTGTTTAATGGACGCTTATGGCACTGAAGAGGAGTTTCTTCAGTCCCACATACAGTCCTTCAAATTGCATAAGACACAAAGGGGACAACTTCCAAATGCAGGAATCCTGAAGGGAGCAGTGAGGGATCAGCTGAACACAGAGCTTCACACTGTAAAACTGAGGCAATCATTGGAGCCAACAAATTATAAAGATTAAGTAGGAGGAAGAACCCAGGCAAAAAATTTAACGAGAGAGGCCAAGACTCGTTCAGAAGGGAGTCCTGGACATGCACATCTGAGACTCTTGGCTCTTCTCTCCGCCAAGGCAGTTCTGAGGTCCAAGTTGGAGCCCAGGTGAAGGGAAGTAGAGGCCGTATCGCACATTAGGTTTTGTCAGACGGAAAGGAAGCAGGACCAAAGGAGAGACACGCTCATGGTGAGCGCTCCTGGGAGGCTACAGGGAAAGCCTCATCAGTGGGCCCAGACGCACATGACAATGACACTATCACTGAAAACAGCCTGTTGATGTAACAGATTCCTGGGGCTCCTTAAGAGGTTTTCTGTTTGTTTACGTTTCAAAATCCAACAGTTTCATGATGATGCTCCTTTAACTTTTGTTCTTCAGAAGCAATAAAAGTTCTAGAAGAAAGCGGTAGACGAGGGAGACCTTGAAAGGTCCAAGTCAGTCATTGGTTTACTGCCAACACGACTTTGAACGGGCATCTTGTTTGACAGTTTTATAGGAGCTGGGGTGGAAGTAAACACCACAGATCTGATGTGGAACATGTTTGTTACAGGTGCTTTATTGGTGTCTAAAAGGGCTTCAGTCACCAGGATAAATTAGTCCTAACGACTGGCTGGTAAAGCTGTTGATGGGATGGACATGCTAAGAGATGGAGGCTGGGAGATCATTTACAGCTGAGACCATCATTTACACTCGGGGCAAAAGGCTCTGAAAACCACTGCAGCCTTGGAAATGAGACCATTATTGTGCTAGTTCATCAGAAATAAGAGACCTCACGAAGGGACTAAAATGGTTGAGGAAGCAGAATTATCTGACGTCACAGGAACGGCTTGGCAAAGCTCAGAGCAATTCCAAACGCCAGGGGAACACTCCGTGACTGGGAAAATGACTTGCGGTATTTTAGAAAAGAGTAAAAATTTATTTTTGTGAGTCAAAAATAAGAACTTATATTTCAAGACATTAGAGCAACTCTCCCCCTCTCACCCACACCCGCCCCGTTTCATCTCTGGTGAGGGAGGGATGCCGCAGTCTATCCTGGGCAGTGGAGCATTTCAAGGCAAGAAGGTACTGCTGGTGGTAACGCTTCCCTTTGAAGCTTAATTCCACTGTAGTGAATTGTGATGCCCTCAAATGCTCGGAAGAAATGCCTGGAAGCCTACATCAAGCAATTAACACAGAGAGGCATTTTCCCCTTTTATAGATGCCATCGAAAATAGCCTCAAAGAAAAGAGCCATAAGCACTGAAAGCACGCTGTGTCAGAGCTTGGACTGTCATGTTTTCTGAACCCATGAAAATGCACTGATCCCTAAGAAGGTAACCTGTCTCTCTTCCCTTCTCTAGGTGGGGAGAGAAAAGGTAGGAAAACGGTGTGAGATCAGGACTTCCTGTCAGGGAAAGAGTGACAAAGGCTACTGAAAGAAAAATGCCTCCTGTGCACAATTTCCCCTTTACTGGCTGCATTAGCAGGAATGTTCTTATATTAAGAGGAGACACATGTGATTTTGCAAGAGACCTGGATTTTGAAAGAATGGCCTGGACCCTCTGGAGGTCAGACAATTGAGTATTTGTATTAAATATCTGGGTCTTAAATCTGCACTCTTACCTGCTAATCCTGAGTTGAACACCACTGTGGGTGAAGACGTCCCGGGCAGCGGGGGTGCAGAGGGAGGAGGGGGGGGCAAAGGGGGAGCCGGCACAGTCTCAGCTGCAGGACCCGGGAGAGGAGGCGGAGGGGGAGGCGGGGGAGGGGGAGGGGGAGGGGGAGGTGGGGGAGGGGGCATAGGCGGCGTGGCTGGACCATTTCGCGCTAGCAAAAGAAAAGAAACAAATCGACTTTGAAAACAGGGGAACGGTTTTTCCTGCAATATGCCATGTGTACATAAAGGACCTGAAAACAAACACTGAGGAGGACAAAGGGTTTTTTCCCCAAAGACTACAAAAATGTCCTCGGTAACAAATGGGGAACATTCTGTGCCATGTGTGAAATGAAGACGTATACCCTTCATCTCAAAAGGTAAAAGTTCTTAGAATCAATCAATAAAAGAAATGCCAACAGAAATAGACAAAGGACATAGATGAACCGTAGGTAAAAGAAGTACAGATATCCCAATGCTCTACCTCAGCTCTCTCGCCAAGGCTTCCTACCTGCTTCAGGTGTGTCTGACAACAGAGGCAGTGGTGGGGGAGGAGGGGGCAAGGGTCCCGAGGCGGCAGCCCCCGTCACTGGCCCCACAAAGTCACCCACCGCCACTTCGGACCCCGTGGGCAACGTGCCAGAAGCCACGACCGGCAGGATGGCGATGTCTCCATCCCCTTTCTTCTGAATTTTAATGGTCCCTTGTTTCTCCAGCTCATGAATCTTTTTTTCTAGGGTAGACTGTCTTTGAATGGCTTCTTCTTTCTCTTTGACCATTTTCCTTAATGTGTGAACCTGGGTATTTGCATCTTTGTAGATTTCCTGCAAAAAAAACCATGGTCAAGAGTTGGTCTTCACGTGACATTCGTGCCTATTACCGTTAGATTGGCAAATTGAGGATAAAGAAAATAAAAAAAAAAAAAGGAAAAAAGAAAAAGGATATATATATATATATATATATATATATATATATATATATATATATATATATATGTACACACACACACACACACATAGGAATTCTATGGAACTCAGCCAGAACTTATAAAGTCCCAGTCGTTATCAATTGTTCACTGGTAATGCATGCAATACATTCTAGCAGTTGTTACTGTTGAGGTAATTCTTTCCATTAATAAATACAGCTAAGTCAGTTTTCCCCACAGGTGAAGAGGAACAGGGCAGAGATGACCCAAAAATAATTTTATAGCTGACTTTGGAATATCCTGAGGGTATTCTGGTGGTGCAGCATGTTTTCTTTTCACTTTTGTTAAAATTCATTTGTTACTCCTAGATACATATCAGCTAACAGTAGACAAAAGGTCCCTAAATCAGACTTGGACCGAAGTCAGCCTTGGATTAAAAATCTGCAAATCATGGAATAATCCACTTATGAGTAACCAGCGGCTGACTGTTTTGAATGGATTTCTCTGGCCTTCACAATGCCCCCTTGACCAAGCTCAGGACAGCAACTGTTGTAACGTTTTCCAAAACAGGCCAATATTTCCCTCCACTAATTCCTTATTTCTGTCTAGGTTCTTCACAGAACAAAGAAGTTACAATTTTCAATTCAAAGGCTGTCCTGGTTCCTTTTATAAGGGGTCCACAGAGGTTCCAGTGGAAGGAGTTTATGGAACCCACTTGCTGGGCCTTACACACGTGATCTCTCACCACAAACCTCCAGCAGGTAGGGGAACATTCTTCACACCCTGTCTATTATTAACAATCTGAGAGTCTGAACTTGAATTGAGTCCATATGCTACAACTCTGTCTCGATGCAGTGCCAGAAAATAAATTTCCTAGAGTTAACTGGAGGACCTGTCAGAATATCAAGCAACACACACAGACATGATAAGTATCACATAAAACGTGCCACATCATTAACGGCCGTGTAAAGGCAAGCCATTTGCCTAAAAGCCCTCCAGGCATTTTGGTGTTTTTATGTTCAAGCACATGGATGGCGCTCCATAAATACCTGACCTGTAAGGTAAAACAATGCTAAAGCCAAACCAAATAGCTGGAATTATCTGATAATAAAATGGATTGATTTTGTTTTTGACTTTTTTCTTTCTCTCTCTCCTTTTTTTTTTTTTTCTTTTGGTGAATGCCAGTAGGTCTTGTCTATGTTGTGAGTTCACCGTTTCCATGGCAACTACCAAATCTGGTTTCAAGCAGAAGCAAAGCAAAGAAATACAAAGAAGTCCAAGTCCTAAGAAAAATAAATAAGTGGCATGAATTAAATCCATGCTGTGTTTTTATTTCCAACCAAATGGGTGATCCACAGAATTCACTCAGACTCGTCCAGATGGGAAAATACTGTTGCTCCCAAAACCTGTGATAAGGAAGTAATGAAGCCCCAGCATTGGAATGCACACATATGTGAAGACATACGCTAACTATGTGTACTTTTCAGAAGAGTTTCACCTCTGAAATGGTTCCAGTAAATATGCCGCATCCGTGCCTCCCTCTACCGTGAACATATGCGGGTCCTATCTACTAGGCTAAAGCTACAGCGCATGCCCTGCAGTGCCCACCCGGTGTGGCTACCATCATCACACGTACCCGAACAACATCCAGCTCCTTGTTCCTCTGCATGAGCTGCTTTTCCAGTTCCACGATCTTGGACATGGCTTCATTCTCTGTGTCTTGCAGTTTTTCTGACAACTGTAAAGTTTTGAAAGGGAAGATGTGTCACAACAAAGGATCATTCTCATCAGGTCCTTGGTTTTCAGAAAGTGTAGCTCAGAGACCACTAGGGGCCCATCAGAGTCCTGCATGTGTTCCCCAAGTTGTTTTCTGAAAATGTTAATATTTATAAGATGGTGCTGAATACATACTTGTTTCTAAGAGGAATTCATTTACAAGGGATCCTTAATAAGACCCGTAAGTCAGCTCCTTAGTGTTTTGACATACACAGTGTGTCTTTCTCCATTTCTGCAGGGGCCAGCGAACGTAGAGAATAGTAGGTGAGGGAGGAGGTCGAGTCACCTTTCCCTCCCTAAGAAAAGGCCATTAGGCAAAAGCTTTTGAAAACTGTTGACCCAGAAAACTTGGTTTTGTTGTTGTAAGTCACCAGTTGAAAAAATACTACTGCTTGTTTTGACTCAAACTATCCAAATAATAAAAGTCATTTTGGAGGGGTAGTTCAAATAAACAGGTGGTTACTACAATAGCAGGTTATGTAAGTATGGTCATGCAATGCCAGCTAAGGCTTCAGAGAAAGATGGGGTGAGCCATGAGTGAAAGTTACTTTCCACATAAGGCTCTAAAATTGGGCACCTTCTGATTTCTTACATCTCACTGAGAATAATCACACATAAAGAAAATCAGGGAGGCAAGGTAAAGAGGAAGAGTGGAGATTTATGCTGACCAAGTTCAGAATATAATATAAATATTTTAAGGGAAGAGACAAAAAGAGAAAAAGGAAGAGCCTATAAGTGCTCTCCTAAGCAGGTACCAACTGAGTCAGCACAGCACTTACAAAGGGAGGGCTTTTGGCAACTTGGCTAAACCACAAGCCATGAAGATGCCCCTTTTCAGACTGATGGGAAAAGAGGAAGGACATTAAGCACAAGTAATACTCTTAACTAAGAAAATGCAGAGAAAAATAAATGGACCGTTCAAAGAGAAAAACCACATCCTTCCAAAAAGAGACAATTCCTTTCACAATCAAGGACACTTTCAATCAGAATTCAGCAAAAGGATGTGGTCCTCACAATGTCTGGGTTTTAAGACACACCATATTCCTGTTCATTATACTGAGAGGACACTTCTTGCAAGAAGAGGATATATGGGAAAACTTGCTGATTTCCTTGAAAATGCTACCGTTGAGATGAAGCTATTTAGAACTTGAGTGCCCATGAGGCAGGAAAGTGAAGACCCGCATCATGAGGACACTAGATCAGCCCGTCCACAGCCTGCATGGACACATTTGGTACAAGATGACTCACATTCAGAAGAAGATACTTCTTCACCAAACGGACATATTTTAGTTGCATTTCTGTTCAGGTAATGCCAATCTTCTAACTCTCCTGTTCTTATAACTAAGGTGGCCAGGGAATCTGGACGCAGCAGAAACTGAGCAGTGAACGAAGGCAATGGGTTCCACTTAGTCGTAAGTAACATACCTGCCTTCGTTGAAAGAGCCCAGAATGGCTTCTGATTGCTCTCTAGCTCAAGTTGCATCTCATTCCTAGACTCCAAATCCTTTCCTTAACTGCCATAAAAGCTAACATCTGTTCTGCCTTGCACCTAGCTGAAACATTAGCCATTTTTCTTTTTCTGAGAGGTAGTTACATGAGAGATGTTTTCTTCCAGTTCTTCCACCCTCTCCAAAGCTGCATTCTTGGTTTCCGCGTCTTCCAGCAGAGCTCCCACATCAAACACGTTGTCCAGGTAAGCCTGAATCTGTACCTGCAGCTTGTCACTCTCAGTATGTTTCAGCTTCTAAAAATCAAAATGCAGGAGAACGTGGTGTTAGCATATCTGTGGAAACACAACATAATTACCCAAGAGCCTACATGTTTTTGTTTGTTCCTTCCAAGAGAGTTTTTTGTTGGTTGGTTGGGTGGGTGGGTGGTGGTTGTTTTTTTGGCCATGTCACGAGGCATGTGGGATCTTAATTCCCCAACCAGCTATGGAACCTGGGCCCCTTGCATTGGAAGCGTGGAGTCTTAACCACTGGACCACCAGGGAAGTCCCCCAAGAGAGGGTTTTGTATCTCATTCTCCTTAAGAGACCTCTGGAGTAACCATCTAAGAGGGTACCATCAGATTACTTTCTGGTGCTTACTGTCTCCCAAATACACACACATTTCCTCCCTAATCCTTCCTGTAGATATATTCCCCATGCAGATATATTCCACCCTAAAACATTTTTGATGCAGGTGAAATCAAGATAACAGAAAAATCAAAAGGGAACAACAGGGCTTCCCTGGTGGCGCAGTGGTTGAGAGTCCGCCTGCCGATGCAGGGCACATGGGTTCGTGCCCCGGTCCGGGAGGATCCCACATGCCACGGAGCGGCTGGGCCCGTAAGCCATGGCCACTGAGCCTGCGCGTCTGGAGCCTGTGCTCCGCAACGGGAGAGGCCACAACAGTGAGAGGGAACAACAGTCACAAGTAACATAAAACTTGAGGGGTATCTGTGTGGTAGAGGAGATTAGAGTGGGTGGTATCTTGCTTGGGTAGTGATGGTAGTTCTGGTTGAGGGTGAGGGGTACATGGGAGTAGAGGAAGACACTGATACAGCATATTAGACTCGGGGATTATTTTAGCACTAGTTCCTAGAACCCATCCCCCATAATTACTTGGCTAAGACACTCCCCCAACATGAGAAGTTCAGGGCTCCCAAAGCACAGATCAGGAACCTTTCCCCCATTCACTGCATTCTAGGGCCAGGCATCCCAAAGGAAGTCAACTAGCTCTAAGGTAAAATTAGAGGTCAAGTAAATCAGTCAATCCTTCTTACAAGTAGCATAAGTCATGTCTTTCCCTGGGGAGCAGATGAGTGGTTAGAATAATATCTGGCACATGGATGATGCCAATACACATTTACTGAACAAGTCAATGATGACTTACAAGGTTGGGTTTTTGTAAACTAATGAAGCATTTATATATTATATGCTTATGTTACTATTCTTCTAACCACTTCTATCAAAGACTGGAACCAACAGACCAGGAAGTTAGAGAAATACAGAGTTTTGGTAAAAAATAGAATTTTTAAGAGGAATTCTACTCTACAAATAAATTCTCAGGACAACAAATTTTCTCCTAGGTCTAATCTAGAATTCTACATCTTAGCTGTCTTGAAGAGAGTATGTTCCATCTTAGTTTATGAGTCAGAACCGAAAAAAAAATTCTGAACAAGGGCAAAGCCTAGAAAAGAAAATGAAGAAGCAGCTTAGCAGGGTTTTTCACAAGATTCACAGTGAGTAACAGGCGCTGATGTTACTACCTGTTATTGTATCCTGGCGCCTGAAATGAGCTCTGTGCAGCCACAACAAAACTGACCCTAAAACCCCATTAGGAATACACCCAACTTTCATTCAAATATTGCTACTCTCAGGACATGTGGAGAAAGAGAAGAGAGGAACCCTGATTTCAAAGTAGAAACAAACTGTTGAATACAATATTCTGTCAAAGATATTAGTCATTCTTTAAATAGGAAAGCAATTCAAACAAACTTTTCAATGGAAATCTTCCATGGTTCCACCTGAGTAGAGTCTTTAGACAACATTAGGCCAGTCTACTCGAGGGCAGCCCAGCTGGTCTGATAAACAAGGCCATGAGCTCAAGAGTAACCAACTCTGCAACTCCAGTTTGTGATAAACTGAGGGTACCCCCTGTGTAATCCCTGGCTTCACTCTAAAGGGAGATGGGCAGGTGAGCTCCGGAGATGTTCAAGGGAAGTATTTCTATTTTCTTCACTGTTAGAAACAGGCTTGAAATTGAGGTCAACAATTCTTGCCCTATTACTAGTGGCCTTTCAAATTCAAGCGAATCATTCCCTACACAGAAGGGAAAACAAAACTGCCTGAGTCAAAAGACAAGGGCACATCCTGTGCACACACAGCTACTTAAGTCTGTTTATGATTTTCACATCAACTTTGTTTTTTAGGCAAAGAAGTTCAGGGAACTGGCTGAGCACTTCTGTAAGGGAGCAAGAGAAAGAGAAACTTTAGATCCGTCTTCTCTCAAGAACTAAAAGCAGAATTTCTAAAGACACAAACACTTTAAGCAGAATTTAACAGCTACATGAGGAAGTCTCTAGTGTCCACTTCCTCATTATTTTTTGATGCTCCAAGCATTTATTCATTACTCTACAGCAGTCTTGGTTTGACTTTCCCAGAGCAGATGGAGTCCAAAGAGTAACTAAGAATGCACATTGCCCAGCAGCCCGGATGAAGGGTATAATGAGACTTGACCCAGACAGAGTTCAAAAGCAGAGGAAAGCTGTAGCAAGGCTCTAAGAAGTTATTTGACTCCAGTACTAAAAGGCTGCTGGCAGAAGACAATAGGCCCTAGGAGGTCTGCAAGAATCCAGCTTCTCTGGCAGATCACATCACTCAGATTGGTTCTTTTAACTAGCACTACAGCACCTGATTGCATGGAGCCTTAAGTGTTCTTTGGTCATTATGGAAGTGCATCTTTGAGGGCAGGCAATAAATCAAGTCTCATAATGCAACTAAAGGTTACAGCTATACTTACATCCAAGTATTCATCCAGGCCTAACTTGGTAAATTCATATTGGAGGTGAACTCTGAAATTCATGTCTTCTACTGAATGGACTACAATATTAATAAACTGCATAGAGGCCACCTGAAATGAAATTGTCAACAGGTTAGATGAGCTCCAAACTTGTTTTCTCAGTTTAATCATAGCCACATATTTTCAATTTCACAAATCTAAGCTCACTTACCAATTTCCTTTTCCTTTGTTTCATTGGGTCTTTAAAAATATTTTACAATTTTTAAAAATTCAAAAGTTTTAGAGGTACCACAATAAGATACCACTTCACATCCACTAAGATGCTATCATCAGAAAGAAAGATAATAACAAGTGTTGGCGAGGATGTGGAAAAACTGGAACTCTCATCCACTGCTGGTGGGGATATAAATGGTGTAGCCACTTTGCAAAGCTTGATAGTTCCTCAAAATGTTATTCAGAGTTACTGTGTGACCCAGCAATCCCACTCCTAGGAATATACCCAAGAGAAATGAAAACATACATCTGCATAAAAATTTGTACACAAATGTTCATAGTAGCATTATTCATAATAACCAAAAAGTAAGGGGGAAAACCCCCAATGTCCATGAACTGATGGATTACACAAATGTGATTGCATTCATGTGAAATATCCAGAATGGGAATATCTATAGAGACAGACAGTAGGTTAGCAGTTGCCTAGGACTGGGGGTGGGAAAAATGACTGCTAATGGGTACAGGAATTCTTTGGGGGTGGGGGGAGGAGGCGGCAACAAAATGTTCTAAATTAGATTGCAGTGATGATTGCACAACCCTACAAATACGCTAAAAGTACACTGAACTGAGCACTTCAGATGTGTAAGTTGGATGGTATGTTAATTGTATCTCGGTAAAGCTGTTTTTAAAAAGTCTTATAGGCATATAGAACACACTCTGTTATTACCAGTACATCGTAGAAATGTGATAATTATTACAACGAAGAACATTTAAATCACCTGTAATCACACCACAGGGTAATCACTTCTAAAGTTTTACTGTGGGCCCCATCATACCAACAGGACAGTAACAGAGCTTCTGACCCATCTTTCCATTTTAAACAATCAACCAGTTTCTATTCCATAAAAGCCCTGGATTTGCTACATTCTCCCCACAACTGCATCAGTGGCTCTGATCTGCCACAGAGAAAACCAGTCCCCAGCTTAGTAAATAACAGAACAGAGTTTAACGTATCTACTTTGTTTTCAGTAGGGACAGTCAGTTTATTTACAGTGAAAATATCTCACTAATGCTTTCCCTCTATGGTTACCCAGAGACTTGCAAGGAGGTATGACTGTGGGACCCACATTCACACTTACTCTGAAAACTGCCTCCCTCTTCCTCTCTCCCCCAAACCCCACTTTTTTTTTATCTTGTTTAAGTTGTTTTTCTCGAGTTAGATTCTTCTTTGAGTATATGTTATCCATTGGGTATCTGTGGAAGATGTGTAAACTCTCTAGGTTACATGAGAAATCTATCACCATTTACTAAAAAATTATGTCAGTTGCTATGGCTCAATAAACTAAAAAAGATTTTGTCACTTTTTTGTTTTCTTTTGCCCACTAAAAAAACATAAATACATAGAAGGGTCTTGTGCTACATGTGAAGCTTTTATGTTATGTTTTACATGGAATATGTTGTTAGGGAAGCTGTGCAACTTAATTGCATTCCCAAGACAGTTTATGAAAAGCCTCATTTTCTGGAAAAAACAAATATGGCTAGATTTTGGCATCTTTCCATTTCTCTTCTAAAGCGGGTCTAAGTGATCTATTGAGTGTTATACTATGCCGAAGAGGCAACTATGTGCTAGATGGCACATGACTCGAGCACATATATATACTCGAGCACACATATAGTATATCCATACACCAGCAGCCTCTAAATAAGATTCTCCAATGCATGTTCATAGGAATAAATGAACCGACAGGAAATATGCTCTCATTTGTCAACAGTGCAAGTGTTGTAAAGGGCTTAACATCATTATAATTTCAGTGGAAACTCAAATGGCAGAGAGATCTGGTAGGTATGATAAATGAGTGAAGTGGGCCATGTGTAATACAACAGGGAATGGTGTGGACTGTGACAGACTGGAAAGGCTATCTTCAGACTTGAGGAATAGGGACCACTTGGCTCCAGCAGCTGATACTCTACGAACAGGGACCTAGCGTTACCAGAACTTTTTAGTTCTCAGGAAAATCAGAAATCTGTAATTTAAGGCACAATTTTCAAATTTTTTAATGGAAGGACATCACTGTCAGACTAAACTCACAAGCCTGTATGTATGTTGGCTTCAGCCTGGGAGGCTCCAGTTTGCAATGTCAGCTCTAAAGGAACAAATAAGTTCCCCCTATGAAGGCAGAGGAAAGATCCTGGTCAGGTGAGCCAGGGCATGACTTCTTTACATATTTGTCACCAGTGCAAAAGTTAGCCTTAAACTCTCCAAAAAAATCCCAATAACAAGAACGAAAAAGTCCATGTAAAAGTATTCCTTGTTTCAAATTTATTTTTTACCTTTTGAAAAAGTACCTATACATATGCTTTATGGAACAGAAAAGCTCTGTAAAAGATTTCAACCGATACTGATTTGGTAAGGGGCTGAGGACTACAAAGTATATAAAATTTGAGGACCCAGAAAACATTTTTCATATAAAAGTGTTAGAAATCTGCAAAGCTATGTTCCATGTTTTATCATCACTGAAGCAATTCAAATGAAAACTGCCTGGCATCCCAAGCACAGGTTTTAGAAGACTTGACGACAGAAGAACTGAACAGAATATCTGCTCCAGGCTAGAAGGGATCTGGGAAATTAAGCCCAAGTAGAGAATCTCCTGGGTCCAGAAGTTTCCAAGGTCAACTGAATTAGGTCAAAGAAAGCAGACCTGGGTGTACTCAAGGGTAATCTGGCTCTGGAAATTCTCTACAGTGGATTCCACCTTCAGTCCAGGATTAAGATCTAGGTACATAGATTCAGAAGTGCTCAAACTCCTTTTGCTTTTTGTACCTGAAGATGACAGTCCTGCCGCTGAATCACACATGTTTGCATGTGATTTACCCTGCTAAGGAGACCTGCAGTATGACCACACCCTCACAGAATTACTAGAGCAGGAAATCAAGGGAGGAAAAAAACAATCACTGCTGTGTTGGGGGATATATACCGTCAGTTCTACAAACCAAAGCACTTCAGTCTTTGAGAATACAGTCTGGAGAAAACCACTGGCTGGGGTGTGCAAAAGGCAGAATGGTTAACATTCTTGGTTTCTAATTTAAGGATTCTTACGAGCACTATTGACAGCTAAAGCTGGCTCTTGCAGGCATTTGTGCCAGGTGTTAACTTCCTTTTCCCAAATGCATGGCTTCACCCTTTGCTATAAATACAGTTGACCCTTGAACAACATGGGTTTGAACTGTGTGGGTCCACTCACACGCAAATTTTTTTCAATAGCAAATAGTAGGTACTACACGATTCACAGTTGGTTGAGTGTGCGGACACGGAACCGTGTAAGCAGACAGCCAACTGTAAGTTAACAGGCGGGTTTTCCACTGTAGGGAAGGTTGGTGCCCCTAACCCCCCGCATTGTTCAAGGGTCAACAAGAGTACTGTAATCAGTACTTCTGGCCTTTACTATAGTGTATACATAAAGAATAAAACCACAGATAAATGCCATAAAGGTAAAATACAGATTAAAAGAGCAAGTCTAAAATGGATCTTTAGCATATTAAGCTCAGTTTCCTATCCTTTATAACATATAATACATATGTATGTATAATATAGAAATATAAATGGAGTTAGGAAATAACTGCTAAAAACTGAGTTTGCTTTATTGAAAGTCGTACTGAAATAACTCACCATAAAATCTATGTTATTGTCCTCATTTCTGAAATGTTCCATCAACTTCTCAAAGCGCTGTTTTTCTCCACAAACCTGAAACACACATTATCATCATGCATGTGAAATTCCAAACATAAGCACTCCAAAATTAGATGCAGAAATTTTAGCATTAATAATTATTTCCAGAACATCTTTTTTTTTTTTTTTCCTCTCTCGCAGGCTATTTACTTCTCTTCCTATAGTTAACACACAAATAGCAAAGTGAGTCAGGACCAAAGCTCACCCTTGGTTTCTCTTGCATGTTCTCTTGCTATTTTGAAATCCATACCGAATGTGCTCTTTTTTCACTGGTCATCTTTGTTTGTCCCACCAATCCTTTTAGCTGGCATTCAGAATCCCAGAATGTTGTTTATGGTTACAAAGGAAAAAAAAAAAAAAAAAAGACCATCCTTTTCCTTTTTACAAAAGTACTTTTGAAACAGACATGCTAAAAGATTTTAATAACTTTGTATTTAAATTATTTGAGAAGCAGATTCAAAATGTTCATATCATGTCTAACCAAATCAAATAATTTTAAGCATAAACTACAACACAAAAACTCTGGGAGGCTATCTAACCCATTCAAGGTGGGTACAGAAATTTGCAGTAATCTGTAAAGCAGCACTCCAGAGGCCTGAAATACACACATTCAGCTTGAATTAATGCTTTTGCTGAACAGGTGAAATAAGCAGATAAAATACTGTGAACTCCAGAGCCGCAAGGTATTCTGCTTATACGTGGAATTAAATACATGGAGTTAAGAACACAGAGTCAAAGAAAGATTTGTACCAAACAACGACTCTCTGGAGACTTATGCCCCAAAAAATCAAAGGATGAACTTTAATTCTCTCAGTGTCCTTGTCTACCTTTTTTGGAGCAAAGACCTAAACCCACTGATTGATTCATTCTACCTTCAGAAACTATTTGCCCGGACACCCGTGGGCTCCTTGTTATGTTATTAAATTTTTTGTGAATTTAATCCAGGTTTCACATGCTTAACGAAATTTTCTGATTCCCTTTGTGGTCTTAGGAATACTCAGGCCAATCCTAAATCCTAAAGATTTCTCCTAAAATGATATTTCATAATGCTATAATGCAGCCATTTAATTCTGTCATGTTAAATTCCGTGTGTGTGTGTGTGTGTGTGTGTGTATACACATACAGACACATACATTTTGGTGAAGAGAATGTCCAATGAAGGTAGGAATTTTATGTTTTGTTCCTTACTCTATCCTCAGCATCTAAAACAATGTTTATTAGCATGTTGTAAATTCTCAATATTTGTTGAATTGCACTGAATAGAGGATAAACAAGTAATTATGTTAAAATACTCCATTCCATTATGGTTTATCACCGGACATTGAATATAGTTCCCTGCGCTACACAGTAGGACCTTGTTGTTTACCCATCCTATAATAGTTTGCATCTGCTATATTCAATATCCAGTGATAAACCATAATAGAAAAGAATATGAAAAAGAATGTGTGTGTGTGTGTGTATATATATATAAAAATAACTGAGTCACTTTGCTGTACAGCAGAAACTAACACAACATTGTAAATCAACTATACTTCAAAAAAAAATTTTTTTTAAAGAAAAAAATACTCTTAACAAAAGGGTGAATGACTTACTACTACTCCCCATGATGTTTTAGAGCGAAACAAGAAGCCTCAGACCTCCGTAGACAGGGACTACGAGTCAGTCTTTAGTAGTGGTTCCTGTGCCTTAACCGTGTGCTGGGAATGCTAAGATGCAGCTCCCACCTTTGAAGGACTTCTAGTCTCAAAGCAACTTAATTTTCTCCACAGACTCAGACCACAGTTTACTATATTCTGATGACAAGTTCCCATTTATCTATACCCACCTAAACAAAAATTAATTATAGAAGATAGGAACAGTGCATGGGCCGGGTCTGGAGGAAGGGAAGGAGGCTCCAGACGGCAGAGTTTAAAGGAAAGCCTTTAAAAGACACGTGTGTCCAATCCCACCCCAGAGAGCCCAATGAAGGAGGCCCAGGTGGAGCTGGGGTGACACGGGCAGGTACATTTGCAAAGCACTACGGACCATTCTGATGCTCTGCAAAAGCTGAGAACCAGAGATTTAAAGGATGCCATGTTCAGCCCTGGGGCCCACCTGCCCCTCTGGAAAATATGCACAAGTTCCTGGAAAAAAAGGCTTGTTGAATGGTGCACGGAAGTGCAGGACCAGCTCCCTAGACCGTGACATCAGTCACATCTTGTGCCCAAAGGCATACGTGTCTCTAGCCTGCAAAAAAAAAAAGCCCAATGGGTGAAAACTGGCAAGGCTTGGTATAGAAAAGGTTAGAATTACAACCTAAATTTTCTTTAAGAGAAACCTCAACATAAGAACTTGTTTCCCAGCAGAATAATTTACTTCGATCTGTTTTGGGAAGGGTAGCGACAGGAGAAAGGAAGAGAGGTGGCTCTGTGTGTGGGGACAGCTACCAGCTCTCCTGAGAAGCAGGCTGGGATTAATGTTCTGTTGAGCAGCTAGGCACTCACTGAACCAGGAGAGGCAGCGGCCATCAGTGAGCAGTGACGATGAAGACAATTCCTAGCAGGGCAAAGCCTTGCAAATCAAAGAATGTCAGAAACCTGCCAAGTACCCTGGGGAGTCTGGGGCCCTCAATTTATGAATGAGACTGACACCCAGACAGATCAAATATCTCCAACTTGATGAAACGTCCACACAGAGGTTAGAACCAGGTCCCCCACTGCCAGCCTGATGTTCCTTCCTTCACACAGCCCAGAATGTTCAGATAAACATATTCAAGATGATAGTAAAAGCACTCCAGAATTATCTGAGACACCAACAGAGATGGAAAATGTTATTATTAAAAACCGCAATCAGTGATCGCTTCGGCAGCACATATACTAAAAACCGCAATCAGGGACTTACCGGGTGGCACAGTGGTTAAGAATCCACCTGCCAATGCAGGGGACGCGGGTTCGAGCCCTGGTCCAGGAAGATCCCACATGCCCTGGAGCAACTAAGCCTCGAGCGCCAAAACTACTGAGCCTGCGCTCTAGAGTCCACGAACCACAACTACTGATGCCCGTGCACCTAGAGCCCGTGCTCAACAAGAGAAGCCACCGCAATGAGAAGCCCTCGCACCGCAACGAAGGGTGGCCCCTGCTCGCTGCAACTAGAGAAAAGCCCGCACACAGCAACGAAGATCCAACGCAGCCAAAAATAAAAATTAATAAATAAAAATTTAAAAAAACCCCAATCATTCCATCAGGCATGCACTTGATATCCGTGCACCTGAATCTCCCATGGAACTTCTAAAAATGGACGATTCTTAGGGTCTAAATCAGGACACACTGAAAGAGAATCTCCATGGTTAGAACTAGGAATTTGTGCTTTTAAATAAGACTCAGATTTGTTGGACCAGCATTTAGAAACCAATGGCTTATACAATATTAGACTAGCTGATTTAACCGTCAGCCTTTCTGACTACCAACTGTAAACTGGATAGCTACATCATTAACTCCACAACTCATTCAACTTCCAATTTAACTACACAAAAAAGAAATATAGTTACTATAAGTGGGTGTCATAGGAATGCAGCAGGGATTCGTCCACTGTCCCTGCACTGGTACAATGAATAATAAGGTTAACTCCCAAATAATCAGGGATCGTGTCCAGGACATTAAGGAAAGTGGATTTTATACAGCCAAGGAAAGCACGTGTGGGCAACAACAAAACTACTCAGATTGTTGATAGAGATGGCATCAACTCCAGAACAAGCAATATTAGATTAATTTTAAGCTGAGTTAAGATCCCAAAAGTCATAGTACTAGCCTGGTAGATAGGACTGAAATAGACATTAAGAGGAGCCTTGAATATATGCCTTTCTTTAGAAATCCCTCATTCCATCAACAGACAAATGCATGCTGAGAACATGTGCTATGAAACAGAGTATTAAATACCTTTAATCTTTAAAAATAATAGACTTCAATGTCTTCCAATTTACAGCTCCTAGGAACTTGGTGAAAAGGATCCAAATACATAAAACAACACGTTGCCAACATAGATGCCAGCTTGGGGAAACGGTGAAAGATTGACCACTCTCCTCATTCACTATAAGAACTAGAAGGGCCCCTGCTATCAGCTCCACCAAGTCCTTCTCTGTAAAGGTTTAGACTGCTCAATCTCAGCTAATGAATTCAGGGTGGTACTTTCTGACACTGTTCTACAGGAACAGCATGGATTCCCAGGGCCCCCTTCATTTCTGCTGGGGGAAAAATAAAAGGAAGCATATGAACAAGATTCGTATTTGTTTCTATGTTACTTTAGCAATCATTAAACCAGAGTATACTACAATCCCACAGGAAATGGGAAGATGTGTTTGGGGAAGGTTGGTAAAAGTCGTGTCCCACATCAAAGGAAAGTTATCCTAGCTCATACAGCTCACATCTGGACCACCCCTGCACACTTGTTTCAAATAAGATCATCATGGCTGAACATGCCTCTTCTCTCCTTTGAAACAGCCTCATTTAGAAAACCTGATGAGGATGAAAGGAACAAGACATTGATCCCGAATGATTTTCCGAATCTACACAATGGCCTTCGGGGGGTGTTCTCAAGGCCTCCATCAAACGTACAGGAGGGCCAGGAGCATGTTTGCACGTATATATTAGTGTACATTATAAACTGCTGCATATAACTTCCATCTGCCAACAAAGACCAGACAATATATGATCTGAAAACTTTCAAGTAAAACAACTGTACTACTGCAATTGAAACCTGTCATTTCTTGACTCTTCTCTTCACTGGTATTTCTCATTCCCCCGCTAGCTTTGACATCGGTTTCCCATATCAGTAACAAACTCCTATATCACTGGAGTAGGGAGAGTAGGGAGTGAATTTAAGAGACACGGCCATAGAAGGCTGAGCAGAGACTGGAGAGAAGCCTACTGCATTAGGAATTAGACTTCCACAGCCAGGGCCACCAGAAATAAAGTCAACAAGGCAGAAAGAAGTATATGCTTTGGAAAAGCATATATTCTACTGTAAACTTAAGAGGCACCTTCATGTATAAATCATTTATAAATCAGTCTCATGTGAATAAATTCACTGACCCTAATTAACAGTATGTCAAGTGAAAACACTCAGGCAGGGATCAATCCTGGACCACTTGTCTGCAAACACAGGCACCCATCTACCCAGCCCTGTGGGGTCCTGCCTAACACATCCAGCCCTCTTTGCACCTTTAAGCTCTAACACTGGTGGGGGGTGATGGGATATGAGGGCAGAAATGAGTCTATGTGGAGTATTAAACAGGGGCATAAAACCTAGGTTACAAGTCACAGTACCACCATTACCGCACTGTGCGCTTGGGCAATTCCGTGAACTTCCCTGGTTTTCACATCCATTGATTTGAGAACCTTAGATTACACTGTTCACTGTGAAATCCTTTTCTAGGAAGCTGTAAGGGTTACAGAGGAAAGTGTTGGGGGTTCCAAGGATGGGGGCGCACCAGGGATGGGGGTCCTGGCAGGGGCAGGAAAAGCACAAATAAAGTTCTTGAGACTTCTCTCCTCATTCATCCAACTTGCATTATTATCTTGAGTTGCCTGGTAAGATTTCTTCTGGGGGACAAAAAAGATTCATTGAACGTTTTCATTGCTAATAAAAGTTTGAAAAAAAATCTCTCTCTCGGTATCTTGAAGCTCTAAAATTCTAATCTAGTCATGGCAATATAACATGATATTCCCAAGCAGACTGGCCTGGAAGCTCTACACAAAGCAAATTTGGAGAGATGCACTCGGCTCTGCAGGCCCTGAGTACCAAGCTTGAAGGGCAAAGCCCTATCTCACGGCATCTTGGCTCTCTCTGCTTGTGAAGTGGATAAATCCTTCCCTGCCCAGATAAAACGGGCCACACCCAAGGCAAGCAAGATACATTTTCACTTCAAGGAGAGCTGAAGCAAAAGCACAGCTCCTGCGAAAAAACAACTCAACCCTGTTCTCCAACATCTGCGAAAGATATTTCTGACCAGCGTCCCAAACCATTTGGATAAACCAGAGGCTCTGGAATGCGAAAGAGGTAGTGGCTTAAAGCGTCTCTAAAGGTGGGCAGAGTTTAGGGGATGATTTCCCTAAAGGCTAACAGCGGAGAAAAGATGGTTTTACAAAAGCCTTGTAATAAAGAGCATTATCTTGCTAGCCAGATGTTGAAATGAACAACAGACTGCCGTCCTTCAGCCATCTCTCCTTCCCCCTCAAGGTTAGTGACTGTCTTTGGCTTCCCCCAGCAACAGCTCCCAGGGTACCACACAAAGTCTGCAGCCAGACTGAGGCCTGACTTACAAGGTGGCTATAAACTATGCTTCAGGGTTACTTATATAAAAATTAAAGGCCCCTCGCTTAAGTGTTTCCTTCTTGCCCTGCTGGCGCCTGCCTCACTACTTTCTTTTTCTCTTCTCACAATAGGCACCTATGATCCGCAGGGCTCCCTTCGGGAAGGCCCCGTTTGAAAGGCACCGTCTATTATGACTGATCAGACTACCCCTCTCAGGGCCTGCCAGGGAACAAAAGTTCCGTTTTCTTTTTGGGGCCACATGAAGTAAACAGTTATTGCACCGTCAGTCCTAGGGGAAAGCATCTTTTACCTTCTATCAAGAGCACCAGCAGTCTATGGATTACTGACGCCATGGTGGCTCCACAAAACCCCACTTTTCTGGGGTGTTCTGTGGTTGTCGGGGTCTATTATCGTGTCCCCTGAGGTGACCAGACATTTCAAACACAGACACTGGGTGGCTGCCGTGTCAGAGGCTGACCACGCCAACCTGTTGCTGGCTCTCCCGTCTCCTTGGGATTTAAAAGCGGAAACGGTCATCAGATGGAAGCATTCGGAAACAAAACAATAGTGCTGCAATGAACATTGGGGTGCATGTGTATTTTTGAATTATGGTGTTCTCTGGGTATATGCCCAGTAGTGGGATTGCTGGGTCATATGGTAGTTCTATTTTTAGTTTTTCAAGGACCCTCCATACTGTTCTCCATAGTGGCTGTATCAATTTACATTCCCAACAGTGCAAGAGGGTTCCCTTTTCTCCACACCCTCTCCAGCATTTGTTGTTTGTAGATTTTCTGATGATGCCCATTCTAACTGGTGTGAGGTGATACCTCTTTGTAGTTTTGATTTGCATTTCTCTAATAATTAGTGATGTTGAGCAGCTTTTCATGTGCTTCTTGGCCATCTGTATGTCTTCTTTGGAAAAATGAAAGACAATAAATTCTTAAAATCTAAAACTTGAAGAAGCAAACAAATGGATTTCTAATAGTAAAATGTCTTGCAAGATTGTTGGGAGTCAACCACACTATATAAAGAACAACTCATCTGCCATCTCTCCATGAAGAGGAAGTCACACTATTCAGAGACAGGATAGGTTTCTCTATACAGAAAAGAGCTCTTCACCAGTTTACAAGGTAGGAAAAAAGAAAAAAAGACTTTCCTTCAGTTCTTATGTTTAACAAGGCAAGGTGCAATCTCTGGCATTTACCAGGCTGGACTGCAGCAATCCCTAACTGTTCTCTGGTTGTCTCTGGGATGTGTCCACCTCTGTCACATGGAGCCTCATTACAAGGCTAGATTTTTTTCCCCCAAAGCCAAGTAAATGTTAGATTTCAAGCAAGAATATGAGAGAAATACAGAAACAGTTTTCTCCCACATGGTCTATAGGACATGCATTCCCCAAGTTCAGGGAGAATCAGACTCAGTGTATCTGCCCAAATAAACAAATTTGTCCTGGAACACCTGACATGCTATAACATCAAACAATCAAGAACAAACATGCAAGGAGCCAAAAGATGATTATCTTTTACCAAAGCACTAACCATACCCTTGCTACCTACCACACAGAATATACTCTTCCCTAGTTTTATACCTATTCCTGGAAAATACTTCAACATGGAAAATTCAGCATTGTTCTTAGTAGTATACCAGCGAATCTGGGCTACCACATGTGTTGCTGGCATGAGTACTGGGGAAGGAACCGTTACTTTCCACGGCTAAAACCAAACTGCTGAAGCTATAGTTATAGCTCAGTGTTACTGTGATTGGTCATTTCCACTCTGCAGTGACACAGAGCTGAGGGGGAAACTCTGTCCGAGAGCTCAACTTCATGCTCATATATAACACGAAAGGGTTGGGAAGGAGCCACATGCACCACTGTGGCTATGGACCTACTGTGAGCAGGAGCTGAAGAGCCGAAACAATGACTCAAAAGCCCAGCCTTTGAAACACTGCCCAAGCCAGGATGCTTTCACAGACTAGACCTTCCTAGGGGCAGGTACCCTCAGTGTGCCCAGCACATGCAGCTCACTTCCTGGTTAGGGAAGCAGCAAACTCCTTTGACTATGGGTTTAGAGACTAATGCAGCCATTTCCAGGCAGTTATAAAAGGGAACTGGGGACTAAAATCACAGTGTAGCCTAAAACCACAGTGATCTATTTCTATCCTAAGCTTGTTACTATCTTACCAAATGGCCTTGCACATGTTACTTTTTGTTCGTGTTCATAAATTTTGGTACCTATCATTTTATTATCTAGGTACCTTGCTTTTATATCTGTAGTCAAAGAAGCGCTTTATCTTTCTCAGCTGTAACGCTTTGAATATACATATTACATAGGCACGTGTAGGCAAAATTTTACACAGAATCATAAAACTATAGAATTGGAAGGGATATAGAGGTCATTTGACTAACTTGTCACCTAAAGCAAGAACTTGCACCACAAGATACCAGACCCACCAGATATCCTCTTCTCTTGACTACCTCTGTGTTGTGTGCTTCACAAAGCACAAAGGCTCTTCTGAGCATCCTTCTAGCTCATTCTAGCCTGGTGCCCTTTGGAGTTCAATTCCTTAGTACAATTCTATTCTCTACTTGGAAAAAACACACACACACAATTCCCAGTCACCTCTGTTTAAGCCTCTTCTCTCATTCGTTATCTTCAGTTCAGAACTAAGAATCTGACCTTGGACATTTTACCATCACTAAAAAAAAATTAACTTAATAAAAAATCAAAGTTAATTTTCTTCACCCGAAAAAAAATTCCCAGATCTTATTTGTTCATTGTGGCTGTGCTTCCTTCTTCTTAATTAAATGTATGCTGTTTGAATAGATTCTTGCTCTCCAATTATGTCCATCCCCATATTCAGTGGATCACTCTGTCTCTTGTTGACTTTTCTTCAATTTTATGGTTTCGTACCCATTGTCATGGCCACAAATTTGGTCCAGGGCCCAGTCGTTTAATGCCTGACCTGCCTATCTTCCAATCTCCAGCATCTCTCTGCTCTGTTTTTTATGCATATGTGATAATTTTTAAGATTTATCAGAATTACATAAAACGCCCTTCTCAGGTTTCCACAGAATCAAATGGAGTAGATATAAAAGCACTTTATAAACTGTAAAGTACTACATAAGTATTAGTTGCTTCCCTTATCATTTTTCTTTTCCCTCCTACTTGTATCTGTCGTCCATTTGAGATTTTTTTTTTTAATCACAGTGAAGGGACTTCCCTGGCGATCCAGTGGTTAAGACTCTGCACTCCCAATGCAGGGGGCACGGGTTCAATCCCTGGTCAGGGAACTAGGATGCTGCATGCCGCACAGCATGGTCAAAATAAATAAATAAATAAATCACACTGAATCTGAATCTCCACTCTTCATCAGAACCTTAATCGTACTTGCCTCCTGTCGTGCTGTATTTTGTAACATGGGCCCCAGTCAAATATTTTTTCTTGTCGCTAGCACATTTATTTTGACATATACTGCCCCTAGGACGGACTTCATGCCCATCTCTTCCTCTGTTCCCAGAGTCGCCTCCACCAACCAAATCAAGTCTCTTCCTTTGTAACGGTGCTCAAGACCGATCCTCTCTCTTTGGGCCCCATACAAACAGCCCAGTTTGTCCTGGCTTTTATTAATAACTTCAAACACTCCAATAACCTACCCAGTCAGTAACGTTTTGTTTGCCTTTTAGTAGAAGATCGAGGGTGTGTATCAACTTGTGTAGAAGGTGTTTGATAAGTAACAATATGTTATGTAACACTGACTCCAAGTATGGAGCCTTGGAGATCAAAGGATCTGGGTAAAAACTCCAAACCTGCCAGTTACTAAAGTATGTCAGTGGGCCTATTTACTCTGAACCTCTCTTTCCTTATTCCTACTTCATAGGGTAGAGCTTATAACTAAAGTAATATATGCTAGCCTGTCGGCACTCAGCAAACAATAAATGGTAGCCTTACTCTTTCTATATATGCATATGCCTTTTTAATACATTCATCAAATATGCTAGCTAATGTTTATAATGTGGAATAAAATGCAACAGTTTCATGAACGCTGCTCGTGTTTTCTTTCTGAAGATGATTGTTTGCTAGTTTAAAAGAAACTAAACAAAACCCTTCTGTATTGACTACGGAGCCCAAATAAATAAAAAATATGCTTATGTTTTACAAGTATTTAAATTTCAAATGAAATTTGAACTTGACTCATACAGGGAATCAAGCTCAATAAGCATATTCATTGGCAAAAGCAACTAAAACTTTAGCTTAAATTATAATAGGGAATAAAAATACACATAAACACAATTCTAAAAGTTTTGAATTGTTAACCTTAGCACACATTTGGTCCTTAACTAAATACCTATTAAAGTCAGTCCTGCCTTTTTCAAGGCAATGGTAGCTTTGTGGGACAAAAATCATGCCTTTTATTTTCTGTCAAACTCTCCTGATCTTGTAACAGTGCTTTTCTCCCGGTAACAAATATAGCTGGCTCAACAACTCCCTAGAACTTCCAAAGAATTCTGGCTTTATTAGTTCTGAAAAGAAGTGGTAATGATCAGTGCCTTTATTTTTGGAGAGACGTTACACAAAAGATAACTGAACATCTTTAGAAAGTACAAGAGAAAGCAAGTCAAATGAAATGTTCCTGGAAGGGAAAATCTCACCCTGCACAATAGGAACATTTAGCCACACTAGGCAAAGTGTTACTTCCCAAACAATACAAGCAATAGAAATAAACACACATACAAATTAGAAGCAACACTGCCACTCCAAACCCTTTCACTGGTTTCCCTTTAGGGCATTACTACGCATAAATACATCTTTCTACTGTCACTCATAATACATGTACATACATATATATACACATAGATACGTACATATGATATACATATGATTTGTCTTATCATTTCCCTAGTTAACATATCCAGCACAAGCACTTTCGTAACTATTTTAACAGCTCTATTTGAAACTAGAAGCTTATTTAGTAAGATGGTGGATGTGGTCCTGTGCCTTGGCCTAGTCACTGCTTAGACTGGGCTTAATAACAACTGAAATAACCTGCAACAATATAATAATAACCTATAATCTACTGACATTTAAAAACAATTCTTTCTATTGCCACTTATTTAAAACGACTTAGAAAACAGCTAGGACACATGTAGAATACTAAAGTATACTTAAGTCCCAAGATACAGACTTAAAAAACATATATCCTTACTATGCAAGTCAGGGTGGAGTGAGGGAGACAGAGAATAAGGAGGCAGTTCTTTCTCACTGAAAAAGAAACCAAGGTAATCCTACAGTTAAAGATCCTTTAGCCTTACTCTGCAGAAATAAAATGCCAGAATGGCAAAAATATCCTGACCGGGAACTGAAACTCTCATTCCAGTGGTTTCTGGTGATATTACCAAAGCTAGAAGAGTTTTGACCCCAATTCTCATACCAACTCACGGCAGAGTGCTTTATACCATCCTTATGTACCCGCAACCAGAGCATCACTTAAGTGTCAAAGAAACACCTCCCAAGTGAAAGCTCCACGTGGTTGGCCCTGTGCCAGCCTCTGCTTCAGGTTCTCTGGGGCCTTAGAGTAACACACAGCTCTCGCTGCCTTCTCTCTAGGTCTTTCGTTGCTATCGTCCTAGAATATGATATCAGGGCACATAGGCCTACTGTTTTACAGTTGGCAGAGGGCACAGGTTTTAGAAATGGCATTTTTACATTAATAAAAACAAGGAGGTAACACCCTGTTTTAAAAAAAAAAAGAGTGGCTGCTACAAATGAAATGGAAGGGGAAGCTCCTTCTTGTGCAAAACTGCACTCAGGCTTGTGGGGAGAGAAGAGGGCCTAATTAAAGTCAGATTGAGGGGCTTCCCTGGGGGCACAGTGACTGAGAATCCGCCTGCCAATGCAGGGGATACGGGTTCGAGCCCTGGTCCGGGAAGATTCCACATGCCACGGAGCAACTAAGCCCCTGCACCACAACTACTGGGCCTGCGCTCTAGAGCCTGCGAGCCACAACTACTGAAGCCTGTGCTCTAGAGCCTGTGCTCCACAACAAGAGAAGCCACCGCAATGAGAAGCCCGTGCACTGCAACAAAGAGTAGCCCCCACTCGCCGCAACTAGAGAAAGTCCGCGCGCAGCAGCGAAGACCCAACGCAGCCACAGATAAAATTAAATCTTAAAAAAAAAAAAAAGGTTGAGAAGCAAAGCATCTTTACAAATCCTCGCCAGATAGCGTGATAATCTGCCCCAGGTACCGTTACCTCCTGTATTTCCTTTATTATTATTATTATTTTTTTGCCTTTTTAAACAAAAACTGTGTCATATATTTTTATTAAATCATAGAAAACTCATTTGTATACAAATTTTTCCACTTTGGGGACACTGGAATATTAAACAGCTGGGTAACAAAACAGTTGTAAGATATACCTCACTTTAAGCAGAGACAAGTTTTAAGTTGTCACATTTATTTTTTTTTTAATGTTGAAATAATCAGTAACAGGTTATTGGCTTTTTTCACCTTTGGGTCAGAAGAATAGTATCTCTTATAACTCCCCAGTTCTCTTTAAGGATGTTTTTCATTACTCAAACCAACCATGAGTTTAAAAAGGTGATTAACTTGAAGTTTTAATACAAAATCCATTTCTTTTTCCCAACCATGGGCTTTTAGGGTACTGTAAATGCTGAATTTCAGGAGAATGGTCTCCTTTCACAGGACCAATTATGCTTCTTTTCTACAACAGCCAACATGTATAATGGTACAGAATATATTTCAGAATGAGTTAAATATTAAGACATACAGTATGGCAATAATGTCCTACTTTTCTTTCTACCATGTAAATTCAAAAGTTCATCCTAACCTTTCACATTTATAAACGGGTGAAGACTGAGGGAGTCAATGATGATGAAAATACACAACCATCAGAACCACATTTTCTAAACACTTTGGCCAAATATATCCAAGTGGTCCTGTCAGAATCACGCCTGCATTTGCTCCACAGGGATCTAAATGAACAGACGCCAAAGGTCACCAAACGAAAACGGGCAGTGGTTTTGCAGTTTAGGTTGTCACTCGTTCTGCTTTTGAGCAGAGACCCAGAGGTCACACTGTGACATGTCTGCACTCACCCCAAACACTCACATAACACAAACACAAATTAAATATTAGCAAACTTATTTTAAATTAAATTGAAGACCGTTATTTTCAAGTGCATGAAGTATTTCCCCCTAGCTTCTTGAACGCATGTTATAGAGCGAGAACTAACATCCTGGGTTAACATCCATGTTCCTACATATTAGGGGCCAACCCGCTTCCTGTGAGAACTCCCTGGAGTAACACATGAGACCTTTAGGGGGAAGAAAAAGCAATTCTCCAATCTAAATGGAGGGATAGTCTCAAATAGTCATTTTCCCAAACTCCAGTTTGGATTTCAGACTCATTAAAGCAGGAACTCAAAAATGTGATCTTTGGGACTGGCTCCTGGTGTCACCCGTGGTGACAGTCTGTGTCCCAGGACACTCGACTGACCCTTAATACTACAAAGCCTCACTTCAAGCCGCCCCCAGGTCCTGGGTCCCTGCTGTCAACCTGTAGCCCTGGAGCTCTCCCAGGGAACGTGTAAACAAATCTGGGGAAACCACGTTTCTGCAAGTTTTTGTTATGTCAGTGTAAAACCTCCTGGGCTAAGAAAAATAATAGGAAACGCCACCCCAATGGCAACTTCTCACAAGGCTTGTCTTCTGCTCATCCTGCTGTAGAAGACCATGAAGCCAACTCAAATATTCTTTGCCTCGCTTGCCCCAAATGGTAATTAACCAGTTAGAAACTTTTCTTTGAAATACCTTATTCCTGAATTATGACAAATGCTTATCTGAGCAAACGTGGTCCCCCATCTTGTTACCGGAGGTGACTTGGAGAGGAGGCTAGGCTTCTGTCCAGGTTGGGATTCTGGCTGTGTCTGTTTCAACTGCAAACAGACAAGAACATGGCGCTGCAGACTGGGACTTTGCATCTGTGGAGCTGGTGGAGGTGCACAGTTTTGTAGTGGGCCCTGATCTCCTGTATTTCCTTTAAAAAAAAAAAAAAGGCTTGGGGCTTCCCTGGTGGCGCAGCGGTTGAGAGTCCACCTGCCGATGCAGGGGACACGGGTTCATGTCTCGGTCCGGGAAGATCCCACATGCCGCGGAACAGCTGGGCCCGTGAGCCGTGGCCGCTGAGCCTGCGCGTCCAGAGCCTGTGCTCCGTAACGGGAGAGGCCACAGTGAGAGGCCCGCGTACAGCAAAAAAAAAAAAAAAAAAAAAGGCTTTCCCGGGCCCACATCAAAGGAAAGTCCTGAAGATGCTAGGAGTGAATGACTACAGCGGCTGAGGGAGCAGACGACTGTCAGTGGAGAAAGAGGCCCAAGGAGTGAGAAATAAGAAGGGCAAAATGTCTGAAAGAAACCTCAGATCCCAACCACAGCCTGCTCTGGCAAAGTGACCTCACGCTGGGCCCACCCAACAGACTTTTGCAGCAAAATGTAACAGCCATTTCTTTACTAACTGAGAGAGTTAATCTAAATAGCCAATGCTTGGAGAAGACTAAGGAATACCTTTCCTGTCACTGCCCCTTGTGACCATTAGGCCATTGGGCCATATAACGACTCTGGAATAAGTAATGGGGTATTTCGTGACCTGCCCCTAACTTCTTATCCCACCTGTTCTCTTCCCACACATCCCTCCTTTAAGACTGGAGATGCAAGCTAAACAAAGACATGTATGTCCTAAACCCTGTTACCTGTGAATATTTACCTTAAATGTAAAAGGCACTTTGCAGATATGATTAAGTTAAGGATCTCGACATGGAGAGATTATCCTGGATTCTCTGGGTGGGCCCAATATAATCACGATGGTCATTAAAGGAAAGAGGCCAGAGGATGAGAGTCAGGGAAGGGGTCACGAGCCAAGGAATGTAAGCAACTTCTGGAAACTTGAAAGGGCAAGGAAATGGGTTCCCGGAAGAATACCACCTGTAGACTTATTTTATATACATACGACAAACAGAACTGTAAAATAATAAACTTGTGTTGTTTTAAGCCACTAAAGCTTGTGGCAATTTGTTAGAGCAGTGATAAGAAGCGAATATACCTGGTTAATTCTTATTCATCCTAAACTCAGGCACCCTTTCCTATAGGATGCCTCCCCTGAAAGCTCGGACCCCATATCTGCCCTCCTTCCCACCCCTCTTCTTGGTTAGCTGTTTCTTCTCTTTGTAAAGGAGAAACCTACAGCCTGGCATTACCTTCATACAGCCTAGTAGGATAACTATAGAAATATTTGTCTCCTTAACTAGATTGGGATGGTCCTTCTTAAGGGTAGAATTCTTAAGGGTCATATTTCTTATTTCCAGTGTTTATCAATGTTTCTGACACACAGGGGCACTCAAAGATTCATGATAATTTTTTCCAGTAAGTTAGCATCACTCATCCCTTGATGATCAGAAGGGTACCAGCCTTCACTTCCTTACTACATGATAAAGACACAGATGATAAAGAAGCAACTAGTTCATTACCACGGCCTCATAAATCCTATATAAATGGCTCCTTTCTCCTCTGAAAAGTCTCTCAAAATATTGTTTGCCCATTGTACACTGCTTCAAAGTAGCAACCATCCTTTCTATCACCAATGAAAAAGTTTATACAGTTTTCAGTCCGGAAGAGAAACCAAGTATTACACTGGGTGAAGAAGAGAGAGAAAACTGAAGAGGAACAGCTAGAGATAAATTGATAAATTCTCAAAAATTCATTGCAGTGAGTTGTATTCAATATTTTCCAAAGATGACCACAGGAGTCCCTCCTACCTACATGTTCTTCTGCACTGTGACCCTCACACTCCACCATCAAGAAGTAAAGTTACTGCCTTCCCCTTTGCACCTGGGTTGGCCTTAGTGACTCAGTTGAACTAACAGAATGCAGAAGTGACACTGATGACTTCAGAGACTAGTTCAGAAGACATGTTGTGATTTCTGTCTCTTTGAAGCTCTGAAGCTGCTCCTTCCTGGACACTCCCTCTTGGAAGCCAGCTGTCAGGCTATGAGAAGCTCCAGCCACATGGAGGCCTGCATGGAGGCACTCTGGTTAACAGGCTCTGCTGAGCTCAGCCTTTAAGTCATCACAGCCCAGAAATTAGACACATGAGTGAGGAAGCCTCCAAGTGAATCCCTGCCCCTAGTCAATCAGATCTTCCTTGATGAGACCCTAGATGCAACGGAGCAAAGACAATCATCCATGCCATGCCCAGACTGACCTCCTGACACACTGAATCCACAGCCTAATAAAACTAAGTTTGGGGTAATTTATTGTGAACAAGGAATAACTGCCACAGTGAATACACAGTCCAATAGATAATCATGGTGACGTTGCTTCCCAATCCTAGGAAGATGGACTGGCCGGAGAAGAGTCCAGGTGAATTAGATCCATCTAATTCTGGCCTGATAAGGTGAAATACGCACATGCTCTAGAAGTGTCACTCCCAGAGTTTGAGATTTGAAAGAATACATTGCTTATAGTTCAATGAGAGACTGAAAAAACTAAGTACCCTGCCCTCTATGTAGAGAATTTTACCACTGAATGAGTTATCTGGATGGCTTGTGCTGGATTTATAATCCTACACCCTTCAAATATTTGAGAGGTTAGATTAGATGGGACTAGATTCTGAGGGATGCTGGAAGCACACCAAAATGTCTGCTCTCCTTCCTGCCCAATTTGACCCGTTGTAAATAAAACTTGACAGGCCTTCTTAAATCAACGTAATAATGTGTAGCACAAGTGCTTTCAGATGCCCAGTAGCTAAACCACATCAGCTTACTTAGGAAGCCTTCTAGCAATACGTGAAAAAAACAATGGCTCCTGCCAAGAGTGTTGCGTACAAGAGAGCTGGTGGCCTTGAGTGACTCATTTCACAAGGCTCCGTCTATCTGTGCTGAAAGGTCGAAAGTGGGAAGGCATTGGGCCTTTAATAACCAAACTCAGGCCTCAGGCTTATTTGTTAAAGCCAGATGCTGTCATTTTGGAAGCAGATGAGAACACAGTTATAATAGATCTGGAATCCTGATGAATTCCAGGCGCACCTCCCAGCTGCCTGGGGGAGCTGGTAGCTCAAAGTCCCCAGAGGGTTTTATTACTAGTGTCACAGTGAGCTATTCTGTTGCAGAGTCTACACAGCCTCAGTAATTTTACCCTTTGATTCCAAGCTTTTTTTTTTTTTTGAAGTCTTTTGGGGACACTTTCTTGAAGGCAATTTCTCAGATATATCAAAGAATATAATAGAAAAAAATAGGAAGACTAAGAAAAGTTGAAGAGAGTAAGGTCTAGGTAGGAGACCTCTAGGTTCTTAAGGGAAACTGGATTAAATATAGTGTTCCTAACTCCAAAGTGGGGCCAGTTGATCCCTAACCAGTAAGTGTAGTTTTATGACCCAGCAGATTGCAAGCTATGGCCCATGTCATTTGAGAGAGAAGAAAAAGCATGACCAGAACCCCAAATAGTGTTTATGGCGGCTAGGCTTCAAGGTCACAGCCTGAGAGTCCAGCCACATTTTAGGAATGCCTGCCCATTTTCTAGGCCTGTTTCTCCAGGCTTCTTGTCAGCTCTGTGCATTTCTTGACATCCTTCCAATCAACCCTTTCTTCTGTATGCTAGAGTCAGTTTCTGCCTCTTGCAAACAAGACCCTGAACTAATGCAAATACCAACAGAGCGATCTTTACTTTCAAACGTATTCTTTTTTCTGTCTGGTAGAGCAAATGCTCATAAATATATACTGCCAGGTAAGTAAGAAAGCATCAATTTAGGGAAGGTGGTAATCTGTCCTTCCTTGTGGCTAAATTAGCCAATAAGGAAAAACAGATGGATGACTCCTTGCTCTCACCCTGGTCCTCAATTCAGGACCACAAATTTTCATGGGGAGATGTTTCAACATCACAATTAGATATGCTAATTCCCTTTATTTAAAAAAAACTTTTTTGGGGGGGCTTCCCTGGTGGCGCGGTGGTTGGGGGTCCGCCTGCTGATGCGGGGGGCGCGGGTTCGTGCCCCGGTCCAGGAGGATCCCGCGTGCTGCAGAGCGGCTGGGTCCGTGGGCCATGGCTGCTGGGCCTGCGCGTCCGGAGCCTGTGCTCCGCGGCGGGAGAGGCCGCAGCAGTGAGAGGCCCGTGTACCGCAAAAAAAAGAAAAAAAAAATTTTTTTTAAGGGAAAAGAATTCAAGGAGCATAATGGATGACTAAAGGTTTAGTCTTCAACTACTCACTACACTCAACATTTTAAGGCATGTTACAAACCATGCTTGGTACAAGTTTACTATCTAAATTTATGTAATTAAAACTCATTTATCATCATATACATTGAGGTGATATATGTGCCTGCTCAGTGATGTCAGGCTTAGGCCCAAACCCCCAAAACCACCAAAAGCAAGGTCTTTGATTAATATCCTTCCCACCATCAGATACCATTAAATTGGAAGTGCTATTTTTCTAAAATATGTACTACAGATGTTATAAGATACATGGCATAAGATGTCTTTGCGAAAACATAGAAAACCACACTGGTTGGGATTCTGAATATTAATTGAAATATGAGAAATTAATGTAATCATACATTAAAATCTATGAAAAGCTAAAAGATACTTTCTTTTAATCTAAATTTGAATTAATTAGTGGTAGTCAAATAGGACAGAATGGATTTGTTGGCTCAAGAAGTAGAGAGGAAAACAATCGTGCCACATACTTAAGATGTGTGGTCTTTAAATATCCTTTTAGCATCTGGTGCCACACTGCAGCAGTATGCTTGGCTACACTCTAGCGGTGATACAAGCCCAAAGGGTCTGGCACTCTAATGCACATTATTTTATCTGCCAAAATAGATACTGATATGGGATACTGAAGCCCACCATCACCCTACACCATTCCCCCCAGTGAAAACAGGGATAATCCCTTCGTCCCTTCTTAAGGAGATGAACGGAATCCCACTTACTAAATGGGATAAAAGCATTAAAACAATGGGATAAAAGCATTAAAAACAATGTTCTTGAGGGCAAAGACTCTTCCTTGACCCTACTCCCTAGGACCCCCGTAGCTGGTATGGTGCTCTCTCGGCCATGATTAAAGAATATACTCTTCACTATGGTGTATACGAAAAATAAAAACCACATAAAGACAGGAGAAAAAGAGAAAAGGAAGAGCTTCAAAAGATGCTGGCCTTTGTGTGGCATTACATTAAAAAGAAAGAAAAAAACCAAGGTCAATATACACTACCTTTTTTCACCCTCACATTGAACAGATAAATAAGTGGATGTCTTTTGACCTACAGCTAAGAATGCAGTTTCTCAGGAACGGGCTCCTGCCCTGGCCTCCTGCATATGGCTACTAGAATAATCCTTTTCCTGGCCTGTCTACATGAACACCACAGCCTGAGGTCAGTGCAAGCCAAGAGCACCCACAGAACCAGCTCTGTCCGTGTCCCCTCTCCCACGTGACATGGTTTGTTTTCTGAGATGCAATTGCCAGTCCAAGGAGAAATCAGAACTTAAACGCCCACCATCATTCACAAGAAATTCCAGAAATGAGGGAGATTTTGGTTAAAGCTCTAAATTCAAAGTCAAAATTTAGTCCTCTTTACTATTAGCCAACTATTAGATTTAGCAGGATAACTCTTTTTTTTTTTTCAACTAAGCACACGCAATGCCCTAAATGGCTAAACCATATACAATTCTGACACCAGATAGTTAAAACTCAATCCTGCAAGTATTTCTGTGCCTACTATGCATAAGAAAGGCACTCTACCTTATCTAAGAGAAAACAAATTTAACGTTCATCTCGTGATTTACTGGCTTTAATGAACACTGATTCTATACAATTATAATTTTAGGACAGAATTTGACCTGCAGTATAATCAGTTGCTTGTTATAATATGACTTTTATTATAACAAGGGTCACTGATAACTGTATGGTGAGTGCTTCCAGTGTGGAAAAGATTTGGCATGTGATATGTTTCAAAATATGATCTAATGATAAAGATGTGGGAGTTATATTAGCTTCACATGCTGTTTTACTTTCATTTTAGATCCATCCACCCACATATCTCCTTATTTATAAATATAAGTTTTATGTCCTGTAAATGATATACAAAAACATTCACAGACAAGCACTCACACATTCTTATCTCTAAAGACTCTATTTGTTTTGGAAGCCAGAATATGAATTTAAAGAATCACTACTATTCTTCATCATTTTCTTAGAACCCGAATATTTTTCACTACTAAGGCTGAATACATAAAAAGACAATATTTGGTTCTGTCCATTGTTGGCATTAGCAAAATGGATGATATCAAAATCTAAAGGCAGTGACTGCAGGGGAAGGAGGCAATGCAAATGAAGGGGCAGGAGGACTGTTTCCCCTGTTGACTGAAGTATCTTTGAAGCTTGCCAGCCCACGTAAAGGATTATGGGTCGCTCACTAGTACATCCTTCAGCTGGGGTAGTGAGTCCAATTAAGGGGATAGGGCAGGGGGATGGGCTCCTAGGTCCTGTCTCAGGAGATTCACACACAATGGGGACCAAACGTCACTGGAAACAGAAGTTCAAGGTCAGCAGCCCAAAATCTTAATCCTGGCTCTGCTGCTTATCTGGCCATGGGACCATGAGCAAATAATGTATTTGAAATTTTATTCTTCTGTAACATGGAGATATTAACATTTATCTGTAAGAACCAAATGACTTCATGTGTGTACCTGGCACAGCCCCTGGCACATAGGAGATCTTCAACAAATACTAGCTGAGTTCTACTCCAGAGGTTCCCAGGAAAGATGAGAGGGGGTCTGGAAGTTCCCCTGAGATCTAGATTTTAATCCAGTTGGAGTCTTAATCCAAAAGCATCTGGAATCAAATGGGATTGCCAGGGAAAGGCACAACTTGGCCGATGCTATTGTAATCTGGGGCTCCATGTGCCTTCAATTACTTTGGTCATGTCCCACCTCAAAGTAGCCTCAGATGTTAGACACTTACAGGGGAGCTAGCAGGCACCCTTCCTGGCTATGTAAGGCTGCACACCACCACCAAGAGAAACTGGCTATGAGTTCAGTTGTGATGCCTTGATACTTTGGTTCAGAATTCTTGGTGGCATGTTATCTATGTGTAATTGTTTCTTCTTTTGTAGTCATTTAGTTTCCATTTCAATCATGCATGTCCATTGGTTTACTGTTTTCCTGTGACAAGATCACCTGATTAAGATTACAGACTGCTAAAATCAGTGTCTGTAGTTATTTGAGTGATTTCTCATAGCATCCAGCAAAGCAGGGATCACACATATGATTTGAGGAAAGTAACTAGGATGAAAGAGTTCGTAAAATTTACAAGGTGGATGCTCGAGTAACAGTCATATGAAAACAACATACATTTAACAAAACCAGTTTTCAAACTTGGCTATTCTGTGTTCTCCAAAGGAAAATGAGCCCTGCAAATAGTTTTTAGCGCTTCTTAGAAATGAGACACCAAAAACAGCTTAATGCATCCATTTATTTAGACTAGGTTCATTACTTCTCCCTCAGTGACACCTTAGAAAATTAACTATTATACCCCTTAGGCCCTAATATAAATAAAAACGTGAATCATGGTGATGGATGTTAACTAGACTTACTGTGGGGATCATTTTGCAATATATACAAATATCAAATTACTATGTTGTACATCTGAAACTAATATGTTATATGTCAATTCTATCTCAATAATAAAACACACACACACACACACAAAAGGCAAATCATTCTGTTCAAAGATGTCCAAATATGTTTGTGTGAGCATTCTTTTTAAAACTAGAATATCCTACCTCCTTAAAGTTGTCAAATGCTGATAAAATGATTTCATGCCCGCCTCTGACAAGACAAACGGCTGCCAACAGCTCTAAGACAAGAGCTTTTGTTCTGTCAAAACAAGAAGGAAAAAAACCACACATCAGTGAAAGTGAATGAACGATGAGTCTGCTGTTCCTTCCAAGATGAATATGATATTTGTCCATGTATTTTTTTAAACTTTTACTAATTAAGGTATAGTTATATTAAAGCACATACATTTTAAAACCTTTACGAACTTCTATACATGTGGCTTATCTAGGGTAGCAAGTTTGGAAGGCATGTTTCCTATTCCCAAGATTACAAATTACTCACAAATGAAAATTAATTATGGGAAGATTAAGTCTTTTAGTCCTATCATCAAGTGACTCAGTGTAATGTGGTTGAAAAAGTATTTTTAATGAGCTAAAGACAACAGGAAACATGAGAATATTCAGTACAACCACCCATTGGTTAAACACTTTCTCTGGTTCTAGAGTCAGAGATAAAACATTTGCTGAAAAAGTTCAAAATCAACGGAAATCAACACCTTACATTGCAAATCTGCTAATCTGCAACGGCTCCATAAAAATCCCCACAATAATGCAAGCTTCCATCACTTCTTCCCACACAGGAGATCTGAAAGGAGCTGGGCTTACAGCTGTGCTAATACAAGAAGATTTTCTCTGACTCAAGAAAATAAAACTCCGTCTGAAATATTTTTAGAAGGAAAACCTTAGAGATACAATCTAAGTTTTCAAATACAATGTCAAGGACAGCGTTGTTACTTCAGAGTACGATTACTTCAGTATTTCATCTTTTTTCTGGAATAAAAGCTATTGCCAACCTCTAAACAAAGATCATTCTGATAATCCACAATATCAATTGTCTTAAGAAAAATGAATAATGACTTCCCTCAGGGGAAGACAGTGACAAAGAAGCATGACTACTTGGGATTCTAGTAAACTAAGGAAGCCATCAGAAAGTTGCAAAAGCGTTAACCAGGGGAAGTATGAATAATAAAATCCAACATTTAAATAGGATTTAGCGTTTGCATTGCAAGGATCTAATTTATAATCATATTTTTCAGCTGAATTAGCAGTTTTCACAATATGCAGTCTTATCAGAGAGGTCTGATAAAAGGGAGTAACAGTGTGAAATGCAGAAATGCACTAGAATGGAAAGTGCATTACACTGACTGAAATAAATTGATGGAAACAGGCTTCTAGAGGTAATCTGTGAAATGAATAATATATGCACTTGCCTATATAGGAAAGTGAATATGAAAAGAAATCTGCGGGCAGTTATTTTTGTTTTGTTTGGGTTCCTCTTTTGGTTTGGCAATAAAAGCTACACATGTAAAGGCTGCAAATGAAGTGTAGACAAGCGGTAGTAGTTTTAGTTAGCTTTCAGCAAAAAGTGGTGTGGCTAAGTCTGTATCAAGACTCTCCTGGCCCCAGTCCTGACAACCTGGAAGCTCCATGCTCTAAATTTGCAAGGATGCTGAGAACCAGGCCTCAAGAGGAATGAAAGCTTGAAGACAGGGCCAGAGTTGTCACCAGTTGTAAAACTGTAACATAGCTGAAAAGAAAATTCTACTTAGCCAGGGAGTCTATCGACAATCTTAATTTAAAAAGTCATGCTTGGGCTTCCCTGGTGGCGCAGTGGTTGAGAGTCCACCTGCCGATGCAGGGGACACGGGTTCGTGCCCCGGTCCGGGAGGATCCCACATGCCGCGGAGCGGCTGGGCCCGTGAGCCATGGCCGCTGAGCCTGCGCGTCCGGAGCCTGTGCTCCGCAACGGGAGAGGCCACAACAGTGAGAGGCCCGCCTACCGAAAAAAAAAAAAAAAAAAAAAAAAGTCATGCTTGAAAGTTTCTCAACTCTAATTTGATTGTCGATAAGCTCTCTGGTGTCCCTAGTTCGATTCAGATTTGTACATTACAAAGCCAGCTTACCTTGGATTCTTGTTGTTCAAGCTTAGTGCAATCTCGTTGACAGCATGTGGATGAGACATGACCATGTTGAAACCATACTGAAATGGATGTGGAAAAAACAAAGCATTAGGAGTTAATTGAGAGGACTGTCAATGCTGATTAAAAAAAAAAAACCTGAAGTTTCTACCTAATGTGATTTTATACCATCATAAATGCACTTATGTCTCTAGCACATCAGTGTCTGCACATATTTCTCTATGAAAAATTTCAGGAATGATGTTATTATCAAGGTACCATATTGCTATTCTCCATGAATAAACTATATGTGTCTCTTCATTAAAATGATGAAAAGGCTCCAGGGCCAGTGATTCTCAATCCTGACCGCTTGGCAAAATCACCTGGAACAGTCAACAAAACAAAACACCAATTCTCCAGGACCCACTTCAGGTCAATTTATTCTGAATCTCAAGGATGGAGCCCTGGCATCTGAATTTTTTAAGCAGCTTCACTGTGCAGCCGGGGTTGACAACCACCACCTCTGGTCCCTTCTCTTGGCAATGGTTATCGAGACCAAAAGCCTAGGAGAACCTTCCTTGCTCTGAGGCGTGGTACCTCATCCTTCTATAAAATGAAGCGAGTTCAATGACGGGATCAAGAATCATTCTTGATTCTGCCGAATTGAGGAATTATTCCTTCTCCTCCAAACTCACTCTCAGCTCATGACCTTATTTCCAATTACACCGAGAAAACAAGCAATCAGAAAAAAAACTTCCAAAACCTCCCACCACCACGTCAATCCACCCACACAGATCTGTGTCTTCCCTCCTCACTTCTTCCTAAAGATGAACTCTCCACGCTCCCACCTAAGGCCATTCCCCCCACTTGAGTTCTTGATCGCATTCCCTCCAACCTACTCAAGAACAGTATATGCTCCAGCGATTCTCCCATTCCCCCATCATTATTTTTCCCTCTCTGATTCACTACCATTAGCGTAAAAACGTGATGCAAATTCTCCTTTCTTAAACAACAAAAACAAAATCTCTCTTGACCCAACAACCAGTGTCCAGCCACTCTCTCATTTTTCTGCTATTCTTTTACAGCAAAACTCCAACCACTCGTGGTCTCCAATTCCTCTCCTCCCGTTCTCCCTTGACACCACTTCCGTCAGGGATTTCATCCCCAACACTACAATGAAACTGTACCAGCAATGATGGGCACTTTGCTGGAGCCCATGGCCAACTCTCTTCATCTTGCCTGACTTGGCAGCAGCACCGGACACAGCTGACCACTCTCTGCTCCATGAAATACTTCCTGTGCTTGGCTCCTACTTCCCTGGCTGCTTCTCAGTCTCTCTAGCTAGTTCTTCCTCATCTCTCTAACATTAAACAGAGTGCCCCAGGGTTATTTAGGACCTCTCTGCTGCTCTGTCTATCCCCGCTGATCTCCTTCACTCCCCTGGGTTTATATACCATCTGTTGACTCTCAAACTTTTATCTCCAGCCCAGACCTCCAGATCTTGAACTCCTGACTGGCATATCCGACCCCTATTTAAGATCTCTATTTGGGTATCTATGGACACCTCAAAGTTAACATCCCCCAAACTGAACTCCTAATCAGGTCTCCCAAATCTGCTCACCCTGCAGCCTTCCCCACCTTAGTAGACGGCGACTCCATCTTCGAGGCGCCCAGGACTGCTACTGTCCTTACCACCAAAACGAAACCAGAATCTGGCCACCTCTCATCACCTCTACTTCTATTCTCCTGGTCCATACCACCATCAACACTCACCTAAATTAATGCAACAGCCTCCTAAAAGGTCTACTTCCTTTTGTCTTTGCCCCCCAGGGTGATTCCTAATACAGAAGTCAGAGGGATCATGTTAAATTCAAGTGTCAGATTAAGTCACACTTTTCCTCAGAACCTTCAATAGCTTTCTAATCATAGCAAAGCCAATGTCCCTTCATTGGCTTATAAAGCCCTGCATAATCAGGACCCCCTTGTAACTTCAGATTTCATCTTCTACTTCTCTCCCTCTTATTCATTCTGATCCAGCCAACCTGGCCTCCTTTCTGTGTCCTCAGTACATCAGACCTATTCCTGCCTCGGGGACTTTGCACTTGCCCTTCTCTCTGCCTATAATTTTCTTCCCTTAATATTCCTTACCTTGTTCCCTCATTCTAGTTTTACATAAATGTTATCTTCTCCACGACACTTTTCTTGCTAGCCTATTTAAAACTGAACTCACATTTCCCGCACTTATTCTTATTTCTTGATTATTTTTTCTATAGTACTAAGTAGCAGTTCTCTGGAGGCAGTCTTCCTGGGTTCAAATCTGAGTCCGCCATTTATTAGCTATGTGATCCTGGGCAAATTACTTAACTTCTCTGTATTTCAGTTTCCTCATCAGTAAAATGGCGAGGGTAATATTACCAATCTCACGGGACTGTTATGAAGCTCAAATTAAGTAGTAGGTTTAAAAGTACTAGACTTTAGGAAGCACTATTTAAATGTCAGCTTTTATTTCATTTCATCACTATTATTATCTGGAATGCTATATAGTTTACCAATTTAATTGTTTACCATCTGTCTCCCCTCAATAGAGAGTAAGTTCCCTTGGGCACTTATTTATTTGATGCTGTATTCCCTGTGCCTAGAACAGGGTCTGTCTGGAAATGTCCAAAATATATTAATTGGTTGAAAGAATAAATGCATATTTCCCTTCTTAAATTCAGTTTGGCATGCTCATGTTGGGTTTGAACTCTAATACTGACCTATGCATTTACCACCCATTTCTACTTGGACCCATCTATAGGATCCGTTTCAATGGAAATCAAACCCTATTTTCTGATGTGAACAATGTTTGTCTAATTCTCAGCCCTGGTTTGCTTTTACAACTATACTTTTGACCCTGTCAGCTCACCCTAGATACTTCAGGCTCTAACTCCCACTCTGTGGTTAGGATTAATCCCACACACTGTAGTTAGTCGCTCCCGTTGTTTTTCAGAGTGGGGACAACCTCTAAGGAGGACTCTGCACTTCTACCAAGAATCCTCCAAGTGTTTCTTAGGAAGATCAGCAACCACAGGGTCCAACACACAGTAATTATAACTCCTTGCCTATTCATCATATAACCCTTTGAGAAGCAATGACCTGTCCAGTGTGAGAGTCTATCATTCCTAGGGTCCTAAAGCTGCTCCATTATTGCCCACAACCAGTGGCTTACGCTGTCTTTAATAGTCACAAACGTTTACCAAGTAATCTAGACAAGCTTGCCATTATAAGAGGAAAATGTCTTCCCTTAAATACATTGTAAATTATAAATGCTAATTAAAATATAAGGGCAATGAATTATGAGCACTAGAATGAACTAGACCTTTCTTTTTTAATAGAATTTCATTAAATCCTGCTATTTACTTCAGATAGAAATAATACAAAGTCACCAAAGAGAACAAGATCTGAGCCTGATGAATTCAGATTTTTTTAAAGGATCATAAACAGAAACATACCTGATAATTCATGATGGCACGTAAACACATGATACAGACATGCACGTCATCTTTCTTACTCACTAATCTTGAATTTTTCAGGGTTCTTCTGCTTGGCAAAGTATTATATCTACAAATAAAAAGGGAAACTTCTATAAAGCTATAGATCACTTTCTTAGCAGAGGCAGATGCACTTTAAAAATGGACACTGTTCTCTACTTGTACCTACAGCTAAATGAGGAGTGCTGGTCAAACCACCACTAGTAACCCATCACCACCAACCACCCCATCACCACAAAGCTGTTTCTGTAGACTACGAGGCCTACATAGTTCTGTGTACTGGCTATCATCTTGTCAGGCAATATACCCACGGACAGTGAAACAACTCCACTCACTGCATATAATGAATCAGACTATACATGAGACTAACCAACAATCCAGGCTCTAATCAGCAGGCCAAGCCAGATTTGCAGAGGTGATTTGAGACAACACGCATACAGATTGCATTTTTAAACAAGTGAAGGGATAGAGCTCGGCTAATAGGTAGACCTCCTATCGTGTGACCCAATTTTAACAGCACCTTCCCATCACTGTTATCAGGAGTTCCTGCTTCAGAGTTTAAACCTAGGCAAGGTCATACATTAGCAACTGTGATATCAGCCTGTGATACTGAACCTTAATAGTACGCAAAACCTAAATAGTATACAAATGCCTCCAAAGCCTGGTATGGCAGCTGAAACTGAGATGGAAATATGCTGACATTTCAAAGGGTCAGGATGTTTTAACATTAGGGTTCATTCTGGAGACCCTACATTGCTAAGCCTTAGTTCTCCTTTCTGCAGATTTATGAGAACCTGCAAGTCATAAAGCAGTGACAGCGTAAGATGGGGCAAGTAGAAAGATGACAATACTGAGGGCTTCGTTATGAGCTCTAAACGACTGCTTCAGAGGGGAAACAGATAAGTTTTCTCTGCAACTCCAAGCCTGAAATGAAAGCAAATTTCAAAAGTTGTCAACTACTTTCCCAGAGAGTCAATGACAGAAATGTTCCACAAAAGAAGCTATAGGCCTTCCTTCTCCTTGAATTAAGCTAATTAAACATTTTTAAAGAAGGCATAATTAATAGTAACTGCTTTCAAAAGTCTCACAGGTGCAGGCTAAGATTTGAAAACTGAATTGACAGGTCTCCAACTGTTCAGCTGAGCAGCTCTTTTACATTTTCTATTCAAAAACCATCAAACAGAAGAAAGATGATTCTTTCACACAAGCCTACTAATACGCCAAGCACCTTGGTAAGTCACTGGCCTCAATATACCAGACTGTGCAAAACCTGGTTTGCTCACATTACTTTTAAAGAAGAATGCTTTGCTTGAGGACTCCTGCTTTACTCACACTGGAAAATAACAATTCAGCAATGGAAGGCGGCCTAATCCAGTTTTGAGTGCAAAACACAGTTAAGGAAACACATGCAGATTTGAATGTTACAAGCCCGATTTCAACATCTAAAATACAACTTTAAAAGATGTCACTCTGGGGCTTCCCTGGTGGCGCAGTGGTTGAGAGTCCGCCTGCCGATGCAGGGGACACGGGTTCGTGCCCCAGTCCGGGAAGATCCCACATGCCACGGAGCGGCTAGGCCCGTAAGCCATGGCCGCTGAGCCTGCGCGTCCGGAGCCTGTGCTCCGCAATGGGAGAGGCCACGACAGTGAGAGGCCCGCATACCGCAAAAAAAAAAAAAGTCAATCTGCCATAACCCTAGCCTGAGCATGACGGCTAACACACCAGACAGAAGTCTCACAGGGACCAGTGCCCCTTCAAACAACTACATGACCTGTCTGACCCAAGAATCCCTGGTCTGCTTAATCTACACCCAAAGGTCTCTCCTTTCCTCCACCCTTCTTAATTTAACCTCAGGTTTGTATTTCTTTAGTGGAATCACGTGTTGGCTATATAACAGCTGATTAGATAGTTCTCATTTCTAACAAGGCAATGGCTGCTAGCATAAAACAAGGTCATCTAAGATTAAGCTTGAAAAAAGAAAAGGTATTATCAAGGGAACCAATCATCCTTTGCTAAATTATATTTATGTGCAGCAGTGACTGCAGAAGATAGACTGGCCAAAGCAAATTATTCTTTAAAGAAGATGGGACAGGTCATCACACAGGCACATACTTCTGCATCACTTCCAAATAAAATTTAATGATTCCAGCAAGTAGACCAAATGTACACATTTAATGATGCTTCCTAAGAGGTGTAAAGTAACATAGCAGTTCCTTCCTTTTACTTATTAACCCACAACTTCAGCTATATTGAAATAAGACTCTTCCTAAGAAGACAAAATTTCTTTGTCATTACTAACATTATTTGCAGAAACCACTAAAAATTGATTCTAATATCCTACTTACTAAATAGTAACACAAAAGGCTTGTATTTGTTTTAATAGGTGGTTAATCTCAAATCAATTTTCTGCATCAATATTTGAAATGCATTTAATATGAAAAAGCACATGCATACTTATCAATATTAAAGGAGTTTAGAAAGTACACAATACATAAGATAACAATAAATAAAAATGTGTATTTTATTTATTAATGATACTCTATACTTAAAAGCAACAGAGCTAAGCTTTTTTCTAAAGTGAACGATATTTAATATAAGATTAATCTTCCTCTAATTTTTGGAGAATACAATATACAAAATACAATATTTTTATACAAAAATACAGTGAGCATTAAAGGCAACATTTGAACTTGTATTTAAAATCATAGCATTACAGTTTTGTTTGTTTGGTTTGGTTTTGTTTTCTTGCGGTACGCGGGCCTCTTACTGTTGTGGCCTCTCCCATTGCGGAGCACAGGCTCCGGACGCGCAGGCTCAGCGGCCATGGCTCACGGGCCCAGCCGCTCTGCAGCATGTGGGATCTTCCCGGACCGGGGCACGAACCCGTGTCCCCTGCATCGGCAGGCGGACTCTCAACCACTGCGCCACCAGGGAAGCCCTGATTTTTAACTTAATAGGAAATTTTGCTCTATATTTTGGAATTCTCATCTAAAAATTTTTCCCCAATTAAGAAAATGCACTCCTAATTAATTCACAACTCTTTGGCAAACACAAAGTATTTGCAAACACCTTAACTGAGGATCACCTTAAACCTCCAAGGCTAAATTTTAGGGACTGTGTCATGGGTTAGCATGTATATTAATCTACTCTTCAGCATGAACATTTTGTGGAATTTGACAATTTATGTAATTAAATATTTGTTTATTTGCTTTAGTTGTCATCTGAGTAATTTATTACCTTTTTTCTTTTTGAACATGTTTTAAATTCAGCTCCAATGCACAATGTTGATACTATCCAAAGAACACATCCCCATGGCGCTAGTTCTACTAGATCCCCCAACTTGACTAACAGAATTAGGACTAACAATTTACTACATATCCACTTTCCACAAGGACACCTGGACGAGGTAAGCAATCTATAAGAATTGGCCTCTGGTGCTCTCTACCAACCACAGGAAATCAAACCAAACCTAGTGTTTAAGGTCCAAAGTTGATTTTACCAAGCATCTACTGTTCGTGCTAAACTTTATTAAGTGCTAAGGGAAAATGAAAGATTAAGATGTTGCTTCTGCCACCATCTAGTTTAGGAAGCAAGAGGTTATATCGATAGCCCCTGTATTAAGATGTTCTCTGTCCACACCAGCCCACCCCTTCTGCTGCATGCACATTCTAACGTGTAAAATGAATTCAGTAATAGTACACATACCTGCACAGCACAATATGGTGGAGCGATAACAGTCACACCTCAAACGAGAACACTTTTTTGCAAAGCAAGAGACTTAAAATCCTCATATAACCTTTTCTCAATCAAGCCATATTTGACTGAGTTAATAAGACAGACCTACTCTTAGTAACTGTCTTTAGGCATATGAAAGTTGTTTTAAAATGAGGCTCTAATTCAAGAAGTATAAAAGGAATGGACAAAGTTGTGGGGTAAGTATCAGAAATGTGACATACAATGAACATAATTGAACATGAAATATTACTAATGCAGATTTAAAACACACCATCTCATGAGTCTTTGAACAGTGGAGTTACAAGACACTTCCATTCATTATTTTTATCTATATTGAAAATTTTCTACAATTAATGTATATTACTTTCCAAATAAAGAAAAAAAAAATGTTGCACAAAAAACAAACCCTTACAGGTGGTCTAGGTTTACATCCATCTAAAGACAGAAAGCTAACTAGATCGTATGATGATAATGCTTTTCCCACTTTGGTTACCCCACAGAAGAATGTTTCCTAAAGGCCTCTTAAGTAGAGAGCTGGTCCTTAAGTGGAAAGCCAAGCTGAGGGTTTCTCTGAAGAGCCCCAATTCCACCACAACACAGGCAGCAAAAGAACCAAGTATCATCAGAACAGCTAAGCTTTTAAAATCCTATTCCCTGATGCTGCACACATCCACCTGGATGCCAATTGACCTGAATACAATGATTAACAGTTTCCAGAGAAAACAGATGAGGTTAACTGATTAGTGCCACAAATCTCTACCAAATGTATGAGTCACACTGACTCACTCAGGCAGGGCTGGAATTTCACAGCAATGATCCATCACCAATTAAAAATGCAAACAGCTCCGATGAGATGTGTCATCACAGCCAAACACTGTGTGTACAAGGTGCTGCTGCATGGTCATGTTAACACAAGTACATATGATGCAGTGCATTGTCTTTAAAAGGGTAGATAAGGCCGCCTCCAGTTCTATGTCACAGCCCTGTAGGCTAAGCTACCTTCACCTTTCACAAGCACTGATCATCCCGCTTTGGCTATTTGAATCAACTTTCCACAAAGACCTGAGCTCCACAGGGATTACATCAGTGACTCAGCAGAAGATATGGGTGCTTCTGTGGAAAATGAATACCGTTGGCGTGTGTCCCATTACAGAATTACATACAGTGAAATCAAGTACTATGATGGTTTCTTCCTGAAGTTATTTGGAAACAACTAAAACAGAGCCAACAGGACAGGCGGAGACTGCCCCCAGTTCCCTGTGATATATTCAAAAGGCCCCAGTGGGAGGCAGCAATAGTTGCCCTGTGGTCTCCTACGGATGACTGAGGCAGATAAGCTCTAGTCCTGCCCTATCTAGTATGTCTTAAGTGATCCTAGACGTCGTCAGCAGTTAATGGGGTATGTTCCCTCAGCTAAGACTTGAAATTGGCTTCTTCACTAGCAGTTCTCAAATCTCAGGGTACATCACAGCTTAATGTAGAAGCAGGAAGAAGAGGGGCTTAGAAAGACCTTTAAGTCCATTCTGCCCCCTCTCCACTGCCTACCACACTGATGGTTTGCACTGTGATTATGGAACTATTGGTTTTTGAGGCGACTGTGGATCTGGAGAGGAAAAACAGCACAAGCTAAAATCTCACAAAGCCAGCTGTTCTGAGATTCAGTTGTTTTTCCTAAATAGGTGCGCCCCAGATTGTTACAAGACTTTAACCTCTAGAGTTCTGAAAAAGTTGATTCTGGCATGTTTTGCCAGTTTTCTCACTGCTTTGATGGATCCTGTACTCCACCATTTTCAGTGACATTCCATAACAGACACTTAGAGATCCTGAGTAACGTACTCATTCTGAATACACGTAACAATTCCTTCAAGTTAAAGGGAACAGTCAAACAAGGTGCTGCAACAATTATGTTTCTCTGGTGATGGGGGGAGGTTCCCCAAGACATCAGGATCAGAGAACTACCTCAGATTCCAAATGGATAAACAGGGAATGACATATTTACAGAGAGGTTGTGGCCCAACGCCTGGACCATGGGATGGGGGGACTAAATTCTGTCCGAGAACCTTTCCTCCGCCAGACGGGCAAGCAGAGTTCTGAGGCTCTGGATCCGTGGACACAAAAGAGGGGTTTCCCAGAGGCAGAAAACAGCCCTGAGTCTAACTTTTGGCGCTCCTGCCATTTGTAGGAAAGGGAATGGGGAAGGGATATTTAGGGCTGTCTTTCTGAGGTCTCAAGGGTTGTAAGGAAATCCTGTTTTTTGAGAGGTCATTTTGACAGAAACACCACCAAATTTCTCAGGCCCTCTTCTCCATCGACTGTGAGAACTGCCTGCTATCTTGTTACTGAATGAAAACTAAACCTTGCCCTCATAATTCAAAGACAAGACATTATCTTGGAAGAGATGCCAGGTAGAATTCACCAAGTTCTATGAATGTGGAGACAAACAGATGCCAACACTGACTTCAGATCAAAACCAGAGAGAAATGACTCTAACCACTTGTATTAATTTTATGCACCAGGGGTTATAAGTTACATGAAATAATAATAAATGAAGTTATAGTCAATGCTAGTAGGAGTAAGAGGCACAAAAAACTAAGCAATTGTTGCAAATATCTTTTAAGAAACCTATACAATGTGTCCTGTTTAGTACTACAGTGACAACTGTGCTATCTGCCCAGGAGCCTGTAGTGAGCACCTCAACCTGCACAGCACTGGCAGCAGGTGCTATGCAGAAAAAAAAAATTATCTCTGTTTGAAAACCTGTCAGAATGACTGTTTAGTGAGATCAACCAGTTGACTTCTTCTAAGAAACGTCAAGGCAAGTAAAACCTGAATTTTGGACTCCAGAAGGCAAAAAGAATAGAGGTCTGCAAAGGAAACCCGGGGAAGTAGCTCTCTTGGATCTGCTTGACCACAGATTAAATACACAGGAACTTCTCTTGCCAGGTACCTATTCATAGCCTGAATTACATACAATGTTCATTGGAGTTCTGGTTAGAGCCATGTTTTGCTATGCTTAAACCACCATTCATTGTAAGAGAATCTAAAAGAAAGCTATAGTAACTCTGAACTAGTTCCTTAGGTTTAGGAATGTAACAGACAAGTGGGACTACACAAAATGAAAAAGCTTCTGCACAGTAAAGGAGACAGAATGAGAAGGTAACCTGTGGAATGGGAGAAAATATTTGCAAACCAAATACCTGATAAGGGCTTAATATCCAGAATGTACAAGAAACTCCCACAAATCAACAGCAGAAACAAACAAAAATCATCTAACTGAAGAATGGCAAAGGACTTGAACAGACATTTCTCCAGAGAATACATACAAATGGCCAACAGGTATATTAAAAATGCTCACTAATCATCAGGGAAATGCAAATCAAAACCACAATGAGGCAGCACCTCACACCTCTCAGATGGCCATTATCAAAAAAGACAAGAAAAACAAGTGTCCACAAGAATGTGTATAAATTAGAACTCATGCACACTGTTGGTGGGAATGCAAGTTGTACAACCACTATGGAAAACAGTATGGAGGTTCCTCAAACAAAAGTAGAACTTCTATATGTAATGATCCAGCAATCCCACTTCTGGGTATTTATCTAAAAGAACTGAGACCAGAATCTTGAAGAAGTATCTGCACTCACCTATTCCTTGTAGCATTATTCACAAAAGTCAAGATGTAGAAACAACATAATGTCCATCAACAGATGAATGGATAAATATAGATAAAATATGGTTTAAAAAAATAGCAATGATGTGGTGTGATAGGAGTTTTAGCTGATGCTATGGTAGTAATCATTGCAATGTACAAATATATCAAATCAACACACTGTACAACTTAAACTTACACGATGTTATACAACAATTATATCTCAATAAAAAATTAAACTAACTTACATATTCACATACACACACAATATTAAAGTCATGAAAAAGAAAGGGTTGCAAATTCCCTGGTGGTCCAGTGGTTAGGACTCAGTGCTTTCACTGCCATGGCCCGGGTTCAGTCCCTGGTCGGGGAACTAAGAAAGGGTAAGGAACTGTTCCAAGTTAAAGGACGCTACACAGACACAACTAAGCACAATAAATGATCCTTGTGTTAGATTCTGGACAGAATTTGAAAAAAATGTTATGAAACAGACTGGGATAATTGATGAAACTAAAGAAACTGAACTAAAAATTGTGTCAATATGTAAAAGTTCTGATTTTAATAATTATACCATGGTTATTTAAGAGCATGTTATAACTAAAATTGTAACTAAAATAATAATTTTAGTGTAGGTATATTTGTTCTTAGGGTACCTACACTAAAATAATTAGGTATAAAAGGGCATGATTCTGTAACTTATTCTCAAATGGTTAAAAGGTGTGTACGTTTACAAAGCAAATGTGCAAATGGTAGAGTAAATTTAGGTACAAAATGTTAAAACAATTGTTGAATCTGTGTAAAGAGCATAAGGGGGATCATTGTACTATTGTTGCTTTTTTTTAAAGTTTCCAATGATATCAAAATTTAAAGTTACAAAAAGAAAAAGAAACTGTGGTAAATACATACACTGGAATATTATTCAGCCTTCAATTAAAGGAAATCCTGCAATATGTAATAACACAGCTGAACCTTGAGGACATTACTCTATGTGAAATAAGCCAATCACAGAAGGACAAATGCTGCATGATTGTATTTATATGAGATATCTGAAATAGTCAACCTCACTGAAGCAGAGAGTAGAATGGTGGTTGCCAGGGGCTTAAGAGAGGGAAAAGTGGGGAGTTAAAGGTATAAAGTTTCAGTTATGCAAGGTAAGTAAGTTCTAGAGATCTGCTGTATAACATCTTGCCTATAGTCGACAACAATGTGTTATACACTTAAAAATTGTGAAGAGGGTAGATCTCATGGTAAGGGTTCTTACCACAACAAAATAATAAAAAATAAAAGCAGTATGCTTAAAAAAAATAACAATGGGTGATAACATAAGAATGAATGATAACTAACATGTCTATGATAATTCTGGATGTACAGGAGAAAGACCTACTCCTGACGAAAAGCTAGATGTGATCAAATCCTGGATTTGTTTAGAGATCTACATCTGCAAAGCACCAAGCTCTTAGTCAACACCAAGCGGAAGCCACTGATCACCCAGTGATGCCTTAAAAAAAGTCTGATCACCCATCTATTATCTTCACAACATATGCTTATTTCTAGACATATTCTTATATGTGAGTTTTCTATATGTCTGCCTCTCCCTCTGAGCCTGTATTATCCAAGGACAGTATATTACTGCAGAACCTTGAAAGGAATGTTTCCTGAACTGACCTAACCAGGTTTTCCCAGAGTCCAGCAAAAAGGTTTTCAAAAATATTCTGTGGAGTCTCCATGCCAACATTTGTGGGATTTGTAATATCTAGGTCCAAATGGCAACAGGAAAAAGACAAGGTATATATTTTTGCCTCTTACCAAAAGTGTCTTCAAAGGTCTAACTATTCAGAAATTAAACTAATATCTACCTATAAATAGATAAATTAGAACTCCCCTGGAAGCTAATGTAAGGGTTCGGCCCAACAGAATGCAACGCCAATTAAGTATGTCACATCGTTTGGCATAACTGTAATAGTCTTTTATGGTTCCAAGGTCTGGCTAATAGAACTTTACCAAGATTTGGGGTTTTAGGTTTCCTCTCCCTTACCGTTCAGACATGACATCACCTGGGCATATTTTTTCTATCAATTAAACTCATAAAATACTTGATGCTAAAAAAAAAAAAAAAAAAATGAGCCAAGCACTTTTCTGTCTCTACAGCCAAAAGAAACAGAGCTGAAAGAGTAGAACCCAGATAGTTCAAAGTGGGGGTGAAGGAGGAGGGGAAACAGAGAGACAAAGACAGAAACAGAGACATGGGGGGGTGAGTACACAAAACTCCTTATGAACCTTTTTTCTTTTAAATCAGTTACTGAAATTTTCTGTTGATCTGTATTTCCTGTTAGAGGACCAGGTGATAGCTAGAACACAACCTGTAAGTCAAAAGGTCTCATTACATGCTTTTTGAATGGAATCAGTGAATCAACAGACTCCATCACATGAATGGAGCGTCAATAGTCTGAATTTTCTGATTTTCAATTATATTCCTTTTGTCAAAGGCATTTGCTATGGAGTGGCTAATTAATCAGGATATGACCCTAGGTGAGAAGTGTCCAAGGAAACCATCTAACTCCTGTGACTTTTCAAAAGAAATATTTCTATGTTCATCCAAATTTGGCCCTTCTTTTCGTAAATCTTCAATAAAATATTGTCGATGAGCTAAAATGACAATTCCACTGCCTGGCCTTCAATGCAGTACATAAACTGGCTCTATGCTACTTCCAGCCAGACTCATCTATTCACTGTTTCCTAAACAAACCACGCAGTCTCACCACTGACCCACTGCTCATACCACTCTCCCTTCCTCTCCCCTCTCCTACCCACTCCTCCCAGCCTTCCTCATGTTGTTTCACATGCAGACCAAGTCACGACTCTTCCCTAGGTTTGACTGTTCACTCTAGCCTCTAAGGTTCCATATCATTAGTTCTGGTTATACACAAGTGATACTTAACACGTGTTAGTGCGTATGTGCGTGAACACACACGCTTCTCAATCAAATCATATATAAAGACACTGACAAAGTGGAAAGAAGTCAGAAGACTTTGATTATAAATCCTGGCTCTATCACTTACTACCTATGGATAACTTCTCTGAGCCTCCTCATCTGTAAAATGGGGCTAATAACTCTTGAACACCTCCCCAAGATTTCATGATGATATAATGATGTAAGTATGAAAAATTCTTTTATCAGTCATGAATCATGTACAAACATATTATTCCATGTATCCTTCTGTATCCTCAGCACTTGACAAAGCACCCTTCACATATTAAGTATGCAATAAATCTTGCAGATGAAGACACTAGACCACGCCTGTAGGAATTTGCTGAGTCATCTTTAGTATTTTCCTCAATTCTATGTAGTTATTTACTGACTACTCACTGTTGCACCAGGTTCTTTATAGGAATTGTTAATTTAATCTCACAACCTATGAGGCAGGTCCTAGATCTGATCTGAGAATCTGTGAGACAGAACCCAACAATGCCCTGGCCAGGTGACTTGTTTTTCCATTTCCACATAGCCTCTTCTAGTCAGTTTTCTATCACAGAAAAGACCCAATAAAGAGGTGGAACAAGTGAATCAGTCTTTCTCACAGTGGGAAATGTCTGGCAAATCTGCCGGTATGGTGCACCCACAAGCTACAATTAAAGCTGTCACCATTTTCATAAGCAAGGCCCTTAATATAAGTTCCAAGCTGAGAATGTGGAATGTACACTCTTAACCCAAGTACAATTTTCTCTGTTTACAACACCAAATAAAAAAGAAATGCACAAATCTGAAACACAACAACCTAACACTTTCGACTTGTTTCTGCTTACAAATGTGCTGAAAAGGCAAAGTGACAATTTGTAGTTACAGATTATTTTTGGAAAGTCTAGGACTTTAGAAAGTCTTTATTTTATAGATGGGTACTGGGTACTGCATTTTCTGCGACCTTTGATCTTCAGGTCAACAGTCTAGCAGGTTAAGGAATGTCTTCAACAGTTCTCCTTCCTCAGAAATAAAACTCAGGTGTTGGCTATAATGATCATCTCATTGTTCTTTTTTCTTCCACTCCTTTGTAGTATTTTCTCTCCTTCTAAAGTAAGTGTTAATGAAAATTTTAATCAGCACCTGCCATCCCATCTGGTGAACAGAGAGAATTCAAGCCTTGAAAATAACTGTTTAAATATATTTTTCTTTGTAGAGTTTCCCCTTTAAATTGGCAGCTAGGGTAAATTCTTCAAGATCCTTCCATAGGGAAATATTAGAATAAACAAAGTTAAGGAAACTGAATAAACGTAGAATAGAATACAGATTACAACTCTCAGTCATGACAACTGTAAAAGGTCTGAGTTGATTTTATAGAATTTGGGGGGAGAAGAAGGAAGGGAAAAGAGAATAATGATTGTTTCAGAAATTACATTCTTAATTTATAGAAGCTGGAAAATGAACAAAATTGAGTTCAACCTCCTTGTTGGGAATCAACATAGAAAGTGCTTTGGCTTCTAACTATAGAATTCAAAGATTTTTTTTTTTTTTTTTTTTTTTTTTTTGGCGGCACGCGGGCATCTCACTCTGTTGTGGCCTCTCCCGTTGCAGAGCACAGGCTCCGGACATGCAGGCTCAGTGGCCATGGCTCACGGGCCCAGCCGCTCTGCGGCATGTGGGATCTTTCTGGACTGGGGCACGAACCCGTGTCGCCTGCATCGGCAGGCGGACTCTCAATCACTGCGCCACCAGGGAAGCCCCCGAAGATATATTTAATGTGATATTATAACAGTTTAAGTTAAGAGGTTGGGTGATCTTCTACCCCCAACAATTAAAACTCAAGGTAAAATGCTCCTGCTGAAATAAAAACTTGTAAGAACTTAAAAGAACTCAACTCTTTCGAGATACCACTTACTTTATAAGCAAACTGGTACAGAGCTGGTGTTTCCATATGTTTAAATAGGATCACTGTTACAAAGAGATCAAGAAAACTGCTTTGAACAGAAGTATCTATTGCAGTGAAGGCCAATGAGCCATATGGGCCAGACATGGAAATAGGTCTGCAGCACCTAATTCCTTAGGTCTTAGAGAACAAGGTCTTCAAGCTGGACCTCAAGTGCCTCATCAACAAAAAGAGTTGAACAAAAACCTGAAAAGAAAAAAGTTTATTCATAATCTCCCCTTCCGTAAAAAGTCACTATCTTCATTTAATAAACTTTCCTTTCAATGCCTTCCCATTGCAAAGAGGTGAAAATAAAACTATATTAACAGAGAACTTTCCATCTTACTCTTATCATTCATTTAGGAAACATTCTTCATGTTTCTATATGACCTTATCTTCTAATAATTATAAATATTCCAACACATTGATCATGGTCTCCACTAGAGCATTTGGCACCTTTGGATAAAGTAGAAAAAGGCACATCTCCTGGGAAGGATTAGCAAATCCTCTCCTGCATGGTACAACTTAACATAACTCCATGTGGACACGCTGATATTAAAACAATAATATTTATGGGGGGAAAAATCATCCTGTGAATATACAGGCAGGATCACATGGTGTGACAGTTTGAGTCAGGGCACCTCACTTCAAATCCTACCTCCTTCACTCACTGTTTGATCCCAGGCAAGTGGCTTAACCACTAGAGGCCTCGGTTTCCTCATAGGGATAGTAATAGTAACAGCTATCTATCTCATAGAGCCATTGTCAGCAGTGAATAATCACAGAAGGCTCTCAGGACAGTGCCTGGTACACAGCGGACACTCTACAAAAGCTTTTTTCCCCAATAAAAATTATATCAATGCTACCAATATCTTTGTGCCCATTTTAAAATAATTTTTAAAAATTACTCCTATGAAAAACATTGCCAAGAATGGGATTACTGCATTAAAATGTGTAAACAAGGATGTAAACTTGAACTCTTCATGTAAACCCACTACGTATATAGGTGCTAAATAGTAGATGATGACTATTCAAGAGATGCCATTCCATTAAGATAATAATTTCAGGAAAAGCAATGAAATTTGTTCTAGGAAATCTTAGAAAGAAATATAAGTAAGAGTTAATATATTAAAGGAAACGTAGATCTTGGTTTCCTCACCACAGTGGGAAGGTCAGTTCGGATGGCATACAAGGTCTACCCAGCTTCGTATGTCTATGACCCAATCTCTCCATTAGACAGCCCTCCACCCCTCTGTACCAGAAATGACAGGTTCTCCCCTCTTTCCCAAACATGTCTGATCTTTGATGTAAGGTTTTGCTCATCGTATGCTCATTCACTTTACCTCTACCTGGAGCAGCCTTTCCTCACCCTGAGGAGCAACTCTGGCCATCACCCAAAGTCCCAGTTTACATCTGATCCCTTCCTCCAGGCTTTTAGTGCTCCGCCCTTTTCCTTTAAAATTTGGAACACTGATTTATTATCTGTGGCACTGCTTACTTAAGTCTAATAGCATTAACCATGACATTCTTAAAAAATAAAAATTACTTTCTCTTGCATCTGAATTAATGCAACCCGTGTCTTCAAAAATCTAGTGTGCACATATATGCATATACAGCATCATTTAATTTAGCTAGATCTGTAGCCATGTTAACAGAAATCTATCTTAACTGAAGGTACACCAGACTCTAAGCTTATGAAACAGCACAATCCAAGTTTCTACTGCATCAACAAACATTTTTTACAACTGCCAACCTGACAAATTTATGATAAAACAGAATCTAATAGTTGATACAACTCCAGGTGAGTGTCATGTCATAAAATACTTAATCATCTATTTTAAATAGCTAATAAATAAAGTCTAAATATGAAAAGGAGAGTGTGCATCATTCGAATTTTGTTTAAAAACAGAGCGTTTTTCCTTTTCTTTAATCAAGCCCCATTTATAAAGTGTATGCTCTTTTTAATGTATTTATTTATTTTTATTTTTGGCTGCACTGGGTCTTTCATTGCTGCGTGCAGGCCTTCTCCAGCTGCGGAGAGTCGGGGCCACTCTTCATTGCGGTGCACGGGCTTCTCATTGCGGTGGCTTCTCTTGTTGCGGAGCACAGGTTCCAGGCATGTGGGCTTCAGTAGCTGTGGCATGCGGGCTCAGTATTTGTGGCTCGTGGGCTCTAGAGTGCAGGCTCAGCAGTTGTGGCACACGGCTTGGTTGCTCCGCGGCATATGGGATCTTCCTGGACCAGGGCCCAAACCCGCATCCCCTGCATTGGCAGGGGAATTCTCAACCACTGCGCCACCAGGGAAGTCCCTATAAAGCGTTTTAAATTTCTTGACATCTCATTTCTTCCTCCAAGTTTAACCAACCCTTTTGCTAAGTGATATAGGGTAAGATTACTGAATCTACATTATTATCTGGAGATAGAGATGAGGGAACTAAAATCTGTATTTGGATACAGAAAATATATTCTAATCAAAAAAAGCTACCAGAATAAATCATCTCTACCGAACGAGACTTAGTATCCTTTTATCCGTCAAAAAAAAGAACTGTAATAATATTTAAACTGCAATATAGCCTAAAGGTTCAAATTCTTAAAAGGAAAAATCATAATATGATAACAGAGTGTATCAAAGTTTAAAAGGCACTGGGCTTTACCCCAGTAGAGTGATGGCATGAAGCCATGCAGTTATCATATTATAACACGGAGAGCAGCTGCCACACTCTGTCGCCATGCACTATAAGCTCTCTTGGGCGACATTTTCACCCATGACTTATGAGATTTTCCAGTTTGAAGCCTCAACATCAGTGTGTAAACTGAAGCGACTCCAGAGGCAACAGGGAGAGAAGCAGCTCTGGTGGCATTTGAAATGAAGATACTCAGGCAGAGAAACCAATCTGGCGGTGATGCAAGAGACGAATGGAACCGGAGGAAGAGGAGACAGAAGGACAAGACGATCAGAAATGAGATGGCAGAATGAAAAAGAAGGCCAACAAAAAGAAAGCCAAAAAGTAGAGGCAGCAGAGGAAGAAAGGGGAGAGAAGAAGGAGGAGGAAGAGAAAAAGACATAAACAATCTTTGGGTCTATGAAAAGCAACATGTACCGTGCACCTGCACTTCTGATTGCTGTTTTTATAAGTCAGAGATGCTATCAAATGACCAAATACAGAATTAGAATCCATGCACACAAGAGCTGGAATATCACTGATATACATCATTTAAAAACAAAAACAAAAATCCAAGCTTCAAGTCAACAAGTGGCATGAAAGTTACTGCCATATTGGTTTTCTTGAGAGCCCATGACGGAGAGCCAAAGGAATTTCAAATGTTCCATTCCTGAGCTTGAAACTGTTTAAACACAAAAAAGAATGTGACGCTCGTTTCTTAATTGGTCATCTTCGAGCACACCTGCCAACCAGAAATGTCACAACGGTTCCCAAGTTCCTCAAAACAGCATTTCCATCGTGTCTTTCTCTCTATACTTGGGGTCTCTTTTTTTTTTTTTTCCAATTTAAAATGAATTCTAGCAGGATCTACCTTAAGCCAACTGTGAGGCAAATCAGGCTGGACATTGATGTCCCTATATCGTACTGTCCAGGGTCCAGGATCATAACTCTCCTTGGATGTGAGACGTTTCCCCTATTTTCCCGACTCTTCCACTCTACCAGAAACAATGTACTCTCAATAACAGTCTTCAGTAATTTGAAAATAGGTGTAATGAGTTATTAATCAGAAAAATGACTTCCGGTTAAGATGGTAGCTGGCCAATATATGATACTTTCCAGCTGAGAAATGAGGAGAAAGCAAGTTAAAACGTACTTTGTCAATTAAATTCCTTACACATAATTATAGCTAAACTAATGGCAAGAGTTTTCATTCGAGTTACAAGGTGATTAGGGAATTCTTCAGGCACTATTGGCCTTGCTTCAACTTCTCTATCAGCCCACATATTCCTCTGTCCACATGTAAAGTTCACACAGACCAGCAGGTTATATAGCCTTTGGCCTATTGCAAATACTGTGAGATGAACTGAAACATGGTTCTTCATTATTACTGAATCATTCCAAAGCCGTTAATATTTTTGGCATTTCCAAACAAGGAAAATCTGAATGCTTGATAGGAAGCATCATATTCAAACATCAAATCCCGGAGCAGAACTGAACTTCATGATAAAGACTTTAACTTTCCATGACCAAAACCCAAGTCAAAGGGACAAGAGGTAATAAAAAGGCTACCAAATACAAAAGGTCTGAAAGCCACGTATTCACTGATCACAACCTGACACGTGGACTTTACTACAATGACCCAACACCCATGGTGATCTTAAATAGTGACAGGAACAACGTCCACTTGCCAGATCAAGCCTGAAGTAAGCGAGATAAAATTGTCAAGCTACAAAGAGTAAGCAACATTTGGGAATGAGGGGCTTATTAATAAAAATTTTTATTAAACTCCTGGAACATAGAAACCTTTATGAACTTGCTCTAGATGATAACTCTGTCTTGTCGGGCAGGAGTTTTGATTTACCCACCCATGTATACTAACTCTGAGTACAGCAAATTACAGAAGCTCAGAAGTATTTTTCAGTGAATGACTGTAGGTCTGAGTGAATGAACAATCTCAGTGATATTACACCCAGGTGTTCATCCCCCATCCTAACTTAGCATGGTGGTATTTCAGCCAGAAAAGACAGGAGAAGGAATCTTTAGGAGGAAATAGAAGGTTGACAATGGAGAGCACACCCAACCAAAGGAGCACTGCTTAAAGGCATCTCCTTAATAAAAATGATCACTACAGCATTCTGTACCTATGTCTAAGAACACATCCCACAGAACACACACCTGAGCTATCACGGGAGGAAGGGAAGAGAGGAGTCGGGTTTAAACAGCATCAAGTTCTTGAGATCCTCAGATCTCGATGTGCTGCCTCTACCCAGGAAACAGAGTCCAAGTCAGTATATCAGCATCTTCCTGGTTTCAGAAACTTATCTGCCTATGGAGACTACTCTGTTGTGTCATTTGGCAGCAGAATTTTTTTTTCTCTGCTGAATGAAGAAGTGGTATTTGCAGAAAGCTATTGAAAGTGACTGAGTATTGCCCCAGTGATAATTCCATGAACTCCCGAAGAAACCTGCATTTGCAATCACTGACAACACAAGTGCTGTGTGGCAAGATACAGCAATACATGGCCCAGGATCCTCAACAGAAGCTGTCCTGACATATCTGCCTCTTTCCTGAATCAAGGCACTCACCGCAGTGCAGGATGTCTTCCCGAGCGGGATACACTGTTGCCCACGGGAGAAGGCAGGTTGCTTCCTCTGTGCAGGTCCTCGATGGACCGACTCCAGGGCTTTGATTTGTCCACTGAGCTCTCCACAGTGCTTTCCACACTTTCAAAGTCAAAACTAAAACAAAAGAGAAATGCCACTAAAGACTTAATTCACATTCACGCAAATACATGGATATCCAAAACTCACTCCTTCCAACTATACATCTGCACCTTAATATGGGTTAGTTTTTGCAAACAAAGAAAACTGAAAATGGAATACAAACGAATTTTCATGGACTGAGCGTTAGCTTTGAAAATACAGAATGACAAATAGGGATTATTCGTATCTTATTCGTATCTTATTATAAAAGGCTTGCTGACTTACCGATTACTAATGAGCTATGGTGGGATGGGGAAGAAAGATCTCAGAGCTGTCTTCATTTTGCTTTAACAAGTCAATATGTTAGGCTTATACTAATTTATTCCTCTCCATCAAGTTTCACTGAACACTTTCTCCTAGTGTGTTGGCAAGTGTACTTTTCCAACCATATGTGATACATTACTTGCAAAGTTATGAATTTGCTTTGATTTTGGAATCTCTTCCCAATGTGGTGCTCTTTAAAGTAGGGCTGTTGTTTCTCTGACATTTTTTGAGGTTATTACTCATGTTAACCATGTTAGAATAAATGGCTAGTTAAATTGCTCATTCTTGTATAATTTTAGGAATTTTTAAACAGACAGGCCTTTGTGTTCTATGCATTTTTCCCCTTCCAAAGTCAGTAGCTCTGCTTTCTCAAAAATACATTTTATCAACTGTTTCAACCCATAGTTCCATCAAGCAACACCTGATCAGACAGAAAATAAACACAATGCAGCTATAATTAATAGCATCTGGAAGATATTGGAGGATATCGTGGGAAAAAAACATCAACAACACATATTGCAAATAGCAAGTATGACTTTTTATACAAGTATGACTGCCAAAATTAAATATTTGGTTAGAACTACCATCTGTAAACTAGGTTATGCTCTCCATTTATTAAATTGTAATCCAGATAACAGAGACCGATGTACAAAGTCATTGAATGGGTCTAACAATTCTGTCATTCCTTAGGATACAGGAAGCAGTGAACAGAAAAGGGGTGGAATTGAGGAATCTAACAGATCCTTAAGGACTAAAAATAGAAGCCTATAATTGACACTGGAAAAGGTAAACCTAGGGGGCATCCCAAGGTCACTCATGTCATTACGACTCCCGCCAAGCCACTCTGCAGCCCCCATATGTTCAGTTGTTCAGCATCCTTATGCTCCTCTCAGCTCATCTCCGACTCTCACTGAGCAGAAAAAAGACACACACCTTGGTGAAAGCTCCCGTTTTAGGGAAGGCACATGAGTCTGTTATTTCACATTACATGAGCCAGAAAATTGTCACATGCTGAGGAATAGTAAGAAATTTTTTTCAGCCCATTTAGTTTCAAGAAAGTATGTACATAAATTACGTATCTATATATAATTTTTCATGTAATTAAAGTATAAAATTTCATGTAATTAATTTTGTAAGAAAAATAAAACTAATAAGCAAAGAATGTAAAGCTAATGCCCACCCCACCCCCCCCAAAAAAGTAGAAGATTAGGAACCAAAAGCTCTGAGTTCTGATCTTTTGTTGTCTTTGCTCTTGGACTGCGGACCAGAAGAATTCCCTCAGAGTAGCACTACCTTTTCCCATTGGTCTCGTGTGTAGGTGCATTTGGGAAAGCTGCTTTACAAGTTCTATCGTGATGGGGTAAAGGGTTAATTACAGCAAACATATTACAAATAGCATGCAATTCTTTCCCATTATTCCTGTAGTTTCTTAGCCCTTCCTTAATTCCTCAATAAATATTCTTCCAGATTTTAAAATATGCAACAGGATAATATTCCTATTCTGTTTTGTCATATAATATAAATTGTAAGGGAGATTAGCAGTTTTCAATGTAATGCAGGTAGATAAGGAACAACGTTTGGAAGAGCATGCTATAAAAACTAGAATTATAAGGAAGATAAGAACTTATCTACTGGGTTTTCTTATTATATTCCATATCATATATGAGTTATCAAAACTGAAACTCATCAGGCCAGTTTCAGTTAACACTTTACTTTCTGCAGCTATAAGGTAGGAATAATTATAGTTTTCTCTTCACAAATTCTCCAGGAAGCGATGAGGATTATAAGATAACATCTGGTTAGATCTTAAAGTGGGGCAATATAAAAAACAAGTTCCTGCTTTGAAAAGAAGGGTTGAGAAGGAAAAAAACACCACCTAGGCTGAAATGTCTTCCAATCAAATTAAAAATACAGTATTGGGACTTCCCTGGTGGCGCAGTGGTTAAGAATCCGCCTGCCAATGCAGGGGACATGGGTTCGATCCCTGGTCCGGGAAGATCCCACATGCTGCAGAGCAACTAAGCCTGTGCACTACAACTACTAAGCCTGCGCTCTAGAGCCCGCGAGCCACAACTACTGAGCCTGCGCACCCTACAGTCCATGCGCCGCAACCACGGAGCCCACGTGCCGCAACTACTGAAGCCCATGCGCTCTAGAGCCCGCATGCTGCAACTACTGAAGCCTGCGTGCCTAGAGTCCGTGTTCCACAGCAAGGGAAGCCACGGCAGTGAGAAGTCCATGCGGAACAATGAAGATCCATCACAGCCAAAAAAAATAAATAAAAATTTTAAGAAGAATACAGTATTATTTCCTCAGTCTGTGTGTGTGACAGTGGATACTGGAATAGTTTTTGATTAAAGAAGAAATGTGGAGAACAGAACGTCTCATTCAAATGTACACTTTTCATTCCTGTTGTAAATCTTTCCAGAAGCCTAGCAAATGAGAAAACTTTATGAATCAACAAAGGAAAGGTGAAATAAGTAAAATTTTTTTCCTGCTCTGCCCCATTTTTCCCTCCCCCTATGAAAGGGAAGTCAAAACAATACAAATACATATAAATTAAAAAGGGAAAACCTCTTGCTGACTCCGCTTCCTCCACTTCCACTGTGTTTGGTACCTACTTCTGCAATCATTTTCTCTGTATTTACTAGCACCTACAAATATACATATACAAGTTTGTTTGTTTTTTTAAATAAAAAGGGAGTCACTCCTCCGTACTTTGCTTTATTCGCTCAACAATATATCCTATACCTCTTCCAATAATTGCTAGAGTATTCTACCATACGGATATACATAACTTGAGCACTAAAGAAAGCACTTCTTTTTGAAATAAGCACTCCTCTACGGGTGGTTTTACTCCCCTGTTTTATTTCTGCCTTAAAAGCATTTCTAACAACAATTATGAGATTTGCTTTTAGTTACTTGAATATAAACAAACCTCCTTAAACCTTACCACATCTGCTTCTGGGTGTCTCCCCTCAGTGTGGTACCTAATTTTACCCCTGAGATGCAACTTCTGTGACCACATAAAATTTTAAAGGAAACAAGCCAAGTTTTACTTACGTTACTGCATATTGTGCAAATGACAGATATTCTACTAGAACATCAAGACCTTTATTTTCTTCATTCAGAAACTCTCTGACCCATCTGTTCAAAAAAAAAAAAAAAATCATTGGCAAAGTTCATCGCATGCTCTACCATGAAAAGGACACAGTGAAAACTTGTTTTTTTCCACCAGAAACATTCACCGCCTGAAAGGAACTATGGAGTAAGGCCTAGACTATAACACATGAGGTAGGAGCTTTTAAATATGGCAACTAAGAAAACCATAATATTTCAGCATGAGCGACGAGGGGTCAAAAAGTGTACGAATTTCTTCCTTGTATTTTACTGCTTAGGAGACTGACGATAACCTGTAAGGAACTTTCTGAAACAGGAACTTGCTAACTGTCCTTTTCTTCCACCATAATTGATCTGGAGCCTGCTTGTTTAAGGAGCCAAGACTGCACGGGGAATCAGGCAGACTAGGGACATGACAACATAACCACTGAAATCCAGGCCGGATTCCAAATCCACATTCAACTCCTTCTTGGCACACTGAGCTGTAGAAAACACTCAACTAGCCAATGAGAAACCAGTTTTTATGGGCTTCTGGAAATTCAATAGGGATAATGACTTACTTAATTTTTTCCATGAATGTTAAAACCTTTTAAAAAGTCACAGGCACCACACACCATCATCAAAGCCAAGGCGTGACAAATACCATACTTCTTAAAATTCATTTTAAAATGATACCACTTTGCATTTGAATGGTGGATCTGAACGCAGTTCACTGAGAATGTTTACACATTTTTATTTGTTCATAACAACGCCTAGAAGATGGAGCAGAGTGGTCAGGTACTGAGGATAAACACCTGTTACCGCATGTCACAGATTTCCTCCAAGACATCCACCTTCAAAGAACATGTGATACCCCATCAAGCCTTCACTGGGTTGGAAACTCCAAGAAGTAATGAGTAAAAAGCTGTGCTATTCTATCACAGAAGTGATCTTGGGGTACATCTGCCAACAGCAATGCAAAGTGGTTGCCTTCCTCCAGGAATACCAAGCCAACAAGGTCCACCAGCTATGCACACGATGGCTCCTACGGAAACCAGTTTTGACAGCTATTAGAACAACAGTGGGACAATTCTTCCATGTGTCTTTAAGGATGAGTAGTCCCTTGAGGTTTCTGTCTTAAAGGAAGGAAAAAAACCTAGTGGATTCAGAACGCCTATTTTTAAAATTTTGTTTTTAGGGGGATTTTGTGGTGGTTGTTTGTTTTATCCTCCAGCTCATCCTTTCTTCTAGTCCTGTCATCTGCATAATGTAACCTCAGGTCTTCAGGCAGTTCCAGAAGACAGTAAGGTGGAAAAAGTAGATAGCTTGCCTCGTACTTCCCCCAAGTGCCTCAGGCAGGCTGTGACAAAACGTATGCACTTAACATAGCCATGTGTAAGTATATAACATTTAATCTAAAAGAGACCTAGGGAATTCCCTGGCCATCCAGTGGTTAGGACGCCGTGTTCTCACGGCCAAGGGCCCAGGTTCAATCCCTGGTCGGGGAACTAAGAACCCACAAACCGCGTGCCCCCCCCCCCCAAGAAAAAGAGAGAGACCTAAAGTGGAAACACTGGCAAAGAAAACACTACCTTTTGGGTCTCACGAAGTGGCTTTGTTACGAGAGCTGACCAGAACTAAGGGGATGGCTATTAGGAGAGGCTGAAGTTTCATTTCACCACCACCACATACACGCTCTCACAGCATCTACTTCTAGATCCTTATTTTCATTTGATTTATTTTAAATTACTCCCAATATGGCTAGGTCTCAGAAGACATTGGACATTTTTTTTTAATATATATTTATTTATTTGGTTGCACTAGGTCTTAGTTGTGGCAGGTGGGCTCCTTAGTTGTGGCTCCAGGGCTCCTTAGCAGCAGCACGTGGGCTCATTAGTTGTGGCACGCAAGCTCCCCAGTTGCATCACGCATGCAGAATCTAGTTCCCTGTCCAGGGATAGAACCCAGGCCCCCTGCATTGGGAGCGCAGAGTCCCATCCACTGCGCCACCAGGGAAGTCCGACATTGGACATTTTTAAGTGCTGATAATTAAAAGCTTAGAAATGGTAAAAAAAAAAAAAAAATTCCCTTTTAAAACTGGTAGGAGACTGAAGAAAGCTAGAACTCACTATCAAATCAGATGACTAGCTGTGCTCTTGAAATTCAAGCCTCTTAGCCTCTCTGAGGCCTCTCCATTGGTCAGATCTATGGGTTCTGATTGCATAATTTAAACTAGCCCTCCTTGGTGGCTGCACAAAACCACAGGGTCCAGATTTTTCAGAGCAATCTTGGTTTCACATATTCTGTCTCAGTGACCCATAAGAACACTCTAATTTAGGAGTTGAGAAAAACAGCCATTATAGTCCCTTCTGGTTGATTTTCCAGACACTGCCTCTAAAATGTAGAGATGGTCCACGACATCCTAAGGACCTGCTAGCACCTTCATCTCACTTAGTTTAGCCACAAACTGGAGAGAAGGCAAATGACTCATGGATATTAAAAAAAAAAAAGAGGAAGGAAGGAAGAAAGAAATGGTAGGAAATAGCCAAATACAGTCAGAGCTAGATTTCTCTTGACTCAAAATACTAATATGCATATATTTTCATGCAGTGATAAAACCTATTAATTGGCTTTTACTTCAATTTAGCACCCTTATCAGTACCCCTGCCCTGACTTGCTGACTTTGAGTGAAAGCGCTTTAAAAATAAATTTCAGGACTTCCCTGGTGGAGCAGTGGTTAAGAATCCGCCTGCCAATGCAGGGAACACGGGTTCGAGCCCTGGTCCGGGAATATGCCACATGCCACGGAGCAACTAAGCCCGTGCGCCACAACTACTGAGCCTGCGCTCTAGAGCCCGTGCTCTGCAACAAGAGAAGCCATTGCAGTGAGAAGCCCACTCACCGCAACAAAGACCCAACACAGCCAAAAATAAAATAAATAAAACCTTACTTTTAAATTAATTAATTCATTAATTAATTTCAAAGTGAAAGTCAGGAGCCAGCTGCTCCGTTCCTAAAAAGTCGGCGACAGTGTAACACGTCCTGCCTTTGAGAGGTTTAATTTCATTTTTAACCTCTTTTTCTAAGCTGTGAGATCTTCCCTGGGTCTCTGTTCTGGCCCAAACCCCTGCAGGTGGTTTAGGAAAGAATAAGATAGAGATCCATCACAGCTGACTACCTTACCCCCTTTGTCAAGCGGTATCAGGTTAGTAAAGTCATCTCAGCAAAAAGGCTATGGATTACGAGAAAAGAACAGCCTTCTCTTTTCTTCTCCTCTCAATCCCTATCCCTTCTTCACTTATGATATTCTGTATAGGAGAAAACAGAGGCGAGAGTGAACTTCTGTGGAAATCAAATAGGTAGAGATGAAAAAAGGGCAACTTTCCAAGCAGTAGCTTTAATCTAAAGGCATAAAAAAATGGATGCCCCATTCTGCAGATTTATGTACATGATCATGACATATCATAAATGGAGGGTTCCCATAGTAAATTTCCATTTTCACCTCTGCGCATGCTACACACGCTTTAATATAGTGCCAATATGCAAACAGTTTCAAATTGGGTGATTACAAGTTTTGGAAAGTAGAATTATTTCTGACTCTGACAGCATGCATCACTTACTGAGTACCTCACAGATTCGATGTAATTACCATATGTTGTAAATTTGAATTTACGCAAATTCAAAATCAACTGCTTAGGAGCTGGAAGGCACAGTGATAATGAGAAATAGCTCAGGAAAAAAAAAACTTATTCAAGGAAGGGCTCTAAATGCAAGTGCCAAGAGTTACTGTTTTACTGTAGACAGGTCAAAGCTTTGTGTCCAAATTGCTATTGTTTTCTCTCTGCCTCCCAAATCTCAGAACCTCATTGTTCTCATCTAGAAAATAAAGTCTCAAAGGACATTACTGGCTTTAAATTTCTAAGATCAAACAACAAAACAGACCCGAGACACACAAGATGAATGGACAGATGGTGAATTCCCTCTGCCAGTTTCCTTTAGAGAGATACTACAGGCATCCGGTAGGAACTGCAGTTGCTGACAAATCATGAAAAAAAAATCACAAGAAGCGAGAGATAGAAGGTAAACATCACCCAAATTCATCATCAGCTACCAAATCTATTCTGTGAGACAGCATCTCAAACTCGTTCTCAAAATATAGCCCATGGACCACCAGGGGTCCCTGAAACCCTCTCAGGGGTCTGTGAAGTTAAACCTATTTTCATACAAATATTTAGTCGCTTTTGTCACTGTGCTGACACTTGCACTGATGGTACAAAAGAAATGTGAATGAAACTGCTACCACCAAACAAGACACCTTTTTACTGTATTCTTCACCCCAAGCACTCAGAAAGGGAAAAAAAGTCAGCTTCACTTAAACCTGTCCTTAGTGAAGTGCTAAAAATTACTGACTTTATTAAAGCTTGCTCCTTGAATATATGTCTTTTTAATTCTCTGTGTGACAAAATGGAAAGCCCACATATAGCACTTCTGCTGCCTGCCCAAGCACCACGGCCGTCTCGAGGAAAAACACTGGTGCAATTGCTGGAGCTGCAAACTGACCCAGCCATTTTCTACATGGCATGTCCAATGACAGACACATTGTGGTTATTCTCTCTTGGGTATTTGGCAGATATTCTCAAAAGTGAATGAAGTGAGCCTGTCATTTTCAGGAAAACAACTGACAATATTTTTTGTCAATGATAAAATCTGAGCTTACAAACAAAAAAATTAGAATTCTGGAACACTTATATTTACCACCATGAGTCTGACAGCTTCCCAATACCTAAAGTAAATTCTGATGACACTGGTGACTATTAACAAATATGATTTTATATTGTAGAATAAAATGTGTTGATGTTTGAAAGATCAGGATAACTCAGTGAAACAATATATTTCAAATGATTTTTTCATGATGTTAAAAAGTATTCATGGGTAGAAATACCCATTCAAAGTGAAAGACAGCACAATGGATTTTAGTATCAACATAACAGAACACAAAAGCTCACTGATTCGGTTTCAGATTCTATCAATACATTGCAACTAACGTTAAGAAATTACACCTTTAAATTTTGGTGTGATACCAAAAAATAGCCACAATTATCTGAAATGGTTACTTAAAAACTCTTCATTTTTCCAAGTGTGTATCTGTGTAAGGCCAGGTTTTCTTCCTATACATCAACCAAAACACATCATAACAAATTGAATGCAGACAAAGATATGAGAATCCAGCTGCCTTCTATTAGTGAGACAGTAAAAAGATTTGTAAACGTGTAAATCAATGCCACCCTTGTCACTAAATTTTTTTTGCTTTGGAAAATAGTTATTTTTCATGAAATATGTTATTTGTGCTATATTATGTTTATTATTTTATATTTATATATTTACATTAAATATTTATTGTTAAATAAATATTAAATTTTATTAAATAAGCATATCTAAAATTTCTTAGTTTAAATTTCCAATATGGTAACATTAATAGCTAAAACCCACATAAAAACTTACTGGGGCTCAAAATAATTTAAGACAGTAAAGGAGTCCTGAAATCAAAAAATTTAAGAACTGCTGGTTTAGATAACAGGCTTTAGATTTGGACATCTCCAGGTCCAAACCTCAGTGCTTCTCAATTGTGTGGACTTGAGCAAGATATTTAATTGCGGACTCTCAGTTTCCTCATCTGTAAAACGGAGGTTCAGAGGAAAAGGGCAATAATAAAAAGATTTCTTTAAGAAATAATACATTTAACTTACCAAATACAGTGCTTAGTAACAAATACAGTGCTTAAGAAATGACTAAATGATTATGATCTTGAGGACTTCCAAAAAGCACCATCTAAGGATGAATTAATCGTAGGGTAGCTTGAGGCACACATATACGTGTTAAACCCCAGAGAAGACACTCACTGCACATTCCCCAGCATCTTCCTCCTTCTACAGATCTCCTCCTCTCCTTGCCAACTTACACCTCCTGCCTGTCACCTCACGCCCATTCTTCTCATCTCCCCCACCGAGATACAGTGAAGCAAGCACCTTTCAGGACGTCTATGACCTTGCACTCAGGATGAAAAGTAATTTTCCATCATAATAGGCAGTTTTACTCAAATGACCTACCTGCAAGGAGAGTGAGCCTACACCTCAGTTTCATGGACTAACATCCACCAATCTATCCCAACCGCCAGCACCTCTGGAATCTTACCACCCCATATCCAAGACATCCCAACGCCCGTCTCCCAGTAGAGCACAGCCAAGTCAATGTGCTCTAACAGTGCTCAGCTCCCTTCAAGGGTATTTCAAGTCATTGCAAGGGCTTCGATTAGTCATAATCCAATTCTCCTCGACTGTTAATAGTTCCTAAGAGTAAGTGAATGAGATTATTTCTAGTCCAATCCTTATTTCAATTTGGCTCCCCCCCAAAATTAATTATCTTTCTCACGAGACTGTTCCATTTATAGTTTTAGGCTGACCCTTTTGCTTGACAAAGCTGTAGCTTGGAATGTTACTTCAGCAAAGCCCCAGATTTTAACCTTGGAATGCAAGCATATGCCAAAAACAATTTTTTTTAAGAGAAGTAGACTTTAAATATAATTCTTCCTTTTAATTTCTGAAAATCATAAACTCCTAGGTAACAGGGTCCTTTTAGACAGAGAAGGTAACATTCTCTGCATGGATTTCCTTAGGGATATATTACACAACACTGTCCAATAATTATTACATTTAATATTATTTTCAACAAGCATAACAACAAATAACAGCTATCATATATTGAGAGTAATTACTATGTATTAAACCCTATATTAGGTCTTTCATAAGTTATCTCATTTAATCCTTACAACATTCCTATTAGATAAGTATTATTATCCTCATTTTATAGATGAGAAGTTAACTTAGGTCACATGATAAATACAGAGAGTTTATGTAACTTACTTAAGTCAAATAACTGATAAGGGGGCATGGCAAAAATATGAGCCAAGATCGCTCTTTCCCTAAGGAAAATGGGCACCCAATTACCTTTCTAATATAGTGCAATAAAAATCTAAGGATTCCCTATGCAGCACCTTGCACTCCCAGAATTCCTCACTGTACTAATTGATTACTTTCACATTATTTAGTAATTCTTCAGAAGTTTTCCCAATCAAATACGGTCAAGCCAGTTAGTTTCCATCAAGAAAAGTCCCGTTCAGGTTTGGGTTTTCAGGACAAGCAAATCAGGTCAAAATCCTGGTGTGTGTTTTCACTCCGTATAAGGTTATGCCAATAATTGGTTTCAGACAATCAGACAATGCACTTCCATGAACTTTTGTGCTGCTAAAGCCAACGCTTTCCAAGTGTCTCACATAGATAGTAGACAAGGGGAAACTTCAGCTGGTGAAGATGAAAGAAATGCAAGAATCTTTCAACATGCCTAGAGTATCCTAAACAGCAAACCACTCCAACTGCTTGCAGATTTGCACTGGCTTCCACCCAACCAGACCTCTTCTACTCAGCCAACTTTATATTGGAAATGATCATCTTGCCTTGGTATTTGATGGTCAATTTCACATTATTTCAGCAATGCTTAAAGAAATGCTTTCTGACAGTTTGTAGAAATCCTGGCTGCAGCTCATGCCACCATTTTCAGTCAAGAAGAAGTGCCAACAGTACAGGGTTGGACGCTACCAAACGGAATCTAGCTCCTGATCCACAAATATTGGAAAGTATTTGAATTTCCTAAGCTTTGGATGCCCAGCTATATTAAATCACCAACACTTTCACCCTCAATAGGCAAGCCTCGTTGTTTTGATCCCAGAGTCCCGATTATCTTATTTCCTTTCAAGGAAAGAGTTGCCAGATTAGGCTAGATAAGAAAAAGAACATCGCATTTTGAACAAAACGTCTGGCTGGCTCTACAGCTGTAGACTTTGTGGAAGTCTCTAACCTTCTCTGGTCCTTAATTCTTTTAATTTGTAAAACGAGGGTCTAGGCAATCCTAAATTTCTCTTCCACTTCTATTTTCATGACACTCTGATCCACTGTTCTATAGCCCATTTTCTGGGACAAGGGTGATTATCAACCTTAGGTTAGAATCAGTTCATCTTCCAAATATTTCATTCTCAAGGTGCCAAACATGTGAAATTATCCTTAAGGAAATGAATATTCTCACCCAGGCTATGGAGCTATAAATTAACCTTGCATTTCTATGACTTAAAAAAGCTTATTCTGAAATAACTGCAGAAAATAACCATTTGAATGGCTTATACCAAACATACTCAGAAGTAGAAGTAAACTGCTACTTAGGTAATTATTTTACAAAGACGCTGAAAAACAAAAATGTACTATATATGTAAAACTTCATTTCCAATAGACCTATCACAGGGGAAAATTCTAAAAGATCTAAAGTCTACAGTCTTTCCCTTGCAAATCTCAAAGAATCAAAATCCAGAGGGGTTAAATGATTGCCAGATGTTAAACAGGTACTTTAGGAAGAATTGAAGCTATATAATAAAATACTGACATCATTCTGCCTTAGAGAGAAACCATCTTATTTGAAGGTACTGTACAATTCTGATTATCTCAGGAGGGAGGGAGTGTGTAATGAAGTTGTACTTGGCTTGAGGCAAAGCAACCATGCTGTTGTATGAAAAGCTCTTCGAAATGCTTAGTGCAGAGATTCCCCAAACTTTACTTTCCAGTGTGGATTTAAATTTCATGGTCCTGAAATTTGGGGATGTAGGAAGAAGAGACTCAGAATGAAGTATCTAAATGCAAGGGGGTATGTCAAGTGACACCACTCCAGCTTCTGTCCCCTTCTGGCCAGGGAATTGAGAAAAGAATGAAGCAGCTTCAAGTAACCAGGTCAAAGACCTCCAGGGAAGGCTTCAAGACCTTCCAGGATCTCAGTCTACATGACTTGGGGGTTCCTGACTTCCCAGGGAATCACTATACACACACCATCACTGCATGCAAGCAGAGAGCTTTACAATTAGTATGAACATCCCAAATCAAGGACTGTCTGTCCTGCTTCTGATTCTTGCACAGCGAGCAATTCGAGAACTAAAACAAAGGTTCCACCCATCTAAACCTCAGTCTCAACTTATAACGAACAGTAAGGAAGCTTAGTTCTTTGGATATGATTCAGTCACTTTGTAAAGTGTCCAAAAGCTTTAGAGCTAAAATGTTCAGTGGGCACACTTACCCAATATGGTTGGTTCTTAAAGAAATTTCCAGTTCTCTTAGCACTTGGGTGGACTCTTGAACACGCCGTCTGAATTTCTATAATTCAAGAACACATACTCTCACAAAACATATTTTAGCAAGTGCTATAACTGCAGCTTACTTGTAATAAGTTTAACAGAATATGAAAATATCTCTGCTTCTAAAGTGGGCTTCTCACACATTTCTTTTTGCAAAGCACACAAATTTTTCTCATCGTAACAGTCAGCTTAAGTGAAAGGACTGGGGAAAATGACTTATTTCATATACTAAGTGTCTCTGAGTAAGTAGCTTATTTTTTTCCCTACCCCACAATACAACAATACTCACTGACATACCTATGCTGGGGTCCCTAAAATCACCCGTTTCAATGATACGCTAGGGCTCACAGGACTCAGCATACAGTTGTTCTTGCCGCTAGGATTTATTACATCAAAAAGATGCAAGGTGTAATCAGCTAAGGGAAAAGGTGCGTGGGGTGAAGTCCAGAGGACACCAGATACAAGCTTCCAAGAGGATTCACCCATAGGAGTCATAAATGACAATATTCGTGAAATGCTGTCAACCAGGGAAGCTCATTAGACACTTAGTGGCTGGGGTTTTTACTGGCTCATCACTTGAGCACTCTCTGCCTAGCACATACCAAAAGTGCAGCCTCCCAAAAGGAAAACCGGCATTCCGCATAAACCATGTAGTTGGCATCAACAGTTTGGGCACAGTGAGTCATTATTAACAGGGAATTCTGGGAACTCTCCCGAAATCCAGGTCCCCAGTTGCCAACCAAGAGCCAAACTTGCAAGCAGGCCTAAGGTGGCAGTCTCATACCTACTATGCTTGTTCTCTTCTGCATGACCTCACATGGAAGGTCCCTCCTCTAGACACCTCCCTTCTACTTGAGGAATGTCCTTCCTCATTCCCCTGCCTATCAAAATGCCACGTGTCCTTCCAGAACTCCCTCAGGTCTCCCTTGCCCCAATGAATCCTCCTCTGATAGTAAATGTACTCATTTCTCTATCCTCTCGACTCCAAATAATCTCCAAGGGATCACTGGGTTGCACTGCACGTGAGTTCTTTGGAACACAATTTCCTACAAAAATATTTCTTTACAGTCACTCAAGTCTTAGGCCAGTCTGGAAGAAGGCCATTTGATGCGCAATGCCTTCTGAGAGGCGTCCTATGCTCTCTGTGCTAGAGACCCAAACCACCTTCAGGTTACACTGTTTTCAGGAAAAGCCTTTGAGAATCCTGGCTCAGGATATTAGGGATCCTTCTCCTCTGCTCCCATGACTGCAGAAGGAACAGGGTCATCCAGCTCCAAAGACAAAGGCATCCAAGGACAGGAAGGACAGGAGGAAGGTTAGAAAGGAGGATTCCGGGATGTGGGGAAAGGAGAGCCCTGCCACAGGCAGGCCCGGGTGCCCCAGGGAAGACTGGACCCCTGCTCAACACTGACGGGTTCCTGCTACCCTCTTCCCTTCTGAAGACCCTTTACTTCTCCACCAGCTGCTTCTCACCAGAGCAAAAAGTCTCAGTTTCCCCGACCGCCACTCCTGAAGCACCCAAAGACCTTCTCAGGTGTGTAGCATCCACAATATGTGAAATAAAAGCATCCCTGATGCCATGAAAAAAGAGAGCCACCCCCTCTTTTGTCAAGAAAGGCTTAAGAAACAACAAAGAGTCATCCATAGGTTGGAGGGACATCCAAGCCCAGTGCTTCCTAGAGAGCCTTCCGGCAATGAGGACTGCCAATGAGGTAGGGTCTATGGCCGCACAGCTGAGGAAACCATTTCCAGGTGTGCTGGATGCTCCAGAGGGGCCAGTCCCATGTCAGAGTCACAAGTCTTGGGCTGTCTGCACATGTGGCCTTTAGGAAACGACTCAGCATTCCTAGCTATGCATTATGCATAGTTCTGATTCGTTCCCTGCCGCCTGTGCTGGTTCCCTAACTGAGCCTTATGCTTCCTCAGGGCAAGGTCATCCCTCACATACACTGTGAGCTACAAGGGCACCCAGTGTAGCACGGAGGACCTAACAGTGTGAAAGAGGATCTGCAGAAGGACTAAGAGGCATGTATCAAAACAAAATAACTCAAAATACTGAGATAAGAGAGGCGACAACAATAGCAGATAAGTTATTAGGCATTTGCTACGAGGCACTACACTTTTGCAACCGCAGGAAAACTGAGGTAGAACTAAACTGACTTCGCCCTGTATTCTATTCTCTTGGCAACCGTTTGAATTTCAGCTGGTGGACTTTGGACCGCAGAGAAATCTTGGCATCCACTTCCCTAACACATAAACAAGGGCTGCCAACACTCTGCACTTGTACAATGCACCCAGAATGCTTTAAAACACTTCAAAGGGAAATCGTGCGACTGTGGGAACCAGCGAACAAGAGCCGGGTACCACTTCTTAGCAGCGTTCACCCTTCCCCCAGCCCTCTCTGTACACGGCAGGCCCAGGGAGGAGCCCACGGAGACAGCTGAGCCCTGGAGACCTGTATAATAGGGTTTCTTTCACAACTGCAGGGCCCACAGAGGACCAGACTCCTTTCTTCATGGCCTGTCGCCTCTCCCTATGCCAGACATGAGCACATCCCCCCAAAGCACAGACTGAGAGCCTCTTGGTATTAAATAAGGAGACTGGTTTGGAGAGATATCTAATTTAGGCTCTTCCTTCCCTGCCCTACAGGGTTTCACTTAAAACTACTTAGAAGAAAATCGAAATAGAAGATGCTTCAGAAATTTTTTAGAAGACAGCAAATTAAGTATCTTCAATTCAATGTGAACAAAAGATTAATGAATGAAGTGCTTGAGGACTCCAGATGCAGTTAAGGGTAAACTGCTCAGCTTAGACTGTCTGGCTAAAATGGAAAGGCTGATTGGAAATCTCTTTCTCCCTGACTCTAATTCAGCTGAGAATCGTAAACTCATTTTAACTGCAAGCCATGCCTTACTCCAAGCAAAATCTCCTTTTTTCCAGGCTTTAAGCAGGACAGTTATGGTGAGTGGAACAGATCATTTCCTACTGCCAGCTCCTGACAGAACTCTTACTAAAGCAGGGATGGTTGATCCAACATCCATTTTATTTTTTTCTGAAAGCTGAATGACTGATCTTGAAATGTGAGGCTCAGGCCAAACACGGCCATTCAGGTGAATACACTCGGGTAGGGCAGAGATTTCAGGAACGAAGGTCAGCCCAGACAGACATCCTCTGTCTTGGGCCTCTTTATGAAGTTATTTGCGAGGAAGCAAAACACTTTCTGAGCAGCTGATTTGTTGTTGTTTTTCATCTTACATTCCCAGGAATAATTGTTCCGAGGAAGAACTGGGACTTGGCCAGGAAGAATCCACCTCTTCTCTCCAACCATCTTCGTCCCCATGGGGCTTGAGGCTGGAGTCTAAGAAGCGCTCTCTAGGAGTTTACGTATTTTCCTTTTTTAAAGAATTTGACAAATGTTGAGATAACTGTCAGGGGCTGGGACACTGAGTATACTCTCAGTCTTGTGTACGAATACGGCATTTCTGCCAGACTCAGCTCGGGACAAGTGTGCCTAATCCTGGGTCTGGGCTGTCCAGCCAGAAGGTTTACGAGTTGGGGGATTTCTGAAAATATTCCTCATACAGAATCTTGCTGCCCCTGTGCAAAAGAAATAGTCTTTTTTTTTTCTTTCTGGGTTGTGTTTTATGGATATGGGTATGCCTTCCTTTAACCCTCTCTAATGTGATGAAATTGAAAGGTGCTGTATCCTTGGGGAGGGGGACAAGAAAGAAACTAAGAATTAAGCAGCTGTCTCACTTAGCAGGCCTGACAGAAGCTCTTTTAAAAAAAGAAATGTGTGTGCCGTAGTTATGAGGAGGGTATTAGGATACTTTGATAGGTACATTCTTAGAAGAGGAGGCTATGTCACATATGGCGCCTAGGCGACAGCAAAGGTCCACAACCCATTTGCATCATCACTCCTAGACTTTATTTCCGCTTGTCTGCATAGTAACTACAGGACAAAGGGCCAGGAAACATCCAAAAGGAAATAATAGTTGTTCTCCTTTACTTGATTTCTTTCAGCGGGGGGTGGGCACAGTGTTTAGAATGTAAGCAGAAGATGCAGAAAAAGGAGCTTAAAAAATATATCTCAGAGCCAAGAGCCCTGGAAATAGGAGCTAACTAGGAAAACTGTGCCTTTCTGCTCTCATGAGTCACACACTGAAACAACAGAGGGAATTCAGCTCAAGATATTTCCAGGGCAGCCTTGAAAGCAGGAGCTGTGGAAGGTCAACCGAAAAACAAGTGCTGTCTGGTGACTAGCCCTTTATCCATCCTGAGCAAGGGCGGCTCTGCCCTGAGACATCCCAGGACTGATCCAGGCCCCAGGGCTGTGCCAGGCTACATGCTTTACCACAAGGCATCAGTTTAAACCAATTGTGTGGCTGCACAAAGCAGGGCTTGTTTGTAAAAGGAGAGAGTCCGCTGAGAATGGAATCAGCTATTCTCTCCTTACCTTCTTGGGGCCAGGGGCACGGCTGGGGCGGGGGAAGCCGCTAAAAGCATCAACACAGGATGTGAGTGCACAGCTGGGATGACAAAGCCCCAGTGATTTTTCAAGGTCTCTGGAAATGCACCAAGGCATGAAAGACAAGTATTCCCTTTGCTAGGCCTGTTTTTCTGGGGGCCTGAACACCTCTGGACTGAACCTACCGCCCTGTGTAACTGCAAATGGCAGCAACTCAATAACCATCAGAGGTACATGACTCCCAACTCAGGAAAGTACTTTTAAACACATTCTCAAGCCAGGATGGCCTTTTTCTTTGTCTTTTCATGTTGTCCAGCTCCAACAACTCCAAGGTTGTTTTCCCAGAGGCTCTGGCAGAGGCTATAATGGAGAGGAAGGAAGGTCTCCTCCAGGGCAGGAGGATTCTGCCTGCTAATGAGGAAGCAACAACACAAAATGGAAACAAATCCATCTTACCTTCCGGGTTACAGCTGGATCCAGATAGCCTTTGAGCTTTTGAATATAAGTATGGGGAGGGTTCTTCACCTGGAATCGTTCCTGCAGGAAGCATGAAAGTAAAGTAAAAGCATGAAAGCTCTGAAGGCATGACGGTCAGCCATATTCACACAGATTTATACTGCTGACCCAAAGCCAAAATGCACCTGCCGCATGACCATAGCCCTGCAAAGAGTCACTGGTTTTGAATCTTTACAGTAGATGTTCTTATCCCCTCCCTCTTTGCCTACGAGGAAACTGAAACTCAGAGCAGATCAGTTCTTTCCTAAGATGACGCAGCAAGTCAGGGGTACAAGTAGATTCAAACCCATGTTTGCCCAACTCTAGAGTCTGACCTGCTTTCTCGGTGGGGCTCTGCAGCTCTCTTTCTCAGAATAATGTTCTGCCCAACCTGTGTTCAGGGACCTCTTTTAGCAGGTCTTCCATCTATTGCATATTCTTTGAATATCTTCAGTGTTGGCAAATCTTTTTCTTTTGAATATTTATTTTATCTTTGAAAACACCAAAAATTTGTCTCAAACTAGATAAAACTAATTTGTTTCAAAAATGAGTCTATTGCTCAGAGACTGCGGTGAGTGTGTATTTGTGTGCATGTGTGTGACCATTAAAGTGTTCCTAAGGCAGTTTCCAAATCAGAAGACTTCAAAGTATTGTGAACAAAGGCACAATCATTGAAATAAGCATATTTATATATATATATATATATATAAACACATATATGCCAAGGTGATATTTGACTGTGGATCTGGGGTGGGGCCCATGAATCTGCATTTCTAACAAGTTTCATGCTGACAATGTGGATGGAGGGACCACACTTTGAGAAACTCATGCCCACGTGTATCAGGTTTTACAGACCATAATGTCCAAAGCAGAATAAGCATGAGTAAGCTGGGCAAAATCCAAAGGCCCACACTATAGAATGGTAAGTACTATATTATAGTCATATAATGATATATGACATTCTGATAAAAAAGAACACACTGTATTGCATGGTTCTATGTGGATGGATTGTTGAGACAAAAAAGAACAAATGATTTCTTTCACAAAAGAGGCAAAATTAAATACTAACTGTTAGGGACACATATATAGGTGGTTTATTCACACACACACACACACACACACACACACACAGACAGACAAGAGGTGGGGGAAATTTGCGTTAAAATGATAGTCAAGGACCAAGGAGGGGGAAGGGAAATACAGATTGATCCTGGCTGGCAGTGTTCTTTTCTGACCCTAGAAGTAGTTACACAGATGTTGCTTTTACCTTACTTATTATGCTATTCTTAAGTTTCACAACCTTTCCTGTATATACACTATATTTAATACACCTAAAAAGTTTACATAAAGCAGCTCCAAAAGGAAAAAAAGATTTGTCATGAAATCAAGACAATTCTTATCAGGTACTTTTCTGCATACAACTCAAAAGATATTTTCCTAGTAATTCTTTTTAACCTGATTATTGCTTATGCCAAAATGGAATTTTTTAGTATTTCACAACACTGACAATTGGCCAGTATGTTAAGTGTTTGTTTATCCCATATAAATTTGTATTTCTCCAATACAAGGAACCACAACATTCTTCCCAGTCCACTCAAGCCTTGCTCACTTACAGATTTAGAAATGCTTAAGATCATCTTACTATTATCAAAAGATCTTGTTAGTGAAAAATATATATTTTATTATTGTTTAATACTACTCTAAAATAAAAGAAATTGGCTTAGAGTGAGACACCTATCAATACTTCCCCTTTATTTAAAAATGATCATGGTAAATTTCATAGTATACAAACTATCTCTCAACAGAGCTGTTTTAAAAAAAGATCAGCTTATTATTTCTAATTATTCCCCCCAATTTTCTATCCCACAAGTAATTTCTAATTAATGATTCACGCATATTCGACATCTCTGGCGCCATCACTGTGTCTATGTACCAAGTCCTAATTTTTTTAAACAAACACTATCATTTTACTAAGGGATCAGATAGGATCCAATGGCCACAGGGTTTTAGCAATAGCCCAGCTGAGGGCTAAAATAATCACAAAAAGTTCCCAGAAAACTGAACTGACAAGCTATCTAGAAACCAGTTACTATTTCCAACCTTGTGTATGAAAACAGCTGATGCCAGAGATATATTGGCATATAAATAAAATGCTTTTTAATAATACAATCCAATTACCCCAACTTTTATATATATATATATATATATACTTTTTAAAATTTTTATTTATTTATTTTTTTTGCCATATGCGGGCCTCTCACTGTTGTGGCCTCTCCCGTTGCGGAGCACAGGCTCTGGACGCGCATGTCCAGCGGCCATGGCTCACAGGCCCAGCCGCTCCGCGGCATGTGGGATCTTCCCGGACCAGGGCACGAACCCGTGCCCCCTGCATCGGCAGGCGGACTCTCAACCACTGCGCCACCAGGGAAGCCCCAATTACCCCGATTTTTAAAAATCCCATGACAGAGACAACTCACCCTGTGCTCCATTCTACTATAGCAAATACTACCTACCTCTAAATATAAAGTTCCTAACATATGAAACTCAATGAATTTTAACTGTGGCTAATGCAGCATTTGCTTGAGGACCTAAAATTTGAAATCTGTGGACAGTTACTGAGAGATTTCTAATGTTTGTTCTTGCAGGCAATGTCTTCACACCATAAAAGCCGTATTTATTCCTTTAAAAATAACAAAATTTAAGGAATTCCCTGGCAGTCCAGTGGTTAGGACTCCACGCTTCCACTGCTGAGGGACTGGGTTCGATCCCTGGTCAGGAAACTAAGATCCCACAGGGCACATGGTACAGCAAAAAATAAATACATAAATAAATAAAACAAAATCTGGCTGACTAGCATATATAACATATTGACATTCACTCAATTAGTAAAATCTCCCCCCCCCTTTTTTTTTTGCGGTACACAGGCCTCTCACTGTTGTGGCCTCTCCCATTATGGAGCACGGGCTCCGGACGTGCAGGCTCAGCGGCCATGGCTCACGGGCCCAGCCGCTCCGCGGCATGTGGGATCTTTCCGGACCGCGGCACGAACCCGTGTCCCCTGCATCGGCAAGCAGACTCTCAACCACTGCGCCACCAGGTAAGCCCTAAAATCCCATTTTTGACAGTCATAAATATAGCTTTCTCTGTTTCTTACTTAAGATTGTCTTCACCCAGAGGGGCTTTCTCAAACAGACACATTTGCTGGTCCTGCTGACTTGATTAATTTCCTTATAATTAATCCCTTGAAATTATGAACAAGGTCTAAATTTAATAAACTCACACTTTTTCAAATGTGCTTAGCATTTGCTGTTGTGTTTTAGGCATTTTTTCTTCATGTGTTTGAGTAACTTACTAACATATTTCCAAGAAACAGAAAATGAAGAAAACTGATGCTTTAAAACACATCATACATCGTAGCTACTTCTCCAAAAACTGCACCTACCTCCAGGGATTCAAGTGAAACTCTTATGTAGGAAAAATACAAAGCCCCAACGATTTTCCTAAAACTTGGGGGCTGCTTGTCTAATCTCAAAAGGAGCTATTGTTTGAGTTATGAATCCAGCACCTGGCACACCAAACCTTTTCAGTCTGTCTGTCTTCAACATGGCCATTCGGACAACAGAAACATTTGGGGGAATACACTGGAGAATTCCAGCACCTTGCCAAAACACATTTATTTTGAAGAACTCTGGATGGATTATTGGTATTTTACTTATTTAAATTAATAATTTTTTCCTCTAAGTATTAGAATTTTAGATTTTTCACTGAAACCCAAAATTGCCCTGGCTGGCAGATTTCCATCATCCTCACTTCTGGGACCGCTTCATACCCCACGTGCTATTTTCAATAACTAGTTACCTCCTTGTCCAACATCACTTGTAAGCGTAGCTTAATTAGATTAAGCCCCTAACTTGAGTTAGGTTATACAGAAATATTGTTCTTAGGGATAAATCATGCTGATTTGTCAATAGGGATGCATAAGCCATCTGAAAGAGCTTTAAAAATACAAATTTCTTTCAAAATATCTAATCACACAACATCACCACCACTCTGACCTCTTGCCATTTATATCTTTGTGTGACCAAACTTTCTTCATGAAATGTTTCTGGATGAGAAATAAAAATGGCTCTGAGGGTTTCAATTGTTCTCCAAAAACATTCAAAGAACCAAGCCCAAAGCCATTTCTTAACATTCAGAACACTATGCTGACAAACTGCACGGAAAGAAGAGTGGGAGGAAAGAGAGGGGAGAACAGACCTTAAAATCTTCATGAAGCATCTGTGTCATTTGCAAACAGTTTAATAAATTAGAGTGTTAGGAATTCAATTTGTCTGGTAACGAACAGAAAACTTCTCATTGCTAAAAGCGACTTAATTTATACAAGCCCAGGAGCACAATTACCCTTTCATCTGGGGCAGCACTTCTTGTCTCTCAAAGATTATTAACTTATCTTTCACTAACACTTTACAGTTTAGCATATTCTTTAGGCCTCTTAACTTACTCAAGCTTCCCTATCTGCCAAGTAGATGTTAAACTCCATTTTATAGATGAGGAAACTGAGGCTCAGAGTGTAAATGACTTGCCTTAAATCTCACACACACACACACACACATTACACACCAACACACCCCCACCCCGATCAAGGATTAAAGCTGAAGTTCTCTGACTCTCTAATCCTTGTTCTTCTCATTACACTATAATAAGTGTACTCATCTTGCTTTAGATAGAGTTTTTATTTTTTTAAACATCTTTATTGGAGTATAGTTGCTTTAAATGGTGTGTTAGTTTCTGCTGTATAACAAAGTGAATCAGCTATACATATACGTATACCCCCATATCTCCTCCCTCTTGCACCTCCCTCCCACCCTCCCTATCCCACACTCTAGGTGGTCACAAAACACTGAGCTGATCTCCCTGTGCTATGCGGCTGCTTCCCACTAGCTAGCTATTTTACATTTAGTAGTGTATATATGTCAATGCTGCTCTCTCACTTCATCCTAGCTTACCCTTCCCCCTCCCCGTGTCCTCAAGTCCATTCTCTATGTCTGCATCTTTATTCCTGTCCTGCCCCTATATTCATCAGTACCATTTTTTTCTTAGATTCCATATATATGTGTTAGCATAAGGTATTTGTTTTTCTCTTTCTGACTTACTTCACTCTGTGTGACAGGCTCTAGGTCTATCCACCTCACTACAGATAAGTCAATTTCCTTTCTTTTTATGTCTGAGTAATAGTCCACTGTATATGTGTGCCACATCTTTTTTATCCATTCATCTCTCAATGGATACTTAAGTTGCTTCCATGTCCTGGCTATTGTAAATAGAGCTGCAATGAACACTGTGGTACATGACTCTTTTTGAATTATGGTTTTCTCAGGGTATATGCCCAGTAGTGGGATTGCTGGGTCATATGGTAGTTCTCTTTTTAGTTTTTTAAGGAACCTCCATAATGTTCTCCACAGTGGCTGTATCAATTTACATTCCCACCAACAGTGCAAGAGGGTTCCCTTTTCTCCACACCCTCTCCAGCATTTATTGCTTGTAGATTTTTTGATGATGGCCATTGTGACCGGTGTGAGGTGATGCCTCATTGTGGTTTTGATTTGCATTTCCCTAATGATTAGTGATGCTGAGCATCCTTTCATGTGTTTGTTGGCGAACTGCATGTCTTCTCTGGAGAAATGTCTATTTAGGACTTCTGCCCATTTTTGAATTGGGTTGTTTGTTTTTTTGATATTGAGCTGCATGAGCTGCTTGTAAATTTTGGAGATTACTCCTATGTCAGTTGCCTCATTTGCAAATATTTTCTCCTATTCTGAGGGTTGTCTTTTCGTCTTGTTTATAGTTTCCTTTGCTGTGCAAAAGCTTTGAAGTTTCATTAGGTCCCGTTTGTTTATTTTTGTTTTTATTTCCATTTCTCTAGAAGGTGGGTCAAAACGGATCTTGCTGTGGTACATGGCATAGAGGGTTCTGCCAATGTTTGCCTCTAAGAGTTTTATAGTGTCTGGCCTTATATTTAGGTCTTTAATCCATTTTGAGTTTATTTTTGTGTATGGTGTTAGGAACTGTTTTAATTTCATTCTTTTACATGTAGCTGTCCAGTTTTCCCAGCACCACTTATTGAAGAGGCTGTCTTTTCTCCACTGTATACTCTTGCCTCCTTTATCAAAGATAAGGTGACCAGATGTGCATGGGTTTATGTCTGGGCTTTCTATCCTGTTCCATTGACCTATATTTCTGTTTCTGTGCCAGTACCATACTGTCTTGATTACTGTAGCTTTGTAGTATAGTCTGAAGTCAGGGAGCCTGATTCCTCCAGCTCCATTTTCCTTTCTCAAGATTGTTTTCACTATTCGGGGTCTTTTGTGTTTCCATACAAATTGTGAAATTTTTTGTTCTAGTTCTGTGAAAAATGCCATTGGTAGTTTGATAGGGATTGCACTGAATCTGTAGATTGCTTTGGGTAGTAGAGTCATTTTCACAATGTTGATTCTTCCAATCCAAGAACATGGTATATCTCTCCATCTGTTTCTTTCGTCTTTAATTTCTTTCATTAGTGTCTTATAGTTTTCTGCATACAGGTCTTTTGTCTCCTTAGGTAGGTTTATTCCTAGGTATTTTATTCTTTTGGTTGCAGTGGTAAACAGGAGTATTTCCTAATTTCTCTTTCAGATTTTGTCATTAGTGTATAGAAATGCAAGAGATTTCTGTGTGTTAATTTTGTATCCTGCTACTTCACCAAGTTCATGATTAGCTCTAGTAGTTTTCTGGTAGCATCTTTAGGATTCTCTATGTATATAGTACCATGTCATCTGCAAACTGTGACAGTTTTACTTCTTCTTTTCCAATATGGATTCCTTTTATTTCTTTTTCTTCTCTGACTGCTGTGGCTCCAACCTCCAAAACTATGTTGAACAGTGGTGAGAGGGGGCAACATTGTCTTGCTCCTGATCTTAGAGGAAATGGTTTCAAGTTTTTCACCATTGAGAACAATGTTGGCTGTGGGTTTGTCATATATGACCTTTATTATGTTGAGGTAGGTTCCCTCTAGGCCTACTTTCTGGCGAGTTTTTATCATAAATGGGTGTTGAATTTTGTCAAAAGCTTTTTCTGCATCTATTGAGATGATCATATGGTTTTTATCCTTCAGTGTGTTAATATGGTATATCACATTGATTGATTTGCATATATTGAAGAATCCTTGCATTCCTTGGATAAACCCGACTTGATCATGGTGTATGAGACTTTTAATATGTTGTTGGATCCTGTTTGCTACTATTTTGTTAAGGATTTTTGCATCGATGTTCATCAGTGATACTGGCCTGTAGTTTTCTTTTTGGGGGACATCTTTGTCTGGTTATGGTATCAGGGTGATGGTGGCCTCATAGAATGAGTTTGGGAGTGTTCTTCCCTCTGCTATATTTTGGAAGAGTTTGAGAGGGATAGGTGTTAGCTCTTCTCTAAATGTTTGATAGAATTCGCCTGTGAAGCCATCTGGTCCTGGGCTTTTGTTTGTTGGAAGATTTTTAATCACCGTTTCAATTTCAGTGCTTGTGATTGGTCTGTTTATATTTTCTATTTCTTCCTGGTTCAGTCTCGGAAGGTTGTGCTTTTCTAAGAATTTGTCCATTTCTTCCAGGTTGTCCATTTTATTGGCATATAGTTGCTTGTAGTAATCCCTCATGATCCTTTGTATTTCTTCAGGGTCAGTTGTTACTTCTTTTTCATTTCTAATTCTGTTGATGTGAGTCTTCTCCCTTTTTTTCTTGATGAGTTTGCTGAAGGTTTATCAGTTTTGTTTACCTTCTCAAAGAACCAGCTTTTAGTTTTATTGATCTTTGCTATCGTTTCCTTCATTTCTTTTTCATTTATTTCTGATCTGATCTTTATGATTTCTTTCCTTCTGCTAACTTTGGGGTTTTTTTTTTGTTCTTTCTCTAATTGCTTTAGGTGCAAGGTTAAGTTTTTTGAGATTTTTCTTGTTTCTTGAGATAGAATTGTATTGCTATAAACTTCCCTGTTAGAACTGCTTTTGCTGCATCCCATAGGTTTTCGGTCGTCGTGTTTTCATTGTCATTTGTTTCTAGGTATTTTTTTATTTCCTCTTTGATTTCTTCAGTGATCTCTTGATTATTTCGTAGCATATTGTTTAGCCTCCATGTGTTTGTATTTTTTACAGATTTTTTCCTGTAATTGATATCTAGCCTCATAGCGTTGTGGTTGGAAAGGATACTTGATATGGTTTCAATTTTCTTAAATTTACCAAGTCTTGATTTGTGACCCAAGATATGATCTATCCTGGACAATGTTCCATGAGCACTTAAGAAAATGCATTCTGTTGTTTTGGGATGGAATGTCCTATAAATATCAATTAAGTCCGTCTTGTTTAATGTGTCATTTAAAGCTTGTGTTTCCTTATTTATTTTCATTTTGGATGATCTGTCCATTGGTGAAAGTGGGGTGTTAAAGTCCCTACTATTATTGTGTTACTCTCGATTTCCCCTTTTATGGCTGTTAGCATTTGACTTATGTATTGAGGTGCTCCTATGTTGGGTGCATAAATATTTATAATTGTTATATCGTCTTCTTGGATTGATCCCTTGATCATTATGTAGTGTCCTTCTTTGTCTGTTGTAATAGTCTTTACTTTAAAGTCTACTTTGTCTGATATGAGAATTGCTACTCCAGCTTTCTTCTGATTTCCATTGGCATGGAATATCTTTTTCCATCCCCTCACTTTCATTCTGTATGTGTCCCTAGGTCTGAAGTAGGTCTCTTGTAGACCACATATAGGTGGGTGTTGTTTTTGTATCTATTCAGCCAGTCTATGTCTTTTGGTTGGAGCATTTAATCCATTTACATTTAAGGTAATTATCGATATGTATGTTCCTATTACCATTTTCTTAATTGTTTTGGGTTTGTTTTTGTAGGTCTTTTTCTTCTCTTGTGCTTGCTGCCTATAGAAATCCCTTTAGCATTTGTTGTAAAGCTGGTTTGGTGGTGCTAAATTCTCTTAACTTTTGCTTGTCTGTAAAGGTTTTAATTTCTCCATCAAATCTGGATGAGATTCTTCTTGGGTAGAGTAATCTTGGTCATAGTTTTTTCCCTTTCATCACTTTAAATATGTCCTGCCACTCCCTTCTCGCTTGCAGAGTTTCTGCTGCAAGATCAGAACCTTATGGGGATTCCCTTGTGTGTTATTTGTTGCTTTTCCCTTGCTGCTTTTAATTTTTTTTTGTATTTAATTTTTGACAGTTTGATTAATATCTGTCTTGGCATGTTTCTCCTTGGATTTATCCTGTATGGGACTCTTCGCTTCCTGGACTTGATTGACTATCTCCTTTCCCATGTTAGGGAATTTTTCAACTATACTCTCTTCAAATATTTTCTCAGACCTTTTCTTTTTCTTTTCTCTTTCTGGGATCCCTATTATTCGAATGTTGGTGCATTTAATGTTGTCCCAGAGGTCTCTGAGACTGTCCTCAATTCTTTTCACTCTTCTTTCTTTATTCTGCTCTGTGGTAGTTATTTCTACTATTTTATCTTCCAGGTCATATATCCGTTCTTCTGCCTCAGTTTTTCTGCTATTGATTCCTTCTAGAGAATTTTTAATTTCATTTATTGTGTTGTTCATCATTGTTTGTTTGCTCTTTAGTTCTTCTAGGTCCTTGTTAAACGTTTCTTGTATTTTTTCCATTCTATGTCCAAGATATGGATTATCTTTACTATCATTACTCTGAATTCTTTTTCAGGTAGACTGCTTATTTCCTCTTCATTTGTTTGGTCTGGTGGGTTTTTACCTTGCTTCTTCATCTGCTGCATATTTCTCTGTCTTCTCATTTTGCTTAACTTACTGTGTTTGGGGTCTCCTTTTCACAGGCTGCAGGTTCATAGTTCCCATTATTTTTGGTGTCTTCCCCCAGTGGGTGAGGTTGCTTCAGTGGCTTGTGTAGTCTTCTTGGTGGAGGGGATTGGTGCCTGTGTTGTGGTGGGTGGGGCTGGATCTTGTCCTTCTGGTGGGCAGGGCCACGTCCAGTCGTGTGTTTTGGGGTGTCTGTGAACTTAGTATGACTTTAGGCAGACTCTCTGCTAATGGGTGGGCTTGTGTTCCTGTCTTGCTAGTTGTTTGGCATGGGGTGTCCAGCACTGGAGCCTGCTGGCCATTGGGTGGAGCTGGGTCTTAGTGTTGAGACGGAGATCTCTGGGAGAGCTCTTGTCATTTGATATTATGTGGGGCTGGGAGGTCTCTGGTAGTCCAATGTCCTGGACTCAGCTCTCCCACCTCGGAGGCTCAGGCTTGACACTGGCCGGAGGACCAAGACCCTGCTAGCCACATTGCTCAGAAGAAAAGGAAGAAAATAAAGGAAAAAAAAAGAACAGATAGAACCCCAAAGCAAATGGTAAAAGCAAAACTCTGACGGGTCGCCCTCCACATGGAAAAATCCTTTCTTTGTGTGAATAAAGGTGGCCTTCGAGGTCCAGGTTTAGGGAACTGTCTCCCAGTCCCAAGGACAGTCACGGCTTCGGCCAGTGGGGGCCCCCTCCAGAGCCGGGAGCCTCAGTGAGGCCACCCTCCCCTTGGGCTCTGGGGCAGCTCGGTGACGGCGGAGGGGAGAGACCCCAAGCCAGGAGTTCCAGCCTAGAGTAAGTTTTTAAAAGACAAAAAACATGTTCTACTTTTCCTTGAGTCTCAGTATGTAGATGAATACTCAGCACCCAGTCCTTAATAATGTTCAAAGAATTAAACTTCTTTTAAATGTCATATACAAGTCACTTCTCACATAAATTACGAGTAAGTTTTTAAAGTTTAAAAGTACTCAGAGAGGCTGTAAACACTCTGTACAAGGCATACACCCAGTGGATTCTGTGCTAGATATGTCAGCCAAACTACCATCATAGTGAAAGGACATTTGCTGATAAGCTTGTGTTGTACCTCTCACAGCTCTGAAACTGCCTAGTGCCTTCCATAATTATACATTTCTCATTAACTCAATCCACTAAGGCTTACATCAGCCTCCCCTCTCCCCACTGGCCACTAGGAAAGTCACTCTGCCTATACACAGGCCAGCCCTGCAGATAAGGAAAAAAACAAAGCATTGATTGGATTCCATTTAATGACCAAGGTTCAAATCTACTGCAACTCAAATTAGAAAACCAGGCCATTCATGTAATGACCTATATGGGAAAAGAATCTAAAAAAGAGTGGATATATGTATAACTGATTCACTTTGCTGTACAGCAGAAACTAACAAAACACTGTAAATCAACTATACTCAACTAAAAATTTTAAAAAAGAACAGAAAAAAAGAAAACCAGGCCTTTTTTTTTTTTTGCGGTACGTGGGCCTCTCACTGTTGTGGCCTCTCCTGTTGCGGAGCACAGGTTCAGTGGCCATGGTTCACAGGCCGAGCCGCTTCACGGCATGTGGGATCTTCCCAGACCAGGGCACGAACCCGTGCCCCCTGCATCGGCAGGCAGATTCTCAACCACTGTGCCACCAGGGAAGCCCCCAAGCCATTCTTTAAAGGAGCTTAAATGAAGGGCTGTGACAGGGAAGTGCTAGATTTGTTGGGCAAGTCACAGGACATGGAACTCTTCAGCTATGCTACAACACGGCCTTCTCTATGAGACACAGGCAGACTCAGTCTTGGTTCCTTTCTGACCAGCTGAACTGTTTCTCTGGGGCCTCCCTCCACACCCCCCTTTCCCCACCTGAATCTAATAAACTTTGTCACTGAAAGCGTTTTTGCATAAAGGTTTGGAACTGGACATTCCACTCACCTAGCACAACATTTCTGATCCTTTGCATCCTCTCTATCCATGTGTATAATTACAGGAGAAATTACTTAACTGAGGTTAATTTGGCATTGGCTGGACTTACAACAAGCATGTCATAAGCATTTCTGCTCCATAAATTCTATTTGGATAAGCAGCTCCAAAATCAAACAGAATTTCATTTAAGTTTATCTTATATCTTCATATTCTGAGGTTTAAGAAAAGAAATTATAGTGAGTCTCTGGGAAATGAATGGCTTGTGGGGGACACACTTAGTGTTGAGTTTCTTCCCTGTTTGGGAAAGTCACAGGGTCACTGGCTGTATTTCAATAGTGGATTAAGCAAAGCCACACAAACTGCTTCAACACCCTTAGGGATGAATTAGACGTCACCATCATTATACCATTACTAATGTTTCATTATTCTGCTCCTGTAATAAATTTAGATGGTGAAAATTCAAAGGGCTTTGCTTTTGTGCACATAAGCTCACTAAGCTTGATTTTTCTTCCTAGAAGCTGACAGTAGTTGGCCTTGCTTTGCCAAGGCTGAGTAAGCAAACTGTTGTCTCTAAATGAGCTCTAATTACAACCAGCATCATTGCCATTAGTGAGTACTAACTTGCAGGACTTAGCTTGGTGCTAAATGCTCTTCAGAGCTACACTGACAGGAATAATCTATGTCCTCCAAGGGTTTACCCTCTAAAATGGAGAACGCTGACAAGAGTAGATGAAGAGGAGGAAAGACAAAAATAAAATATTGCATTAATATTGTATATAGACAGAAGTGAAGTGATTTACACAATATAGCAGAGGCCAGGAAAGAGTGCATGTGTGGGAGGAGGAGGTGCCAAGACCAGAAACCAGGTTCCTAAGCAGGGAAACTGAGGTTAGCCATAACATCTCAGCTCTCACAGCAGCAACAACTTATACACACATGAAGAAAATGTACGCAAACAGAGCCAGATTCCCCCAAGGAATTGAGAGTACCAAAGTTCCCAAGGGAATGCATATTCCATGTTTCCCAAAAAGAAAAAAACAAATTCTGACACTTTGGAAAGGCTGCCAGATGACTACCCCACCTACAGAAAGTATGCATATGAAAGAAGAGGACAATGAAGAGAAAATGAAGAAAAAGTATTAAGACTCTACCTACTTATAACAATTGATGGCCAAGAAAGCACATTCAGATGGGATTCAAATTTTGTCTAACGACTACCAGAGGCAGCTAATGCCAGCTGTGCTACTATTTAGAAGGATCCCTGCGGTTATTATTGGATGAAAACATTTTGCTAGACAAGTCCCTGCCTCTGAACATCTTAAATCTTGCTATCACATTTAGGTCTCCTGTTTCCAGGCACTAACATGAAAAATATCAAGGTGAAAAAAAAACTTTTTGTTTTTGGTCGGTCATTTCATTCTTCCATTCATCCAGAACATATTATGCGAGACACCATGTAAAAAGCACAAAACGAAACTAATTCGATGCCAAAGCATTAAATCTCATCTCTGAGATACAACAGACATTTATGTAATACAAAGCAGAATATGATAAGAGCCATATGGGATCCTCTGGAAGTTCAAAGAAAGGTAAGGCTCTTTCCAACCGAGATGATCAAAGGAACTTCCCTGAAGAAACTGGCTTTTGAATTGTGTTTTGAAGGACAGGCAGCATATAGATATCCTGGGACAGTGTGAGAGGCAGGAGTCAGAGACTTCCAGATGGGGGAACATGGAAACAAAGGCAGAGAAGCACAGGGCATGTGCCAGCAACTTCAAGGCTTTAGCTGGGTTCCAGTAACACAGTTTATGAAAGGCAATGGCACAAAAGGATCTAAACAGTAAGTTGGAAAGGACAAAGGCAGATGTCAAATAATAAGCTAATGCATACAGAACAGACAACAGGGAGTCAATGAGGAGTTTTGAATAGTGGAAGAGCATACAGTTAATACCATGTAACTCCCCTTTCTCCGTTCCCAACTTTAAAAGTTGGCCATTTCTGCACTTAAGACTAGTGCAGAAAAATCAGCATGTCAGATGCATTCCACAGCCACAGTTTCTTGGAGGGCCGTGAAGCATTCTTCAGCTCTGAATATGAAATCATTTTCCTAGTCTGAGAGGAGAGGACAACTTTCCAAGTGTTCCATTACAGCTCTCAGACTGAAAATAACTTTTGATGAGACTTTTCCAAATGATTTCCTTTATTTAGACTAGCAAAAGTCTCTTCTAGTTCAACAGGTCTTTCCTAATCAAAACATCCTATAATTCATTCTTTAATATTAATTTGGCTTCTTTAATCCTATTCATAGTTCATCATTTTCCCCTATTTAAAGTGTTCTAATTGAATTTGTTGAATTTTTAAGGAAGGAAGCCATACTAATAAAGTTAAACTAAAACAGCCTTCCACAGCAAAGATGATGAGTTAAATATCCAAGTGTTAAAACAACATAAAGTAGTATTTGTATTAATTACCTAGTCGAAATTCTTGGCTACTACACCTTAATAAATAATATAAATTATTTTCTGAAAGATAGTGTCAAAGGTCAACCTCAGTCTAGCCTGTATGCCTTAAACTGGCTACATGATTCTTCATTTCCTGTAACAGCATTCCCAAGTTTACAGAAGATACTCATACAATCAAGTTTATTTCAAACAGCATCACCAAGTTGTCTGGGTCAGCTCAGGCAATTTAGCTGTTTTAAGGGGGGTTCGGGGGATCTGTAATTCCATTTGTATTACCAGGCAGGAAGGCAGGAAATGCGATGTTCATTCTGGCAAAAGATAACCTAAACTCTTCATATCAGACTGAGCCCCAGGCCTCTTGCTTTAGCTGCTAATGCCGAATAGCATTTCTGAGAGAGCATTTACATCAAGCTGCCAAAAAGGATTCCTTTAAAAAGGAATAATTCCCCCCTTGTTTAGCTAACTTTCTCCCCATTTTCTGTCCCTCTCTCAGTCCCTGTGGGATAAGCCAGCATCTTTTCTCCCCACTATAAAAATTGTATGACAAAGGGAAATTCTGGAAGAGGAAAGATGTAAACTCACTTCTGGGTTCAGACTCAATTTTCCATGTCTCCAGAGATACTAAACTCTAGAAAGCTCAACATATAGAGAGTTGGCATCTGCTCCTCTCATTGCTTCTCCAGCGTTTTAGAATCAAGAAATTGGAGGCCTGGAGTAAGTCTTAATGGAAGAGAAACTTGCTTTCTGGAGGGAAACTAAAACTTGTCTTCTTTTTAATAGCAACTAACTCAGGTTTGGCAACTTCAAGAAAAGGACAACAGTCCCTTTAAAATCTCAAGGAGATTCTGAAGAACCTAGAGGCAGGACAGGAATAAAGACGCAGAAGTACAGAATGGACTTGAGGACATGGGGAGTGGGAGAAGGGTAAGCTGGGACGAAGTGAGAGAGTGGCGTGGACATATATACACTACCAAACGTAAAATAGATAGCTAGTGGGAAGCAGCCACATGGCACAGGGAGATCAGCTCGGTGCTTTGTGTCCACCTACAGGGGTGAGATAGGGAGGGTGGGAGGGAGACGCAAGAGGGAGGAGATATGGGGATATATGTATATGTATAGCTGATTCACTTCGTTATACAGCAGAAACTAACACACCATTGTAAAGCAATTATACTCCAATAAAGATGTTAAAAAAAAAATCTCAAGGAGAAGATAACTCAGAGACAATTTTTTTTTAATTTGGCAAGAATGCATGTCCCAAAGCCAATTCATGCCTGGCTTGGCCCCCTGCTGGAACTCAGAACAGACTGATACTATCAACCATTTAGAGTCCTTTCCAGACTCCAAGTATCACAGGAGGTATCTGTTTTGGGAGAACTCAGACCCATACCCTCTCTCACTTTACTCTTTGCTTTCCCTCACCTATACAACTAAATGCTTATTCAATGAATAAATTAATGAATACATAAATAAAGGCAAGGTTTTGTTTGTTTGTTCGTTTCTTGCAGTATGCGGGCCTCTCACTGTTGTGGCCTCTCCCGTTGCGGAGCACAGGCTCTGGACACGCAGGCCCAGCGGCCATGGCTCACAGGCCCAGCCGCTCCGCGGCATGTGGGATCTTCCCGGACCGGGGCACGAACCCGTGTCCCCTGCATCGGCAGGAGGACTCTCAACCACTGCGCCACCAGGGAAGCCCAAGGCAAGTTTTAAAATTGAATACAATCTAAAACAAATGAAACTATCAGACTATCAAAATTGGTAATCATAGCAGAGACTAGCTGTTTACTAACACTTTCTTCTCTTTCCTGGGTATTCAGCTAGGCTACATTTCTCATCCTCCTTGGCAGGCCTAGCTAAAAAAAATAAGACTATAACACATGCCACTTTCAAACCTGGCCCAAAAAACTCTCCAGGTGTCCACCTGCATTTTCTTTCTTCCTTTGATTTCAAAGCTGAAACTATGTTGAAAACAGCCTCAAGTGGATCCCTGATTAATTCTGTGTAATTTAACCCCCAATGATCAACAATACCAACTTGGATTGTTATGTGAACGACAAGCTTGTTTTGTAAATCATTATGTGTCTTGGCATCTATAGTGGGTTGAATGGTGTCCCCCAACCCAAAATATTTGTCCATGTCCTAATCCCTGAACCAGTGAATGTGACCATATTTGGAAAAAAGGGTCTTTGTGGATACAATGAAGTTAAGGATCTTGAGATGAGATCACCCTGGAGTATACAGGTAGGCTCATACCCAGTGACAAGTATCCTTATAAGAGACAGAGGAGAAGGATCAGATACAAGGAGAAGAGTTTGGGAAGGCCATGCGAAGACAGAGGCAGAGACTGAAGTTATGCAGCCACAGGCCAAGGAACGCCAATAGACACCAGAAGCTGGATGAGACAGGAAGGATTCTCCCCTGGAGCCTTTGGAGGGAACACAGCCCGGCAGACAGCTTGATTCCAGACTTCTGGCCTCCAGAACTGTGACAAAACCCTTTCTGTTGTTTTAAGCCATGGAGTTTGTGGTCATTTGTTATGACAGCCCTAGGAATCTCATACAGCATCTGTTTGTTATCTATCGTTACTCTAACTTATACTGGAAGTTAATAACAGAAAAGGTATCAACATCAAGTGACTTTAAATGACAGTACTCGGCACATCTTTAATAGGATGCATTCTGAGGACACAAAGGTACAAGACATTTATCCTTCACCTAGTAACTTTAGTTAGTAATGATATTGGTAGTTGTTATTTTGAAATTTTTAACATTATAGGAAAAGACAAATAATTGATGTTAGGAATCAAATATTTCACTGAAAAAAAAAGTGATAATTATAAAATCAAAAAAATAAGTGAATTAATATTAAAAATTGATTTGGAAATATCAATTTGAACTCATAATGTTTAGACATACATTTTCAAGGTCCAGACACTTAAACTGAGACACAAATTCACCCAGCAGCTGTGACAACCTAATAATATGACAACTTCTAATACCATCCCCTGGGAAAAAGAATAGGGCTCCTTGAAGAAATGTCTTATTCTAGGTCAGGTGCAAGGAAAGTATAAGTTAAGCCTAAGAAATGATTTTTGCACCATACAAAAAGCTTGTAAGGATTAATAGGGTCATGTCAAAAGGATAGACGAGCCAGCACGAAGGAGCTCCCAAATGTTAAAATGTTGTTAATGTGAGCCCCCCCCCAAAAAAAATCTCCTATTGATTGTGACACACTGACTATGAAAATCCATGGGTTCACAATGATATTCACAAAATGAAGCTAAAGAAAACATTTGTCGCCTTTTGAGGTATCTATTAAACTAAGCCCTTACTTTGAAAAATGACAATTGAGGGAAAGAATTACAGGAATAGTTAATTCCAGGGTAAACCAGGACCAGGTGAAAGCTCTAGCTGCTGGCTTAATGTTGAAGGGAAATAAAATTAGAAAATCGGGTTTGTCTTTTTTCCTGCAACTCCTAATGAAACTGATTCAGCCAAAAATTATCAATTGGTTTTAAAACTCACTAGGTACAAGGCTGATAGGTAACGAGACGACGTATATATGATGCCAAAGTAACACTCCACAGATTCCTTTCTGCGTAAGGGAAAAACATAATTATACAACAGAGGAATCAGGTTGCCATCTGATCCTTTGACCTTTATTATCTAATGGTGAGATATCAGATATTATTTGTCTCTTATATTCCAGACAAAGACGTTCAACATCAATCTATCATATCTTTACATCTAACTTCTGGTTAACAGGAAATTCAGGAGCTCAGACACCTCTAGGAAACAATCAGGTAAATACAGGAAACAAGATTTCCTACAAAATGGCTTGCCTGGTCGCTTTACTATATGAGCATCATGAATAAAAGTCTGTTCTAGATTAAAAGAGACTTAAAGAACGTAACTGCCAGATGTAGTGTGTGATTGATTCTGGACTAGTTTGAACAAAACCAGGTGGGAAGAACATTAAGAAAACTGAGAAATATGAACCGGGAAGTAGATGATATTAAGAAATTATTACTCATTTTAATTGTGATGACTTTATTTGGATACAAGAGAAAATTCTCATTTTTATAAGATGCATAGTAAATTTTTTTCAGATAAACTAGAAAACAAAATACCAAACAAAAAATCCAACTAACGCATAGTCAAAAGGAGGATTACACAGAAGGGAAAGACCAAATATCAAAACGATAGAAGAAAAACACTAAGGGTTTGAAAGATAGAATTTCAAAACAATTAAACAGATCCCAAAACCTAACAATGATTTTAAACTAAAGAGCATTTCAACATACCACAGAACTATGGAAGTACAGTAAAAATGTAAACAACTTAACACCAAATAATATTAAATATAGTAATAGAGGAATGAATAAGGGGGAGAGGGCAGGGAGATGGCTGTCTGCTGTCCCGAGAGCTGGGAAAGCCTCAATGAAGTGAGCTGGGCTAAATGCAGAATCAAAGCCTGGAACTGGGGGATAGCGGCTAAAGGCAGATTAAATCGGGAGTCTTGGAGCAAGAGGAGAGGGGGTAGAGCAAGGCGAAGGCTACTGCTGCATCACCATCTTTTCCTTCTGCTTCTTTCCCACACTATCTATGCTATCCATACACTGCTCCAATGACTAACATGACAGCCGACACGGAAGCAGGCTACAGCCATCCTTCCCACCCTCCCTTGTTACGACTCATTTATTTCCCCTGGGGCTCCAAGGACAAGCCCTCATTAACTGAACCTGATGGTCTATAAGAAATAATTTATCAGTATCCAGTAATATTTGCTTACCTGGCAGAGAAGAGCTCTAACTGGCTCATAAAAACATGTACAGTTAATAAAACAAATCACAGAGATATATGTGTGCTCTTCAATATTTTAGGAAATTTGATTCCAGTGGCAAATTGGCTTAGTAAGTTATCCAGTAAGTAACTTTCTTGTCTTTCAGAAGAAATAGTATTAGAAAGTAAGTGAAGGGTTTAAAAATAATTATATTCTTGATGATTAAATACATTCAAATGGTCTGGGTCAGTTGTGTTGAAAAAGACAAGAGCAACTCTCACTGTACTGGAGTATCTTAGTACCACTGGCCTGGCTCAGCTCTGGCTGAGTGGCAGCAAGGGCCTTCCCCTTTCCTGACTAGGACACGTACATGCCAAGCCTTGAGAGCTGCAATCTGATCTCCCTGAAGTGCTGAACACAGGAAGCTGAGTCTAAGTGGGTATGATTTTCTGCCACCTCTTCACTCTCCCCTTTTTTGTCTTTGTTTTTAATCTCCTTCTCCCATATCATTCTATACAAGCAAAGGGAAGACACCCATCTCTCACGAGGCTACAATGCAAAGCAATAGCCAGCCATTAGGGGGCAAGGTCGAGCCGTGTCAAACCACCGCCCCCTGCAAAAAAAGACAAATTGTGCCATCACCAGCAAAGCCACAGGGGAGTTTTCTGACCCAGCTCAGGTATGCACTGCTAACATTTTGGGACGGGATTACGCACATTCGCGGAATCTACCCCCCTCAGTCTTAGTCATCTACAATGTCCTGAATTTTTGACTAACCACTTCCACTTATTCAGCTGAGGCACAGTTACGAACCAAGCCACCACCACCGCTAAGTTCTACAGACCCCATTCCCTCCATGCCAACATCACCTGAGAAACCACAGAATGAAGCCTTGGTGATAGCCCCTTACCTACTACAATTCAGGTTTCAACGGATTGTTTCTAGGTCCCTAATAATTGAAACGGCTCATGACTGGAGTTTGGAATTGGTGTTCTTGTCTAACTAACCCGGGTGGCCTTGGCACTGGCCTAGTCCTTTATGTTCTTGAACCTCCATTTCATCATCTATAAAATAAGGAGTTTAGTGAACAGGCAGGAAAGGCAAAAGGATTTCTCTGCTTTACTTCCTATGATCCAATACAGTTAAATTTTTTTTTTTGACAAGCATGCGTTAAGTATTCTTTTTGAGAAGAATTTAAAGAGTGGCTTGAAATAAATGATCTCTAACAACCCTTCCAGATATAATGATCTGAAAGTCCTAAATTCATCCAGGATCTTTGCAGCTCCCTATATGCAACCTTTATCCTTAAGTTGTGGGAAACTGCCAAGACCCCAAAGCCAACCAGTGCAGCACAGCGTCTGTGTTCAGGGAGCACTGAAAATTGAGGCAAGAGTGAGAGCAAGGGCCTTCCCTCTCTGCATAGATATAAAGACCATTGAAAGAGCCCTCTTATTGCTACACAGCTTGTGAGTTTTCATTTGCATTTGTCAAAAGAACTTAGTATTTTCAGCTTTTTACTCTCACACTGTCATTTCATCTATTATAAAATTAGCCTCGGTGTCCCCACTGAGTCCTCGAATGGATGTCCTCGTGGAACTCTGCCCACTTACTACAGCACAGAAATAAGTTCCCTGGGATACACCTCATACTGCCCAAAACCCAGCAGGGAAGCCTCTTTCTTCAGCTTCTATCTTCCCACTCAGAACAGACTTACACGGTTCTCCCATGTCTAACCTCTGAGACCCACTGGAAGCGCAGGTCATCTTTATATTTATGCAGTAATCTAGGAAAGGGCTAAAGGATACTGCTGGAATATATGATGCACCGATTTGCACAATGCCCACAGCAGATAGAAAATTTTAGTATTGTTATCTGTGCAAACTTAATTTTTGTTCACTAATAATGCTGATATATTTTATGTTCATCTTGTTCAAAAAGAAGACTTCTGAAACTTTACAGCTTCATACAAGATTTTTTTTTTAAAGTGAGGAAATCAATGTGGAGGGAAAATGTGGGCAGGAAAAATTCAATGAAGCCATGGATGAGGCTGGTAAACAAAACGTAGGCTACTAAGATACTGTATACTCGGTAAGGGAAGACCACAGATTTGGCTCCGAGCATTCTAGCAGCCAAGGGAAAAAAGGAGAAACATGACCAGTTCCATGATTCACAGTGTCCACATGATAATTTTTCATGGAACTGAAACCTGAAGTAATCTCTCCCTGTGTCATCCAACACTCTTGTTCACATACTTCTTTTTAGAATTAAATTTCTTTAATAGCCAATTTTACTTTGTACACCTTGCATATAACATATATTTTAAGATAACAGATAATGTATCTGCATTATTTGTTTTGAAAGAAATAAAATTAATATTTGTATTTAGTACGTTATTTGTGCACAAAGCAACAGGGGCCAGGGAATGGGTTGTGTGTCAGGGAGCAATGACAACACACCACGATCATCATTTTAAGACTTCACAAAAGAGAGGTTCACCTTGATGTTTTCTTGGACTGAAATCTATAGCTGTGGCTTTTCCTGACAGCATCATGCACCATGTATTCAAACCGCAAAGTATGTTTGGGGAACATATGATGACTGATTCAACAATAAATTTCCCTGAATCTTTTGAAGACAAGTTGACAATAAAAATAATCATGATTCTAATATTTAATATCTGGGCCCCTCAACCACAGCAGAAGCAGCCCTACCACTTATGAAGCACTTACTATATGCCCAGTGTTAGTCTACGTACTGTACATATATTGCCTCCAATCTTCAAAATAATTTAAGGACGTTAGCATTAACTATATTTTACAGATGAGGAAAAAAATGAAGGTAGTTAAGTAGCAAATATCTTTGTTTTTAAATTTTATATTATAAATTTTCCAAAATTCACAAAAGTTGAGATTTTACTATAATAGACCTCAACATATCTCACCAAGATTCAACAACTAAAGGTTCTTCCACATTTCCTTTATCTACCAGGTTTCTTCGATGAAGTATTTTACAACAAACTCCAGTCATATCATTTCATCCTTGCACAAGTACATGTTTCTTAAAAAGTAAGAACAGATTCTTATTTAATCCAATACCAAAACCAAAACCAACAAAGTCAAAGATAATTTCTTGGAATCATCTAATAATTCCTTGGGAGTCACAAGTCAAATATCCCCAATTTTCCCAAAAAGTCTTTTTATAGTAATTTTTGTGTAATTTTTGTCACACTAAAGAGAAATCCACACCCATTAGCAGTCACTCCCCATCCCCCCTCCCAGGCCATGGCAACCATTAATCTACTTTCCGTCTCTACAGATTTTTGTATTCTGGACATTTCATATAAATGGAATCATAAAAACAAATGTATTTTGAGTGTCTATCAGTTTAGGTACCACTGACAGATATAGATAGGTACCAAATATATATATGACATGGTCCATGTAGGTAACAGATAAACAGTCAACAAACATCAATACATTATATTTTCCATATAAATACTACATTATGAATGCTCTAAGCTCATGGTTTTTATCTTTTCCCTCACAAACATACATAGGAGAAATGATATTCATGTGTGTGACATACCAGTGGGTTACCTATATGTGACAAAAAGCCCAGTTTTCTGCTGGCCACAATTCTCACAATGACTAATGGTTAACCAAAAATGGTAGTTCACCATAATGGCAGCTTAGTGCCTGTGTTAACAACTTCCGGCTTTCTCTCCCTCTCAGGAAAGCATGCCAGAATGCAAGTCGGAGAAACAGAGATAACATGTATTTTTAAGTTTATTTTTAGTGTATCATTCACAAACTTGAGCACTTTATAAGGAAGGGAGCAAAGAGCTAGTGGTTAAGGGTACAGACCCCAGAAGGTACATATTCTCCAGATCAGACTGTGTACACCCCTTTACCACGTAACAGCTATGTGAGCTTCAGCAATGATATCTCTAAGTCTCAGTTTTCCCTGTACGTCAAATGGAGATATTAATGAGTATGACTGCTTTCGAGATTTAACACAGAACTCTTATGAAGAAAATCTGCTTATTAAATGTTGGTTACTGGCAATAATAATTATTATGATTATTTCCTTATTATTAACAAATCACACATGCCTCAGAACTGATGGAGCCACTTCCGTTTGCAGCTGTCAGCATGTGTGAAAGTGACCACCAGAAAGGAACCAATGAAGTAGCTCAATTCTCCACATCCTGGCATGTCAACATTTAAGGGCAATAATAACCTGAACATTGAGGATTTGAGAATCAGAAACATAATCAAGATAACTGACTTGTTCCTCCCTCTGCCTCAAGATCCCCGCTAGACCCCATCACTAACTCCATGAAGCTACTTATGGGCTGAGAAGAGCACAGCTGTTAGAAATGTCCATCATCAGCAGGCTTCCCTTTCTGGCATGTTGGAGATGCAAACCATCACCCAAGAAAACCTTCCTTTGCCTGAGCTCTGTGCTCCATCACAACCTGTCATACGCAGGATTTCTAACCACCCCTGGACCTCTCTCATTTGTGTGGTTATTTTCCCTTTATACTAATTACCCCTATACGCTTTGTTCACTATCATAAAATCATTTCTCTTGGCAGTAATAGGTTTAGGTAATACTCATTTAAAATTAAGTCTCAAGGAAGAAGACTGTGTCAGCAAAATTTTATTCTTTTGCATCATGGTCCTATAAGCAATAAGTTTTCTCTTCAGCTTGTATCTACTCGTGGTGCTCAATATAGCATGCAGAATGGAGTATGATGTCCCCACCACTGCTTTACTGTTTTAGTTCAGAAGCTAAAGTAAAGCAACACACAATGGGCACTTCAGAAGCTCCATGTAAACTGCAGGTATCTATTCCTTAGGGAACATGGACCATCTACCTTTGGGGAACAGAAAATGCCTCTGCTCCCCTGACGCATCTGTCCCACAGCAGAGACCAAAGGGTTGGAAGGAAATTACAACACTACCAAGAATTTTCAGGGTGGCAAGGGGTTGGGGGGACACGACCACCCTGAAGACGCTCATGGCACAAAATAAAAGAGCTAATATATAATATAGAGCCTATCTTTACTTTACAGGGTGAGACTTCTAAGCTCTAAACAATTAGCCTGTACCTGCCCAGGAGTGAAGTCCCCCCCAAAATTACTACCAATTACAATAATATACTACATACTATTTTAAAAGAATGACGTAGAGACATCCATACTGAAGAAAATATCAAGATGCAGAAGAGTATGTATGGGTATTCACATATTTTTAAAAAACAAAAACAGAAGAAAAAACTAGATGGAAATACTTCAGAGTCTTACCAGTGGGCCTCTGAAGTGTAGAATTTGGAGGGTAGGAAGAAAGAAAATGGAGAAATCCCCTTTTTATTATATATCTCTCTGAAGAGTCTAAATTTGTTATGAGTTAATGATAAAAACACCTGGGGAATTGCTATAATATGAAATAATTTTTTATCAGCCCAAGCAATGTTTCTTTATAAACAATTCACCTTCTTGCATCAGTAAACATCAATACACATGAATAAGAAAGCCAACTAAATTAGAGGACCCGCATTATTCAAGAAGCATAAACTGCTATGTAAGGTAAATAGAAAAACAGATCAGCTGAATTTGATTTGTCCACTTGACCAGAGTTACCAGAAATTTTAACTAAAAAACATTTAAAAATAAAGTAGAGAATTAAAATAATGCAAGAATAAAATGTCATTTTCTAACTCTTCCTTTGGTCATAATCAACAGGAAGGCAAATCACAAGACAGAAAATCATGCATCTCCTGAAAAAAGTCTGATATATTTAGGGAGGAAATCCGGTTCTCTTCTCTCATTATTTCTTGAAAAAAGCATCAATGTTTCTTACCTGATCACAAATCAGTTCCCACTTCTTCTCATTGTCATATTGCCGCAGTAATCTGGCTTTGTCAGGGGGTAGGTTCATAGCATTCTGTGAGAAAAAAAGAGAAGAAATATGTCACATTCCACAACAGACTGCTAATGGGTAACTCATGGGCAGACCAAAGAATGCTACTGTGGTTCTTTAATGACTTTTCAAATCCTAGCATCTGATTAACATAAACACCCTATACAAGTCATTTAAACATCAAATCGGTTGAATGGCAGGAGAGAGACTCTGAAGTCCTATGTTGGGACACTGAGGTAGTCTGCTCTGAACTACAGACTTGCATTTCAGGAAAGATAATGCCTTATTTCTTCATTTAATTGCAGGCTCCCAGTCTCCTCAACAAAAGGTCAGAGGTTATTATTGAGAAGGTATTGGCCCAGTTTTTTTTCCCAGGAGTAAGAGTCTTTCATTTTGGACAGTGGGAACTTGATTTTATTATATCCTTACCAAAATTTCCTTAGAAATCACAAATCAGTCCTGGAAAAGTCCTCAAAAGACCATATGTCCAGTTTCCTGCCCCCAGGGTGTTTTATTGTCCCTTGCTTCCCCGGCCTTCCCAAACTGGGAGCACAGATGCTCTCTTTGGCAGTCTTTCCAGTACTTCCTTTTTTTTTTTCTTTTCCTAGTAGCCCTTTCTTTTTAATGGAAATATAGTTGATGTACAATATGAGGTTAGTTTCAGTGTACTATAAAATGACTTGACGTTTGTATACATTATGAAATTATTGCCACAATAAGTCTAGCAACCATCTGTCCCTACAAAGTTATTACAGTATCGTTGACCATATTCCTTATGCTGCATATTACATCCCCATGACTTATTATATAACTGGAGGTTTGTACTCCCAATTTCTTTAATTTCTATCTATCTATCTATGTATCTATTTATTTATTTATGGCTGCATTAGGTCTTCGTTGCTGCGCGGGCTTTCTCTAGTTGCGGTGACAGGGGGCTACTCTTTGTTGCAATGCGCAGGCTTCTCATTGCAGTGTTTTCTCTTGTGGCAGAGCATGGGCTCTAGGAACACGGGCTTCAGTAGTTGAGGCACGTGGGCTCAGTAGTTGTGGCACACGGGCTTAGTTGCTCCCCAGCATGTAGGATCTTCCCAGACCGGGGTTCGAACCCGTGTCCCCAGGCGGATTCTTAACCACTGCGCCACCAGGGAAGTCCCCAATTTCTTTTCAAAGCACTACAGCCCCACCAGACACAGAACAGAAAACACCAAAACTCAATGAACAGAACCACTGATAGATAGCGTCAACTTTGACTCGCTTTGATAGACAACTATGAGTAAAAGAACAGATGAAAGTAAAGAAGAAAACAGTGCAACTGGTTTTTGTACCCTCTGTGAGATGACAGCACTCCTTCAGGACATATGTTACCATCAGCAACCTCAATTCTCAGTTTAGCTATATTGGTTTATGAAGTTGGGTTTGCAGTGAGAAATGTACCATGAGCTAAAAGATGTCTAGACATCAGTCTTCATAAAACCCTCCTCCATCAATACAGCACACCCTCTATAGTGCTGATCATGATTTTCCCAGGTACATACATATGTTATTAGTCAAATGTCCCAAATAACCAATCATACACATTTTCAAGATACTTGGCTTCGGACTGAGGTGAGATCTTTGGGCACAGAACATGGCAGAGTGAGAGAGCCCCAGAAGGAATTCTTATCTGTTCCCCTGGTCTTCCTGTAAAGCTCCCATGCTCTAAACAACTGAGGCAAGTATTCAACTAATGTCTTACATGTTTAACTGCCCTAACCCCTTATATTAACACTCTAAATCATGCCTATCTCATAATAAACAATACAGCCCCTTGCATGGGTGAATATTCGAGTAGACAAATTCAAAGGTCTTGAACTTATAATGCTCAAGCCCCTAGTTCTCTGGAGGACTTGTACTTACAGAGAAACAGCTCCCTTTGCCACCAGTACTGTCTCATGTCATCCAGTGAAACAAATTTTTTTTTGTAATAAATGTATTTATTTATTTATCTTGGCTGTGTTGGGTCTTCATTTCTGTGTGAGGGCTTTCTCTAGTTGCAGCGAGCGGGGGCCACTCTTCATCGCGGTGCGCGGGCCTCTCACTGTCGCGGCCTCTCTTGTTGCAAAGCACAGGCTCCAGACGCGCAGGCTCAGTAGCTGTGGCTCACGGGCCTAGTTGCTCCACGGCATGTGGGATCTTCCCAGACCAGGGCTCGAACCCGTGTCCCCTGCATTGGCAGGCAGATTCTCAACCACTGCGCCACCAGGGAAGCCCCAGTGAAACAAATTTAATAGAGGCAAGGGTGGGTGGGTTATTCTGACTTAATGGCAGAGAATTAACCTTTGATGATTTTGATAGATATAACTCAAGCATTTTCCCCAAAGCTCAATCTAGCATCCAGACTGGTATGCCTAAGTAGGGAGTAGATATCCCACTTACTGATTTGAATCTAATAATCTCTTCAGAATATTAATTTTTTAATAACCCACAAAGCTGACAACATACTTAGAAAATCTTTGGACCCCAGAGATTTCAATGATACTGCCAAGGCTTCTCCACAGAAATAATGTGAAATGGGAAAAAATATTTTCATACGGCCTATCTCCATGTAATACTTACTTGAACTAGAATAGAAAATAACTACTTGTATTTATTTGTAATTACAATTTTATAATGTTCAGCAACAACTCCTGGGATAAAGCAAAGGAGAATTCCATGTGTGTCTTTCTGAGGGAGCCCAACATTACTGACCACTAAATAACCAGTCTATCATTGCTTATTTGCACCCTAGAGATGGCTCATTTCCTCTTAAACTGAATTTGACGCTCATGTTAGTGCCCATGGGTGTGATTATGCATTAAATAAGAATAAGGGCTTCCCTGGTGGCGCAGTGGTTGGGAGTCCGCCTGCTGATGCAGGGGACACGGGTTCGTGCCCCGATCCAGGAAGATCCCACATGCCGCGGAGCGGCTGGGCCCGTGAGCCATGGCCGCTGAGCCTGCGCGTCCGGAGCCTGTGCTCCGCAACGGGAGAGGCCACAACAGTGAGAGGCCCGCGTACCGCAAAAAAAAAAAATTAAGAACAGTAAAATAATAAGGCAGGTAAAATGAGTTTTTCTCCAAGTCCTTATTAATCTCTCATGATATAAACGGGTAAGACAAAGAATGCCTGACCTCTTACAAGGTGCCAAGCCCTGTGTAAGACAGTCTGCATACACAATTTCATCTAATCTTCATAACAAACCCATGGGATAGATACAATTTTCCCCATTTTACAAATGGGAAAACAGGCCTGAGAGTGCTTGCTCAAGGTTGGACAGCTTTACAGAAAACAGGACCTAAACTTAGTCTGTTAGACTCCAAGGACAAACACTAAAAATGCCTCCAAGTGTTTTTTGTTTGTTTGGTTTGGTTTTTGTTTGTTTGTTTTTTTGCAGCAAAGTAAAATCGCAAATAACTGACCTTCTGTTACTACTCCACAAGACTTTCATGCAGAAGCAGTCTGCAAACACTGCTATGGAAATTAGATGCAGGCCCTGTTGTTACTGAAAAGAGAAAGCCAAGATGCTCCTTTCTGGACCAACTTTTATTTTAATAAAACAGTCTTTCTTTCAAATGTTTATGAAGCACCACCCTTGTACAAGCACTGTGTTCCACAGCACAGTGGGGAACCAGACAGATACGGTCCCCATGGAGCATCATATTATAATAAGAGAGGTAAAGATGAAACAAACTAATCTTCTCAAACTCTGATAAGTCTTGATAGAGGTTATCAGAGGGCAAGTTTAGATTGAACGATCTCTCAAGGAAAAGGTAACATTAAGATAAGACCTAGAAATGAGAAAAGGTGAGCCAGGTAAAGAGTGGATGGCAGCTTTCTGGGCAGAGAAAACACAGAAAAGACGCTAAGGTAAGAAACAGCTGGACACATCAAAGAGCTGAAAGTGAGTCAGTGTGGCTGGAGAGAAAGTAAAAGAGAGGGAATGAGGGAAAGATAAAGTTGGAGAGGTGAGTCAAGGCTATGTCATGCCCAGCCACGGAGGACTGGGGTGAAGACTTTTCCTTTGACCTAAAGTGCAGTGGGAAACCAGTGAAGGCTTGTAAGCATGAGATGACATAAACAGGTGAGTTTTCCAAAGATTGCTGTGGGTGCTATATGGAGAACGGATTAGAAACAACACAAGTGGAAGCAGGGGAGCCAGTTAGGAGGCCAGGGCAGTAGTTCAAATGAATGGTGGTGGCTGGGACAAAGCAGAGGGCACATCAACTGAAGTAGGTGGACAGATGTCAGAAACAGTACGTGAAATTGACTGGGTAGACTTAAGGGCTGAGGAAAGACGTCTGGCTTCTACCTGGAGTCACTAGGTGAATGCTGGTCTCCTTAATGAGAGGGGCACACTGCAAAGGTGGAGCAAATCTGGAGGAGGTGGTGAAGAATAAGACTTCTAAGTGGCCCTGGTTAGGTCTAAGATAGCTAGGAAACATCCAAGAGAACAGTCAAGCAGGCAAGTACGTACACAGTTCTGAAGGTCAGAAGAAGGGTCTGCATCTTCCTGAACGAGAAGAGTCTTAAGAAGTCTTTTTGAACCTGATGACTAGTTATTGTCAGAGAAGTTATTCAGCATCAATACACCAAAACTAAAACTGTACTTGGTAATCATTCACCAAGCATCTAAAATCACCCCTTCCACAGGGTCAAGCCTCTGAGCAGTTCAGGCGGACATTGCCCAGCTTAGTAATTCTACAGGGACCGCAAGGAAGCAGCTCCATCTAAAATCAGACCCTGCACAGAGGCCTGGTTGAAGTTTAGGCCTGTTGTGATTAGCGGGCAAGAACTGCCCATAGACTTTTTAGAGGGAACTCATTCCCTTTGTGCTGTATAGGGCAGGCCTCTGGAGTCCAAGCTAAATGTTTGTGCAGGTAATTCCTAAGAGCCCAAGCCATTTTCTGAGGAAACTATTGGCTCTCTTTCCAGGCACTATTACTGCCTGTATAAAAATGGATTGCCCTTCTATCTGGCAGAAGATATACAACTTGCAAGTTGTCCTAACACAGTGACAACTCCGCCTCATCCATACTTAGTGACATCTTGACAAAGGGCTCTCCTGTCCTTCCTTTCCTCTGTCAATCCATCCAATATGTAAGCACTGGGCTTTGACCACGTGCCAGCATATCTGCACTGCAGGCATAGGAGAGAATTTAATCACAAAGTTGCTGCACTCAAGTACACACCAAAGGTCCATTGAAGACATATGATATTTGAGTTGAAAAGTTTAGTGGATGTTAATTATATATTTTCTAGACTGTATAAGTTCCTAGCACAAATAAAGTAGATCATCCAAGAGCATTTTTTTGCTGTAAGGAATGTCCCTTTCCTTTCCACCTGACAAACTTTAAGAATCAGCTCAAATATCATTTATCACTAGAACCTTCTCCCAACTACTCCAAGAAAATATACCCTCTCGTTGGGCTCTGACAGCAGTGTATACATCTCTCCTTTACACCACCACACACACTGTACCCTAATCATGTTTGCCTACCTGAATTCCTCCATGGACTAAGTACTTCAAGGACGACTTCTTTTGTTAATCCCCAATATCAGGCACAGTACATGGCAGACAGTAGGCACTAAACAAGTTGCTCAATCAATGAAAAGCAAACTAACTCAGTCATGCTGTTCAGTCTGAAAATATCTTCACTGATTTAGCATTTATGCTTCAGCTACTAACAAAGTCTACACACTTAAGAGCATTTCTGTTTCTTATAAAACCTCAATCAATGACAATGTCTATTACTTATTAATAATTATCTTTCAAACAGGAATTCATGGGGGGAAAAGTCTTCAAGTTCAATTCTAGCAACATTTCCTTGAAAAGAAAAATATTTTAGGCATTCTTCTGCCACAACTAATAAACCATGCAACCTGCACTTTGTTTTTTGTTTTTGTTGCCAGTAAACTCAAATCAGTATCAACTGTAATAATTAGTCTAATCCAAGGGGTAGTTACCTTTATGGCCTATATTCTGGTTTTATCCTTACCTATACTATTTTACATTGCTTTTCAATGCGCTTTCTATGTTAGAAACTTTTAAAAATAGAAGATTTAATGACTCGATAACAACGGAATATGCAAGTTCCTGGGTACTTCATGGAGAAATTAATTATGGTTAAAAGAGTCTCTGAGAGTCTATACATTAGAAGTAATACTTATGGATGAATTATCATATACAACACAGAGCAGAATGAAGGTATCCAAACCATTCAGAACCAAATAAACCCATGCCCTAGAAATAGAGTTTTCTGGTCTCAGCTCTTGTCCTGGGTTCATGGGAACAACAAAAACTTGCAATATATCCTTCTTTTCCCCTGATATCCTCAAGGCTCCTGTTGAGAAACCCACAGCCATATGCAGTGACAGCAGTGAAAGTGAATCATATCAAGTACACCTTATGTAATATAGTTTTGTTCTTATAATCTCTAAATTAAAGCTTTCAAGTATTAAGTCACCAGACTCCACAATGGAAACTCTTCTGTTACATAACCTCACCTGCATACACTTTACAAGCAGTGTTGCTTATGGAAGCAGGGAAAAGATGGCACTAGAGTAAGAGCTGAGACCACCAATGGCAGTTCTTGAATGATAAAGGTCCAAACACTTTACGAGAACTCAAATGAAGGAGCCATTACTCTTTTTTTAATGGGTGGTAAAAAATACATAATACAAAATTTGCCTTTTTAACCATGTTTAAGTGTACAGTTCAGTAGTGTTAACTATATTCACAGTGTCATGTAACAGTTCTCTACAACTTTTTCATCTTACAGAACTGGAACTCCATACCCTGAATAACTCCCCTTTCCCCCACTCCCTGCAACCATTACTTTTTGCTACAAAAAGCAAGGAAATGTGATGGATTCCAACTGGACGGTTGGGCAGCGCAGTAAAGAACTGCATTTAATGAGGCAGCGTGGGGCAGGGATTTACTAGTTGGGCTTTGGAGTTAGACTAGCTTGACTTTATCACTTATTATTGGTGATCTTGGACCACATAACTTGAATCAAAAAGCAAATCCAGAGTTGAAAAAGCCAGTAAATGAAATTCAAAACTGAAGGTCAGAATCCAGTCAGAATCCAAGCTAAGGGTTAAAAACAAGATGTAACATTTATTGACGGTGTGATACATCTCAGGCCCTTCAGCTCTTTGCATTCATTATCCAATATAATCTGCTTTAAAATCATGACTAGCAGGTATTATCTTCTCCATTCAACAGAGAAGGAAACTAAAGGGCAGGAAGGTTAAGTAGCTCTTCCACGCAGCAGACAGGTGAAAAATTCCAAGGCTCAAAAGAGAGGTCTGTATGATCACCCTATTTCCGTGACATTTAAGCTATAATGTTTCTAAAATATGACCTGAGTGAAGCAATCCAACAATTCTACTTGAATAACCAGAGACACAGTCATTCGCATGCAAGGGTAAGGTGAAAATGCACATATTTATTAATATTTTTAATAAGCTATTAACATTTTCAGACAAAATACTGGCACTTTAACAGAATCCTTCAATTTCTTTAAAAATATAAACTACAAAACACCCCCCGGGCCAAAGTTAGTGGATCAAATCTGTAGATAGCCAGGTACTGTCTCAATTTCACAAACACTTAATAAACCCTGTAAAATATCAAATGAAGGCAGAGATACAAATATGAGGTAAACTCAGGCTTCAATGATGCAGAAGGAGAGAAGATAAATACACCAATACACAACTGAACGTGTTATGTAATATAACCGAACTGCAGAGAAGAAGCCATTACTTTTTGTTAAGGAAAGCAAGAAATGCTATGGACTGGGCTTGGATGTACAGGGAGAGCATAAAGGCATAATATGATTTTTAATGGCATTTAACGGCATAATATGATTTTTAATATTTGGGCTCTGAAGATGGGCCACTTGGGGTGCGATCCTAGGTACATTATTTAAACTAAACCTCAGTTTCCTCACTCGAAAAACATGGAGATGGTGTTGGTGATACGAGAAGGATGATGATGGTGGCGATGATCCTACCCGTCTCACAAAGTTTGAGAAAAATTAAATTGGATAATGCTCATAGTTAGCAAAGAGTAAGTACATGGAAAGAAGTCAATATATTAGATCTTTACTCTCATTATTTTAGGTGAACAGAGGTACGAATATAGCGCGAACAGAGGTATGAATACAGAAGGCAGAGGACTGTGAACCACACAGAATAAATCAGAGGGTAAGGAGTGGGTCCTGTGAGAGCAAGTTAGAAAGGCAGGGTCCTGGACACCAGAGCACAGACTTTCAAATTTACTCTACAGGCAGTGGTAAATCGTCAGCCAAGGAAATGTTTAGGAAAAGCCAGCCTTGGGGACCTCAAAGCACACTAGGTAAAGGGTTGCTCCTCCTCTGTTAATTCTTCCCAGATTGTCATTTTTCCTTATACCATAATTGGGACATCAAGTTGAGTCACTTGATACTGAATAATGCACCAATTCTCCTATGAGTTCACTTAAAGTTGCAACATCTGAGGCAGCAGGAGGGTGGCTGCAAATTCAATACATGACCCACCCCTCCATTCAACTAACCTCAAAGCCATTTCTTTCTATGCCCTATGCTCTTGTTCCAAGCAACTACCTGACATCCTAAATTTTAATATACTCCTAGCCTAGAGAATGCTGCTGAAATACAGTCAGCTTCCTTCCTGGCACGGGACTCAGGCAGCCAGCCAAATAGTTCCCCAAAGTGAACCATCAGTCAGTCATCTTTCATTGTCACTGTTATTTTTATTTAATCATTGAGGGTATTAATATCATTCATGTGCCAGCGAAACCCACAATAAGAGAAATCAGCCTGGCCCCTGATCTAGTTACATCTTCAAAATGAAATCTGACTGGAAAGCTGTCCTTTCTGGGGAACCTGTGAGAATGAGACATTTCTCTTATCTCCCATTCACAATTTTCGCTACAGCCTGCTTTCTTGGAAGGCTTTCCTTTAGGACTGACCTAAATACAAAGGACTCCTCCATAACATTTTTATAATCGAAAAAGTACAGAGCTGGAAGCTTGTGATATTTTAGTCCTATTCTGTTTTTTAGAGGTGACCAAACAGACTCCAGAAAATGAAGGCAATGTTCAAGTTCGTTTAACTGGTTATTACCAGAGACAGAAAAAGAATCTGGGCCAACATGCCTTCTATTCTTTTCCCACTATCAAGAAAGAAAGCCCACTTACATCTGTCGCGTGTGTGCGTGCACGTATGCACATATATTTTAGAAAATCCAATCAGATAATGCCCGTAGAGTAGTTAGCACAAAGTTCTGCACACAGTAAGCACTCAGTACATGTTTGACATTGCTACTCTTGTTATTATCATTTTAAGGAATACATGGAATTACTATTATGCTCTCCTCCTACTTTAGTAAGCCTCCATCCTTCCTGACTACACAAGTTTACTTATACCATAATAATAAGTACCAGCACTTGCCACTGTCTCCACCATTCCTCCTTGACTTGGGGCTTTGTATTCAGAGAACAATTCATTTTATTTGTAAAATTATAAACCTCTACAAATGTACACATTTGTTTTTACCGATAAACACAAACTAAAACAAAAATCTCCCAAAGTCGCTTATGAATTACCTACTGTTTTAAATTAATCACACTTTCACTACCCTTAGTAAATCGGAATGAACAAGTGTTGATTGTATATATATGTTCATATTATTTATATTTAACTGCAAGGTCAGAGCATCATCAAATAAGGGTGAAGTGGATGGGAGAGCCCATGGTATCTACAGAATAGGAGGGCATAACTATAGTAGTCTAGGCCAAGTTTTCCTGTGGCCCATCTTTCTGCTACTCCCTGTATCAGTAGCTTAAGTGATTCAAAACCCAGCAGATGCCAAAACCACACATCCCTCCTCTGGCCATCATGCCAACTCCTGAAATACAGATTCTTACCATATTCAAACACAAAGGGAATAAATGGAAAGAAACACTCATTCAAGCTCTTTCAAACCTCGTATCTGATTTCCATTAGAGAGACCTGATGTCTGATTCCTTGACATGTTTCCGGAACCCAGTTGTTTACCACCTGTCTGCCAACTGCTATTCCAGGAACAGTGTCCACCTGCACACGCTTGTGTACTCGGATGGGGAGTTACACAAGAGGCCACATTTAAGATGTTAGAAAACTGTTTCATGGGCAATCATTTGACAATATAAGAGCGAATATAAGGTTTGCTGGCACAGTCAAAATCCAGAGAAAGGGTTCTTGGTCTATTGATAAATATCAACATCCTATGACATAAAATTCTTTAGAGTAAAAACGCTTTGAGAATTGAAGATACCAAACTCAAATTAATTGCAACATATTAGATAGCTGGATTCCATCACAATCAAGCCGTAAGAATGGTACCTCTATCACCTGCTGACCTAAAACAAGTATATTTTTTCACCCTGCCCAATTCCCCTGAAAGCCTGGCCTCCTTCTCCCCCAACCCTTCCCCAGCAGCAAGCCTTCCCTTCTTAGATCACTAGGATCATCGATAGTCGCTTCTCTCCTTTCACAGCAATCACTCTGGAAGACTACTGAACCTGGGCTCCATATTCAAGGTTGGCACAACTTACTGCCTCACGCGCTTCCATTTCACAATGTAGATAATCAAAGGAAGAAAACAGTTCAAGTTTATGCTCAACTAACATCACATCTTCTGAGATAACAGGAAAAAGATTATACTTTGATTTAAAAATAAAGATTTCTGGGCTTCCCTGGTGGCGCAGTGGTTAAGAATCCGCCTGCCAATGCAGGGGACACGGGTTCGAGCCCTGGTCCAGGAAGATCCTGCGCACCTAGAGCCCGTGCCCCGCAGCAAGAGAAGCCACCATGATGAGCAGCCCGCGCACCGCAAGGAAGAGTAGCCTCCACTCGCTACAACTAGAGAAAGCCCACACGCAGCAACGAAGGCCCAATGCAGCCAAAAATAAAAAAAATTAAATAAATTGAAAAAGAAAAGCAATTAGGATTAAAAGTTTCCATTTAAAAAAATTAAAAATAAAGGTTTCTGCCATGATTGTGACCAAAAATTACAGCCTCAAATCTATAGCTCTTCATTTGTAAACAGCCACAACTTCAAGGGCAGACTTGCTGTCATAGACAGAACAATGGCCCCCAAAGATATCCTCACTAATTCCAAGACCTGTGAATGTTTCCTTACATATTAAACTGATATTTGTAGATGTGGGGTGGGGGGGAGGAAACCGATGTAATCACAAAGGTCTTTAAAAGTGGAAGTATAATAATTTTCTTAAAAACCGGAGGTTGGTGAAGACATAGAGATATTGGAACCCTTGTATGTACATTATTGTTAAGAATGTAAAATGGTGCAGCCATTGCGGAAAACAGTGTGGTGGTCCTTCAAAAAGTTAAGCATAGAATTAACAGCTAACCCTACACAATTTCCCTCCTAAGTATATAACATATCCCAAAGAATCAAAAACAGAGATTCACACAGATACCTGTACAATATTTACAGCAGCATCATTCACAATAGCCAAAAGGTGGAAACAAGCCAAGTGTCCATCAACAAATGAATGAATAAACAAAATGTGGTATATATTATATGTACAACAGAATATTATTCAGCCACAAAAAGGAATGCCATTCTGATACATACTATAACATCGACGAACCTTGAACGCACACGTCAATGAAAGAAGCCAGACACAGAAGGTCAAATACTGTATGATTCTATTTATATGAAAGATGTAGAATAGGCAAAAACAGAGACAAAAAGTATATTAGGACTTATCAGTAGCTGGGGGGAGTGCAGAATGGGGATGATTGTTTAATGAGTATAGAGTTTCTGTTTGGAGTGATGAAGAATTTGGGAAACAGGTAGTGGTGATAGTTGCATGACACTGTTAATTACTTAATGTCACTGAACTGTACACTTAAAAAATGGTTAAAATGGTAAACTTCATGTTATGGATATTTTACCAAAATAAAAAAACAGTTTAAAAAATCGTAGAAGGTGGCAGACCAGAGTCAGAGGGGAGAAGTCAGAGTAATACAATGTGAAGGACGTGACCAGCCAACGCTGGCTTTGAAGATGAAGGGGCCACAGGCCAAGAAGTATGGTCAGCCCCTAGAAGCTAAAAAGGGCAAAGAAATGGACTCTCCCCTAGAGCTTCTAGAAATGGAGCCCTGCTGAAGGGCCTGATTTTTCACCCAGTAAGACCCCTGTCAGACTTCTGACCTACAAAAGTATCAGATAATTAAATTAAGTTGTTTAAAGCCACTATGTTCACGGTAATTGGTTACAGAAGCAGTGGAAAACTAATACTCTGGCTGACAATATTTTGGCTCCCCCAATGCACAGCTTCCCTCTTTCTGCAACACCAAACTCCAAAACTTTCATGTCCGCATCTCACTGCCAATGATCAGATGCATGGTTTCCATTTCATACGTTGTAGATTTAAACAGATAAAAGCTAGTACTTAATTCAATTACAGTAGGAAATGGAAAACCTTGCGGGACTAGACAATGTCCTAAGATTAAATTACTGAAAAACCTAAAAATAAAACTACCAGCGCATGAAGATAACATGGTAGGAAATAAAACTTGACACTATCCATACAACCAGAACAACACTGGCACAATTTAGGTTTCACCACAACAAATGTTCATCAGGCCCCGTTTCAAAACATTCATAGCGTCTCTGAAGACAAGCCCCATCAAAACAAGCAGGAAAATTAAGTCTTGAATGGCAGGGCTTCTGACATGAGACAAGTCTTTGCTGTTCTGATCCTGATTTTCCCCTCGTTAGCCTGCTAGGTAGCTTTTTGGTCCTTACCTCATAATTGTGGAAAAGACCATCAAGTAAAGTTTTGTGTCAACGTGAACAACTTCCCGGTATTAAAAGCACTACTTTAAGTACAGTTTATTATAAATCAGTTAATTCAAAAAAGCTGTTAAAAAATAAATTTAAAAAAAAACCTTGATAAACCAATTTGAAAACTTTAACAAGTAAAATAATGTGTGGGCAAAACACCCTTTACTGTTTTGAATTACTATTTAAATGCCTTTATTTACTATTAAAATGTCCTGATTTTTAAGTAAAAAAAAAAAAGCACTACTTTAATGCTGCTGGTATTTTTGTGGTCAGTACCAACCATCAGCAAGTTAGTTCACACACGATGTCTAATGGGAGACTTTTCTATTTAAAATTTTTAAAAGCGCTTAACTGTCATAAAAACTGAAGAATTCCCCCAAATAACTGACATTAAGAATAAAAACATTCAACAACTTCAAAATATTTTTGAGGGTACCACTGGTCACATTCTATTTTACTGATTTATCCTTCTGCCCCTACAACACTGCAAGTCCTTGGACAGAAGTCCTTTTTATAGCCCCAGCCCCCAGCAGAGAGCCTAACACTCAGGTGGTACATAATAATTGTGTGCCGAATTCTTCTCAGCCACACAAGCCATATTTTAATAAACTAAAGACACCATTCCTCCAAAATCTTTTACCGTCTTTTTAACTAATAAAAGATTAGGGCCACAAGAGACGTGTCAGACTCAGCCATCATCTATTTGCAGGTAGTTATTAAATATTATAGAATACTACCAACAATGCCTATTTAAATCCTATAAAGTAAATATATATGTATATATATATATTTAAATATATATATTTAAAAGGTCCAAAATGTATCTTCTCCTCTCATCCTCCAGCTGGTACCTGATCTGCCCATTCTACAGCCCCTACTCCATCCTACTCCTCCACCAAAATCGACATCTCCACCTAGGTCCTGGGTCTTCCATATACCACGCTTAGAGTTGCCTTTTCTATGTATTATCTCCAGTACTACAGTCCACCCTTAAATAACACAGTTATTCAAGGGGGGAGGGGAGGGAACCCTCCCCACAGTCAAAAATCCATGTATAACTTATAATTGGCCCTCCACATTTGTGGTTTTGCATCCATGGGTTCAACCAACTGTAGATTATGTAATTCTGTGGTATCTACCATGAAAAAAATCCATGTATAAGTAGATCCATACAGTTCAAACCCGTTTTCTTCAAGGGTCAACTGTACTTGTTTTGGGGACCAAACATGACTGTGTATGTTGTCCTACCGTTTCACACGTGTAGGCTTTTTCTCCAATGAGAAGGAAAGTTTCCCAGCATACTGTGATATCTTCTACAGTACTTAGGACATGGGTAGACACATAAAACATTTAATAAACATCCATTAGTTAAGTAAACACTCCCAAAGTACCAGCCAAACCAAAACCTTCTGATGTTTGGTATACGGTACTTTAGATTTTACACATGTACTGCAAAACAGCTATGACATTAAATAATAGAGTATTTATTAAACAGCTGAACTAAATCATATATTACAAACATGAACTCTCAGATACTGGGGAAGAGGTATCTCTTGTTTGGGGTGTAGGTTTTCAATCTTTGTTGTTTCTACCTAGGAGAGTGTGAAATAAGATACACGTCATTTGATTTATTCCTGGTCTTATATTCTCACAATACAGCGATATGTTCTAGGCATAAAGTGCTACCTAAGTGTATGATCTGGTCTCAGTCTAAAATGAGGAAGAATGGTCACATTTGCACTGCATGCACCAAGAAAAGCAACAAGAACAAAACACCTTCCAGGGAATGCAAACACCTCCATTTACAGACAACGGAAAGCACACAAGCAAAGAGGGATGAAGAAGCGGAGGGGCAGGGGTGGGGATCCATGCAGTCGGATCCCCTGTGCTTCTTAGCTGGGTAAACCGCCACAGTAGGCCTGGGGGATGTGACCCTGGCTGCTGAACTCAGCACACCCCCTCAATATGTTCTGGATGTAAACACGTTTCTGTTTCCTACAAAGCAGTGTTATGCTTCTCCAAGAGAGCTAGAAGTATTTGGGAAAATGCCAAAATATGACAGTGGCCATTTAATCTTTGCATTCTTACATTCTGTAACAACTCTACTCTCCTGACTTGAGATAAACCATACCCAAGTCACCGTGAACCAATTTATCCTACTGAAAATTAAACCTCAAGTTCAAGTCCTAAGGATCCCAGGGGTAAAGCAATACAATTTATTCAGTAATCTCCACCCGAAGAGTGTGCCAACTTGGAGCGCGACTCTGATTTGGATTTGTCTTCTTCCAGAGAGAAATTCAACTCCACATGAACTCCAGTGTAAATGAACCCCTGTTGGATACTAAGCTTTAAGGAGAAGTGACGGGATCAAGAGAATTTCCAATGTGTGACTTGAAAAACTACCTAGTACTTACTTTACTTCCTAAGTGAATCTTTATAACCTGGTCCTGAGATGCAGCCCTCCACACACACGCTCCTACCTCAGGGGTCTGTAGGCCTGTGCCACTGCAATGTTGCATCCTAGCCAGCTGGTGCACTGACAAATAGGTCCATTCATTCTCCCTTTTTCTCTTCTATACATATATTTATAAATGGTAAGCACAATATATTCTCTGTTATTCCACATGGTTGGCCAATAAAGACACTGTTTAATAGAGAGGTGCCACACATACCATGCATGATTTTAAAATGAATAGGATTTATCAAAATATATTAACACAAAAGCCATATTATCATAACTTAATCTTTCTTTACTGACTCTGAGAAAACTCCAAGATTTTACAGTGTTTTCTGGTCATCCCTACAGATAACAATAATAAGCTTTGTGGTTGGAATTACTGAGGTCTGGGTTCAAATTCCAGTTCCTAGCAGTTCATTTCGGCAAGTAAATAAATTTCTCTGAGTATCAGCATCTTCTTCTGAAAATAAGGACAGAAGAACCTCCCTGTTAGGGTCACCGTGAAACATGTATACCTCTCATAGCAGGAGACACATGGACAGCAGTGTGGTGTCTACAGAAGAGACTGTGGCTGGGGACAAAGACTCTGGCCTTCAGAGCTCAAAAAAAAAAAAAAATAGAACTTGAGTTTATATCCTAGAAGTGAACTTACTTGTTGTATGTAAGCAAGTCACTTAACTCTTTTTAACTTTAATTTCCTCACTTGTAAAATGAGGATGCTATCTACTCCAGGGTATTTCCAGAGGAGGCTGACAGAAGAGGCTTTATACAGTAGGGTTGCTATGAAAACTAAACATTCAATGAGTGAACACATGTAAAATGTGGCATTAAGTTCAGTGCCTGACATAAAGGTTCAATAAACTTGTAGCTATCTGTACGAGAATCCAATACAGCTAAATTCAAGCAGGGGGGTGAGGGAGATGGGTACATCCCAAAGACAATATCTTTGAGAGCTTCTCAACACACTTGTAAGACTTTCTGGCACTATAAATACAATGCCTTTTAGCCAGTAGTCCAAATGATGAACTTAAGAGAAATGTCTATATTTGTGGTTCCTAAACTGGGTGCCAGAGCATCCCAACACACTATGACAATCCCACAGGGAAACTGCAGAATTATTTTAAATTTCTGAAGGAAGCAACAAAACTCAAACTCTACTGACACCACTACTACCCTGAAGTAGCTCAGTTTTTATCTTAATTGCACTATATTCCTTTCCATAATGGCGTACCTTTGCCAAGTTGATTTTCTTTTAGCAGTTGCTGTGATAGAAAGCAAGTCTTGGGAAAAAATGGAAATTCAAAAGGAAATGAGAGCGACAGTATCAAATTGGAATTCAAGGTTAGAGAAGTCATGCAGTGCCCCACAGATACATACATCATCTATATGTAATTGTGTGTCTTTTTTTTTTAAGGAACACAGTGAAAGTATTTTTCTTTCAATTTACATGTAATTATTTTTTCAAACAGCCACTAAGTTATTAGGACATAAACACTTATTAAGTTGCTTGGATATACACACTTATCAAACAGAGTACCATAGGTATTCCTTTTGGCCTCAGGCACCATGAAAAATTGCTGAGACACCAAAGGCACTGTGAACCGATAAAGTGTAGAAACCTCTGGTCTAGATTACATCCACGCTTTCCTCCTATCACACCTGATTACAGCTTTCTGGAGGTATTCTAAAATAAAAGGAACCTCTATAAAGAATTTTAAACTTCATCTTGAGCCATATATGTGAAGTTGACTTGAGAAAAATATACATAAATTTTTTTCAACTAGATATATAAAATTTTATCATGAAGAGATTTTTCTGGGGTTCCATGTAAACAAAGTATCACACGATATGTATCACCCTAATCACCCTCGTAAACAAACTTCATTTTAGATCATTTTTTTTTCACTTGTAGTTTCTAAAGAAATCTTTCAGGCTAAACACTGTGCTTCAAAAACCACAGAACTTAGTTTTGTAAGAGTATTATTCAGAAAGCCCTGCGGTCCTGGCATAATTATTAACAGTGCCTTTCACTCTTAAAAGTACTCCAATGTGGAAGATTAATTTATGGCCACCCTATCTTAAAGAACAATCACATGCTGAAGAAATTAAGATATGATTGTTTATTTGGAACAAAGCAAGAGTGAACATTGTAAGACTGGATTTTAGTTTTTAAAAAACCCAATAGCAGACACTCAAAAGACTAGGCTGGGGGGCTTCCCTGGTGGCGCAGTGGTTGAGAGTCTGCCTGCCGACGCAGGGGACACGGGTTCGTGCCCCGGTCCGGGAAGATCCCACATGCCGTGGAGCGGCTGGGCCCGTGAGCCATGGCCACTAAGTCTGCGCGTCCAGAGCCTGTGCTTCGCAACAGGAGAGGCCACGGCAGTGAGAGGCCTGCGTACCGCAAAAAAAAAAAAAAAAAAAAAAGTAAAAAGACCAGGCTGGGACCAGATGACCCTTAGTATCCTCCTTCTAATCCTGCAGTCCTGTGACTCTGAAGTCACTGGGGGTAAACAGTGAATCAGTACTTCCAGTGGCCAGACCTACTGATGACATCAGGCTCTGCACTTTGCACATTCTACACAGGTTTTTAATAAGTTGTTAATAATAATTAATGATTTGTAATAATAATCCATAATAATGTCAAGTAATAACTTGGCTTTACTTAAAGGAAATACCCCAAGAAAAGCAATTTATTCTAAATTCTCATTTGTTCAAAGGTTTTTCATATTTCACTTTATTTATCCGATTCACTGCAATTGGATCTTTTCACTAATTCCACCAATCTTTTTTCTTCTAACTCTCCAACTTACCCTTAAGCAAATCCTAATTGTTTTTTCATAGAAAAACATACTTCTTATACACCAACACTTTATTTCCTTCCCAAGAAATTCACTGACTGGAAAGTTTTCATGTTGTCTCCTGTTCTCTAAAAATGAAAGACAAAACGATTTTTTTTTCTCCTCATCAAACCTCTTATGCCTCAGGGTGAAAAAAAAAAATCTTTTGACTTAGTAAAATACAGACTTCTAAAGATCTGACTTAGTAAAATACAGACTCCTAAAGAATAAGCATACTCGTGTCTGACTGTCCATAACACCCAGGCCAAAAATACTACAAATAATTTCAGCTAAATAGAGGGAAATATCATGAGATATCTTCCCTCCATTTCTGCTGAACTGTGCTTCAAATGTGACAGTATTTCAAGACAAAGTTAATTCACTGGTTTCCTTCTTGCTTTTCCCTACAACTTAGTACTTTCCACATTTAAGGCCTAAGATGAAGGTAAATAACAGGGGCATTTCCCTGAATGTCCTCAGTGGTATGAACATGCAGATATGCACATTCCTAGGCCCCAGCCCGGAAGTACCAACTCAGGAGCCCTGGGATCCAAGCCCAGGAATCCACACCGCCTGCAAATCTCTGGGGGAATCCTCATATACATAAGGTTTGAAGATATGATTTAAAAAAAAAAAAAAAGTGCCTCCGTGCATAACCGAGAGGCTTGATCCAGTACATAGCCCATTTACTCTTTTCTTTTACAGTTTTGAGCATGAATGCATTTATATATTTTTTTAACATCTTCAATGGAGTATAACTGCTTCACAATGCTGTGTTAGTTTCTGCTGTATAACAAAGTGAATCAGCTCTATGTATACATATGTCCCCATATCTCCTCCCTCTTGCGTCTCCCTCCCACCCTCCCTATCCCACCCCTCTAGGTGGTCACAAAGCACCGAGCTGATCTCCCTGTGCTATGCAGCTGCTTCCCACTAGCTATCTATTTTATGTTTGGTACTGTATATATGTCAATGCCACTCTCTCACTTCGTCCCACTCACCCTTCCCCCTCCCCTGCATTTGTATTTTTAAAAAGCATAAGATAAGAAACAGCTATGAGGGAGACAGACAGGTTTTTAAGAAGTCTCCCTGCATGTGGATAGGAGGAACCAGGGGAAAGGAAGTAAAAATCAGAAATGGACCAACAGCTTCTCACTGTGAAAAATGTACAAACAGATCACCTACCAGAAGCAAGGGTAGAAACTCATTTGTAGAAACTCATCTTGGCTCTTATTTTAAGGATTTTTCCTTCTATACTATCATACTTTCCCCAAATTTGCAGACCCTTAGTAAAGAACCCCATCAGCTCATTCCTATCTGCAGTTCCCTCCTTATGAGAATCTATGGTCCAGGTAAATAACATTCTTGATAACACACTAAAGTATTTTGCTCCACTAGCTGTCTTCTCAGCACAGCCACCTAACAAACCCCAAAATCTAGACAAACTTGGTTACCAAATCCGCCCACCCAAGTATGTAAGCAGCATTGCTACAGGGTACCACCAACAGGTTAACCTGTTTACTACAGAGTGACAACCACTACTTCTCAATGGCATTCAACACTGCCCATCCAACCGTCCTCATTTCTCTGACCAACTCACTCTGCATACACACTGCATTAACCCTTTCCAGTCTCTTCAAATCTCTGTCCCCTCTCCTCATTCCCTCGTCAATCTAGCCTCACCTGCTATGCCTCACAAAGGAAATGAATGAATGCCCTTCCACCAGAACTCTCTCTACTTCCTGCTAGGAAATGTACAAACCTACCACACAGCTGTACCCTCCTCTTCCCTCTCCTCACTGTAAATAAAGGAAGTATTTCTTCCTGTCTTTGGAGACCATCCTATCCTGTATTCTTTACTCACAGGGCCATTGTGAAAAATAAAGGTTAGATCCATGCACAACGAGTGGTACATTAAAAATTATTCAGTAAATCGTAATCGTTTTCACTAGTAAGGTTTCCAGTAGAGCTCTGTACAAGTGGGAGCTCCAAGGATGAAACAATCCCATATTCAAATAGCGAGAGAGAATCAGGTAAACATGTACTTCAAACAAAATGCTCACTGCTACCACCTTCCTCCAAACCTGGGAAATAACCCAAACATTCATCTCCACGAGAAAAACTTACCTCACAGCTCAGTATGAGAAAGAAAAGGTAGAAAGTTAAGGCACCAATATTTTGTTGCCTTTGCTGATTTTAGAATTCCTCTGGACTACTTTTAAATGGTGGGATACAATAGTGAAAACTAATCCTATACCTTCCTCTCCATACTTGTTATGATACACTCACTTACCAGTTTCTCTTTTGGGAAACTGTAGCTTATGAAATTTAAATGACCTAGAGCATTTGGATCACATTCAAAGTATACACCATACCTTGCTGCCAATATCTAAATCACAGGGTGCACAGGACGTCAATAGAGAAACAGTACAGCACACACATTCATAAGACCCACACGGTAATCTTCCTTCTAGATGGAGTCTTGATAATTAATCTCTCAAAAAGAAAGAAAGGAAAAGAAAAAAAAAAGCTAGACAAATGTATACAGAGTGAAACAGATTATTCAACTTGTTAAAGCCAGAGACACAAATCAGGCTCTTTGCTCATTGCTGTGTAAATATTCCTAAAGCCCTCTCACTCAAAACCCTGGACAGCCTAGGGATTTCACTTCTCAGGCATCAGAGTAAGCTGAGTGGTTCAGGCTGGAGCCTCTGTACTGGCTGCTCACTCAAGGTAACTTGAAAAAATGAACAGAGCCTTGGTTACCGTGTCCATCAACCCACCTGGTGCCCTCAATATCAGCTCAGACTTATGCTTTTAAGTTACAAACCATGTCTTTTAGAAAAACCAGAGGTACATTTTCCAAGCTACCTTTTAGGAAGGTTTCACTGAATGTAGGGAAAAACTACCTTCTTCCCAGACCCCCACCCAGTCATTGTATGAAAGCAATTACAATCTTACATCAACAATATAGTAAGGATACAAATCTCAGAAAAAAAAAAAAAAAGTCCTGAGTTAAATAAATTTAGCTTTAAGAAAGCATATTACACCATGAACTTCTATTTAGGAACTACCTACCTACATGGTTTGATTGCAGGGGCACTGCAGACCTAAAGAGGCATTTTTATCGCCCACAAAACTCTTAAAACTGTGAAATGTTACGAGATGTGGAAGATTTCATGTAAGAAACCAAATTTCTGCCTTCTTGTAAAACTCTGGAAGGCCCTGCGACTCTGGCCTGCCTTGCCGGCGTAGGCTAACGCTGAGTGGCCGGTCCCATGGTCGGGCATTTACTCTCTGGCTTACCAAGGAGCCACCACTCCCTTCTGTCTTAAATCCAGGCAGTTTTACCAATTTAAGGAACCTACCCTATCCCTGCAGAGTTTCTATCCCTGTTTGAAGGCATTGTTAGGGGCCTGAGGTATGGCAGAGGGTACGGGATCTATTTGAAACATTCAGCGGCTATTGATTCTTCAGCAGAACAAACCTCAGGTGGTTTCTGAGGAAAGGTTTTGAGGGAGTAGATGGGAAGGTACTCAGGACTAAGTGGAAAGAAGGAGGGGAAATACAATAAAGTTTAGCCCCCAAGTCAATTTTGCTGGGAAAACAACAATCTGTTTTCCTTTTTTTTTTTTTTTTTTGCGGTACGCGGGCCTCTCACTGTTGTGGCCTCTCCCGTTGCGGAGCACACGCTCCGGACGCGCAGGCTCAGCGGCCATGGTTCACGGGTGCAGCCGCTCCGCGGCATGCGGGATCTTCCCGGACCGGGGCACGAACCCGTGTCCGCTGCATCGGCAGGCGGACTCTCAACCACCAGGGAAGCCCTGTTTTCCTTTTGATAAAAGACGTGTTGTACAAAGAGCATCACACTGATTTCTTTCAGTTTATTTGAGAGGACAATTTAGTTCTCACTCTCTGGCTCTCTTGGTGGGCCAGAAATAATCCAACGACTGTTATCACAGTTTGTCAATTTTCCTCTGGGTGTTGCCTATAACAACATGTTATCTTCAGAGATTCCCCACCCAAGTGGTCCTGCTCTGAGGTCAGCACTGTCTGATTTACTGTTCTGCTTTTATTAACATCGTGTGAGCTCTAATAACATTAGACATTGCTTCAGAGGTCACAATTCTATCCCAACTGTGCAAAAGAGAAAGCAGCAGTAAAACTCAGATGAATTCTGTAATCAATCCAGAGTTGGGTTTGGGGTAACACAGTACAACTTAATTCTCCAGAAACCAGTATCAAGAGAACCAAAAGCGCCAGATTACCAAAATAACAAAAACAAGAACTTATAACTCAATATGCTGCTAGCTAATACATGCTCACACCAATATGTTCTTCTAAATCACACATTTTCTAGGCTTGTGCCACAGAAGAGAATCTTATTAGAATCACAATCCTGGAGGGCTGATGGCCAAATCTGCCCATCATACACTGGTAGAAACTCATTCACACCCAAGCTTCCTCAAATAGACTAGAACCAACTCAGGTTTAAAAGACACACACCTTGAAAGAGCCTGTATTAGGGCCAAAGTGATCTATAACCAAGTCAGGAAATCCTTTCACAAATTAGGTATTCTCAGTTCTCTCCATTCTAGTGATTTCTTTGATGTAGATTTTGGTTATTAACTAAGTCACGGTCATGAAAAATTCTAGAGCTGTATTACATAAGGTCCTGGACAATCAGGAACCCCAGCACTGCAAACACTTGGCTATCCTCCAAAACAGCAAGTCAAAGCCCTGTAGACCAGGAGGCCAGGCTTCAAAGCAGTCATCTTCAGGATTCCTGACCACTATTTAGAAAATCCTATCAGTGCAAATTCTGACCATTCATTTGTTCATTTCATTTTCCTGAACTTCAACAGCTTTTCAGCTGTTGAATTCCAGTGAGCTTGAAGGGACACCCTGAATACTGGTCCTCTAGGATCTACACTATCATCATTAATACTCTCCAATGGGCAGACATTCACTCCCTAATCAGGCTTAATGGGAAACATAGCTTACCAAGCTCCCGGAGAAGAAAAGTTGTTTATTAACTCTCACTTTTTCTATTTAAAGAATGCCATTGGTTCCTCCCATCCTGCTTAGGTTATAAATAGCCAAAGGTCCCCCTTCCCTCATGCTTATTGCCTTACAGAAAGCCATATATTCACCATTAGGGCCTCTATGTTTACAAAGATGCCAAATATCTGCACTAATTAAGTTGATTAAGGAACCATTCCTTCTCTTTCTAAAGTAGGGACCATTTGCCATGTTTTTAATAACACACATAAACGGTAGAGTCTTTGAACTTTCAGGTAAGTTTACCTGTTTGTTTTCAGTACTTTTTTCTTTAATCATCTCCAAAACTCAGTATTCTCAAGATTTTAAAGAAAAAGAGGGGGGAAAACACTCCTGCTATAAGAATAGCCATATATTTTACAAAAATTATGTGAACGAAAAGTCACAAAAACCATGCCAGCAGCAAAACTGAAAAAAAACGATGAAATGCAGATCTGGTAGACTAATGTAATAATGCTGTATGTTGTGTCAACATAGAAACAATACAACTAAAAACAAAAAAGGAGGAAGGGAGAGGAAAAGAGGAAAACAGATTAAGTACCTTGATTGTTGTACAGGAGACAGGTAAGAGTTAAAGAATACCATTAAAAGCTGACGAACCAGATAATATAACGTTAAATAAGAAACCAGTGGCTGAGGGCTTTTTTTTTCTTTTTATAAAACAAAGGCATCCACTAGAACAGAAATTCAGACCTTCCTAAGTACCAAAAATAATCTTTTAATAAATTAAAGAACAAAGACAATACATGTCATAGAGAGGCATAGCAAATATAACAATTCTTTTTTCATAACATCTCATTATATTATGTAAAGTGCACAAGAGTACCTACTGTATGCTACCTGGTAAGGCAGAAGTCTAAGAGAGCCCCTAAGAAGCCTGCTCTCTGGTGCACATGTCCTGTTATCATTTCCTCCTCTAGAGTGTGAGCAGGAATTAGGAATATGATAGAAGGTCACCTGTGATTAGGTTACATTATATGGCAAAGGTGGAAAGAGGTTATCCTAGGTGGGTCTGATCTAATCAGCCAAGCCCTTAGACTCTACAGTGAGAGAAAAAAAGTAGACAGAAAAATTCTAAGCAGCAGGGACACTCTCCTGTTGGACTTGAAGAGGACAACAGTATGTGTAGAGAAGGCCATGTGCCAGGGAGTGGTAGGCAGCTTCTAGGAGATGAAGGCTTCGTCTCACAATCACAAGGAAGTGAATTCTGTCAACAACCAGTGAGCCTGGAGGAGGACCCCAGGCCTCAGCTGAGATCATGGCCCTGGCACACAAGCTGATTCCAGCCTGGTGAGACCCTGAGCAGAGGACCCAGCTAAGATATGTTCAACCCCCTGACCCAGGGAAACTGTGAGATAATAAATTTGTGTGGTTTTCAGCCACTAAGTCTATGGTAATTTTTGTGTAGCAATAGAAAACCAGGAAATATATCACCTTTCACATAAAAAAGAAATAAGGAAATACCTATGTGTCTACTAATTTGTGCAAATACATATATATATACAGGAAGGATAGGCTAGGAAGTAACAAGATTATTTACCTATAGAGAAAGGGTGGGAAAAAGGGGGGAAAGAATGGGGGCATGGGAAAGAGGTAGAAGGGATGAGGAGAAAATGACCCTTTCTGAATACACTTTTTATATAATTACAACTCCTAGAACTAAGGCAATATTTCACATAGCCTAGCAATAAATAATTAAAACCAACTAGGATTTGGCAGGAATCAAAACAGTAATAAGTGAACCTAACTGTACCACAGATGAATAACAAAAGCCCACCGAAGTGGGTAGAGAAGAAAAGAACTAACCCAGATAACTTTGGAAAACACTAATCTGACTAAATATTCTAATGCTGAAAAAAAAAATTGTCCACAAATATTGTATCCTAGCGAGTAAATTTTTTTCTCCCAGGAATATATGTTAGCATTCTCAAACTACTTTATGTGTAGTTTAGGATTGTACAAATAAGTAAATATACTGTGGCTAATGAAAGCCAGGTTTCTCACTTTCAGAGAAAGGAGTTACAAATAAAGGGGAAAGCTAGAATGAACCCTGTGGTTTATGATACATAGATACACATATATACGTACACATATATATTTCCTAACTCCTTCTGCTGAGAGGGCCTAGAAGTAATGATGTCTCAAAAGAAATGGACATACCTAGCACCCAGATTTTGGTTTCTATATATTATACCTTTCTCCAATAAAAGGAACTAGAGCTTCTTGGAGAAATGGCTGATCCCAGGGCTGGAGAAGGAAAAATTCAGGATGAGCCTGGAACATCTTAAAGTGTCACAAAGTTAAAAATGGCCCCTAAAAATGATGCGATTATGTCAAAAGGACACAGGAGCTAAACTGAAGGTGCTCCTGATGGCCAAATCGGGAACAATCTGAGCAACACAAAAAAAATGACACTAACAGATTATAACTCATAGAAAAATATCCACAAGTCTGTACTGATATAAATAATTGAATAAATAATGAGGGGAGAAGGAATAGCTCTTCCTCACGGTAGAACTCCAAGTAATAAAGGAAGGAAGGATGATGTAAGTTTAAAAATCACTACTTGGCAAGCACAACAGCAAAAACTGTTTCAGACAAGGAATCAATGGATGCTAAAATTAATGAGCAAAAGTAACATAGCTTCAGAACAGCTACCCATGTCAATTTTTATTTTATTTATTCATTTATTTTTAATTTATTTATTTCTGACTGCATTTGGTCTTCATTGCTGCGCGTGGACTTTCTCTAGTTGCAGCGAGCAGGGGCTACTCTTTGTTGTGGTGCGCAGGCTTCTCGTTGCGGTGGCTTCTCTTGTTGAGGAGCACCAGCTCTAGGCATGCGGGCTCAGTAGTTGTGGCTCTTGGGCTCTAGAAGCACAGGCTCAGTAGTTGTGGCACACGGGCTTAGTTGCTCTGCGGCATGTGGGATCTTCCCGGACCAGGGCTTGAACCCCTGTCCCCTGAATAGGCAGGCGGATTCTTAACCACTGCGCCATCAGGGAAGTCCTCAATCTTTAGTTTAAAACACTAAACAAAGCATCCTGGTCAACTGACATTTAGTATATGCTGCCTACAGGTGTGTTTGTGTATGCACATGTGTGTATTGGGGTGCATGTGTCTGTCCTGTCACTTCACCTAGGAGGTAAAGATTTTTAGGGCATGAACATCTATCTCATCAATCTTCAAAGTCCCTCTGTCTGGTAATGTGATCTTCACAGAGCAGGAACATGATAAAACTACAGGTGATATGTTCCCATTACATCAAAGGAATTGCCTGGAATAACAGTGGTACTCAATGATTCTTTAACCCTGAATGGCTCTCCTGCTGTCTCTTAGTATTGCTTTTAATAAAAGCTTTTCCTAAAAGAACTCTGAACTCCCCTTTACATTAGGAGACTTTGTATAGAATGATAAAAGTAGTGGGCAGACAGCACAGCCAAATAAGGTGTTCCAGTGAAGAATTCCCAACTGTTCCATGTATTCCTCAGAACAAATTTTTTCCTTCCGTTAGTCAAATTGAGCTAAAACAAAAGAGCTGACTTTGTAGGAGTGACTCATGTGTTCCACACACACTATCTACAACACAATAGGTATACAATAAGTATTTGTCACATATCAATAAATAAAATCTATATGGCCCTGATCATGTGTTTGCAGAGCCAAGAAGCCCAAAGCATACCACGTCCTGTTCTAACAGGCTGATAACCTAGGACTTTCCTTGACAAGAGCCAAGGGACTTGAGAAAGCGCACTTCATAAAACTTTTCACTCTGAATCAAATTTCACTCTGAAATCATCGTGCAATTGTTTGGACAAAAACTCGTTCACCACAATGAGGTTAACATCTTTAAAACAACTGTTGCTTAAACCCAAATGATAATTCTCAGGTCAAATTAGTATCCTTTCTCTCTAGAAGGAGAGAAGCCAGCAGCAATTTAAGAAGTTTTTGTTTAATACCACGAGTTTCTGAAGCCAAAGTTTCTAAACACTACTGAAACATGAGAAATGCAGTTACACATCAGGTCCGAAAACACTGCAGCATTATTATCATGGTGGTAGTTTCCCTATCAATTTGGCTCCCATCTCACTTTGTGCAGTTTATAATCCTTATTTTACCATCAGGCTCCTTCTGTATTTGATTGCTTTTTATCAGCTTTGTCTCGTTTCTAAAAAGACACGTTATTTGGGGTCAGATCTTGACAGTGAACTAGGAAGTACAGCAACACAGAGGTCAACGGCCCTTTATAATTTTGGTCCAACAAAACACCCTACAAAAGGAAAAGCTCACGGCTTCCTGAAGATGGCCCCCTTCCTCCTGTGTCACACTGGCTGGCCCTTGTTTATCTATCATTCGTTTTCCAGGGGCCTCAGTCTGACTTACCCAGTGCTGCATCTGTTCCTGCGGTAGATGGTTAAAAGAATTCACCAGGAACTTCAGCTAGCTTTCTTTTCTTATAAATCAACAATGTGTATTCTCTTTTGTTTTTAACCAAGCCTGTGTCCTCACCAAGCAGGCAACCTGTGTAAGCCAAATGATTTGGTAATACCTGAAATGGGTATTTATGATTTTCTAAGAAAAACTTCAAGATTCTGACTGCCAGCTATCTTACACGCCCAAATTAGAAGTGACTGAGACCATGCATTTTATCAGCACCTTAGTTTCTTTTCTTTCCCCAGTACACATTCTTCTAGAAAGGACAGCTGAGTTTTAAAAGACTCTGCTATCTTTCCTTATAAAGAACATTTTCAGAATTCTCAGGCATTATGTAAAAGGGGAAAAAGATATTAAATTGGAAGCCTATCAAATGCTCAATTTAAAATGAGGACAAGTTCAGTGAGAAAATAGTTCCAACTCTCAACTTCCTCTTTCTCCAGAACACTTTCCATAATTGCACAACAATCTCAGCCTTCTTGAAATTCTTGTAGCTCTTAGAGACTGCACCATACCATCTATAACCTATTCTTACAAAGCCTATTTTAATCATTAATTGCTTCTAATCATCTAATCACTACTTCACAATGTACTTCTTGTTAATCTAACAAGATTATACATTCTTTAAAGCTAGGAAATAGACATCGACTCTGTTACCCATGATTATGGCTGCTATCAAATTGGGCAGTAGTAGGTACAGAATTCTTGTTGACTCTGTTTTCATGAAAACTGTTAGAGAGGCAATGAAATAATCTTGCACAACAATGTGATAGGGAAGAAAAAAAATAGAACAGTCACTAACATCTCCGCTATTTTCTTTTTACCACCAACCCATGAAAACTGCTTCTTGGTTAAAACATTTTTTTTTTTTTGCAGTACGCGGGCCTCTCCCGTTGCAGAGCACAGGCTCCGGACGCGCAGACTCAGCGGCCATGACTCACGGGCCCAGCTGCTCCGTGGCATGTGGGATCCTCCCGGACCGGGGCACGAACCTGTGGCCCCTGCATGGGCAGGCGGACTCTCAACCACTGTGCCACCAGGGAAGCCCAAAACAAATTTTAATTAGGAAGTTCAATAAAGTAAAGGAACAATATCTGATTTGTTTGGGTCCTGAGAAAAATTTAGTGTCAGTAGGAACAAGGGATGATTAACACCCCAAAAATGCTAAGACCCCAGATCTTTTAAAATACTAGTTTCTTGTCTGATTCAAAGCTAATTAAGACAACACAATTATGGAAAAGGGTGAAAGATAAGGGGAAGAGGATTTTCCCGGTTCCACTCTGTACTTGAGCATCCCACTTACAAAGCATTAGATTAAAATGGATGAAAAAATTGGTCATTTCAAAGCACTTAAACTAAAATTGTTCTCCAGCTGATAAAAGCCAGAACTGTAAAGACAACAGAGCATATCTATTACTGAGATGACAAAGCCAAAAATATTGAACTAATTTCCTTGCTAAAAAGCATTACTGAAATATTTCTGATACTCTATTTTAGCAAGTGATCTTAAAAAAATCTTCCCCGAAATGAAGTTCCTGTTTTTATAGGCTGACCATGAGCTTCGATTTAATCTATCCCAGTTGCTTTTGAAGGTAGAGATTATTCTAACAAGAAATTACTTAAAGCAAGGAAAGTGTTCTGAGGGCAGAATGAAGAGATGTGTTACACAATGACCATGACTTAAATAGGCAGGACCATCCCTAAACCAGATTTTATTAAACTACTGATCCCCAAAACCCCTTCAATAGGAACAGTGTTAAGTCCCTATTCCATTAAAAAAAAAAAAACCACAATGGCTTGCTTTTCATGATACATAAGTTATTAAGTAGACATACGTACTTTAGATCAGTATCATTCTGCTGTATTACAGAATTCATTTTTAAAACCACTTTTAATAGTCATTATGAAGATAAAATACTTCAAGGAAAGGCGGTAAACAAAGCAAAATTTGAGAGATGAGCAGGTGAGATTTACGAGACTGGAATTTCTTGTGGCCCATGTGCCTTAACTCTGGTGAATGATCAAGAGGACAAGAGCTTTCAATTCACACCCACTGTCCTTTCCCAAAACTGAATAGAAAACAACAGCATCCTGGCATGCCAGCAGCCACTCAGCTGATGCAAAATGTTTTTCTGGCCTAAGCAGTAATCCCAGTGCCCCTACTCACCCCACCCCGGCCCCCTGACCCCTGAATAACTGTGTAGCAAATTCTCTCTCCAGTTTATACTTGAGCAGAAAAGGGAGCTCATAAATCCAGGGAACTTCCTCCTTAAATCAGGACAGCTTCTTTGCCAGATGCTCGTTTTTACTGGCTTTTTTTCACAATAAAATGGGGGGGATGGAGGTGGAGAAGAGATGAGAACAAAATCACTGTACAAGTGATTTCCAAGAGAGAGCAGGAGGCAAGCACAAATATCACCAAACCTCCCTGGGCTCCCCTGAGCAGTACAATAGAGCGACACAGTGAGCTCCAGAAACAGCAGCATTATTTGAAGCAAATGGCAAGCAAGATGGAAGGAATAAAAATAATGTAATGCATTTACGATGATTTTTCCACTTTTGGACACAGCCAGATATTACTTGGCCAGCTACGTAACACATTTGCCTTTCCATCCCCACCCATCAGTAATTTTTTTTTTAATCTGATGTTCTGTTCACACACTGGTCCATCAACAACTTGATTGGAGCCTGATGACTTTCCTTTTGCTTATTTATTTTCAAGCCTAGAAATTGTCTCCTGAAAATAGTTTTCTCCAATGTGGAAGGCAAGGCCGAATGTGATTCCCAAGTGTAGGCTGTGGCTCATCACCACGGCATGGAATCAACAGGTTTTCTAAGATATACACACACACACACACACACACACAATCTGGACCACAGAAGCTGAAGAGACGCATCTGTGGCCTGTGCATGTACCAGAGCCCTTACACTCTTAGCTCAAAAACAGGTCAGCTCAGAGGCCAAAGATTTCCAGGAAAGTTTATGTTCAAGTACATCATAAACTGTGGTAGTAAAGTCCTCACAGAATCTGCCTGAGCAGGGTGGTAGTAAGTTTTTAATTTTCAAAGAAAAAACGGAACATAAACACCACAGACCTGCATTTTATTGTCCCTTATCCCCCCAACCCCTAACCCCCTCCTTGCCCTGACCATTTGTTTAACTCATTCCCTTCTGATGCTTTATGTTTAATTCCATCGCACCCATTACTCCCCCGCTTCCTTTTTTGTAAGTTTCCTCGTCACCTCTGTCACAGCAAAATTAACAACTTCAGACATTTTTAGTACAAGTTTTATATCTCCCCCACTAACAGGCAAAACTAGAGATACGGCATCTGGTTTTCTAAATTAGGGAGATCTAAAAGGGTCTATCACACATTCTCCTCACTTATCCATAAGTAGCAACAAGATGCTAATTTAAAACCCATTCTATTCGTTGTGGTTTATCACTAAAATACAGGAAATGTTTTTATATCCCATAGTGGTAAAATCTTCAGTTCCTATGACTAAAACTCTCAGTATTTTTTTTTTTTTTTTTTTTTTTTTTGCGGTACGCGGGCCTCTCACTGCTGTGGCCTCTCCCATTGCAGAGCACAGGCTCCGGGCGCACAGGCTTGGCTGCCATGGCTCACGGGCCCAGCATGTGGGATCTTCCCAGACCGGGGCACGAACCCGTGTCCCCTGCATTGGCAGGTGGACTCTCAACCACTGCGCCACCAGGGAAGCCCTCTCAGTATATTCTGACTGACAAGATTTTTTATTAAAACTATCAATCATGCAAACTTTTCTGATAATAGAATCTTTGGCAGGTCATCTTCACAACATCATCTCTCTCCTAACCTCAAGATGCAAACTACGCATTTTTTAGAAACTTGTTCAAGTTTAAAATGTTCACTGTAATCAATGAAATAACCTCAGTGCATAGGGGTAAGAAGTTTAGTTTCCACTTCCCACACCCACCTCCTCAAAGGAGATCGTGTGGCAGGCATCCTTCCCCAAATCCTCTGCTCCACCCTGACAAGCATTATGGCTGATACACAGGAAGCACAGAGGATCCACAGCTATCCTGTTTGCTCTGGGGTCAGTCAGCTGTTGCGTTCATCTTGGTTCTTCTTCCATGCTGTTCATTTTCCTTAAACGTCACATCCCTTTTGGTACAGGCAGCCGGGGGAGGGCTTCCTCCACAGTAGTGTAAGGCATTTCTACAGCTGGCCCCTCCCTACAAGGGGGAGGCTGAAAAACAGACTCTTCTAGAGTGGCACTTAGAAGGCATGAAGCAGAGGACAGACAAGCTGGGCCCCCAGAACTGCCAAATAAGGCAGGCCTAACTGCAGGTGCAGTATCTCCTCCCTTTGGGGACGCTGCCTTTCTTTTTCCCTTTCTATCTGTTTTGACAGCCAGGAATTATTTTGCTGCTGCTGTTCCTTTCCCTTCAATTCTTCCCCACTACAAGAAAAACACCTGCTATGCCTGCTCCCCTCCCCCTAAGAGTTTCTTTTAGTTGGAGAGATCTTCTTATGCTTTTGGCCTGAGAGCAAGTATCAAACAACAACTCCTTACTGAGCAGGGGGGCAAGTGCCCCCCAGATTCTACCATTCTCCATCCCAGTCTCTGACCACTCCACTCCCTCCCCGTGCACCCTGAACTCACACACTGTTTGGGGTTTGACAAGAAACTGCTTCCTGTTTCTCCAACAGCCTCCTCTTCTCTTTATGGGAAGGAATATCATGAGTGTTCTTTGACCCCAGCTGCCAACTATTTTCCAGAAATTCCTCAGTATTTCTTGCCCTCTAAGGATTCCTTTCCTATTTCTTATGGATTTATTCCTTTTGTGTTGTTCAACGGGAAGAAGAGAGAGAACCCACATAAGTGGATGCATTGTAAATCCATCCGCCCTCTACAGAGTTCCACAATATCCACAGTCCCCCACCTCATTCTCCAACTGACACCAAAACCTTGTGCGAAGATCCTGCAGATTGTTTCAAGCCAATCTAATTTAACTCATAGGCATTAATCTGGCTACTAGGTTTAGAGATAAATTATATAGACTACAAGAAAGTACTACGATTAAAAATATATATGCACATTGGACTTCCCTGGTGGTCCCATGGGTAACACTCTGTGCTTCTAATGCAGGGGGCCTGGGTTCGATCCCTGGTCAGGGAACTAGATCCCACATGCATGCCACAACTAAGAGTCCACATGCCGCAACTAAGACCAGGCACAGCCAAAATAAATGAATAAATTTTTTTAAAAGATTGTTAAAAATATATATATATGCATATATATGCATATGTGTGTATATGTATGTGTATATATGTGTGTGCATGTGTATATATATAAATATAAATGCATTCTGGATCCAAAGTAGATATGCAATGAGCAAATTCTTTGAGTGTTATCTTAGTATCACTCATTTTTCTTGTATGACCAGCACCTGTCTTGGAAAAATAGCACTTTTGATTGAGCAAGTGTTGCTGGTGTGACCAACGCTTCAGTGCCAACAATACAACTTGGCTCAAGCAACTAAAAAGCTTATTTGCTGACCTGTTCGCTCTATGGGTTCCACCAATAGCCTGGCCTTTCTCTTGCCCCAACTGTCAAATAATAAGATGATTACCACCCACAGGCAAGTTCTTTTAAAAAGACCTGACAGACATAGACTGCTTCATCTTGAAAGTGTGAAATTTAACATCTATAAATCACAAACCCCAACAAGACCCAGCATATGGTCCATTCATTTCACAGTACTAAAATAAAACACTTTTGCAGACATGTAAAAAATAAATTTCTAAAAGAAATGATTCACCTAAAAGTGTTTTTATTATGTTTCAAACACACATACGTATAGAGAATTTAATGCATTCCCCATGAACCCTGACTAACCACTTGTCAAATCCTAACCTTTACTACATCTTCTTCAGATTTTTCTCAGTTATGTTTTAAAGATTATTTTTTGATAGTTACAATATGACTAGATCAAGAACTAAGGGGAGAAGTCATTAGAAAAGGACTCCATTTTATATAAGCCAAAATCTAGAATATAAACTATTACTCTTAGCTTACTTCCTAATATTCTTAGCTCTCACTCATTATCAACAGATGATGTAAACTCTATCTTTATCTGAAGACATTCAACTCAATGACATACTCGAAAATCAGTATTAGATTTTAGATGAAATTAAAGCAATCCTTTCACGTAAGTTCCCTACCTATCTCCAGGAAAAATTTCTATGTTCTTAAATATCTGTAACTTACGATTAATGAAAATGGCAGTACTTTAACTTTGGGAATTAAATTTCTTTTTAAGTGCAAAAGAAAAAAGCAGGCAAGTTTAACGATATTTCAAACAAGGAAATCAGAACTGCTATGACCACAAAGTCCCTCAGGGACAAGTTTCCCTTGCTTTCAGAAAATAAGATTTAGGCAAAGGTTATCAGAGGTTGATACATTTATGCTCTGACATCATTACTGACATTAAAACTCCCTAACATGGTACATAAAGAGCACTGAGCAGGGGCCTGCTAAATAGTTGGATGCATTTATTGTCTGGATTATACAGAAGAACTACTCAACAGCCTATTAAAGCAAATACAACTTGACTGACTAACACTGAAGAAAAATCAATACCTTAAGCAGTTTATTTATTTAACATCTTTATTAGAGTATAATTGCTTTACAATGTTGTGTTAGTTTCTGCTGTATAACAAACTGAATCAGCTATAATATGTATATCCCCATATCGCCCCCACCCCAAGTCTCCCTCAGACCCTCCTTATCTCACCCCTCTAGGTGGTCACAAAGCACCGAGCTGACCTCCCTGTGCTATGCGGCTGCTTCCCACTAGCTATCTATTTTACATTCGGTAGCGTATATATGTCAGTGCTACTCTCTCACTTCATCCCAGCTTACCCTTCCCCCTTCCCGTGTCCTCAAGTCCATTCTCCACACCTGTGTCTTTATTCCTGTCCTGCCCCTAGGTTCATCAGAACCATTTTTTTTTAGATTCCATATATATGTGTTAGCATATGGTATTTTTCTCTCTCTGACTTACTTCACTCTGTATGACAGACTCTAGGTCCATCCACCTCACTACAAATAACTCAATTTCGTTCTTTTTATGGCTGAGTAATATTCCATTGCATATATGTGCCACATTTTTTTTAACATCTTTATTGGAGTATCATTGCTTTATAATGGTGTGTTAGTTTCTGCTGTATAACAAAGGGAATCAGCTATACATAAACATATATCCCCATATCTCCTCCCTCTGGAATCTCCCTCCCACCCTCCCTATCCCACCCCTCTAGGTGGACACAAAGCACAGAGCTGATCTCCCTGTGTTATGTGGCTGCTTCCCACTAGCTATCTATTTTACATTTGGCAGTGTATATATGTCCATGCCACTCTCTCACTTCATCCCAGCTTACCCTTACCCCTCCCTGTGTCCTCAAGTCCATTCTCTACATCACCGTCTTTATTCCTGTCCTGTCCCTAGGTTCTTCAGGACCATTTATTTTTTTTTTTTAGATTCCATACCTATGTGTTAGCATACAGTACTTGTTTTTCTCTTTCTGACTTACTTCACTCTGTATGACAGGCTCTAGGTCCATCCACCTCATTACAAATAATTTTGTTTCTTTTTATGGCTGAGTAATATTCTATTGTATATATGTACCACATCTTCTTTATCCATTCATTTGTCGATGGACGCTTAGGTTGCTTCCATGTCCTGGCTATTGTAAACAGTGCTGCAAGAACATTGTGGTCCATGACTCTTTTTGAATTATGGTTTTCTCAGGATACATGCCCAGTAGTGGGATTGCTGGGTTGTATGGTGGTTCTATTTTTAGTTTAAGGAACCTCCATACTGTTCTCCATAGTGGCTGTACCAATTTACATTCCCACCAACAGTGCAAGAGGGTTCCCTTTTCTCCACACCATCGCCAGCATTTACTGTTTGTAGACTTTTTGATGATGGCCATTCTGACTGGTGTGAGGTGATGCCTCATTGTAGTTTTGATTTGCATTTCTCTAATGATTAGTGATGTTGAGCATTCTTTCATGTGTTTGTTGGCAATCTGTATATCTTCTGTGGAGAAATGTCTATTTAGGTCTTCTGCCCATTTTTGGATTGGGTTGTTTTTTTGATATTGAGCTGCATGAGCTGCTTGTGTATTTTGGAGATTAATCTTTGTCAGTTGCTTCATTTGCAAATATTTTCTCCCATTCTGAGGGTTGTCTTTTCGTCTTGTTTATGGTTTTCTTTGCTCTCAAAAGCTTTTCAGTATCATTAGGTCCCATTTGTTTATTTTTGTTTTTATTTCCATTTCTGTAGGAGGTGGGTCAAAAAGGATCTTGCTGTGATTCATAACATAGAGTGTTCTGCCTATGTGTTCCTCTAAGAGTGTTTTCCTTTTACAGTGTCTGGCCTTACATTTAGGTCTTTAATCCATTTTGAGTTTATTTTTGTGTATGCTGTTAGGGAGTGTTCTAATTTCATTCTTTTACATGTAGCTGTCCAGTTTTCCCAGCACCACTTATTGAAGAGGCTGTCTTTTCTCCACTGTATATTCTCGCCTCCTTTATCAAAGACAAGGTGACCATATGTGCGTGGGTTTATCTCTGGGCTTTCTATCCTGTTCCATTGATCTATATTTCTGTTTTTGTGCCAGTACCATACTGTCTTGATTACTGTAGCTTTGTAGTATAGTCTGAAGTCAGGAAGCCTGATTCCTCCAGCTCCGTTTTTCTTTCTCAAGATTGCTTTGGCTATTCGGGGTCTTTTGTGTTTCCATACAAATTGTGAAATTTTTTGTTCTAGTTCTGTGAAAAATGCCATTGGTAGTTTGATAGGGATTGCACTGAATCTGTAGATTGCTTTGGGTAGTATAGTCATTTTCACAATGTTGATCCTTCCAATCCAAGAACATGGTATATCTCTTCATCTGTATGTATCATCTTCAATTTCTTTCATCAGTGTCTTATAGTTTTCTGCATACAGGTCTTTTGTCTCCTTAGGTAGGTTTATTCTTAGGTATTTTATTCTTTTTGTTTAAGCAGTTTATTGACAACTAATTTCTGTTATTATATTTTGCTAGAATATCTGTAAACCCTCAAACAACAGGATTATATAAATAACTAGGCCTACTGATGCTGGGTGTGGTGAGATAGCTTTTTCATTTAGAACCTAAGATACAAGAAAGCAAAACAACACAAAAAGGGATTTATTACCACCCAAAACAAACTTACAGAACTCAGGAGCCACACCCTGTGCCTCTTCAACCTCTGTAGAAAATAAAGCCTGAACATTAAGACTCGTAACTCATAAGGATGTTCCAAAAACTAACTCAAAGAAACCATTTTCAAAGTCTTGACGTCTGAATTCCAAAAGCCAAAGAAAGTAAGTTAATAGTAAGGACTGAGAAAAGATAAAGTGTTTAACCTCCAATTCAAGAGAAAATTCAATTAACCAGAAACTGCCCTTTCTCCAAGTAGTTGCAACTAATTGAGGTTTTATTGTATAGCACAGTTCATAATAACCAAGAGATGATTTCTGAGTTAAAACACTTAGAGCCCAGTGCCCATCTCTCTATTACCCAGCCCCAGCTACGTAAAGAGAGCATCAAATATTGTTAAGAACATAAAAAGTTCTCCTTTAATAAAGAGTGGCAGGAAACTCGAGTCTTGTGACACACACAAGCATACAGTGTGGCAAGGAACATCCTGTAAATTAGATTAATTTTACAGCAATTTGCTGATTCCAGAAGGGGAGCAAATACTAAACAGCTGAAAGGTGATCACACAGGCAGACCTGACACAGGTCAAGCAGGACAGCAATCCACTTGAGCTGGGCTCCTGCTAACCATGGGGCCAGCATGACCCATTGCTACCCCTGTATCTTAGATTTCAAGATATCTATGCCTTTTCCATGAAATCAAGCAATTATTCCTAAAGATGAGAAGTGTACCAATTACACAATAAATTCCTACCTTTATATACTCTTTCAAAAGTTGCATGTTCCTCCCATGTCCCTGCACAGCCTGGGGTGTAGTTTAACAAGCAAATAAATATGTTTGTAAAGCTTTCTCTTGGCAGTGAATTCACTAAGCTTCCTCTCAAACTGTTCTTTCCCTGTAGGATGGGGGTGGGGTAGTCTCTTGCTTAAGACAGTGAGGCAAATGCAGCCTCTCGCTGCATCCCCCAAGCCCCCTCCTCCCCACATCCCAACCAGAAAACAATATCCTTATTCAAAGACTCACTGGATTTCCCCTTAATGGAATACTCTTACCACACTTAAGTTAAATATGCTTGGGGTTTTGGGGGTTTTTTTTTTGCATTTATAAAGTTATTTGTATGGAGGAAGTATTTTCAGTTTTCAAACAACCATCAGACAAATTTTCAAATGCACACACACATACACTCTCACTTTTAAGTTGAAAACTACCCATTTCAGAATATTTTAAATTCTAGAATAATTTTACTTTAAAAATAACCAACAGCAAACATCAAATACCTATTCTTCTACCACTGGTGAGCGACCCTGAACATGAGAATTTCTCATGTCCAGAAGCTACCAGGAAAACCGAAAGACACCCTTCCACAACTGGCTTTTTTTTTTTTTCAAGACAGGAAGCATTAATGCACCAGAGACTCCCAATTCCCTAAGAACATCTTGTTTTCCTTCAGTTAAGCAAATCTCTTCTGCATCACTGCTTACAGCCTGAACCCTAAAGCCATTGATCTCTCTTTTTAATTAGGCTTGTTCACTGAGAAAACAGCAACACGGACTTTCAAAATTACATGAGCAAGAAAAACGTACTGGGTGCCAAGACCCAGGACTGAAGCAAATATTTAAAGTCATTTTGTAAATGTTGGGTATCTGATGGAAAAACTGAGAAATTCTGGACCTGCACACCAGTGGCACTGTTAAAATTCAGCATGTGAGGGGGGAAGGAGGCCAAAATAAACCACATGTGAAGTGACTGGAGCCATTACATTAGAAATTACTTACCCGGGAGCTTCTGGCAATAGTTTGATTCAAAACAAGTGCCCAGTGTAGGGGATCCATTATCTGGCCCCAACTCTGCGGATACATTAAGCACCAGTGACGAACACCTGCACCCTTTACAAATATATCATAAGCGTCTGGCTCATGCAAACTGCATCTTCCTTACACAAAGACAGAAGCCTGAATCATGGGTAGTTTTTTCCCCCTCTGCAAGGAAAAGTGTCTGTGTATGCATTTCTCAAGAGTCACCAAATTTTTGTAGCTATTAGCTATTAGCTACAAAAATAGCTTCAAGAGATGAACAATCCCTATAGTAAGGAGTCTAGAAACACATGTGTACAGTTACAGTGCTGGAGCCTTGGCAAGCCCTCTGCTAGTAAAGGAGAGTTGGAGAGCGTGGACACAGTAATGAGCTATTAAGTGCAAATAATGTCAAAGCGGAATCCTTCCCTGGGGCTCGGCGTCAGGGAGGGAGGGCACAATAGACACAACAGAGGACAGCAGTCTAACTGGCCATCTGCTGTTCAGCTCCTGATGACAACTCCTAAGGAGTTGTCCGTCCCTGGGAAGAGTTCTGAGCTTCCAAGCCTAGGCTTAGGAAGTCTGCCATGCATGTCATGTACCAAGTTCAGGGACAGAATCCAATTGTAGTTAGCTGAAATGGGTTGAAAACCTCTTGAACCCACAAGCAAAAACTAGTAGAACTGTCACTTTTTTTTTTTTTTAACTTGTCTGTAGTTCCAGTTATGGAAATAGCTGATTCTAATTTTAACCAGCACCTACTACTGTTTCAGCACATTCCTCTGGTTAAAGGCAACGATGACTTTCCAGTCAGTGACTACAATGACACAGACATGAACTTGGAGAATTATGCTTACAGTTTTCAGCCACACCAAGATGTTATTTTAAGTATTTCTTTTTAAAGTTAATGTATCATGAGGAAACGTTGTCTGATCTTTATGGAATTCCTTCTGCTATAGGATTATACCATAAGATTTATATTTAATAGCCTCATATACTCAAATACAGCTGATACACAAAAATTTTGCATCCCTTGGCAGGAAGAGATGGATTTTTCTTTTTTCTTTCTTTTTTTCAAATAGAATAAACGATTCGTACCTTCAGTGAGCCTGTAACCACGGAGAGATATGCTTCTGACTCATGAAACAGAAGACCACATGAGAGAACTCACAAAACAAGGCCTAGAGAAAGACAGCTGATTCTTTTTCTTAATAATTCATCAGTGACCTCAGTCTACCTGATGTTTTATAAGACTATAAAAGACTAATAACTGGAACAGTACCAGGAAGAGGTTGCAGCGGCAGCCAACATTTATAGACTGCCAGACACTTTCAAAGGCTTTGAAACATATCATTTAATTGTCACTACTACTCTATGAAATAGGTAAGTAAAATTACCCCATTTTTGTAGGTGAAGAAAATAAGGCTTAGAGAAGTTTAAAGAAAAAACAAACTACCTAAGTCACTCAGCAATTAAGTGGAAAAGCCAGAATTCAAATCCAAACTGTCTAGGTTGAGAATCTATACTCCTCATCACATGGTCTTATATGCAAAACCCATCGAATCCAGTCTTACAAAAATGATCATACACATTTCTCCAAAGATGACATACAGATGGCCAATAGGCACATGAAAAGATGCTGAACATTACAAATTATTAGAGAAATGCAAATCAAAACTACAATGAGAGGGCTTCCCTGGTGGCGCAGCGGTTGAGAGTCCGCCTGCCGATGCAGGGGACATGGGTTCGTGCCCCGGTCCAGGAAGATCCCACATGCCACGGAGTGTCTGGGCCCGTGAGCCATGGCCGCTGAGCCTGCGCGTCCAGAGCCTGTGCTTCACCATGGGAGAGGCCACAGCTGTGAGAGGCCCGCGTACCGCAAAAAAAAAAAAAAAACTACAATGAGGTATCACCTCACACGGGTCAGAATGGCCATCATTAAGAAGTCTACAAATAAATGCTAGAGAGGGTGTGGAGAAAAGGGAATCTTCCTACATAGTTGGTGGGAATGTAAACTGGTGCAGCCACTATGGAGAACAGTATGGAGATTCCTCAAAAAACCAAAAATTGAGTTGCCATGTGATCCAGCAATCCCACTCCTGGGCATATATCTGGACAAAACTATAATTTGAAAAGATACATACACCCCTATGTTCATAGGAGCACTATTCACAATAGCCAAGACATGGAAACAACCTACATGTCCATCGACAGATGAATAGATAAAGATGTGGTGTGTGTGTGTATGTGTGTATATATATATATATATATATATATATATATACACATAACGGAATACTATTCAGCCATAAAAAAGAATGAAATAATGCCATTTGCAGCAACATGGACGGACCTAGAGATTATCATACTAACTGAAGTAAGTCTAAAAGAAAGACAAATATCACATGATATCACTTCTGTGTGGAATCTAAAATATAACACAAATGAACTTATCTATGAAACAGAAACAGACTCACAGACATAGAGGACAGACTTGGGGTTACGGGAGGTGGTTGCTAAGGGATGGACTGGGAGTTTAGGGTCAGCAGGTGCCAACTATTACATACAGGATGAATAAACAACAAGGTCCTACTGCATAGCACAGGGAACTATATTCAATATCCTATGTTAAACTACAATGGAAAAGAATTTTAAAAGAATGTATACATGTATAACTGAATCACTTTGCTATACAGCAGAAATTAACACAACATTGTAAATCAACTATACTTCAATTTTAAACAATTTTTTAAAACAAAATCAACATTTTTTAAAGCTATAAAGAGAAAAAATATGATCATAAACTTCCCCCCAGGCTGATGAGCGTCAGAGAAGAGCAAGAATGAATAAGACTCGGTGCGTCACATTATCACTAATTACTGTATAGTATGAGTCCTGCTACTTGTGGAATATGCTGCTTCAGATACGAATGGAAAGGAATCCATGTACATGCAGTTAGGCTGTAACCAGAAGACAAATATTAACTGGAGGAAAAAAAATCCTATCCTCTTCTAAAAAAGATTTGTACGGTAAAAGAAAATACACAGTTCCAGTTCTGTGGATTTAAGTATTACAAAAAAAAAAAAAAAGGCACACATGCTAAGGCTTTGTATTTCTTCCTTTCAAAGCTCAGTATTCATTTAGGTATTTGAGACTTCTACAGTGACCTGTCATTGACTGTTTACATAAGCATCTGGCAGAGAAAGGTAAGATGCTGCCTCCTGGGTCCTAAACAAGGCTCTACTGTGCTCAGTGTAACTGAGGTCACCTGAGTAAATCCACTGGGCTCCTCTCCATGGTGAAGGAAAGTTCACAATTGAAATCAGTTTGTGTAAAGTTGGCTGAGGCAGTGTGAGTTAAACAACAAGGTCCTACATATAGGACCCAAATGGATTACCATTTGGGAATTGCCCAAAGGGCGGAAAGGAGTCATAAAGGAAGGCAGTGATCCCCCAGACTAGCATTAAGGCTTTATTTATGCAACTAATTTTCCTCCGTCAGTCTACCAAGAATGGTCCAAAAGCAGTAGATTGAAAACAGGATATAAATAAAACTGGTTCGACATGATGCTAATTCCCTAGAAGATCTGACAATATCAGATTGATCTGAACAACAGAGATGACCTAACTGGACAATCCTACATGTAAAACAGATATCTAACCTGAATTGCTTAGTTTGCATAATACAGTTTGCAGGAAGGCTGTATCTATGTCAGTGGTTGTCAACTCTGACTACAAGTTAGAATCACCTGAGAAGTTTTATTAAAAAATATCAATGCCTGGGCCCTGCCCTAGCAATTAAATCGGAATCTCTAGGGAAGGAGCCTGACCATCACTGTATTTTTACAGCTCCCCACTCGTAACTCATATGAAACCAGGGTAGAGAAGTACTATTAAAAAGGCCAATATCTTGCTTTTTGGCTGTTGACAGTGCTACATCAGTCAGAGGCATGAGCAAGTTAATCATACAAAAGGAAATGGATGATTATGAAGGAGGGGGAGTGTCAAAATTTGGTCAGTTAAATATCAATATTTTAAGAAAACATAGCACAAACTGGCTTTTTTCAATTAAATTATCTACTGGGGGATCTAAATCTCTTGAGTAAACTGGGTAAGCAGGCAGATAAATGCAGACAGAGGTATTTTATCTAGAACTGCTCTCGCTGAAAAGAAGGTTTTAAAATCATAAACCTAAACTTTTTATACAGGTAGTGTTTTCTTTAGAGAACAATAAAAGAGTACATACAATAAATTTATTTAAACACCCACACAGAGTCAGACTGGCTACGCAGAAACACATACATACGCTTAAAACCTGCCAACAGATACAGGAGATGTTCCTGCGTATACATGCATGTATTTTACAAAATTTGATGAATGTGTACAGACTTTGAAACTGTGCCTAACACTAAAGTCAAAATTTTGTTTCTACTATGCTCAAAAATGAGTCATCCAGGAGGAAAACACTAGGCTCCTATTCATAGACCCCCTGGAGAAGTGAACAGTACACTCAAGTCTGGCAATATTTTAACTGCATACATCTGGTTTTGCTGTATGGAGTATTCTTGAAAATGCCTACTATCATGAATCCTAGGTCACTGCACAGACCAATTAGCCCTTGGTAGATGGTCAACATTCCCAAAGTTATTTTTGATATAGAAATTATCTAAGTAAACCATCTTGGGTGCAACTCCTAGTTCTAAGTCAGACAAAAGAAGAGTAAGAATGTTATTCAATTTGTGAGTTGTGGTAGTCAGATTAGATCTGCTAGGCCAACAGGTAGTTGTAGTCTGATGCATCCTCAAGATGTGAGTCTGTCTGCTCAGGGTCAGCTACACCACCTGGCTTGACTCATTGTGGGATCCAGGCTGAAGAGGCAGTAGCTAGCTGGAGCATATTTTTCTCATGACAATCATAGGAGCACAATAGCCCAATGACACTTAAGGCATCTGCTTGCGTCATATTCATTTATATTCCATTGGCCAAATAGGTTACAGTCCAAGCCCAACATCATTGGAGCAGGAAAAATACTCTTATGCAATGTAAGTCACCTAGCAGAGGAGGAGAGACATGAAAATAATCTAATCTATAGCATCCACGATCCATGAATCTGCCAGTTATAAGACAAACCAAAACACGGAGGGTTAGTGAAAAACTCACAACATCATACAGACTCTAAAAGTGCCATATTTTTAAAAGTTAGGTGGAAATGAAGATGAGGTGCTCTAGAACTGTAGGAGGAGTTCTGGTGATGAAAAACTTGGTTGTTGAAGCACATGTAAGATAGTTTAAATAAAACAGGTTCATGAAAACAGAATGGAAAATGCAGATTTTCTAAATTAATGTTTTGTGTATTATTTTATATATATATCTAATCCTTAATATACTTTCCATTGTTTTATCTATATTCTGAGAAGCCTATATATTCAAACTCAACACTCTGGATATCCTTCTTAAGAAAATAGGATACTGCCTTACTTAAGGGTTGCCTTATATTCAGACTCAAACGGTTTTTATTTACTATGTTTGCTTTAAAATCCACCAGGCCACATATTTTAATCAGATCTTTCTACTTAGCCCACATGAATTTTTTAGTAAAACTCATCTTTGTCTTTACGATACTTTCATCAGTAAGTACAAGGCAATAAAACTTCCTGAAATTCCACTCTCATGCTGCATCTGCCTTTATATAATGGGTATTTGTTCCAACCACGCAATGTTAAACACACACGATTTTCAATGTAGAGGGCTAGTTCTTACTATACTAAAAACAAACACAGTTCAACACCATAATACTGGAATGATGTTTTGTAATTGTGTTATTTGGTGTATTTTACCTCCTTATAATGATAACTGGGAGATATTTCCAACAGGTTATTCAGACAATGTAACCTCAGTCCTTAAGGTCCCCTGAAGGCCCTAAACGAGCCTAGGGAAGTAGAACTGTTTTGCTTTTAAGTAGTTTATATACTGTGGTTCTGTGTAAGCTTTAATTTGGGAAACAAAGGTTCTATTTTAACTTTTTTAACCATCAATTATGAATTATCAATAGTGTTTAGACCAGTTTAAGCAAGGGTTCAAGTTTCCTGAGGCTTGGTTTAGCAGACTGTGCTGACTCAATAAAAATTACATGTGGTATGAAGGTATGAATCAACAATGGGGCATTAAATTTAGAACCTGCTATGTTTACATGTATATATTTTTTGTGTATATATACACCATGCATCACTTCATTTAACCAAAGACACCTTTACTGGAACCATGTCAGACCATAATTATAAAGGATCCAAGTCATTTTTATATTGTTGTTGTCCAAACGATATTCAACATCCATCTTCTGCTTCCCTCTGCCTTTTTAAAAAAATTTTTCAGTGTAAAATTATGTAAGAACCCCACCTATGTGGAGTGGCCAGGACCTGAGAGGCTCCAAAAACCTAATCAATCAACAGTCTGCTCAAGACTCCAATCTTGTTTATTGCCCTTTTTAATTTTTTTCTGAGACCCTAATTTGTCATGATCTCAGATCTACAGCAAGGAAAACCGAAAGGAATCAGAGAATCAATACCCAAGTTCAAGACAGGGTGGGTAGCCCAGCACCAGAATCTGGACACCATGGTTTGTTTTTCTTTGGGAGACTTTTCAATGATCATCTAATCCCAACCCCTCATTTTACAGATGGTGAAGAGACTTTCCTAGTTCACACGGGTATTTCTTTAGCTCCCACCCATCCCAGAATTTACTAAGGAAAATTTTAGTTCCACAAGTGAAAAAGCTAGTGATGAGTAGACTTTTCTCTAGTAAGTTTTTTTTTTAATTGGAGTATAGTTGATTTACAATGTTGCGTTAGTTTCTGCTGTACAGCAAAGTGAGTCAGTTATACATACACATATATCCATGCTTTTTTAGATTTTATTCCCATAGAGGTCATTACAAAGTATTGAATAGAGTTCCCTGTACTATTCGGTAGCTCACTATTGGCCTATAATCCCTGTTAACTAATGCAGCGAAATATTTTCTTAATTGTGCAGGATCAACATGACCAACTTTCTGACTAGAGAGGTATCAAGCTACTTGCCATATCTTTTCAGAAAAATTAAGCATTCCCATACCTTCTGTTTCTAACCAGGGGCATTTTCATGTCTTGGGAACTAAATGGTGTTTATAATCGTGCTGTTTGAAGATTGCAAAGGTTAATAGCATGTTATACAAATTATCAGTGCAACTTCCCAGACAGGAAATTCTGCCCCCAAATTAGTCAGACAAGGGACTCACCTCTCAGCCCAGACCTCTTCCCATGAGCTCTTACTTCTTAGAGGTGAGGATTTCATGGTCAGCACAATTATTATTTTTCTAAAACCCCATAAACATCTGTCAGACTAACTTCAGGCAGGGTGTTCAGTCTCAAGTGGAGAGTTCTTGTAGAGTCTGTTATTTAGGAACTGGATGACCTTTGTGCAAGTCAAACTCCATCTCTCATCTATAAAATGTTGGGAATACTTTTCCTTTATGGGAAAATAAACAGAAAACAAACACAAATGGCTAATAAAAATATATCACCAAAGAGTAAAGATAGCTGGTCCTTTAAGTACAGCCATTCCTGGAATGGTGAAACTTGGGGTATTTCAACCAGCTGCCACCAAAGACTCTTTGAAAGGAAGCCACGTTGTTGAAAACATTTACAGTCTCCTTCGGGTACCATTTAAGGCAGAAACTTTGAAATGAACTGTTGTTGTGCTCATAAAAGAGAAGGGACTACCCCATCCCCCAAAACCCTGGCATGGCAGGCGCCCTACTCAAGGGATAGTTGGCCTTTCTAGAAATGTATAATCACCCAAGATGTTAAATCTAAGACTGAGTCTATTTTCAGTGTCAATACCTCAGTCTAAGAGGTTGAACATCTATCCTCATCCTCTTGGTATTCACATCTAAAAATTATAAAGAGAAATAAAACTAACAGCTTTCAGAGTCATTCAGAGGCAAACTAACATCCCAGAATTTACTCAACAGCTACAAAGCATTATGTTAGCTGTATTTTATATGGATGTGAAGATGAATCAGATACAAATACTATCTCAAACAACTTCCAGTATTCTATCACCATGCATTTTACATCTGAATAGCAGTTACCAATTTCTGAAAATGACTTCACTCACTTTCGCATAATTATTCAAGGTGAGTTATGTACATAGAGTTTCCTTCATTTTATAGATAAGCAAACAGGTTTCAAAAGATTAAATGACTTGCCCATAGAGAGTAAGCTGTAGGGGTGAAGCTCCAAGTTTTTATTCACCCACTATGTTATGTAGCCCCCCAAAAAGACAAAAATCCCTGCAGTCAACTTAGTGATATGCATAACACAACACTTGACACCCCTTCAAATGGCTGTGACTGTTTTCCTCTGCTTTCCAGCCTTCAGATCAAGAACTGTTACATAAAAGCTCCACGGCTACATAGGTCCACTCAGACCCAACTAATGGTCATTAATCCTTGTCAACAAAGCTCAGTCTACACATGCATCTGAAATAAGTGCTGACTGCATCTTAATTACATCAAGTTACTTAAGCTCATTTTCCACTTAATTAAAATGCTTTGCATTTAGAGGCAGAACTCTTCAGTCAACATTCAGACCAAAACAAACTGTGAGTCAGAGCTAATAGCCTTTCCTGATGTTGAGGTAGAGTGGCATAGGGACACGACCACAAGATAACACTCTGGTTGGGAAAGCAAGATGGGACAAGAGCAAAGACAGTTCCCTGGTTTGGTTCTAAGTAAATTTGGCCTGTGATGAAACAAACTCCTGAGGGGCAGAAAATCCCAAATGGGATAAAATACACAAATATTCATGGTCCAAGAAATTCAGTATGTACCTTTCTTACACTAAGAGTTTCCTAACAGAGGAGTAATGTCAATATTTTCTATGGAGACGTTTCAATGCTGGGACTGCACAGGCAGCATGAAATGAGCGAAAGCAACTGTTCAGTCAAACAAAATGCGGTGTTTGGCCTTGATTTTTTGGATATTATAAGCAAAAGGAACTTCGTTCGACTCATATCATCCCCATAATTTTCTCAATTCTCTGAATCACCATGTGAGTATTACATATGTATTAGACATCTCAGTACATTACCAAAAAGCAGCACAAACGATAGTTTGGGGACTCCTGTATCCTCTGTTTTCCATCCCCACGATTCAAGGACGGTGACTCAAAACACACATATACAAATGTACAGCTATTAAAAAAAAATTCACACACAAAATTCACCTTGACTTTATGCTAGGCACAAGTTCTTCTTATTCTATTACTGTATTTCTTTCCTGTACCAAAGTGGTCACAAGATCACAACCTACTACATAGATTACAAGATCCAATCTTGACGTACAGCTTGAAAAAAAAAAAAAACACTTCACTGGATCTCACAATACACAGTGGCCCCCCACCCAGAAGGAACCTATATTTGAGGCTCTGCCATGTGCCATTATAGTTCCCAAAAGAGGAACTCGTGGTATTCACAACTTCCTTAAACTTCTATGTTCATTATTCCTCTTAATCTTCACAATAGCCCTTAAAGCAGATACTATCATTTGCACCACTTTGATGGGAAACCAAGGCTCAGAAAGGTCAAGTAACTTGCCCAAAGTTACATAATCAGTAGCAGAGCTGGAAGGCACAGGCAAACTGTGTGACTGCAAAAGGGGACTCTAGGAATGGCATAAATCACGACACGACACAGATCTACAATCCCTTATCTGAGTCAAATGGAATTCAGAATTCACAATTCTTTCAGAATTGAGAAAAGTAACAAACAGTGCCATGTCTTCCTTAACCCTCACAGTGGTGTCTGGGTTAAAACAGTAGTCAAAACAGTAGCAGAAGAAATGTGCACACCAAGTGAGATAAATCGAAACTGTAAGTAGCTTCCCTTTAGCTGAGGTCAGGGTGACTGCCAGGCGAGCTCAAGTTTGGCCAGGCTCTGCCAACCAATGAATTATTGTAAAAGAAAAATTCTTTTCTGAAGCTTTTAATCTGAAATATGTACCAGTACAGGGTTGCAGACCTGTACAAAAAAACACAAATTGAAGATGTAGGTGACTGAAGTGGTTTCACATGCACTGACTGGACATCGAGAGCCTGTTGATCTTTTATTACCAGGAATTAGAAGGTACTACATCAGGTAACTGAAGACACTTCAGGACACCACTGGGAGGTTTCTATTTCAATAAAGGAAGATTATGATATGTCTGATTCATAAAGACTCCGCTACTGTAATGTAGAAAGGCTAGATTAATCAGAGCAATGAAATCACTCAGCTTGACCATATTATCATAAGAATGTCGCTATTATACTGTCACTTTGTATTTGAAAGGAAACTCATCTTTCTTCCAGTGGGTAGTGCACAACCCAATCTTTAGATGACAGCAGATCTGATGACCTATTCTCAGTGTTGGCTGTGCTCTGGAATCCCCTGGGGGGGGTTAAAAAATCTTGACGCCAGGGTCCCTCTCCTGAGATTGTGAATCAGTCAATATGGGCTCAGTACAGGGCACAGCCTGGTGTTTGAAAATTTCAAATGCTCCCCAGAGCGCTCCTATTATGCAGCTAAGTTTGAGAACCACTGGGTTAAAAAACACATGCCAAGATGGGCTCCTTGTCTCAAAGAAACGACCTGGCGATGTCACAGGCGAAGAGTACTATTTCCCAAAATATCATCATCCTTCAGAACCCCAAACTAACTAATAACCGGCCTCCAAGTGATCCAGCATAAGAAGAGGTTCCTATTTATAAATTTCAGGGAGTGTGAGAAGACAGGGTTAAAAGTTTCTAAATCTAACCACAAGGAAACAAATGCTGGCTCCCGCTCTGGAGCGGGGCTGCTACAGAACCAGACCCAGGCGCCAACCTCCACACCCACGTGGACTGTACTGAGAGCTCATTCTTCTGCTTATTTTTGGTCCCTTGCTTTTTTATGGCACCCTGCAGTCAAGTGCTAGGTACAGGAAGCTAAAGAGCTTTCTGGTAAATAATTTGGCTTTCTTTGTCCAGAAGAATAAATATATCTTACTTGCTCAATGTAAACAGCCTTTCACTCCTCAGAGGATCAAAATGAGGGGCTTGAACAGCCTCACTTTGTTTAGTGAAAGACGTGATTTGTAACTGCATTTTCCCGAAGGCAGAATGTGGTCCCAACTGCCAAGGGAGTTAAGCTCATATCCCTTGGATGTTCAAATGGAACAAAGGGCAAAAATGAAAGCCCAGCTCAGATAAAAACTAAGACAACAGCCTCCAGGACTTCTCTGCACGCTCTCTCTCTTTTCTTTTCTTTTTTTTTAATGGGACAACTTGGAAAATTAAACCTTCCAAACAACTTAAAGTTACATTCCTTGCCTCTTTAGACATGAAAGGGAGGTCTCTTATGTGAAGCCAAACATTCTCTAACACTTCCACAGAACAGGGTTTGGTCATACCATGAGAAATCAAGGACAAGGCCAGTTAACTGTTAGTAGGAAGCCAATCCTTCACTTTTAAAAAACAATTACATTAACAGCTTTCATTAAAAGAACATGCGGCTCTAAAGTTCCAGCTCTGTTCCCACTTTCAAATGAGAATTGTATTCATTACAGTTTCTCCAACTAGATGTCAAATTAGCTAACTGAACTCTTGAGTCTTCCGTTCACATAATAACCAGAACGTATGATTCACTCCTTCCTGGAACTGTATATGACCATTATAATCACTTTGATTCCATAATACAATTCAAACGCTGCATATAAATCTGAAATTAAGCCTGCAAGGGGAATCTAGAAGTGGCACTGTGAGAAGACTGTATTATAAAAACCTTTACTGGCAAGACTGTATTCATTATGGCCATAGGAGGAAAACAGGTTCATAGGGATTGTTTTTTCATTATAAAGTATTATCTACAGTTTCTAATCTAGAAAAAAGAAATTTTCAATCTCCTTTATCAATAATATTTCCATCTTCACCAGCTTTTCCTTTGCTTTCTTAACACCTAAGGAAAATGTCTTGATTGTAAACTATGGTTGACAAGACATAAACAGCAACCTTTCAAATACTTTCATCTAAATCTTCAAGCAATGGGCTAAGAAAACAGCCAATCATAGTGACTGATATTTATTGACCAGTTACTACATAACAGACCTGTTCTAAGGGAGATATATATCATGTGAGATTAAGGAACATGCTCAATTCAAACCATGACTGAATAAGCAAAAACGGAAATAGAACTCAAGGCTCTCCACTTTCCAAGCATATGCCCTACACACTGCATTATTCTGCCTCAGATACCACCTACCTATCAAACAGCCACCTTCATCCTCTATGAGAGGGATGGGAAAAGGCTATCGTTAAAGCTAAGAGTTATTCACATCTACCTGAAACTTTTAAAGTAATAATGCAGACACAAAGCAAGGGTAAGGGTAGGAAAGAGGAAAGAAACAGACAAATTAAGTCATTCATCTTCAAAAGCTTATTAGGAATAAACTCTCATCGGTAAATTCAGTGTCTCGATTTACTGCACTCTTTCAAATCCAACAGCAGGTAACTAATCTGAAAATTCAGCACAGAGCCAAATGTAAGGTGTCACAGGTTCACTGTGGTTCTCTAGGATGGTGCAGTGCTGCTTCAGGATATCCTTTGGATATTTTACAATGGAAGAAATTCAAGGACTGAGACATTAATAGCAAAAAAGATTATGACCAGAAAAAAAAGGAGCAGGAAACATTAGAACACATATTTTCTGACTTTAAATTGCATGATCAATTAAGCATAGAATTTGAAACCGTTGGTCCCTCCAAGAGGAGTACAAGGACACATGAGGTTCAGCACTTCCCCCCCAAGTTTGACCAGCCACTGGGAACCCAGGCAAAAGGAGCTGAGGCTATGAGAGTGCGTGGGAAAGCTCAGGAAGGGTGGAGAATGAGAGAGAAATGAAATGGGGAAGAAGGCGGCGTACAGGGCATACAAACATTTAGAGGGCATGTAGAAAAAGACATACTGACCAAGACGGCTAGAGAAGAGTAGTCAGAGGTAAAGAGTTACTGAGGAGGGGTAGGGAAACAGCTCTGCGTCATCACTTAGGGCGTATGGCTTCCCAAGGCAACACACTCAACTTTGATTCAAGAGACACTGTCTACCTGCCTCCTAGGTGTCACACATGATAACAAGGAGGGCTGAAATAGCATGTGTGTAGGGATTCTCAGATCACAAGAGAATTGGTGAACAGCAGGGGAGAAGGTGGGAGAAGGCAGAAGAGGCTGGCAAGAGGCTGGCCATGACAGCTTCATACATTTAATTGCCAAATCGGGTCAAAGGGAAGGAAAAACAAATCAGGTGCTACAGTGAAATTCAGCTCACAGCAGAAACAGGAAACTCCTCTTAACCAAGAAAGTAATTGATTCATATTAAATTTCTTCACCTTAATTTTATTACATGATATTCCAAGTGGTAATTTATTCAAAAGGCCATAAAGCATTATACATGTGATGTCTAGCTTATTATGTATCATTATTATGTCATTTATATCCTAAAATAAGACACCAATTGCAACAAAAGTCATCAGGTTACATTAGCTCTCCCCACTGAATCAATACTCTCAGACAGCTCCCACCAACAAATTACCCATTCAGTAATTACCTTTCAAGCACTTGCATTAGCAAAATATTATTCTATAGAGGAGCGTTCACATCTATGCTCCAAAAGAGCACTGCCAAGCAGAATTATAATATGAGCCACATATGGAATTAAATTCTCCATTACCCACATCAGAAAGTAAAAAGGAAGTGAAATTGATTTTAAGAATAATATTTTAGATATGTTGCTTTAAGTAAGGCGGATCATTTCAACATGTAACCATATAAAAGTTATTAATGAGATAATATGAAAAGAGAATGCAAAATTTGTTTTCAAAATCCTGAGTGAATTTTACACTTAGAACACATTCCAACCCAGAGGCTAAATTTTCATCAGATATACTTGATTTATGTTTAGATTTCATAAAACGTACAGTTGAAAAAAGCAGATTCACATACGAAAGTTGTTCCAAACATAAAGTTTTCCATTAACTGAACTGGGTATCTGTTTTTAAATTTAAATTATTTAAAGTGAAATAAAATTAAAACGTTTGGTCTTTAGTTAAACCAGCCTCATTTCAATGCTCCGTAGCCACATGAGGCTACCGGTTCCTGAACTCGATAGCATAGCTCTAGATCCGTGCAAACTTACTCTTGAGGAAACCAGGCAGGAATCTCATTATATATCAGGGAAAGTTGTTTCTAATAAAAGTCCTCAAGGGAAGTAATGAAGTCAGAATTCTGCAGAATCTCTCAAATAAAGACATCACTGTTAAATTAAAGCCATGACTATTCTCTGTTTTCTCATTCAGGGGCTAAATCAATTCCTTGCATGATAACTTGAGTTAGCAATTTAAGAGTAGCAGTTCAGATCTGAGGGGAAGCATGGGCTCTGGAGTCTACTGCCTGTGTTTAAAATCCAGACCACTAGCCATGGGACCTTGGGCATGTAGCTTAACCTCTCTGTGTCCTGGGTTCCTCACTGGGAAAATGGGATGATGATGATGATGATAGTATCCACTAAAGAAGGTGATTTTGAGGATTAAATGAGCTAAAACACATAGCGGAGCACAGTGCCCAGCACACATTAAGAGCCCAATAAAAAAATGCTATTGATTTGCACCACCTTCCACCAAGAAGTAAAGCGCTCTCAGAAGTAAAGTGCTAAACCCATTGCACATGCACATGCCATACACACACTGGAAAAAGACCACAGCTCGCTCACTATCAAAATGCCAAGCAGAATAGACCCTATATATACCGTTAACAACTTCCACAAAATAATGTGTACACAGACAGTTCCTGAAACAGTGTACACAATCAAAACAGGGTGCACAGGATCAAAAAAAGATGCAGCATAACTACACAGACATGAGTCACTGGAGAAGCTCTGTCAGCCTTCCATCTGCAGAAAAGAGGGAGGCAGGGAAGAGGCAGGAGAGTGGGAGAAGTACCACTTACCAAACAGAACAAACTAAATTCCAAGTGTAAGCACATGTGGTCTTTATTAAGTCTGAGGAGTCTGGTTACATCTATTTTGAGATTTTTGTGTTTCTGTAATTTCAGTTTGCCAAAAGGAATGACAGTCCATCAGGAATTACTGATGAGCAGGTTTAGCACATAGAGAAATATTCTGGCACTTCCAGGAAAAAAGAGTAGGGCGGTGAAGTGGATGGGCAGGGTCCATGATCTCACCTCTTGTTGAGAAAAGAAAAAGAGACAAATTACCAGGAAAAAAGGAGACATGAGATTTTACCCAGACACCAGGCTTACTCAAGGGTTAAGGTAAGGTGGGTGTCAGTCCAGGGAAGAAATAAGCACAGGGGTGATGACAAGCACGCTACCGCTTCTCTCATGACAGGAGCAGCCCTGCCTCACTTGGCCCCTCTGGCTCGAAGTGAGGCTTCCCAGGCTGGAGGAGCAGGACGAAGAAGAAGGAGTAATCCCCTGCAGCGCCAGCAACTTCAGAGACACAACCCGAGCAGTCTGATACTCAGGAAGAGAAGCCACAGACTCAACGGCACCAACCCAACTCTACAGACAGATGTGACTAGTACTGCTGGCCTCCTGTTACAGCACCTCAAGGGAACAGCAGATGTTGCTGTTTCTTTGGATCAAGCTGAGAACAGAAGATCTCTTCTATCAAGTACAAAGGAGGAAATCTGTACACATTTATAATGCTTTAGATATGAGTTCAGGAATACCACAGTTATCGGACTGTCTGCTCCACCACCTCCTCTCCCCACTGCCCCTCAATGCTAAGGAATAGTTGAGGGGTCTTACGTGGGAGAAGGACAAAGGGGGTCAAGTGTTAACAGAATGGCCCAGGGCCATTTTCATTTCATGAGGTGACTTCAGCTCAACACTTAAACTCCACTTACTGGCAGGACTCTCAGTTTGATGACTCAATCCCAAGTGGTCCAGACTGTATCTACCATTACTTAGAGATACTCAAGTGGTAACTGGGGATAGAGAGGCTATAAATGGTGAAGGGAGAAAACAGAATTCCAGACTCTTCTTCGAAATCATCTCAGTCTAAGAAAATCCCGAAGAAGTTAAGTTTCACTGGTAGTGAAAACGTTTTCTTCCAGATAAGGTGGTTTGCAGAACAGGGAGTCACCCGGAGGCTGGTCCAGCCCCGGCTCACTGAGGGGTATCTCCTCCCTCACCACAGGCAGATGGCACACAGGGCGGCCAGATGGAGGTGTCAAATGACAGGAGTCAGTCAGGGCTCACAAACTGTAAAGTGCTGTGTCGTTTTCTAGGCTTGCTTGGGTATTGCCTGTCCTATTTCGTAGAGAAATATGCTCTTTCAGATTCTTCCAACTCTATTTTCCTCCTTTGTCTATTAGGAAACTAAGGCTCAGGAAGACCTAGGTCATGGGACTAGTTAGGATAAAACAACGATTAGATCCCAAGGTTCCCAAACCCTTGTCCAGTGCTTCTTTCCACAACACCAAGTTGCTTCTTGAAAACAACAAACCATAATTCTCTATTTAGCAACCTTCCCAGCAGTCATTCTGGTCCCTGTTACAAACCCTCATCTCCACTATTAACTGATGCTTTCATCAAGGACAGTCTTCCAATCATACCTGTATGTTCCCAGAACAGAAAGGAAATTCCAGGGAACCCCTTCCCTTTGCTGTGGGTACAGGGCCACTAGTGTCCTGGGGCCCGGGCATTAAGATAAGTGTGTTGACGTCATTCTTCCATGGAAGAAATGTGGCCTCTCAAGAAAAGCAAGTACTTCCAGTCGACGATGCTGAGCCTTCTGCTCCCTACGCAAGCAAACTGTTTAATCTGGGCAGCGGGAGGATAGAGCCATTGTCACAATCTGGAATAATTCCTGGGGTTGAAGTTAATAAACAAGTCCTTAAAGACAGAGGAGCAAAAACAATCAACATAGAGTGCTGTATTTGAACTCATACCTAAAAGACTCATTCAGGACACTAAAAGGGCCCCATGTCTCCCCTTACCTCCATAAATTCCTTCCTATCTTATGACTTTATCCCAATTTAACCACTTTGTCCATGCAGCCTGCTGATCTGGAACATTCCAGCAGTATATTTCCAAATCTGGCTAGCTTTGCTCTTGGGCTCCTCTGTACTGCCTACCACATACAGAATAATACGCAAGGTTTTCCCCTACTCTTGTGGTACATTCTCCAACACACCAGGCTGCCTCATACCTCAGTGCCTTTGCACATGGTGCTCTTGCCTCCGAAAATGCCCTGTCCCACAAGTTTAAGGGGAAACCTTTTCAAAACTCTGCTCAACTCCACCTCTGTGAAGTCTCCCTGACTGTCCTGACGGAGTTTACCACTTGCTCTGGGCTGTGAGCCCTCACTGCTTCTTGTTCACTCTTCTGTGCTAGTACTGATCACACTGTTACACAGGTCATGGAGGACTTCTCTACTAAGCTGTAAACACAAAGAGAGTAGCAACTGTGGCTCTTTTTTAACCTTTGTACATCTTGTGCCTAGCAGAGAGGAGCTAGATGAGTGTCTAGCAAATAAGGTCGTCTTCCCAATTCTATAGGCTTCCTGAGGCCGGGATAAGAACACTTTTTTGCATCCCTCACAGAACTGAGCACAAATGTCAAAGGCATAAACAGCAACTGCATGCACATGCTAGTGTATTTCTCTACAAAATAGGACAGGCAATACCCAGAGCGGCTCTTAGGGAGATACTTTTCAACCCCACTGAACTAGAGGACTTAGCGTCTGAACATCCTCCTCGTGGACCGATCTGTTTCTGCTTCATCTGTGCTAACTCATTTTACACTCAATAGAGTCTGTGCTAAGATCCAAGGTTATCCTCTAGGGGCAAGGACAGTGAAATGGAAATAATAAAAGCTCATCAACAGACGAATAGCAGGGGAAACCTTCTAGAAAGTGTATTCTGCTCCCTTTTCCCCCAAACAATTTCACTGGAGTAGACAAAGTTGAGTTCATAAAGATGCATTCCCAAGGAGCGACAGAAACCTTGAAAATGATCATACCCAGTGAACGGGAGCCAAATAAGAAATGTCTGCATCAAGCTTTTAGAAAACTTATAAAGCTAAAAGAAGAACATGTTTAAAGCTAGCCAAAGAAGAAGATAACAAAAGGACTGGGCAATCAACTACACTGCAATAAAATTAAAAAACAAAAAGGACTTGGCTTAAAGCAAAAGAGAGGGGAAAGAAAATACATACAGTATTTGAACTTTGACCATCATAGAAGGCAAGTACCTAATTGTAGATTTAAAATACCCTTCTCCAAGGGCGAGGAGCCAGAGAGAATGGAAAACAATATTCAATTAGTTATTAACTAATTCAATTCAAATTAAATTCTGGATGAATGGTACTGGTATCTCCAAGGATCCCTATTAGAAAAAGCTGGAGGGAAGGGGACAGTGTGAAAGCTGCCTTTGCACAGCAAGCTCACTGCTCGTAAAGTCTGAGCCATATGAAGAGCAATATTTTCTAAAGATGCTTTTATCCACATTTTACTGGAGACTGAGGAAACAGCCACCATCTATTTCAAGCCTAAGTACAGGAACTTCAAAGTCACTAATGAATCTTGCCACCTCTTGGTACCACTAATATAGAACACAGTAGACACCCTATTGAAGGCAAACTGCACTCAGGCCACAAGGGTATGACTTAGTTCTCTGGAGCAGATGTTACCGCAGGCTTTGGAGCAAAAGCACCTCGGTTCGAATCCCATCTCTGCCTCTCCTAAGATGTGTGACCTTGGACAAATCACTGAATGTCGATTTCTTCAACAGTAAGATGGGGTAATAAGCTCTATCTCCCAAGGCTGCTGTGAGGGTTGACTTAATTCATCTCTGGAAAATGAAAAATGCTCTTTATTATCTAAAGAGAATGAAGGAAAAAAATATTTTACTCTCATAAGCATTTCAAGGACAATTTATAGAAGTATAAATAGTCTTTCATTCACGGCAATGACATTTTTTTTCATAGCAATCCTTTAAGTTATAAAACAGGCAGGTTTGATAATTCCTGTTCTGGCAACTAGAAATCAGATGCACCAGCTAACTAACTGGCTGGCTTAAGGTCATCAAGCTCATATGTTGTACTAGGAAAAGAGCAGAGATCTCCCAACATCCAGCACAGTGCTCTTTAGAGGATCATGAATCTGTTGGACTACAAACATCCAATTGTTAATGAGATTTTTTTTCCTAAATATCAAAGGAAACATTCTTTATAAATCTAAGCACAAGGGCTCTATTATGAAGAGAGAGAAAACAAGTCGTGAATTGGAGGAAGCTGGATACTCTATATTGCTCTGCTCATGTGGCGGCAGAAACACAAGATACAGGTTCAAGACACAACATTCGCCCCCCCCTCCCCCAGCTATGTGACTCTCAGCAAGTGAGCTAACTTTTGAGTCTTTTTATTATGCAAATGGGAATCACTTCTGTTCCATCTAATGCACAGGGTTTTGTATGATCAACAAGGAGTATATATTCCATAGTCTTAGGAACCTAGAAAATACCAGGTACTGATTTGGTTTCTTCTTTATTTGTGCTTGTTTCTAGCAAACTTATGTATGATATGAAGAGAAAATAGATTTATATTGCAAGCACAGATCTGTTCCTAGGGAGCTTTGGAAAGTTCTAATAACTAGGTCACCTACACCAATTAAATCAGCATGTCTGGATGTGGTAGGTGAATACAGGGGGGGTTTTTTTTGCAAGATCCCCCTGTAATTGCAATGTGCACTAATGTTTGGCAACCACTGGTCTATGCTGTTCCCCACTCAGTAATGTCTTATCCTTTTCTCACTGCCTATATTAATTCATGCTCATTTATGAGACTTTAGTGCAGCACTATCCAATATGGCAGCCACCAGCCCCAAGTGGCTATCTAATTTTGAATTAATTAAAACTAAAATATAGTTTCTAGTTGCACTGCCACATTTCAAGTGTCCAAAAGCCGCACAGGGCTAGCGGCTACCTTACTAGGCTGTGCCTACCTTACTGGGCTGTGCCAATATAGAGCATTTTCATCATAGAAAGTTCTATTGGACACCACTGCTCTAGCCCACACTTCTCTTAATTATCAAATACAAATACACAGGAATTCATTTTTCTAACTACATACCATCTGCAATTATTTAAGTATTGAACGTGTATAAAGTCTTGTCTCAACATCTAAATCTGTGCTGTCCAGTACAGTAGCCACGAGCCACATGGGGCTACTGGTGCTTGAAATGTGGTTAGAGGGACTGGTGTACTGAACTTTTAATATTAATTTTTAATTCAAATATAAAACAGATGTTCACTTCAGTTACTGGGCAACTTTAGTATGTGACTGTACTTTTTCGACTCTGCATTTTGTGGTCTAAATAAAGATCAAGTATTTCCAGCAAAAATTTAGCATCCAAACTGAGATGTGCTTTAAGAATAAATCAAACACCAGATTTTGAAAAGTTAGTATTTTTAAAAGAATGTAAAATCTCATTAGTAATTTTTATACTGAGTACATGTTGAAATGATAATATTTTTGATACTGTGGGTTATATTAATACACAATTAAAATAACAAAAATCTGGATTTTTAACATTATTAATTTTACCTGTGTCTTTTTTATCCTTTAATGTGGCTACTGGGAAATTTAAAGTTATGTGGTTCACATAATATTCCTATTGTATAGTTCTGTTCTAAATTATCAATTCTTTGAAGGCAAGGATTACATTACTCTTCTCTTATTCTCTACAGAGAGTGCCATTGTGTGGAGGAAAGATATTACACAAATATTGACTCAATTTAATTCAATACTAGGCCAAAATACCTTGATCATTCCTAAGTTTGGTTATACAGGAGTGAATTTTAACTGTGAGCTTTGTGTCAAAATGCAAATTTCCATCCAGAAGAAACAGTGTATGCAGGAATGACTTAGTGATAACTTCCTTCAGCCTTTCATTTTATTTCATCTAGAAGGACACTGTACACATAATTGCTGCTTTAAAGAAAAAAGAAACTGAAGCATTTGAAACCAAACAATTGCATTAATTATCAGTATTTTAATTTAGCTCTAGATGCACAGCACATGCTCCTCCTTGCCCCTGTTATTCCCACAGGGTTATTAGTTCAATCAGAATCAGAAATCATCACAGAACCAACTGAAGAGGAAATGACCATCAGATAGGCAAATGAGCCCACTGAAAAAAGAATGAATTTTCACGACTTACTCAATTTATGGAATATTTTTAAAATTTAGATAGCACATAGAGAACTGGCTTAAAATGAATCAAAATTGTTATTAAAGTGCCTAGCCCAATTCATCTTAAAACACAGCTCTTTTCCATTAAACAAAAGACAGTAATATAAATGCTTCTGTTTTGTCTGGTGACTAGGGAAGCAGAAGGAAATTTTGGTAATTTCCAATTCAAGTATATCACCTCTGTGACAGCTTCCAGCTCACAGAAACATCTGTTATTTTTAATACTGCCTATTCTGATCCAGGTTAAATTCATTTAATTATTTATAATGGGTAGACTCCTATTATAATAGGAACTCTAAAATAGTTTAGAGCTCTACTCTCAATAAAAATTGATGTCTTCCCTTTCTGCCATAAAGTTGATAGGAAATTAATGAGAAGTAGAACACTGAAAGAAACAAAAAATATTTTTGCTTCATTAGCTTGTTAATAGTTTCAGTTTATGCTATAAGATCCCCCAAAATGGGAAAAGGCAAAAATCAATTTTTGTAAAATAAATCCGTTCATTGGATTTAAACTCTCCAGGAGGTCTAGGAAATAATGTAAAATAACAAAGACTCCATTCCAATCTTAACAAAAGCAGAAATTAAAATCATGGCATATTCATGAACGGCCTCATTCCAAAAATGCTTGGTTCAGTGGGAATTCAGATTTTTGGGTATTCTTTGCATTCCAGGCATCAAGAAGAACTAGTGATCAGAATGGGCACTAAAAGCACACAGTTCCCTCTGCATATTCCCATGAATTAGCCATCTTTCCTTTTTCAAATCTTTTCCACAACAAAATTTCTGCTTTTGATACATCATGTTAGGTCCCTGAAACAAAGACAAGCAAATAAGTAATAAAGTAAATCTAGAGGTATGGCAATTTTGCCATGTTAACAGGTTATTTCCAAATCACAACTGTACTGTTGATCTTACCCATTTCCAACAGGGTGCACAGACTGACTCTCTGTCCATCACTGAACTTTCCAAAAAGATGGTGCAGTTTGGTGCCCTTAACTCTATTACACACTTCCCACAAGACCCTCTCTTTCTCTCTAAACTCACCTGCAGAAAACTGGCATTCATTTCCACAAAACATCATCATCTCCCCCTACAAGGACAACATGACGTCCACCGCTATGAGAGGACAGATCATTCACCCCCGCTCTCAAGGAGTTCCCAGCACATGTTGCATGTGGGCTGCCTCTATCATCACCCACAGGGTCTGTTAAAAAGCCAAACCCCTGGGCCACATCCCAAGCCATTCAATCAGTCTCTCAGGGCGAGTCCCAGGACGCTCGTTTTCTAACAAGCACCCTAGGATGACTAGTCTATATGGGAAGATCAAATGCACTCACATAAAAGTTAAATAATAGTAATTATGATAAACTCCAAATGTGGAATAAAGATGATCAATGTCACAGGATTTTATAGGAAGGATGGGCAGAGATAAAAGAGGGTAGTCTGGTTTGGCAGGGACAACTCAGGCAAAGGCGTGGAGTCAGGAATGTGTAGAATGGAACAGGGGATAGAGGGCAACGGCAAATAAACACATCCAACCAGAACAAGGAGTTCTTGCTCAGGACCAGGATGGGAAGGGGTGATTAAGGACCTCCTGTGGAGTGACCTGAATGTCTGGCCAAGGAGTATATTCTGAGCCAAGGAATGACCTACCAAACAGGACTGTCTAGCAATTATGGCAGTGGTGTAAAAGCTTGAAGGAAAATTAATCTGGAGGTCCATTCACCCTGGTTAAGAACCACAGGCACAGTAGAAAGAATCCAGGCCTCCTCTTCTGGTAGACAAAGATGTCCACACTCTCATCCCCAGAAATTGTGACTATATTACCTTACATGGTGAAAGGGACTCCGAAGTTATGATTAAAGTTAAGGACCCTGAGTTGGGGAGATTATCTTGGCTTATCTGCATGGGACCAATGCACAACATGAGTGCTCAGAGTTAGAGAATGTTTCAAGGCTATGGCCAGAGAAACAGAGATGGCAGCACGAGAAGGACTCCGACTGACATTACTTGCTTTGAATATGGAGAAACATGGACAACTGGAAGAGGCAAGGAAACACGTTCTCCCCTAGAGCCTCTGGAAGGAACACGGCCCTGTCAACACCTTGATTTCAGCCCAGTGACATCCACGTCCGACCTCTGACCTCCAGAGCTGTAAGATAATAAACTTGTGTTGTTTTAAGGCAGTTAAGTCTGTGGCGATTTGTTACAGCAGCAACAGAAAACTAATGCATCTTTTGATCCTTTTTTCTTACCAAGGCCTTCACTATATACCATCCTCTCAGGCCTATACCCGCCCACCACAAACAGTTATAGAGAGATCTCTTGAGTTGAATACAGACTCCCAACTCTGTGTAACTGTCACTAGTTTTAGAGATTTTTAAAGTCACAGGTGTGAGGAAGGGGCAGTTAGGCACCACTCTAGTTCATGTACCTTCCCCTAATATCAGCTTTAAGACTTCTTCCTTAACTACAAACAAGATGAAAAGACAACCCTCAGAATGGGAGAAAATATTTGCAAATGAATCAGTGGACAAAGGATTAATCTCCAAAATATATAAACAGCTCATGCAGCTCAATATTAAAAAAACAAACAACCTAATCCAAAAATAGGCAGAAGACCTAAATAGACATTTCTCCAAAGAAGACATACAGATGGCCAAGAAGCACATGAAAAGCTGCTCAACATCACTAATTATTAGAGAAATTCAAATCAAAACTATAATGAGGTATCACCTCACACCAGTTAGAATGGGCATCATCAGAAAATCTACAAACAACAAATGCTGGAGAGGGTGTGGAGAAAAGGGAACCCTCTTGCACTGTTGGTGGGAATGTAAATTGATACAGCCACTATGGAGAACAGTATAGAGGTTCCTTTAAAAACTAAAAATAGAACTACTATACAACCCAGCAATCCCACTACTGGGCATATACCCAGAGAGAACCATAATTCAAAAAGAGACATGCACCCCAATGTTCATTGCAGCACTATTTACAATAGCCAGGTTATGGAAGCAACCTAAATGCCCATAGACAGACGAATAGATAAAGAAGATGTGGTACATATATACAATGGAATATTACTCAGCCATAAAAAGGAACGAAATTGGGTCATTTGTAGAGACGTGGGTGGATTTAGAGACTGTCATACAGAGTGAAGTAAGTCAGAAAGAGAAAAACAAATATTGTATATTAACGCATATATGTGGAACCTAGAAAAATGGTACAGATGAACTGGTTTTCAGGGCAGAAATTGAGACACAGATGTAGAGAACCACCAAGGGGGTTGTTGGACACCAAGGGGGAGAAGCGGCAGGGGGTGCAGGTGGTGGTGTGATGAATTGGGAGATTGGGACTGACATGTATACACTGATGTGTATAAAACGGATAACTAATAAGAACCTGCTGTATAAAATAAATAAAATTCAAAAAAAATTTTAAGAAAATGAAGATCTTCAGAATCAAGAGAAAAAAAAGAAAAAGACTTTTTCCTTTCTGTCACTTCTCCAAAAACAGTGGGAAATCTTGGAGCAATCCATATCACTACAATTACGGTAATGTTTAAAAGCATCTGTGTTGAATGGATAAAGAAGTTGTGGTATATACAATGAAATATTACTCAGCCATAAAAAAGAATGAGATAATGCCATTTGCAGCAACATGGATAGACCTAGAGATTATCATACTAAGTGAAGTAAGTCAGACAAAGACAAATATCACAGATATTATTTATATGTGGAATCTTAAAAGATGATACAAATGACCTTATTTACAAAACAGACTCAAAGACACAGAAAACAAACTAATGGTTACCGAAGGGGAAAGGGGTGGGGAGGGATAACTTAGGAGTTTGGGGTTAACAGATATACACTACTATATAAAAAAAGATAAACAACACAGGGAACTATATTCAGTATCTTGTAATAACATATAATGAAAAAGAATCTGAAAAAGAATACATGTAATCGAACCACTCTGCTTACACCTTTAACACATTATAAATCAACTATACTACAATCGCTCAATCAATCAATCAATAAGCAAGCATCTGTTCATGTTTGTCACCCCATTTTATCATGGGCTCCATGGAGAACTGTGCTATATTCACCTTTATTTTGCTCAGTCCTAGCACAGTGCCTAGTCTACAGTATTTGCTTAATGAATAAATTGAGACAAGTCTTAAGTTCTCAAAGTTACCTCCTACCCTATCCAACTCTGACAGCTTCTTCATTTCTTGCCCACAACTCTTCTAATTTATTTCAGATATTTACCAGACTCTGATTAATAGCCAATTCCATTCTTTAGGCACTAAAAGCTACCTTTAATCATAACCAAAATATGTTAGCAAGTAAACAGTGTCACTCAAAAATATTTTAATAACGAAACCACCATCAAATGGTATTCCCCACTGGCAAGTGCTTTCAAAATCACCACTTCTCTCTAAATTCTTTGTAGCAAGAGTAAGCTGAAGGGCATATTATATACAAAGGAGTCTTGACTCAGCACATTCTCCAGAACCTAGTGTACACACAATGTATTAAATGCAACATTCTGGTATTTCTTCTTATTTCTGACTCGTTGAAGGGTAAGTTAAGAGATGGAGCCACTCATTTATTGGACTTCTTCAAACCTCATTTACCAGATCTATGATTCTAAGAAATGAGGTTAATGAAGTCTTCCTCTTTCTATTCATAGGATAGTTGGAAAGAAAATTTGATTAATACAGGAATTTACCAAAGAAGCAGATCTACAGGGAGCTTAGATAAAGAAGAACAAAGTTCCTGGCTCTCTATGTTCCTCATCTCAAAACCTTCCCTTCCTGCATTTATCTAAGTTCTGCCTTTACATTCAAATGCATCAATCAATACATATGATGCCCCAAAATACAGGGAGCCTACTGGGCATTATCCAATGAAGAAAACTATGACATGAAATATACCGATGGTCCCCCTCCCAGTGATGTCCCCACCTTCCAAGGCCCAATCTTTTAAAGCACTAGCCTCATTTTCAAACACAAGCTTCCCTCTCTGCTATACACTAGCTGGAACTCTCCTCTGGCACTCCCACCAGTGTGCTTGCCCTCATTTTCCGTCTACAGATTTGCTTTAACACCATCCTTTCCTTAAAAGAACTTCATCTGATTTGATCCCATTTCCTTATTTGTTTTCTCTCCCTAAGACCTTGTTCCTCTTGCCTTTAAAAGGTAGTAAACCCCCACTCCCATCCCTTTTAAATGCACTTTCCTCTCCGCTTCATTTTTTTTCTTTTCTCACTGCCTTCTGGTACAAGGTTTCCCCTCGCCCTCCCTCCTGGGCCTCCCTTCTGGCTGTCCATATAAAAGGAGGGTTGTCTCCCCACTCCAGGGGTCCCCTCCAGGGAATCTCATCAGAAGAGAAAAACCTTTGAGGTGGGCTTTGAATACCAGGCCCTTTGTGTGCAACAGCTTCTACCCCCATATCTAGGGGGTATCTAGGGACTCCCCACAAAAACTTGGAGAATCTTAACCATCTCTCTACTTCAAAGGGAGGTATCTGGATAGGGTTTTCCCACCCTGCAGTAGCATGGGATGCAAGCTTCTACTCAGGGAGCTCCTTGAGGGACACTGCTTCTTATGTCCCAGTAGAAACAGCTACAGGTGGGGAGTGCTTCCCCCCCACCCCGGGGTCAGTCCTTGCTCTGATTAATTCAATGGCATTAACACCCACCTTAGGTCTCTTCCTCATGCACGCTGATTAAAGTTCCAATCATTCAGTGGCCCTTGAAGACAGGGAGGCTGAGCTTAATGAAAAGCTCCTGGGATCTCCTTAATGCCCACATTCTTTCACAGCAAGCCAGCAGTGAGCAAATCTGTGTGGATGGCAGCAGCAGCAAGACAAAGTTTGTCATCTGACAAGGCTCAGAAAGCATCTGCAGTCAAAACCCAGCTTTTTCTGTGCCTTTTGCACTCTGTTACCTGTGATCCCACAGGATTTTAACGGTTCTTTTTCAAGTGAAACATTACACCCACCCAAAGAGAGATATTTTCAGCTTGATGTGTGAGGATTTTCACCTAGGTGTCTCCAAGAACTAGTGATAAGTCTACAGTCTTAAATTTAATACAAGACCAAAAAAGATTACGAAAATACTGAAAATGAGCCGTCTTTATCAGTTTACTGCATATCCTCTATCCCAGCTACAAAGAAAAAACCAACTCTAATATTATTAACTTGTTCATTTCCTGCCACACCGTATCTGGGCTATTTAAGCTTTCTTAAGTATTTTTCATTGCATTTTCCTATTGCTCAAGTTTTTGAAACCATTTTCTTGGCTACTGGAGAGCACATTTTAGACATGTGTAGTCTCTAATTCTGTTCCCATGCCTTGTCTCTTTGTTACAAAGAATCTCCCTTTTCACTTTCTGCTCCTAATGGCTCTATCCCCAAAGAGAGCATGCAAGGGACAGAAGGGCAGACCAGTCTAAACTAATCGATAACCCACACGGATCATTCAGATCCTCACCTTCCACACTCCTGACCCACCCAGCTAACCTTCAATGCAAGCTGCTCAACCAGAAGCGAAACCAGAAGATGAGTTTTAACTCCTTTTGTTTGTTTCCTCCTCTAACAAAGAGGCTCATAAGCAGTAAAACAGTCAGAAAGCTGGGCTGCAGGGGAGGAAAAGAACAAAACAAGCATCCTGCAATCGACAAACTGGACTGTCCCCTCCTCTGGGACGAAGGGCTGATGATTCTAGACACCTACCCCGCCCCACCAAGTGTTAATAATACCCAGTAATTCACCTTTCAAGCGCGATAGAGAAAGCTCTTTTAAAATATATACATAAGGGTTATTTCTTAGCAGATGGCTCCTAATTAAGGAGTCTGTTCATGATCACACGGGGTCAGCCAGGCCCCAGAATCCAATCCTGACCTTTCATCCCGCCATATTTTCTTCCTAAGCCTGCCCCACACTGAGGCTAAGCTCTAGTTTATACTTGGACTGAGCAGCTGAGTACCCAGCCCTGCTGCTTCCCCGGCCTGCGATCAACCACTAATTGCAGCTCACCTGGCACAACACCCCTCCCATCTGGTCCCCACAAACATCTGCAAAGACAGCCCTGGGCTGGAGGCAGACCCTCCTCTGCACTTAAAACAGTTGCTCCGTTACTTCTCCCACATCCTCAAACTGCCCCTCACCTGAGAGAGAGATAGATACGCGCGCGCGTGCGTGCGTGCGTGTGTGTGTGTGTAGAGAAAATATATTCTAAAGGGCCCATGTGGGAACGATATGAGCAGTCACATTTGTCCCATTACAAAAGTGCTTTTTAAAAGACTTTTTTTTTTGCACAAATTCCTACCAACCCACATTTGTCTTTGTAAAGAAGTTTTTGCTCCATCAACCCACTGCGTAGTGGCTTCTGCCCACAAAAATAAAGTGGCAGCCTGGCTTTGTCCTCCAGTGGTGACCCCCAGGAGCAAAACATGTGTGAGAGAGACAGAGAGACAGACAGACCGACCGACCGTTCTGAAATGTGACCAAAGACAGGAGGGGCACTGGGCACAGAGGCTGCCTTCTGCCAGCCTTTCTGGTGGTGCTTCTGGTGGTTCAATGAGCCATGCTCCTGAGAATCTGATTTCAACGATCAGAGATTTTCCTTCGCCGTCTGCCAGCCCCTTAACCATCTCTGAGGACGTGGAGAGGAAAGAAGATCCTAACACCTGGAGCGACCAACACAGCAAACCTCTTCACTGAGGAGTGAACAGAGTGAAGGGCACAGGGGAGCCCTACACTGGGTCAAGGGACCATGGGCACTGTCCTGACCTCAGAAATCGATGGTCCAGAGACTTCAGATCAAGGCTGGGGAGCGCACTGGCCAGAGTCCTTCTGGGTTGGGGGGAGATGGCCAGTGGCCTCTGCTTTCCCGACTTCGTGGCCCAGTGCCTCTGATCCCATCTTCCTCCCTCTGCCCACTCGCGACTTGCCCCACGCAGGCCTAGGCTCAACAATAACGTGAGGATACATTTAGCCCCAAATTGAAAGTTCAGCCTGCAGACAGAAGTGTCTGATGGCTGTGCTTCTTCCAGACAAGTCCCTAAAAGCCACGTCACTGTGTTAACGCACCGAGTGTCTGAGAGTGGATTCTGCAGGAAGTCTCTGAGCTCAGAATCCTGGCTCTATGCTTACTAACTATAATACCTTGGGCAAGAGAGTTCAGCTCCGTGCCTCAGTTTCCCCATCCATACGATGGTACTAAATAATAGCACCGACATCCATCAAGAACAGATTGAATAAATTAATATGCATAAAAGCCCTAATCACAAAAAACACTCAATAAACATGAGCCCATGAACTGGAGAACTGCGAGCGATTTGAACATAAACATACAATGTATTTTGGAAGCTTAAGAAAACAGAATGCCAAAAGTCAAAGTTAGCACCTCCGGCAGAATACGGGAGAAGACGCAGCATTTTCGTAGTTATCTGATCCCATGGTTTGCAAACCCTTTTTTTTTTTAAGTCCTGGAACATTTTGTTCAACAAAATCCTACTCCAAGTTCAAAAGGGAGAACAAAAGTGAAGCTGCTCCAGCTGAAGCTGTGAGGAGGCGGGTAGTGAGAACGACAACCTGGGAACCCAGCGGCCCAGCCACATCCGAGAAAAACCTTTGAAAACCTTCACCATAGGCAATGGACACACAGAGCAGGGACCAGAGCTCATGATCTTGCCCTGTTTTTTGGCATGACAACAGTCAATGATTTTGAAGTGCGGAGCAAAGAGGTAAGAGGTTGAAGACAGAGACGGGCTATGAGCTTTTTGTGAGAGCTCAGGCAGGAGACAGTGAAGTCAGGCAGAAGAGGAGACTCCAGGCTGACTTATTCAGAAGTGGGGTGGGGAAGGAGGACAGAGAAAGGGGGAGAGCTGAAGATGACTGCTTTCTGGCCTAACTCTAGGTATGTGTGTGCTATGGGGTGTTATGGATATGAAAACTGACCAATCACTTTTTAACAGGAAAGTTTTAGGGGAATGGTTTTTTGAATAATCAATCTAGTTAAAAGCAGAAAAGATTTGGGGTCTTCATCCTTAAATAGAACACCAACACGTGTAACTAAAGTTTCTAGCTGTCGTAATTACAATATATGGAAAGCGTGTAGAACCTTAAGGTACTATCTAATCGATTCTCACTGTAGAATACCACAGAAGTAAAAATTTAAGCTAGTCGTGTCTTCACGACCTCACTAGTTTAAAGTAAGCTTGAGTTCTTAGTAAACCTTTCTTTCAGCTTTTCTAATATCTTCTCTTTCCTATCAACACAAAGCAAAAAAAAAAAAAGTGACTTTAACTGCGAGTTCTGATTAATACAGGTCTTATGTATTTGGTTTTGAAAGGTAGATAATCATCTGTAGTATATTTGTCTAATTGTTTTGCTAAAGCAAATACTAAAATCAGTTTTTACTCCCTGAGCACTTAGTCATTGAAACGTCTCATGGGGCGTTTTTCAAGAATTAGATTATTTCCACATGGGTAACTGAGAAAGAGCTACAGCTATAGAGGCCTTAAAATTAGAGGAAAGAGTACAGAAGTGGCAATGGGTAGATATGGAATAGGGTATCACTCAGCCTTGAAATATGTTTGAACGAGGAAAAGTCTACACCTGGGTGGTGATAATTCTTTAACCACTGTAGGAAAATACAGGGATTTTAGGTGGTCTATTAAATGTGCTTTAGCAAATAGGTTCGACACCGTATCAGAGAAGCTTCTTCTATGAGCAAATTTCATTTTTAAAGCCTTTGGATTTTTAAATGACTGCCTCTATTCTAAAAAGCCACAGCTCTTTAAAAAGTCTATTTGCACTAGGTGACCAGGCAATTAAAACAAGACCTAAGTAAGAACATTTGCTCTGTGCAACCCCAAAGTCCCACCCAAATGGTGTGGACTTCACTGGAAGGTTTTCCCTCAGCTCTAGAAGCTAACAGCAGGTAATTTCAAACATCTGAAAGAGACATTTACCATGAAAGCCTTGATGGGTCCTTCCCTGCAGGGCTGGGAGCCCCACCAGTCCTGCCATAAAACTACAGATTATTTGGGGAGCAGGGGGTGAAGAAAGTAACTAATTGGGAGACTGGGATCGACATGTATACACTAATATGTATAAAATAGATAACTAATAAGAACCTGCTGTATAAAAAATAAAATTTAAAAAAAAAGGAACTAAGAAATCCCACGCTTCTTAATTAATTTTGCAGAAATCTTTACGATGGCAGGGAAATCCTGAAAAGGGATCTTATATCCCAAAGCCTATGAGTGAAGAAAAAAGAGAGAGACAGAGACACAGAGAGACAGAGAGAGAGAGAGAGGAAAAAGTAGTACCAAGCAGAGAGTCTGCTCCTTGCATATAACCATGGATTAAGCTTAAAGGTTACACACCTAAGAGGTCTCCTGCAATAAACATCCCATCATTCGGGAGAGGGAAACCAAAGAGTGAAACAAGAAAGAAAAGAAAGAAAGAAAAAAGGGAGGAAAGATACATGTCTATAAAATAGATGGCATCAGGGTGAGCTGGGACAAAGCGAGAGATGCATGGACATATATACACTACGTAGGTAGCTATCTACTAGGTAGGTAGCTAGTGGGAAGCAGCTGCGCAGCACGGGGAGATCAGCTCTGTGCTTTGTGACCGCCTGGAGGGGTGGGATAGGGAGGGTGGGAGGGAGGGAGACGCAAGAGGGAAGAGATATGGGGACATATGTATATGTATAACTGATTCGCTTTGTTATAAAGCAGAAACTAACACACCATTGTAAAGCAATTATACTCCAATAAAGATGTTAAAAAAATAAATAATAAAACATATCCACTGAAGGATCAAAAAATAAATAAATAAAATAAAATAGACGGCATCTAGTCCTTTCGAGCAACCAAGAGGCACAAAGCATTCACAAAAAGAGACACATTTGACAGCCCCCCTCTGGTGCCCTTGACTGGTGAGTTCAATGTTGAACTTGACTACTGAGTGCCATCTGACCCAACGACATTGAGGCTTCAGTGTGCCGTTGTCAGGCACAGGTCTTTCGTTTTTTTCCCTCACAAAGCTAAAGAGCAAGGCTTAAAAGCACTAAACAAGTCTGTATTTCAGACTCTTCAAGGGACAAGAGCATGAGAGAGAGAAAATCTAGACACGTGCATTGAATCAGTTATCTGGGGGCAAGCTAATAGATCTTATCAAAGGAGCACTCCCCAAGGATCTACTTTTTTCAAAATTTTTTCTTATCCAAGTGGTCACTGACCTACTTCTAAATTCATCACTGAAAACAGGGCAAGGCTTCAAGAGAATTGCACAGCCTAATACCGAGGTGTTCGACAAATGCTTTGGTGAATGCATCCAGGCTCCGAGAGCATGCTCAAGGTATAAAAGGTTTCCTCTTACATCATACTAAAAACCCCCAAAAAGAGGAAACCCCCAAGAATTGTACTCCACGTTTTGCCTGTCCTTCCAAGATCAGTCAAAAAAAGGAGAGGTTTCTGAGCAAACTCCTGGTCTTGTTGGTTTGACTGAGGGGCAGTCTAGGCTTGTTCTGACAATTCACATTTCGTGTCCCTGGGCGATTCTTTTATGTTACTCTTGTATGAACATTTCTAAAACTCCATGCAAGAGACAAAGGTGCCACGTCCTTTAAAACACACACACACACACACACACGTATCAGGCCCAGACAGGTATTAACACTTGTTGACTAATGCTTTGCACACTCCCTTAGAAGCAGCTCCATAAAAGAGCAATACAACCAACAGTATTATCCAAAAGTATGAAATCAAGCAATAAATACTTAAACACCAAGGACTCCTGAAACAATCAAATACAGAACAGCCTTTTTGTTATTGTATGTTTTTTTTTCCAAGCTCCAAATGCTAGGTGCAAAAATCTCTGCTGCAAAATATTTATTTGAAGCAGCTCCCTTACAGATGAAACGGTGTGTTTCAACGAATTCAACAGGTATAGGAGAAGGTCTAGAATTGCATTTACAACCACTAGTACAACCTGCAGGCTTGGAGGCAATGCCTTATACTGACGAAGATGCCACCTTTGAAAAATTTATTCTCTATAGAATTACAGGTAAATAATAAAACCAAGTAGAGCCTGGAAGTTTTATTAGATTTCACAGATATTGTCTACTGAACACCAGCAGTGTCAGGTACTTTAAGAGATATCCCACTGTTATACACAGGCATACTACCTGCGTAATTGGAAAACAAAGGTGATGCACATGTCATAAAAAAGCAAATGAATGCTGAATTATGTGGTCCAAGTACAGAAGACAGTCAAAGAAAAGGGAAATCACTGGAGAGAAGGAGGGAGAGGGGACAGGGCACTACTTACGGGCAGTAATCGAGGCAGAGGGTGATATGGCCTGAACTAGGGGGTGAAGGTGATGAGGGATAGAAATGGGATGGCAATGCATTAAAGGGACATTTCAAGTGGGGAAAGATGGATGACAAATTGGCTATATCAAAGGGAAAGAGGAGGCCTAGGTTATATACTATAAACTGGCATGACACTCACGGCTACTTTATAAACCACTTCTTATAATTATCGAGATAATTTTAAATACTCAACTCCAACTATCATCTAGTTAAAGAAAATCTAAGACCGTTTCCTAAACCAAAAACAAGTTGAATTTATTCATACAGCCTTTTGAAGATCAAGAAACGTCTTTAAAAAAAAAAAACTCTCCTCTCCTCCTTCAGGGTATCATCACTCTACTGGAAAAATGTAAACCCAGCCATCCAAGAAGGCTTAGCTGCCTACAAACTCCTGTGATATGATCTGCCACCACCTCTCCTCCTCCCCCACTTCTTTTTAAAACTTTTCAGAACTTTACCTTTGTCCAAATGAAGGAAAACTCTGACACATCAAAGTGAGCACCACTGTGCTGGGGATGTATATTTGTAAAAAGAGTTATCTATGGTGGTGTGCAGAAAAATTAGCAAGGGTGTAGTTCCCCCTCCTTAAATACCACACACACACACACACACACACACACACACGCACACACACACGAAGTACCTCACTTATCTGCAGTTTCTTTGTTAATGATGGTCTTTAATCCCCTACACTGCAGCAACTGCTATTCTCTTCCATTTAAATTAAAATTTTACTCCAGTTGAATTCCCTAGAGGAAAACCAACGAACTACTTTTCATTTTCCGCTTCAACTATTCACCTGGTACTTAATAAAAATGCTATATTTAGCTTCTCTAAGAGCATTTTTTCTTATTATGTAAAGTTGCATACAATCACAAAGGTAGAGAGACTAGTGCAGTATACCTCACCTCCATGGCCCTTCTACAATCATCAACAGTTTTCAATTTCGTTTCATCTACCCTCCCTCACCCAGTACTCTAAAGAGAATTTCAAACAGCATGTCATGTCACCTGTAAACACCTCAACATGTATTACGAGAGGGATCTTTTTATAAGCAATCATCCAAAAGAGAATGCTTAATTATAGAAACTTATTTTATTTGATGGCATTTCTGATTATTAAAAAATTACTATCATTTGCTTAAAAATAAAGGTTACTGGTTAAAACAGGATTTTAGGGACAGTTCATCTGAGCCCAGTCCAGCCAGCCAGAATGAATGCAGAAATCATTCACTATAACGCCTAGTATGAACTTGGCAAAAACAAAATTACACTCTACATACACCATACACATGGTCTAATTTCTTACAAGGTTAGAATATGAATTAATAAAGCTGGAATGAAAACCAAAGTCTGTTCAAGGCTGGAACTTCCCCAGAAGGCCATTGTTTCAGCCACTGTGGCAGCTCAGAAAGTGTCATGAGTTAGCTTGAAAGGTGAGCTGTGCTGATTTGGAAAAAGGATCTAGTGTGGGTTTGCAGGGAGGTACTAGGCTGCTTGTCAACTAGCTGACCAGGGCCCTGAGGACGGGCTGATGGCATTGCTATCTGTATTAATGAGTTGAAAACTAAATGCTGGAAACAGGTCTGCAGTGGTGGTCCTCCCCAGACCAGCAACAGCAGCACCTGGGAAACTTGTTAGAAAAGCAAACTCTCAAGCCCTAACCAGACTTACCGAATCAGAAACGTTCAGGGCCCAGCAACCTATGCTTTATCAAGCCCTCCTAACGGTTCTGCTCTACACCAAAAATTTCAGAACTGCTGGCCTAACATGGTGGCCACTAAGCACATGTCACTCTCTCACTTTAAATTTAAAGTAATTAAAATTAAATAAAATTTAAAATGCAGTTAGCTGTGGCTACCATATCAGCACAGATTACAGAACATTTCTACCATCGCAGAAAGTGCAAACGGGCAGCAATGGTCTAGAGCATTTAAACTGAACTTTAATTTATAACCTATAGACTGCAACGGCTTCTCTAATTCTGAGGGACCCAAAAGTGAAATTCTGAATCTGGCTGGATCTCAAGAGCCTATAGCCTCCAGGTATCTATTGCATGACTGGATTCCACAGTGGAAACATCAAGAGAATTGGGGTAAAAAGGAAAGCATGGTGAATGTTGCCTAACTTGGCCACATAGGCCAGGTCTGGGTCCATGGAAAACAGATGTGGCTACAGGCAGCTGCTGAAGCTACTGTTTTCACCAGGCACTTTGTGAAACACAGACTGGAGCAAGCAAAGCTCTTTGGTTCTTTAAAGAGATGAGACTCTGACATACCGGGACCAAAGGTATCCATATAAATTGGCTCTGTCAAAGTTTTGCAGATAGGGATTCAATGAGACTCCTGGGAGGTTTCTCCGTCCTCCAGAAAGGCCCCTGCAGCAGCAGCAGAGGTGAGAAACCTCCCTCCAGTGGCTTTGCCAGAGGAGAACATGGCAGGACTGTTTGTGTCTCTGTCCTGATCCTCCTAAATCCAGTGCTGTCTGGCTTCTGCCTCTTCCCAGTCATTGAAAAATCTAGGTCATGTGTGTGTCTAGCACAGAGCCTGACCCCAAACAGGCTCAGTCAACACTGAATGAATGCATGGGGGACTTCCGTGTGGTTAATCAAATAGACCCTCCTCAGTGCTTACCTTCCTGCATTCCCAGCAGCATTTGACATCGTTTCTACACCCCTCCCTCCTGAACCACATTCATCTCTTGGCCTCCAGGAGAGAAATCAGTGCACACCCCTGCGGGGTATTTTTTTTGGCGGTATGCGGGCCTCTCACTGCCGTGGCCTTTCCCATTGCGGAGCACAGGCTCCAGACGCGCAGGCTCAGCGGCCATGGCTCACAGGCCCAGCCGCTCCGCGGCATGTGGGATCTTCCCGGACCGGGGCACGAACCCGTGTCCCCTGCATCGGCAGGCGGACTCTCAACCACTGCGCCACCAGGGAAGACTCACCCCTGCGTTTTTTCACCTCTCTAGCGGCTCCTCATCTTCCTCCGCTAGCTTTCCTTGATTACTGTGACCCTCAGGGTTCTGTCCCAGGCTCTCTCCTCCATACTCATTTTCCTACCGATCTCGTCTACTCCCATGGGTCAGCTCTCAATCGCACACTGATGACTCCCAAAGCTGTATCAGCAGCGTCACTCCCCTCTGAGCTTAAGGCAGCGTCCCAGCAACCGACTCAGATGCCTCAAAGGCACACAACCTCATCACCATCCTGCCCCTTGACCGCCCACAAAAAATCTGATCACTGTATGCTTTCTAGTGAACGGCACCACCATCCACCTGGCTGCCCTTGTGAGAAACCCCGGGCTTCAAGCTTTTCCTTCATTTCCCATATGTAAGCAATCACTATCTCTTAAGCATCTCTTGACAGACCGTCTTCTTCTCTTCATCCCCATATCCTTATTTCTCACCTGAAATAGTGATACAGCTTCCAAATTGTTTTCCCTGCGTCCTGTCTTGCCCACCCAGCCCCATTCATTCCCACTTCAGTCTGAGTGGTCCCTCTAAAAGGATAATTCTACAAGTGGGGTCCTCAGACCAGCAGCAGCAGCACCTGGGAACTTGTTAAAAATGCAAATTCTCAGGCTCCACCCCAGACCCACTTAATCAGAAACTCTGGGGGTGAGGCCCAGTAATCTGTGTTTTAATAAGCCCTCCAGGAAACTGTGACGCACGATAAAGCTTGAGAACCACTGCTTTAAAATATCAATCTGCTTACGTCACTTTCCTCATTGAAAGCCTCCAGTGGCTTGTGACTGTCCCTACAATAAAGATCAATTCTTCAGTATCATTTATTGTAAAAACAATTACCCTCAATATGAGAACTGAGGGGTAAACAGGGACTTAACAGACAAATGAACAGATAATCGGTCAGCCTACGGGTGGGGGTATGAGAAAGGTATTCCTGGCAAAAAGAACAGCATATGGAAAATAACTAGACAGAGGAATACGGCACACTGAGGAAACTGGTAACACGTAGAATGATCAAGAGATGAGGCCGAGAGGACTTCCCTGGTGGCGCAGTGGTTAAGAATCTGCCTGCCAATACAGGGGACATGGGCTTGAGCCCTGGTCTGGGCTCCCACATCCCACATGCCAGGGAGCAGCTAAGTCTGTGCGCCACAACTGCTGAGCCTGCGCTCTAGAGCCCACGAGCCACAACTACTGAGCCCATGTGCCACAACTACTAAAGCCCATGCGCCTAGAGCCCGTGCTCTGCAACAAGTGAAGCCACCGCAATGAGAAGCCCAAGCACCGCAACGAAGGGTAGCCCCCCACCTCGCTGCGACTAGAGAAAGCCAGCGCACAGCAACAAAGACCCAACGCAGCCAAAAAAAAAAAAAAAAAAAAGCCCACCTTACCTGCCTATATCTAAACATGGTGGCAAATGATACTTTCTTTCCTTCCTTTCTCAGGTGTCAAAATGTTACCTGTTCCTCATCCAGTCCTCCTGTCCCCCTTCACCAAACAAAAAATCTGCCACAACAAAGATTTACTACACAAAACTCCCGAGTCACTATTTCCTGCTTAAAACCCCTACATGGTAAGAACTTACACTCTCAATATCTGATCCTATAAATTACACACACACTTCAAATTGGACTTTAAGGTTCTCACCAATTACTCTTTTCCCATCACAGTCCTACATCTGCTTTAACGCTACTGCCCCAAGTCCCTCACCTTTTGCTAAAATTGGTTCAAATCTCACTCCTCCTAATAAATATCCCTACAATCAGGCAACCTCTTATCACTTCACAGATCCTCAGTATTTAAATGTGTTGTATGCGTCTGCATAACTCAATCACTTGCTACACCATAAAACTCAAGACTGTTTATAAAGACACGTGTATCTGTTCAATAGTTTGACTTCTTCAAGGGCAAAACTGTTTCTCTTCTCAATTGCCTCATTTTCAAATTAAACAGGTTGAATAAAATGACAACTGAGGTCAATTCCAACTCTAAAATTTCATCACCCATAATCACATTTAGTGCTCTGTATATATTATATAGTCCATAAATGGTGTTGATTAAGGCTCCAGAATTCATACTTCTAAAAAGTCACAGAGGACCTTGCCTTCCCGGTATCTCCCTCTCTGAAAAAAACAAGGTAAAGGCATGGGACTTTCCTGGTGGTGCAATGGTGAAGAATCCAACTGCCAATGCATGGGACACGGGTTCAATCCCTCATCATCCAGGAAGATCCCACATGCCATGGAGCAACTAAGCCCACAAGCCACAACTACTGAGCCTGCACTCTAGAGCCCACGAGCCACAACTACTGAGCCCATGTGCCACAACTACTGAAGCCTGTGCACGTAGAGCCCGTGCTCCGCAACAAGAGAAACTACCGCAATGAGAAGCCCGCGCACTGCAACGAAGAGTAGCCCCTACTCTCTGCAACTAGAGAAAGCCAGCGCACAGCAACGAAGACCCAATGCAGCCAAAAATAAATAAATTTATTTTAAAAAAAACAAGGTAAAGGCAGTTTTTCTTTGATTCCCACCTTCTGAGAAGTTTACATTTCAAATACCTCTTTGGCTAGTAAAATTTAGCTGTATTTCAGAGTTAAGTAAACAAGAATTTAATAACCTTTCCACAATAGCATTTTATCATTCCCATAAAAGTAGTCTCCTATCTCTGGTGGGGAAAGACTCAAGAAAACACTTCAAAGGTAAAGAATGAAAACCTGGGCTTCCCTGGTGGCTCAGTGGTTAAGAATCTGCCTGCCAATGCAGGGGACACGGGTTCGAGCCCTGGTCTGGGAAGATCCCACATGCCGCGGAGTAACTACGCCCGTGAGCCACAACTACTGAGCCTGCGCGTCTGGAGCTTGTGCTCCGCAACAAGGGAGACTGCGATAGTGAGAGGCCCACGCACCGCGATGAAGAGTGGCCCCCGCTCGCCGCAACTAGAGAAAGCCCTTGCACAGAAATGAAGACCCAACACAGCCAAAAATAAATAAATAAATAAATTTTCATTTAAAAAAAAAAAAAGAAATTATTCTTTTTTGTTTGCTTTTTAACCACAAAGTTAGTCATTGTTGTGAACTACAGATAACATATCAAGGAGGGCTTCTGAAACGGATGTGACAAGAATTGAATCCTGTGAAGACAGTTTCAACTTGACCTTCCAAGAAAACACTTTTTACTTTAAGGCAAAAGGAAGAATTCCTGACCCCAAATACAGTCAGTCCTGCTGTTTCCCTTGTCCTTATCAGCAGTATGTTTGTCAAGAAGGACATCACAGTATTTACAACCATACTAACAAGCGGAAGATTTTGGTTCTTTGCAAGCACAAAGTCACGGCACGCACATTTATCAAACTTTTCTCTTTTCCACGTTTTTCAACAAGCAAGCAATTTCACAGCTGAGTTTGGTACTAAATGCCACATTAATACCCAATAAAGCCCTAACTCTTCCATCTGGGAAGGCAGGCTGACCCAAGGGTCTTACAAGCCCACTTCTCACCTTGCTCCTCTTCCTTAGACGTTCTCAGTAGAGAGGATACACTCGGCAGTATTGCAAGTTCATCATCTGCTTTCTACTAGTGGTTAAGATGCCAACTCTTCTGTCCAAATCTACAAAGCATGTGATCAAAATTTATTTATGGTAAAAAACACTTTAAGTACCCACTATATGCCTATAACTTCCAAGGAGTTTAGGAAAAGAGGTCAATGCTGCATAAGAATTATAGTCAAGGCATACTAGAGCAAACAAAGTCAAACATGACCCCCACCCCCAAAAAAAAGGTCCAAGTTATATTCTTTCCCCAGCTAGGATCAGTATGGTAGGCTCCTTAGAAGTCAGTGCCCTGATATCTTTAACCCTAAAGACATTGAAAAAAGGAACGAGTTCCTATTATGTGCCAAGTACTGCAACAGGCACATTATATAGTTACTCATTTAATGCTAAAGAACAAATCTGCAAGATACAGGAAACTATTCCCAATTTACAGATGAAGGTTCCCAGAAAGAGACAATGACTTAGAAAGGTCACTTTCATACATTCAACAAAACACCTGTTAAAATAAAAATGCTTGTTTTAAAAGCTGTTTTCTTATTTAATTTCAACACCCATCATGTAAAATAAAGTTCGGCTAAGAATGAAAAACAACGCGCAAAGACACACACACACACACACACACACACACACACACACAAAGACTTTTCTAAGGAAAAATAAATCTTGAACCTAACATAGCATTCAGTTCCTGACGAGTTGTTTTCAGGGTTTTTTTGTTTGTTTGTTTGTTTTGCGGTACGCGGGCCTCTCACCGTTGTGGCCTCTCCCGCTGCGAAGCACAGGCTCCGGACGCGCAGGCTCAGCGGCCATGGCTCACGGGTCCAGCCGCTCCGCAACATGTGGGATCTTCCCGGACCAGGGCACGAACCCGTGTTCCCTGCATCGGCAGGCGGACTCCCAACCACTGCGCCACCAGGAAAGCCCCAGGGTTTCTTTTTTATGGAGTAGTTTGTTAGATTTTCAATCCTCAAACTAGCAGTTTTTAAATAGACACACAACACTCAGTTTATTTCTGATTATATTTCATCTTTGTCAATTTCCATATGTTACATGGTAATTTCCTTTTTTTTCTACACTAAGGAAATTTTTTCCCCTAAATGCCAAACCTCCTAAAAAGATAGGGATATTAAACCCAGAACACTTAAATTAGCTATGGCAACTCACATACACAAAAAATTAAACTGAATTCCATCTACTTTATAGACCAGCCAAGAACTTAAATGCTTTTAATTTTACTTTCTTTTCAGTAACTGAAGAGATTTTAAACTGGTTATGCTTTCAATCCCAAATAAACCTTCTTTATTGATTCCCAGTCTCAAGTACCAGAAACTTAAGTGTGGGCAACTGATGATTATGGCATTTCTACACAGTAAATAAAATTTCAGTCTATGAAAGAGTATCAAATAACAGCAGGTTCTCCTTACAGCTCTATAACCTTGTATATTCAAAATAACATTAGCACCCTGAGGGCATGACGGCAAAAACTGAGCCTGACTGTTTACTCAGAGAACATGCTGCTAAACCAGGGAGGCTTTCCTGTCCATCCCATGCCCAGAAGCAAATACGGCTTCCCTTGCCACTAAAATGAAAGCCACAGCCAAGCGGCTCTCAGGACAAATAAGACATGCAGATCAATTTTCACTCACCTACACAGTACAGGCCTCCCTCAAAAAACCCAAATTCCGGTCTTCCCTGGTGGTGCAGTGGTTAAGAATCTGCCTGCCCAGGCAGGGGACACGGGTTCGAGCCCTGGTCCGGGAGGATCCCCCATGCCGCGGAGCAACTAAGCCCGTGTGCCACAACTACAGAGCCTGCGCTCTAGAGCCCATGAGTCACAACTACTGAGCCCGCACGCCTAGAGACCGTGCTCCACAACAAGAGAAGCCACCGCAATCAGAAGCCTGCACACCGCAACGCAGAGTAGTCCCCCCGCTCGCCGCAACTAGAGAAAGCCCGCGTGCAGCAACGAAGACCCAACACAGCCAAAAATAAATAAATAAATTTATTTTTAAAAAAAAATTCCCAGCTTCTCTTAAAAAATCTGAAGATCTGACAACATTGGTCCTGTATTTCTGTATAAAGTTTCAATACCTACTTTCTCTCCCTTCCTCCAAAGATTTGATCTCTCCCCCAACCCCTCTCCTCCAAGCCTGCATCACTCACTTAGGTTAACTGCATGGCCCCTGCACACCTGTGAGTTTGTGACCCTTTTGCTTCTAGCTACAAGAGGAAGCTGTACAAAAGCCAATTGCTTTTGATTTCTGAATGACTGTGTCCAGAAGGAGGATGAGTCAACAACGCATGACACCATTTCCTATTTACTCTACTGAAACCCAATGCTGAACAGGCTGCCTCATTCTCCCTAATGTCTGTGTGGTCTCATTTGAGCACATTTCCCACTTTCTATCCACACTTCCCTTTCAATATATCAAATGCTAGCATTTGGGCATTCTGCCTTCTCATTTTGGCACTAAGAAGAGAGAAGACAGACTTCAAGGGCAAACTTCTCTAAAAACACCTTCCAAAATGCCCATGTAACTCTCATTTGTCATGGCCAAATTTGAGGCAGACAGCTCTCTTGTTTCAAGTGTACATTTTACAAGGATTTTTCTTGCCCCACACATTTTACTATGTCTTTTACAACAGATTTGAGAGGTATAGAACTGAGTCAATAGCCTCAAATTGGCCTCTTTGAATACATAAATCCAAGAAACGGCCAAAAGGCAATGATACTTAAGGACCAACAATATGGTTCTTGTAGATGTGATGAAGAACGGCCAAGAGGGGACTCTGGTGTCATTTTTGTTTCTACCGTTTGAATTTGGGGTTTTTACTAATGGACCATGGTATCCTAGCTGTTCTCACTGTCACTGGGATTACACAAAGAGTTTCAGACAAACTGACAGACTATAAAAAGGCATAATCAAGATTTATCTGATTTCAAAAAAGCCACGTTAAATCAATCCAGCAATCTGCTTCAAGTCAGGAAAGGTTTCATGAAGTCAGTGTCCTTCTTTTGCTGGGCTAGAGCATCTTTTTCACCACAAAGAGGGCTCACTGTCATCATGCCACTGCTGGGCAGCTAGAGTCAATTTCCTCTTGTCAATATACTCGCTTTCTCTCTTATTTGCAACAACCTGTGCAAACAGGCATGGCAGATAGTAAAATACACCCCAAGAAGTTTAGAATTTGATTCCACCTCAGATATATAGTGACAAATCTAATGCCAAGGCCCGTGATAGCCAAATACTGTCCAATCTAGATTCTTGGAATGTATAAATGCGGGCAGAGGGGACAACATGTCCAACAAGATTCCTACTTCCCCTTCATACTGTCAGCTTGGGACATGGGTTTCTAACCAGGGCACTATTTCCCAGGCCCTTTGCATCTAGGTGGCATACTGGGATTATTCCTCGGTACCAGAGACAACAAGGGGAAGTGATGTACATCACTTCTGAGCAAAGGTGGCAAAGAAATGCAGTGTCTTCACCCACTCTTTCCCATCTGCTAGCTAAACTCTGAGGAGTCCAAAGCTGAAGGGACAGTAAGACAGAAAAAGAAAGAAGTCTGACAGCCCACCCACCTAACAAGAATACCAACACTGAGCTGTAACTTGAGCAGACTAACAATGGGCCGGTGAAATTCTGAGATACAGTATAGCAGAGAGCATTCAGTTCCTAACTTCTGTATTAGGTTTGCAATGGTGTGAGGCAGTGGGGAAAGGTTTAGCAAGCAGTTTAGCAAGCATGGGATAGCAATATTGCACGGTGTCTTCTATTGGAGAAATCTTAACTGAAAAAGATGAGAGGGAAAAAAACCAAACGTGTCTTCTGGTGGTAGGGACGTTTTTCGTACACACTAGTACAGTGGAAGAGTGGAGGGAAGAGAATGTGGAAGGAACAATCTAGGGGCTCCAGCGGGTGGAGGAAGCATGTGGTGGCGGCAGCCTCTGTAAGTCTCTGCTCCCTGGCTTACTTCTAGAAAGGGAATAGTCAGGCTCCCTCTAACTCCAATCAAGTATCACAGTAAAATACTAAAATATCACAGCAGCTCACTGAGGACATCATTACCAACTTAGTTTGTTAAATTATTTTTCATTTCTCTCAGTCCCAACTAGGTATACCTCTCGATTCCACAACGAACAAAATTAAAATGCTGGAAAATCTATATTCAAGAGGCATAGTCTAGATCAACCCACCCACCTCTTTTTATCACCTTTACAGACACACAATGCACCATCACTTGTTAGGGCTTTTTTTCCCCCCTCTCTCACCCCCTTTCCCCTTTGGTAACTATAAGTTTGTTTTCTATGTCGGTGAGTCTGTTTCTGTCTCATAAACAAATTCATTTGTGTCATATTTTAGATTCCACATAAAAGTGATATTTGTCTTTGCCTGACTTATTTCACTTAGTATGATAATCTCGAGGTCCATACATGTTACTGCCAATGGCATTATTTCATTCTTTTTAATGGCTGAGTAATATTCCACTGTACATATACACCATACCTTCTTTACCATTCATCTGTCAATAGACATTTAGGTTGCTTCCATGTCTTGGCTATCGTGAATAGTGCTGCTATGAACACTGGCGTGCATGTATCTTTTCAAATTATAGTTTTCTCAAGATATATAGGGCGCTTTTTTTTTAACTATTTATATTTGGTCTCTGAGGTTCTACTGAATAACAGTTTACATCCCACTAACTAGTACGGAAAAGTATCTCTTCCGTGATAGTACTTAGGAATTTACCACATGTAACAACAAATCCGAAGTACAAATGATGAACTGGAAAAAGATGCCCAGGTATAACCAATACGGGATATCTAAATATAATTACCTTGGATGTACAGAGAACTTAAATCCCAAAAGATTTTTACATAACCCATCCCATTTCCCCTTAAACAAGTGTGAGGAGAGCCCAGTGAAGGGTGCGTATGTACAGGTATCTGAGTAAAGAAATCGAAGCCACATGACGCCAGTGCCTCCGGAGACATGCAGTATAAGAACACCTTCCAGACTGCACCTCTGATCTCTCTTCGAGACTGACAAATGCGCCAAACCTCCTAGGCCATAACCACGCAGCCTAGATATTAAGTGCCAGAGCTTGTTCAGCACTGCTAAGCATGTGCTTGTGAACTCTGGATGGGAAAAACAGGCATGTGCGTGCACTGCTCAGAGGGACCGTCCCAGGGATTAGTATCACATTCATGCTAATTCCACAGCTGGCCTGGCCAAAGAATTCCCACTCAAATCCAGGCCCCGGATCTCTGAATAGGCAGTTTATGCTTTCCCAAAGTGGCATGAATAACTAAAGGAGCTAAGCCTACCTGCCTCATGACAGCCAATAACAAACCAATCGGCCACCTAAAGCCAGGTTCCAGCCCACTGGGGCAAGCAGGGCTTGGGCTGGTTAGTAAACCGACTGCTGTGTCCTGCAGGGGCCCTTCAGCTTTATGGGAAGATTCCGCCATCACCAAGGTGCCGTCTAGTCACGGCACACAAACTAAAATCAAAGGCCAGCAGGGATCCAGTTCATGTCAAAGCTGAGGAAGCACTAGGGTTCCTGTGTATTGGATAAGATGCAGGAGATCAAATGTCTAATTCTTACACTATACCTAGTTTGATTCAGATCTTAAAATCTCAAAATCAGATTGAGCTGCAACTAGAAACATGAGCCCCAAACATGCAGTTTTCAAACAGCCACCATATACAGTCCTAATGCCTTCATCCACCTACAGCCCCTGGCGTTTGTAAATTTTAAAAGGGGCTGATCTAATATGGAAATTTACTGTACATACTTTCCTGCTATACAACCCGGTCTGCACAAAATTTACATACCTGACCCTTTCCCTTCCCTGCTGCTCTAGGTCAGAGCGGATTTTTGTGAACGGCTACTATGCTGATTACTAGACAACTTCCAACAGTTTGAGGAGTCCTTCTAAGAAAACTCAATGGAGTGATTATAGTTAAATTTCCTACTGCTCAGTTTTGCCACCACCAGCCGACTTTTCCCTCATAAACATCCTTCTGTTTCTACTCAAAATGGGCTTTCTCCTTCATGACATTAATAGTACCAGTTTCCTCTATCATGTTAGTAATAATGCACTGTTTGGCCTTGCATTTGAGATTTTCAAAGCTCGGGGAAAGTAGGGCGGGACACAAATTTTCTCCAGACTACATCAGACTAATTTTCTCCCACTGCCATCTACAGAGCTTTTTCTTTAGAAGCACGGAGCCAACAGTGGGGAAGGACCAGAAGAACACAGCAATGACAGGAGGGGAAATGCCAACCCTGCTTTAACCACCACCCTCTGATCCCAGGCTTAGTCAAGCAGTCATACCCGACTGAACGTGGTGACATGTTTTCCTCGAGGACTCCCAGGCCATTATTTCCTCCACAACCTCATTTACTTCTTCCAACTTTTCCTGTCATCTCTCAACCAAACGTCTTACGCAGGAGCATTTAACTCTACGGTCAGACCAACCTTGATACCCTTACTACACTACATCAAGAGTCAACCCCTGCAGGAGACAAGACTTCCCATTCTCAGCCAACCCCTCAGCCTGGTGGCAGGAAGGGAAGAAGTTGGGTTTATTTTCTCTCCCCCAGAATGAGCACATCAATTTCCTTCACTCACCTTCAGGTCCTTCGTCTATGGACACATGTAACCTATATGATTCCTCCCCATAAAATGAGTTCTCACAAACAAGGGCATGCCACTGCTTTAAGACAACTTGCATTCTCTCTTGGTTGGGTTACAATAGTTAAAAAGCGCCTAAGGCAATGAATTACACAATAGATGATAAAGGAGCTAATAAAATTACTTGCTTTATTCTTTTTCTGATTCTCTGCTGGTAGCACACAACGTCCCTTCCCTTGATTAGTTCTAGAGCCTCCTGTTCTTAAATACAGAGATTTAAGAATGAGCTCTTAGGAGATGTTAAGTGACCTACCACTTACTGAGCACCCCTTAGGTCCGATCAGCTCTGGGCTGTGAGTATACATAGGGCCTCAATTCAATGCTAACAGCTCTACAGGGTAAGGTTGGCTAGCACACAGCAGAGGCAGAACTCAAACCCAAGCCTGCCTGACTCCAAAGACAATGCCGGGCAGCCTGAAAAGCTTCTTTTAAAGCCAGCCCTCAGCAGAAGCTTACTGAAGCTTCTTCTATATGCTGTCACACTGCAGGACTCAGGAACTACCATGGAGCGTTCTCCAGTTTCATCTCACTCATCTTTAAATTTGTTACAGTCCCAAGAAAGCCTATGCTGTGTAAACCTCAGAAAGAACAGCCAAAGAACTGAATGTATTTATGACAATTGACAACAGATCTACTGGTGATGGCCTGGAAGTCTACTCCCAGAAGAGATTTGCTTTTCTCCAGGCTAAAGGTCACGCAAGGTACAAATTTAGAGCTTTGGACAGCCATCTGGTGATGCATCTGGAAAACAAAGGGAGGAGACAGGAAAAGAACAGAAGGCAGCCAAGTCCCTTCAGATGTTTCACTGGGCTGTGTGTGTGTGTGTGTGTGTGTGTGTGTGTGTGTGTGTGTGTGTGTGTGTGTGTGTGTGTGTGTGTGTGTGTGTATTTCCTGGTGCATCTTTAGAACAATCCTGTGAATTAAGATGGGTGTGTCAAACCTTAAGAAAACTGGCATGATTCTCATGATGCTTCCGCTCCACTTTGCATTACTGCAAAATCAGAAAATGATTAAATCATGATGTCAAGCTTTCACATGCTCACTCAACAGAGTCAATAACAGAATGAAAGTAGAGATGAAAACTGAATCATCGCAGACACTTTAAGAAACGCGGGCGGGGTAGGAGAGCGCGGGGAGGGCGGTGGGGGCCTACGCTCGTTCTCTGTCTAGCTGTGACCGGCTGAGGCGACGCGGCGGCATAGGGACGGTAGCCTTGCCCGGCTACTGCAGCACTAGGGTGTCAGTTGGTCCCGCCCAGAACACTTCAGTTCTGCCCTGCAAGGATATATTTAATAACTGATTGGTGTGTTCCTTTAATACAAGAAAATGGAAACTGAACAGACAGAGGAAACCTTTCCCAACACCGAAACCAAGGGCGAATTTGGTAAACGCCCTGCTGAAGATATGGAAGAGGAACAAGCTTTTAAAAGATCTAGAAACACTGATGAGATGGTTGAATTACGCATTCTGCTTCAGAGCAAGAATGCTGGGGCAGTGATTGGAAAAGGAGGCAAGAATATTAAGGCTCTCCGTACAGACTACAATGCCAGTGTTTCAGTCCCAGACAGCAGTGGCCCCGAGCGCATATTGAGTATCAGTGCTGATATTGAGACAATTGGAGAAATTCTGAAGAAAATCATCCCTACCTTGGAAGAGGGCCTGCAGTTGCCATCACCCACTGCAACCAGCCAGCTCCCGCTCGAATCTGATGCTGTGGAATGCTTAAATTACCAACACTATAAAGGAAGCGACTTTGACTGCGAGTTGAGACTGTTGATTCATCAGAGTCTGGCAGGAGGAATTATTGGGGTCAAAGGTGCTAAAATCAGAGAACTTGGAGAGAACACTCAGAAACAATCAAGCTTTTCCAGGAACGTCGTCCTCAATCCACTGACAGAGTCGTTCTTATTGGAGGAAAACCTGATAGGGTTGTAGAGTGCATAAAGATCATCCTTGATCTTATATCAGAGTCTCCCATTAAAGGACGTGCTCAGCCTTATGATCCCAACTTTTACGATGAAACCTATGATTATGGTGGTTTTACAATGATGTTTGATGACCGCCGTGGACGTCCTGTGGGATTTCCCATGCGGGGAAGAGGTGGTTTTGACAGAATGCCTCCTGGTCGGGGTGGGCGTCCCATGCCTCCATCCAGAAGAGATTATGATGATATGAGCCCTCGTCGAGGACCTCCTCCACCTCCTCCTGGACGAGGTGGCCGGGGTGGTAGCAGAGCTCGGAATCTTCCTCTTCCTCCACCACCACCACCTAGAGGGGGAGATCTAATGGCCTATGACAGAAGAGGAAGACCTGGAGACCGTTATGATGGCATGGTTGGTTTCAGTGCTGATGAAACCTGGGACTCTGCAATAGATACATGGAGCCCATCAGAGTGGCAGATGGCTTATGAACCACAGGGTGGCTCTGGATATGATTACTCCTATGCAGGGGGTCGTGGCTCATATGGTGATCTTGGTGGACCTATTATTACTACACAAGTAACTATTCCCAAAGATCTGGCTGGATCTATTATTGGCAAAGGTGGTCAGCGGATTAAACAAATCCGTCATGAGTCAGGAGCGTCGATCAAAATTGATGAGCCTTTAGAAGGGTCCGAAGACCGGATCATTACCATTACAGGAACACAGGACCAGATACAAAATGCACAGTACTTGCTGCAGAACAGTGTGAAGCAGTATGCAGATGTTGAAGGATTCTAATGCAAGATATTTTTTCTTTTTTATAGTGTGAAGCAGTATTCTGGAAAGTTTTTCTAAGACTAGTGAAGAACTGAAGGAGTCCTGCATCTTTTTTTTTTTATCTGCTTCTGTTTAAAAAGCCAACATTCCTCTGCTTCATAGGTGTTCTGCATTTGAGGTGTAGTGAAATCTTTGCTGTTCACCAGATGTAATGTTTTAGTTCCTTACAAACAGGGGTGGGGGGTGGGGGAGGGTGTGCAAAAACTAACATTGAAATTTTGAAACAGCAGCAGAGTGAGTGAATTTTAATTTTTGTTCATTGTTGGTGGTTTAAAAAAAATCCCCCCATGTAATTATTGTGAACACTTTACTTTGTGATCACTGTAACATTTGGGGGGGGTGGGACAGGGAGGGAAAGTAACAATAGTCCATATGTCCCTGGCATCTATTCAGAGCAGTGTGCAGAATGTAATGCTCTTTTGTAAGAAACGTTTTATGATTTTTAAAATAAATTTAGTGAACCTATTTTTGGTGGTCATTTTTTTTTAAGACGGTCATTTTTCAAATGGCTGAATTCCCCCCAACCTGCCCCCAAACTAAACACTAAGTTTAATTTTCAGTCCTCTGTTGGATATAAATAAATGCATCTCTTCTTGGACTTAGGCAAAGTATCTTGACACATTAAGTTCTGGTGATTTCTTAAGTGATTTGAAAGTCCATTGCTTGGGAGGAAATTCCACCACACATTCATGCTTATAATAAGCTGGGGATTTTTGTTTGTTTTTGCAAATGCTTGCCCCTACTTTGCAACGATTTTCTGTTTGTAATTGTGAAGAACCAAGGTGGGGAGCAATACAACAGATATGGAGTAGTTGGTATAAGTATATACCAGAAGCCTAATGGCAGCAAGTTTTATTAATCAGAATAATACTTGGTTATGGAAGTGACTGATGCTAAATAAATTCTGATTATTTTTTATTAGATAATTTCTCACCTATAGACTTAAATTGTCAGCTTGGTAGTGTCTATTAGTTAAACTTTGTAAAATATATATATACTTGTTTTTCCATTGTATGCAAACTGAAAGAAAAAGATGTACCATTTCTCTGTTGTATGTTGGATTATGTAGGAAATGTTTGTGAACAATTGAAAAAAAGATGAAAAAAGTTCCTGTGGATGTTTTGTGTAGTATCTTGGCATTTGTATTGATAGTTAAAAGTTCACTTCCAAAATAAAACTCCCAAAATGCTAAATTTGATGTGTGCCCAATTCGAACAAAGGTTGATTGACACCTGTAAAATTTGTTAAAACATTCCTCTTGTAAGGAAATACAGTAATCTTAAATTATAAAAAAAAAAAAAAAAAAAAAGAAACGCAACTGCTGATCCCTATTTACGAGAAGAAAACACATATTCGGCATAGGGGGTTCCCACTTCCTTCTACACAGGTATTAGCCAAATACTGATAACAAACGATAGCATAAAGCCCATTTCATAAAATTTCATACACATACAGATGGGGAGAGGGAAACTTCTCATTTTGAAAATATTCAAAATACTTCTCAGATTTAATTTTTCATATTTAATCTTTGAAACAGCACATGGCATATTAATTTCTATTTTGTCAAGGTACTCCAAATTTTACATAATAATAACACAAGTTATGATACTAAACCTAAAAATGATATATTTGATGTTTAAATGACTAATTCAAAATCACATTAGTTTCAAAAACATGTTGCTTATTTACTGTGGCAGCTAGAATAGAATGTTTCATCTCCATAAAAAAATGAATCTTTCTCCATTTGCTGAAAAGCAGAGTCTCTCAGATTAACTGTGCACAGGCAATAAGCTGGTAGACAAAACACCTTTTAAACTTGAGGTTACTGAGACATTGATAAGTAAAGCTAGATTAACTCCATTTCTCTTAAGTATGATTTTCAAAGTCTTCACACCATTATCTCAACTGAACTTTATAATGAGCCTATGAGGGTACGGATTAATTTCCTCCATTTTTGGATGAAACAACAGAAAACTAACACTCAAGGAAGATGATTTAAAGCAGTAGTTCCTAAAGGTGATCTCTTTTCCTTTGTGTGATAAAGAAAATAATAACTGACCTAAAAAAAAACAGTATTTTCCAGATCCCTGTAGAAACCAGAAAAAAAAATCAGCTAGGTTTTTAGCCCCCAAAGTCACTTTGCCCTTTGTAAAGCAAAACACAAAACATAATCATTCAAAACAGATGCAAGGCAGTGTGGGAAATGCATTTTTAAGGTCCACCTTTAACCATCAACGAGCAAAAAAAACCCTGGAGATTTGTAATGCCAGGATTTGCTGAAATAAATCCTGAATCAAACCTGTAAAGATGAGGGATTAATGGAGCTGAACGTAGGTATACAAACATTAACCTGCCCTACAACGTTCCTATCTTCAACCTACCTCATAGACCTGGGCTCTAAGCCACCCCTAGGGCCATTAGGAAATGGTATTTCACTTTCACCTCAACTAAATGACTTGAGTAAAACACACGCAGCACAATGTTCATTTAGCCCAGAACAGAACATTAACAAGGGGTGAGCGCACGCCCAAGTGCATGTTGGTAAAGGGGTGCCTTTCGCCAAGGAATAGACAAAGAATTGCATGGCCCCAAGATCCAAAGAGGGCTAATATGAGGACATTTCCTAATCTCAGGCAGATGACAATCTCTCAACTCCCACATGGAAAATAAACACTACTGTACTTTGCTGAGTGAGAGGATAACAAGTCATTGTTTGATAAAACCAGTATTTAAAAAATCCCCAAATTACCAACTGTTCAGAGTACACATCTGCTGCCACTTTTTTTTAAAGATTCAAGAAAGATACGTAGATGCAATACGTGCACGGAACTGTTGAGCTGAATGAAAAAGATGGAGCTAATCGAGTCCAGTACCTTCATTTTAGAAGGTAGAGAAAACTACAGAAAGGAAAAATAGACATTTCAACCTGAATAACATAGCATTCACGGCCCTGGGGAGCAAAATTCGGTCTTGGATTCCTATCCTACTGTGTCAATTCAGAGACAAATCTTAAAGAATCATTTCTAAAAGCTTAGGAAGTAAAGAATGAAAGAGCAGTCCACCAAAATTGAAGGCAAGTGGAAGACAGTCACCATATAAAGTCTTAGAAGGGAAAGAAATAAGAGAAGTGGGTCATCTAAGGGATCTGTCAACAAATACCAGCCACACTGATTTGGCAACAGTTCACAGCAAGTCAGCAAAAGCTGGCAAATTCGAATACTAAACTTTTATCCTGTTCTCCCTTTAACTTTCGATAAAGCCTCTATCTCTGAAAGGGTGTGTCTGAAAGGGTGTGGAAAAGAAAAATGAATCACTAGAGGCAGGACGTTATTACCAATTCATGCTCCAGTTCTCACAGTAGGCCCTTAACCCGATTCTAGAAAGGAAGGGAGCAGGAGTTTAAAAGGCAACAGAAGGCAGGAGCATCGGCTCAGGAGGGGACAACTCTGCATGGGTGCATCTGGATGGATACTGCACCCTGCCTTGGGCTTTAACCATTTTCATACAACAGTCGTTAGGTAAATCTCTAGACAGACCAGAAAAATAGCATCAGACATTAGATTAAGCTGTATGTGACATACTGTAATAACTAGGAACACTTTCTACACCACAACTTGATTTTCATCCAACGTCATAATGGTTAAAGTCCAACAGCCATGTTACAGAATTACAAAACACAATTTAGTTAAAACACAGGGTTTCTATAAACTCTTGTTTCAGATTACTAGATATTTCTCAGCTTCCCAACACAACGTATAGTAGCCCACTAAAAAAGAATAAAAATGGTATCATTTCAGAAAAGTTTTAAGAGTCTCTAAAGACTTGGTACCTACTGTATATTCGATGTATCTGGAGTGAAAGGAAAAGGCTCTGAATTATGGAGATGAGTTTACTTAAAAGACACAAGAAGATATCAAATGGAAAACATACTACAAATAAGAAAAACACTGCAGCATCATAGGCAGCAATAAGGCCTATTTCTGTGACATTTTTAGCTTTAAATTAAACCATACAGATTACTACAGCTGCCCCTTTGTTTCCAGGGTAAATTTATGCATAAAGTAATAGTATATTGTGATTTGCTTACTTTTCTGTCCCTCCCTCTCACTAAACCATAAGCTTCTATAAGAGCCAGAAACATGCCTCTGATTTACTGTTCTTTTCCAGCACAGAGCACACGGAAGTCACTTAAAACATTTTTGGAATGAGTATTTTATCAAACAATTGACAAACATTTGATAAAATGCAAAGTTGGCAAGAATGGAGGGAAAAGAACAGTTACTAACATACACGGTTGGTAATGTAAACCAGTACCACCTTTTAAAGGGTAATCTGGCAATATCGCAATACAGTAATACCATTTAAAAACAATGGCAAAGTTTCCATTATATATACTGTTAAATGGAAAAGACATGGGATATAGCACAATACATTGAGTGAAATCCTATTTTGTTTTGTTTTAAAGGTAGTGTATACTTACTCTGCATATGGGGCAACCACAGAGGGCAGGGGGAGTCATTCAAAGTGTAACCTAAACGTAATATACATATCCAGTCCCAGGGGCCCTGCCTGAATACATATCCAATTCTGGAAGGATTTACAAAAAAGCTTCACACGGGCTACCTGGAATGGTAATACTGGGGAGTGAAACTGGCATCATAAAGAGGAAGAAGTCTTCTTTTCCATCATCTACCCTTTTGAAGTGTCTTCCCTTCACATATTAAAGTTTTAATCTCCTTTTAAAGAGAGATGTTATGTTGCTAAAAAAGAAAGAAAGAGCACGAGAGAGAAAGAGAGAGAAAGGAAAGAAAGAATTATAGAAAGGAAAACAACAAATGATTTTAAACCATAACTTTTCCCTGCTTGTCTCCCACCTCGTCCACATAATATATTTTAGGAGTCAGTGGTTAGAGCACCGGTTTTCACTTTACGCTTGTTTGGGGCCTAATCAGATTCATTTCCCGTTTCCAGTCCTCCAACATCACAGTGGGAGAAAAACCTGGTTGACACAATCCTCCCCAACCCAGGGTAAGAAAAGGTCCACTGAGGGGTTCTATAATACAAACATAGGCCTGCTACCTATGCCACCTGACCCCGTGGGGTGGAGGCCAGGAGGCCAGGCACAAAGAGCCTGGGCAGCAAGTGCTTGATTTTTTTGGGTCTTCAGATGGAGCAGTTGTGCTTAAAATTTTACTTTTCTTACAAATACCTTCTAGGTGTCTTGAAATATTACCTAAATGTGAACAGGTGATGAACTTGACCATTAAGTATATTTCCTTACCGTAGTTCAAACTAAGAATTAGAATATAGGCTTTTCTAAAACTATCTAAAACAGCTTTTCTAAAACTATCCAGGAGTGAGCATATGTAAAATATATCATTGCTTTATACGCCTCTTTGTGTTTTCTGAGGAAAATACACTTCAACTTCAGCTGCCCATTAGAATCACCTTGGGAGCTTTAAAAAAAAAATCCCAATACCTGGGCCCCGCGCTTCAGACCAATGAAATCAGAACCACTGTGTCCTAACTGATGATCAAAGAACACGTTTCACATCAAAGCTGAGTACGTAATCATCCTCCTCCTTGACAAAGTGAGGGATGAATTTTCAAAAATTATACATACAAATAATTCTTGGCCTCTTTGAGTGTCCAGTAACACGGCCTTTGTCTTTGGGGCTAAATGCTAATGGAGGAAGGGATAAAACAAGCGACACAAGATACTGAGATGCTACAGCAACCACCATTGCTGGGGGGTTGGGGTGGGGGCGATGGGTTGCCGTTTTAGGTCTCTTTCCACTACCTGCTTGTCTGTGCTGCTAGTGATGCTTAAAAGGTCTTCTAAATACAGAAGCGCCTTGCTACACTGCTATTCCCAATGCCTACAGCTATTCTGGTGAGCGTCTCCGCCACAGACAACCACAAAAATGAAGAGCCCTTAACTCACAGCTCAAAGCCCATTGTGGGCCTCGGTATATTGAGATGCCATAACACTTAAATTGTTTTACCTGACAGCAATAAGGTAGGTGAAAAAACGCTTCATCATCCTAGAAATGATGCGCCACTACCATAAACCTTCTACAAGGTGTAACCAAATGCTAACAGAGGCTAAGGTTCAACCTGTGAAGTTAGACACCTCCAACCAAAAATTGCTAAAAAGCCTTGCAACCCTCTCTGTGCATTCTAGTCAAAGATTATTCAGCTTGTTTCTTGGAACGCTCATTCCAAGGAGATGGGGGTGGAGGGAGTCATTTGGAAACTGCCAAGAAATAGTCATTGGAAACATATGGAAAACCACAAAAGGCATTACCTTGACTTACATGAGCCTAAAGGGTGGGTTCACATCTCTTACCAATGTTACAGACATGCCCTAACTAGAATGACATTCCAGATGTCAAGGGAGGGGGGCACATTTCACAATAAAATACCTGGTAAAAATGTGACAAACTCTCATTGATTCTAGCATATTAGGATACAACAGTTTTGTTATTTTACTTCCATTATAAATAAGGAGTATCATCAGTACAATCATAAGTAGGACTCCTTATCATTTTTACTTTTGGTTTCTGTTTGGAAATTAAGCCAAGGAAGAATTCAAGAAGAATTTTTGGAAAAATATTGTGTAATAAATTAAAATGCTCCATAACTATCATTTACAGGAATTTTACCAACATTTCTGATATATGCACTGGAAATCCTTATTAAGTCTGACTTAGCATTAATCAGCAGCAGAGAATGGAATGAAACCGTAAGACTATTTGCAGTTACTTGATTTCAAATGGGTCTGTCTCCAATTCCATTATTTCAGTAGCACATGGTGCTCTTACCTAGAAAGTAAGCTCTCACAGGTCTGTGTACTTAGCTTTTTAATAAGGGTCTATATTGGATTTTCTTGGATGAAAAAGCACCAGAAAATGAAGTCAGAAAACTGTACTGCTAATTTCAACTAACTCCCCACAGAACTTTGGAAAACTGACTTAACCATTCTAGGCCTACGTATATAAAATGAGCAGGTTGGGCTTGAAGATTTGCTGAAGTTCCTTTCAGCTTCAAAAATTTCTTCTATTTTTAGTTTTTTAAGGAACCTCCATGCTGTTCTCCATAGTGGCTGTATCAATTTACATTCCCACTGACAGTGCAAGAGGGTTCCCTTTTCTCCACACCCTCTCCAGCATTTATTGTTTGTAGATTTTTTGATGATGGCCATTCTGACTGGTGTGTGGTGATACCTCATTGTACTTTTGATTTGCATTTCTCTAATAATCAGTGATGTTGAGCATCCTTCATGTGTTTGTTGGCAATCTGTATATCTTCTTTGGAGAAATGTCTATTTAGGTCTTCTGCCCATTTTTGGATTGGGTTGTTTGTTTTTTGATATTGAGTTGCATGAGCTGCTTGTGTATTTTGGAGATTAATCCTCTGTCAGTTGCTTCGTTTGGAAATATTTTCTCCCATTCTGAGGGTTGTCTTTTTGTTTTGTTTATGGTTTCCTCTGCTGTGCAAAAGCTTTTAAGTTTCATTAGACCCCATTTGTTTATTTTTATTCCCATTTCTCTAGAAGGTGGGTCAAAAAGGATCTAGCTGTGATTTATGTTATAGAGTGTTCTGCCTATGTTTTCCTCTAAGAGTTTTATAGTGTCTGGCCTTACATTTAGGTCTTTAATCCATTTTGAGTTTATTTTTGTATGTGTTGTTAGGAAGCGTTCTAATTTCATTCTTTTATATGTAGCTGTCCAGTTTTCCCAGCACCACTTATTGAAGAGGCTGTCTTTTCTCCACTGTATATTCTTGCCTCCTTTATCAAAGGTAAATCCATGCACATAAGGTCACCTTATCTCTGGGCTTGCTATCCTGTTTCATTGATCTATATTTCTGTTTTTGTGCCCGTACCATACTGTCTTGATTACTGGAGCTCTGTAGTATAGTCTGAAGTCAGGGAGCCTGAATCCTCCAGCTCCGTTTTCTTTCTCAAGATTGCTTTGGCTATTCGGGGTCTTTTGTGTTTCCATACAAATTGTGAAATTATTTGTTCTAGTTCTGTGAAAAATGCCATCGGTAGTTTGATAGGGATTGCATTGAATCTGTAGAGTGCTTTCAGTAGTATAGTCAGACACTATAAAACTCTTACAGGAAAACATTGGCAGAACACTCTATGACATAAATCACAGCAAGATCCTTTTTAACCCACCTCCTAGAGAAATGGAAATAAAAACAAAAGTAAATGGGACCTAATGAAACTTAAAAGTTTTTGCACAGCAAAGGAAACCATAAACAAAAGAAAAAGACAACCCTCAGAATGGGAGAAAATATTTGTAAATGAAGCAACTGACAGAGGATTAATCTCCAAAATACACAAGCAGCTCAATATCAAAAAAACAAACAACCCAATCCAAAAATGGGCAGAAGACCTAATAGACATTTCTCCAAAGAAGATATATAGATTGCCAACAAACACATGAAACGATGCCCAACATCACAAATCATTAGAGAAATGCAAATCAAAACTACAACGAGGTATCACCTCATACCAGTCAGAATGGCCATTATCAAAAATCTACAGACAATAAATGCTGGAGAGGGTGTGGAGAAAAGGGAACCCTCTTGCACTGTTGGTGGGAATGTAAATTGATACAGCCACTATGGAGAACAGTATGGAGGTTCCTTAAAAAACTAAAAATAGAACTACCATACGACCCAGCAATCCCACTACTGGGCATATACCCTGAGAAAACCATAATTCAAAAAGAGTCATGTACCAAAATGTTCATTGCAGCTCTATTTACAATAGCCAGGACATGGAAGCAACCTAAGTGTCCATCAACAGATGAATGGATAAAGAAGATGTGGCACATATATACAATGGAATATTACTCAGCCATAAAAAGGAATGAAATTGAGTTATTTGTAGTGAGGTGGATGGACCCAGAGTCTGTCATACAGAGTGAAGTCAGAAAGAGAAAAACAAATACCGTATGCTAACACTTACATACGGAATCTAAAAAAAAAAAAAAAAAAATGGTTCTGAAGAACCTAGGGGCAGGACAGGAATAAAGATGCAGATGTAGAGAATGGACTTGAGGACACGGGGAGGGAGAAGGGTAAGCTGGGACGAAGTGAGAGAGTGGCACTGACATATAAACACTACCAAATGTAAAATAGATAGCTAGTGGGAAGCAGGTGCATAGCACAGGGAGATCAGCTTGGTGCTTTGTGACCACCTAGAGGGGTGGGATAGGGAGAGTGGGAGGGAGATGCAAGAGGAAAGGGATATGGGGATATATGTATATGTATAGCTGATTCACTTCATTATACAGCAGAAACTAACAACATTGTAAAGCAATTATACTCGAATAAAGATGTTTAAAAAAAATTTTTCTTCTAACTCAAAAAGACACCTGAGGGGCTTCCCTGGTGGCGCAGTGATTGAGAGTCCGCCTGCCGATGCAGGGGACATGGGTTCGTGCCCCAGTCTGGGAAGATCCCACATGCTGCGGAGCGGCTGGGCCCGTGAGCCATGGCCTCTGAGCCTGGACGTCCAGAGCCTGTGCTCTGCAAGGGGAGAGGCCACAACAGTGAGAGGCCCGCGTACCGCAATAAAAAAAAAAAAAAAAAAAAAAAAAAGAGACACCTGAAAGGTTAAAAGTGAATAAACATTACAGGCTCGGCACTCTCACCAATGCTGTCTTTGATCAACATTCCCTGTGGGTGTCTGATGTATGCATTTTATACCAGACATGATGGGAAACAGAAAGGAAGGGATAGCTTCCTAACCTCTACAAATCTGGGAAGATATTTTATAAACGTAAATATTTACACACACATATATGAAGCAGTTAAGTTATGGAGCAAGGCAGTGTGAGACTACGGGACAGAACAAGTCATACAGACCAAAAGAAAGGTCAGTGTGAACCAAGAAACAGGTCAGCAAGTAGTCTGGGGTGGAAATGTGGCAGGAGGAATTACCTATGCAACTACCAAGTACCAGAAACTATAATCAGTGTTTTAGTTTCATCTAATTTAAACCACAGGGCAATCCATGAGGTGGCTAGTGCCACTGCACAAGTAGGAACACTAATAGCTCTTCATGTTAAACAGCATGACCAAGGCCTCTCACAGAGCTAATAAAGAAAGGCCACTCAAAGGAAGGGGGAGTTGAACTTAATCCTATAGATTGGCCTTTTGCTTTACTGGAAACCATCTGTGCAGGGGCAAATGCCAAGAAAGTCTCTTAAACCAGGTGCCTGACCCATTCTACTTAGCAAAGAATGTCCCTAAATAAGTGAGGCACAAACCCTGAAAGAACTATTTCAATTGTGTGCAAACTCAGAAGGGCAAAGGCTAGAGCTTTCCACAAAGCTTCCCATCACCCAATCCACACCATCCCTTGAAAAGAGGCGACTTTCACGCTCCTGAATCCTCCCTCTTCTAGTTCTCAAATCTCATCTCCGCTGCTCCACGGGTCAGGCCAAGACTCTACACCTAGGACTTGAAGGTTCTAGCAAACATTGGACCAAACTGTGGTTCTAACAGATACAAACCCTCTGAGAGCTACAGGGAGAGCACAGGACCAATTATGTTCATTTTTTCAGATAAGGAAGGTTCAGAAAGGTTGATGATTCAAAGCCACACTGCTAGTGAGTCAGTACCATGGACCCCTACGTTCTTAGAGCAGAGGCTGCATAACCAAGAGGAAAGGCCTCTCCACCAAGGTACATCGTCATCAATGTTACTTAATCTCTACAAGCAAAACACGGCTAAGCTTGACACCTAGCTCATGAGTTCGACAGAAAGCTGATTAACACAAGACAGAGAAGCCAGACTAAAAACTCATTGATCAGGAAAAAAGGGTTTTATTACATTTCAGGTATTCTCAGCACCTAGCACTCAACAGAGGTGCCCAAATGCTGTTGCTGTTGTTGAATTTATAAAACTAATCAATAGAAATTACCTAAGACCTATGTTCTCGTTTGAGTCCCAGTCAATGTCCATATTTTAAAGTCTATAACCCAAAACAAACCCACATGAGCTGGTGCAAGGAAAAAAAAAAAGCAGTGGGGTTTCAAGTTGAGCAGTTCTCCAAGTTTCAATACATTCAAACAGTTCCGACATTACCATGCATTCCACATACTATCTGATTCCCTCTTGGGTATGTTTCTGTGATTTTTAATAAGATACCCTCAACTGATGAAAATCTGCCGACAGCAAGATGAGGGCTGTACCTAGCAGAATAAAAAGATGGTAGCCCCTCCCACCAAAAAGAAAAAACACCCAAAAGCCAGTATATTTGAAGTGAGCAAAAATTATTGAATCCCAAATACATTACAGATTAAGTATGAAGAGCCAAATCCTTCTCCCACCGGAATGCACTAATCAATTAACATTTATTAAATATAAATGTGAACACACACCCAGCATGGGGGTCTCCTCATTTATACTACCCAATACTTCCAAAACCTTTCTGTGCCCTAAAGACACGGGGGAACGCTAAGCAAAAATCAGATTGGCAATTTTCCCTTGGAGGCTAAATTACTGCCACGGTTGGCATTTTCCAGATTCCCCCACTTCCAGAGTTTGTTTCTGGCAGGCAGCTGAACTCAATCACTACCATCCTTATGAGCTTGCCTCCCCAGAATTCTAGTACCCTGAGTGACCCAGAGACCACCCCCTTAACAAAGAAGGGCTCCCAAGCTTAAAGTAAGCACGGTTAGGGCTTCCCCTGGTGGCACAGTGGTTGAGAGTCTGCCTGCCGATGCAGGGGACACGGGTTCGTGCCCCGGTCTGGGAAGATCCCACATGCCGCGGAGCGGCTGGGCCCGTGAGCCATGGCCGCTGAGCCTGCGCGTCCGGAGCCTGTGCTCCGCAACGGTAGAAGCCACAACAGTGAGAGGCCCGCGTAGCGCCAAAAAAAAAAAAAAAAAAAAAAAAAAAGCAAGGTTAATGGGGAGACACCCAACAGCCATAATATAACCATTTGTAAGAGAAGAGTTATGGGATCAGATCAAGGACAGGACACAGGGCAACAGACTGGGCACAGTTCCTCCCCCAGATCACGTCAAGCCAGGCATCTCAGATCCTCATCAAGGACCTTTTCACCAGAACACAGACCCCACCTCCAATTCCCCCAACATACACCCCTCTCAGGTAAGGAACCCCTAGCACAACACTCTCTTTGGTGCCCAGTACATAAACCAAAGTCCATGAAAACATGTTTTGCTCCCTGTGACACCAAGGCAAAAGGGAGAGTGAATGGAAGGATGAATCCTAGATGACAGACAGTGCTACAAAGACCACTAGGATAGATTTATCTGGCTAATTCAATACCTTACACTAAGGCATCTAAGAGAAGGGTCTGACTAAAGGCCTTGACTCTTTCCTGGAGGGCCCTAGCTTACTCTTTCTGATGCTTTCCATCCATTTGGCTCACCCCTGCTTCCCCTACTCTTTCTGGTCTCATCAGGTACTTCAGAATGTTTAGAATAACATGTCTGATTCCTGACTCCACCGTTAACTAGTGCTGTGATGCTGGTCAAGGTATTTAACTTTTCGGTACTTCTGTTTCCTCATCTGTAAGATATAAATAATAAGAATATCTATCTCAAAGGGTGTTATAAGGAATCAATGAATTAAATAAGTTGATCTTCACAAAGCACTTGACCTTCACAAGGCACTTCAGAACAGTGCCTGATGTGGCAAATGCTGTATTAAATGTTTGCTAAAACTGAAAGATCATTTTTAAAAACGGTTTCTTCCTCTTCACAGCCAGCTCTTAGAAAACCTGATCAATCCGGTTTTCAAATCAGAAGAGGGTACCACAAACGAGAAGTTAACAAATGAGACAACCAGAGCACAGTTTCTTTTAGGGGCCATGAAAATGCTCTGAAATTAGATTGTGGTGATGGTGGCACAACACTGCAAACCTACTAAAAATCATTAACACACTTTAAAAATTAGCGAATTTCATGGCATATAAATTATGCCTCAATAAAGCAGTTTTTTTAAAACGCGGAGTAAAATAACCACATATCCACCTAAGTCAACTATTTAGTCAAAATAATGGAAATCAAAATGCTGAACTTAGTTGAGGACTGAGTCCAGGATGCAAAACCCCTATTCCTGGTACCTCTTCACAGGACAGCATAAACACAGGTGACCTCCCCAAACTGGGTATCCAACGACTTAAATAACTGGCAAACATGGGAACAAGAGAAGCCCTAGGAAGCTTTCGGATTCTGGGAAGAATGTTTCACGCAAGCACAAAATAATTTAAACACCTGGTGACTGAGAACACATGCCTCAACAGCAAAGTAATTTCCCTGAATTTAAGCTTATTCCCCTAAACATGGGAGGCAGCACAGTATGACCTACCAGCTCAAGCCTTCTGAGATTCACAAAGGTGATTTCAACCCAGCCTGCTTGGCCTAGAAAAAGTTTATTTTTACCTTTTCAAGCCAGTTTCCTCATCATTAAAGCCACCTATCTTGCAGGTGTTACTAAGGATTGGAGTCAATCAGTGACAAGCACCTCGTGTATGGCACATGGTAGGCACGCAGTAATAGCAATTCATTATAATTACATACAAACATAATAAAATGTACATGGAGGTACCATCACACAAAATAACAAGGCAACTCAACCTTTCCACTTACCTACACTTACACTATTCCTGTAATATTATTCCTGAGTAATCTCTCTGTACAAAAGGTAATGAGCTCCATGGTAGCTGAGGGTCAGTAGCAGGAAGGCATGCTGAAAGCAGAATGAGTCCTCTTACATTTCTAGAAGTTTCTAGGTGAATTAATGGTCCTGTGAATAGCACCTGGGGGAAATCCTAAGAGGAAGAGTTGAGGGAGTCTGAATGTACCGACCACGCACTCACTCTTGGCCATGTCTGTAGATTTCACAAAGTAAGCGGCCACCCCTCCAGCCACCACTTTGCCGGCCCTGTGAACGGACGCTTACATTTCACAGTTTCACCCAAGTTTCCCAGCCACTTTAGCACTGACTTGATGCCCCAATGCGGCTGCACATTATTAACTGTTCAGAAACAGCACGACGAGGCTGTGAAGCTTAACACTGTCATGGAAAAAGGAAGAGAATTAATTCATGGCTGGTTCAAGTACCTCACGTTATTGGCGATGTGATTAGGTAAACCACAGTAAAGTTCGTAATAAACCAACAATTTGTTTTTCAAACTCTGAAGCCATTCATTCAACTCTGACGTCTTCTGAGCCAAAGACTTTAATGGGAGCTTTGCACCTGCTGACAAGAGAACCCTAAGCGATGCCAAAAGAGGAAGTGAGTTGATGAGGGCAGGGCGGGGCAGTTATTCTTTTCAGTTTTACTATTTGACTTACTAATAACAATGCTTATCGTATTCTACAATTGCAAAATGATCCACATACACGATGCCTCCGACAGTTGCCAGCAAACCTTGCAGAAAGATGAAGCAACCAACACCAGATATCTCAGGCCTACGACAGGCAAACCTGAGTCAGGAACCCGTGCCTAGTCTTGAGCTCAATCTCATGCTGCCTCTACAACTGAGATACAGAGAGGAACCTGGTCAAGCTCCTTCCACCAGTGGGTTTCTAAGTATCTTTACAGAGGCACTGTTACCATGGAAGTAACCCCCTGTAACCACCGCCATGGAGCTGAATTATGCAGACATGGAAAAAGTCCCTCGGGCCCATTCAATTCATTCTTCTCTTCGCTCTAGTCTGCAAATCTCCACATAATCAACTGGAATGACTATGCAGCTCAGAGCTGACTGTCTGTCTGGCAATGTTTGGACTCAGGTGAATGGTCAGCTACTTCCTGACACACGGATGAATTCGCCACTGATGCCCAATGGCCCAGTGTCAAGTGTGATCCCGGTCACCTCCGCCTCGTAGGACAAGTATCCAGTCTCTGGGAGGGACCTGATTAACAGCTGGTTCTTTCAGATAAGACTGGGAAATAGATGCTTCTTTCCAAAAACCGCAGGTTAAAAAGCAGTCAGTAAAAAAGTGTTTTCCTACTGGCATTGTAAGTAATATTTGGAATTGGTTTCAGAAATGTTTACAAATGAAGCTCCGTAAGTAAACTTTTTTTAAAACTCAGTTCTACAAAGAGTTCCATTTCCCTTACAAGCATTCTCTGTATCTTCTGAAAGTTTCTATAATTTTTGGTGACCAAATTAGTCTTCGCACAAAGCACTCATTTTTGCTTCACGATTCTCATTTAAATACTCTGATGTTTAATAACCATACTCTGTCATTGCTCCTAATGGGATATTTTAAGATTCTTTTTCAAAGGCTTTGCTTAATCACAGCCTTAGCCTTTTGGTAAAATTGGTCTTTTAACAAACTGGCCTGTAGGGGACAAGTTTTTAAATTACTCTCAAGCTTTCCCTCCCCCTTCAAAGTTTTCCCAAACTACTTAAAAGCCTCTCAGCCCTGGACTTGCCTGGTGGCGCAGTGGTTGGGAATCCACCTACCAACGCAGGTCACACGGGTTCGAGCCCTGGTCCGGGAAGATCCCGCATGCTGCGGAGCAACTAAGCCCGTGCGCCACAACTACTGAGCCTGCGCTCTACAGCCTGCGAGCCACAGCTACCGAGCCCGCACGCCACAACTACTGAAGCCCGCGCGCCTAGAGCCCATGCTGTGCAATGAGAAGCCACCGCAATGAGAAGCCCGCGCACCACAACGAAGAGTAGCCCCCACTTGCCGCAACTAGAGAAAGCCTGTGTGCAGCAACGAAGACCCAACGCAGCCAAAAATACATTAAAAAAAAAAAAAAAAGCCTCTCAGCCTTGGGGGAAGGATGATAAATTAGATGATTTTGCTCTCTCTCTCTGTTGCTTGGCATTGCCCTGTTCTAGTCCCTTTTTGTCTCACCAGGAATTTGCTTCTTGCAAGCAGACTCCCTCCTATATCCTGAAGCATCCAGCACATAGATTTACTGGTAAAGTTGCTAAGAGGCCCAAAATGGGCATAGGAAACCCTTCAGTTTCCTCCTGGGGTGGTACTCTTTTACTCGGCCCTTTCCCTTTCTGTAGTGAAGGCCACGTTTGTATGGTTGGTTCAAATTCTAATTCTTCAGATACCTGGTAACTTCCAAGTGGATCCAGAAAAATGCAATTAAAAACAGTAGTTTAAAGGCAAAACATGATAAAAATATTAACTAATAAGCCAGGGTGCAAAATGACATATATGCTCTGTTGAAACTTTTTAAAATTTATGCACACATGCAAATCAAAATCACGAGATTCTGTGTGGGATACCACTTCACACCCATTAGGATGGCTATTATCAAAAAAATTAAAAGTAAGTGTTGGCAAGGATGTGGAGAAATTGGAACCCTCAGGCATTGCTGACGGGGATGTAAAATGGTGCAATCACTGGAAAACTAAACAAAGATTTACCTCAAAAAGGTAAACGTAGAATTATCACGTGATCTAGCAATTCTACTTCCAAAAGTAATGAAAGCAGAAACGTAAACACATGTAAAGCACTATTTTCAGAGCAGCATTATTCACAATAGCTAAAAGGCAGTAACAACCCAAATGTCTCCCAATAGGTGAACAGATAAACAAAATGTGGCATACACATACAATGGAATATTATTCAGCCCTAAAAAGGAATGAAATTCTGACACATGCTACAACTTAGATGAAGCTTGAAGACTTGATGCTACGTGAAGTACACCAGACACAAAGGACAAATATTGTATGATTCCACTTATATGAGGTTCCTGAAACAGGCCAATTTGTAGAAACTGAGAAGTAGAACACAGGTTACTGGGGCTTGGGGAAGGGAGGAATGGGGAGTTATTTCTTAACGGCAGATTCTCAGTTTTAGAAGGTAACAGTTCTGGAGATGCACAGTAGTGATGGTTGCACAACAATGTGAATACACTAAATGCCACTGAATTTCATACCTAAAAATAGTTTAAATGGTATATTTTGTCTTATGTATATTTTGCCACAATAAGAAAATATGGCCGAAAAATTCTTTGTACACAAATGAGGAGGGAAGGGAAATTACCCCATGAAAAGCAATGGAATAATAAAGGGTTACTTTTCTAGGTTCCAACTGTTCTAAGAGCTGTTGTATTTTTTTTTTTAATTGGTACATTTATTCACACACTCACTGGTGCACAAAGAAACAGATGGGGCAGCTCAAAATAACAGTTCCAGTTCAGCAAGATTTTAGCACTGACGCAATAAGTTGCATGGAAGGTAACGTTATACGTGAGGGCAGCAAACGTAGACGGGAGCAGAGCAAGAGAGGAGGTATATCACGTGTGGCATGTTTTCTTTCTTCTAATCTTTTGCCTTGAAAGCCAGCCTCTCAGGCCTGAGGCTCAAGGCCCTGGTTCTCTTGGATATACGTGCACAGATCACAGGAACACTTGTGTCTGCACATCCAACGGGCCCCATGCCCTGGACTATTGCCTAACGCCCTCTCGGTCCCACTGTCAGCCCACTGCGCTGACCAACGGCAAGGATGTTGCCCTGCCCCAACGGTCTACCCAGCTGGCAGATTCAGCTGCCAGAAAGCCAAGGAATTTTGTGTGTCAATTCGCAGAAAAGAACTCCTAAACTCTTCCAGTTAAGCCAGAATCTTGAACTTTTCTATCTGGAAACTTCAAGCACAAGTTCAACACAAACCTTAGTCACCCCTCAATCACTGGCCTCTGAGGGGCAGAAGAGGGATATGAATCAACCAGATTCACAGAGAAACTCACATATTTTCTCCTCAGTTTAAGGAACCTCACACCTGTCAAATGTGAGTGTCTATGTTTGCTCAGATGACTCTGAGTCCCCTAATGAGACTGGGATGACAAATGGCGACGTGGCAGCCAACACAGGATTGCAATTCACTGCAGATACCCATAGAGAACAACCTATACCTGAATCATTAAGGCTTAACTACCCAGATCTACAGATCCAAGTCAAGTCCTCTTGAAAGCAGACTGCCAATGTGGGAGACACTGAGTCTATTTTTCCAGACTCGTGAAACATTCACACAGGTTAGAAACCACTGGTTGCTCTAATTAATTGCCTGAGACACACTGGTAGATTTTAGGGCTTGTTATATTGTTGTGGGGTTTTTTTAATTCTGTTAGTTTACTTGACCCACATTTTCATGTCTTGGTTGTAACACTCGGGAAATTAAAACTTATCCCAATAGGGTATAATTAAAAGTTAAATATAGCAACTAAAATAGCATCTCATTAAAAGTCTCCTCCAAATTGTAGAAGCGTCACTGTGTCGGATTGGCTAGAAGTCAGCACGGACAAGTCTGGATTCAGGCACTTGCAACCACAATGCATCTGTAAAGGCTGCAGCTGAGAAATGAGAAGCCCACATCCAACATATTCGATTAGAGCTTCGGTCTTTCACTTCAAATGCTTGAAAAACTGAGATTTCATGGAAGTTCTGCCAACCATCCAGTCAGCCCTCCATGGTGAGGGCTAAACAGGTGCAGTTTCTTACAGAAATTAGAAAATGAGTTCATCCCTCATGAAAGTTGAAGACAAAGTACTAGTCACTAGTTACTGCCACTATCTACTAATCTTTGAAAAATGAAGTGAACATCACTCCTCAAAGTCAATTCCAGGAATACGCTAAGTACGCCCAACCCCGTACCCTGTCCCAGGCAGTGTCCTAGCCTCGCCATCCTTCTCCTGCTCTCACAGAGGTACCTGATAAGAGAACAGCTTTGCCTCTTCTCTCCTAGTTACCTAACAGTTTTTCAATAGTGCCTCGGAGTCCTGAGCAGAACATCTATAAAACTAACCCTCCACTTATCCATCTCTCAAGAAGTAGTTTTGCAATCCTGAAAAACCTTCTTCCATCCATGTTTGGCAGATGCTCCAATAAATAGGGTTTTCCAACACCCAAGGAAGCTGCCACTGAACATGCATTTTCTGCACTCCAAACTCCAGACCAGCTGGCAGCCCTAGGAAGGGGCATCTGAATTCAGGACTTGCACTTGTCTAGATAAAGACGGCTGCTATTGTTGCCCCTGGTGACCACAATTCACTTTGGCAGAAGCAGTGGTGGTAAATATTTCTCTAGAGAGTCAATTCACATCAACCGGGTGCCTTTGTTTCAAGAAATAACTTCTTGGTAATTTATCTTGAGAAAACTCTTCTCTGAAAGTTTACAATGCTTCAAGGCAGCACTCTCTCTCTCTCTCCCCTCTGACTTCTACATATCTCAGAACCCAAAACTGGCTCATTTGAAACAATATCCTTGGAGTAGATTTCAAGTACAGCATAGTTAAGAGTAGGAAAAAGATTCTCTTGAACTCAGTATAGTAGTTGTGGTTTCACTCTTCCACCACCTACCTCAAAAGTACATAAATCAATATTAGCAAGCTCTACCTGAGTGGTGCCTGTATTCTAAGTTGCCCAAATGGAAAACGCTTAGAGAAAATAGCATGCACAAATCGCATATGCAGAGGGACTCACAGTTTTCAGAAATACTTTTAGGAACCAATATATAACTTTAGCCTTACAACAAGCTGAGTTTCATTATCCCTACTGTACAAGTTAAGCTGACAGGGGTGATGTAACTTGCCCACAGGTACTCAAAACCTGTGGCAGAGCTGGACAGTGAACTTAGGTCTTGACAAATTCAAACTACTTCTGCACAGACTATGTTGTCCCCAAGGAAAGAACATGCATGATCCAAAAACTCCTCCATCATTGACAGGTAGGTTTTCACTTCATCATGATAAATCTCTGGGGTTATTTTAAAAACCAGTAATATAACCAGAGCTGACAGAAAGCTGCCACAGGGCAACAAGGTTCACACCTCTGCTGTAGGCTTTCCTTACCACAGCTTAAAAGAACTGAAATATTACTGACCTACAGCACAGCTGACTCTCTGTTAAGACATTTTGTACTGGGATTTTATAATATTTTATATGCTTCAGGCACAGAGCTCAACAAGTCCAAGAGAAACTCTAGGATCTTTCCACACAATATTTCCATGCATATGGCTCACATGTCCCTGAAAAACAATGGTAGTTACTAGATACTCAGGGAGCTCTATCACCTTATTAAAAATTTTTGTAATACTATTATAGGTAGCAACTAGTGAGTGAGCATGGGTGAAATGTAGTGTGTGTATGAACCAGAGTGACATTAGAGATAAAAAAGGATGTGAAGAACAAGCTTGGGGCTTCCCTGGTGGCGCAGTGGTTGAGAGTCCGCCTGCCGATGCAGGGGACATGGGTTCGTGCCCCGGTCCGGGAAGATCCCACATGCCGCGGAGCGGCTGGGCCCGTGAGCCATGGCCGCTGAGCCTGCACGTCCGGAGCCTGTGCTCCGCAACGGGAGAGGCCACCACAGTGAGAGGCCCACGTACCACAAAACAACAACAACAACAACAAAAAAAGAACAAGCTTGATTCAACTGAAACAAACCAGCTAGATGAGACTGGTAAAAGCTGGTAGAGTTTTAAAGATTAGAGCTCACCTAAAATGGGCCAAAACCCCCCAGCTTGCATCCTGACTCTGAGGTGGGCCCCAGCATCTGGTTTCTGGGAGCCTAGTCATTCAGATTTCCACTGATAATCTACCGTGTGCCAGATATCATGGTACAAAGGACAGGAAAGGTCTTGCTATGGGAGAGCTGACAGCCTCACGGGGATACTAGAAAGCTTCCATCCCTATTCTAGAGAGCCACAACCCATCAGTGGGGCTGCCTGGAGCATATCTCCAAGGGCAGATGATTCTGGGCAAGAGCTTTGATGACATTTATAAGCAATTTCAGAAAATAAGAGCTACTATGGGATGGATTCAAGCAGGAAATAAGGACAAAATCATTCCACTGCCAGTGGCATTCATTAAGGGTCATGAACTTTTCCAAATGAAAGCAATGAACCAAAACAAAGAGACAAAAGGAAGAGTTTGTATTAGATTGTAATAAGTCAAGGATGCAACCCTGTAATCTCTAGGATAATTACTAAAAGAAGAGCAAAAGAATTAAGTCAATAAACAGAAAATGGAATAACTTTTTGCTTAACCCAAAAGAAGTCAGAGAAAAAAAGCATTGAACAGACAGGTCAGATGGAAAACAAATTGTAAGATGGTAGCTAAAATCTCAAATACATCAGTAACTACATGAAAGGTAAACTGAAAGCTACCCAATTAAAATAATATATAAAAACAAAAGTTGGGAAGAAAGGGAGGACCCAAGTACGTTTCAAAAAACATGGAAGAGGGCTTTCCTGGTGGCACAGTGGTTGAGAGTCCGCCTGCCGATGCAGGGGACGCGGGTTCGTGCCCCGGTCAGGGAAGATCCCACATGCTGCGGAGCGGCTGGGCCCGTGAACCATGGCCGCTGGGCCTGCGCGTCCGGAGCCTGTCCTCCGCAATGGGAGAGGCCACAACAGTGAGAGGCCCGTGTACCGCAAAAAAACAAACAAACAAACAAACAAAAAAAACATGAAAGAGGATAGATGCCATCACTTGGGTCTGTCTTGTTGCCCACAATGAAGATCCTGCCAAGTTTTCTAGCACAGTCCTGTGTGCATCCCTATCTGTCACAGCTCATTTGTTCGCCTCCTTGCACTGTTAGGAAAGCAAATCACTTCACTGGAAAAGGCCATAGAAAACTCTGCTGTCTTGCTGATTCTTTATTGAGAAAGCCCTTGTTCTTCCCTGCTAGGAAAAATTCATTTAGTGCATCCTTGCATATGCATATTAAACCCTGCATTGTATCCAGATTATCATATTGTTTTACTGGAAACTGCCTAACAACTTTTCTGGGGGTCACCACTAATCATGGAAAGGGATTCTTTTTTCCTGCCCACAATCCTTGCCCCACTTTCTCTCCCTCCCCCAAGCCCCCGCCTCCAAGTACCAGGCTCCATTAGTACAGTAATAAAACCACTACTGTTTGGTTAGCAGTAATGAGTTCTAACAGCATCAATGCAGTGCTTCATGGAGAAGGGCTATTGTTAGGTGCAGCAAACCTTTCCGGCATCAATCAACTGCAGTAGATCGTAGCAGCCTTTTTTTAAGCTTGCCGGGAATGCAGTGAAAAATTGCACAATCCGTGCTCCTCAAGGACAACACGATGTGGCTCATACACAATCAAACAAAATGACCAGTGACCGAACACACTCATTTCTATACAGGCTAGCTCTACTGCACGCCTGTCTTAAAATCTGGGTATGGTGACTGTCCTAGCGTTGAGTGGTTGTGTTCCTACTGCTGTCTGCTCACCCCGCCCCCCCCCCCAAATATCAGTCACCTTGATTTCCCAACAGCTTCTCCTACAAAGACACCCTTTATTCCTTTATATCTGTTAACTTTTCAAGATAGATAGATAGATAGATAGATGAAAAGGAGAAAGAGAAAAAGAGAAAGGAAGGTTGGAAGGAAGAAAGGGAGAAAGAATCCAGTAAAATAGCTTTATCTCAGTTTACTGCCTCCTGGGTTGAGGCCAGGATGAGGGGATTAGCGGATTAGCCTTCCTGGGTCTCCATTTCCTCATCAGGTTCACTGGGCTGATTCATGTAAGATTGCTGTTATTCAACTGTTTTTGACCTATAACAACAGCAAGTTCATATGATTCAAACAGACGGCATTAGACACACTTAATTACTTGGTTAAGCTAGAACATGGAAATAAATTTCCATTCCAGTTGGGCCCTCTCATCATCTTCTTAAGAGATTAACTTCTTCACCTTTAAAAAAACAAGTTTTTCTTTAATACAGCAACTAGCTAGAAGTATTCTGATAACTTTAGGCTTTGGTCAATCCAAGTTCCTCCATTTTTGGCTACCAAAAATGTCGGTGGAGGTGGTAGGGGCTTTATTTTGTTTTGTTTTGTTTCTTATGTAGGTACAAAGGGACTCCACCTATGGATGAAGAAACACTAGGAAGACTATCCCTCATCCCTTCCCTAAAGATGCAAACCACCTCAATCTCAGTACCAAGGCCAGTCAAGGGCTGTCTTGCCTTCTGCACAAAAAGGAATAAGGAGAAAAAAAGAAGAACAGAAACACATCAACACCTGAGTGAGCATGGAGAAGCTATAGAAATGAGCAAAAGAAGGCAGGCTGAGAGAGGAAGTGGATATAAAAGAAGGAAGAGTGACAGAGGAAACGGACAGGCTTAAAATTTTCCATCAAAGTCTTTGTTTTGATATGTGTCAAAACTGAATCTGTTAGAAATGCCTGTTCTAAAATTGCTGCTTCTTGATGTGAGATTAAATACCTTTAAATACCTAATCATTTAGCCACAGAATTTATATCAGACTGGAACTAAAATTTCTCTCCTTCTTTCTCCTTCCCCATATGAGTTTTACTGTCATTAGAAAGACATATGTCTCTTACTAATAGGGGCTCTAAAAATAAGTTAACCCAGGAAACAGTTAAAACTAAAAAAAATTTAACAGAAGTCTGGCATAAATTTTGCTCCTAATTAAAAAGAAAAAAACTAATATATACATACCTGCAGGGAGGAAAGAAGAAATATAAGACTGAAGAGAAGACAAGACAGAATCAGAAAATATTCTCTTCTGAAGGGCACTCAAATAAGATTCACATGTAAACTGCAAACTGTCCTCCCTTTCCCTTCTAGTCCAGGGAGAAAGTCTATATTTTGGTTTTCTTTCTGTGCCTTATTTAGCTTATGAAAACAATACACAAGGACAGCCTTCACAGGGCTCCCAGTGCCACCTGCCATGAGCTCAAAGACAATACAAAAGAGCAAGAACTGGTCTCATTTATATAGGTGAGACAAAGAAGAAAGAATTTAATGAGTGGTAACACTGTAAAAGAAATGGAAGTTTACAGTTAGCAGTCAAGCTGATAAAGACTCACTGGGTACAAAATCTTAGAAAGGAGGAGATTAACCCCACCCCCAAAAGGTTATGTAACCCAGCGTTTGACTTCCAAATGACACTTGGGATATTTTTATGACCTCAGTTATGGGGCTGCTATAATGGGGGTCACCTCCCCTGACCGCAAAAGCTACACAAGTAGGGCTAACACATACCCCTGCTCCCCTAAAACATCCACCAGGGAATTAGCTGTAAGCTTAATTGAAAGCTCAAAGTCCAAAGGGTACAAAGGTTATCTTGTGACATCAACAGGGTACCACCACGTGCTCAGCTTGCCAGGAGCTTGGTCACAGCAGAGTCCTTCAAGTAAAGGAGACTGTTCAGGGTGTTGGGAATTGGCTGAGATTTAACATGAGTGGATGGAGGGGGAACTGGAGGGTTAGGGACAACACCAAGCCCCAGTGCATGAACTGAGTCATAATCCTACCTAAGGTAATGGAAAAAAGGAGCTGGCTGGCCCCTGACCTAGCTCAAAGTGGGTTAACCATATAGAGAGCCTATTAGGAAGATGGAAGGAGTGGATATAAGACTGACTTCATACATTATTTCTCTCTCCTGAAGAATACTATCAAAGAAATGAATGAACACTATGAGTGAAAGGCAGGCAATGGGCAGATCCCTAAAGGAAGGGTTTACTTCTTGTCCCAGGCAAACATCTACCTCTCTTTCAACACTCTTCTTCCCACTGACGGTAGGTATGTCAAATACTCACCACTTCACTGAAGCACATAACCAAATACACAACCAATTACACCCGCTATTTATTCTGGTTTTTATTAGGGAACACAATGTCACTTTCCCTTCCCAAAATTTCTCTCCTTTTCTCAACTCTTATCAAAAACTTACCTGCCGGGGCTTCCCTGGTGGCACAGTGGTTAAGAATCTGCCTGCCAATGCTGGGGACACAGGTTCGATCCCTGGTCCAGGAAGATCCCACATGTCGCAGAGCAACTAAGCCCGCAAGCCACAACTACTGAGCCCACGTGGCATAACTACTGAAGCCCATGCACCTAGAGCCCGTGCTCCGCAACAAAAGAAGCCACTGCAATGAGAAGCCTGTGCAACGCAACGAAGAGTAGCCCCCGCTCGCTGCAACTAGGGAAAGCCCACGCGCAGCAACGAAGACCCAGCACAGCCAAAAAACAAAACAAAACAAAACACCTTACCTGCCTATATCTCATTTTCTCTAGACAGCGTATTTGGCTGACTATCCCTTAGGAAAGGAATTGCAAATTATCCGATGGCTTCAAATGTTTCTCCTAATAGCAAAGATTTGGTGGAGGTGAGGAGGGAAGGAAAGGAAAATGTTTCCTTTAAAGAGAGTGTTGCTTTAAGTAATCCAGAGACCACCTGGGGGGCAGGTGGCTTGCTCTTCTTTAACTAGAGGTAATTAATAGCTATCAGTACATTGGGTGATTTTGTAGCAAGCAGGTGGAAGAAATCATTTGGACAAAGGGCACAAGGACAACTATAGGCAGCCGGCCAGCTGCCCATAAGGCCATGTTGCACACAATGTTAGTATTCTCTCCGAAGGGGAGGCTTATTTTAATGAAGGAAATACTTCATTGGGAAAGATTCACTTTTTCACCCAGAAAAAAAAAGAAGACAGAAGCTTGCAAGAAGGCAATAAAAACACTTAATGATTCACAGTGAATCCAAAGAGCCACGCATGTGCAGACATGGTGGGGAAGGGATGGTGGTCAACCAGGCTCGGGCCCTTGACAGATCCACTGTTGAAATCACACTGCTGAAGTCGAGATTTAGCCAGCATTCTTCCTGAGACAATGAGAAATCTGATCAGCCACAGGTTGCTCATTCAGGCCTGAGAATCCTGGGGCCTCAACACAATGGCTTTCAGAATGTGACATCCACTCAGTATGAACTGTGACCAAGAGCTGACTCTCCTCATGGTCCTAAAAGGGCTGGCCTGGAGACGTTAGAATAAATGTCACCCTCCCGAAGGAGGGTCTTGTCAATCAGTGACTATCACCGTCCTGCTGCAGTGAGATGCACAGGTTAGCTAAGTCAGAGGACAATGTGATGGTGTGATGTGTGAACCTGGGCTCCACTGGGAAGGGGGTATTGGTCTGTTGCTAGACTCAACACCCACATGTGATAGGAGGTTGGCACAAAAGCACTGTGCTCACAACTTGTGTTCCACGTTGACAGCCAGCACTTGGAGTGACAGCTGTTTTCTTAAAGCCAAAGATGAAATTAACACAGGTAAAAGGCTATTGGCTGTTTTCTAGGAAGAAGAGTCCATAAACATGGCTGAGACAGAGCCTTAGGCTTCCCACCCCCATCACTAACACTATGATCTTGCTTCTCTCCAAAACTGTAATTTTAAAATCATCTTTCTCCTTCTCATTTGGCCTCAAGTTCACACACCTAGTCTGTTACTAAACACTGTGGCTTCTGTCTGTGAAATATTTTCTGGTTCAATTCTTCTTTGAGAACCTTGCCTTCACCTACAGGTGCAGTATTGCATAATGGCTTCAGATCCAAGCCCTACCCCTAACTGTATAACCCTGGGCAAATTATTTACTCCTCTAAGCTACCACCTGAAAACGGTCATTGTTAGGATTAAATGGGAAAGAGCATGTAAAGTGCTTGGCACGTGCTAAGTCCTCAATAAAGCACCAATACCAGCAGCATCGTCAAAAACCAGGTTTTGATCTCTGCTTAAATGAACCATACCAACATGACCTAGAGTCACTGTTAGCAGCATTGTTGGTGCCAACTTCAATGAACGCTCTAAATTACATCCCACGTGAAACAGGAAGCCTATACCACAGACTGTAAAACCCTCCACCACCACCAACTGCCCTTCCCATGACCTCCATCCACTCCTTTCCTTAACTTCTTCCATAGTCAGGAAAACTTAGCTCCAGCCCTTGGTCTTTTTTTAAGATTCTAGAAAATGCTTTCAGACCACAGTTTAGTCCAGAGCAGGGGCCATGATTTTGCTTCACTTCTCTACCTCCTTACTCCAAAAAAAAAAAAAAAAAAAAAAAAAAATTGCTATATATACAAATGAATAAGTGGTATTATATCACCTTTGTTTGTGCCAGCTGCCATTTTCCTAATCCTCCACAGAAACTGAGTTGTTTAGGCCTTGTACATGGCAGTGGAGTTAGGGCAGAAAATAGCTAATCATTTGGGATAATATTTTTATTTCTTTGGAGCACCTTAGTATCTCATCATATAGATGGAATAAGGGATATGAAAGTAAAGGATGTACCTCCTAGTGTTCCCTCAAAGCTTCTTCTTGACTCATGACTTGAAAAGCCTGAGAAGAACTTTATGAAGTTCTTAAGTGGCCAACTTCTAATTTTTTTTTAAGCATCTGCTAAGGACTGGCTTTAGAAATCACTGCACAGCAAGCATTTCTCCCAAGTCTGGCAGTCAGAGCTAAGTACTTCAAGGAAAAAAAACACAAAACTCACACACAATTACCAAATTTCATTTGATTTCTGATTGATAGAGTCTACAGCTTGGGAAAAACACACAGGAAAAGAATGCTAAGCCAGCAGTTAACCAGCAAATGTGAAGCTGCAAATTCTGTCATTTCAATTCTCACTCCCCAGAGACTTTAACTTCATAAATGTTTTATAAACCAATCGGCAAGGCTTACTCACTCATCCTAAGAAACATAATACAACAAAGACACGGAAGAGAACATTAGGCTATGATAAAGAACACAAGGTAGAATCAATGTTTAAAGTGTTTTGTTGTTTTCTTTTTTTAAGTTCTTTGAAGATAAAAAGACCTAAGTGGTGTGCATTATAACCTATCACAACTATTCAATATCTGTCAATTACTCTATAAGGAGAAGCTAATCCAAGGCACTCTGTTAAGTAATTTTCAAACATGTACCTTATTCTGAATTGGGAGCTACACTAATCCACTTACCCCGAGAAACTCTCCAAACCCCTCCCTATTCCCTGCCATCCTCCCATCCTCAGGTGTCACTCAGAGAGATGAAAGAGTAATTTTCCAACCCAAGTTACTGAATCTAACTCTCATCCTTTGTAAACCACAAATACTGAACAGGGACTGTAGTTGTCCAGTTTCTTTCATCTACTGAGCACATATTGTGTGCCAGGTACTGCACTGGTGACTGTTTAATTAACTCATTACTGTGATACATTTTCTCTGCCTAGAAAATCCCTTTCTGTCAGGAAGCTGAAGGAAAGGTACGATAAACAGGTTTGTTTCTCAGATAGATGGAACAGAGCAACGAGGCTAACCCAACCCACGAGAAGTATACCCCAGTGACTTCTGAACACAGAAAATAGATGGTTGGTGACATCAGCGGTAGGAGCCAACAGACTCAGTGTAGCAGATAAAAATTCACATGCCAAAATGCTGACAAACAAGGGAAGAAACATAGGTTCCTCTCCATTTAGTGCACAGGCTACTGTCTGGCTACTGGGCCACACTTCAGCAGAAGAAAAGCTTTGAGGACTTTTCCAGTGAACTGAGATATGTGAGAGGGAAGGAAAGCATGAAGAAAAGAGACTGATTACCATGCAAGCTCCATCCACCCCCCTGGAGAGGGGCCCTCCAGGAATCAGCCGGCAGAGCTGTAGCTAACACACTGCAGTGCCTCAGGCTACATGAGTTTCCCCTGAATGACTGGGGAAAAAGGGCATCAAAAGAAATGGTATCTGATAACATTAAGCCCTCATATTCCATGGATGATATGTTCATCCTGTTACTGAGAACTCCCTGAGGGTAGCAGGCATTTAGGGGAAATAACATGCTCTACACTTAGGGGGTTAAAAAAAAAAAAGTGAGAGTAACATCTTAGGTTTTTATTAATTTAACAGCAACATAACTATAACAGAGACCACTCGTTAATTACCCATTATGTGCTAAGCACTATACAGTGAGTTTAACGTACTCCGTTTCTAATGTCACAATAGCCCAGTGCAGCAAATAGTAGTTTCCCTACTTTTTCAAGTGAAGAAACTGAGAATTTTTTTTTTTTGCTCAAGATTACAAAGTGACGAAGTATAAATAAGTGACTCAGAAGCCTCTGCCTTTCTTTTCTCCTTCCAGTTCATCATTCACTACCTTTAAATCATTAATATTTTAAAATGTTTCCATTATGGTCCTGTGCCAGGCACCGGAGAATAATGTGAAAAAAAGAGAACAATGAACTTCAAATCAGTAAGAAAAAAAGTGAAACATATACTAAAAATGGAGCAGAATGTGGCACCTGGAAGGTACTATGGATAAAAGCATGAACCCTGAAGTCAGGAAGACTTGGGTTTGAGGACCCATTGACATCAGCTATACAATTTGGGGCAAGTTACCTAAGCTCCCTAAGACTCACATTTCTCATCTGTCAAATGGAAGTAATAATGGCAAAAGCAGTGATTCAATCTCCAACACCATTCAGACAAAAATTATACTACCATCATAAAAGTCAGAATCTAAAAGGAGAAAGTGTGGGCTGTGGACGGAATTCTGAGTATCATGGATACAGAACTTGCGAAGTATCTTCAACCACAGCATTTAAAACACCTGGGGCTTCCCTGGTGGCGCAGTGGTTGAGAGTCCGCCTGCCGATGCAGGGGACAGGTTCGTGCCCCGGTCCGGGAAGATCCCACATGCCGCGGAGCGGCTGGGCCCGTGAGCCATGGCCTCAGCCTGTGCGTCCGGAGCCTGTGCTCCGCAACGGGAGAGGCCACAATAGTGAGAGGCCCGCGTACAGCAAAAAAAAAAAAAAAAAAAAAGACACCTGAAATGCGAAATCAAATGATGGGTCCATAACTCACACACAGATTGCTTTCTTCCTCTTCCCATGGCTCTTACCCTGCTGTCACACCACCTCGAACCTAACTGACCTCTAAGCTGTTAGAGGTCTAACAGGAACCCAGTGGCAAGCTTACTCTGTACCTCTCCTCACTCAAATACTACCAAACACGGTAGAAAACTGTGGGAACTGAGGTAGCCCCTTCTTTAACAGAAACAACATTCATGGCAACAACATAAGCCCATGTTCTATAATACTGGAATTAATGAGTAAGGATTTACCCATGTTGCAGATATTCTGTATCATCATTGGATAGATATATAACATACCTTTATAGAAATATAAAATTGAAAATTTTCAGAGCTCGAAACAGCAAAAGCAACAGTCTAATCCAGCCCCCTTCTGAGTAAAGTCCCAAGAGGTAGGAATTGCCCAACATCTGTCTTGAGACTAAATTGTGACAGAATGTCCTGACTCTCAGAACAATTCTTACCCCTCCCCATCCCCTTAGCTTCTGAGTAACAGCAATATATGATGCCATGTATTCTTAAACATTTTACTATATTATATGTGGTTTTAAACATCCACCAACATCGGGACTTCCCTGGTGGCGCAGTGGTTAAAAATCCACCTGCCAATGCAAGGGACACGGGTTCAAGCCCTGGTCCAGGAAGATCCCACATGCCGCAGAGCAACTAAGCCCATACGCCACAACTACTGAGCCTGTGCTCTAGAGCCGCGAGCCACAACTACGGAGCCCACGTGCCACAACTACTGCAGCCCATGCACCTAGGGCCCGTGCTCTGCAATGAGAGAAGCCACTGCAATGAGAAGCCCGCGCACCGCAACGGAGAGTAGCCCCCCACTCGCCACAACTAGAGAAACCCCGTGCACAGCAACGAAGACCCAATGCAGCCAAAAATAAATAAAATTGAAAAAAAAAAAATCCACCAACATCAGCAGCATTCTACAAAGACAGAACTTCTAACTAGGCAGCCAAATGAACAGTTCAAAATCTCAATATAAACCACAAAGTCAAGGCCACAGAACCAGGAATCAGGAGACTCGGGTACTACTTAGTCCTGGTTATCACTGACCAGTTTTCAGATCTCAAATGACTTTGCTTCGACTGGGCCTTTGTTTCTAGAACCATACAAAGGAGTTGGACCAGCTGGTCTCCAAAATCCTTCCCACAGCTAAAGCTCCCAAATTCTCAATCTCCTGGCACACACAGCAGATACAGCAAAGCCCAACAGTTTCTTTTTTTTTTTTGAATTCTCACACACGCATGCACACACACACACAAAATCACAGACATCATATAAGGACAACTATGTGCCAAAGCAATGCTTGCTTTGGGGTTTTTCCACAGAGGTGAGCACTGTGTTTTCCAAAGGCAAACTGTTCCCTCTCTCCAGAACAAGGACAGGATGTTGGGGACATGAGTCATTCTGTTGATATTCTAGGTGCTGGTCAGTGAGAGGACAGGAACCAGATCAGCTTCCTAGAGAGAACAGAAGACAAACTCGCTCCGGAGAAAAACAAAGAGATGCTTTGAATGTCAGAAGGATCTTTGCTTCCCAAGCCCTTCCTAATCCAGCCTTCTATTTAATAGTAATACTCAACCTCATTTTGGCAAAAGGAGTGAAAGAACTTACTCTTCTAGAACCCCAGAGCCCATACAAGCAACCAGATGCTCTACGGAACATGCAGCTTCCCAAACCAGCAAGACCACCAACAATTTACTCCTCACCTTTTGTTCCCAAGCACCTACCCTTTCTCCCAAACATGTCAGAATATAAATGTGCCCTTTACCACCCACTCTCTTCAGAGGCAAGAATGAACAAAGACCAGTAAGAATCCCTGACAGGTTTTTTAAAAAGGGGAGGAAGAGGATGAACAACGGCCACAGTACTCAGCACTCTGGGCCTGTCACGTGGAGGGAGGGCCCCGCTTACCTTGTCATCCAAAACTCAACCCTTTGGGAATTCCCTGGCGGTCCAGTGGTTATGACTCGGCAATTGCACTGCCAGGGCCCGGGTTCAATCCCTGTTCGGGGAAGTAAAATCCCGCAAGCTGTGTGGTGCAGCAAAAATAAAAAAATTTTTAATTAAATCAAAAAAATAAACTCAACCCTTTGAGAAACATCAACATGGAACATCCTCCATCTCATGTTACTTTGGAGCATATGTTAGAAAATATCACATCTGACCATCTCGCCCTCCTCAAAAAAGTTTTTTAATTTGTATACAAAATATATATATTTATATGTGTTTATAAATATATATCTATTCCTGCACCTCCTCTAGGACAGTGGCTGACCACACCCTAACTCCTCACTGGATTTAACAATGCAAATAGGGCTTCCGTCCTGCCTTTGCCATGTTTAATGCCACCACCACGTTGCAATGGAGAGTTTAGGATGACTTGCGGATGAAATACCCAAAATATACTTCCTCTGAATTCCTTACCTAATCAGAATTCTATGTAGTTCCCAACAGGCATTCATTCGCCCATCACTGGTAATCTCATGACACAAGCCCTTGATTACAAGTAATGGAGAATTTGAAAAAGAATAGATACATGTATACATATAACTGAATCACTTTGCTGTACACCTGAAACTAACAACACTGTTAATCAACTATACCCCAATATAAACTACAAAAAACTTTTTTATCAAAGGAAAACAAAATTAAAAAATAAAATTTTAGGGCTTCCCTGGTGGCGCAGTGGTTAAGAATCCACCTGCCAATGCAGGGGACACAGCTTTGAGCCCTGGTCCTGGAAGATTCCACATGCGGCAGAGCAACTAAGCCCATGCACCACAATTACTGAGACTGTACTCTAGAATCCACGAGCCACAACTACTGAAGCCCACACACCTAGAGCCGTGCTCCGCAACAAGAGAAGCCATCGCAATGAGAAGCCCACGCACCGCAACGAAGAGTAGCCCCTGCTCACTGCAACTAGAGAAAGCTCGTGTGCAACAGCGAAGACCCAACACAGCCAAAAATAAATTAAATAAATAAATGTTTTTTAAAATTCAAAAAAATAATAATAAAACTTTTAATTTTTTACAAAATAAAAAAACAAGTAATGGAGATCATTTTAAGGGTTGAGCTAATAAGAACAACGAGGAAATGACACTATCCCAAAAGCTTATTTATAGTTTTTGTTTTTTCTACTTAAATTCAGTTTGGTGTTCGCTTTCTCCATTTTTTTCTTCTCAGCAGATGTAAGTCAGTACCTGTGAGCCCATGCTATGCTATGTGAAGTGAGGAGATACAAGATAATTAACTCAGAAGACAAAATATTTATGTAGAAAAGGAAAAGCTCCTCAATTAATATCCATTAAATTGGTCAAACAACTGACAAAATGCAGTGCAGGAGTTGCATTCACTGAATGAGCACTGGTTCATTCAACAAACACATACTGGAGCCGCAGGAAGACCCAGAGATGAAGTCGAAGATGTGCTTCAATGACAAAAAGATACTGGGCATGGATTGGTAACTAACATGGTAAAATTCTCTTATATTCATTTGATTTTTACAACTCTGTAGCTAGAGACTTGTGGTAAATTTATTCTAGAGACAAGAGAGTCACACAGGTGAGGAGAAGTGATCAGCTGAGCAGAAGCCAATCCTGGGCTTCCAGGCCATCAAGCATGTGATCTGTCACTACTCCACACAGGGCAGAAAGCATCACAAGCGCACATCAAAAGCCAGAAAGGAACCTGTAGTGTCAGAAGGTAAGGGAGAGCTTCCAAAGAAAAGAAAACATGAGGGTACACTAAAGGGACACAGTAGCCAACCGAAAAGCTCCTAATGGCCAAAGCTGGAACAATCTGAACAAAACAATGTTGGATTATAACCCAAAGGATAAAATAAATATCCACCAGTCCATACTGACATAAATAAACTACTGAATAAACAAAGGGTGGAGTGGAGGGAAAGATGCATCTCCCATGCAGAAGAATTCCAAATAACTTATGTAGATTCTCCACCCTCAAGCACTGGAGCCCAACTCCCCGCTCCTTCGGTGTGGGCTATGCACAGTGACTTCCCTCCAAAGTGTGCAGTGTTCAAATGGGGATGGAAGGGGGCAGGTGGGCGTGTGTTACAGTTTACAGTGGAGAAACCTGGCAAACACTACCTCTGCCAGGTGAACAAGGTCAAAAGCAACAGTGCTAAGTCATGTTAATTTTGACAAGTGGTGGAAATGTCACTTTACCTCTGTGGCCTTCCTCCCCCCCGAACCCATAACCCCAGTGTAACCATCAGAGAAAAACCTCAAACAAATCTGAGTTGAGGGGCATTCTACAAAAAGCTGATGAGTACTTCTCAAAATTGTCAAGGTGATCAAAAACAAGGAAAGTCTGAGAATGAGAAACTGTCACAACCAAAAGGAGCCTCAAGGAGACATGATGATTAAATATCACATGGTGTCCTGGATGGGATCCAGGAACAGAAAAAGGACACAAGGTAAAAACTGAGGAGTGAAGTATGGACTTTAGTTAATAAGAATGTATCAACATCGGCTCATTAATTCTGACAAATGTACCACACTAAGGTAAGAAGTTAATAAAAGTGAAACTGGGTGCAGTATATAGGGGAACTCTCTGTACTATCTTCTCGATTTCTCTATAAATCTAAAACTATTCTACAATAAGAATTTTATTTCAAAAAAGAAAAAAGTTACAGAGGAGGGAATGAGAGAGCGGTGTCCAAGGGAAAACAGAGAGAGCCCTGCCAGCTCACTGCAGAAGCAACTGCCCACCTCGCCCCTTTCCCTCTTCGCTCTCCTATCTTCAAGGACTAGAAGACACCACTCAATGTCTTGAAGGCAGAACCCTGTTGGGGTCTTAATTGGCTTCCTCTAAGAGCTGGACCGCACTCAGAGGGTAGTCCAGATCTTATTCGCTGACCAGAGGTGTAACATGCACTTCCTGTTCTTTTCTAAGAGAGAGGATCCCCAGAGCCTACTCCCCAAAACCCCACTTGGAATTAGGGGGTCTGCCCGGCCCGCTGAGGCCCACCTTCGCCCCCAGCTCCCCCTGCTGACGAAGAGCACACCCATTCACATCTCGCTTTTTTTCACCACTATTTATAAATGAGAACAACTCTTCGCATTTGTGGGCTTTGGAAGGATTAAACACAACAACGGAAACTACTTAGAAACAGTTCTCTTTTTCCCTGTTTGCTTCTCTTTTCTGACAGCTTCTTGAGCCCCAGGGATAGCAGGCCAGACAGACCCCAGTAACCACTTCTTCATCAAGCACCTGTCAGAAATCAATCTGAGGTTCCAAGGCAAAAGGGGAGCACCTGCAGAACTGCAGGGAGGGGAGGAAAGCCCCAACTTCAGTAAGCATCCTCCTCTCTGCCGACCTGAAAATACCCCCGAATCCACAGGCAACCTGAAAATACAGGTTTCACATGAAAACACGGACACTCCCGACATCCTCCCAAACTTGGCCTTTGACGTCTTGCATTGATGAAGCTATCACTCTTTGCCTCCCAACACTACTTCTTCCTCTTTCAAGATCAAAAAGGAAGAATCCACAATGGACTGCCAGGATCTCAATTCAACTTCAATAACTCATCTACAGGTAAAAGGTAGTGTTCTGGCTACACAGAAACCACTGGAACCCCGCGTGCCTCTTCTGTCAATTCATTTAGTGAGGCGGGGTGTTCAACGTCAACTTTTGGGGAACTTTATTAGGACACATGTCTGCTTTCTTTGATAGGACACATGGAAATGAACGGTTTTTCCTAAAAACACTGAAGAACTGCACAGGGACTTCCGTAAAATACTACACTTTTTGAAACTGATAAATTCCCCAAACTTCCAGAGCTGAAGTTCCCCCCGCACCCCAATGTCCAAGCGTACAGTCACATTACAGGCCCGGGCCTGCTGAGAGCTGAAATGAAATTGTCTTGCAAACCACACCTCCTCTAGTACAGGAAACCACTTCACAGTATAGGTTCCAATGTTTTTCGATGATTATATTGGGAACCAAGTCACAGAACACCTACAGCCCAATAAAGGTTCAAGCCTTTTGCTGTCATTGTCTGCCCCATCATTCCTCCCTGGCTGTCGTTGGGAGGGATATATATGAAAAAAAAAAAAAAAGACAAACATCCAAAGCCATAGCTCTCAATGATGGGTGACTGTGCCCGTCCCCTGGCACATGTGGCAATGTCAGCAGACATTTTTTTTTTTGTGGTACGCGGGTCTCTCACTGTTGTGGCCTCTCCCGTTGCGGAGCACAGGCTCTGGACACGCAGGCTCAGCGGCCACGGCTCACGGGCCCAGCCGCTCTGCGGCATGTGGGATCCTCCCAGACCAGGGCACGAACCCGTGTCCCCTGCATCGGCAGGCGGACTCTCAACCACTGCGCCACCAGGGAAGCCCCCTCACCAGACATTTTTGATGAGCCTAACTGGGAGGAGAAAGTGCTACCCACTGGCATCTATCTAATGTGTAGAGGCCAGGGATGCTGCTAAACATGCTATATACGATGTACAGGACAGGCCTCCACACACAGCAGTTATCCAGCCCCAAATGCCCAGCTAGCGCTGAGGTTAAGAAACCTTGTTCAAAAGCCTTAAAAGAAACTTGAAAACTGCCTAAGAAAATACCTGTAGAGAAAAATACAGTGATTCCTCCTCAATCCTCTTTGCAGCACCTTCCGTCTGCCCCCTAAAATGTAAGCTTTGCTCACAAGATCCTGTCTTCTGTCCTCTTCCCTTGAAACTCTACAGGTTTGTGATCCCCTTTCATCAACTGCCTTCTCCAACCTCAGCCCACGGTGTCTCATTTTATAACTGATTACTTGCTATGATCGACCTCAAACTCAACTCATCAAAAACGTCATCGAAAAAAAAAAAAAAAAAAAAAGACACGTCATCGCTGGGGCCTCTTGAGCCGAGTCTTCACTTCCTGCCCTGTTTCAGTAAATGTCTCACCACTTTCTCCATGACAGAGGTTCAAAACCTCGGAGCCGCTTTTCCCTCTACTCCTCCCCACCTATCCAGGCACACAGTTTTGCTCAGCACCGTGTATACAGTACCTAGCACTTTGCCTGCCACTAGAACTCGTGCAAATGTCTATTAAATGAATAAACCCAGTATTAAAAACATGAAGGTCACATGTTTACTCCCTCCTTAACTCCCACCCTCCAAATCAACTGCAAAGCCTTATGAATTCCACCTCCAGATGTAAGAGCCGACTCAAACGCCTGTCTGAAAAATCAAAACGGTGCCATCCATCCCCACACAAATGCCAGATTCATCTCCCTCAAGCGTCACCCCCATTTTGTAACCACTTCCCGCTCCCAAAACCCCCCCAAAAAGCTTTCAACTGCCAATCAGAATCTCCCAGTCCAAATTCAACACTGGCATCTGGGTTCCATGTTTCCAGCACCAGCACCTCAAGTTACCTACCCAGCCTTGTGTCTCCTACTTGTCGTCAAGACCACGAAGAGAACACTGAATAAATTACTCTCACCCACGTCCAGAATCACCAGCATCTATGAAAAAGACACAGTAGAGACCATCCTTGGCTCAGAGGATTCTCTAGGTTCCCCTTACAACCATTACTTCAAACAGTCTCACTCATGTCCTGTTTTGCCACTTTCCACTCCCCTGTCAGGTTCACAGCTTTTCTTTGGCGTGGTCACCTGGCTTCTGACTTGACTCGGTCTCTGCCATGGCTACACCGCAGCCTTAGACAGGGGAAGCCTTGCCCCCAAACCCCGTATCAGCTCTGTGATCCCGGTACCAGTGCCCAGGGGCTGCCTCATAAAGCCAGCTAAGCTGTCTGCTGCTCCTGGGCACCACCCAAGCTTTCCTATCTCTGTGACCATCACATTCTTCTCTCTTTGGCTCCATCTCTGCCTCTCCACAGCACACGCATTCCTTCTATACCCAGCTCAGTGACACATTCTCCCTGAAGCCTTTCCTAAGTTTCCCACCCAAACCAAACAGAATTGTTTGCTCTAAGTCATCTAGTCATTTTCACTTTTTTAAAAAGTGGGATAGAATTTGACATATAACATTAGTTTCAGGTGTACAGCATAGTGATTTGATATTTGTAAATACAGCTGACCCTTGAACAACACTGGGATTAGGGATGCTGACCCTCTGCACAGACAAAAACCGTATATAATTTATAGTTAGCCCTCCACATCCACAGTTCCACATCCATGGATTCAACCAACCATGGATTGCATAATACTGTATTGAAAAAAATAAGTGGACCCATTAACTATTGAAAAAAATAAGTGGACCCATGTAATTCAAACCTACATTGTTCAAGGGTCAACTGTATTTCAAAATAACCACCACAGTAAATCTAGTTAACATCCATCAGCACGCAGTTACAAAATTTTCTTGTGATGAGAACTTTTAAGACCTATTCTCTTAGCAACTTTCAAATATACAGTATTGACTAAAGTCGCCATGCTGTACATTACAACACATGACTTACTTTATAACTCGAAGTTTGTACCTTTTGACCCTCTTCAACCATCTTGCCTACCCCCTGACCTCTGTCAACCACCAATCTGCTCTCTGTATCTATGAGCTCGGTTTTACGTTGTTTTGTTTTTTAGATTCCACCTATGTGTGAGATCACACGGTATTTGTCTTTCTCTGTCTGACATTTCACTTCGTATAATGCCTTTAAGGTCCATCCATGTTGTTGCAAATGGCAAGATTTCCTTCTTTTTATGGCTGAATAATATGCCAGTGTGTGTGTGTGTGTGTGTGTGTGTGTGTGTGTGTGTGTGTGTGTGTGTGTGTGTGTGTGTGTGTGTGTGTGTGTGTGTGTGTGTGTGTGTGTGTATCCTACATCTTCTTTATCCATTCATCTATTGATGGATGCTTAGGTTGCTTCCTTATGTTGGCTATTGCAAACAATGCTACAATGAATATATAGGGATGCATGTATCTTTTTGAATTCATGTTGTTTGCTTCAGATCAATACCCAGACGTAAGATTGCTGGATCATATGGCAATTCTATTTTTAATCTTTGAGGAACCTCCATACTCTTTTCCATAGTGGCTGCACCAGTTTACATTCTCTCCAACAGTGCACGAGGGTTCCCTTGTCTCCACATCCTGGCCAACACCTGTTATTTGCTGTCTTTCTGATGACAGTTATTCTGACAGGTGTGAAGTGATATCTCATGGTGCTTTTGATTTGCATTTCCCTGATGATTAGTGCTGTTGAGCATCTTTTCATGTACCTGTTGGCCATCTGTATGTCTCCTTTGGAAAAATGTCTATTCAGGTGGTCTGCCCATTTTTTCCATCAGATTGTTTGGGTTTTTTGCTATTGAGTTGCAAGAGTTCTTTATGTATTTTGGCTATTAACCCCTTGTCAGATATATGATTTGCAAACATTTTCTCCCATTCAATAGGTTGCCTTTCATTTTGTTGATGGTTCACTCTTTCTTAGAATAAATACAATATTGTGCCTTGTATAACACTCATCAGTTTCTTTTTGCCTCATACAACCTCACATCTTACTAGCTATGTGACCTCAGGTAAATTAATCCTCTACACTCTTTCTTCATTGAGAAACTGGAAATAATGATGCATATTTCACAGTCATGTAGAGAAGATTAAACTTGATAAAATGTACACGTAGCTTAGAAAAGTCTTACACTGTAATTGCTCAAAAATTATCACTTGAATGTGAATTCAGTCATCCGAAATTACAATTATTAAGGCCTGGCAGGAAAGAAACTAGTATTTCTTGAGGACCTACCATGTGTACCATGCAATGTATAAAGCACTTTACTTCCTATTTAACTTACAGTTCTCACATCTCTTTGAACTAGACATTATTCCTATTTTACAGATAAGGATCAGAGAAATTAAGTATCTTGCCTAAAGTCATATAACTAGTCTAACTACAAATACCATGTTCTTTCCACTCAGCCCACTGCCTCTATAATGTGAAATTTTCCTCATTCACAGACCAGACATTTATGTAGCCCAGGGAGACAACAGTGATTAAATACCAGGCTCCCACCGGCAAGTTCTCAGGCCACAGGACAAACAGGCTGAGGCTTTTTACCAATGCCAGCTCTCAGAGAAGAACAAGAAGGTAACCAGAAGCTTACAGATGCTGTATTGCGGCCACTGTTCTCCAAAGACCTTACCTTGATGGATGGGAGCGCTAACAGAAGTAAGTGAGGGAGAAAAGGGGAGGGAAAAGAGAGGAGAGAAAACTATAAGCTGCACGCCTTGGCCAGGAAACCACCTGAGGTTCACAGCCTGGAAGTGCTCTATCACTTTCCCCAGCACGTCTCAGTTTATTTATTGTCTTATACTGGAAAATTAAACTTTTCCCTTTTAATGTTTACTCTGGAAAGCTCACATACAATTCCAGCAGGTAATTCTGACACCCCAAAACCCAATGTACTCTAAATGGCTCAGAGAGTTCAAGAGAAAGCCAAATTACGCAGAAAATTTCCCTAAATCTCTCCCCACATTCTGCCCATCTGGTTTCCACGCAAATTATCCAGGTGAACCATCTGTGCTTGTGATTTTTTTTTTTTTAATTCTCCAAACCCAGTCACCAAGTTCTTCCACTGGTAATTTATGAATTGAAAAATATACATTCTCACTTTTCCTTCCTGAATATCCCAGGTGAAGCAGGATTAAGTCAAATCTAACATGCTTAAGTAATGTTAAATCTAAAACATACATAACCCTGGTATATCATCTTCCATCGGCCAATTTTAGAACAGTGCTAATTGCAATTTTAAAGGATGACGATGTCTTCTGGGTGAGCCACAGAAATAATACATTTAGTCTAGAAATTTGTGGAATACTAACCATGCCAAGTACACTGAGCCTCCATGGTCTTATGATTCCTTAAGTGAGACAGGTGTTAAGAGAGCTTCAGAAACAACGATGGGGGTGGTGGGCAGAGGAGGCCACAAGTTTTTTAAAACGATGAAATTAGGTAATGCTCTTTGAACAACTGCTACTCCAAGTGGCGACTGGAAATGTCACATGAGGATGAATTTAAGACAAAAGAACATCCTCACAAAAAGGCATTTCCCAGTTATTTTAAATCTCACTTGAAAAGATGCTTGGAAAATGTCGATGAGACAGGAGTTAAAGCTTGACTTAAATGAAAACATACTTGTTAATTGGGGAAATAAAAGAAATAAGACAATGTCTGAATGCTGAAATACTTGCAGAGGCACCAAAATCTGCCCATAGCAGGATCTATCTATGCCAGGACCTACAGGCACTTGGTTAAACTTTATCTTCATAAATGAGCAGGATATGTAGAAATGAATTATCAGAGCCACAGAGGGTTAAGCAGCAGACTTGGATTTCATTCTTAATTGGCAAGTGTTGAAACAATGAAATGGTCAATGGCAATACTGCCCACTGTATAAGATCAAGAAATGATGAATCAGTTTCCTAAATTTAGTAGCTAGACTCATTCTTGTTTGACTTTTCAAGCCAGTTCAGCCCAAATAGCAAGTACACATGATATGACTTCTAAAGCAAAAAGGGGAAAGATAATTCCCTCCCATGAAAATCAGAACTGTACCTAGCCAAGTTCCTCTCATTTTCCAATGTGGAAATACTTAGTGATGGCTGTTCAAATGCTTAGTCTATACCTAAGACACTAAAAGAAATGAGGGTGAGATGCAGGCGCAGGAGTTCATTTTTGCAGAAATGCCATGATTAAACAACAAGGCTTACATTTACAAACCACATTAAAGACTTTAGAATCCCATTTACTCTCTGTATTGACAAATATGCTTAAGCAATGACTTTCTGACTCTGAAAGAAGCTCGTAAGAGTTATTAAAAAAAAACAAATGATTCCACATGACTGTTTTGCTTTCACATTAAGAAAAAAAGAGACTTTTTTCTTTTACTCCCCTAGTTCATTTTTCCTATTCATCTCACAGTTGGGTCTTTGGTTGAAGCAGATTTGAAAGAGGAGGACAAAGCCTGGGTCAATTATCCAAAGAAGAAAAAGCTGTCTTCCGTTAAAGGCCTATAAAAATAAATTTGGCTTACAAACAGGAATTCAAGATTTCCACATTGCCCTCTCATTTCAAGTGAGTCTGCTGATTTCTTACTCATCCCTACTTTTCTCCAAATTTGTACAGGATGGGGGATGTTGAACAACAATTCTAAGTGTATCATTGTAGTCTAGCTAAACACAAACACAGGTCTCAAATTTCAAACCAAAAGATCACATCTAATTTTAATTTTAAGAGATCTGTCCAGATAGTAGCTGAAGACCATTGTAGAGACACAACATTGGAACTAGTTTCCCAAGCGAAGCTAACAGCCCATCTGGGGCATAATCAAGCAATGACTCTCATTTAAACCCAAGGCACCTTGGAATGGAGTTCTTCCTCTCTCAATTAAGACATTTCATTCAACCTCTCACCTAGAACTCATTGGCAAGTTGTACTTTCCGTCATCTGTATCCCAAGCACTACTCATCTCTTTAAGTCTTGTACGGGGTTTGACACCTCATGTCACCCAGCACCATGGCAACTCGGCTTGAACATACAGACATGCCTGAGTCTGAAAGAACACTCAAACTGCTAATACAGGCTGATCAGAGGACGGCTTCTGCAGCAGGGTTTTTCTTCTGCGAACCAAAGAATCAGAAAGGCATTTTAACAGATTTTGTAAAAATTATAGCTTGGTGGGAAAGTAAGACAAACCCATCACTGACACTCTAACAACATTTTGGTTCAGCAAGAAAAACTTGGTGCTATCAGAAAATAAAAGCATTATATCTATTCTTCATAGTCAAGAGAATTGAGAACAGTTGAGTTTGTTTGTTGTTTTTTTTAAGTCTTACGAATAAAAAAGCCGTTCCTGAAAATTTGGTTTTGCAGTTTTCAGTGCAAGAGGTTTTAGCTTATCCTCAAATTATATTTTGAGTCATTTCAGCACACCTCTAAGGACTAAATAAAAGATAATGCCTACCAAACCTCACAGGGTATTCTGTGATAAGTTACTTTACTCACAAATTTAAGTACAGTATTTTCCAAAGGCAAAAAAAAACCCCAAAAAACTAACAGATAATATTTTGTAATATGAACTATTAGTGGAACGTTTCTTTCTTAGTGTGGGAGATTAAGTTGTCATTCTTAACAATATATATCTATATAAGACCAACTTTTTTTTAAGAGAACAACTATTTCCACATGTACTTAATATGCCTACAGGGGTTCCAACTGACTATCCTATAAATGCCAGCTCAAATGGAAAACAGATAAGGCAAGAACTAAGTGGAACTTATGTCACAAGTTGGTGCCATACTTCCAGCACATAAAGGAAAAGTGGGGACGTTATCACCGCGCAAGGCTGAGCTCAAAGGCACCCAAAGCATAGCTGGGGAACCCAATATTAACTGTGAGTATTCAAAAACAATCCACAATTGGTTTGCTACTTGAAAAAAACTAAATTGAGACCTCTGAATCCCACTATACATCAAAATTAATTCCAGATGAATAAAAGTTAATTCTTTAAAAAATAAGTTTCTCAAGCTAAAATAAGTCATGTGTATTTTGGGGTTCCTTCTTTAACAAAGACACGAATGTTTCAAAATAATGACAAATGATCAGAAATTTAAAAATTCTTGATTATGTAAAGAAGTTCTATTTCTGCAGGTCTGAAATGCTGATCTAAAAAGTAAAGTGAGAACAACGGTCAAAAATTAAATGAGTTATCATCTATTACAGGGGTTGGTAAACTATAGCTCAAAAGACCAAATCCAACCCACAGCCTGTTTTTGCACAGATCATGAGCTAAGAATGGTTTTTACATTTTTAAATGGTGAGAAAAAAAAATCAAGAGGAAGATTATTTCAGGACATAAAAACTACATGAAATTCACATTCAGTGTCCATATTGGAGCACACCCACACTACTGCTTCTCCTAGTGTCTGAGGCTGCTTTCGCCCTAAAACGGCAGGGCCGAGTACTTGGGATTGAATGTACAAGGCCCACAAAGCGTAAAGCATCTACTATCTGGCCCTTTGCAGAAAAAGCAAGCTGATCTCTGATCTATTATACAAAGGGTTTATGCATAAGAAAAACAATGAGGCCAATAAATAAGTGAAGGAGATTTAAAAAAAAAACTTAAAAAAATTTAACTGCTTAATAAACTAGAAAATGTTCATTTTCACAGCCAAATTAAAAGAATCTCTCTGGTCTATCAAATTAGGAAAGGTTTTTGGAAATGTCCACATACAATGTGAAACATACAGTGAAACAAGAGCTAACACTGCTGGTGGTGGCACTCTAAGACAGTTCCAACCTTCTAGAAAGTCATGTGGCAGAAAGAAACAAGTCTCAAAAATGTCTGCTTCTCATGTATCAAAGGACATAACCTGGAATCTGGGCAAGTTTGTATACAAAGATAATTATTACAGTATTAGTAATACAATTAAAAAAAACAGTAACTTAATAAGCTTCCCTCAATTCCGAGTCTTTTTTTTTCAAATTTTATTTTCTCCGAAATCACGATGTATCTTATCATACATTTAATGCACTATTTATTTCCTGATACTAAAATGGTGATACGCCTTTTAATCAATGGTGTCTTATGTATGCTTGATTACTACATAGAGGCAACTTACAGAGTTCCAAAGAAGAGACTTGGTTGAAGGACTGACTTACAAAGATGTGGGGAGGGTGAAAGGAACCAACAGGGGATGTTTGGGCAGAAAGTGACCTGAAGACACCAGGGGAGGAAAGCATGCTGCTAGAGCCCTGAGGAGTGCCCACCTGGCAGAGTGCTCCCTTGGTAGACACAGCCTCTGCTCAAACTGCAGCAGAGAAGCAGGGAGGGCACAGGGTCATGATGCCTGCTATCTCTTTCCTCCCACCTTCAGCGCTCCTCATGTGCTCCCACTGGCTGATCCAACTGAAAGCCTAAAGGATACAATCAGCACCACTGTCCACCCAAGAGGAGGGTGGAGAATAGATTTGGGGATGGAAAAAAGGAATAACCATCTCAGTTACTCTCCATTCTTTCACCTGTGTTTGTTGTCAGCCCTCAATCTAACAGAATCTCCCAAAAGGTCATTACCAGTTTCCAGAGTGTTTGATATTCTCTAAGTCACACCCACCTTGAGAGTTCAAGGTCAAGTGGCCCAAAAGGCACAAGCCTCTGAATCAAATTTAGACACTAATGTCCACCTCCAGACATAGTGCTGGAAATCAGGCTGGAAATTTGGGAACCTTCTTTAGCTAGAGCTGCAAGAACAGATGGTAATTGAAGAAATAAAACACAGCAAGAGTGTGGTTACCACTGCTATGGTATTTATTCATGCCTCAGCTTAGCCAAGAAAGGGAAGTAACAACCCTTTCAAACTAGAGTGTGAAAACTGCCAATATCCTACCTGCTTTTGCCTCCTACATGTCACGTATTTTCATGCCTCAGCTGAACAACTAATTACCTTAAGCATTATAATTTGGTATCACACAAGAGGAAATAAATCAGTTCTAATTTCCAAGACGTATGTAAGAATTCAGAGTTAAAGACCTGAGTGTCTTAAGACAAGGTAAGTATTTCCCTCATAGCCTGTGAGCCGTTTTGGGGAAAAAAACAAAAAACACCCCCATTCATACCACCTCCCAGTTCAGTCTGAATTGGGAAACAGCACTTAGACTCTAACCAAAGATGCCTTGACCATTCATACGTTTACTTTACTCATGACTCAGTTTCTTTAGTGTTTATTGCCTCATACTTCTGGCCACCTTAACTTTGATACAATTCCTGTTTTTAGGGGAGAATGAAGTGATTATTTTCATTTAAAAATACATTAAAATACAAAGTAGACATCCACAAAGTGACATCCAAGTGACAACCTCAGTAATTTTCAATATCTGGTTCACTGGTTCTAATGGCACTTTAATTCACAAATCTCTCTTTTAAAGTGACACTAACTTCCTTTATTTTGAACACCTGAGGTCCTTCAATGGCATTAGAAAGTCAGCAACTTGAAAAAAAGAACCTGTGGTGACCTTAGGTACTGTTATTATCAATAGCCTTTTAATTCATACAGAGTCAAGCGAAGATAAGTGACCCAGGGAATGTCATCTTGAGACATTTAAACTGATCCCTGACCCACCAGCATTCTCCTCCTCTGAGGGCACTAAGCTCAACCAGGGCTTTCCAGCTCTAGACGCCAGCATCAGGAAGAGCAACATCAACTTCACTAGAATCTTTATGAATCATCGACATCAAAGTAAAGATGATAAAGCAGAGGCTTCCTAATTATTAAAATGTTAGCTCAATTATCAGCAGCACAATGAAGCTTTTTAATAAAGAAGAACAAAAATTTTTTTGAGAAAATGTTCAAAGTCACAGGCATTCCAGGCAGATATGAGGAAGGATTCCTTGATGGTAAACACCAGAATGACTTTGAAGGGAAGGTCGAGAATGTCTATCTTAGTTTAAAAATACAGAGGTTACCTTGATGTCCTTGATAAGGTGTGATGGTAGAAGTTCTAGAATCCTAACGTAGCTCTTGGTTCCACAGATAGTAATATTTACAAAGCTTATCTTGGAAATCACGGATCTCTAGGTTTACCAAGATAAGGAGTAAGAGTACCTAGCGCAACAGGCAGATTCTAGAAACAAACATAAATGAAAGCTCTTCTTTTAAGATTACTTAAAAATTAAGTAATCTCTTAAGTACAACAATAATTTGTTTAGCAGTAAATTGTTTTAATTGTATTGGGCGATTGTTGGAATCAGGCCATGGTCCACCGAGAACACGAAGTTCAGACTTCTAGGAGACAGGACTCTCCACGCATATCAGAAGAGCAGGAGAGAGCCCAGGGGAACAGGGCCATCAGAAGAGCAGCTGAGTTTCCAACAGGCCCAACCCAAGAGATCTGCTTGTGAAGGGCAAAGCCCCCAAGAATAGAGGAACACTGCTTTTAGAGGGCTGTTCTCATTCAACCCATGGGGAAGTGAAATGGCCAGCAAGGAGTTTTCCAAGGCATTCCTCAATGTTATATTCTGTGCACTATGTCTAAGAGAAACATATTTCACGTGGCGCATTCTGCCCTGTTCATCAAACCTCTGTTGGACAGGTTCCATGAAAAAATATTTTAAATCAACTATGCACGGAGTTCAAACTCAAACATTAACATGAACTGAACCTTAGCTATTGAATGCAGCATCAACAGGACACCCAGGTTTCTCCTGGTAAGTCACAATCTTCCTCCCCTCGGCTTATTTTATAACCTTGTTTTATACTTCATATATTTTTTGAATAAAATAATTTTCTATTTTGTGACTGAATGACAGTTCTTAGTTACAACATATTAGGCTTAAACTAATCACACCTCAGCACTCAACAAACTGGCAAGCAATTAAATTTAACAAACATTTATCAAAGGCCTGCTACAAAGCAAAGCCCTGGGCTGGTGCCTGTCATTAAGAAAAAACATCTGCATAGAAACTCATCCAATAGGGATAACACAAAAGCATCGTTTTCAACCTCAGCGTGGTCTGTTCAACTACAACTTTACTGGGAGCTTGGCAACAACACAGACTTCACAGATTCACCTACAAAGCAATAAACAGCCCATTCTCACGTCCCAGGAAGGGCTTAACCCCAAGACAAACCACAATTTTCAAGAATATCTAGGAACCAGTCCTTCCCTCGTGACCTTTTTCTTTTAACTATACTATCCCTCAAGCTTCTTGGACAAATGGTGAAGAGGGAAGATGACTCAGGAAAAAAAGAACAGCAAACTCTGCCCAGGAGAGTCCTCCAGCCTCATGAAGCAACAAAGTGTATCTCTACCTACTGTTGAGAGGAATTAAACACACTCTGAAACCAGAAACCACTTCATTCTGTATTACTATTAATACTTACTGTATTTAATTAAACTATGGTGAATATTTAATACAAAAATGGGGTATGAGAGGATGTCAAAAGTCAATGATTTAAGGTAATTTGCTTTTGAGTTTACCCAGGTCAATGGAAAACACCTCTGTGTAAAGTCCCCAGGCCTTGAAGCAATAATATTAAATCAGACAACAAACTGTGGCAAGAGTAGGATCACCAAAGTCCTATAGGGAAGAAGAAGAGTCATATTTAACGTCAAGGGCATGAAAATCAAAGTAAGATAATTAGCAAAGGAGACTGATAATTAAAAAGGGATCAACTGAAGCCTGAAGTTCGTTGAAGGAGTTAACGAATGGATGGCCAAACTACTTCCCACACGCACAGACCCCACCAAGTTGAAGTATTTAAAAATCACACAGCTTACCAACTACCACGGTATAACATCCTCAGGGAAAAGGTGAAGACTCGAGTAGCAATAGCAGAGATCTCTGAATAAGGAAGCATCACACAAGTGAGCTAAGGTAGGTTCTAAGCAGACCACATTCAGGGTCCTCAGAAGAGCCTTACATCCACTGACACCCATGCCACACTCCCACTTACACATCAAGGAGGAAAGCAGCCAGCAGAATCACAGGGCATGGGGAGAACTCCGGGCGTTACTTCTTCCCTTTTGTTGAGACCACTGGTGAATAAATACCGAGGCAACCACCCACAATGGTGTTAGTAATAAGTCTCAGCAAGCTCAAGTCATTTTGTCATTTCCCTAAAACTGTCCTGCCTTCTATTGTCACCAACTATGGAATCTTTCCTGACACTCTTATTTGTAATATCTTCTGATCTATTAGCAAGCAAGCACCGTCCCTCCCAAGAGAAGTAGGGGACTTACGAGACCTCCACCTCTGAGATGCTGACAGCCTGCTGCCTGCAGCGCCGAGCGAATGCCACTTAGGCTTAGTGAGAAGAGGGCAGATCCAGGAAGGGTCCAAGAAAGATAAGACACTCCTGACAGCCTTTCCTTACAATTTTGCAACCATCCTGCTGATGCATTTTCACACGGTTTTAAGTTGGTCATTTGAAACAAATCCACAGCGTAAGTGCATACTTCAGGCCTTCAGGGCAACCGTTTTGACAGTTCTCATAAGTCATTTGAATAAAAACTTCACAAACAAACCATAAAGCAGGGGACTACAACTCCAGTTAATAGTGAAAAGCAAAAAATACTGACAAACGGCTACGGTGAACTTTTGCAGAGATCAGATCCGTTGAATGCAACTCTGGCCCTCAGACAAATCTATTTTGCCTTACCCCATCTTTTCCCAGCCAAGGTGGCCCACCATAGGGTTGGGAAACGGGGTCCTCCTTAATTCAAACTCACCAGGACAGTGAATATTATGTGACCATCTGGTCTGACAACATCTTACACATTCACAGAGTATGGTTCTAATCACAGCACAGTTTAAACAGCTACCCTAGATCCCAGCAAGGTGCTCCTAAATGAAAGAATTTTACATTTCGCCTTTCAATTTGTTTTTCCTGGAAGCATATTTGTGAGAACACTAAGAAGTAAAAGCCTGAGCTTCAAAGCTGCAAGCGTTTCGCAAACCCACCAAGCTCATTTTCCCACCCCCAGCCTTCCTCCCTCCTGCCTTCTATGGACGGGATTCTATTTCATCTTTACTCTCTAAGAGAGCATGTACCTGCCAACCAACGGCAAGGGCAAATCACTTCATTCCCGATTTAGATGCTGCTTCTTGCGCACTTGTGTGCTTTTAGCACCAAAAACAGATGCTTCATTATTCAAGGGTCACTGTTAACTCTTCCAGCAAATAGGCATTAGCAGAACACATGAGCAACCCCAGGCTCTGCGAGCCTCTGGACTAAAATTCTCATCACTAGAGTCACCAGCGAGTTAGAGTATGGCCTTTGGAGTTCACTGCTACAAAAGAGTTCCTCCTCTAACACATTTTTATTAGCCCTATTAAAATGGATTCGTTTTTTAGGTCGGCTGATTACAATTTTAGGACTAGGAGATAAAGGAGTGTCGTTGAAGAAACAAGAAAACAAATAAACCTCGGGTATAGCTGTTTTTTTTTTTCTATCTTTGGTGGGCACAGCAAGGAGTTTAAGATTTTAGGACAATGTGCAGGCCCTGGACCAGGGAAGGCCAACCCTAGCTGAAGGTATGATGGCCCCTGCACCAGAGGTCTCTGCTTTCCAAAATCTAGATACAAGTCTCCTAAGAACTGAGACACTAGGGCTGAAAGAGAACCTGAGCGACAAGGCTGCCTCCACTAAGCCAACGAGAGAAGTATCCTTCTTTCATGCTTGAAGGATGCTCTAACTACTTCGTTAAGCCTGAGATGAAAATCTGCTTCCATACTGAGGAACCAGCCACTGGGCAAGAGGACTCTGCTGCCTTCTCATTAATGTCAGCCATCTATCAGACCATACCTCCCACCAGCTGACTTCAACCCACGATAATTCCCTGGCCTGGCCAGCAAGGCTGATGACTATACCCCACTGCCCAAACTCTGCCTCAACATTTCCAACGTCTACTGTACTCCACAAAGGCTGGTAACTCAGACACAATAAAAAGACACAATAAAAATATGGGAAATGTATAAGCTAAATCACTGTAGTAAAGAGAAAACGGGCTTTGGGATATTTGATTCCAACCTGGGTGCTGTTATTAATGTCACAAGACTGAGTAAATTATGTCACTCCTCAGAGTCTGTTTCCTCATCTGTAAAAGATTAAAATGCCTTGCTTTGCCAAGCTGCTATGAAAATTAAACAAGTATACGCAAAGTAGGCATTCAGTAAGCGGTAATTAATATTCCTATTTCTTAATTCTATCAAAGGGCAATTCCAAATGCACACCAGCCAAGACTGAGATTTTACTAGACACCATTCTGACAATACAACTCTAGAAATGTAAAGGATGAGATCTGTATAACATATGGTTGCTATCCTGATGTAAGAAAAAAACCACACACAACAGTTTTACAAATTCCTAGTTTATGATGTCAAAATTCTCTAACAAAACAGATGCTAATGATCAAACTGCATGATAACTTCTGCTCATTTCTTCAACATAAATAGTCAAAACCCTGGAAGATGAAGTGAATGTCCTAATTTACTTTCTCTAAGTTTGGGGATGGCTAGGAGGTCTTCAACGACCTTGGTTTCCAAGGTTAACTGTCATGGTAATTTTTAGAAGGAAAAGAGCACCAAGTCTGCTATAACCATTCAGGAAATATAATAATAACACATTGTAATTATACTGTTATTAAGAGCAACTCTCACAAAGTATTTACTGCACTGAGAGCTTTATATGGGTAAGCGTCCAACATTTTGCACAAAAAGCAAATAAATGATTATCACTGCAAGAAAAAAATTCCAAAGGAAAAATAAAATGTATTTCATAAATGGAAGTTGCAAAACCCAAATTTAGAGACTAACAGTACTGGTTCCCAAATATGGAGGGAAGAAAGGGAGGAAATATTACCTCTCACGAGTTTACACCTAAAAATTGTCCTCTAGATTTCCAAAGCCCACTTGCTTTACCCCTTCCCAGGGCTCCTAAGGGAAGTAAACTTAACATCAGCATCTCTCCTCCCAGAAATTAAGACTCTTCCCTTTCTCGGCCCTCTTGGTCCTCCCTCACCACACTCCTATTTTTAAGAGCCTTAAAGAATGCAATCAAGAGGTGAAGCCTAAAAAGTGACTCTTCAGCCAGCCTCTGTTGGCTTCAGGTACTCTGTGCAGGTGGGTGGACCCCCTTCTAGCCTCTGCTAAGTCCTGCTTTTCATGCTAGGACCCTAAAAGCACTGAAAAGGGTCAGAAAAGACCTTGCACACTTTATCAACAGGAGCCTCCCAGCATCTCCTACTGGAGAATCCAAACTAATTCACTTCAGGAAGTCCAGAGGCAGCGATGGCAAAAAAGCCCACACACTTTCCTTAAAGGCAGCCTCCCCTACATCCTAAGACATGTTGGCTGCAGCAGTAAACGCAGTTGGCTGCCACAAAACTTCTGTACAAAAATGCAGCACAATCCTCAGGCTGAGTCAACTCTTTAGGAACCATTCATGTGCTTGGGTTTCCACTAAGCATGTCATTTCCAAGTACATTCACCTATTAAGTGTTTCAAAAAGCAGGACAAAATCATTAAAACTGCTACGTAAAGATCTATTTTGCTATTTGTTATGCTAACTCATCAAGAGTTACATGGCTTCTTGATGTGGTCCATTTAAAACAGTACTTTAATTCCTTTTTTAAAAATACAACTGTATTTTGAGTACAGCCGTCAGGAAGTTCACAGAAACAGTTCTCACTTTCCTAAAACCCTGACATGCATTTTCAAAAATAAAACAACTGTTATTTCAGAATCCAGAATAAAGGCCATGACTTGTGACTGCACGCAGAGCGGGAACCCCAAGGGCAGGAATATTAAACCATTTTCCATTCTGCCCTTTTTGCTAAAGAGAAAAACTTCAAATAAGATCTCTGCTGTGAACAAAGATATTCAAACAAGAAGCTCATCTCAGTGCTGCCCCCGTAGTGAGCATCCCTGGAGATCCGGCCCCTTCTGGAAGAGGCACAACACAAAGGACTCATGTGAGTTCACGCGTCACGAAACTCCTTCAAGGAGCCCTGGACACTGACCTGAGATTTAGGAAAAGCACCACGGCTGAGACTGCAAAGTCTCCTGCTCTCACGATCATTTCTGCTTCTCAGGCTACCAGTCTTTTGTGAACTATAATCTTAGGTAACATCAATCCCAGGTACTTAAAGAAATCCCACAGCAATTTAGAAAACAAGTCAGATGTTACCAAACCATAACAACAAGTATGTAGCAGTCGATATCTGTTGACAAGACTTGGTGGGATTAGCAGCCCTGGTTTCAAAATAAGGCTCATTTTACACCATTTGAAACAAGGGGAACGGAAGGAACCTCTACTTATCAGGCACCTACTAAGAGCCATCCTTAAGCATCATGTTCATTCTCTCACTTAGTCAGGCTAAGTTACCATTTTGCTTGTGAGAAAACAGAGGCTCGGTTTAAGTAATGCACCCTAAATCCCACCATTAGTAACTGATGATGCCAATGTCACCTCATTGTTGCTACCCTTCGTGCTCTCACACTGGCATGTTTCCACAGACACTATAAACTAGCCATAGTGTGACAGACCCCATATAAACTAACCTACACATTCATCTGCAAACCAACTATATTGATTACATGGGGCAGCAAAAAAGTTTTTCCCTCAGTGACTTAAAAGATAGTCTTCTCGGGCTTCCCTGGTGGCACAGTCTTTGGGAGTCTGCCTGCCGATGCAGGGGACGCGGGTTCGTGCCCTGGTCCGGGAGGATCCCACATGCCGCGGAGCAGCTGGGCCCATGAGCCATGGCCGCTGAGCCTGCGCGTCCGGAGACTGTGCTCCGCAACAGGAGAGGCCACAACAGTGAGAGGCCCGCGTACCGGAAAAAAAAAAAAAGATTATCATACTAAGTAAGTTAGTGAGACAGTAAGAGACAAATATATGATATCAATTATATGCGGAATCTAAAAAATACAAATGAACTTATTTACAATACAGAAACAGACTCACAGACATAGAAAACAAATTATGGCTACAAGGGGAAGGGGGAAGGGATAAATTAGGAGTGTGGAATTAACAGACACACACTAATATATATAAAATAGATAAACAAGAATTTACTATAGAGCACAGGGAACTATATCCATTATCTTGAAATAACCTATAATGGAAAAGAATCTGAAAAAATATATGTGTGTATAACTGAATCACTTTGCTGTACACCTGAAACTAACACAATACTGTAAATCAACTATACTTCAATAAAAAATAAAAATAAAAGACAGTCTTTTTTGCACAAGTTAGATATGAGCTCAGCCTAGGATGGCTGTAACCTCGAGAGTAATCTGCTAGGAGACAGTCAAAGGGGAGGCAAGAGAGGACGGGCATTCCAGCTAAGAGGGAACACTTGAGCAAAGGTGCACAGGTGGGAGAGCCCAGGCTGCGGAAGGAAGAATGAACCATTACTTCAACCTTACTCAGACTTCTCCCTGCCAGGATTGTGAAAGCTTTTAAGGTTACAAGCACCTCATAAACTTCTGAGAAGTTACTACATACAATTAGGAGAGTGTGGATACAATACTGCTGTCTTAATAAAGATCAGAAAGAGATAACTCATTGGAAGGTGTTTTCACTTTTTACAAAAGACCTCTGCTGCTAGATAGCTGCACAAGCAAAACGCTTTCCCAGCAGTGTGCTGCCAAGGTTGACAATGGGCTCCTTTGGCTCAAACACAGGGATCTGATTCTGCACGTACAAATGGTTCGTTCATTCAATCCACAGTTACTGAATGCCTTCTAGGTGCCAGGCACCGTGCGAGATGTTAGGGATACAAAGATGAACTGATCTTATTCTTGGATGCTCAAAGCCCAGGAGATGGCTACAATAATTAAAAGGCGATGAGTGCTATAAAAACAGCAAATACGGAGTGACTAGTGCCAATTAACTAGGTCCATGTTTAAACAGGAACAGCAGAGGCATTTTTTAAATTCCCCCTTTGTCCACATCTAGGCTGCATCTATTTCTAGTTTACATATTTGCAGACACTTTCATAAAGCTACTGATATCTCACCCACCTCTCCATTTTTACAGATTTTATTACTTTTTTCTGTGTCCATAACAGCTAAGAGAAATAATCAACTTGATCAGGTAAGGGATTAAGTCTTTCAAACAAATGCCTTTATATCAGTTCTGTATCACTCCCCACATTCGTGTGCCCTATTATCTATTTAAGAGAGTCAACTAAAAATTGTCAACTCAGAACGTATAATAATATCGTCATCCTCCCAAATATTTAAGACTTCTCTTTCCAGTCAGTGTTCCTAGAATTCCATTTACCAACGCAAAGCTCGGAATATGCCACGTGCGTGCATGCATTCGCGCATGCGTGCATATATACACACGGTCCTGGGAACAGACTAACATTTTTTAAACCTGATGCAAAGCATTCCCTTCTAGCATTACTGCATCTTTAGCAGGTTGTCAAAATATTTGGGTTTTAAAAGGAAAACTAAGTTTAAAATGACATGTTAACACCCTTAAAAATACTAGATACAAGTTTAAAAGCAAAATTAAGGGATGTAGAGCTAAAGAGACAAATAATGGACTTATTAACCATATCCTGAGATGAACTTCACTTAAGCACTGATCTACACTGATCATATCAAGATGGCCCAGATATCTAACTCTGAGACCAGTAAAACAATTTGGAAATATATATGCCTCACCACAGACATTCTTAGTTTTAAATGAAGTTGTTGCAAATAGACTCTCCAACAGTCACAGAGGTCATTAACACGGTGGCACTGATATTGGTCTGTGGGATAAATCAAGGCAGTGCTGTAATTGTCCTAGCTCCCACATCCCAGCACCTGCCCTGAAGCAGGAGACTGGCTTCTGACTTAAATGGCTCGTGTCTAGTGCATGGTCTCACTGTATAGACCTTTAAAATATCAGTCTCTAAACAAATCTCCTTTCCTCATCCCCAGGGCTCAACATCACTCTGCTGACCTCAGTTTCCATTTCTCCTACACTAGAGCCAAAGAAAACACACAGACAGCAGGACAGACAGCTGGGTTTCACCTCCTTTCCCCTGCCCAGGCTTGGCTCTTCCCCTGCCCTTCATGGCTCTTCCATTCCATCCTTCCCTAGTCATCCCTCACACCAGGAATAGGTTCTCCTCCCTCACCTGCTCCAAGGCACACCTCTCTCCAGAAAACCCACTCCATGAAGACTCTCGTTAATAGCCCACATTTCCACCTATCCTGCTGATAACAGATGATGTCTGTGTAACCATAAGCAGTCTACGGCATCTCACGTTTAAGTTTCCAGTATATCCACTGACAAAGCAAAAGGAAGACAGACCATGCATTACTGTCCCCACTTCACACATGAGGGGACTGGGAGCCCCTCCAGAACAGAAACCACATTGGGATCATTTTTACATCCTCAGCAATTCACACAGACAATGCTTAATAAATAAGAAAGCAAGAAAGGGATTTGGGATGGTGGAATAGAACAAACATGAGGTGTTCTAATTACTAAGCCGATGCTGAAAAGGAAATAGAAAAGAAAAACAGAAGAGTAGGTTAAACATGAAAGCAAATACATGTTACAAATATCTAGTTACTTACATCCAAATGTGACCAGCCTGACAGATTTATAAGCCCACATTAGGATATGGGTATATAGTTATTCCAGAACTAAGAAAAACAATGGAATTCTGAAAACGATGTACCATGTTAGTTTAGATGTTTCCACAAATGCAAAAAGATAGTAAAGTGTTAAATACTACTCACAGCAAACCCAATTCAAATACATTCTTTTTAAATGATCCTACTTGAAAAGACGCTTGTGTACAAACTTTCACCCAAAAGCAAATCAATCCCTATGACTTGGTGGAGGTCTGGAGAGCTGGTGAGACTGTTTACAGGGTAACTATGGGCTAAATGTATCTTGTAGCTTTAAGTTTGAAACTTTGAGGAGACTTGAGAAACATGTGTCTGAACAAAAACAGTATTGTGGATCATTACTGCAGGTATCAGTCATTCTGGCAATCCAAAGTGTGGGGATGAGAGAGTTCTAGCCACAGGTTGATACAAACAAATATAAGAATGAGGTTTTATTGAAGTTCCCACTTCTTACTCTACAGAATAAGAACAGGCCTGAGCAACAGAACTTTCTGTGATGATGAAAGTGTTCTATATCTGCACTGTCCAATATGGTAGCTACTAGCCATATGTAGCTCTAGGTACTTGAAATATGGCTAGTGTAGTTGAGAAACTGAATTTTCAGTTTTATTTAAGTTTAATTAATTTACATTTAAATAGCCACATGTGGTGCAGAGAAAACAGTACAGAAGATGAAAAGTGCATTAAATTTCAACAAGAACTCTTTCAACCAACATAAATTCACTCCTACAAAGTCTAAAAATAATACCAGAAGCCTATCTAAGAATTTTAATACTAACGCAGACCTTCAAGATCTAATGAAGGGAACTAAAGTCTTGTCCAAGGTCAGATGAAGTCTAACAGTTACAAGCTAGGCTGGTCCTCCACCCCAATCTCTCTCAAGAAGACAGTTTGCCTAAAAGCTCAGCAATGGACCAGATGAAAAAGGAAATTAATTTACATTTACAAATCATCTATTGTGTCAGCCACTATGACAGCTCTTTACAGTCACTGTCTTATTTCATCCTTGCCACAATTCTAACAAGTAGTCGTCACCACTCTGATTAATTAACTCTAGAGAGACTGTCAAAAGCATGATTCCAACTCAGATCTATGCAGCTCCCAAGAGCACGTTATTTCCACACCACCATACTGCTTCCTTCTCAAGGTCTCTATCAGTCCTCTGACCCTCAGACTTTCATTGAAATTGTTGCTCACATGCCTCTAAAGTTTCCAACATCCAATACTCTCCAGCTACAGTGCTGGACATTAACTGGTGTCCTATCCAACCAAGCACAAGGTAACCCCCCATTCCCAAGAAAGCAATGAGAAGTTGCATCTGTCCAGCCTTGTTATAGATCTTACTACTTGCGGCTCTTTAGCAGGGCTGCCTCTGAGATAGAAAGAAGTCAAAGGAAGAGCTTAGCACAGCCAATATCTACTCATTAATCCTCACTAGTGTCTGGAGGAGGTCATTGATTTCAATAGTAATATCACTCTTCCCCTCCAGATAAGGCAGCTGGCAGGTTGATCACCTAAGGCTACACTGCACCTGTGCCTGAGCTCTCCATTCCTCATACACCCAGGCTCAAAGCTCTTTCCTCAAGTCCTATCTGACCCCTAGTAGAATTCCCAAGGGCAGATCTTTTTGACTTCAGAGAGACCCCCCCCTCTCCTCTGACAGTACCAGAGATACATGCAGAGCTTAAAGCATCCGAGCCCTGGAAGCCTCAGATAGAAAGAAAGCAAGAAAAGCTCCCACGAAAATGTATGTCCACACAAAAACATATCCATGAATGTTCATAGCAGCATCATTCATAATAGCCAAAAAGTAGGAACAACTCAAATGTCCATCCACTGATGAATGGATAAAGAAAATGGGGTATAGCTATACAATGGAATGTTATGCAGCTATTAAAAGGGGATGAAATACTGATAACACACTACAACATGGACAAACCTTAAAAACATCATGCTTGTTGGAAGAAGCCAAGTCACGAAGGGCCACAAACTACGTGATTGATTCCATTTATATGAAATATCAAAATAAGTAAATTGATAAAGTAGAAGAGTAGTTGCTAGGGGCTGGGGTGGGGTGGAGAGTAGGGAATGACTGCCAGGTGGTAAGGGATTTTTCTTAACAGCAATAAAAATGCTCTAACATTAATTACCGGTGATGGTTGCACAACTCTGAATATACTAAAAATGCCTTAATTCTATGTTTTAAAAGAGTAAATTTTATGGTATGTGGATTATATCTCAATAAAGTTATTTTTTAAAAACTCCTAAGATAATCATAACAAAGCAATAACGGGAGCCACGTGGGATATAACCCAGCCCAGGTGTGTTTAAACTGTTAATTAAAATGAGAAAGCCAAATGGTGATATTTTCAAGAAGTCTCCCCTAAATTCAGCTAAAGACTTCACAAAGTGTCTTTCACTGAAAGCTTAAAGACACAGAAGTCAAAAAAGAGCCGAGATCATCTCCAACTGATGGACAAGGAAGCTAAGTCCCAGGTATACGTGAATTTAGATGACCCACACAGAATGGAATACCAAAAAAAAGAGGTGTCAGAAAGACCTTGTCCAAATTAAACTCAACATTCCCAGCTACCATTTTTTCATCTGAAATAATATGAATGGATTAGACTGGATCATAATCAGTCATTGAGGACTTGCTGTGTGCCAAGTCCCGTTCTAAGCACACACACACTCTTATATAACTTAATCCTCATAACCCCCTATCTTCAGGGAAGAGCATTTAGGGTTATGTGGGGTCCTGCCCCAGTGCCTCTGTCCATTCCTTCAGAGTCTGAAGAGCTACTGTTTGTCAGCAGTGAATAGTGGACAGGACCCCAACTGTCAGGCCTCCAGAACTAGTTTACTGCTTCTTCATTAACTAAAAACAGACAAGATCTCAAAGCTCTTCCTCCATGAGAAGTTTCTGTAACAAAAATAGGTAGCAGTATTCTTGGGCACTAGAAAGTAATAAAACTCAGTCCTCCAGGGACTTAACATATTGGAGAAACAATATAAATATATATGTACTGATAAATATATATACAGTTATATATTATATAAAACTGTAATAACATCTCACTTCCACTAATGAAAAACCATAATTCCAGTTCTATACCAGCAGTGAAGAATGGTGACCACCTCAAGGCATAAAGGCAGACTAGCCTAGCAGTAAGTGGAGCAGAATAAATGCTGGTAACTCACTCCTGCTCTCTGACTTCCACTGGCTAAAGCCGACTGGTCGTGAGAGCAAGGGACCCTATGATATAGTCTATAAAGGTGAACCAGGTGGGGAGGAGGGGTGCACAGAGCAAATGGAGAATGAATCTGAGTGCAAAGGAAAATAATTAGCACATGGGATCGCAGGCCCAAGAGAAGATGATGTGGCAGCAAACTACCTTATCTAAAACCATATTCAAATGGAAGGAAAGTGGGTTTCAACAAATGGCAGTGATGGGGTTCCCACAGAAAATCAATCGTAAAGCATATTTTCACAGTCCCTCCCCTCTGGTCTGTGTCTGTAGTTATTAAATATTCTGAATTAGGCCTGAATAAGTGTAAAGCCATTAAAGACTTTGCCGTTATCTACCTCTTTTACAAAAACCTTGGCTGAAATAACCCACTGATACAACACTGTCTTCTAAACTCACATATTTACAACTGGCAGAAGATCAGCATTCAGTTTTCTGCAACTGTCAAGGTACTATCTGATCAAGAATGTCAGAGTGCTAAAGACGACAATAAATGACTTTCATCCGCATATTTGTAGCAAAAATATTACCTGGCCCTGATGACCAAGACCCTCCCCCACATGCCAAACAGGATAGTTAATCTCCCCTTCAGGACTTGGAAAATACAATGCCCCAGCCTCAAAGAGGTTAGTCCTTCATCTCAGTCTTCAGAACTTAGGGGAAGGATTCCCCTTTGCCACCTGTCTCTTTAAATGCTAAACCAGTCACTAAGTCTCTTCATTCAAGAGGTATTTAATGACTATTACATACATAATTGAGATGTTTTCTACCCTGAACATCACCCCAAAGGGAAAAAGTACCTAGAAGCAAAGCCTCTATATGTCCACAATCATGGTTAATATAGATTAACCATTGTTTCAAATATTCGTTCCCACTGTCCACATAACCAATCACAACATCTAGGAAATTCTATAATTTTGTAGGCAAAGAACACCTCCCAGCCTACTTCTCAAACCCAGAAAACCCTCATTCAATCATATGTCCTGATTTTTAGTCCAAAAATATACTATAGGGATTAATCATGCTTCATAAATTAGGTTGGACTCCCACATCCCAGATTTCTAAGAGTTAAAAATAATCATCTCCATCTAAGGATTTAAGTCCCACTGAGCTAAAGTGCTTCAGAAACACCAAACCCAATTCTACCCTTCCCTCCACATTTTGGCACATAGCCAAACTCTCCTAAACTGTTCATGGAGAAAATCTTGCATTAATTATACCTATCATGAGGGACCAGATTTCTCCCATCACCATTAAATGCCCAAAGAACTTCTTTTAAAAGACTGATTCTCAAAACCTCAAGTTGAAGAATTAAACTTGATTAGTCTTGCAACATTTCATATCACCCATGAGGAGAGGAGCCCATTTTTAACAGAATTTTAGCAGCAGAGGGGTGATAAAGATAACTTAGTTTAAACTCTTTATTTTATGGATCAGAACAGTTATGCAGAGAGAGATGAAATGATTCATTCCAACCCACACAATCAGTTAGTGTCAAGGCTGGAACTAGAACCCTGACCCCTGACTCAGGTTCAGGGCTATTTGACCTTACCATGTTCCCGTATATGCCCAACCCAGCCCAAAGACACTCGCAGTAAGGTAAGAACAGAGCTCACGTCTTCCAATCCCCAGACACCTCTCCTCGAGATCAAAATACCCCTCCTATCCTCAAACGAGCATTTGCCTCTTTCTCAGATTTTATCAGCCAACAACCACCAAAAAGGGAGCTAAACAGTCTTCAATGAAACTAGAGGAAGCAGCTCCGTCTCATATGACTGGAATATGGGCTGTAATTAATCACAATCCATTGAGAGGAACAGCCCTTGCATTTAATTGGTATTAAATGGCCACAGTTCAGGCTGCCCAGAGGAAACTGGAAAGAAGTTCTCAAAAGTGCAAGGTCAGCCATAAAAACCTTGCCAAGGTTAGAGCACAATGGATGAATTCAAGATCTTTATCAACTGAGTGAGCACAATTCAATGAAAACGTCACTAACATGTAGAAGGCACCCCAAAAATAAATCAGTGAGATGAGACTCATTACCAACACAGGTCCTTTGTCAGATGTGGTAATAAACTTTCTCCCATAGGACGCTATGCCAAACTAGAAATCTAAAAATAAACCAAAAGCTCCAACTAACTACAAAGAGAATAACTATCAATTCACAATGGGTAGCTGTAAGAATTTATTTCAGCTATCTGAGGGCAGGCAACTAACCAAATTTCCACAAAAATCTCCCATGTAATGAAGACATTATAAACCATAAATCTGCCTCAAATACTAAATTAGACTCTCCACTGGTGGACCTCTAACTACAGTTCATCCCTACAGTCACCTTAAGGCTCAAAAATTTAATAGGCGAGTCACGTGTGCTAATAATAAGTACATGCCTTTGTATTACCTGAAATACTTTCATTAGCCACAGGAAAATCCTTACCCTGAGGTGTATGATTTCCCCCCACTGAACTGAGAACTCGTCTCCCAAATACTCTACTCCATGTGTGAGCTTAGAGAAGCGGTAAGTTAGTGTTATTGACTCACCATTAGAAGGAAAAAGGCACCTAAGATTTAAAAAAAAAAAAAAAAAAATCAAATGTCCTGTGGAAGTCAGGCTCCAAGACAGTCCCTATGATCCCAGCCTCTTGGTACAGTTACCACCCACAATGAATAGGGCTGACTTGTGTTACCAACGGGATACCACAGAAGTGGTAGTGTAGGAATTTCAAGGCTAGGGAATCAAAAATATTGCAGTTTCCAAGTCTCTCAGACTGCTTACTTGCTCTGAGGAAATCAACTGCCATGTTGTCCCCAATGGCGAGCAGTCAACGGAAGTGCTTCTCCACTGAGAAGCACTGATGCCTCCTGGCAACAGCCAGCAGCAACTTACCAACCATGTCAATGAGACACCTTTCAAGCAAATCCCCCAGCCCCAACCAAGCCTTCATATGATGGCAGCCCCTTCATAGGATGACCACCTCATAGGAGGCCCTGAGGCAGAACCACCCAAATTCCTGACCCACAGGAACTTAGATTAACCATGTTTACTATTGTTTTAAGCCTTTAGGCTTTGCCTAATTTGTCACACAGCAAGAATCCTAATATACTTTTCAACTCAACCCTCAGGAAATGAAGGACAGCATCTTGTGTTTTTAAATGATTTTTCATTTTGTCCTTTCCAATCGTTCAAAGTGACCTGTGTTACTTCTTGATCAGCTCTTCTCTGCACAGAACGCATCATTCCTAGGTGACCAACACAGGTCCTATCATTTACTAGCCATCCTCTTTACGGTATCAATAGATGCTGGACGTTATTTCTGAAAATCCACTTCAATCAATACAGTCCATCCTAATGCTAATAAAAGCTCATATCGTCTGAAGGCATGTTAAGGCCATAACTATATATTGACAAAACATCTTTAGTCACCTAACTTAACTAAATCAAATCAAATGCCTGTACTGAACTTCTAATGCTTCTCCATCCACCCTTCTTCTCCTAAGGTTTCATACTCTACTCCTTACTCATAATATGGAGAAAAGAAGAAATGAACAAAACTACCAAAAATCAAAAGGACCCAAAGAGATGCATATAACCAACAGTCCAGCATTTGTTGTAAATGCCCTATCATCATGAAGTTTTTATTATTGATTTTTACAGTGTCCCTAGAAAATAAGCTTCTTCTCCCATCTTAAAAAAAAAGGGGGGGGGGGGCAATGGCAATGTTCAAAGGAACACAGAGGCATTAAGAAACCTGAGGTTCCACATCCTTGCATTCTTTCACACTAACTCTGACACCACGTGCTTGCCTAGGGAAAGAGAAATGCTTTCATGTTAACTATGTACATGTCCAGTAATGGAAGGTAAATTACATGTCTCAGTGGCTTAGACAATCAGCATTCAGTGTTTGCACAAACGAACTTCTACCTTCTTCACCTATCAGCCTTCCTAAACCTACAAATTTTGAGGATTAACAGGGATGCAAACAAACTCAATAAAATGAAATATCAAAGGCATAACATAAGCAAGTAGACATCACTGTGCAATGAAAGCCACACAAGGTGAGGAGACCGTAATTTAACTGCATGGCAAGCACCTCCATGTCTTATTTGCCAATCAGGCACATGGCTTTTGTAAGTAGTAATTTGGACTTGAGTAAGATAGACTTAAGATACTTGCCTAGAATATGGTCCCCTTCTCAACTGGATACTTTATTTCGGAAAACTAAGGAGCATCTCATTTAGAGCTACAACTAAATTCAAAGATGCCCAGACTATTTAAAAAAAAAAAAAAAAAAAAGATGCCCAGACTAAAAACATACAAAAGGAAAAGATTTAGATATATCTCTGAAGCAAAAGGAAAAAAAAAAAGACCACCGCAGACACAATTTTAAGACATTTTTCTTCACCAAAATTGAACTTTTTATATAAACAGGAGGTGGATAAAGCTACAATATTCAAAAATCAAGAGAAAATGCTAATTCTTCAAGGAATTCTCCTTTGAATCCCAAAAACAAAAAATTTATAAAACCATCACCAACAGCAAACTTCTCACTTCCCAGGTGACTGACTTTCAATAGTTCTGCTTTGGATTATCAATTTAGTTTCTTTCCCTCACTTCTTGCCTCCCTTTATTAATTTTATTAATTTCTTATTTCCTTTCTTTCTTTTAAAATAAGCCTAAAGAACCAACCCAAAGGTAGTCCAAAGACCACATGTCAATTTGTTCCATTCTTAAGAAACAAGAGAAGCCAGTATTTTGGGGGTTTGAAGTTCTCTCAAGGAAGAATTAGTTGCTACTCATGACTGCTTTAAAAATAACCTTTCAAAATGAAACCAAAAATATAGCAAATGTCCCTAGATCTTAACAGCAGGAACACAAAATCATGGATTAGGAGTTACTTTGCTCACTTAGTAGCAAGCAGACCCTGATAAGAGTATTTTCCCTATTTCAGAAAAAAAAAGTTTTTAATCATCTAGGAAACAGTGACCAGAAGCATTACAGGATGAAAGGCTAAAAGACAATCTTCTCTATGAGGAAAGAGATTATACAAGCTTCAGTTATTAAAGCTTAAGAGAAGGCTAAAAGGCATCTAAATCTTTTTTTTTTTTTTTTTTTGCGGTACGCGGGCCTCTCACTGTTGTGGCCTCTCCCGTTGCGGAGCACAGGCTCTGGATGAGCAGGCTCTGCGGCCATGGCTCACGGGCCCAGCTGCTCCGCGGCATGTGGGATCTTCCCGCACCGGGACACGAACCCGTGTCCCCTGCATCAGCAGGTGGACTCTCAACCACTGCGCCACCAGGGAAGCCCCTAAATCATCTTTAATTCCACAAAAATTTAAATATGAAAAATGGCAACTAGATGTTCCCCATCACTTCCGAGTAGAAAATAAATGGAAAAAGTCTTGAACTTCAGCAAAAGGGCTCTAAGAGCCCAGGTTCCTGTACAGTAGGTAAACTAGTCCAGGAAGCCTCAAACTTAAATGTGCATATGAATCACTTGTGGGATCCTGTTAAACTGTAGACTGGAGCTGGGGCTGAGAATCTGCATGGAGTTCTAACAAGTTCCCAGGTGACGCCGATGCTCCTAATCCCGGCACCACACTCTGAGAAGCAAGCAGCGAGACCAGAGTGGTGTGACAGTTCATCCTGGCTGTCAATTCAGTTGAACAGGGTCACCACAGGGCCACTTAGGCTACAGTCATTGGGATGAATCAGGAAAGTAGACCAAAGGGAACAGATCCTGGTAATGTCCCTCATCCATGAGCTTTAAGATGAAAATCACAATGAACATTGCAAAGTAGCTGCTGAATAACCAGAATACAAAATCTCTTTGAACCAGGTGCATAGGCAGCTTCCCGGAGCCCTGAGGTGTGGCTTTGACCTGGTCAAGTTTGGAAGCAAGATGAGATGATCTCACACACCTGGAAGACAGACTGATTTCACAATCCCTTTCCAACCCGTCTTACAAATTCTCAATGCTCTTGGGGATCCAAGAAATACTCCAGTGATTCCTCAGATGCTGAAATTGTTGCTTAAGAACTTTGTCAACTAAAATATGGCACATCTGAGTGGAAAGGCATTAAGTGTGTAGAAACAGGACCTGCTTAGATGTGATAATCCACATTTTTGCCAGACTCATTTCAACTAGTCTCCAGCAATGAACCACATTTTCATCAAAGATTAAGAACACACATGCCTACTAAATGCCTGAAGTCAAAACTGACAATACAGAATAGGAGTTAGCCTCCTATACTAAACAAGCAAAATAAAACCACTGCTTAGAGCATTTTAAACCAGGGCGCACTATCCTTGAAGCTGCAGCTCTACTAGTAGCCATACTTGTCTGTGTGTCTAGACCCTGCATCTAGTCAGGTATGTGCTATTACGCTTAATCCAGTAGGAGGCAGTCTCTATCACAAAGTATACGCTCAACAAACACTTTAACAGAGGCAAATGCACTGTTCTAACTCTAAAGGGGAAATCTCAATACATCCTTGCCCTCTGTGACACAAGATACTCTACCCAATGGGCCCAGACCGTTGGCTGTACTAATAATCTTCCAAATTCCCAAGCTCAAGGAAACGTGGAGTTATTCTTTTCTCTCTACCATCTACCGATCAAGGGTTCTGAACCTGGAATCCACAAACCACCAACACTCTGTGAATAGGTTTCTGGAACTGCATGTTAATCTTTACTTGTAGATATATCTATGGACTTCTCTTGGGCTAAGGATTCACAGCTTTCCTAAGAATGTCAAAGGAGTCCCTGACCTAAGTAAGAACCAATTTGAATCCAAGTCCCTTCTTCTCAGGCCTCCCCTTCTTCACTCTTACAGTCGCCTGTCTGGTCTATCTCCACACTCATTCACTGCCAGATTATGGCACAGACTTGTGACTGGGCTTTCTGACTTTGTCCACTTTGAGCCATCCTAAGATTGCTCACAGATAACACTATAAAACATAACTTGTATCACAACTTCTCTTGTCATCTCTACAGGCACCCTATGTTCTAGCCATATTAACTACATGCCGTCCCTCAAAACCCACCACACCTCTGTGCCTTTCCCTAGAGTGCCTGCCTCCATAACTGCTCCCCACCTGTCCTTAACCTCAAGCCATCCAACTCATCATTCACTCTCCAACTCAGGAGTTAACTTTTCTTCAGTTTCTTTGCTACTTCCTTGTCGATCTCTGCCCCCAAAGACCATACACCGCCTCCGGACTGCCATCTAATACCCATTTTTATTACAGTAGTTAGAATATATAAGTACATTGTCTTTTCATCTCTGTATACTCCAGTATAATGCCCAGCACACCATGGCCACCCAATAAATCCTCACTGATGAATAAATCACATGTTATGTGCTGGGCACACAGTAGGTGTGCAATACGGCTATGTGGACTGACAAGTCTTCAAAAATACTTGTACTTCATTTTATATCTCAATTTTCTGAATCCTTACAGCTTAAATAAAATATTTAGGGTTTGCAGGAGGGATGGTCTAAATGGGAGGAAAAGACCTCTCAATCTCCCAAGAACCTGTTGTTCACAAATGTCACTCAACACGAGGCAACTTGGAACTCAGTAACAACACAGAAAACAGTCCAGCTAAAAACTTTCTTGAATAAAGCTGGATTTATTTCAGATACTAAACAAAAACATCAATGAAGAAACGCATTTATATAAGATCAAAGTCACAGGCTAATTTCAAGATCTGAGTTAGTCTTCTCTAGTTGCACAATTGACCATTTTGCCAGGAAAAGTACCCAAAATATATCTAAATAGACTAATTTATTGGAAATACTCATCATGGAATTGCTTCAGAAATTCTGCCAAATTTGTTCTTGTTGTATTAGATTATCTCAAGATATATTTTATGTTTAATATTTTGGTTTAAAAGCCTGGCTCTCTGGCCGCTATCATGAGAACGTGCAATGGCAGAACAAGAGAGGCTTAGGACAAGACTGTCAACACTTTCTTTCATTCACCTCTTAGGTAAATCTTCTGTTTAGTAACTCCATGCATATCCTGTAAACCTTTGTAAGGAAAAACAAAGTTGCTGACTGAATTTTAACCTTAATGTTTATGGATCTGGTAAAGACTACTAAAGGATGTGAAATTTTCACTGAAAATGACCAAACATGGTCTAAATTTCCAAGGAAGCCTATTTTTACCCCCTAATTCTGCCTTCCCTGGCTAAACTCACTTTTCCATGATTAATACACCTAAAAGGAAAAAGTACCCAAGTAGAGGAGCAGTATCTGAGGCTCTTCAGGCAACTACCTCATGAGCAACTCATTATTACCCTCAGGCAAATAACCTAGAAAACCCAAGGCTGTGAATTCCAATGAAACAGCATTAAGAACAACAAAGATCAAGAATTAACTCCGAGCTATTTGGGGTCTGCTATGGCAAAATTAACCAACAGTATTGTCTATCAGGTATCAGATATCAAATATAAAACTCAGCCCACCACTGAAACTATCAAAATATTGACTTTTCAGAAGCATCCAGAGTGAGTATTTCCTACAGGCACTTCAGAAACCCTGAGAAATAAAGGTGACAGTTGAGAAACTGCTGGGATTAGTAAGTATCTCAGTAAAAACCCCCCAGAAGAAACTCCAAACGGGAACAGCAGAGCTTTATAATTCAGTCTTCCTCCCACACTGAGATTCAAACAGATTCTCAGGAAAGGAAATAACCCATAAGAACATTAATATCAACTTCCATGTAGCTATAATTCAAACATCTAGAAATTTGAAACAAAAGGTTTTTAGAATCTGACTTTTTGTGTGTGGGGGGTTTTCTTGGTAACAGCTTTACTGACATCAGTCACATACCACACAATTCATTCATTTAAACTATACAATTCAACAGTTTTAATATATTCAAGAGTTGTGCAACCATCACCACAATCAATTTTAGAACACTGTTATCACCTCCACAAGAAAACTTGTCCCCTGTAGCTATGGCCCAACATAACACCTCCCTCCCAGGCCACTGCCTCGCCCAGCCCTAAGCAACCACTAATCCACTTTCTGACTCTATAGACTTGCCTATTACAGGCATTTCCTACAAATGGAATTCTATGATAGGTGGTCCTTTATGGCTGGTTTCTTGTACTCTGCATAGTGTTTCCTTGCTTCATCCATGTTGCAGCATGATCAATACATCAATTTTTTACAGCCAAATAATATCCCACTGTACGGATATCCCACATTTTATATCTCCATTCATCAGCAGATGAGACTGTAACTTTGAAATCAATGTTAAACTAAGCAATAACTTAGTAAGTGAAACTTTGTCAATGAAGGGGTTTCCTGAAGTCAGAACAGGCTTAGCTTCAGACACAATTAATCATAATCAATTATTGAAGATTATGACTCAAAGCACCACAGGCTGCTCAGTACCTCCTATATCACTTAAAAAAAAAAAAAAAAAAGAGTAAACCACCAAACAGAATTCATTAGAAGCAGAGACACTGGAGTCCATTTTAGTCCTAGTTTCCTTCGCTGTAAAATATCCCAAATGACTGCAGTCAGAATTAAAATTCCCTTCCGGAGTTAGCTCATTTTACCTGCTACTGAGAAAGAAAATGAAGCCCAGGAAAGAAAGTGATTTAAAGGTTACAGCAACAATTAGTGGCAAAGTTGAAAGTCAAATCTAATTCTCCTAATGCCCTTTTTATTTTTAACACTCTGAACTGCCTCTTTAAACTGTATTCAACATCATCCTAAGGAAATGATTTAGAATGTATGCCCAGACTCAGCTACATGGATATTCATCACATACCATACAATGAGTGGAATTTAAGAGAGACAGAGAAAGACCGTCCTGAGACTCAAACAATAAGCAACTAGTTAAATAAACTGTGAAATGCCTAGCACTGTAACAGTTTGCAAGCACACAGAAATTCTAAGTAAAGAAAAGATGTTCACGATGTGGATGCACACAAGAAAACAAACCATACTGGAACAATACACACCGAAGTAGTTAATAGTGCTTATCTCTGGGCAATGGAATTAGAAATGTTTATATTGGTTTATAAACTGCATTTCCTAATCTTCCACATGAGAATGTATTATTTGCATTAGCAGAAAAAAAATTACTTTTAAACGTGTTTAGCATTCACATTGAATGTAAACTGTTATGTTCTATTTGATAATGTTACAGTAACAAGACTTTGAATGTAATTCCTCTCTCCACTTGATTGCATATAAAAGAATTTCCTTCTACCCGAGCTCTTTGCAAAATTTATCCCACATCAATGCTCTGAGATGCTAAGAGCAGTATATATTTCTGCTTGCAGATGATGAAGTTAAATTAAATACAGGAGATCTTAGGGATGTGGCTGGCATAGCTGGGATTAAAATCCCTGGGTTTAAGTCTCCGGCCCTCATAGTTAAACTGTGAAACAGAAACCCAGGAAAGGTAATGATTTTTTGAGAATGGTGCTACCTTGTGAGATCTACAAATGTAAAATTTAGGCATACAGAAACAAAATATCAAAGCACCTTCCATTATGATATATTTTCCTACTGAAGTCAAGAGGAGCAGATGTGAATAGCAACACAGACGTAATAAATGAGGACAATTATCTATAAAGTTATCAGAAACTTTAAAAGCATACTTGAAAGAAAGCAAAAAATATAGCTCCAGAAATCACCTACAAACAATTCAGCACAGACACCCCAAAAGGCTGACATGTGATTTTGGTTTTTCATTTTTATTTTAGGGGAAGCATTTCACTGACTTAAAATTAAGTTGAAGATATCAAGCTAAATTTCAAACAAAAATGTGCACAACTGTGTTATCATTATCCAGATTCCCATCACATATGCAAAACTAGGAGACATATATCAGAAGTTATCAGAATAAAAACTGTTTCTTTTACTTTGTAAGTACAGTATTTTCCAGAGACATGTATTTCTAGGGGAAAAAAATGAGGCTGTAGATCCAAAGATATTAACATACCTGCTAAAATTAAGGCCTCTTCTCAATACCCTCTTGAGTCTTAATTCTTCTCCACTGTTTATTATGCAGTCAAAAATTTTATAAAGCAAATGTTTCCAATCTCAGCATAACCACAAGGAACAGATATTGGCAACTCATCAAGGACCTAAGGAAGAGACTAAAGATCAAATCTGAAGAGCAAACAATTTCTTCGGTGTGGGCTTTAATGAGGTAAGGAGGTTAAATGATACCTGACCAGGTTGCTTCAGTATTGTATTACAAACAATTTCTGGAATTTAATTATCACATAACAGATCTTTTCCATCTAAAATAAGACAACCATGTTTCAAAAGAATAGAGTGGTATAAAAACTGGAGTACAATCTATTTAGTAAAGATAAGTATTCTTTTATGGAACGGTTTTTTTATTTGGATTTATAGAACCTGTATATATTAGGTCATGAACGTAAAATGTATTGTAGCTTCAGTTGCAGTCAAAAGTTAGAAAGACAATGATTCAAAGAATAAACTTAACTCTTTCAGAGTCGGCCATGAACATTTACTTCCAGAAGATAACGTATAGATGATTTATTAATAAGAAAAAAGTCACTGATTCTAAGAAATGACATCAATTGTTCTCATTCACCTTACTGTGAACTGAATCTCATTCAGTTCATTCGCCTTCCTAGGAACAAGTGAGATCTCTGAAGAATGGTGATGCTATTGGTGGCTTATAGAACCCCCTTCATTATGCGTTAGTTGCAGCTTCTCCTTACTGATAATGAGAAATTAACACAAATAGTGGCATTCCTTTTCAATAAGCAGTCCTTTGGGTTCACCGCCTGCAGCTTGTTATTGAGGGATGGCACCTTCCTAAGTGATATCTACTCCAGGCCCAGTCCATCCTCACCCTTAACCCTCCATCTTCACCAACAGCGTACATAGCAGAATAGCTGAATGTGTGCTGTGGAGACAAGAGTGCCTAGTTCAAATCATGCTCAACCATTTATTAGGTAAATTATTAAAATACCACAGGATTATTCTCAGAAATACACATGGAGCACTCACAGAGGGCTTGGCCCATAGAAAGCCCTCAAACAGTGGTAAAAATTATCATTGCAACTCTTGTAGAAGGAGTGAAATCCTCACTTGAGCAAATAAACAAGGTCAAACAGACTCCACAAGTTTTTCCCTTCTTCCAAAACTATTCAATGACTTTGGAAATGGTGATAAAAATAGCAGGATATTAAGAATTCCTCCCACCAAAATCAAAGATGAATTGGAAATTCAGTACTGAAGCCAAGATGGTCCCCTGTACATCCTACAGGGGGTTAGGTTTCTCTCCTACCACTGGTTAGGTTTCTGTGAGCCTCTGGTCACATCACTACATAAAACTGTTACATGCGTTTCTGTTTAAAGTTACCGTAATATATATTGTTGATTCATTACCATTGAACTCAACCCAACAGCTCTCTAAGTCATGACTGAACAGAGCTTATCCAACAAGCATACTTTCTCCATAAGCACACTTCAGTCTGCTTGTGCTCAGGAACACTAGACCAGGAACACCAGCACGCCGGTTGGAGGACATTTTACACAGCAAAATTACCAACAAAACACACAAAAATGTGAAAAAACGTGGCACTAAACAGAACTCGAAAGGACACTTGCAGACAGACAGCAAAAACAAGAAGCAGAACGTCAACTGTTCAACCTCAGCAGGGAAATTGCTCATCGGGTGACTCAAATTTTTCACCACCCTGTGATCCATGAATGACCACAAAAGTGCCACAGTGCTGACTTTGGGATTATAAATGTTTATCAAATAGGCAAACGTTTAAATCTAGAATCCCCGAATAAGGAGGACCAACAGTAAATAATTTATGGTACATTCAATGAATATGACTCAAAAGTTAATTGACCTAGAGCTACATGCATCAACATGAATACTTCTCCAACCAAATGCATAAAGATTCAAAAGGACACATGGGTTATGATACCATTTCTATAAATTCAAACAACTGGAATTTATTTTTGCCAAATGTGCATAGGAAGGACACATGCCAATTCATGGTATGTGTCCTCTGAAGAGGGAAGGAAGGAGATGAGGAGAGAGAAGCTTGGACTGTATTTCTTTAGGTCTTTGGGTATTTCATCCTACTATTCAGTAATGTTGGGACTATTTCATTAAGAACATACCCATTAGGACTATTTCTCATAGTGAAGTACACATGCTGCAAAGTACACATGCGCTACACAGCATTAAACTGCGTGGAAGGAGATTTCTGCATGAAACTGCAGCACATATTTGGAGCAGTGATGCAAACCACTTAACAGCAGGATAGACGACAACGATTACAAGGGTCTGTTTGCACAGAAGGAAAGGATGCCTGTAAGAGACAGAGATGAAAAGGAGAGAGACAAAGGGTCAGAGTTTTATTTCTGGATACACCCTGTGTAACTGCTGCTCCTTTGAAGTGCACGGAGTTTCTTCCCAGAAGGACGACATGCAGTCCAGGGTGGAACAATCCCAAAGCAAGCTTAGTCACCAGGACATCAGGAGAAAAACCTTAAGCCCTAAAAGAATGATTCCTAGCGTAGAGGAGAGGACTTGGGAAGGAAAACTCTTGAATGGAAACTATCATAAGAAGCACAGTTGCAATAGCCAAAGACTGGGGATGACCCATCAGAGTCTTATTTTCATTGGGATAAAGCAGTGGTTTTCTTGGGGGGTGACGGACAAGACATCATCTAACTCCCAATTTTGTTTCTGCTCAAGAAAAAAATAAATATTTGTGATGCTATTATGTTTCATTTATAATTTTCCTCTTTGTTCACTTTTGGCAGTTACCATTATGAACCTTAGGCTAAAGTCTAGCACTCTGCCAAAAATACCAACATGGTGACTGATGCGTAATTCAAAAAAGCTGTCAAAGTGGATACTCGAAAAGGAATGAGTCACATGGCTAGGCCGGGCATGCTAATATTTTTGTACCATGTTATAATCCTTTTCATCTGGACCTTCTTAAAGTTGGCTTATTACTTCCTTTCATGCAATCCTAAGCTGACTAAGGGCTACAATAAATGGCATAAGAAGCCTGACAGATTGGGTTCATACTTTCATTACTAAAATCCAAAACTTAAGCCTATTTGATATGGAAATAGGCCACCAAGAAAAACACGCACATAGCTTCAGCCCACGAGACTTAAGAACCCTCAAGGGTCTGGGAACACAGACAATGTTATCATACTAGTCTGACAGTTCTTTCAAATATTCTTTTATCTCAGTAACTTTAAAAAGTAGAATACCACTATAAAATTTAGGGCAAAAGTGACATTTATCAGCTGAGAGAAAAAGAGCAATTTTCCTCACTGGAAAGTGAGGAAGAAAGAAAAATGTGTAAAACCATCTTCAGAAAATTCTAGGCTCTCATTCCAGGATGGTGGTAGTATATTGATCTGGTTTGGGACTGGCCTCAGTTTCATAAGCTCTGTCTGATTCAGCAAGATTTACTGTGTAGATAATAGATAATCAAATAGATAATAAGGAACCTTCTAGAGAAAAAATACAGCAAGGGGTTACTGGGGTAATGCAACGTGTAATGACTTAAAACTTTGTTTCCTAGATGGAGTCAGGTGGCACTGTATTCTCGATTTGAAACAAGGACACAACTTTTATTGGACAATGCTCTTATCTCAAACAGAAGGCCATCTACACAAGTTACACAAATCCTTTTTTTTGCCACTACTGGAATCAGAATAAAGTCCGAATGACTCCATCCATCCCAGATTGAAGCTGGAGCCTTCAAAACATCAACTGCAGTTTCTTCAAGGCCCAGATGGTCACGATCTTGAACCTATTTTCTCATCTGAACTAGCTGCCTAGTGGTCACACTGTAGTACACTGCATGTTGGTCCTCTGCTCCAATTATGAAGATGCTAACACCTCCACTGGCTCTGAAATGGAACAATCCAATGCCCTGAAACAACAGGCTTTTTTTTCCTAGATAGGACAAAACATACAGGAGTCAGGATAAAACACCCAAGTAGAGGCTGCACACCAATGGACCAGACCTTTGGAAACATTCATTTGTGAAAGAAGGTCAGTAAGTGCAATCTAAGGCGGAAAAGCCAACGTAAGCCATCATCAGTTCAATTCCAGGTGCTCTTCACATTTGTGGCTGATAACGATTTCACTAAAGTTATCTGTGAGATTCACAGGAGCCCTGTTAGAGTCCACAGCCTAGCCTCTCAAGTCAGGGCTTTAATAAAGGCAGATTAAAAGGGTACAAAGTAATCAGAGCCACCACTTTTTGGGAAGTGTGTCCCTGAGTGCCACAGCTTTACCGGACTAAGCAATGTCACTTAATATTCACAACAATCCAAAGAGGTAGGTCTGGAGCTCATACAACATGCGTGTCTACCCAGGCTTAGAAAGGCCCCCCAACCAGTAAGCAGCAAAATCCTGATTCCAACTCAGGTCTCATCCCAAAGCCTATGCTCGGAAACAAGCGCTTTTTAAACCAAGCCTTTTTTTAACAGTTCAGTTAAATGCCCAATTCTGGGTCCTGATGGTCCAATGCCATCCCTTCCTACGATAAGCTTTATAGAGAAGGCTGCCAACTTTCTAGCAAAGCAAGTGTAGTGGACATTTCCTTGGTTTCCAATACTTGCAACCGAGAGGAGGAAGACTCCTAGTCTATTGCTCTTCAGAGTAGAATCCTCTACCACCTTAAAGGTTGTCCCTGGGAATTAGGACTTTTTACCAGATTCTTCCAAGTGGTTGGCACGCTTACACACACCTGAATCTTTAAGCATTCAGGCACAGAACAGAATTCATTTTGTCTGTACTTTATGAATTACGACTTTTGGCCATATTAATTAACTTGTCAAGATTTATCAGCTTACCTGAAATGTTACAAGACTAACCTTAACATACCCTTCTATAGCCCATTATATACATAGCACATACGTATATGATAAATGCTTTTTTAAAAGGCTATTATTTTCATTTTCTTGCCTATCTCTCCCACTCGAAAGTTAATCCTCAAAGGCAGAGATGATGCTTCATGCACCTTTGTGTCCCAGCATCTTAACAGTGCCTGGCTTAGAGCACACACCCAAACAAAACATTTGTTGAACGAATGAATGGGATTGCATGGGCTCCGTTTATTAAAAATAAGCAACCCCCCAACATAAAGCCTACCAATACAAGATAATAAGGGTTGTTCCCTCACAAGGAAGTCCAAGTCTGTGGGTTATCACTGAGGGCTGATCAAAAGGCTTATTCCACAGCCTTCAAGCTGTAACAACACAGCCATTTTACTAGGGACATTTTTTTAAAAAAAACAAAGGTTCAGAGACAGTTGTCTGAAAGAGAGCCTTCAGAAAGCCTTCAGAGGACAACTGTTATTAGAAAAAGCCAATTTGATCACAAGCTTACTTGGTTGGCCTCTACTATTTCAACAGTGGACAGTGGCTTATTCATCCAGTTCTTATTTTATCTTCAATTTTTTTTTTTTTTTTTTGGAAGGACATATAGTTACTGTTCGTTCTGGGTATATACGAACGAAATTAAAAGAGCCTGAAAAGTTACTGAACTTATCCTCACAGGGCTTTCAATTTACTCTGAACCACTATGTTTATACGTATCATATTTGTATTGTATTTTCCTAGCTGAGAGTCAAAACAGTATGTTAGGAGCATAGCTTTAGAGTCAGCAAAGTTTGATTTTCAGCTCCAGTACCTCCTAGAAATGTGTGTCCTGAGGCAAGCTCCTTTACACTTCTGGAATCCTGAGTTTCTCCTAGATGAAACAGGGGCGATCCCTACCTTTCAGGTGTCCTGAGTCACCTTTCGTGTTTACGGAAATGATTAAAGAAATGCACAATAAGTGACCTCTACTGTTACTACTGCTGTCCGTGCATCCAACCCACATTTAACTTGAGGCCTGCCTTTAGATCCTCGCAAGAAACAAATTCAGTGATATGTATTAAAAGGCTTAATGTGATACTGAATGGAGTAAATCTAAGGCAAGAAGAAGGTAGTGTTCCCACCCATTTTCCGGTCACTGCTGGAGGTCTGAGAGCCAAATGGTCGGGATATCCTGACATCTGCACAGAGACTTTTCTTCTGTGGCTGCTCCTGTAGTCAAGCTCAGAGGTTTTTAAACTTTAACACGCCTAAGACTTACTTTCCAGGGTTGTTCATCCAGAATTGTGCATACTGCACCTTGATGAGCAACTTAAGGGACTTCAGGGATAATTTTATCTAAACCAACTTTTATCTTATCCTTAACCTCGGATTCAAACCTCTATATAAAATTCCCATATGCCCCTTAAAATTAAAAAAAAAAATTAAGGAAAGAAAGAAAAAGGGGAACGATCTGAGCAACAAGCTAGTAGCAGTTATAACAAAGAAGTGTCTTTTCAACCAATGGCTTCAAGTAGATAAAAAGGGCATTCCAAGTACTGGATGCCTTCAGAGAGCCTTTACTTAGAAGGGCACTGCTACACTAATCAAATACTCCATTCCCCAACTGGATGTCTCATGGGTCCAGAACAGTGACAAGACTGCAATTTGCTAAAAATCTTTTGAATTCAACAAGTGGCAGAGATGTGACTACACAGAGTCACTTACAAGAAACAGCTCTGCTATGACAAAGGAAACAGACTCCTGCACCCCTGGTCCCAGCCTCCTCCAGCCTTCCCCAGAGGTGAAGTCTGAAGCCTTCGGGGCTGAGGACATCCCCCTTGCTGTTCCCTTCAGTTGCTCCAGGGACCAAGGAATCCCATCCTGGCCCAGCAGGGGAGAAACAAATCAAGCCCTGGTTACTCCTGCTTGAGGGCTCTTACCTGCCTGCTCACCATCACTCAGATCTTAAATGAGAGCCATCACCTCACACTGTCCTATTTTATTCTCCTCACAGCACTTGCCTGCGTTGGAAATCCAGGTCCATTTCATGTCTGGCTCCGCCTCCCCCCCCCAACCCGACTCCCTCCCACCGCTGGAATGTAAGCTCCTCGAGGGCAGATGACTGGTGGGCCTCATGCAGCACCACATCCTCCAGTGCCCATGACACTGCCTGGCACATAGTAACTGCTAGATAAACATTTCTGGACTGTTTGATTAAAGTATAAGCCCTTCTTAAGCAGTGACAAGTGAGTAAAACTGTACAATATAGAATAAAATGTGCAGTCTAGCAGTGACTGGGACCAAGCTGGCATCGCTCTACTTCCTATTCCAAGGAAGCTGTTTCTGAACACTCAAAATACACAAATGACACTTTCTCTCTGAACCCTCAGAGTTTGGTACATCTATCACTATACTGATGCAATACTCACAATGGACAGTCATTGTGTGAATGAATTTAGTCTAGAGGGTACATGAAGAACAAAGAACAAAAAGCCAACATTGAATGATATCTTATAACTTGAAAGTATACACAGTGCAGAAGAAACAAGTGAGTTCTCTCATCGGACAAGCCAGGATTCAAATCCTGCCTCCATACTTTGGGAGCAGCTACCTTACCCCTCTGAGCCTCACCGCCTCATTTGGAAAAGGAAGATAGTATCTTCCTCCGAGGGTGGCCAAGAGCAAAGATAATGCTTATAAAGCACAGAAAACATAAACAGTGTCTTATTTGACACTGGAATGTCCCTGGAGTTTTACTGACCGAGGACCTAGGATGGGCTCACCAACCTCACCACCTTCTTCTGTAACTTCAAGCCACATACCTTCAGACCCTATTTGCCTCATTTATTAAGAACTCTTAGAATCACAAAAGATCATTTGCAAGCACTTTGCAAACAGCAAAGCACTAAAATGCCAAAATAAGGAATGCTGTTCACTGAAACCTGCCTCACTCCCAGTAACAAAGGGACTGTCGTGAAGGATGTTTGACTTTACTAGAGTCCCATGGTACAGTGCTACCACTCACTCACTTGATGACAGCACATCATGACGCACCAATCTGGCTTAGTGACAGTGAAAAACCATGAATTTCCTTTGGCCACTTCTACTGCCCTCCCCCTCTTCTCCTAATTCACCAGTTTTCCATAAGGAGTCAGGCAATAGCACGATTCCAACTTATCATCTCTGAATGCTTAGTGTTCTTGGGCACCTACTAAAGTCAAGTGATAGGGGGAATACCAAGGTGAGTGGCAAACTGCGACAAAGTGTCATTTCAACACAAAGGCAAGCTATGTGCAATTCACAGTCAGCCCAGAATGGCCAGTTAGATAGGTTCTTGGAGCAGCTACTCAATTCCCGGGCCTGTTTCAGGGGGCACCATTCTCTGATCAAGTCATTAATTATCTGCTAAGACCGTCCCTGGGCCAAGCACTGTGCTGGATAAGGAGAAGCTTCCAGGGCCTTTAAGGTGTGATCCTTACCTTGCAGGAGCCCACAGTGCAAACTGGCAAATAAAACAGGGACATAAACAGATGGCTGACAGTGTAAGGAGTGACTACAAAGCGATACATAAAAGCATCCCCTTATTTTACAGTCACACCTCCCACAAGGTGATATTTAATCCAGGGCCTCATGAGTAAGAGAAATAATTCATACTATAAAGAGATCAAAGAAGCGTCGTTTTTCCCACCTCCCCCAAGCTGATGCGGGTCTGCAAGGACACAAGAAAAAAGTGGGATTTCAGAAGAGCCTTGAAGGCTGGATATAAGTTCAATAAGCAGAGAAGCCAAGAGAGCACATCATATGTAAGAGAATCACGTGAGAAAAGGCATAGTGGAGGGCAAGTACAAGCCTGCTCTGTGGACAGAGATAAAGCAATCTCCACGTCTGGGCGTAGGAAGGAAACAGAAAAGAAGATGGGTCTGGCCAGACTGTGGACGGCTTCAATGAGAAAGCGGGTGGAGGGTAGGGGGGTGTACAGAAGTTACAGAGGAGACAATGGAAGGTAAACCATTAACAACAAACACAGCCAAAGAGCCTCTCAAACTGGATCGACATCTGCAGTAATGTAACAGGACTTTGATGGGACAATGGAACCAGAAGATGAAATTTACAATCTTATACTTTTTATTTTTATTATTTTTTTAAATCAACTTTATTTTTCCATATTCTTATTTAATCCTTTTTCATATAGTACATATATACTTTTAGACTAGGGCTTGGCAAACTTTTTTTTTTTTTTTTTTGGTACACGGGCCTCTCACTGTTGTGGCCTCTCCCGTTGCGGAGCACATGCTCCGGACGCGCAGGCTCAGCGGCCACGGCTCACGGGCCCAGCTGCTCTGCAGCATGTGGGATCTTCCCAGACCGGGGCACGAACCCGTGTCCCCTGCGTCAGCAGGCGGACTCTCAACCACTGCGCCACCAGGGAAGCCCAATCTTATACTTTTTAATATTTCAAAAGAATCATCAAGGTGACAAAACCTAAAGGCTGAAACTTAGGTGTAAAAGGGAATACACAAAACCTGTGCCCAATGCCAAGTACTGAAACGCAAAAGGGCCAATGCTCATTGTCAACTGTGGAAATCTCTCCCTGCTTCATGCTTTATTCTAGGAATACAAATCAAAATATGTTCTTCTCACTATTATGAAAAACAGAGATACTCTACAAATACAAAAAAAATACCATTAGGGTTATCAATGATGATGTAACTAAAAGCAGCGGTATCCTGCTGTAATGTCAATATTTCCTAACGGTTAGGCCTCCTCGGACTGAGGAAATCTCTGGAAGGAAGTGGTGGAAACCTCACGGTTAGAATCATTTAGAATCAGACCACAAGGCACAATCCTGTGGCCTATTTTCTTCCACGTAAGTCGGGCCACTTGGAAAGTAAGTGCAGCTGGGGAGGCAAGGAGCCAAGTGAACCCATGTTTAAAGAAAAACAGGGAGACTGAGATTCTGATTCCTGAACTCAGGGCTGGTTACAGCAGTGTGTTCAGGTTGTGAGAGTCCATCAGGCTGTACACTTACGATACGGGCCCATTTTTGTTTGTATATTATTTGTCAATTAAAACAACTTTAAGGATGATTAGGAGATATCATCCCAGAGAACAACAAAAAGAGGAATTTTTTAATTTCTCCATTATCGATAGAAAAATTAAGGGAACTTCTGACAATCATTGGTGAAAGAAAATATAGATGTCTAATGTTAAAGAATTACTCCATTAAATGACGACCACGACCTGGTAAATTCACAGGTGATCTGAAGATTTCTAATCCAAATAAATGCCTATCCCGAGACTCAAAACTTTTGCAGTGAAAGGACACTGAAGCAGCTGAACACTGGCAGGCTGAATGGTTCCACAAACCCAGGAGGCCACACAGTTCTAAATGGTCTCTCCAGGTTTGCATCTAGATGGCCTGATTAGTTGGCAACAGAATCATGATTTTGTGTTAGGCCTGGGGAATCACCACTTCCAAGTTTATAGCATCCTAGTCCCAAGACATCTGGACTGAATTGGCTTCCTAGGTTCATCAGGCAGAAGTCCTTGGGGATAAAGAATCCTAATTAGTCAACATTGCCACTAAAGAGGAAAAGCTTCCTTAGAAGAACCATAAGGCTGACCATACTGGGGACTGAGAGGGCCAGAACTCAAAGGGACCTACAAAGCTATTCACATGATTCATCACCTTTCCATGCAGGTTCCCCAGCTTTCACAAATAAAAGACATTTAGTGGTACTGAACTCACAGAGCAATGTTGCCATGGTGCAGGTCCAATCATGTTCTATCCAACTTCTCCTACTATTAGTTATCCTAAGGCTTCCTTCTATACACACACACACACACACAAGATCATTGTTCGCTGAAGGCAGATGAGATTATTTTCAATCTTTCTGCCACTGTAAAAGTCATCTTCTTAACCTTCCCCACCAAAGTAAAACTCCATTATTCTTTAATATTCCCATCTAAATCCATGCCTTCTTTTGCCCCGTCCCAATTACTAGAAAGTTTCATCTGCTCATAAACCAACTACCTACATTTCCTGGATTTATATTTCTAGACGAAAATGAGACAATTGCTGCTATCCTCTCAGTTCAGAAAACCACATACGCTGTTCCTCTAACCCCAAACCACAAATGTTAAAGATTATGAATAAGGGGAATGTCTATTTGCTTATAACTATTAAAGGAATAACCAGAGTCTTGCACTGAGAACAACCAGCTCATTCTTGACCTAGCAACCTATTTATCTTTCTATTCTCAAAGCTAATTGCTCATATAAGCATGCCAATTTGCCTTGATTATAGGATTCTTAATAAATGAATGTTGTTTACATTTCACAAGTGTGTTTGAATTTCACTCGGGGGAGCCAAGCTCATGAGTCTTTGTAAGTGGTAAAACCAGAGATCAAAGCAAAAGGCCTGCACTGAACCAACAAACAGTTAGGCTTGAGAATAGAGGCCTAAGCAAAAATACAAGTGATTTATTGATTGTTCTGCCCCAGAAGTACACTTCAGGGTCACTGATCACTCTTTAGCTATAATATGTAGACCTTCCTCTGCAAATTTTCATTATGGTCATTTCTTAAATGCATAGTTAAATAAATCTAGCATTCAACAGGCTTTGATCCATCTCTTCCGTATTTCTCATCTTGGTGCTTTTGGTTGGATCAAATGTCTTTAAGAGCTTTTTTTTTTTTTTAACCCTTCTCAACTTTGCTTAATTTCTCTAAATTTTTGCTGTGGTTTTAACTCTTTTTTTTTTTTTTTTGGCGGTACGCGGGCCTCTCACTGTTGCGGCCTCTCCCATTGCGGAGCACAGGCTCCAGACGCGCAGGCTCAGCGGCCATGGCTCACGGGCCCAGCCGCTCCGTGGCATGTGGGATCCCCCCGACCGGGGCACGAACCCGTGTCCCCTGCATCGGCAGGTGGACTCAACCACTGCGCCACCAGGGAAGCCCTGTGGTTTTAACTCTTATGCTTGGTCTTTGGGGCAGGTAGGGAAAGGGGAAAAACTGCTCTAGCACGTGGCTTCTGAATCATGGCTGCTTGCTCACATCTCCTAAGGAGCCTTAAAATATCCTGATGCCCAGGTCACACTCCAGACAAACTTATCAGAATCTCTGGGAGTGGGACCCAAACATCTGTTTTTGAGGGTTCCAGGTGATGCTGATATGCAGCCCAGTTTGAGAAGCACCACTTTAGCCTGTCAATCCCTTCGTCACCTACCTGAATAAAGTGCTCAGCCGAACTTCCACGGGAAAAAGAAAAACAAGAGAAGGCAGGTTCCTGAGCAAATCCTCAACTCAAGGCAGGACCTGAGATAGGTGACTGACCAGCACCGGGCAAGGGGCCAAAGTGTGAACGACTTGACACCTTTCCCACAGCCAACCAGTTTTTAGGATAAACCAGGCCAGGCGTACCATCTACCATATGGAAGTCAATCAAGGGAGATTACCCCTGAGATAGCAAGGTGTAAACACCTCAAAGTTTTCAGCTTCTGTGGTGATGGATGCAGCAGCTTATCAATGCAACAAAGCTTCTTCAGCAAAGAACAAAAGTGGACTAAGGTTACATGTGAAATAAGAGTCACTGAAGTCAGTTCCAGGCGGCACAAGAATGCTGAAGATGTGACCAGGGGAACAGCTTTGCTGTGCCCTAGAAACTATAAAAAGTTTGTGATAAGGGGCCAGACCATGAGCTCTGATGCCACTGGTCATGTTTCCTTGGTCAGTTTTTTAAGAGTGTGAAAAGAAAGTGCACTGCTATCTGTTTACAACATATACCACCATACCTCCAAGTAGGGAGTTAGTGTTTCCCAATTTAGGGATTCTGAGCCATCCTGGTCCACATTTGTGGGCCTCGGTTGAATCACAGTTCATGAAACAGCTCTCTGACCTACCAGCTCTTCCCTAGACATCCCTTCCAAATTATATACACCAGAAACCGCATAGTCCTTGGTGTTGTGTTGAAAGGACAGGGTCGGGGGAGGCGGTAAGGGTGTTGGAGAAGAGGATGCAGTGACTGGGGAGGGAAGATCACCCTGCAGTCTGAGCAGACACCATCTTAAAGGGAAGACAAGAGATGAGTTACCTCTGCCTGCAGTGTTCAAGTAGGTGAGAACCAAGAAGGTGCATGAGCCTGTCTACAGAAACCAGGTCGCCGAAGTCTACAGATATACTTCCTGCAATGGAGGAAGGTAGGAAAGGTCCCCCACTGTAGAGTGGAAGAGCCACTCTGCAAGAGCGGGTCCACCAAGCAGCTGCACAGCTGGGAACCCACCCTCCCTTCTAAGCAATTCCAGTCTGTTCTTTTATAGGGATTCACTGCCTTGTTTCTAAGAGGAGTCCAGGTACCACTGCTCTCTTGCAATGGAGAGAGTGTCTTCTGGAATCAGTGCCTCTCTAATTAGCCACTTGTTTGTGTGTTACTTGCTCAGATACAAGGGCCAGGGAGCCCACTTCACCTTGTCCTTATTCCCCAAGCCCTAAGGATGAAAAGAAGAGCACAGTTCATGAAGACCAAGCCCTTCAGGCAACAGTTTTTGTAAAGTCGAATAAATTTCCAGAACAAGCATGAGCCTACACTACTTTTTCTCTTCTTTGAGCCCAGGAGGAGCCTCCAAGTAGACCCTTCCCCATTCTCAGGTGCTGTAACTCTTTTTCCAAAGCCTGCATGTGGCAGACTCACCTCAAGAAAGGCACCGTGCAAGCCATGAACTTGCTGGAGCCTGGGCTTAGAAAGACCTTCCAATTATCAGCATTTTTCATACAACTTCTGTCTAAGCAACTCTAATGGAAAGCTCAGTCTCCATTTTTTGACAACTCTGAATATTAGAACACTTTTCCTTATGCTTATGTGACTTTCAGTCACTGACCCTGGAAATTCTACTCTCTAGATCAGACAGAATACAGCTACATACTTTTCTACACAAAACATCTTCAAAACGAGAAGTCGGCTAATGGCTCACAGTATATCACGTTCCAGGAGTTTTACACTTCCAAGTGCTATGATTTCAAAAATCTCATGACTATCCTAACAGTTCTATTAAACTGTATTCCCATTTACAGAGGAAGAAAACCGAGGATCACAGGAAAGAGTTGCCCAAGTTGATGCAGATTACGATTCTAGAAACTAGGTCTCCTGCTCTTGGAGTCAATGCTGTTTGCTAAATGAAAGGCCACAAGTGAAAGTAATTCTTAGCACTTAAGGGCATGCATACCTTCTCTCCCCGCATCTCATCTGTTTACAGGGCTGCCTGTCTCTCAATGGAGCCAAGCATTTGCAATTCAGAGAATAGCCTTTGATCATCTTATATCCTAAATACCCAAATGTATCTTCACACTTTTTATGGGTATTCTTAGGGGGGAAATGCACCCTGATAATGATGAAAGGCACCTCCCTAAGCACATATTCCCACTCTGGAGAATAAAACAACTCAGGGGTTACTGCCTAGATGAGACTGTAACAGCTCAAAGCGCAACACTCCATCCATCCCCCTTCTCCATCTCCCTTCCCTCTCAGCTGGAGAAAAGTGAGAAAACAAATCAGCATGCATCTGATGATAGCCTAACTACACACCTACCCATCCAACTGCTCAGCAGACTTCATGGCAAAGGCTCTCCTTGGAAATGGTTGAAAGGGAACAACACCTTGCAGAGGGAAATAGATTTAAATGTTAAAACTTGACCTTCCTCGTCCTTTTCACAAGTAATTACATTTGGAGCTTGTGCACTATACGGACGGGTTGTCTCTCCCCTCTGATGTGGAAAACCTGGACTTCCCAACCAAGGTAGTTCAAGACTGCCTTGAAAGGAAAAACTGAAGAGTACACTTTTGGACCAAATCAATATTTAACTCCATGCCTGAAAATAGAACAGCACAGTGAAGATGCCAAAACGGATGTCATCTAAAGAGAAACAGTACAGTGCACTTGGGTCGCTTCGAAGAAATTTCTGCCAGCTTTATAGTTTGAAACTTGCACTTACCAGATTTAGAATTTTTTTTAACAGCTTTATTGCTAGTTCCAGACCTTTTTTTTTTCTTTCAGTCTTTCTTTCCAGTTCTAAGCCTAAGGAAGCATAATATAATGGGGGCGGGTGGGGGGTAGGGGAGGAGATCTCCAAATCTGGCTAAAAACCCTAGACTGGTTATCTAGTAACTGCATGGCCTGAGGCAACTTAGGGAATCTTTATTTCCTCATCTATAATGTTACTGATAGCTGGAGTTACTGTGAGGATTAAACGAGAACATGGAAGCATAGGGCATACTCATAGTAGATTCTCAGAAAATGTTCCCACTTTTTCCTAAGTACAGTGACTACATTCAACCTCAGGGCAAGAAAAAAAAACTGAAAAGGAAACTGACTCAAATTAATCAAACACGAAAGTAGTTCCCGGTGTTAAACATAAGATACTACTGGCCCTAAACCATCACTTCCTAATCTTTTTTAATCTGTTTGCAGAGCAGCCTGACATCTGCTATCACACAGATATGGCAGCCAGGATGGGGGGCTTACAATTATCTTCCTCTGAAACTCAGAAAGGATCCTTAGGACAGCTCCTTGACAATGGGATTGAGGGGCTTACATTTTAAATTGTAAACAGTGACTGCAAGCCAAAAATTAGTGAACAATATACAGAGCATCTAACGTCCAAAGAGGTATTCTTGGACAAAGACCATCAATTGTTCACCACACCCAAAATCACCTTCATAGCATCATCTTTAAGAATAAACGACATGGGGCTTTCCTGGTGGCGCAGTGGTTGAGAGTCCGCCTGCCGATGCAGGGGACACGGGTTCGTGCTCCGGTCCGGGAGGATCCCACATGCCGCGGAGCGGCTGGGTCCGTGAGCCATGGCCGCTGAGCCTGCGCGTCCGGAGCCTGTGCTCCGCAACGGGAGAGACCACAACACTGAGAGGCCCGCGTACCGCAAAAAAAAAAAAAAAAAAAAAAAAAGAAGAATAAAGGATATGGAAGTATGTGTGTGTGTGTGTATTCCCAACAATTAGACAATATTTAACAAATACAATGGAGAGCCACTTAGATAATTATAAATGTGTGGGACCCAAAAAACACGGACAAATATTACTTGTAAAATACACAAAATATATACAACTTAAAGGAACAAAGATTGAAGCAGATGATTGAATTTATAATTTATGAAACACTTCCATGGAAGAGTGTAACAGAAACATCCTACACACACAAAGGCATATCACCTTATAGCTCTACCTGACAGGCAGGTCCAAGGATGCAAACAGTTAAGTGTATACAAGGCGTCAGTAATCTTTTCCCTTAAATATAAGTTTTATAGTTACTATTGTAATGATGCTGAAGACAAGTTCAGAGAGGGAGAAGACTCCTCAGGAGAATGAAACTCCTAAGATTTGGATCCAATTTTTACTAGTCATTAATTACAGGAAGTTCAGTAACTCAAATCTCTACTCAAAAATCTCATTTTCTTTCCTCTTTAAAAAAACCTTTTTGGGGCTTCCCTGGTGGCTCAGTGGTTGAGAATCTGCCTGCCAATGCAGGGGACACGGGTTCGAGCCCTGGTCTGGGAAGATCCCACATGCCACGGAGCAACTGGGCCCGTGAGCCACAATTACTGAGCCTGCACGTCTGGAGCCTGTGCTCCGCAACAAGAGAGGCCGCAATAGTGAGAGGCCCGTGCACCGCGATGAAGAGTGGCCCCCGCTTGCCACAACTAGAGAAAGCCCTCGCACAGAAACGAAGACCCAACACAGCCATAAATAAAAATAAATAAATTAAAAAAAAAAAAAAAACTGACAACTGATTTGTATCCTAAATAAAGTACTCTTATAAAAAAAAAACCTTTTTTTAAAGTCTATCTCCCTCCACTGATCTTTTTTTTTTTTTAATTTATATTATTTATGTATTTTGGGCTGCATTGGGTCTTCATTGCTGCACGCGGGCTTTATTCAGCAATCTTTTACTCTCTCATCCTTCCATTCATGCCCACTAATTTTTTAGATACATACAGTTTAACTCATGTGGACCGATGGGGGTGGTGGGGGACAGTCACTGAGTAAGTTTCATCTCAAGATTTTCCAGAAATAGATGGACTTCTGTCATTTAAATTTTTATATACTCTTCCCCAATGCTTTATATAATCTAGAGCTTGGTGAGGTGAGAGGAATTGTTTTCCATTCCTGAAATGGTCCAATTATTGATGTAAGCCATATTTACAATGAGGTGCTTGTATACTTTCTTGTACAGTATTACTATCCTGTTTTCCTCCCCAAACACTTATATGATCTTTATCATATAGGAAATAAAACTAGTATCAATAATGCCCACAGGATTCCCATTGTCTCAGGGCAGAGAATTTCTCCATATATATATATATATATATATACTTTAAACGTTACCACCTATAATCTGTCCTTCAAGCTTGATCTTCAGAATTAAATGGTTTGATCTATTTCTTAAGCAATTCATGAAGAAAAGCACAGTTGAGAGCTTTTCATGTACAACTTTAGAAAAAAACTGACCACAAGAAAAGTCACCATAACTCTGTACTTCTATCAGCCCATAAAGATGATTCCTTTTAACTCCTCTTACAGCTTACTCCAAAGAGCAGCTGGAGCTGACCAGGGAGTGTTACATGAAACACCAAGTCAATCGTCCAAGTGCATCCCTAACAAGAGGGCCCCCAAGCTGAGACTTTCCCAAAAGCTTTGTTTTAATCCAAAAAAGGTCAGCCTGGTATTTTTGGTTTTGTTGTTTGTTTATTTGTTTTGAAAGGTTTAAAATATTCTAAGCAATTAAGAAAGGAACCGCATCCAGTACTTGTGTGACACAGTAGAGTAAAAGTAGCCACACGACCAACCACTGCCCCAAAGAGCTTGTGATATACAATCATGAATTTCTACGTACTGAATTTGTGACTTCTAGACTTAATAGTAACACAAACCCACCATGTTAAGGATGGGACTTTTTTTCTAAAGAGTAATTCATACCATGTGTCACTAATCAGCAGGGTAACTGAAAGCTCATGCAAAACATGCTATCCCAGTTGAGAATTTAATTGCATTATTGTTATTAGCTGGTTTTCCTGTGTCACTGGCCCTCCCACTTCAAGTGTACACACACACAGACACACACACAGACACACACACACCAGCACAGCATGGATGGAAACACAGAAAACCCAGAGCTACGAGGTAAGAACTATGTTGTCCGGTAGGAAGAGGATTTTGAATTAAAAAGGTTTGTCCCTATAAAGACAGGTCAAGTATACACCCAGGCTGCCTTGAGAAGTAATTAAGCCTATGCTGTTTCATTTCAGAGTGTCTCATTCTGCACAACAGTGGGAGCAGCTGCGGGAGATCACAGACCATGCAAAGCAAGACAGGCAGCCTCATCTATCTCCCGACTGCCACACCAGAGTTTCCAGGTGGTGTGAAAAAGCTTGTGGCCTCTTCTTCCACAGAGCACAAAGCGAATCTGCCATCCAGAACATTACTCCCCATATCAAACCAGCCCCTTTTAAAGGCCTGAGGAAAGGCAATTTAAACGTCCCAGTGTTCAGACTCCGGTCGATTCCCAAAGTTGTCAGGTTACATGCCCAAAACCCGCACACAGATGCAGAATTCGACTGACTTCAGCACAAGTTTCTCTTGCTGCCTAGCACTGTAGAATGTAGAGATTACTAGCTAGGAAGAGGCTACAAGTGTACACTTACAAGTGTATTAGGAACGCTTCCAATCTTGCCTGTTTCCCTCCCAACACCCCTTGAAAGAGGCTAGGACACTAAAAATCGAAGTCTGGGGATCAACTGCAGTACAGACTCTGGCTGGGTCGACGAGGGAGGCCACCACACCCTCCTAAGCTCACAGCACTGACAGGCTCTGGCTGGGAAGGGCCCAGAAACTTAGTCCCAGCAGGAAAGGGAGAAAGAAGGGAGTCTTCAATGTCTCAGACTTGCGAAGCTGGAAAGCTAGGAGAAGCGGATTTCGGGAGTCAGACTTGGCTGGGTGTGCTGGGGGAAGGGAGGGGAGGGGTCGCCCCTGGAGTCAGGTCAGCTCGCAACACGTCCCCGCAAAACTGCACATTTTTGTGGTCTTAACATTTAAGACCAAAAGGAACGCGCCGAGACGAAGCTTCTCTCTCGCCTGATGTCCCCCTCCTCGCTTAGGGACGAGGGTGCCGCACCGCCACGCGCGGGTTTCCTTCTCTTTCCCTTTTGGGGGAGCTCCCCTCGGCCAAATCGCCTCCAAGTTCGCCTTCCCGTACAGCGCAGCGCGGCGCGGCACCCCTGACCCGCCACATGCGCCCATCTGCCCCGCACCCCTCAGGACCCGGGCTGGGCGCCCGCTGGACGTCCTCGAGGACTCGGGGTTTGCGCGAATTTTTTTTTCTTAAACAAAAAGCCTCAGCGGCTCGCCGCCCCCTCCTCCCCGGCCCGCGCCACCTTCCCTTCACGCCCACGCCACACCTCCCGGGCACACGCGCTGCGAGGTGCCTCTCCCGCCAGACAATGGGTTCGGGGCCGACCCGCCAGGCAGCCAGCCCCGAGCCCCCGGCCCCATCCCGGGACGCAGAGAAGGCCGAGCGCGGGGGGCTCGGAGGAGGGCGGAGAGGAGGCGGGGGAGGCCACAATGGGCGAGGTGGGAGCCTCCCTCTTGGGACAGGAGGCTCGCTCCCGGCGCCGGGAAAAGGGGAGGGGGCTGGGGTCAGCTGCACCGCCTGGTCGGAGCCCCGGGGCCCTGCTCCCGGCCGCCGCCGCGCACTCACCAGCACGATGGCAAATCGCTCCTCCAGTTCACCTGGCTCGGGCATCGGCAGCTTCAAAGGCACGTTGTGCGCCCTGAAATCGGTTTGCTGTGAATCCATGCTCCCGGCGTTGCCCATGTTGGCTGCACACCGGGGGCAGGGGCTGCTCCGGGCCCCTTGCGTCCGCGTCGGAAATCAGAACAGCTCCCGGCGGCCGGCTTCCAGTGCTGGCGCGACCTGCCCGGCTCCCCGCCCTCCGCTGCGCCCCGGCGAGTGTGCAGCGCGCGCCGCTCTCTAGCAGCGCTCCGAGCCAAGCCGCCCCCCGGCCTCCCTCATGCTCCCCGCCGCCCCAGCGCCGCCCCGGCCTCCTTTCCTCGGGAGGGGTCGTCAGGGCGCCGGGCGCCTATCTGCATGTTGCTTCGCTGGCACGCCGCCCCCTGCCAGTAATAGCGGCCAGCGGGCGCGTGGTTGCTCCGACTCAGTCTTCCGCCTGGACCGTGGCCGCCGCTGACACTTCCAGCTCAACGCCGGCGAACACGACGCTCGCTCTGCCAGCACCTCGAGCAGACAAATGCAGCCTCGCGCTCCCGACACAATGCCCCCTCTCGCCCGGCCCCCGCCCCCGCCCCCGCCCCCGCCCCGGCCCCGCCCATTCGCCCCGTGGACTGCCGGGACCAGTAGTTTCTGCTCAAAGTGTCCACACTCAGAAACCACGCCGCTCTGGAGGGCCAGGCGGGGTTAGGGCCGCTTGCAGCAAAAACAATCTGTACACTTGTGGAAAGAGTTTATGTCACTTTTGAACCCCCACTCCCACTCCAACAGAAGAAATAACTACCTCGTCTACATCAATTCTGACACTTAGTAGGAACATTTGGCAAATGAATGAATGAGCCAATCAGTCAATGATTGAATGCACGCATTCCGATTTAAATTTCAGGAGCTGTTCGATAGGATCTAGTTCAACAGGAGACCTCAAGGGTATTGGCAATGTCCTATGTCATAAACTGGGATGTGGGTCCATAGGTGCTTGTTTTATTGTTCTTTCTTCAGTATGTATGTTACGTATTCTTTTGTGCGACTGAAATGTTTTATAAACAAATATATACTTTTATGGATATTTATAAATATCCACTATGGATATATGCAAATATATCCTGGTCAGACCCCAGGATTTGGATGAGAAGAATTCAAAACAAACACCTGTCAAACAGCTATTATGTGTGGGTTACTGTGTTCCTTCACTAGAGAAAGAAAGAAGAGAGCTCCTGCTCTGGAATACTTTCCAATCTAGTGAAGAGAAAATTTACACAAATAACCATATTTTGTGTGAGATAAAAATAAGAACAGAGTGTTTGCGAAGACTCTGAAGATGGTCTTTGGCTGTAGTTACCTTATTCCTCTACAGCACTCTTGTTCCAGGTGTTTTACAGAGAAGATTGGGCCCAACCCTGTTCTACAGGATGCTCTTCAGACTATAACTATCCATTCTGAAGGAGTGGAAATAGAAACACCCTTATAAACGACTTTAGCCAGCTGCTCACTTTGTAGATTTCAAGGGCATCCTCCTGGTTTACTTGTGGCTAAATACTGCAGTTAGTCCTTTCTTAGCTTAAAGCAGTGTTTCTTCATCCTGGTTTGTATATCAGATTCATGTGGGGAGCTTGTTGTTAAAACTGCAGGCATCATGGGCCCTGACTATCATCAGAATTTCCCTAAGCTAAGAGCTGCGGCCTGGGCAGATGTATTTTTAACAAGCTCAGCAGGTACTTCTGATATGAAACTAGGGTTGTTACCCTCTTGTTAAAAAGCAGCTGCTTCCATTTAAGATAACACACCAAGGCTCAAACGTGAAGGACCACGTTTCACTCAGCTTTGTAAACCCCAAGATGACTTGAGCATAGCAGATGTTCAATGACTGTTGAATTTTTACCAAAAGCCTATGGAGCAGATACACACAAATACATCTTGTGTATGTATGGTCTCTTAAGCAAATCACCTATAGTTTTTTTTTTTTAATAAATTTATTATTATTGGCTACGATGGGTCTTCGTTGCTGCATGCATGCTTTCTCTAGTTACAGCGAGTAGGCTTCTCATTGCGGTGGCTTCTCTTGTTGCAGAGCATGGGTTCTAGGTGCGCGGGCTCCAGTAGTTGGAGCACGCGGGCTCCAGAGCACAGGCTCAGTAGTTGTGGCGCACAGGCTTAATTGCTCTGCAGCATGTGGGATCTTCCCGGACCAGGGCTCAAACACGTGTCTCCTGCATTGGCAGGCAGATTCTTTTTTTTTTTTTCCAACATCTTTATTGCAGTATAATTGCTTTATAATGGTGTGTTAGTTTCTGCTTTATAACAAAGGGAATCAGCTATACATACACATATATCCCCATATCCCCTCCCTCTTGCATCTCCCTCCCACCCTCCCTATCCCACCCCTCTAGGTGGTCACAAAGTACCAAGCTGATCTCCCTGTGCTATGTGGCTGCTTCCCACTAGCTATCTATTTTACATTTGGTAGTGTTTATATGTCAATGCCACTCTCTCACTTCATCCTAGCTTACCCTTCCCCCTCCCTGTGTCCTCAAGTCCATTCTCTATGTCTGCGTCTTTATTCCTGCCCTGCCCCTAGGTTCTTCAGAACCATTTCTTTTTTTCTGGATTCCATATATATGTGTTAGCATACAGTATTTGTTTTTCTCTTTCTGACTTACTTCACTCTGTATGACCAACTCTAAGTCCATCCACCTCACTACAAATAACTCAATTTCGTTTCTTTTTAATGGCTGAGTAATATTCCATTGTATATATGTGCCATATCTTCTTTATCCATTCATCTGTTGATGGACACTTAAGTTGCTTCCATGTCCTGGCTATTGTAAATAGAGCTGCAATGAACATTGTGGTACATGACTATTTTTGAATTATGGTTTTCTCAGGGTAGATGCCCAGTAGTGGGATTGCTGGGTTGTATGGTAGTTCTATTTTTAGTTTTTTAAGGAACCTCCATACTGTTCTCCATAGTGGCTGTACCAATTTACATTCCCACCAACAGTGCAAGAGGGTTCCCTTTTCTCCACACCCTATCCAGCCATTTATTGTTTGCAGCGTTTTTGATGATGGCCATTCTGACTGGTGTGAGGTGATACCTCATTGTAGTTTTGATTTGCATTTCTCTAATGATTAGTGATGTTGAGCATCCTTTCATGTGTTTGTTGGCAATCTGTATATCTTCTTTGGAGAAATGTCTATTTAGGTCTTCTGCCCATTTTTGGATTGGGTTGTTTTTTTGATATTGAGCTGCATGAGCTGCTTGTATATTTTGGAGATTAATCCTTTGTCACTTGCTTCATTTGTAAATATTTTCTCCCATTCTGAGGGTTGTCTTTTTGTCTTGTTTATGGTTTCCTTTGCTGTGCAAAAGCTTTGAAGTTTCATTAGGTCCCATTTGTTTATTTTTGGTTTTATTTCCATTTCTCTAGGAGGTGGGTCAAAAAGGACCTTGCTGTGATTCATATCATAGATTGTTCTGCCTATGTTTTCCTCTAAGAGTTTGATAGTGTCTGGCCTTACATTTAGGTCTTTAATCCATTTTGAGTTTGTTTTTGTGTATGATGTTAGGGAGTGTTCTAATTTCATTCTTTTACATGTAGCTGTCCAGTTCTCCCAGCACCACTTATTGAAGAGGCTGTCTTTTCTCCACTGTATATTCTTGCCTCCTTTATCAAAGATAAGGTGACCATATGTGCGTGGGTTTATCTCTGGGCTTTCTATCCTGTTCCATTGATCTATATATTTATTTTTGTGCCAGTACCATACTGTCTTGATTACTGTAGCTTTGTAGTATAGTCTGAAGTCAGGGAGCATGATTCCTCCAGCTCCGTTTTTCTTTCTCAAGATTGCTTTGGCTATTTGGGGTCTTTTGTGTTTCCACACAAATTGTGAAATTTTTGTTCTAGTTCTGTGAAAAATGCCATTGGTAGTTTGATAGGGATTGCACTGAATCTGTAGATTGCTTTGGGTAGTATAGTCATTTTCACAATGTTGATTCTTCCAATCCAAGAACATGGTATATCTCTCCATCTGTTTTGTATCATCTTTTATTTTTTTCATCAGTATCTTATAGTTTTCTGCATACAGGTCTTTTGTTTCCTTAGGTAGGTTTATTCCTAGGTATTTTATTCTTTTTGTTGCAGTGGTAAACGGGAGTGTTTCCTTAATTTCTCTTTCAGATTTTTCATCATTAGTGTATAGGAATGCAAGAGATTTCTGTGCATTAATTTTGTATCGGCAGGAGGATTCTTAACCACTGTGCCACCAGGGAAGCCCATCCTATAGGTTGTTTTGATTGATCAAAGAAAGAAAAACAGGGATACACACACACACACACACACACACAGACACACACACACCCCAACTAGTGAAAATGAGCTAGAAAGAAAAGCAGTTAATTCAGACCAAGTGAGACATTTCTGACCCACAAATGTATTTATTTTCTTTGTAATCTCTAGACATAAACTTTGAGTCTGATTGACTCACAAAATCAGCCCACCCAGAGGGTTGCCCATATGGATGGAAAAGCTAGAATTCTTTACTGCAGTTGAGAAATCCTTTTTTATTACATTTGTGGCTCCATCCAGCCATATTTCTGCCAGTAACCAGGACCTTTTTCCTCCCCTTAAGTCTTATCACATCTAGTCTCTCTCACAATCTCACACCTTGAGAGGAGCCAAGACAAAGTATGCCAATCCATGAACCAAAGAACCTATCTGCCATTTCAAGGTTTAGAGTCTCTAATATTTGGTTATTATTTATAACTGTTGTTAAGTGCAAAAATAAATAAAACACTCATAATATACAATTTGTGTAGGAAATTCTACCAAAATCTCAGGAAAATGTTTGGAGGAGAGTGTGGAGAAAGAAGACATTTCTGTTCCTTTAATTGAAGACCTCCTCATCCCTCCCCACAAAATTAAAATCAGGTGATCACTTTTAAATATGTATTTCATTTTCTGATCACTAATACATATGATTTGCTATTTTGCAATGTTGCAAAATGTTGACAAAAAAATGTCTGTTAAAACTATCCATGGGGGCTTCCCTGGTGGCGCAGTGGTTGAGAGTCCGCCTGCCGATGCAGAGGACACGGGTTCGTGCCCCGGTCCGGGAGGATCCCACATGCCGCGGAGCGGCTGGGCCCGTGAGCCATGGCCGCTGAGCCTGCACATCCGGAGCCTGTGCTCCGCAACGGGAGAGGCCACAACAGTGACAGGCCCGAATACCGCAAAAAAAAAAAAAAAACTATCCATGCATCGCCCGTGGAAAATGAAATATTAGAACTTTATCTTCCCTGTGCCAGGCATTCGGAAGCTATACCAGGGATAGCTTGATCAGGAATTCCCCCATAATGGTGTAATTGCTTTCAAAGAAGCTTTCTATCATTCACAACAAATGCTCCTACAAGATCAGCTGAGTTTCACTGGTATCTCCTCAGGTTTTAAATGTAAGGTCATGCTCTGTAGCTAAGTTCAGTTAGCTTCTTTAAAAGCCACTAGTGTTACCCTAAGAAGATTCTCCTTATGTGTATAATTATATAGAAATGAGATAAATGCCATGTGATGAACTAAACCATCAATAGCCCTGAATCAAAATTGCATGGTAGTAGTAGCTGGGATTTTAGGAGGATTGCTTCATGTCAATTTACATCCATACAAGTCCTGCAAGATTCATATACCCATCCATATTTGTTTTTTAAATATTTATTGAGCACTTACTATGAGCCAGACACTGCTGTTGATTTTAAACAAAATTTAAAATTCGGTTTATCCAATTTCTGCTTCATACAAACTTCCTCAAACAGTTAACTTACAGAGATACACCTTGACTCTTCCTTCTCCTCCTGAATCAGTTAAGACTGAATATTTTTGCCACCAAATAAAAGAGAACCCAAGTGATAATTGCTTAAAAAAGATGTCTTTCTCATAAAAGAAGAAATCCGGAGAAAGGTGGATTCTAGTGTTGTTCAGCAACTCTTTAAGGCTAGGACCAGTATCTGTGAGATAGCTTGGTCTTTCATAGTACTTACAAAATAGCTAATAGAGTGCCATAAATCAAGTCTGTATTCAGGGCAAAGAGGAGGGGGGAAGAGGCAATGTCAGTTAAGTCTGCTCCTTTTATCAGGAAGTCAAAGGTTTACCCAGAAGTACCACTAGCAGACTGTCCAGTTTTCCTCATTCTGCAGATCTGAATTACATGGCCATCCCCAGCTACAGGGAGAACTGGGGGAGTGTGATAAAACCTGGGCCTGGACACACTTCCTCACCTGGACAGAATCAAGATTCTGATAGCAGGAAGAGGAAGGGAAAAGACATGGGTAAACACTGGGCAGACAACATCTTCTAACCCTCCCCCACATATTTTGCATCTTTGAATATTACTTTACATTTGCCTACGGCTTCATATTTTACAAAATACTTTATCTTATTTTATCCTGTCAGTACAACAACGAGAAATTTAAGGCTCAACAAAGTGATTTTTTTCTAGTTTATACAACAAGTCATAGAATTAGAACTTAGGTATTTTGATTCCCAAACCAGTATCCTTCACCGTCTTTTTAAAAAAATAGATCTCTGAAATTATCATGTAGAGGTAGAAATATAATGAAACCTATGCTTCTGATCAAGATAGAGTAATAGACACCAGAGTTATCCTCACATTTGAAACTAATAAAAAACTGGCCAAAATAATATGAAACAATGGCCCTCAGACATTGACCATCAGACAATGAAGAACACTGATCTCTAGAGATGGGAAATAAATGAAGTGAATGAATAAATGAAGTGAATAAATGAGGGGAATTACCCAGCTTACTGCCTGGAGAAAGTTTCCATGCCTGATAGAGTCCCTGCCTTGAGAAGGCAGAGCTGGGAGTCCAGTGACCCCAAGGAGGCTAGTGTTCTCAGGACAGAGTTCCGGAAAAAGAGAGCTGCAAGAAGAGAGAACTGCAGAGGTCTGTGGAAGTTTCCATTCCAAAATTTAGTCGAGTACTGATTAGTAAGTGCATGTGAGGAAAAAACCCAAGGCTGGTCATTTTATAATAATAAGTGAATGAATTGATCAAGAGAACATAACACCTCCAAAACAGTGCTTCAAAATACATGAACTCCAAGGACAAATACACAAATCCACAGTTATAGTTGGAGAGCTCGACACTTTGCTCTTAATATTTGTTAGAACAAGTAGACAGAAAATCAGTAAAGATGCAGAAAACTTCAAAAACACTATCAACAACTTGATATAATTGATATTTATAGATCACCTCACCCAACTACAGCAGAATACATAACTTTTCAAGTGTACAAGCAACATTTACCAAGATTAACCATATTCTCAACAAATTTTAGAAGATTCCAATATTACAATGTATATTTGCTTACCAAAATGGAATTAAATTAGGAATCAAGGACACAAAGATATTGGGAAAATACTCAAATATTTGGAAACTACATAACACACTTCTAAAAAACCACGATCAATTTTTTAAAATTAAAGAAAATTTGTGGGTGCAGGTAAAGCAGTATTTAGATAGAAATTTAGAACACTAAGTGCCTATATTAGAAAAGAATAAAGGGCTCAAATCAATGTCCTCAGTTTCCACCTTAAGAAACCAGAAAAAAGAAGCAACTGAAAACCAAAACTAAGCAGAAAAACGGAAAAACAAAGATGAGAGTAGAAATCAATGAAATAGCAAACAGGAAAATAATAGGAAAATTGATTAAACCAAAAGCTAGTTCTTGAGAAGATCAGTAAAATTGATAAACCTCTAGTCAGAGTCATCAGGAAAAAAGACACAAATAACCAATATCACAAGTGACAGAATGAACATCACTCTACATTTTACACATATTGAGAAGGATAATCAGGGAATGTTTTGAATTTTATGTCAATAAGTTCTATAATGTAGGTGAAATGGACACACACATCCCTTGAAAGATACAAACTACCAAAGAGGATTCAAGATGAAGTAGATAACCTGAATAGTCATATACTTATGAAGGAAATTGAATCTGTATTTAAAATCTTCCCACAAGAGATATGGGAATATATGTATATGTATAACTGATTCATTTTGTTGTGAAGCTGAAACTAACATACCATTGTAAAGCAATTATACTCCAATAAAGATGTTAAAAAAAAAAAAAATCTTCCCACAAAGAAAACTACAGACCCAGATAGCTTCACTGGGAATTTTACCAATCACTTCAGGTAGAGAGAATACCAATTCTACCCAAACTATTCCAGAAAATTGAAAATGAGTGAATATTTCCTGACTCATTCTGAAGGCAAACATTACCCTGAAACTAAAACCAGCCATTATGACATTACGAGAAAAAAAAAAAAAATAGCCAACATCTCTCATGAACATAGATGCAAAAATTCTTAACAAAATTTTAGCAAATAGAATCCAATAGCATATAACAAGGATAATACATCATGAGAAAGTGAGATTTGTCCCAGAAATGCAAGGTTGTTTCAGCATTCAAAATTCAATCAATGTAATTCACCATATCAGCAGACTAAAAAAGAAAAACACATGATCATCTCAATAGATGACAAATAATCATTTGACAAAAATCTAACATCACTTCCTGATAAAAACCCTCAGCTTCTAGAAATAGAAAAAAAAAAAAAACTTCCTTAACCTGATAAAAGACATTGACAAAAAACCTACTGCCAATATCATACTTAATGGTAAAAGATGAAATGCTTTATCCCTAAAATCAGTACTAAAGCAAGAATATCTCTTTTTCACCTTTTTTTTTTTTTTTTTTTGCGGTACGCGGGCCTCTCACTGTTGTGGCCTCTCCCGTTGCGGAGCACAGGCTCCGGACGCGCAGGCTCAGCGGCCATGGCTCACGGGCCCAGCCGCTCCGCGGCACGTGGGATCTTCCTGGACCGGGGCACGAACCCGTGTACCCTGCATCGGCAGGCGGACTCTCAACCACTGCACCACCAGGGAAGCCCTTTTTTCACCATTTTAATTCAACAATATGTGGGAGAGTCTAGCCAGTGTAATAAGGTAGAATACAAACAACCAAAAAGGCATCCAGTTTGAAAAAGAAGTAAATTGTCTTTATTCACAAATGACAAGATTTTCTATGTAGAAACTCTTACAGAATCTAGAAAATAGCAGAACTAATATGTGAGTTTAGCAAGGTTTTAGGATACAAGATTGATATACAAAATTAAAATATATTACTATGTAGTAGAGATAAGATTTCAAAAATTTTAAATATCATTTAAAATAACATAAAAAACATAAAATATAAAAATATAAAATTTGTCCTTTTCCCAGGGATAAATCTGACAAAATATGTGCAAGCCCTGTACACTGAAAACTACAGTATACTGTGTACATGGGTCAGAAGACTCAATATTTGTAAGATGCAATTCTCCCCAAATGGATCTATAGATTTCATGTATTCAAAAACAAAATCCCAGCAGACTTTTTTTGTAGAAACTGACAAGCCACTTCTATGAATAGTGTGGAAATATAAAGGACCTTGGATAGCCAGGACAACTTTGAAAAGCAACGAAATGGGAGGACTAACTCTACCTGATTTCAAGACTTATTACAAAGCTACAGAAATCAAGGGAGCATGATCCTGGTATCAAGATAGGCAGACACATCAATGGAATAGAATGAAAAGGCCCACACGTATATGGACAACAGATTTTTGACCAAGTACAATGGCAATTCAGTGGAGAAATGATAGTCTTTTCAACAAATGGTTGAAATAGTGATTGTGGAGGAATTCAATATCCATATGTGAAAAATGAACTTCAGTACATACCCCACACCAGGTTCAAAACAACTCAAAATGGGTCAGAGACCTAAGTGCAAAACCTAAAACTATGTAACTTCTAGAAGAACACATAGGTAAAAATCTTTGCTACCTTGGGTAAGGCAAAGATTTCTTAGACATAGCAAGAAAGAATTGATAAATTGGACTTTATTAAATGTTGCAACATCTGCTCTTTGAAAGGCACAGTTAACAGAATCAAAAGACATACTGCAGACTAACAGAAAATATGAGTAAATTATATATCTGATAAAGGACTTGTACCCAGGATACATAAAGAATTCTCAAAATTCAATAAATGGGAAACAATGGACAAAAAAGATCTGAACACTTAACACAAAGGAATATATTCGTGACTAGTAAACACATAAAAAGATGCTCAACATCATGCCTTATCAGGGGATTGCAAATAAAACCGCAGTGAGATACCACTGTACACCTAGTAGAATGGCAAAAATTTTAAAGACCACGCCAAATGTTGGCAAGAGTTTAGAGTATCTAGAACTCTCATTCACTGCTGATGGGATTGTAAAATGATATAACCACTTTGGAAAACAGTTTGGTGTTTCTTAAAAATTTAAACATACACCTACCATATGATTCAGCCATTCTATTCATGGGTATTTACCCAAGAAATATGAAAACATATATCCAAACAAAAACTTTTACATAATATTCATAGCAGCTTTATTTGTAATGACCAAAAACTGGAATGATTGCATGTGTCCATCAACAGATGAAGGAATAAGCATACCGTGAAATACTAATTGGCAATGAAATTATGAACTATTGATACAAGCAATGTGGTTGAGTCTCAAAATAATTATACTGACTGAGAAAAGCCAGACCAAAAAAATTGTATGTACTATATGATTCCATTTATATAAAGTTCTAGAGAATAAAAACTAATCTATAGAAGGAGAAAGAAGACTAATGTTTGGGAGAGGGAGGGCAGGCAGAATTCCAAAGGTCCTGAGGACACTTTTGAGGGTGGCGAATATGTTTATTAACTTGATTACAGTGATGGTTTTGTGGATGTATACATATGTTAAACACATCAAATTATAAACTGTAAATATGTACAGTTTATTGTTGGTTAATTATATCTTAATAAAGCTCTTACAAAACATAAGTCAAGTCAGTCGTTTTCTCTCTCCTCTTCCTTCAAGAAATATTAGAACACTTTACTTCAAATTTTCTCCCTCCTACCTCCCATGTTAATGTTGTCTATTATCTTAATTCCTCTTTATTTATTCACATCAGCCATTAGTAGTAGTAGTATTGCTAGCATAGACAATCATTATTTCAATTTACCAATGTGCTTACCAATTCATTTGCTTTTGGCCTGTTGCTTTTTTCTCCTGGATTAATTTTTCATTGCCCAGAAGTACATTCTTTTTTTTTTTTTTTTTGTGGCACGCGGGACTCTCACCGTTGTGGTCCCTCCCACCGCGGAGCACAGGCTCCGGACGTGCAGGCCCAGCAGCCATGGCCCACAGGCCCAGCCGCTCCGTGGCACGCAGGATCCTCCCGGACCAGGGCACGAGCCCGTGTCCCCTGCATCGGCAGGCGGACTCCCAACCACTGCGCCACAAGGGAAGCCCCCCAGAAGTACATTCTTTAGTGTTTCTTTCAATGAGAGTTTGTGAACGGCAGAATTATCTGACAGTTTCTTTTTTGCACTCAGTCTTGAATGTAGTTTATTTGGTTATATTATGCTAAGACAGAAGTTCTTTTCCCTCCCCATTTTGAAGATATTATTCTATTCTCTCCTAGCCTCTATTGTTGGTAATGAGAAATCTACTGTCACTATAATTGTCAACTTTTTGAAAAATTGATATTGCATCTTTTTCTCTCTGGTTTCTTTTAATATTTTTTTCTTTGTCTTTGATTTTCTGCATTTTTACTACCAAGAGACTATGTGCTAATGAATCTATTTATCCTGTTCAGGTTTTGGTTTGCTTCCTCGGTTTGAGGACTCATGGGTTTTGGGGTGGTTAGGGTTTTTTTCAGTTCTAGAAAATTCTCAGACATCATCTTTTAAAATATTGTTTCTCCCTCATTCTCTCTTTTTTTTTTCTTCTCCTGAAACTTATCCATGTGTTGGCCTATCTATAGTCTCTTAACTATTCTTTCATATACAGCCTATCTTTGTCTCTGTAGCAGTCTAGCTGATTTTCTTCAATCTTCCAGTTCAGATACTCTGTAGTTTTGTCTAATCTATTGTTTCCTTTATCATTAATATTTAAATTTCATGGTTGATATTTTGGTAGAAGTTCCAGTACTTTGTCACATGTGCCTGTTTCATTTTAATTCTGCTCCAATCCATCATTTCAAGAGATTTCTGGAAGAAAGAAAAGATAGACATATATTCTGTTCACCATTTTGCTAGAAACCTATTACCTGCTTCTTTTTTGTTTGTTTTAATAGACATTAGGACTTTTAACTGTATCTTAATTAAATAACGCCAATTTTATAATTTAAAAAATTTTAGTAGATTCTCCAACAGTGTTCCAGAGAATTATTAACTACTTATAAGTTTTAAAATCCCAGCTCTTATCTTGCCTATATCTCTGAGATACTACCTTCTGTAGGCCCCACAAGGTATAACTTGTCACATAAACATACCTTCAAATTTGGCAAAAATCCATCTGCATCATTTTTGAATGATATAGAAATAGTAACACAGAAACTTAATTTCATTTATATAAGTTTAACACACATTTGTAAATATATGTACATATAGAGAGAACATGCTGAAACTTCTTTCAATATAGCTGATATATTAAACATGTATATCTCCATAGAAATCAAAACAACTTCAAAAATTATGTCAGTGGTAAAGAAGGAAAAACAGGAGAAATACTGAGGCTTTTTGAATGGACTCTCAAATATTGGTACCACCTTCCCCCACTGCTTTGCTTCACCAATTGGTCATTTAAAGGTAGCTGAATCAGGTGAAGACTATCTTCTAGAAGTCATTTGCGGCACTCTGGATGCAACTCTTGTGCGAAAGAAAGAAAAGAAAAGAAAGAAAGGAAGGAAGAAAGAAAGAAGGAAAGAAAGGAAGAAAGAGAAAAAAGAAAAAAGAAGGAAGGAAGGAAGGAAAGAAGGAAGGAAGAAAGAAAGGAAGAAAAAAAGAAAGAAGGAAGGAAGGAAGGAAAGAAAGAAAGAAAGAAAAGAAAAGGAAAAAATATCACAAAATTCAGATAGCCTTATATGAAAAGTCAAGTTCAGACTATTTTTCCTCATTCTCCCCATTCTGTGACCTACTTTTTCCCTTCATCCTGCATTCCTCTACTGTATTACCACCTCCAAAATCTTCCTTAGCCTACTTTCAAAATGACTGGATGGGAGGGTCTTTGCTTGTGATACCAGCCACAGAGCAACAACAAAGGAATGTGCTGCTGTCTTATAGTGTCTGCTTTTATTTCAGGGAGTCCTCATAACTTCCCCCCCTTAATATTAACTGTCATCCAGGAGGGCCAGGGTTCCTAATCTGGGCTGCGTGGGAAGCCCAGGATGCCCCATGCACACCTGCCCTCCTCTGCAGATAAATACAGCCCTCACAGCCTCCAAGGCCATCCATCTGGCACCTTCTAACAGCTTCAAAATCTAAGAAAACAAACGCTTTAAAAAAAAAAAAAAGGTTTTTTAAACAAGAAAGCCCAAAGGGGGCATTTTTGTTTCTGGCTGCAACCACTTCAACCAGAATAAACAGCATGGGGAAATAAGAAAGAGAATGAGTGGGAGGAAAATCCAGTTCCACAGTTATATATCACACATGTTACATATCTAGATTTACAATTTTATTAATTTTCTCATTTGTTCTTCAGAGAGGTAATTTTTAGGGGAGAATTGTAGATATCTTTCTGATTACAGGAAGAAAAGAGGCTTCTCATCCTAGAGGAGGCAATCAGACTCTGAAATCTGTCCTTTCCTCCCTCTTTGGCTCAGCCCAAATACCAAAAAATGCCCCCTTTTTGGCCTTCGGAGAAGAAATGTTCACAAACCCATGATTATTCTGCCTAGTGAATTTGAATTCCTTGATTTGGAATTGAAACTCTAAAACCTAGTATGTGGTAAGAACATGTGCTTGGTGCATTTGACCCCGTCTCTCTGCTTACTGAGTGACCGCGGGAATATTCGTTAACCTCTTCAAGACTCAGTTTCTGCATTTATAAAATGGAAATTAATACTTACCCCACCAGTTAATCGTTAAGATTAAGGTAAATAACTTACATAAACCAACTATCAGGATCATGCCTGGTGTATGCTGAGATGTTCAATAAGAGATATTTCCTTCCTTGTGTTCTTTTTTTCAAGGTGGTAATGAATTTAATCTTGGGCTTATTATTGAAGGAATAAAAATTTCTGCAGTACCTGAATGATTAAAGGGAAAATATATAAATCCATGGTATTTGTTTCAAGTAAAAAGATGTATTTATAAAGCAGAACATGCGTTGGTTTGTAATCTATGAGCACTTTCTAATGTCCCAGTTCTTCCAAAGATAAAGCTCTATTCTAGTTACTCTGTATAACAGTAATTCAAAAAATTTATGCCACTGTAAAAGGAATCCAACGTTTTTCCCAAACCTGTCTGATAAAAAGATCCACCTGAGATGCTTACTGAACATACAGATTCCCACATGCCTTCCCTAGAAATTCTAATTCAATTGGTCTGGGGTGGGCTCAAGAATCCGTATGTTTAGCAAAAGCCCCAAGTGGTTCCTATTTTAGGCAAGTTTAGGAAACACCGATTAATTGCTTGGGGCTGGGGAAATGACTCATCTGCCATTAAACAATAATGCCTCTACTGAAGAAACAGTGCCAAGTTATTTTAAAGCCATTGAATAATTATAACATATACACTGCTCTAAAAATTGAATTAGCTATTATTTCAATCAGAGGGATTGTTCCTTTTAAAATACATTTACACGAATTTTTTTACTTTAAAAAAAATGGAAATAAAAACAAAAATAAACAAGTGGGACCTAATGAAACTTAAAAGATTTTGCACAGCAAAGGAAACCATAAACAAGACGAAAAGACAACCCTCAGAATGGGAAAAAATATTTGCAAATGAAGCAATTCACAAAGGATTAATCTCCAAAATATACAAGCAGCTCATGCAGCTCAATATCAAAAAAACAAACAATCCAATTCAAAAATGGGCAGAAGACCTAAATAGACATTTCTCCAAAGAAGATATACAGATTGCCAACAAACACATGAAAGGATGCTCAACATCACTAATCACTAGAGAAATTCAAATCAAAACTACAATGAGATATCACCTCACACCAGTCAGAATGGCCATCATCAAAAACGCTACAAACAATAAATGCTGGAGAGGGTGTAGAGAAAAGGGAACCCTCTTGCACTGTTGGTGGGAATGTAAATTGGTACAGCCACTATGGAGAACAGTATGGAGGTTCCTTAAAAAACTAAAAATAGAACTACCATACAACCCAGCAATCCCACTACTGGGCATCTACCCTGAGAAAACCATAATTCAAAAAGAGTCATGTACCACAATGTTCACTGCAACTCTATTCACAATAGCCAGGACATGGAAGCAACCTAAGTGTCCATCAACGGATGAATAGATAAAGAAGATGTGGCACATATATACAATGGAATATTACTCAGCCATAAAAAGAAACGAAATTGAGTCATTTGTAGTCAGGTGGATGGACCTAGAGTCAGTCATACAGAGTGAGCTAAGTCAGAAAGAGAAAAACAAATACGGTATGCTAACACATATATATGAAATCTAAAAAAAACAAAGGTTCTTAAGAACCTAGGGGCAGGACAGCAATAATGACGCAGATGTAGAGAATAGACTTGAGGACACGGGGAGGGAGAAGGGTAAGCTGGGATGAAGTGAGAGAGTGGCATGGACTAATATATACTACAAAATGTAAAACAGATAGCTTGTGGGAAGCAGCCACATAGCACAGGGAGATCAGCTTGGTGCTTAGTGACCACCTAGAGGGGTGGGATAGGGAGGGTGGGAGCGAGATGCAAGAGGGAGGAGATATAGGGATATATGTATATGTATAGCTGGTTCACTTCGTTATACAGCAGAAACTAACACACCATTGTAAAGCAATTATACTCCAATAAATGTTTTTAAAAAATCACCAGTTCTTCACATTTGAATTATTATTTTTTTTTTAGGTTTTGGAGGGGAAGAAAGCATCCTTGCTTCTATTGTATAAGGTGTCCATGACTGATCGAGGGGCTGATGTCAGATGTCCAGTTTTGAGATGGAATTTTGGTTAGGCAGATTTCTTCCTGCCCCCAACCCACATTTATATGCAAAAGTAGGCTGAATAAATGCCAAACATTACATTATGCATAGAAGAAATAAAATTGTCCAGAGTTACTGAATGCTACTCACACCATTTGACTTTACCAAATTAATTTAACTAACAAATGTTTATTGTATTATATCATTTTAGTTGCAATCATTTCCATACACAATTAAGATCAAAGGAAAGTTTGCTGATGGAAGGAAGGGGGAGAGGGCTGGGCAGCTAATTAGAACTAAAAGATCTCCCTCAAAGGATCAAGCCCTTTGCCTGCTCTGTAATCACTAGTTACAAACACCTGCAGAGCTCACCTCTCAAGAGAACTGAACTCTGCTAACCTTATCCAACTGTACTAGAAAAGTGCTTACAGCAGGGGCCAGACAGGCCTGTCTCAGGTCCAATTCTCATTGCCTGGTTGCTTTGTTTTTTTCAGTTTTATGGAGTGGGACGTGTTTGTTTAAATTCTTAAAGAAACAATCCAAAATACTGAATTGAAATCTATGAGAAAGGAGAAAGCCCCCAAAGCAAAATTTTTTTCTTAAATCTCTATTGTACTGAAAATGATTAAAAATGGGAGGTCAAAATATTAAAAATGCAATGAGGCTGTGGGCAATGCATAGCCCAGACAGATGCAGTGGACACCTATTTTTCCGTCTGTTCTACACCCCTTCATCTTGGAAGAGCACCCCCTTCTTCTAGGAACTGTTCTTCCCTCCACTCCATCCTGTTATTAACAAAAGAGCTGCCATACTTCCTTAGGTCTCTTGGCCACAGTTGACCTATTAAAGGGGGGAATTCTAGCTCAGACTTGGCAGTAATCCTTCCTGCTCCCCTTTCTTTTTTACTTTGGACTAAAAGTATCAGGTTACATTTTCTCAAAGTGGTTGAAGCTATATGCTGTAAAGTTTATATGTGGTTGATGACAGTGGTGACTGATAAGCAGAGAGAAAAGAAGTAGATGAAAAATGAGATGCAAAGATAGGAGATGGAGAGAAAGATCTTCCTGGAAATCCTACTTATGCAAGAACAAGGCAGTTGGTAAGTTGGACACAGTTTTAAAAATTCTGTTTCCTTGTCTGTAAAATAAGGGCAATAGTAGTTTTAATTCAAGCAGTTTTTGTGAGGAATAATTGTGATAATTCATATAAATCACTGACTGCTGGACCCAACACAGGGAAAATGCTCAATAAACATCAGCCACTAAGCACCCCTAGCCAGGGCTTAAGAAATGGTTAGCGGCAGGAGTGCAACCCACTTTCAAAGGACATGATGTGACAAGATTTCTGGCACTGTTCATTAGAAAAATATCCCCAAATTAAAGTGACAGCTGACTAAAATATTAACAAAAGTGCCAGAAAACCCCAAGCATGGCAAAAAGTGGCCTATGATTGCTCAGGTCCTCAGGGAAACCCCAGAGCAGGGTTAATAATAATAATAAATAAATAATTTACCCCGAGAGCTAACTGTGGGCTAGGCAGGAAGCTAAATGGTTTACCTCTAATATCCTTAATACTTACTGCCACTAGATGAATTAGGTTTTATTCTCATTCCTATTTTACAGATGAGGATATTGATGCATAAGGTTGAAATATGCCTTCGAGAAGACTACTCAACAAGAGCCTGGTATTCCCAGCGCCTTGAGGGTCATTGGTCAGTGTATTTAAAACTCACTTTTCACTGTCACCTCTATCAGCTTGCTTTGGTTACTGGTCAGTTGCTAAGTCAGTGAAATGGCCATTCCTACACTAAAGGGAGTTAAACTCAGGCCAGAGAAGAATATGTATTTCACTTTCCCAGGCGACATTCCTTCGTGCTCTCCCAATGTGAGCATGCTCGCTGGTTCCCTTTCAGCCCTTCACTTTCCTCTGGGCACCACTCCCCTACTTCTGCTTGCAAGCCTAGCCCTGGAACTGCTTTCTTTCCCATTGGGAAGCCTGTAAGGAACTTTTGAATTATCACCTAAATCATCTTGTTATTTCTAGTCTTTTTCATTAATTAATTTATTTTGTCTGGTTTTTTTTTTTTTTTGGCTGCATTGGGTCTTCATTGCTATGCACAGCCTTTCTCTAGTTGCAGCGAGCAGGGGCTACTCTTCGTTGCAGTGCATGGGCTTCTCATTACGGTGGCTTCTCTTCTTGTAGAGCATGGGCTCTAGGTGCAGTGGGCTTCAGTAGTTGTGGCACACAGGCTCAGTAGTTGTGGCTCGTGGGCTCTAGAGCACAGCCTCTGTAGCTGTGGCCTACAGACCTAGTTGCTCCGCAGCATGTGGGATCTTCCCAGATCAGGGCTTGAACCCTTTTCCCCTGCATTGGCAGGTGGATTCTTAACCACTGCGCCAATAGGGAAGTCCCTATCTGTAATTCTTGACTGCCCTTGGTTCCTGTGGCCTTCTGCTTAGTCTCAATTATTGCTTTGCCCTGACTTGTGGGATTATTATATGTTCTAATTGGGACTAGCTGTAGTTACCCGTGATCACAGCTTCCCAGAAAATGTCAGGTCCATCTGTCCCCCGAACCAGCATACTCTGATTTTTTTTTAAATATTTATTTATTTATTTTTGGCTGTGCTGGACCTTAGTGGCAGCATGCAGGCTTCTTAGTTGAGGAATGCATGTGGGATCTAGTTCCCCTACGAGGGATCAACAAGAATCAACAAGGAACCTGGGCCCCTTGCATTAGGGAGCGCAGAGTCTTAACCACTGGACCACCAAGGAAATCCCTCTGCTTTTCTGCCTCTGCCTTGGCACCCTTCATCCTGGTCTGTTATCCTGTATCTTTGACCTCTTGAAATATATATTTTTTTATTTTTCCAACTAGGTTATAGGTTCTAGCTGGAGAAAAATGTGCTTCACAGTGTGATTTTCAGTCCATCTGCTCTTGAATCATCTGGAGTGGTTGATGAGAATTTTTAGCCCCATTGTCATGAGTCAGAATTTCTATGGTAAGGCCAGGAAGTATGCATTTTTAACAAGCTACCCAGGTGATCCTTATGCATGCACAGCTTGGGACCCATTGTATTGGAAGAGCAACAGGTTCCAAGGATAATCATCTACTTTTTTTTTTTTAATACTCCAGGTATTTCCAGTTCTGTGCTTAGCATCTGGAAGATTCTCACTAATTGCTTGTTGGTTTAAGAATGAATAAATCTAACTTTAGAAGAAAATCCAGTCATGGGAAATCTTCCCTACTCTAAGGAAATATTTGCAATTTTCACTAAATGTGCTCATAATACCAACTTCAAATAGTTTAATTCTTATTCCTTCACAACTTAAACTGCTTAAATCTCCTTTGGATTTTGCTTCTTCCTAAAATAATATAATTTTAATTACTTTGGTCATGATGAAATATCACTTCAAATTGGTTCAAAACTCTCAAGGTGTTCTTTAATTCAGTTTAGACCTCCTCCTGGGTAGAAGCAAGATGTTTCCTCCAATTATAACTGGAAGAAAATACCAAAATGATTTTATAAGCCAGGTAAATATTGTTATAGGAACTACTAAAAAGATTTTAATGTTCTAACATATCATTAATTCAATAAATATTTACTGTACTTAAACAGATTATTACAAGCAGCACAAAGAAACCCATGATTTCCTATTGCCCCCTAAAAATATTAATATTTTGACTTCTTTATTCAATTTGGTTTGGAAGTCTTTTTTGCTCCCTAGCTATAGCCCATTTAAGGCTGGGTGACTCTAGGTAGGCACTTCGGATTGCTGAATTTAGGAGACCTTTAATTCACAGAACTTCTATCAGCATAACTCATTAAACCCGAGCTTCCATTCTGTCTATGTCTTTCTAATAGAGGTTGCCTTGATCTCTTTGCTAACCTTACCTTGGCTCTGAACATATGAAACAGCAAAGGTGATATAACTATGAGCTCTAAATATGCTATTGCTTTTAATCTGTACAGTGACCTTGTGAGGAAGACAATTTCCTTCCCATATTATGGAAGAGATAGTTGAGGCTAAGAGTGGTTATATAATAGCACTAAGTCATATAGCAGAAAAAGTTGCAGAGTCAGGAACTCAATTTCCCATTTCTTTTGTCCCTAAGCTCATCTGCTTTCTACTACACCATGTTGCTTCCTCACTTTATTTTGCCACTTCTTTTTTTTTAACTTTTAATTTTACATTACAGTATAGTTGGTTAATAATGTTGTGATAGTTTCAGGTGTACAGCAAAATGATTCAGTTATACATTTTCCCATTTAGGTTGTTACATAATATTGAGCAGAGTTCCCTGTGCTATACAGTAGGTCCTTGTTGGTTATCCATTTTAAATATTTTGCCACTTCTTGAAGAGCTTTCTACTCTCCCCCTGGGACATGGGTCTTGCCCTTGGCTGTGTGTTGATATTCCTACTCTAAACTGGTATCACCCAGGAGTTCCCTAGCAATAACATGTTCTGTTGATTCCCTGTCTCTCAACCACTCTCCTTTTTGCCCTCAGTCAGTTCCCCCTTCATGCCAGTCTTTCCGAAGCTTAGGCACCAGAGCACCACTTGCAGAATCAAAGCAATAATGTAGCCCTCTTCGATGACTTCCATGTGTCTTATTATGGATATGACATGAAATCAGTTGAAAACAGGTTTGGCTGCATATAACATAAAACCCAACTATAGTGGCTAAACAAAAAGTGTTTTATTTTTCTCATATAACAAGAAGTCTAGAGGTAGGTATTTGCACAAGATGCTGTAATGATTTCAGAGGTAATGTCTCTGCAATTCTGGCCTTTTCCTCCCTTGTGATGGCAAGACAGCTGTTGTAGCTCCAGCTATCACATCTACAATTTAAAGCCAAATGAAAGAGGGAGGAGCAGTGTTGTATTCCTCCATGTTTACCAAGAAAGTGAAATCTTTCCCAGAACATATCTCACTACACACATCTAGCAGACTTCACCTAAGACCGTGTTGAACACGATGGGTCACAAGCCCCCACATCCCCCCCGCAACCAGCCATTAAAAAGGCAGAGAAAGCACTTGAAAATCAATTAATGTAATCTAATGCATCAGCAGGCTAAAGACGAAAGATCATGTGATCATATCAATAGGTACTGAAAAAGCATTTGACAAAATCCAACACTCATTCATGATAAAAATCACAACAAACTAGGAATAGAGGGAAACTTCTTCAAGTGGATAAAGACCATCATCTACAAAAAAACCCACAGCTAACATTATACTTAATGGTTAGAAGCTTTCCTGTTAAGATCAGGAACAAAGCAAAGGTGTCCCCTCTGACCACTCCTTTTCAACTTCATACTAAAAGTCCTAGCTAATGCAATAAGACAAAAAAAAAAAAAAAAAGGAAAGAAAAGGTATACAGATTGGAAAGGAAGAAATAAAGCTGTCTTTGTTTATAGATGACATGATTATCTACATGGAAAATCTGAAAGAATCAACAAAAAAACTCCTGGAACTAATGTGGAATTATTGTAAGATTTCAGGATAATAGGTTAATATACAAAAGTCAACTGCTTTCCTGTATACCAACAATGAACAAGTGGAATTTGAAATTAAAAAACAAATATCATTTACATTAGCACCCCAATGAAATATTTAGCTATAAATAATGAAATATTTAGGTATAAATCTATCAATATATACAAGCTCATTATAAGGAAAACTTACAGAGTTTTCTCTTATAGAGAAAACAAAACTCTGACCAACAAAACCAAAGAACTAAATAAATGGAGAGCTATTCCGTGTTCATGAATAGGAAGACTCACTGTTGTCAAGATGTCAGTTATTCCCAACTTGATCTATAGATACAATGTAATCTCAGTCAGAATCCCAGGAAGTTATTTTGTGGTTACTAACAAACTGATTCTAAAGTTTATATGGAGAGGCAAAAAGATCCAGAATAGCCACCACACTATTGAAAGAGAAGAGCAAAGTTGGAAAATTGACACTATCCAACTTCAAGATTTATTATAAACCTACAATGATTGAGACAGTGTGATATTGGTGAAAGAACAGACAAACAGATCAATGGAACAGAATAGAGAGCCCAGAAATAGAAGCAAAAATAGTCTTTTCAAAAAATAGTTCTGGGGGGCTTCCCTGGTGGCACAGTGGATAAGAATCTGCCTGCCAATGCAGGGGACACAGGTTTGATCCCTGGTCCGGGAAGATCCCACATGCTGCAGAGCAACTAAGCTCGTGTGCCACAACTACTCTGAGCCTGCGCTCTAGAGCCCGTGAGCCACAACTGCTGAGCCCACGTGCCACAACTACTGAAGCCTGCGCGCCTAGAGCCTGTGCTCCACAACAAGAGAAGCCACTGCAATGAGAAGCCCGCGCACCGCAACGAAGAGTAGCCCCCGTTCGCTGCAACTAGAGAAAGCCCGCGTGCATCAATGAAGACCCAACGCAGCCAAAAATAAATAAATTAATTAATTAAATAAAATAAATTAAAAAAAATAGTTCTGGAACAACTAGGCATCTTCATGCAAAAAAAAAAAAAATGAATCTAGACACAGACTTTATACCCTTCACAAAAATTAACTCAAAATAAATTATAGACTTACATGCGAAATGCAAAACTATAAAGTTCCTGAAATATAACATAGGGGAAAACCTAGATGATATTAGGTATGGTGATGGCATTTTAGATACAACACCAAAGGCATCATCTATGAAAGAAATAATTGATAAACCGGACTTCACTGAATTAAAAACTGCTCTGTAAAAGACACTGTCAAGAGAATGAGAGGACAATCCACAGATTGGAAGAAAATACTTGCAAAAGACACAACTGATAAAGGACTGTATCCAAAACATACAAAGAATTCTTAAAACTCAACAATAAGGAAACAGGGACTTCCCTGGTGGCACAGTGGTTAAGAGTCCACCTGCCAGCGTGGGGGACGTGGGTTCAATCCCTGGTCTGGGAAGATCCCACATGCTGCAGAGCAGCTGGGCTCATGCACCACAACTACCGAGCCTGTGCTCTGGAGCCCGCGAGACACAACTATTGAAGTCCACGTGCCCTGGAGCCCACGCACCTCAACTACTGAGCCCACGTGCTGCAACTACCGAAGCCCGCACACCTAGAGCCTGTGCTCTACAACAAGAGAAGCCACTGCTATGAGAAGCCAGGGCACCGCAATAAAGAGTAGCTCCCACTTGCCACAACTAGAGAAAGCCCATGCGCAGCAACGACGATCCAACGCAGCCAAAAATTAAAAAAAAAAAAAAACCCAATAAGAAAACAAACTACCTGATTAAAAAAACGAGAGAAAGACCCTAACAGACACCTCACCAAAGAAGATATACATGGTCAGTAAGCATATGAAAACATGTTCAATATCATATGCCATTAGAATTACAAATTAAAACAACAATGAGATATTACTATACACCTATTAAAATGGCCAAAACCTAAAACACTGACACCACCAAATGCTGGCAATAATATGGAGCAACAGGAACTCTCACTCACTGCTGGTGGGAATGCAAAATGGTCCAGCCGCTTTAGAACATGGTTTGGCAATTTCTTACAAAACTAAACACACTCTTATCATGCAATCCAGCAATCATGCTCCTTGGTATTTACTCAAATGAACTGAAAAATTATATCTACCCAGAAACTTAATAATGTTTATAACAGCTTTATTCATAATTGCTAAAACTTAAAAGCAACAAGATGTCCTTTAGTAAGTGAATGTGTAAACAAAATGTGGTACATCAGGCAATGGAATATTATTCAGCAATCAGAAGAAATGAGCTCTCAAGCCATGAAAAGACATGCAGGAAGTTTAAATGCATATTGCTAAGTGAAAGAAGCCAATCTGATGAGGTTGCACACTGTATGATTCCAACTATGACATCTGGAAAAGGCGAAACTATGGAGACAGTAAAAAGGTCAGTGGTAGGGCTTCCCTGGTCGCGCAGTGGTTGAGAGTCCGCCTGCCGATGCACGGGACACGGGTTCGTGCCCCGGTCCGGGAAGATTCCACATGCCTGGAGCGGCTAGGCCCGTGAGCCATGGCCGCTGAGCCTGCGCGTCCGGAGCCTGTGCTCCGCAACGGGAGAGGGCACAACAGTGAGAGGCCCGCGTACCACAAAAAAAAAAAAAAGGTCAGTGGTTGCCGGGGATGGGGGTGGGGGCAGAGAGATGAATAGGCAGAGCACAGAGGATTTTTAGAGCGGTGAAACTACTCTGTATGCTACTATACTGCTGGATGCATGTCATACGTTTGTCAAGACTCATAGAATGTTCCACCCCAAGCATGAACCCTATTGTAAACTATGGACTTTGGGTGATAATGATGTATCAATGTAGGTTCAGCAATTGTAACAAATGGTACACGGTGTCAGTAGCTGTGGAGGCTATGGGTGTTGGGGGCAGGGGGTATATGTCAAGCCTCTCCGTTTTCTGCTCAGTTTTACTGTGAAGCTAAAACTGTCTTTAAAAACAAAGTCTATTTTCTTAAAAGGCAGAGGAAGTAGGAAATAGAATTGTCATTATTGACTTAGAACAATTGACTATTTGCCTGGGACTGGGAACACTGATGCTCTGAACTAAATTGAAGTTTTGTTAGCAGGGAAGAAGTAGAGAAATCTCCTCCCTGATGGTATTTCCCAGTTAAGATGAATTTTCTGGATATAAATTTGCTTCCTTACAATGTGTTGTATTTACTGCATGTTACTGCATGTTTACTAACAGTGTCTACCATACAGGTGCTTCCCCATGATTTCCAGTCCTGGTACTGAAAGGACAGCCAAGGGGCTCTAGCCTGGCCTCCCTGCCACCTGCTCTGACAGCCTCTCTCTCTGCTTCACTCTCTAGTGCGTCAAGGGTTCTTGTTTACAAAGTGAGCAGCAATCGTTCCAAGTGCAGCCTGTGGTCGAGGGACCACAGCCATGGGCGAGAGTTGCGGGTCAGGGAATTCAATAGAAGACTTTGTCCTTCATAGCACTGGGGCATAAAAACCTGTTCTTATCTTTGGATGAAATCTTTAAAGGGAGTGTAAACAAATGAATCAGATACCATCAGAGCTGCTTGCCAGAATCTAGAATGAGGTCTGGAGAAGCTTCCCTAAAACTCTTCTAGAACAGTTAAAACCCCTGGCTAGAACCGAAGGCCTACCAGAGCTAACTTTTAAACACTGCTCCCATGGCCTGAGAGAGTTAAAAAGGATGTTATCTCTGCCCTCTGATAGTTAAAGAACAGCCAGCAATTTTATTGGAATAGACTTACATAGATGATTATATTAAAAAGTTCATGTGTGTGAATTATGTTCAGCTGAAGTCAGAACTTAAGTCAAAAATCCTTTAAAAGGAAGGAACTGTTATACATTAATTAATTAGAATTTATGTTTACACCCTTATTATAACAAAGTCTGGCTGCTTGTCTAAACCAAAGTCTTTTAAGTTTATTACAGCAATCAGAGTAACGTGTTGGAATTTCATGTGTGTATGTGTGCGTGAATAATGCGAGTCTTGACATTCCTCAGTGGAGTCCTCTTTTTAGGTAGTGCTTTCGCAGAATGGCAGTTTTCACAGTAGCACAGTGTTTTCTCTTCAACAAAGAATCCCAAACAGAATTCTAATCAATGGCAGTCCTAATATCCCTTCTTTATTTGACATTAGCCTAAGTTCAGGATTTAACCTGTAAGGTTTTTTGTTGTTTTTTTTTTTTTTTTTGCAGTACGCGTCCCTCTTACTGTTGTGGCCTCTCCCATTGCGGAGCACAGGCTCCGGACGCGCAGGCTCAGCGGCCATGGCTCACGGGCCTAGCCGCTCCGCGGCATGTGGGTTCCTCCCGGACCGGGGCACGAACCCGTGTCCCTTGCATCGGCAGGCGGACTTTCAACCACTGCACCACCAGGGAAGCCCTAACCTGTAAGTTTTAATTATGTTTAAACCAATATGTAAATTGATATTGCTGTAAACTAGAGTATTATGCTCTCTCCCTATGTCCCACTTCCATTTTCCACTCTCCTAGTTTCTTCATTTCCTCATGCCTTAAAAGATCCAAATGGAATTAAAGCCATTCAAGAAATATCCTCTTTGGCAGTGTTTCCTAATTAAAATTGTGGTGGGGGGATATAAATATGCCTTCTCACAATGTTATTGTAATAATTAATGTATTTATTGTTTGTAATAAGAGTGCATTTCTGGGCTTCCCTGGCGGCGCAGTGGTTGAGTCCGCCTGCTGATGCAGGGGACACGGGTTCGTGCCCCGGTCTGGGAAGATCCCCATGCCGCGGAGTGGCTGGGCCCGTGAGCCATGGCCGCTGAGCCTGCGCGTCCAGAGCCTGTGCTCCGCAACGGGAGAGGCCACAACAGTGAGAGGCCCGCATACCACCAAAAAAAAAAAAGAGTGCATTTCTTACACAAAGAAAAAAGAGTGAGATTATATATATGCTGCTGTCAGAGGAGTCCTTTGCAGTGCAGGTTAATTTGTTCATTTATCCTACAGGCATTGATTGAGCGCTTGTTATGTCCCAGGCACTCCAGGAGCTGAACCCTTATTCTCAGAAGTTCATAAAGCGTAGAAGAAATAAGCTTGTAAGTACTATGGCATGGTGTACTAGCCATGACAGAGGTCTGTATAACACAGTATGCAAACCTTAATGAGGGGCAAGCACGCCCCCGCAGGACATGCTATTTGAACTGAATTTTGAAGCCTGCTTAGCTCCCAACCTCCTCCTGGTTGGGATTTTGGACTAGAGATCTAGTTCCCAGGTGGGAGGAGAGCTCACCTGAATGCCAGTTCTAATGGCAAGCTGAGATGCCAAACCTATTAGAGAAACAAGAACTCAGACTGGGGCAAAGATGGTTAACTTCACATGACACACAACTCTTCAACAATCCAAAAAAAAAAAAAAAAAGATCATGTCCTCCAAGTATTCATTCAACAAATGTTTGAGTTCCAACTATGCTTATAGCAGTGTAATATTCGCTGGAAATATAGCACTGAACAAAATTGATATAAATCCTCACCCTGGTAGAACTTATAATGAGGAAGGAAATAATATTAAAGACTTGGGAAAATGTCATGTGAAAAAGGCTGGTTATGGAATAGTATATGGTATAATCTCTATTTTGTTACATATAAAAAGACTGAAGGATTATTTTATTGGTTAGCTTTTGCTGCACAACAGACTATAAAACTTAGTGTTTTGTTGTAAACAGCAACCATTTATTTAGCTGAGGATTTGATGGGTTTGCACTCTGGGTTGGGCTTAGCTGGTGGTTCTTCTGCTGATCTCAGTTGGATTCACTAACATGTCTGTGTTCAGCTACCACTCATCTGGGCAGCTCTGCTTCTAGGGATTTGCTGAGCGTTTTCTGATAGGACAGGGGCCACTGGGCACACTACTCTTGTCATTCAGAAGCTAGCATAGGCTTGTTTACATGTGGCAGTATGTTCCAAGAGCAGCAAGAGAGGGCAAGCACAATCATAAGCATTTTCCAAGTCTCTGCTTGTGATCCACTTGCTATTGTCCCATTGGCCAAGCCCAGAGTTAGTGGTAAGAGAGGAATACCCAAGGGCGTGGCTATAGGAAGGTATTAACAAATTTGGGATCCCTGTTGCAACAATTTACTACAGATATATGCCAAAAAGTTGAGGGTGGTTGTCTGGGTAGTGGGATTATAGTTTATGGTTTCTTCTCTACTTCCCCTTTAATTTTTCAAATTTCTTTTGGTAATCACATAGAACTTTTATAATAGGAGATTGGAACAATAAACAGGGAGAGGCTTAAAACCCACTGGTATGGCCTAGGGTAGAAAGGAGGAGTTAAGAGAAGGAACTCAGGGGCCTATTATCAGATCCTGAGGGTGCTAGGGGACTTGCAACTTGGAGCATGGTGAAAGGGCCCAGGGTTACCACTGGGGCACCACGTCCTGGCTCCTAGAAATTCATACTATGCTATGTCTGGCTGAACCAGGGAAGAGAGGCCTTAGCAACTTGCTTCTTGGCTCAGAAATAAACTAGATTATGTATAGTCTACATATATAAGAAATTAGAAGATCCAGGCAGGAGGAATAATGAAGGAGGGAGCCCTCTTATGCAAATCTGAACCTCCTATTGGAGTGGGATGAACTAGGGAAAGAAAGAAAGAAATTAAAAGTCTCTTTGATAATCCTGGAATTAGATATTAGGATATTATATGCTGGTAGAAACTCAAACATCATTATGTTCAAACTCTTCATTACATCAGCCAGAGTTCCAGAGAAGTGAGTGGTAGGACTTGACAGGGCCACTGACATCTTGTGGCAGAGGCAGAACTAGAGCCCAAGTCTCCTGAGAGCAAGTCTGGTGTTTTCTGCTTGCTGCACTGCTGCTGGGAGGGCAGCTGGTCCACTTGTGAACAATGGAATGTTGACTGCCTCCCTCTCTCCCCCTCCCTCCTTCCCTACCCCTCCCGCCCTCCTTCTCTCCCTCCCTCTCTCCCTCCCTCCTTCTCTCCTCCCTCTCCCTCTCTCTCTCTCTCTCACACACACACACACACACACACACACACACACACAGACCTTGGATATTAAGATGATCCAAGTGTTACCACTAATGATGGCCACCATTTCTCTTGCTGTGCCCTTAAACCTATACCTGGAGCTTATGAGCTAATACACTAAGCAAGCCATTTTTTAAAGACTTACAGTTAATGAGCACTTGAAAAATATAGGCTGATTTGCCAAGTTAACACTGGTTGCGAGCGTGGGATTTTGTCAGGGGGATAATTGTCTGCTGCACTGACGGAACTTTCTTAGCTTTGCTTGTCTTGAGCCTATTAGTATGTCCAAGGCTGTTACCTTGAAAGGAGCATAAAAGAGAATAAAAGTTATTGTTGGTGCAATGGATGTTTTGTTATTTATCAAGTCCAATGTTGCTCCTTTTTTGTGATGGTCAAAACCAGATATTTTGTTATTATATTAAAGGAATACACACAATTGCTTCACAAACACAAACCTGGGTTATAGCATCTATCTAAATATATTCAGGCTAAGGGTGTGAGATGGAAGGAACAAGACAAGGAGGGAGAGATGGAAGAGCTACCAAGTAGGTCACACCATGTGCATGATCCACCTAAGTGTTTGGTAGCTAATGGATTTTTAAGTGAGCATCTATTCCAAACATAAGGCATTTGGTTGAAATATGTTTGGCTCTCAACTCAATATTGCATGAGGTTTCAAGATCTCTAACTGACCCTCTGTTTTTTATGTAGTGCAGCTTTGAGAACAGATAAGGCTGCTGGTCCCTAGGATCTCCTTCACCTATGGGCCCCTGAGCCACATCTAAAGCTCTAGCAAATGGGTAGAACCATGACCTGCAAGCTTCTGGTTTTCTACTCAGCTCTCCTCTGATTGCAAACAGCGCCATAGAGTGAGAGGAGCACAGGTTTGGGAAACACCATCCAAATCCCAACTTCAGTACTTCCTTTGGTTTTGTGCCTGTCCAGAGCTCTTCTGACCCAAATGGACAGATGACTCAGGGCAGAAATAATCTATAGACATTCCTGAATCTATTCCATTCACAAGTAATTAAAAAATAATTTGAATGATTTATTAACAAACATTTATTGAATATCTACTCTAAGCCAGGTTTCTGGGTTTATACAATTAAGTAAATTAAGTCTCTCTCCTCTAAGAAGACCACAGCCTAAAAAGGGAGACACATATATACAGAAATAAATTATATAACATCTTGTCCTAAGTACATTCAACAGGATTTTTTTTTTTTTTTTTTTTTGCCGCACCATGTGGCTTATGGGATTTTAGTTCCCCAACCAGGGATTGAACCCAGGGCCCCGGCAGTGAGATTAGAGCCCTAACCACTGGACAACCAGGGACTTCCCTCAACAGGAAAACTGAGTGGAGGGTATAGTAGTAGCACAGAGGGATAGGGATGCATTTCCTCTTGGGGCAGAGATGCTCACGGAAGGCTTCTGACGTCTCATTTCAGTAGCGCAGGCCTAGCAGATCTGTCAAGGATCCATGAGATTTATCTAAGGTACATGGAATCAGAGAAGATTTGGGCTGAAAAGTATCTTTAAAAACCGCACTAGTCTATCTTTCTATGTTTAGTGAAGACTGCATTTATAAACCATTCTCTGCAAACAGGGAAGGCTACATAATCTGTGAACCCTTTGTTCAAAAAGTAGGAAAAAAAAAGTGGTGTCATACATACTAAAATATAAAGGTTTTTCCTTTCTTCTCTGACCTCTCTTTTGACTTGTGATATTTTTTATTTGCTATTTAATGTTGTTCTAACTAAAAAAGAGTTTAAAAAAATTATTAGCATGAATTTTACATTTCATCTTTATATTTTTGAATGCCAGTTTTTTTTTGTTTTTTTTTTGCGGTACGCGGGCCTCTCACTGTTGTGGCCTCTCCCGTTGCGGAGCACAGGCTCCAGACGCGCAGGCTCAGCAGCCATGGCTCACGGGCCCAGCTGCTCCGCGGCATGTGGGATCTTCCCGGACCAGGGCACAAACCCGTGTCCCCTGCGTCAGCAGGCGAACTCTCAACCACTGCGCCACCAGGGAAGCCCTCAATGCCAGTTTTAAACATAAGAGCACTAACTCATATGTGGAATCACTGAAATTACACAATTCTTATTTCATAGTGCAAATATGCACCTGCATTTCATTCTTACAGGACACTAGAAGAGCTGCACAAGATGAACTCAACTGTTTTAATTGCACTTCATGATGTGGGCACATTCTACCAACATTCCACTCTGGCTTAATGGTAAGTTAGCAAGAACGGAAAGCAAAAAGGTCTATGTGTTGCCTTAGCCTTTCCTTTCCTTTGATGTCATCATTTTCGGTGTTAAGTGGCTGGGGAACTAATAGGAGTGAGAAAGAATGTGATAACGTTCCTCGGCTTTCAGGCTTTTGAAACAAATTCTAGTTTGAACAGAAAGCATGGCGTCTTGGGCTGTAAGCACCTCCACTTACTCAGTCGTGGAGGTAACACCTACCCCTGCTTATTTTGAGTCTCACTGTGGGTTCACCAGAATTCTGTGCTCGTGAGGCATTGAGAATGCCAAATGCAAATGGGGTGTGAAGGGAACAGTGGATGTGTGTTGTGCGTATCTCCTCTATTCATGTACGTGCTCCGTTGTCCTGTCAGACTTCATTTAGAAAACACAAGTTCAAAGACAAAATCATTAAGACATTTATGATACCAGCAGAATATCAAACCAAGCACACATCTCTGTACACAAAAAAGGCTAAACCGATGTTTTGGCTTCAGAAATATATATTGAGGGCTTCCCTGGTGGCACAGTGGTTGGGAGTCCGCCTGCCGATGCAGGGGACACGGGTTCGTGCCCCGGTCCGGGAGGATCCCACATGCCACGGAGCGGCTGGGCCCGTGAGCCATGGCCGCTGGGCCTGTGCGTCTGGAGCCTGTGCTCTGCAACGAGAGAGGCCACAACAGTGAGAGGCCCGCATACCGCAAAAAAAAAAAAAAAAAAAAAAAAAAAAACAGAAATATATATTGAATTATTACATTTAATGATTTTATGATTTACCACCATTGCAGCTTCTAGATAAATTCCCTGTGTCTATCCACCTTGATATATTCATGATCTTGGTTCACAATCATTCCTCAAAAATACTACAATGTTATTATTACAACCATCATTTATGCCAGATATTTTGCTCTGCACAGAAAAGGGCAACTTAATCAGTGTGGTCTTTCTTCACCTAAAGCTTCACAATCTAACATAGGCCACAATGATAGGAATAGATGTACAAAGTACACAGACAGTGGTTTAATACTGAACACAATCCCTTATTAATAAATTATTTATCTTATATAATCTCTGAGGGATAAGTTTTTCAATTGTACAGTAAAGAACGAGTCATTAAGATCACATATTTAGAGGTCAAAGCACATATCTTGTTTACACACAAGGGGTTATTCATATAACTCTGCATAGGAGAGTGTTGGTAGTAACTTTTCAGTGCCTGTAACATGAAATGCTTTACTATTCATTTTTTGGTTTTGGGTTTTGTTTGTTTTTTTGGTTTCTTTTTAAACAGACTTTATTTTTTTCTTAATTAAAGTATAGTTGACTTGCAATGTCATGTTAGTTTCAAGTGTACAGCAAAGTGATTCAGTTATATATATATAACTGAATATGAATATATAGTTATACAATATATAATATATATCTATTATATATCTATTCTTTTTCAGATTTCTTTCCATTATACGTTATTACAAGATATTGAATGTTGTTCCTTTTGCTATACAGTAGGTCCTTGTTGTTTATTTTATATATAATAGTGTATATCTGTTAATCTTGAACTCCTAATTTATCCCTTACCCCAGGCTTTCCATTTTGGTAACCATAAATTTTTTTTCTATGTCTGTGAGTCTGTTTTGTAAATAAATTAATTTGTATCACATTTTAGATTCCTCATACAAGTGATATCATATGATGGTTGTCTTTCTCTGTTTGACTTACTTCACTTAGCATCATAAACTCTAGGTCCATCCATGTTGCTGCAAATGGCATTATTTCATTTTTTTATGGCTAATATTCCATTGTATATATATGCCACATCTTTTTATCCATTCATCTGTCGATAGATATTTAGGTTGCTTCCATGTCTTGACTATTGTAAATAGTGCTGCTATGAACATTGGGGTGCATGTATCTTTATGAATTAAGAGTTTCTGTCGTTTCCAGATATATGCCCAGGAGTGGGAATGCTGGGTCATACGGTAACTCTATTTTTAAGGAACCTCCATATAGTTTTCCATAGTAGATGCACCAATTTACATTCCCACCAACAGTGTGGGAGGGTTCCCTTTTCTCCATACCCTTCCCTGCATTTATTATTCATAGACTTTCTGATGATGGCCATTCTGATTGGTAACTCATCGTGGTTTTGATTTGCATTTCTATAATAATTAGTGACGTTGAACATCTTTTTGTATGCCTGTTGGCCATCTGTATGTAAATACACTTTATTCTTAAAAGTAATTTTAGATTTACAGAAAAATTGAGCAGAAAATACAGAGTTCCCATGTATTCCCTGCCCCCACACATGCTATTATTTTTTCAATTATTTTTCACAGCATCCTTAGAAAATAGATGAAACTCTTAATTCCTAAACTATTTTGTGAGAAATCATGGCACAGAATTTTACTGCTTTAGACCAAAAGTATCTTAAAAATCGAGTTGGTGTTTCCTAAACTTCAGCCACGCAAGTTCCACCTCACAGATTCAGTGATATTCACGTTTCATGCCTACTTTATCAAAGTAGTGTTTTTCTTTAAACCTATTCACTTTTTTACTTAAATGCATTTTTTTAAAAAACTCATTGAATTATACACTTTATTTATATATTTTTATTTATTTATTTTTTCTACAGCAGGTTCTTATTAGTTATCTATTTTATACATATTAGTGTATACACATGTCAATACCAATCTCCCAATTCATCCCACCACCAACACCCTGCTTTCTGCCCTTGGTGTCCATACGTTTGTTCTCTACATCTGTGTCTCTGTTTCTGCCTTGCAAACTGGTTCATCTTTATGATTTTTCTAGATTCCACATATATGCATTAATATACGATATTTGTTTTTCTCTTTCTGACTTACTTCACTCTTTATGAGAATCTCTAGGTCCATCCAAGTCTCTACAAATGACCCAATTTCCTTACTTTTTACGGCCGAGTAATACTCCATTGTATATATGCACCACAACATTTTTATCCATTCGTCTGTCGATGGGCATTTAGGTTGCTTCCATGACCTGACTATTGTAATGAATATTAGGGTGCATGTGTCTTTTTGAATTATGGTTCTCTCTGGGTGTATGCCCAGTAGTGGGATTGCTGGGTCATATGGTAATTCTATTTTTAGTTTTTTAAGGAACCTCCTTACTGTTCTCCATAGTGGCTGTATCAATTTACATTCCCACCAACAGTGCGAGAGGGTTCCCTTTTCTCCACACCCTCCCCAGCATTTGCTGCTTGTAGATTTTCTGATGATGCCCATTCTAACTGGTACGAGGTGATACCTCACTGTAGTTTTGATTTGCATTTCTCTAATAATTAGTGATGTTGAGCAGCTTTTCACGTGCTTCTTGGCCATCTATACGTCTTCTTTGGAGAAATGTCTATTTAGGTCTTCTGCCCATTTTTTTTTTTTTTTTTTTTTTTTTTTGGTGGTACGCGGGCCTCTCATTGCTGTGGCCTCTCCCGTTGCAGAGCACAGGCTCCAGACACGCAGGCCCAGCGGCCATGGCCCACGGGCCCAGCCGCTCCACGGCATATGGGATTTTCCCAGACCGGGACACGAACCCATGTCCCCTGAATCGGCAGGCGACTCTCAACCACTGCACCACCAGGGAAGCCCTTGCCCATTTTTTGATTGGGTTGTTTTTAATATTGAGCTGCATGAGTTGTTTATATATTTTGGACATTAATCCTTTGTCCATTGATTTGTTGGCATATATTTTCTCCCATTCTGAGGGTTGTCCTTTCATCTTATTTATAGTTTCCTTTGCTATGCAAAAGCTTTGAAGTTTCATTAGGTCCCATTTGTTTATTTTTGTTTTTATTTCCATTATTCTAGGAGGTGGGTCAAAGAAGATCTTGTTGTGATTTATGTCAAAGAGTGTTCTTCCTATGTTTTCCTCTAAGAGTTTTATAGTGTCTGGCCTTACATTTAGGTCTTTAATCCATTTTGAGATTATTTTTGGGTAGGGTGTTCTAATTTCATTCTTTTACATGTAGCTGTCCAGTTTTCCCAGCATCACTTACTGAAAACACTGCCTTTTCTCCATTGTATATCCTGCCTCCTTTGTCACATTAGTTGACCATAGGTGTGTGAGTTTATCTCTGGGATTTCTATCCTGTTCCATTGATCTATATTTCTGTCTGAAGTCAGGGAATCTGATTCCTCCAGCTCCGTTTTTTTCCCTCAAGATTGCTTTGGCTATTTAGGGTGTTTTGTGTCTCCATACAAATTTTAAGGTTTTTTGTTCTAGTTCTGTAAAAAATGCCATTGGTAATTTGATAGGGATTGCATTGAATCTGTGGATTGCTTGGGTACTATAGTCATTTTCACAATATTGATTCTTCCAATCCAAGAGCATGGTATATCTCTCCATCTGTTTGTGTCATCTTTGATTTCTTTCATTAGTGTCTTATAGTTTTCTGCATACAGGTCTTTTACCTCCTTAGGTAGGTTTATTCCTAGGTATTTTATTCTTTTTGTTGCAATGGTGAATGGGATTGTTTCCTTAATTTCTCTTTCTGATTCTTCATTGTTAGTGTATAGGGAGGCAAGAGATTTCTGTGCATTAATTTTGTATCCTGCAACTTTACCAAATTCACTGATTAGCTCTAGTAGTTTTCTGGTGCCATATTTGGGATTCTCTATGTATAGTATCATGTCACCTGCAGACAATGACAGTTTTACTTCTTCCTTTCTGATTTGGATTCCTTTTATTTCTTTTTCTTCTCTGATTGCTGTGGCTAGGACTTCCAAAACTACATTGAATAGTAGTGGTGAGAGTGGACATCCTTGTCTTGTTCCTGATCTTAGAGGGAATGCTCTCAGTTTTTCAGCATTGAGAATGATGTTTGCTGTGGGTTTTTCGTTTATGGCCTTTATTATGTTGAGGTAGGTTTCCTCTATGCCCACTTTCTGGAGAGTTTTTATCATAAATGGGTGTTGAATTTTGTCAAAAGCTTTTTCTGCATCTATTGAGATGATCATACGTTTTTTCTCCTTCAGTTTGTTAATATGGTGTATCACATTGATTGGTTTGTGTATATTGAAGAATCCTTGCATCCCTGGGATAAATCCCACTTGATCATGGTGTATGATCCTTTTAATGTGTTGTTGGATTCTGTTTGCTTGTATTTTGTTGAGGATTTTTGCATCTATATTCATCAGTGATATTGGTCTGTAGTTTTCTTTTTTTGTAGTATCTTTGTCTGGTTTTGGTATCAGGGTGATGGTGGCCTCATAGAATGAGTTTGGTAGTGTTCCTTCCTCTGCAATTTTTTGGAAAAGTTTGAGAAGGATGAGTGTTAGCTCTTCTCTAAATGTTTGATAGAATTCACCTGTGAAGCCATCTGATCCTGGACTTTTGTTTGTTGGAAGATTTTTAAACACAGTTTCAATTTCATTACTTGAGATTGGTCTGTTCCTATTTTCTATTTCTCCCTGGTTCAGTCTTAGAAGGTTATACCTTTCTAAGAATTTGTCCATTTCTTTCAGGTTGTCCATGTTATTGGCATAGAGTTGCTTGTAGTAGTCTCTTAGGATGCTTCATATTTCTGCTGTGTCTGTTGTAACTTCCCCTTTTTCATTTCTAATTTTATTGATTTGAGTCCTCTCCCTCTTTTTCTTGACAAGTCTGGCTAAAGGTTTTTCAATTTTGTTTAACTTCTCACAGAATCAGCTTTTAGTTTCATTTATCTTTGCTATTGTTTTCTTTGTTTCTTTTTTTAAAAAAAAATTATTTATTTTATTTATTTACTTTTGGCTGCTTTGCATCTTCGTTGCTGCATGTGGGCTTTCTCTGGTTGCAGTGACTGGGAACTACTCTTTGTTTTGGTGCATGGTGGCTTCTCTTGTTGCAGAGCATGGGCTCTAGGTGTGTGGGCTTCAGTAGTTGTGGCACACGGGCCTAGTTGCTCCACGGCATGTGGGATCTTCCTGGACCAGGGCTCGAACCCGTGTCCCCTGCATTGCCAGGTGGATTCTTAACCACTGCGTCACCAGGGAAGCCCTCTTTGTTTCTATTTCATTTATTTCTGCTCTGATTTTTATGATTTCTTTCCTTCTACTAATTTTGGCTTTTGTTTGTTCTTCTTTCTCTAGTTCCTTTAAGTGTAAGGTTAGATTGTTCGAGATTTTTCTTGTTTCTTGAGGTAGGTATGTATAGCTATAAACTTCCCTCTTAGAACTGCTTTTGCTGCATTCCATAGGTTTTGGATCGTTGTGTTTTCATTGTAATTTGTCTCTAGATATTTTTTGATTTCCTCTTTGATTTCTTCAGTGATCTCTTGGTTATTTAGTAACATTTTGTTTAGCCTCCATGTGTTTTGTGTTTTTTACGTTTTTTTCCCTGTAGTTGATTTCTAATGTCAGAGCGTTGTGGTTGGAAAAGATGGTTGATATGATTTCAATCTTCTTAAATTTACCAAGGCTTGATTTGTGACCCAGGATGTGATCTATCCTGGAGAATGTTCCGTGTGCACTTGAGAAGAAAGTGTAATCTGTTATTTTTGGATGGAATGTCCTATAAATATCAATTAAACCTATGGGGTCTATTGTGTCATTTAAAGCTTGTGTTTCCTTATTAATTTTCTGTCTGGATGATCTGTCCATTGGTGTAAGTGAGGTGTTTAAGTCCCCCACTATTATTGTGTCACTCTCAACTTCCTCTTTTATAGCTGTTAGCATTTGCCTTCTGTATTGAGGTGCTCCTATGTTGGGTGCATATATATTTATAATTGTTATATCTTCTTCTTGGATTGATTGTTGGATTGATTGATCCCTTGATTGTTATGTAGTGTCCTTCCTTGTCTCTTGTAACATTCTTTATTTTAAAGTCTATTTTATCTGATATGAGTATTGCTACTCCAGCTTTCTTTTGATTTCCATTTGCATGCAATATCTTTTTCCATCCCCTCACTTTCAGTCTGTATGTGTCCCTAGGTCTGAAGTGGGTCTCTTCTAGACAGCATATATATGGGTCTTACTTTTGTATCCATTCAGCGAGCCTGTATGTTTTGGTTGGAGCATTTAATCCATTCACATTTAAGATAATTATCAATATGTATGTTCCTATTACCATTTTCTTAATTGTTTTGGGTTTGTTTTTGTAGGTCCATTTTTTCTCTTGTGTTTCCCATTTAGAGAAGTTCCTTTAGCACTTGTTGTAGAGCTGGTTTGGTGGTGCTGAATTCTCTTAGCTTTTGCTTGTCTGTAAAGCTTTTCATTTCTCCATCAAATCTGAATGAGATCCTTGCCATGTAGAGCAACTTTGGTTGTACGTTCTTCCCTTTCTTCACTTTAAATATATTGTGCCACTCCCTTCTGGCTTGTAGAGTTTCTGCTGAGAAATCAGCTGTTAACCTTATGGGAGAGTTACCTTGTATGTTATTTGTCATTTTTCCCTTGTTGCTTTTAATAATTTTTCTTTATTTTTAATTTTTGTCAATTTGATTACTATGTGTCTCAGCATGTTTCTCCTTGGGTTTATCCTGCCTGGAGTCTCTGTGCTCTCTGGACTTGGGTGGATATTTCCTTTCCCATGGTAGGGAAGTTTTCGCCTATAATCTCTTCAAATATTTTCTCAGGTTCTTTCTCTCTCTCTTCTCCTTCTGGGACCCCTATATGCGAATGTTGTTGTGTATAATGTTGTCCCAGAGGTCTCTAAGGCTGTCTTCATTTCTTTTCATTCTTTTTTCTTTATTCTGTTCCATGGCAGTGAATTCCAGCATTCTGTCTTCCAGGTCACTTATCCGTTCTTCTGCCTCAGTTTTTCTGCTATTGATTCCTTCCAGTGTATTTTTAATTTCAGTTATTGTATTGTCCATCTCTGTCTGTTCTTTAATTCTTCTAGGTGTTTGTTCTTTAATTCTTCTAGGTCTTTGTTAAACATTTCTTGCATCTTCTCGATCTTTGCCTCCATTCTTTTTCCGAGGTCCTGGTTCATCTTCACCATCATTATTCTGAATTTTGGGGGGGAAAGGTTGCCTATCTCCACTTCATTTAGTTGTTTTTCTGGGGTTTTCTCTTGTTCCTTCATCTGGTACATAGTCCTCTGCCTTTTCATTTTGTCTATCTTTCTGTGAATGTGGTTTTCATTCCACAGGCTGCAGAATTGTAGTTCTTGCTTCTGCTGTCTGCCCTCTGGTGGATGAGGCTATCTAAGAGGCTTGTGCAAGTTTCCTGATGGAAAGGACTGGTGGTGGTAATGCTGGGTGCTGCTCTGGTGGGCAGAGCTTAGTAAAACTTTAATCTGTTTCTCTCCTGATGGGTGGAGCTGGGTTCCCTCCTTGTTGGTTGTTTGGCCTGAGGTGACCCAGCACCGTAGCCTACCGGGCTCTTTGGTGGGGCTAATGGCAGACTCTGGGAGGGCTCATGCCAAGGAGTACTTCCCATAACTTCTTCTGCCAGTGTCCTTGTGCCCACAGTGAGACACAGCTGCCCTCCACCTCTGCAGGAGACCCTCCAACACTAGCAGGTAGGTCCGGTTCAGTCTCCCATGGGGTCACCGCTCCCTCCACTGGGTCCTGATGCACACACTTCTTTGTGCATGCACTCCAAGAATGGAGTCTCCGCTTCCCCCAGTCATGTTGAAGTTCCACAATCAAATCCCACCAGCCTTCAAAGTCTGATTCTCTAGGAATTCCTCCTCCCATTGCCGGACCCCCTGGTTGGGAAGCCTGATGTGGGGCTCAGAAGCTTCACTTCAGTGGGTGGACCTCTGTGGTATAAGTGTTCTCCAGTTTGTGAGTCACCCACCCAGCAGCCATGGGATTTGATTTTCTTCTGATTGTGCCCCTCCTACCGTCTCATTGTGGCTTCTCCCTGTCCTTGGTTGTGGGGAATCTTTTTTGGTGAGTTCCAGTGTCCTCCTGTCAATGATTCTTTAGCAGTTAGTTGTGATTCCGGTGCTCTCGCAAGAGGGAGTCTATACATTTTAAATATGTGCAGTTTACTATACATAATTCATAACACAATAAATTCAGCTAAAGAGAGAAGATAAAATTCCAAATATTTTCTTTCAAAAATATATTGTTAGAGTTGAGTTATTAATTAGTGGTGACTTCTTAGTTTTTAACCCTTCAATGTATTTTTTTTTTTTTTTTTTTTTGCTGTATGCGGGCCTCTCACTGTTGTGGCCTCTCCCGTTGCGGAGCACAGGCTCCAGACGCGCAGGCTCAGTGGCCATGGCTCACGGGCCCAGCCGCTCCGCGGCATGTGGGATCTTCCCAGACCAGGGCACGAATTCGTGTCCCCTGCATCGGCAGGCGGACTCGCAACCACTGCGCCACCAGGGAAGCCCCAATGTATTTTTAAAAGAGTTCTATGTTCTAATTCTTATCTACTAGCAACTTTTGCTTGAAAATGTAATCTAATTCCTTTGGAGAGAAGGAGAAAACAGATATTCATGTGAATCCGGAAATCAAAAGCTATTTATTTCCTGATTCAAAAAAGCTATATAAGAATTTTAAAATTATCTTCCAAGAAGAAATGCATTCATTTAAATAGAAACTCTGTCTAATCCATAATTAGGAAGGCAATTGTAAAACTGATGCAGAACTATTAAAATTAAGAATAAGTCTGGGGCTTCCCTGGTGGCACAGTGGTTGAGAGTCGGTCTGCCGATGCAGGGGACACGGGTTCATGCCCGAATCCGGGAAGATGCCACATGCCGCGGAGCGGCTAGGCCCGTGAGCCATGGCCGCTGAGCCTGCGCATCCAGAGCCTGTGCTCCGCAACGGGAGAGGCCACGGCAGTGAGGGACAGGCCACAACAGTGAGAGGCCCGTGTACTGCAAAAAAAAAAAAAAAAAAAAAAGAATAAGTCTGCACATGTCTACCACCTCAAATCAATTCACAGAAGTATGCCTGTCACAGTTCGGGAATAATGACTTAGTTCAGCATTCCCAGTAGTTTTTCTGCTACAATACTACTGATTGATGGTGTCCACAACATGGCACTTTCCCATGGTTATAAGTAGCCATTTTAAAGGCTTTGACATAGACCATGCAGAACATGGGTTAGTCTTAATATCTACATCCACTACCTGTCATTTCACCTCATTTTCTCCCACTGATGGTAACACCTCATTTATAGACAAAGCAACTGAAGCTAGGAAAATCAGGGGTCTGCCCAATTTATGCAGCCTGAAGGAAAGCTAAGCCCCCCCCCCCCCTTCTATCCCAGTGCTCTTTGTGGTTTACCACAGCACCTCTCCAACTTTCAACCTGAGATCATCAAACAATAGGTCATGGACATTAAGGGAAATAGGAGATTAAAATGTAAAGTTGGACTATTCTCTTGAAAATGAGCACCAACATACAAAAATTGAGTAGTGCCTTCTCAAATGGCCACCCTATTGACAGCAAGAATTAGGCCAGTGTTTCCCAAAGCCTAGGACATATACACAGATGATTTGGGGGAGTACACAAATACAACTTTAAAAAGCATAGATGACCATAGTGAGGAAGTCACTCCCTTTTGAATTCTATTTTAATCTTTCTGATTATGTCAGGAGAAAAATCTTTCACATTTTTTAAAACTTTTCTAACATTTGTTAATTTACTTTTTTAACCTACTTTTTTTTTTTTTTAAAGAGAACAGGCATCACCCTCAAGGCATTTATCAGGTATTTATCAAGCCAGTACTTAATTAATGAATCGCTTTTAGTTTTGTGTGTGTGTGTTTTAGTCTGATCAGGCTGCTATATCAAAATACCATAGACTGGGTGGCTTAAACAACAAGGATTCATTTCTCACAGTTCTGGAGGCTGGGAGGTCCAAGATCAACTTGCTGGCAGATTTGGTTCTTGGTGAGAGCCTTCTTCCTTGCTTGCAGAAGGGTACCTTCTAGATGTATCCTCACGTGGCAGGGAGGGAGAGAGACAGAGAAAGAGAGAGACAGCAAGAGAGCACAAGATCTGCTCTCTTCCTCTTCTTATATGAACACTAATCCTATCTGGGGGTTCCACCTTTATGACCTCATCAAAGGCCCCACCTCCAAGTATCATCACATTGAGGGTTAGGGCTTCAACAAATGAATTGGGTGGGGGGACACACAAACATTCAATCCATGGCATTATGTCTTATGGTTACTTTCTATTTATAACTGGTGATTTAAAAGGTTCTATTTATGGTAGATACATACAATTTACCATTTAAATAAAATTATTTATCTAAAAAAGTGAAGCGATTTAAAGAAAATTCTGAAATAAATAATAGTTCTGATGACATATAAATATGTGAAAGATGTGAAAGTTGCATGGGAGTGGCTGCAATTTGAGAAACACTGGCAAAAGTAAATGGAATTGACACTGGTGTTTACTATGTGTTGAGTATTCTCCCAAGCATTAGGCATTTGTGATGAAGATGGGGAAATTGGACAATTAAAACCCAAACTAATTATAGGTGCTTTTTCCTTCTGGAAAATTTTTTACTGGGGGCAGTATCATAATTTATGTTAGTGAGAAAATACATGTCTGTGTTGTTCATTTCCACAAGCAGAGACAAATGAGAGATAGAGAAGAAAGGGAAAAGAAGGGAATTTCAATCCTTTGGCAACATTTCTGTGCTTCTAGAGAGAGGGGCAGGAAGCAAATCAACCATTGTTGGGAAGAGCATGTTGGTGGCTCTGGATATGGAACAGTAGAGAAGGAGCCAACTAGGAAGGAAAGAGTAATTGCTTAGCAATTAATGGGAGGACCCTGAGGGTAGGAGCACCAGCAAATGGATGGAGAAGAGAAAAAAGATGTGGCTGCATCTTTCCATTACCCCCAACATACAAACACTTTGGTTTTTTGCTGCTGTTTACCAGGGTGGAGGGTAGTTTTGGGAGGGAGGGGAGGTTAGAGAATGATTGGAGAGTGTCTGAAATCCCCTATTTATGTATTTATTCGATCAACAAATGTATTGATCTCCTTTTATGGGCAAAATGCAAGTGCCAGGCCCTGGGGACAGCAGGGGGCAGACAGAAATAGTCCTGATACCACAGAACTTACAGCCAAGTAGAGGGACGGCTGTTAAAAAATACTGACATATATGAATACCATGGAAAAAAACAAAAACAAACACTGGGTGCTGTGGGACAGTGAATGAAAGCTTTCTCAGGTACTGGCTGCTTGCCACTTCAAATCCATCTGGCCTCACTTCCTATCCCAGTGACTACTGTGGTAACCAGTCCCACACGAGTGCAATCCGGCTGCCCCTTACCCAGGTCCGTACTGCTGGCATCCAGGCTCCTGCCCTGAAGCTTCTCTGACTGCATGGTGTGGCCTAACCTTGGGAATCTACTCAACACTCACACGGGTGCAACCCAGAGTGTGGGAGAATTAAGGTCACGTAGGAGCCACTGCACGCCTGCCTCCACCTTTCTGAAGTCTGCTGGCATGACAGTTTAAGACACATTTCATGAAGCCTCTCAGAAGGTCCTGTGAGACTGGGCACCCAGTCCCTCATAACAGTGGCCAACTCCATAGCACAACCCTACATTGTCTCTCCCTCATTCCATGATTCACCTCCCCCCAGTGGTGTCCTGAACTGGCTCCTACAGGCTGGTGAGAGCTGATTGTTAAATTTCAGATATTTTGCCATTTGGTAGGTAAAGAGAGTCATTATTTAAAATTAAATTATATAAACTTAAAATTAAATTGTATTAAAAACAAAAAAGTAAAAACTATTCAAAATTGATCGCTTCCTATTTTACTCTATTATTATCTGTGCTCTCAAGGTTATCTACATCTATCCTATCTGTTTGGTGGGAATACCACAAGGTATGTTACATTGGATCCCTTCCCATGGGCATATCATTTCAGTGACATTATGTTAGTAGCTTGATATCAGCCATGAAGGAAGTATCTATATCACAGAAATAGGCAAGTGCTACAAATTAGGATTTGATTAATTGTTTTGTTGATTGTCCAGACTTCAGAAAATGATGGAGAAAATGTTAATAATGTAAACTTAGAAGTGTGTCATGTTTCTAGAAATTACATTGTGAATGACACAAAAATTGTGTTCTAAATTATTATTCAATTCCACAAAAAAGTCACTCGCATCATTTATGAGTAAAGTTGACACACATCTACCTAGTTTTACTTTCATTCTCCTTGTTAGTATAAATGAATCAACTTTTATATTGCAACTGTACTTTTTTGTCAGTCTCAAACAAAGGTTGGCTATGGTTATAAGACTTCAGCAAAAATCAAAGCATTCTGAAAATCAGTCAGCTATATGGGATTTACTATGAAGAGCACTGTATATTTTATTATAATTTGAAAATTATGTAACATACATTATTCATGTCAGTAAAAATGTGTAATAAACTTTTGTACATGTATCTACATGCATACGTTTTTCCTGGAGAGCTGGTTGTTAAACATTCACCAGCACCTCATCTCTTCTTATTCATGTAGAAGTCTTTATTTTAAACTCCTCTTTGGGAGGAACTAGTGCAATCAGGTATGGCTCTAGAAAGCAGACCCTCAGAATGGATATTTGGAGGTAGATCACTCATGAATAAGATGGCAATTGGCACACTGTTGCTGGTAGTGTGTTGATGAACTTTGGCATGCAGTAGCATCGCAATCACCAAGACTGTTACTTGTGGTGATTGGGTTGAAATAAAGATGGAAGAAGCAGCACTGGGTTACGTGATAGGTGTAACACTTGAGCAGTATAGGGATATGGTAGTCATAAGGGTTGTGGAACTTGAAGTTTTCTTGGTTCTACCCATTTGCTAGAGCTTTATTTATAGCTTAGAGGCTCAAAGGTGTAGGAGATTCCAGCGATCAGCAGCCTCACCTGTTTTCAAGATTGCACTACATTAAAAATAAGAGTGTTGTTTAGAGACCTTTAAACCTCTTAGCATTGAGCTGCCAGCTAAACCTTTTGCAACCAAATGCTGTACAGGAGCCAATGGATACATGGCCAAAAGGTTCTGAGATGCAGTTCATAAGATTCTCAGAACGTCCTGGGTGACCAAGCAACTTGTTGCCTACAGCAGTGGTCAACTCAATCATGCATACTGGTTGGCTCACCCTTCTTCTCTTTCATTCCCCAGTCCTCACTCACACAAAAGCCTTTGTTTCAGGCTCTACTTTGGGGGAAACTTGAACTAAATAAGACATGGGTTTTACTTAGATTGGGAACTAGAGACATGTCAACAAAACCTGAAAGATCAGGTGAGGAAGGCTGAGGGAGTAAAGGAGGCGTCCAAGTTAAGCAAATAGTTTATGTGAAAGTCCTGAAGGGGGAAAGAGCTTGATCTATTCCAGGTGTGGAAAGAAGACCAGTGAGGCTGGAGGAGAGAAAGCAACTGGGGATAATGCATGAGATGAAGCTGGAGAGTGGGCAGGACCTTGTATTTCTCTCGCACTGGATGTTTCTTTGTCACTGGAAAAACCTCAGTCCACTAAGCTGCCTCCTTTTTTCTCCCTTATTCCTATTTGCAACGTCTTCAAAATCAGAGTTGCGATGAGAGCAAAACAGTGAAGATGAAGAAATCCTACTTCATATTTTGGCTCTTTCATTGACATCATGTGTTACTTTGGACAAATTATTAAAGCTCTACTTTAAATGGTATGGAGACAATAAATAAATGCGCTATGTAAAATACATAATATTACTATTAACATCACAAGCTATGAAACATTGGAGGTCAAGGACACAGTCCATGTTTCACAGATGAATGAAGTAAAACCTGAAAGCATTGTCAAGGCCCAAAAAAGACACCTTTGCTCACAGCAAAATCACAGAATTAGTGATAGAGTTTGGAAACAAACATTCATGATCAAGCAGAGCTGAAGGAACCCCAGCCCAAAGCCAGAGGAAGGGAAAGCCTTTGACTTCTTCATATTGATAAAGCCAGAACATGTTATAGAACAAGAATTTTCCCCCATGAAATGAAATTATCTGTTGTCAGTGATATGAGAAGTGGGATAAAGAAAAAAGCCCAGCATTTATAATGCTCTCTTTAAAGCAGTCCCCTCCTACACAATACATGTTAAGCACCTGGTAATTATGGCCTCCAGCTTGTATACTTATGGTGGTGTCGCTTTATTTTTGAAAGCCTGCTTTTCTAGCTCATATTTCAGTAGTAGAAGTTCATGTGGCCTAAAATATGATGCCAACTAGTACTACCAGGAAGTAGGTCTGTTTCAGAAGCTATTTCACATGCACTGGGTTAAGTAATGCAATGGGTTCAGCCCTGTTCCATAGTCTGATCACTTCCCTGGTAAGCACAGATGATTAAAGAGACTTTAAGAATTTGCTTCACTTTGGAAATTCCCTGGCGGTCCCGTGGTTAGGACTTGGCGCTTTCACCAGGGTATGATCCCTGGTCGGGGAACTAAGATCCTGCAAGCCACACAGTGCACTTCATTTAGACGGTCTTCTACTTCTAAACAAATGCTCACCTGTGATGAACAGTTTACTTGTTACGATTAACACTGATCAATGTCTATCCCATACCTAGAAACCATAGCAACAGCTTGGAAGAAAATTATGTAAAGATTCTCAAAGCATTATGCTTTTATGTTTTTCCTCCTAGGTTAGAAGAATATCAAAATTCTCTTGTAGTCCTATACCCTGCCAGATACCACAAGATTTTGGTTTTTGTTTTCTCTTTAGGTTTCATCAGTTTGACTCTACTGTGCCTGAGTGTGGATGTCCTTGTAAATGCTTGTTCTGTACATATTGAGATGATATTTTTTGTTTCCTTTTTTGGTTTGTTAATACAGTGAATAACACTGTGTCAATATTTCAAATGTTAAATATACATTGCATTCATAATTATAATAATTATTTATTATAATCATAATCAATTTTTCTCTCTATGGTAGAAAAGCGTTTATCACTTTTCTGAGATGCCCAAAATGTACTCTTCAGAACATTAGCTCTGTGGCATGTTAATGGAAATTGTGCAAAAAGAACAGATCAAATTAGTTTGGCAAATGATAGGCTAAATAGGTGACTTCTCAGGGGTTTTAATATCCTAGAGTGAATTGTTAATCTATAAGAGAAGGGATATGTTATACATGACTTTCCACATACTTATTTGACCATGGACTTATCTTTTCTTAAATCATCTCTCAAGACCAGAGTTCCATGGAACACACTCTGGGAAATGCAACTTTCTATTAGGTAGACAGGATGTGTCTGATTTTCTACTTGGACCATGAGCTTTCCAATAGAAACCATCATACTGAACTCATGTTTGTAACATCTATCACCTGCCCAGCATTCTTTCACCTATTCATTTTTTTCAACAAATATTATTTGAACCCCTTTGTATGCTAGATTCCATGCTTGGGGGGAAAGAGATGAAACATATGGTTTCTGCCCTCAAGGAGCTCACATTCAAAAAGAAACCTCAGTGAATGTTGGCTGAAGCAACATGTAAATGAAAGAGCACCTAGTGGTTTAAATCTAATCATAAATCAGAGCACTTTGAGAGGAAAATAGAGACAATTCCTAAAAGGAAACTTATTTCAAAAGTCCCAATTGCCTGCGAGTTGCCAGACCCCATTCTCCTTGCAGAGTCTATCACAGAAATATTGAAATATTCAAAATCCCAGAAGAGTTAACAGGCAGTACAATTTTTATACATCATATATCTGAGTGAAAATTACATGAAGTTCTGTTTGGGGTATACCCATCTGTACTGCACAATCTCGCCATTGAGAACAGCTGTCCAATTCTCTTTCAAATGAAAGTTACAACTTCTGCCTTTTGATTCTGACCCTTTTTAAACTGTTAGGAATGTTTGAGGAAGGTTTTCCCCGACACCAATATTGAATATGTACCCTTTTATGTGCTCACAAATCGTCTTGTTCTTATTCTATCGCAGTTATTTTGTCACAATTTCATAAAGTTGCCTGTTTGTTTCTTTATTCCTCAATGGATAGTAAAACTATGAGGACAAATCATGTATTCATCTCTATGTTCCCAGAACTTAGCTTCAAATAGAGTCTGATACATAGTAGGTCCTCAGTGAATATCTGTTGAATGAATCAGCCCCTTTGACCTGGGCACCCACTTACATTTCCAGCCTCATCTCCTGCATTCTTTGCCTTGTACTTTTCCTTCAAGCAACAAAGTGTGTAGTTCTCAGTCCTTAAATATCCTTCTTCTTCCATCTTCACCCCTTACCCCTTTTGCCTGACTTGCTCATACTAAGCCTTCACGACTCAGTTTAGGGGACTTCCCTGGGGTGCAGTGGTTAGGAATCCGCCTGCCAATGTAGGGGACACAGGTTTGAGCCCTGGTCCGGAAAGATCCCACATGCTGTGGAGCATCTAAGCCCATGCACCACAACTACTGAGCTTGTGCTCTAGAGCCCAGGAGCCACAACTACTGAAGCCTGCACGCCTAGAGCCCGTGATCCACAACGAGAGAAACCACCAAATGAGAAGCCTGTACACCACAACAAAGAGTAGCCTCCACTCGCCACGACTAGAGAAAGTCCACGCGCAGCAACGAAGACCCAACACAGCCAAAAATTAATTAATTAATTAATTAATTTTAAAAAACCGACTCAGTTCAGGATTGACCAGAAGCCCTTGGTGAAGCACTCTTCCCCTGTGTTCCCTGTACTACTTCTCCACATTGAACTGACATTACCTGCCTATTTGTTTCTCTCAAGCTAGTCTGTGGGCTTCCCTGAAACAAAGACCATTTTACTAGCCCGGAGTCTGGTACGTAGGATGTGGCCAATAAATGCTTGTGGCATCCAATCAAATTAACTACACAGAAGTTCTTATTACTCCCACCAAGTTCCTAAGAAACTTCAGCAAAATAGTTAACACAAAAGCTCAGCATCTTCTGAACAGAATATGTACTCAGCCTTAAGCTGTGTTGTTGGTAGGATGGCTGGGTACTCCTGAGAGGGGTAATTACTAACACCCTGGGCTGTGTTGTCCAATATGGTAGTTGCTAGTCATATGTGGCTATTTAAATTTTAAATAAAAATAATTAAATTTAAATAAAAATTAAACTTTAGTTCTTTAGTCACTCTAGCTACATTTCAAGTGCTTAGTAGTAGCTAGTGGCTATTGGATAGGCAGCTCAGAATAAACATTTCCATCAATGCAGAATGTTCTGAGGCAGCACTGGTCTAGCCTGTAAGACCCAAAGAAAATAAAAAGCACAACTTTCAGTAATTGTTTAAGAAACAATTCAAGGTTGTTTTGTAGACCTAGTGCCCAATACTGCTTTCCAGAGGGCGTGTTAGAAAGTCATTTCTGGCTTAATGAACAGCCCAGGTGCTGAAGCTAGTTTTAGAAAATAATGAAAAGCCTAAGGATTATGTTTATAAAACACTGAACCAAGATGACTGTGGGACAAATTTAGATTGTTCCTAAAGCAATAACTTGGGAACTTGGTTACTTAAGCATAGTCTGCAACCAAGTATCATTAACGGTTTGTTTCTGATGTCCAAAATTTGAAATTCCATAACATCACCTAAGAAGAATTTCACAAATCTTGTGGGCTCCTTAAAGTGCTTGTCACGTAGAAGATACTTAAATACATGTGGGTTGAATGAAGAACTTTTGGGGGAAACAATCCTGATTCATACATCCAGATGTCCTTTGGAATTAAACACAAGGATGTTTGACATGTGATGACTCTTGGATTGTTTTTGGAGATTCTTTGCTGCTCAACTAGTTTGTGGGCCAGAACACTATTGAATTTGGCAACACTAAAACTGAAAGCAGAGTCAAACCCCTGGTCTACTTGGAAGCAGTGAGGGGAAGTCTTAGCCACATGCTGTCCCTGTCATGATAACAATCAAAAAAAAAATCTTTATGAATACCTTTATATTCAATGACTGTAAAAGACTGGAGGAACAACCTTAAAAATGTAGGATATCTCCAAAGTGTATTGAAGTTCCTGCTGCTCTTTAAAAAAACTAAATGTGGAAATTGTAGACCATTAATTATGGGTGTTGTTTATAAAAGGCAAACAAACAAAACAAAAAGCAAACAACTCCCCCCAGAACTTTATTCAGCAGACCTATACTAAAAGAAAAGATGTTGACTAAACATCAAAAAAGGTTGGCAGATGAATATAATTTCTATGTTGTAAGTTAAAACAAAATGTTTAAAGGTATATATGCATCATTTTTGGGTGATTATCCACTTTTTTTTTTTTTAAAGAAGATGTTGGGGGTAGGAGTTTATTAATTAATTAATTTATTTTTGCTGTGTTGGGCCTTCGTTTCCGTGCGAGGGCTTTCTCTAGTTGCGGCAAGCGGGGGCCACTCTTCATCGCGGTGCACGGGCCTCTCACTATCGCGGCCTCTCTTGTTGCGGAGCACAGGCTCCAGACGCACAGGCTCAGTAGTTGTGGCTCACGGGCCTAGTTGCTCCGCGGCATGTGGGATCCTCCCAGACCAGGGCTTGAACCCGTGTCCCCTGCATTAGCAGGCAGATTCTCAACAACTGCGCCACCAGGGAAGCCTGATTCTCCACTTTAATGAACTCTCTGACTTGTTGACGCACAACCAGTCCCAACTCAACTATAGTTGAAAAGCTGTCATTCACTTTGATCAATAGCAATGCAAATTAGAGTTCTTTGCTCAGCAAGTGACTGGCATACAATAAAAACTCAAAACATCAGCTAGTACTATCACTATCTGCATTTGATGTCAGCTAGGACTAGTAACTGCTGGGACTTGACTTTGACAAATAAGGGTCAAATAACAATTATTAACCACCCCAAATTAATTCAAAGCAGATGTAGATCTCATATTCTTGACCAAATATAATGATGCTAATTAGATCATTGGCTTTTCCCTCATCAAATATTAAAGTCTAGGAAAGCTTTGATTGAGCAGAGGAAGGTTTTTGTTTTTTGTTTTTTTGTTCTTTTTTAAGAAATCTCATAAAATCTAGTGTGCACTGGTTTACATCAGATCCTGGCAGAGTTAACAGGGAGGGAAAACAGCCTCCTGAAATAAGTGACTTCAGTCAGAAGCTACAGCCCAGGAATGTTTTTGTAAGAATGCTGTTATAAGGACAATGTGTCTCATTACTGCCTCTCCCTACAGTCCATTTTTAATTATTGATGTCACTCTTTCCTTCTCTCTCTGCCCAAACAAATATAACATTTAAACATTAAAGAGGCTACAGAGTCAGTAACTGAATGGAAGAAAGAATGAATGATTTAAAGAAAGAGATTTCTAAACCAGGTTACCCTCGAGGTGTGACTTACTCCCTCACTTGCCTCACGGGCAGGATTTTGGGGACTTTGTCATATCAGAACACAATTCATTCAAGCCAACTCTAAGGGCCACAGCAGAGAAGAGCAGCAAAAGGAAATGTATATATTGGTGGGTGTGTCCCCGGGTCATCAGCCTCACCTCACTTCTTTCTCTCGTCTTACCCAACAATTCTCTGTACATTTTCTTATAGAGTCGGAGCTAGAGTTTATCCTTAAACGTATGACAACATTATCAATATACGTTTTCCCTGGGTCACGTAATGGGATAGTCTAGCCTTTGTATGTGTGTCTTGTGTTGAGGAAAATGGTAAGAACTTTGTATATGCGTGATATTGATGGACCCTTGAGGTCCTGTGTTACTTTTTTTTAAAGCAGAAAGCTATCCTACAAGTGTTTACTAGAAGATTAGATATCTAGATCAAACACTTAAATTTTACAGACATTCGCACCCAAACTTCAAACCAGATGCACAGCGATATCATGGAGGAGGCTCTGCCCGGAATCTGCCTGCCACACTTAGGCACACACACTCGTGGGTGCTCTGGCAGGACTCAGAGAACACAGGAAAGTGAATGAACCCATCAACTAACAAGGCCAGCTTCCTGGGCTCCTGACTCTTCTGACTGCTTTCTTCTCTGAGCACTTACTATCCTACAGCCTAACACCTGACTATGCACTGTGGCCCCAGCTTGGAGTGCATGTGCTTGAGGGTCTCTTACACAGCCAGACTATAAACTTTTTGAAGGCAGGATCATGCCTTACATTTGGCTTATCTCCTCCTTTGTGCCCAGCACAAAACTCAAAAAGGGATTGCTAGGTGTTGGAGGAGCAAATGCACAGAAATGACTGTTTTATGCTTAATCCAAACAACAAAGTCCTTCTTGGCTCAGATTACCAGCTATATCACCTTCACAGGGTTTTAAATGGCCCATTGGAGGAGTCTCTCTGCTCCTCAGACATTGTATTCATGTTTATAATACAAACAGCCACAGTGTAAGTGAAGGTAATTCTATAAATTTTCACCATTGCCAGAGTAGGGCCAACTGCCTATATCCCTTTCCAGAATCTAATTCATTTCAACACATTTTATTATTACCTGGGCCAGCTGCCAGTGGTGCCAACTGAAAGACCCAGGTCTGACCATGAGGAGTTACGTCAGCTCAGATATGGCCCAGTGGCCTCTTTAACTGAAAGGCCCATGAATAGGGTGAGGGTGAGAAAGCTGGCAGTGGAGAACTTAACCAAGCGTTTACGGTCTCAGGATGAAAAACTTAATGCCGCATTATATTCCAGAGATATTGTAACCAGAATTAGAGGATTGATGTTGCCTTTTAAGCTGGAGAAGCTCAAGCAAACCTGTTCAGCCTCACTCTGATTCCTGAAAATAATAGCTAATATTGATTGGACATTTAGCTATATGTGTTAGTGCTTGAGATATTTATCTCTTGGAAACTTTCTAAACTCTATGTGTTAGGTACTACTTTTAGTCTCATTTGCCAAAGAGGAAATAGATGCAAAGATCAACTAATAACATCCCCATGCCACATGGCTGGTTAGTAGTGGAGCTGGCATTCAAACCCAGGCGGTTTGACTCTACGGCTGCTCCTCCTTGATTGGCTGCCTCCAGTGAATACAAAGGACCCTCATTTTTCTCTCTCCTTTCACCCTCACTTGTCAATATTCTCTGTAAGGGGCACTTTCAAATGGTTTTGGGCCTTCTAACTTAGCCGAACTTCCTAGCCTCTCAGAATTCCTTGCCATATCCTGAGGATGGGATGGGGAACTATTCAAAGACCTTGGCCCATTTACAGGGCACCGCTCATGTGCTTAGAATTATTAAGGATGTAAAAGGGGCCTCGGATGATGGGCTCCTGCCCACAAGTTATATACAGCCTTGCAAACACAAGTTTCCTCAAATAACTGGAGGACAAAACAATATGTAATCACATGATAGTATGATCTAGCTGTCTAGGAGAATGGGAGAGTAAGTGGCATAGGGAAATATAAAAAGATTGCCAGGCAGCATTAAGAACCCATTCAAAGTTAGTGTTCATGTATTCAAAATGAGACCAGTCAGCACGGTGACAGTTTTCTAGCCATGCTCAGTTATGTGAGTGCAGTTACCCCACAGGCAGAGAGTTAGAACTATACCTGGATTGGGGTTTTGCTCAGCAAGTATCATAGTAAGAGTTGAAATATATTCATGGGAGTGATAATGATTGATCATGGAGGTCACTTATACCAGGTATAGAGGGAAGACATGAAGGATGTGGGGACAGTGACAAGGTGTCAATGGGTTGTAGATCCTAGGGCTATGAGGATTGTTGGAGTCAGGGTATGGGAGGGGCACCACGGGTCCTACAGACACAAGTGCTGTGGAAAATCAGAAAAGGTACAACTCATATGGGCCAGAATGGTTGGGGGGAGGTTTCTTTGAAGGTGGTAGGATTTAGTCTGAGAATAAAGTACAGAGAAGAACTCAAGATGGAATATTTCAAACTGGGGACGTATCTGAGCAAGGTCATGAAGCCTGCTCTAAAGATAACAGATTTAGGAAATAGCAAGGAAATCAGCTTTACCAGGATGTGAAGTTTGGATTGGAGAGTTGGTAGGGCATAAATTTTGATAATAAGTGTTGCAAGATAATGACTCAGATACAGGGAGTACTAGGACTATTTCCATCTTCCAAATATTCCAAAAAAAATCTGTACATTTTATTCCTTTTTTTGCAGTGAATGTGGGTAAAGTCTCCACAATTTAAATGGACAATATTGCCCCTGTTTGAAAACCTTGTCACACTTTGTCAGTAACTTTTCCTCCTGTTTTTGACACTTTTTATTGGCTCCATATAGTGAATTTATGTGTTTGCCTTACAGTGTTCTGTGTTGAATAATTTAGTACAGCTAGAGTTGACTGAGGCAGAGATTCAATATACATTTCAAGGCTTCTAAAAACTTAACCAAAAATGTCCAGCTAAATAGATTTACACAATGACCTAGATGGTGATTGCCATTGCCAGTTAAAAACAACCAAACACAAATGATTAAACTTTATATAACTAAAACCAATTCCTCATGTTCCACATCATTCATTCAACATTTTTGAGCACCAACTATAAACCAAGAACCATGGTAGGTAATGGGGATACAGGAATTAAGAAACAACCCTTCCCCAGCTAGTGAGCAAGACAAGTGAAGAAGATACAAAGTGCTATGAGAGCAGCAAACACAGGAGCAGATAAGAAAAGTTTCCTTACCTGGAAGCAGATGGGAAGCCAGGAAAGATGTCTGAGAAGCATTTGCATCTGAGTTAAGTTTTAAAATTCCAGCAGCAGCTATTTAACCAGCTACAAAGCAGCAGAGTGGGTTCCTGGTGGGTGGAGGAAGCTGCAAATGCAAAGGCTCAAGTGAGAGAAAAGCTTACCAGAGAGAATTAAGAGAGCTCCTGAGTAATTCATTATCTTGGGGGATCAAGTAGGGGATAGTGAGAGAGATTAGCAAGACCAGATTTAAAAGATCATATGTGTTCTGCAGTGGAGGCAACTTGGAGCCATTAATCAAATTTAAGCAAAGGAAATTATTTACAATAGCCAAGACATGGAAGCAACCTGTGTCCATCAACAGATGAGTGGATAAAGAAGATATGGTATATATACACTACGGAATATGACTTAGTCATAAAAAAGAATGAAATATTGCCACTTGCAGCAACATGGATGGACCCAGAGATTATCATACTAAGTGAAGTAAGTCAGAAAGAGAAATACAAATAACATATGATACCACTTATATGTGGAATATAAAAAAAATGATACAAAGGAATCTATTTACAAAACAGAAATAGGCTCACAGACATAGAAAACAAACTCATGGTTACCAAAGGGGAAAGGTGGGGAGGGATGAATTAGGAGTTTGGGATTAACAGATACAAACTACTGTATATAAAATAGATAAACAGCAAGGTGCTGCTGTATAGCACAGGGAACTATACTCAATATCCTGTGATAAACCATAACAGAAAAAAATGTGAAAAAGAATGTATGCATATGTATAACTGAATCAATTTGCTGAACACCAGAAACTAACACAACATTGTAAATCAACTCTACTTAAATAAAAATATGTAAAAAATAAAAATAAATTTTAAGCAAAGGAAGGACACTTTAGAACATGGAATAGAAAGATCATTCTTGTGGCAGGGTGGAAGATTGGGGCAAGGAAATTAGTTAAGACACTTTTGCAGTCATTCAGTTGAGAAATGATAGGGCCTTGAACAAATGGGGATGGAGAGGAGCAAATCAATATGACAATCCTTTAGGAAGGAAAGTCCATTAGGTCTGGTGAATGATTACAGAAGAACTATCGGAGAAAAGGTACCAAGTGATATTTTCTATCTTCCAAAGATCTCACTGGGATGCAAAGCCCACTTATTCCCTTAAACATATCACTCTAGAAGTGTGAAATTCAAAAAGTTCAGTCATGAAGCTTCTCTTTTATCCAGGTGGGGGTGTGAGTTTCCCTGGGTTTGGGCTTTGGTCTGTGGTCTCCAGAGAAAAGTTTGGACAGACTATCTTTTTAAAAAGGTCTAAATTTACAATTAAAAATACAGCTGACTTATAATTAAAAATAAATTGCCAGCAATCTTTTATAGCTTTATTTGCTTTCTGATTGTCAGATCTTTAAAATGCTGTGCAGCCACAAATAGTCCACCTATGTACCCTGACTTCGTACTTCCTTCCTTATCTGATTAGCATGAGGCAGAGTACTAAGTAGCTCAGCTGTCTTCGTCACCTTTAGCAGGATGGAAAAACAAGAACGAGCCGAGTTTTCTAACATGTCTTTGATGTGATGAAATCACATTTGTCTTCAAAAAGAGAATATTGTTGCCTTTTTTATGGTTTGATTTTTTTTTTAAACTAAAAATTCATCCAGATGTGTGCAGATTCCAAATGACAAAAGCCATTCGTTTCAACCCCTTCAAGTAAAATGGAATCATTGTGTGAAGAAAAGATTACAGGATTATGGCTGTGAAGTCTTTTCCGCCAGGAACTGAGTGGCAGTTTGGTGGTAACTGAGCGGCTCCACCGCCTGGCTGGGTCACACCACCACCACCTCAAGCTGAGGGCAGAACTGACGCAGATGGGGTTTGGGGGTGGGCAGAAATCACAGGGGAGACAAAGGAAAAGAGCAATCTGTCATCTTAAAGACAGAAAACTTCCCCAATGCCAACTTTTAGGTTTATGGAGACAATGTGCGATGCACAGCTGTGGGAAAGGCGGCTTACTTCTGTCACAGTTGCTACTTGGGTCCTGCCGACTCAACTCCTCCTTGTCTGGCTTCTCTCTGGAAACCCCAGGCAAGATGCTGCAGTGCCTGACTAGAAGAGTGACCTCCGTCCCAATGCCGAACGGATGACTAAAATAAACACAGAAAAACAAATCATTGTTTTTGGACTGAAACACCCATTTTCTTCATTTCAGGCCTCTGACTTCCTTTTGGAACCACTCTCTTGAGATGCCCAGATGTGGCCTTCTGAGTCTCCTTGTATGAGTTTGTTTGTTTTTTGTTTTTTTTTTTTGCATTACGCGGGCCTCTCACTGTTGTGGCCTCTCCCGCCGCGAAGCACAGGCTCCGGACGCGCAGGCTCAGCGGCCATGGCTCACGGGCCCAGCCGCTCCGCGGCACGTGGGATCCTCCCAGACCGGGGCACGAACCCGTGTCCCCTGCACCGGCAGGCGGACTCTCAACCACTGCGCCACCAGGGAAGCCCGAGTTTGTTTTTTAAAGTGATATGTGCCATATGTTTGAGAGTCTAATAACAGTTCTTGTTATTGGCTGGAGCTAGAGGATGAATAGAAGTCCAGTGTAGGAAAAGAAGATAAAGAACAAACTTAGCTGCATCTCTTAAGGAACTGAAGCTGCTTTAAAATGAGTGCTTATAATTCCTTGCCTGATCTGTGATTTGAAAGTCTTAGTACTGTTGTCAATTTTTCACACGTGGAAAAGAAACAGACTGGTTAAGTAAGTCCGGTATAAAATTTAAAAATATTTTAGGGCCCATAGAAAATTTTTTTCAACCATTGTTGACCCTTTAATTCTTCATGGAGTTTTCACTTAAAGTCTAAAGTTATTATCTTTGTTTCATCCCACTATATTAAGCTAAGAATTATGGTTCTTACGCCTTCCTCAGCTATTGGGAGTATATAAAAGCTATCTAAGGTCTAGCTGTATCAATTAGAACACTTTTGGTTGCAGATGACAGAAACCCATTTAAAATTGGCTTAAGCAAAAAGTAGAATTTATCGGCTCATATAACAGATAAGCCTAGGAGTACCCAACTTCAGGCATGGCTTGATCAAGATGCTTAAACAATGATGTATGGAATCTTTCTATCTCTCCAAGTCATAGATCTGCTTTTCTTTTTTTTGTGGTACGCAGGCCTCTCACTGTTGTGGCCTCTCCCGTTGCGGAGCACAGGCTCCGGACGCGCAGGCTTAGCGGCCATGGCTCACGGGCCCAGCCATTCCGCGGCATGTGGGATCTTCCCGGACCGGGGCACGAACCCGTGTCCCCTGCATCGGCAGGGGGACTCTCAACCACTGCGCCACCAGGGAAGCCCTGCTTTTCTTTATGTTAGCTTCATTTTCAGATGTGGTAGAAAGATGACTATCAACAATCCAAGGCTTGGCAACATCAATAGAAAGAGATTCTATTTCTATATAATCCTTTCTGCAATTTTAGGCAAGGTTCTCTTTGTCCTGACTTAGGTCATGTGCCCAGTCTTGAACCAACCACATTGGTCAAAGGCTTGCAGTGTGGTTAACCTGCTCTCACTAGAGCCAAGGATGGGTCCTGCCCCACTCAAATCACAAGGATAGTTTGAGAAGGTGCATGGTTCCCCAAAGTAAAATTGGGTTACTAATACCAAGATGGGAATGGGCACTGTAGCAGGCAGTGTTGGTTGCCTATCCAAAATTCACTTTCCTGGTCCTCCCTGCTAAACTGAACCCTGGTTATGTTTAGGTATTTACTCCACTCCATGCAGATGTGGGCTCAGGAAAGGGGTAAAGAGTTGGGGAGCTGGCCAGGTACACAGTGTCAGAGTCTAGGCAGGATGAGGAAGGCATCCTGTTCACAGACCAACACTGACAGCATGTCACAGCCCAAATGCAGTGAGGTTGGCATCCATGCAAGGACGGGTGGTGATAACTTATGGGAGATTGGTTACGTTCAGAGGAATTGATCAAAGAAGTAATATATTACAAGTAATTGGGACCAGGTTTCTCACTGTCAGAGAAGGGAGTTAAAGAAAAGGAGAAAAATAGTGAACCCTATGGCGTTTGGATTGGAATTGGAGGTAATGTTGTGAACTCATGGTTTTCAACTTATATAGATACATACAGAAATATAGAGGAAAACAAGTGTGTGCATGTGTGTGTGCCTGTGTGTGTGTCTACACACATATATATAGCCTAACTCTGTTCATAGAGAGGCCTGAGAACAATAATACCTCATGGCAAAGAACGAACGTAATGCTCAGATGTTATCTTCTAAATACCATTCTCCACTAAAAGGAACCAAGCTTCCTAATCAATGGCCGATTCCTGGGCAAGGAAAGCATAAGATGAACCTGGGATATTTTGTAATACCAAAAATTAAGGAAGTGCTCCAAAAATGGATGAGAGCATCTTGAAGGGACACAAGGACCAATGTTAAGGGGTTCCAAATGGCTGAACTGTGACGACACTGAGCAACAAAATAAATAACCTTAGCAATGAATTATAGCCCATTGAATAAAGTAAGAATTTGAGTGCATACTAATACAAATAAACAAATAAGGAAGAAAAGACGGTTCTCCTGAACCATTAGCAGAATGGCAACTAATAAATGTTGAAGGAATGTTGAAAACAGAAAATCTCCATTTGGCAAACACTGCAGTAATAATTGTTTCAGGCAAGGGTCATCAATGCATGCTAAAATTAGAGAACAAAACTGTAATAAACTTTTTGCTTACATAGTCTCAAAGTATCTCCCCATAAGTTAGTAATTTAGTAAATATAAATAACTTTACAGTGGAGAAACCAGGCAGACACCACCTGAATCAACTAATTAAAGTTAAAATTATCAAGGCAGAAGCTGGGGATAGGTGAAATGGGTAAAAGGGGTGAAAAGGTACATATAAGTCCTGGGGATGGAATGTACAGCATGGTGACTACAGTTAATTATACTGTATTGTATATTTGAAAATTGCTAAAAGAGTAGATGTTAAAAGTTCTCATCACAAGAAAAAACTTATAGGGAGTTCCCTGGTTGCCTAGTGGTTAGGATTCTGGGCTTTCACTGCCATGGCCCGGGTTCAACCCCTGGTGGGGGAACTGAGATCCCACAAGCTGCATGGCACAGCCAAAAAAATATATATAAATATATGTGGTGATGGATGTTAACTAGACTTGTGGTGACCGCTTCACAATATACACATATATCAAGTCATTATGGTATAACTGAAATATAATGTTATATGTCAAATATATCTCAATTTTTTAAAAAGTTAAAATCACCAGTAATGGGGCAAATCATCATATGCCTCTGATATGATGCACGAAGAAGGACACCACAGCACTTCTGTAGCACTTGGTCCAAAACACATAAGTCTAATCATGGGGGAATATCACACAAACCAAAATTAAGGGATATCTGCAAAACAATTGGGCAGGACTCCTCAGAAATGTCAAGGTCAGGAAAGTCAAAGATTATGGAGCTGTTTCAGATTAAAGGAGACTCTAGACTGAATCTTGGACCAGAACATCTTCATTAGTAGGACAATTGGTGAGTCTGAATAAGATCTTGGGTATACTGAGTTAAGTAAAATTTATTATTAAAATTAATAATAAATTATTAATAATATTAGTACCTGTTTCTTTATACCTTTTTAATGTGATTTCTAGAAAATTTTAAATTACACATGTGGCTTCCATTATATTTCTATTGGCCAGCACTGATCTAGATCTTTAATGTCCTCCCAGTACTCAGGGTCACACACTCTGAACAGCCTCCTAGTTACCCTACTGACTGCAGTGGTCAGGAATCAGTCCTTGTGAATGCATGCTGGGGACTTGTACTGGGCCCAGTGGTTGAGTCAGTCCTCAGTAAGGCAGCAGGGTAGAATGCCTCAGCAGTGGGGAATAAGTCTCACTTAGTGGCCCTTGGAGCATCTATCCTCTTTGTTATTATTCTTGATGTGCTCATCTAGAAAAAGAATGAAGCATCAGTGGGACTTACCACAAATGCAGTCAGATGGCCAGGATTCTTGCTTATTTGTCTGCTCTGTTTGTCCCAGCCAGTACTATCATAGTGGAGTAAGGAGTCTTGGACCACTATTAAAAAGTTATTACATCAGAACTTTAGGAGCATAAGTTCCACCAAAATGGTAGGAGCAAGGGTATGGTTTAGGCTTTTTCCCCCAGAAAAGGAAAGCACTGATGGTATACCTTAAATAATGTACCAGTACTTACAGGGTTAACATTCATTTTTGTGCCTTTGGTGAATACATTCTCCATGATATGTCTGAAAGCCAAATTGTTGTGATCTTCAGGAGAAGTAAAAGCTTTCTAGATTTTATCATTTCTACAGGTGAAGCGCATCTGCTACAATCAACAATTCCTTAGGACGTTAGTCTCACCACACATGTGCTTTAGAAGTATGTCTCCTTTTTCATTAATTTATTAGGGTTCTAAGGTCAGTTTGCTGAACGAAGGTTCTGGCAACGTCTATGACATGCTATGAAATTCCTACCTAAAAAGGTAGCTTTGGAGGAAAAAACACTGATCTAACTGCTTAGCTGCCAACACTTCCAGAAAATTCCTTTGTGCTGTTTTTATCCAGGAACTAAAGGAGCAGCTAAAGAAGTGTATTCCTTGTATTGTGATTATGTCACACTTTATATACATTCATACAGGTCAATTAAAAGATATCCACTACAGGGCTTCCCTGGTGGCGTAGTGGTTGGGAGTCCGCCTGCCAATGCAGGGGACGCGGGTTCGTGCCCCGGTCCGGGAAGATCCCACATGCCGCGGAGCGGCTGGGCCCGTGAGCCATGGCCGCTGAGCCTGCATGTCCGGAGACTGTGCTCCGCAACGGGAGAGGCCACAACAGTGAAAGGCCTGCGTACCACAAAAAAAAAAAAAAAAAAAAAAAAAAGATATCCACTCCAGTGATTCTGTACATGGTACAAAAATAAAATATATTTTAGAAGAATCCCAAAGTTGTAACATTCACACAGATCTTAGTTTGCCTGAGTCTTTCTGTGTTAACCAGCAGCAGTGACTCAGCATGTCAGGGCATGAGAAGGTGTAAACCAAGGCACAACTCTTCCTTGAGTTTCTCCATGGTTGTAGGGATGGAGGAAACCTGTATGGGGAAGGGGCTGATAAACTCATCCAAGCATCAAGAAAGACCAGCCAAATCAATTACAAAGGAAAAGGAGAATCTAGATTTAGAAAATGGGAGTATAGGTTTAGAAAAAAATTTGGCAATTCTTTAGATGTTTATATCATTAATTCCATTTTCATTACCAAAAAGTGGTCATGAATGTTCATTGAGTTTATAGTGTTATTCGAGTTTGCTTTGACACCTAAAGGGCCTTTGAAACACTTTTGTCTGTTTCAAGTGTTTGATGAGCTTAATTAAAAAAACAAAAAATAAAACAGTCACAAACTGGAGAGTTTTTGATCATTGATATGAGTTGTGTCTTCAATGTGTTTTCTGTGTACTTGAACATTATGATTGAGTTGAATGACCCTGTACTCAATTTCATCACTAGGTCAGTTCATTTGATGAAAGGCTGTATTAAAGTATTGTGCCATGGCTTACATGTTATCCAACTTCTTACACCTAGCTCTCTTCTGAGCAGAGGGAAAAGCCACTTGTGGTTTTCATTTGAAATTTTTCAGAAATCAGATTATCCAGATTTTTTTTTTTTTGCGGTACGCGGGCCTCTCACTGCTGTGGCCTCTCCCGTTGCGGAGCACAGGCTCCGGACGCGCAGGCTCAGTGGCCATGGCTCACAGGCACAGCCGCTCCACGGCACGTGGGATCCTCCCGGACCGGGGCACGAACCCGCGTCCCCTGCATCGGCAGGCGGACTCCCAACCACTGCGCCACCAGGGAAGCCCAGGTTATCCAGATTTTGAAGCTAGTGATCACCAGCTAAAGGCATTGTCTTGGAATCCATTAAGTATTTACTTTTCTACTTCTACCTAAATTCACTCATGCATTCCTATTAGCCAAAAACCTGAGCAGAAATCCCCACAGAAGTTTCTCCTGTCTTTGTGCTCCAATAAAAACTATCCATCTCACAATTTCACTGCCACAATGAAAGGAAACTTGCGTGTGTTTTTCCCATAGCAGCTGCCGAGAGTCTCTCCTCTGTTTAATCGAATCTGGAGAGCCCCCTGCTCCTGCCCTTCCTGTCCTTTGGCACCATGGGTACAGAATGCCCTAGAACCATGACTGCCAGACCTCCCTAGGATGCTGGAGTGAGTCACTGGCTGAGTTCAACAGTAATGGAAGCTCCAAGCAGAGGAAAGTCACAGGGCCAGGGCTCCACAGGCAACATTCACAGCACGCAAAGCCATTGTCTAAACATAATCTAATTTTGGCCAAGAGGGTATGGAACAGATTGGTTTCTTTTTTGTCTGTTTCTCTATAACTAGGATCTATATGATCTGATAAATCCAAAGAGACAATTTTGTCTCGTGGCATTTCTTTTAAATTGGGTTTGCCGGGAGGTATGCCTGATGAAGTCCTTTCTTCCACAGTGGATTCAGGGCAGGCAGCAGCAAGCTGACCTTTCCCACCCTTTTCATTCACACAGTTCTAAGAAGAGAACCTACTTTTGTTCCTGGAGCTCATTCAGCCCTCAGCCTCTCTGCTGAGCCTACCAATTAGTGTTAATAATGGTGGCCAGAGTTTAAGGTCTGGACACGGGAACACAACTGAGTAGATGGATTCATTTCAGGACCTAGACTACTAAGAAGGCATCTGATAGAACATGGAGGAAGCAATTCATAAAGCTAAATAATAGCCTGGGGAGGATAGAGCTTCAAGTTTGGAAACTTTCTATCAAAGCCTTTTCATGTTATGTCGATCAACTCATTCAATTTGCCTCAAATCTTACTTGCTACAATTAGAATAGCATAACAAGGCCAGACATTTGTTTACAATTTTCTACAATTGATAAGCTTACCTTAAAATACTCAAAAATACTTGCAGACATTTAAAATTCTGTATTGAATCAGGGTAAAAACTTTGAGAAGCTCATAGTTTATTTCATTCATTCCCACCCTACCACTAGGATGTGTTTAATAAAGAATAGCTATAAACCAATCATCTTTTTTTTTTTTTTTTTTTTTTTTTTTTTTTTAGAAATCAGAAGACAGGATTCTGATACAGTGAAGGTTTGCAGAGGGAGCTCAGATGGGAATGTGAGTCTAAGGCAGAGGGGCAACCTGAGGGACCTCCGGGGGGCACTTGGACCACTGCTGCTGCTGCTGGGAATGGGAGCCCAGGGTCACCCCGGGCTTTTCAAAAGAAGGGAAATGCCGTCTCTGCTCGTGAGGCCGCTAAGCCCTGCCTCCCAGCTGCTGCGAATTCCTCTCTCCAGGCTGTCGTTTTGGGGAAGGATGGAACTTTGAAGTTGGTGGTCCTTGCAGAGAGATGCCTGGGGGCTGGGCCCAGGGGCAGAGGGAGGTGCCTGGCGTCTCAAAGCCTCTGGCCGTGATCCTTCTAGCTACTCCCACGTGCTCCTGCTGGCCGGTGATGTGGAGCATCTCTCCTGCCCACACTGAGCCCCTCCTCACCTGTCCAGCCCGGCAGGGGCGTAGGGAACGGCACCAGCTCCGCAGGGCGTCTGGAAGGGTCAGTGAGCGCCCTGGCTTAGTGGAGTTTCAATCCATGGGCATCTTTACTGCTGGTAGCTTTCTGCACCTTTTCTAAACCTTCTTACCCACCTGATACCGCTGCAGGTTCATGGGTGCTTTCTCTTGCTCCCTCTGTCTCAGTCTTTCTGGAAAGGGAAGGAGGATACTGCAGGTCTGTGTCACCTAAGGGTGCAGTCTGCCTCCCGGACCTCAGGTCCCTCATCTGACGACAATCACAAAGGCCTGGGCTTGCTGGTCTCCCTCTGAGCCCCTTCCAGCCCCAATCATCTTTTAAGGAAGGTGACTTTGAAGCCCAGCAAGATGACAAAATTTGCTTTAGGTTAGGTGAACAGTACAATGGCTAGGACCAGAACACTATCAGGCACTATGGGCTCAGGCCAGAGGGAGCAAGGTGGAGTGACTGAATGCATGGGTTTTCACACCAGCCTTGCCTGGGTTCAAGTCCAGCTGGTTTACCTTAGGAGATCTACTTAACTTCTCTCTGCCTCCATTTCCCCTTTCTAAAACACGGCTAGTAGGAGTTTCTCACTTACAGGTTGGCTATAAGTACTGGATGAGCTAATGGGTGTCAAGTGCCTACAACAATACTTGATACGGGCTACGTAAGTATTTATTCAACATAAAACGCAATGGGATGGTAAAGACCTTCTGTTTTGCTCCTTATCTACTTACATGATCTTAAAAAAATGTTTCATAGAAACTAATGTGTACAACATTCTTGGGATGTTGGGTGACTATGGGAGACCCAGGGTAGGGTCTGGCTGCTCGTCAGGCAGCGCTGTGGTGGAGTTGTGGCTTGTAAAGCCCATTGCGTAGTTCCCCATGCCCACCACCAGAACTCACTGCTCACCATAATTACAACAGGCTTTCATCGCCTGGTGTTAATGAGTATCATTGCATCCTTTGATCGGCGTTCTCACCTCCAAAGATGGATTCGTACTTTTGAAATTTTAATTTAAAAGGAAAATAAGCTCTTTGTCTACTGAGCACATATATTATGTAAATGTGACAATTATAGAGCTATAAAGAAGCACACATACATGTTTAATGTGCAAATTAGGGGTGAGAGGGATCTCAACAGCAACAACACACAAGGGTCCAAACCTCCAGTTTCAAAACTCCTAACAGAAACCAATGAAATATTTATGTTAGGAAGACATACACATCACATTTATATTTGTATATTCTACCATGAACAGACAATTTACACACATATTCACACCCACATATTCATATATCTATATATAAAATATATGATACTTATTCCCGCTTCATTTGTACCAAACAATAACAAACAGTCCTTCAAATGAAACATCTCAGGAAGAACCTGTGGAATTACTAGGTAATAGTTGAAGAGTATAATCAGGCTCTGGATCATAAACCTAAATTCCAAGCTGTATGTGTCCTTATCTTCCTACCTCATTTACGTAGATGCAATTTTGTTTGGTAATTACAATGGTATTTTTGAAGCAATATAAAAAGGTTCAGAGGTGGGTGGGGTACTTATATACGTGTCTAATTCAGGAAGTCTGGCAAGCCACTGCAAGCCACCAACAGCCCTCCTTGCAATGAGAAGTGTGAATGCTGGGAATTTCTGAGTGCTCTGTGCTTACTCCCCAACATCCCTGGGGGAGGGGAGGCATCCAAGTACTAAGTAAGGGAAAGCACACATTCCCCTGGTCTCATATTTTCCATAAAGAGATGAGTGAAAGAGGAGATTTTCAGCCTCTCCCCACCTCCTCACTTACTCTACCTCCTAGAGAAACGACTTGTTTCATTGGTGACTTTGGCTACACTGGGCTCACCCCTTCTGGGATTTCTTGAGGAGCCAGCCTGGCCACGTGACTCTTGCATTCTGGTTTGTCTCCATGATATGATAACCTTAGCAGGCAGGTTTCTGCAGGGGGAAAGTTCAACCTCTGGGGAAGGTGGGGTGTGGGATTTTTAGCAATTGCTTTGGCTACAGATCTAAAGCAGAGCTGCAAATCAGTAATGAAACTGACATTTACTTATAAAACTGACATTTTAATCTTCATCTGTTTTGACATTTTAATCTTCATCTGTTTGTCTCTGTGCCTTCATTCTTATATAGTTTGAACTTAGCTATCTCCGTTTGGACCCCTAAAAGGCCCAACACTGCAAAATAAGGAGTTAGGATCACGAAAGTTGCACATTTGCTGCCTCCCTCACCCCTCAATAATTCTGTCACATAGCACCTCTGATCAAAGAGCTGTTGGGTTAAGCAGTGAAGGGAACATATAACCAATAGTGGAATCCCAGGAAACAGAAGGCCACTGATTCATGATGAGGAGTAGAGATAATTTTGAGTGTGTCTCTAAATGATACCACCCAAATTCCCTTTGACCTGGAGGAATTTGACCAAAATACAGTGATGGAAGGACCCATAAGATTTTGAGGGAACTAAACTACCCTTTTGGGAACCTAATCAAAAATCCATAATACATAATCATTAGAGAAATGCAAATCAAACCTACAATGAGATATCATCTCACACCAGTCAGAATGGCCATCATCAAAAAGTCTACAAACAATAAATGCTGGAGAGGGTGTGGAGAAAAGGGAACCCTCTTGCACTGTTGATGGAAATGTAAATTGATACAGCCACTATGGAGAACAGTATGGAGGTTCCTTAAAAAACTAAAAATAGAACTACCATATGACCCAGCAATCCCACTACTGGGCATATACCCTGAGAAAACCATAATTCAAAAAGAGTCATGTACCAAAATGTTCATTGCAGCTCTATTTACAATAGCCAGGACATGGAAGCAACCTAAGTGTCCATCAACAGATGAATGGATAAAGAAGATGTGGCACATATATACAATGGAATGGAATATTACTCAGCCATAAAAAGAAATGAAATTGAGTCATTTGTAGTGAGGTGGATGGACCTAGAGTCTGTCATACAGAGTGAAGTAAGTCAGAAAGAGAAAAACAAATACCGTATGGTAATACATATATATGGAATCTAAAAAAAAAAAAAATGGTCATGAAAAACCTAGGGGCAAGATGGGAATAAAGACGCAGACCTACTAGAGAATGGACTTGAGGATATGGGGAGGGGGAAGGGTAAGCTGGGACGAAGTAAGAGAGTGGCATGGACATATATACACTACCAAACGTAAAATAGATAGCTAGTGGGAAGCAGCCGCATAGCACAGGGAGATCAGCTCGGTGCTTTGTGACCACCTAGAGGGGTGGGATAGGGAGGGTGGGAGGGAGGGAGACGCAAGAGAGAAGAGATATGGGGACATATGTATATGTATAACTGACTCACTTGGTTATTAAGCAGCAACTAACGCACCATTGTAAAGCAATTATACTCCAATAAAGATGTTAAAATAAAATAAAATGATCTTTTTACACTAAAAAAAAAAAAATCCATAATACAAATGCCAATGGAAAGATTCTCCCAAGTAAGCCAGGGGTCTTCCAATGAACCATGCCTCCCAGTACTCATGCCTGTGTGTACTTCCTTCTCTTGAATTCTATTGGTTATCACAGAATCAGCAGGTTGCAGTGAAAGTGATGCTGCATGGCTTGCAAGGCTAGGTCAGAAGAAGCCTTGCAACTTTCACCTTGGTCTCTTAGAATGTTCACTCTAGGGAAAGACTGTTATCATAAAAGAACTCTGATTTCCCTGAGACCTTCAAACTATCATGAAGCCCAGGCTAGCCACATGGAGGGACCATGTGAATTGATATTCTCAGGGAGGCCTCAGCTTTAAGCCACCTCAGTCCAGGCACCAAACAGGATGGAAAAAACTCCCTTGGACATCCAGGTGAGGCCTCAGAAAACTCCAGCTCCAGCCAACATCTAACTTTAACTGCTTAGAGACCCCAAATTAGAATCACCCAGCTGAACCCAGTAAATCCACAGAATTAGGAGAGATAAGAACAAGTTATTTTAAAAATCATTGATTATTTGGATAGTCATCTATAGCAGCAGATAATTGGAACAGCATTCACAACATGAGGTATGAAATTGTTTGTAGTAATATTGCTGAGCTGCTACAGCCAGATGGGATTGTAATAAAGTGGGCATCCATGTTTTACCCAATGGGGGCATCCACTTTCAATCTGGATTCCAAGCATGAAGTTACTCTTCCCTCCAAAAGGAGCAAAAACAAACAAACCAAAAAACCCACCCTTTCCATCTGAAAACAAAGGGCTCTCATTATGGACCAGCAAGAAAAGTATGTGACTTGTGGAAAGTACTTTCAGGGAATCTTTAAGAGTTTACACCTTTAAAAAAAAAAAGAATTATAAATGTTTAAATCCAATACATAAAATGAATTTGGCACAATTCCAGATGGAAACAAAAAAAAAGTAGTAAGGCTCTGACATAAGAAAAGAATACCCTACCACAGACCACACTGGAATAGAAAGTAAGCAAAAGATGCAGGGCATACCACTGAGTTCAAGAGCTTAAGGTTTGGAATCACAGGTCTGGGTTTGAATCTTGTTACTGCCACCTACCAATGGTATGATCTTGGTCTAGTAACTTAGTTTCCCTGAGTTTATAATCTTAGAATCTAAATATAAAACCATAAATAAGTATTAAATGAGATGATAAATGCAAAGTGCTTATTATCATGCCTAGAATGTAGTAGGTTCTTAATATAAAGTAGCAATTATATTATACTCTAACGATTTGAGTTGTTTTGTATATTTTTGCTTGAATAACACAAGAGTCTATTCATCTAAGTGCTTTCACCAATTTCTTATTGAGGGAGAAACTGGAAATTTACATCATAGCCTCACTGTATAATATTTGTGGAATGTTATATGAAATTATAAGTAAAATATATTAGTTAATGCTACTGAAATAAGAAATTCCTGAAAGTTCAGTGATTTAATGTGATAGTTTATTTCTTGCTCACTCAGTGTCCCAAAATGGGTGCTTCTTGTTGGGTCCGGACAACTCTTCTCCAAGTGATGATTCAGGAATCCAGGCTTGTTCCACTTTGTCATTTTGCCATCTTCAACATAAGACCTCCAAGGGCACCATATTCACTTAGATTGAACCAGACAGGGAAAGATTATAGAATATTATTACATGTGGGAGGCTTCTAGGAACCAGGCTGGGCTCCACATCCAATCACATTCTATTAACTAGAAATCAGACACATGGCCAAACCTAAGTGCAAGGGAGTTAGTGGTCTAGCTAAGGGCCCAGAACATTTGATAATTAGATAGTAGTCTCCGCCTCAAAAAGTATAGAACCGGGCTTCCCTGGTGGCGCATTCGCCTGCCGATGCAGGGGACACGGGTTCGTGCCCCAGTCCGGGAAGATCCCACATGCTGCAGAGCGGCTCGGCCCGTGAGCCATGGCCGCTGAGCCTGCGCGTCCGGAGCCTGTGCTTCGCAACGGCAGAGGCCACATCAGTGACAGGCCCGCGTACCGCAAAAAAAAAAGTATAGAACCAAAATGACAAATAACTCATATGAACAAGAAAAAAGGATAATATATTCTATGGCAAAATGTATATACATTTTTCCCCTGCTGGGTGTTCAACTACTTCTACTAACCATAATCTTTTTATTTCCAATATAAAGAACGCTCTAGATCAAAATCTAGATTTGTAGTACTGAGCTGACTATCATTATCAAGATTCTGTTGCCCAGAGCAGGAAAAAAGAGACAAGTGACACTTTTAACAGATTGTTGTTTTAACAAGATTTATTTATGTTCAGGTCATATAAGTACCCATATTAAGGGCCACCTTAATTGTTTTTAAGGAAAAAAATCCCAAGTATACTTTTCTTGTTGTTTTATTCATTAGTATGCCTCCTCAGCAACTAATTTATTAGAATTGGGATTCCATACATATTTGAGCAGACCATTCATTCATTCATCCATTCATTCTGTACTTTCCTATGTTCAGAGATGTAGAAGGTGTAAAAGGGAGAATAGAGGACGTGTTGCTCTTAAATCAGTTGGAGAGTTGAAAGTTATACAGCCCAGAATATCCAAAGAACAATTCTAGGAAAATATAAGGTAGGATAGCCTAGTCTAAATAGGATGACCATATTTTCTGTGTCAAAAAAATCAGGACATGTGGTCTAACTAATTCGTGAATTTGCTCATATGAAGTCTCACGAAGGTGTATTAAATTTGACGTTTCACAGACTATATGACGCAGTGACTCCCAGTTTAATATTTCATGTCTTCTGTCTGAAAACACTCAAGCAAACTTGAGATTCTTTCATTCCATTTCCATCTCCTTGAGGGTGACCTAAAACCTCAAGACACATATCACATATGTAATATCCTGGCAGGGAGGAGGAAAATGTGCTTGTCTTTGTGTGCCTTCCTTGAGTTATTCATTTCACATGTCTGTTCATTGGCCTCAGTGGCTGAAGGGTTCTAGGGACCCTTTTCTGCTGGCTTCTGGGTCCAGCAAGGTCACTCTGTATCCTCCACCCATCAGTGAGCCTCTCTAAGTCAGCTGACTACCCTCAGGCTCATCCACTTACACAGTTATTCTGCCATTCTTGTGTCACAGGGGGCTTTGCTGTGAGGTTTGCAAACTCCCAGGCTATATCCCAGGAAGCCATGTAATAGTCCTTCTGCTCCAAGATTCAACTCTTGCCCAATTTACTAGGAGTTTCTCTCTTCAGTCAACCACCCCCACTCCACACTTCAGAACTTGGCCCAGGACCTTAGGCCCTTTCTCAAAGGCAATCCATGGCAAACCTTAGTCATGTTCACTTAGCTTCTTTCCCACCACTAGCAGGAAAAAAAAAAAAAAGAACTTCCTGTTCTATCTGTGAAAAGCTTATTCTTGCCATCATGATGCCTTCTTTGCCACTCTGGTCTTTTATAAAGACTATTCTCTCTCAAACCTGGCTCTTGATCTTCAAAATCAAGTTTGTAGAATTAAAAGCAATTCACAAAGACAACACTTCTTTCTGATTCTGTTTCACACAACTCAAAAGTGCTTTAATTTCAGACTATTGCCTGTGTCACGAATTTTTTTAAGTCTTCTTAAAAGCTTAAAGCCTAGAATTTCACTAATTCCTCTCTCTGTGTGTCACCCCAATCTGGAGGAGAGTGCAAATAGAATGTTCTTAGTGCTGCTTGAATGATGTGGAAAGGGCAGGGGTAAATGAGGGTTTTTTTTCCAAATACGTGATTTAATATCAAAATATTTTTCTGCTACAGAAGTATAAAAGATTAATTCATTTAGATAGGCTACATTTATTGAAAAGAATGAAATGGTATGGAACTGTCCATACTATTGGAACTGTCCTGGAAAATTGCAATTGCATGGTTGCCATAAGTTGCATTGTACACATGTGAGTATTGAGGGAATTCACTGTTTGGGAAAGAGCACCAGGGGTCAGAGAAAGCTGTGTGGTTAGCCACTCAGTTACTGCCAGCATGTAGCTGTGCCAGTGGACAGATGGGCCTTTGTGCTCTCTTTAAATTCTGTAAAGCAATATGTTTGCATATGTTAAGTATCATCTCACTAATATTGAATCAATGGTTCTCAAATTTAGGGCTCAGAAAAATCAGGGAGGTTATTTTAAAATGTATCTTGGTAAGGGGGAAGGGGGGGTAGGATGAATTGGGAGATTGGGATTGACATATATACACTACTGTGTATAAAATAGATAACTAATGAGAACCTGCTGTATAGCACAGGGAACTCTACTCGGTGCTCTGTGGTGACCTAAATGGGAATGAAATCCAAAAAAGGGGATATGTATACATATGGCTGATTCACTTTGCTGTATAGCAGAAACTGACACAGCAGTGTAAAGCAACTATACGCCAATGAAAAAAAAATTTTTTTAATAAGATAAAATGTATCTTGTTAAAAAAATTTAGACTCCTGAATTCTATCTCCAGAGATTTATTGAATAAGCCAGGGATGGGACCCACTAAGCAGTTTTAACAGATACCCAAATTATCCTCATTCAAGTGGCCCTCAGACCACACCTTGAGAAACTATCTCAACTCAGGGAAAGAAAACACCCATTCATTCAGCTGCTTTGTTTCATATCTGGGACTCCCCTAAATCAGTATCATCAATCACCACCCACACATAGATGGCAGTGATCCTATGGCTTGCCAGGGCTCACTTTAAGAGCCTACCTGCTGAGGAAGGTGCCCACCCACAATCTCCCATGCAGAATCAGCATCTCAGCACCACCTGTGATTCCAGGATTTGCTTGGCACTTTGGCCATCTGGACACAAACACACACAGTGGGTAGTGCTAGGATTGCCAAATAAGTTGCCTAGATAACAGCAAGCTTTTGTTCAGCATTTGGCCAGATTTTGTGCCTTGACAATTAGTTATTTTTAGGAATCTGACTTTTTTCCCCATAGGAAGATATTGTCTCTTAATTCTTTCTTTAAAAACTAGTTGTTATATGTGAAATACTCTTTCTGCTACCAAAATTCCCTGAACATTACACTGGCTTCATTTAAACAGAAGATATGATAGGACGATTATACTTGTCTTCATGAATAAAAGCAGAACAGTGAAGCCATTGCTGATTTATTATTGTTCAGATTTGTTGTTTTTGTTGCTAGCATTTTTTAAAGGATCAAAATTCACTAGAACAATCTCATGAAATACAGATTTTTCTCCTTATTTATAGCACCAATAACCACAAAGATATTCAAAGGCATTTTATCCTATTCTAAAGGTGCTACAGGGCTTCCCTTGTAGCGCAGTGGTTGAGAATCTGCCTGCCAGTGCAGGGGATATGGGTTCAAGCCCTGGTCCAGGAAGATCCCACATGCCGCGGAGCAACTAAGCCCGTGCACCACAACTACCGAGCCTGCGCTCTAGTGCCCGTGAGCCACAACTACTGAAGCCCACACGCCTAGAGCCCGTGCTCTGCAACAAGAGAAACCACCGCAATGAGAAGCCCGCACACCGCAACAAAGAGTAGCCCCCTATCGCCACAACTAGTGAAAGCCCGTGCGCAGCAACGAAGACCCAACACAGCCAATAAATAAATAAATAAAAATTTTAAAAATAAATAAAAAATAAAGGTGCTACATTTGCAAACATTCATCTGGGTAGAACAGAGAGTGCTCAAGTTCATTGTGCTGACTCAAATCAGGGGTAATAATTGGAACCAGGAGAGCTTTTAGGTAAAATATTGGACTGGAATGCAATAGAAAATCTTACAGAGCTTTGAGAAAACACAGTGGTGCTTATTTCAAAGTGCCATACTGAGAGAGGAATTATTTACTGTCACGAGTTATAAATAATGAGGTAAAATAAAATGGGAAAATGTAGGAAGCCTATCTGAATTCCTAGCAGTGAGACTTATTTAATAGTGAGGTATGTTCTGCTAAGAAAAAAAAATCCATATCAAATGAAGCATTGAAAACCAGCCTGGACACTGCACTAGAAAATGTAGGGTGAAATCCTCTCCAAAGGGGAAATACATGGACTAACCCTCAGTGGTGCACCTCATTTCAGCATTTTAGGACACAATATTCCTAAAGAAATCGTTTCTTTCCATTCATATGTCAACACAGGAAACTACTTAATCCAAAAATCTTCAGAAATTAATTGTAAAGTTGCTATGGTACATAATGAAGGTGGAGGTGGTAGAAGACATCTAAGTAATTTAGGCTCAATAGGCAGTCCATAATGCGTCACTGGGCTTTTCCACTGTTAAACTCCACCTCACTGTCCATAATTTCTTTCAGTCTTGTCTCAGTCCCTAGGCTAATTCAAACATCCTGCCCTCTCACTCCTTCCCCCGCCCCCAATCTGATGGAACTTAACATTAAGTCCATTATTAGGCTGGGGCTCTCGAGACTCGGTGACTACCGCTGCACCCAGGGGTTTGTTGTCCAGATTCTTGGATTCCTGCTCACTGTTCCTTATTGCCATAAGTGGACAGCCACAATCACGTGTGCCTTATGCCCAAGTCCCAAGTAATGACAGCTACTTTTGCTGGCTCTTCCTGCTGTCATCACCCTTGGTCCCAGGGCTTTGTACTTATGGGCTAAGGTGCAAATCTCTTCCCCAGTGTCTCCCAGGTCCCTTCTTAAAAGACAATGTACTGTTTCTTTGCAAGAACACCACTTTTCTACAAGAGTGAGGGCCTATTAGGGTACAGTAACAAACATCTAGGTCCAACTCTATAAAGTAGTCTCTGTGGTCCTTGGTTTTAGATATATTTGCCCAAGTCTTTTCAGATTTAGGCCCTGTTCTGCTTTACTATTCAACAAATCCGGCTTCTCCCTATTTCATTTTATGTCTCTGCTCTAAACTCACCTGGCCACTAAAGAAATAGTGGCTTTACCATGTACTTAAGGTCCCATCAAGACCTCAAGTACACTTTACCCAAGATCTTTTACACCATCAGATCCTACCTTGTCTCCAGTGTTTTTACAAGACTCTGCTCTGTTCTAACTCTGACTCATCCCTTTCTCTGATTCTCCTCTTAATTTGTTATCTCTTTCTCATTTGGAGGCCCAGAACCTACCTGTCTTTCACTGGTGCCCAATCTCTCCCGACTGTGTAGAGTATGACTGCCAAAATAGCAGATGTAAGCGCAGAAATTTCCAAACAAGAGTATGAGATATAAGTGTGAGACACGCAAACTGGAGAGTTAGATGGGAGAAAGGCTTCTCTGTTCCCCCCACCTCAAATTAATTTAGGCCTAAAAAGTCTAGTAGCGACCTGAATTTAATATAATTGGATTTGTCTCAAATGTAGATGCTCAAGAAGAAAAATGCAAATGGCCATTTATTAGAGTAATGAAATTAAGCAGAATGCTAACATGCAGGGCTGACAGGGATGAGGGGAAATGAGTGCTTTCATGTAAGATTAATGGAAATGTCAAGGAGTATGCATTTTGGGGAAAGTAACTTGGCAATATCTATTGAAATTTAAAAGGTGCATACCTTTAGCCCAACAATCTCATTTTAACAAATATTTATTTAGTGGCTCATCTGTGTTAGAAGCAACAAAAACCATATCGAGCAAAACAGACAAGTCCTGACCCTTATGGAGCAAGTATTCACGAAGGAGAAAGATAAATTAATCAAATCACCAAGGAGATGAATGTTACTAAACCACAACTATGATGCATGTTAGGAAGGAAGTGTACATGATGCATATACATGGGGAACCTAACCACGTCTGCAGGGCAAGAAAGGCCTCCCTGAGGAAGGGAGATCAAAGAATGAACAGGAGTACACTCGATAAAAGAGAGGACAGTAGGAGTTAACTGCGTAAAAAGAAGGGAAAATATTCTAGGCAGAGAGAACAGCATGTAGAATAATTTCTTCAATTTGTTCATTTTTCACCATGCCCAACCCTACCGCCTTGGTCCAACAAGCCAAGCTCATTCCATACTAGGGTCTTTGCAGTTTCTGTTCCCTTTGCCTGGAAGGCTATTCCTCATGATCTCTGCATGGTTGGCTACCTTTTAATTGAAATCCTTTAGAGAGGCCTTCCCTGCCCACCCAATAGAGGCCTTCCCTGCCCACCCAATAAGGAGCATCCAGTTAGTCATTCTCTTTTATATCACCTTAAATTTATTCTCAGCATAGAAATTAACAATTATCACTATCTAATAAACTGTCTTGTTTATGTTTGTGTTTTTGGTGTGCCTTCTCACACTTTACTCCTCTAGAATGAAAGCACCATTAGAAGCAGAAACCTTGCCTGTCCATCCCAGAGCCTTGACATAAACAAATAAAGATGTTCTGTAGATGGAGGGAACATGGGAGAACACTGGAGGAATTGAAAGAAGGCTGGTGTGGCTGAAAGGCAGAAAGTGAGGAGGGAAAGTCAATCTGGCTATAAATGGAAACTTGATTAGAGAGGGGCAAGAGTAGGTAGATAAAGATAGAACTTAATTAGGAAGACATGACAGTGGCAAGAGATGGTTGTAGCATGAATTAGTTGGGTAGCAGTGGAGGTAGGGAGAAATTGATGAATTGAAGAAACATTTAGGGGTAAAACCATGCTTGGTGATGAATTATATATGGGTAGTTATTTCTATTGTGCAACTTTTTGGATGCCAGTACCATTCAATAAAATAGAAATTACTGGGGAGGACTATGTTTGATGGAATTATGAGTTTGATTTCAGATAAAATGAGTTTGCAGCAGTAGGAGTCATGGGTCTAGAATAATGAAGAGAGGTATGGAGTAGAAAAATAAATCAAAAGTAATCTAAAAAGTAATAAACATGTTGCAATATACATGGTTCTGGAATCCAGAGAGTCAAAGGTGAAGATATAAATATGGGTGCCATTCCTGTATACATGGTAATTAAAGCCTTGGTCATTGATGAGGTTATCTAGAGGTAAAATATAATATGCAAAGAAAAGAGTGCCTAGACTGAGCTTGAGGAGTTTGCATTGAAGAAGAGGTGGTGGTGAAGTAGACTTAGAAGGAACAACAAAAGAGGTAGGAGGAAAAGCAGAGAAACTTCCAAGGAACAGAGAGGATGGTCGAAAGTGTGCTAAAGAAAACCAACGTCCCACTGGCTCCAGCGTCATGCTGGTTATTGTGACCTTAGCAAGAACTAGTCTGTGGAGAGATACATCTTACATACATGCTACACAACCACATAAAGCTACATATTATTCCCTGAAATAGTGTTTTCAGTAGCGTAAAAGAAAAACATCTATATTTAACAATTTAAATATCAATGGAAAATACCTACACAGATTATGATACATCCATACAATGGAATGCAATAGTTATTGAAAGTGAGGAAATCTATGTATGATGATATGGAAATATGTCCAGATATATAAGTAAGGGGAAAACCTATGTTATAGGTCAATATGGCTAGTCTGATCCATTTCTGTAAAACTTGTGTAGATAGATTGATTAATACAGCTGTATGAAAGGGAAAATTGAAAAGAATTTGTAGCACCAAATTATAAACAGAGGGCTCTTCTTGGACTGCTAATAAATGGTGGGAGCAGGAGGATAGGGATGGGGTAAAATTTAAATGGACACTTTAAAATTTAAATGGACACTTCTTTTGTGTATCTCAATTAAAAAAACATGGTGATGTGCTAAACCTCCTTTTCACTTTGTGATGTAAAAAGATATTTTTTAAAAATCTAAACCAATATAAAAGCTGAATCTATAAAATAACTGCTTCCACAAGTATGTCAGAGAAATGGATAACGTCACATAGGCCAAGAAAGTTCAACTGACACATTCACTAATTGGAGCCTCTTTTTAAGTACAAAACAATTATTTTATGATTTTAAGTCAAATGCTGGACATACCCAAAGTGGTAGCCGTCCTTAATAAATGCTTCTTTATCTAATATGAATTCCCATATTTTGTACAAACTTATCACAGATCTATGCTCGGTAAGCACTTCCTTGGATTAAATAGTTTTGTTCAGTTTATTTTTAAAATTAATGAATAGATTCTATTTTAAAGGAAGCAATGATGAAGAATAGTCCAAGATTCATGGTCTTATTAATTTTCCTTTTCTTTGGCATATGCATGGTGTATGTATATCTGTGGGTTTTTAGGGGATGGATACACATACAAATGTACATTATAAATCTACTTATATTGTGTATATACAGTTGACCCTTGAACAACATGGGTTTGAACTACATGGGTCCACTTATACATGAATTTTTTTCAATAGATGCATACTATAGTATTATAAAAATAATGTTTATTCTTCCCTGTTGGGGGCTGAAACATCATGTGCAAACGGAGACTGTTTTTTAAAAATCTTTATATACATATATCTATATAGTTGTATATGAAACTATAAATTGATTAGTTTATACATTAGTCCCAAACAGAATTCTCAATATTTACTTATTCATATAAGTAAGTCATATATAGAAATATATATTACAAAGCTTAGGCAGATGTGACATATAAGATACTTTAAGAAGTTTCTTTTAACATGTAAGCACTTTAATTTTAATAAAAAGGAATATGTCACTAATGGTATATTGTTATTTACTGTTTTAATTAATATAATTCAAAAATCAGGATGAATGAATTATAGAACCTTCTTAAAATGCTATAAATGCATTCTAAATATATTAGAAAGTATTTTCCTTAAGTTGCATTTAGTATCATAAATGGATCATTTACAAAATGTGTAAAACAGCCTTGACCGAAGTCTGCTAAATTTGCATACTTTCCAACTTAAGAGTAATTTAACTTGAATAACTCTCCATAGTTAAATTATCTAAAACATGCAAAAAAAGGAAGCAAGATGGGGCTTCCCTGGTGGCGCAGTGGTTGAGGGTCTGCCTGCTAATGCAGGGGACACGGCTTCGAGCCCTGGTCTGGGAGGATCCCGCATGTCGCGGAGCAACTGGGCCCGTGAGCCACAACTACTGAGCCTGCGCGTCTGGAGCCTGTGCTCCGCAACAAGAGAGGCCGCAATGGTGAGAGGCCTGCGCACCGCGATGAGGAGTGGCCCCCGCTTGCCACAACTAGAGAAAGCCCTTGCACAGAGACGAAGACCCAACACAGCAAAAATAAATAAATTAATTAAAAAAAAAAAAAAAGGAAGCAAGAAAGGACTTTAATGATAGAGAAGTTAAAATTTTTTTCTCATTTCTGTATAATTCACTAAGACTCCATCCATCTTTACCATATGATGTTTATACTTTGGATATAAATATAATTTATAATCATAGTGTATGAAGCACCATAGAAGCACACACACAGAGTAACTGAATTTTTTAAAAGACACAAAAGTAAATATTGATTTCTGATAATACATAATACCTAAGACTCATCTTGAATATATGAATATAATTGTTTCGTTAGGCATCTTTACACTGTAGCTCTTGCAAGCCAAACTACTATTTCAAGCACAAAATCTCAAACATACTTTTGTAAAATTCTGAAATGTTTAGAAACTCAACACTAAAGCCTAATTTTATTTTATTTTATTTTTTATTATTTATTTATTTTTGTGGTACGCGGGCCTTTCACTGTTGTGGCCTCTCCCGTCGCGGAGCACAGGCTCCGGATGCGCAGGCGCAGCGGCCATGGCTCACGGGCCCAGCCGCTCCGCGGCATGTGGGATCTTCCCGGACTGGGGCACGAACCCGTGTCCCCTGCATCGGCAGGCGGACTCGCAACCACTGTGCCACCAGGGAAGCCCTAAAGCCTAATTTTAAACACAAGTCTTGCATATGCCTGTGAGTTGCTGAACTGAAGTACTAAAGAAATTTCTCTTCCATCATCCTGCCTTTAGACAATGTCTAGCTAATCATCCCAAAGCCATTAGATGCGATTTTATTTTTAAATGTCTCAGTCATGATGATTTCACAACCTCCCTTGTAATCCATTCCTGTACTTAAAGTTCTTTTTTCTCAGGAAGCCCTTCTCTAGGGTAAACTAGGAAGAAACAGTAAAAGAGACCTAAAAGGACTTTAAAATATTCATTCTTCTTTAAAAAAACAAACAAAAAAAGATATTCTCTTAGGGAATTTCACTGTCCTAAGCCAATTAAGAGAGAGCCATCTTGAGCAGGTAGATCAAAGTCTTATGGGACTGCACCTCAGGGACGGCCCTTTCCTATCACGGTTGCTCCAGAGCCAGGAAGTCATCCCAAAGAGTTTTCCTAGACAGAATGCCAAGGTTGTTCCAAGTTTGCGGCATCTCCCTTGGCTGGGCTCAAGCATCTGCCCTCTCAGGCTTTTCCTGCCTCTTTTGGTCTCCCCTACCTTCACTGTGAACCCAGAGATCTCATTACCATGAAAAACAAACAAGAGAAAACACCCTGCAAGTGTAAAGCATTATAGGATTTTAATGTCTTGTTTATACGGTCCCCAGGTATGCCCCTAACATTTCACCTTTCTGCTGTGTGACTCCTTCCACTACTGACTACCTGATGTACATTTATAAACCCCTGGAATTGGGAATTATTTCTAGAGGGCCCTGTTCTATCCCAATCAGATAGACAAACCCCAGAAAACCCAATTACCATTTATTATCATATTAATATATCACCACTCATATTTGCAATTTAAAAAAAAGATACTTTCCTGAGATAAGATCTTATCATAAAAACACTTGGTAACTCAGAGGGGAAGATTATTTTTGTTCAAAAAGGTGGGTCTCATTAATATTTTACTCATGGCAATGAGAAACTAAGGAAAGAAAGCATTATCTTTGTAAAAGGCATTAATGTGTCCATGGAAAATGCTACAACGTAGTATACTGAGAGCTGTTTGTTAAACTTAGCGTGCATTTTATTCCTTTTTAACTTCTGGTTTAGTGTTAATTCCTATTCTATTTGTATGTTAAAGAAAGCAAAGTTAGTTATATCATTCTCAGTGCTAATAAAATTGATGGTGAAAAATCTGACAAAGAAAACAGACGGTCCTCCTAAGACCCATCAAATCTCTCTATCTGCAGCCAGGCCTTGTTTCCTGGATCCTACATGTTTTATTGTTTAATGTAACTGATGACTTATATATCATGGACACAATAGAAATGCCAGACTAATTTTTACTGGAAGGGCATTCTCTCACACTCATGTTACTTGTTCATTATAATTTAGAACAGTCAGATGACAGATTTCTGAGCTGCAGATCAGTAGAATATCTGAGTTCCAGCCCCAGATTTACTATCAAAAAACCCAGGGCAAACCACTCAATATCTCTTAATCATATTCTAATTCAGTAGGTCTAGGGTGGTGACTCTGCATTTCTAACAGACTCATTTGATGATGATGCCGGTTCTCAGATCACACTTAGAGCAGCAAGACCTTAGGATATCTGACTTGTGTGTAGATAAAAGCAGTTGTACTTATTATTACACAGTACAACTGCATGAGTAAAATAATAGGTGAGAAAATGTTTGGAAAGTAAAGAACTATGTAAATGGGAAGTTTTATGAAGATATTAGCACCTTGCTTTTGAAACAAACTCAATGTGAAAATCTAACTTTGCAAAATAGATCAATAATTAAGAAATAATATACTTTTCTTGATGATTCTTTGCTTTATAAGAGATGTCAAGATGATATTTCTTCAGTTATTGTATCCACTAATACATTTAAGGTGATTCAACACTTAAAAATTACATTTAGGGCTTCCCTGGTGGTACAGTGGTTGAGAGTCCGCCTGCAGGGATCACGGGTTCATGCCCCGGTCCGGGAAGATCCCACATGCCGCGGAGCGGCTGGGCCCGTGAGCCATGGCCGCTGAGCCTGCGCGTCCGGAGCCTGTGCTCCGCAACGGGAGAGGCCACAGCAGTGAGAGGCCCAAGTACCGCAAAAAAAAAAAAAAAAAAAAAAAAAAATTACATTTAATGCATGGCTTCTCATGAGCACAAATACCTCATAAAACTCTATGCCAATAATTTACCATAAATGTAAGTCATATGTCCAGTCAAATTCTATTTAATACCTAGATTCAGTTTCTGTCTATCTGATCTAAAGTCTTAACAGAACTCAATTCAAAGAACTAATTTGACTGTTTTTTCTCTACTGAGTGGATAAATGGCAGCTGCAGCATTTTGTGTATGTAAAGAGAGTGTGCGTTTATTATTGGACTGAAAGAATTAACACTGGCCAAAGCAGTTAATGTACCACACTAGGTACGTGTACCACACTAGGAATAATTAATAATTTCTATTTTGGAAAAATAAAAGATTTTAGTGACTCACCAAGGCAATATCTCTTTGTTAGTATGCAAAATTTCTTTATATCAATTTTAAGCCTATAGGTAGTCCAAGCCAGAACTTATAGTAAGATATTAAAAACAAATAGCTCAAAATTTGTGAACCATATGAAGCTAAAATCTAGGCTGATGAAGAAAATAAGGGAGCACTGAGTGCGAGTGTGAGTATCTGTGTGTGTGTTAATGTGAGGACTGGTTTTTGCCAAGCACTGTAGGTCCTACAAAGTTACACTGAGCCAATAAATCAATAGAAACAGTACACGGATCACTAAGACTGGTAAGCAGAGAAAATGGAATAAAACCACAGATGTCTTGGATATCAAGGACCAGGAATTGGCATGAAGTATTTATTAAGCTATATCTAAAAATTACACCATCAGTTTGAGTGATTTGGCCTCTGGACAGAAAAACAAAAATAAAAGTAAGAATAAACCCAGTTCTTATTAAATTATTGTATAGTGAAGAAAAGAAAAGTTTCCCACAAGTTGTAATTTAAAGAATAAAAATATATACAGTACATCTTTGCTGCCCTAACTGATCTGAATAGCAATAACCTGGCACTTTCATATTACTCCCTTTTCCAGTAAGTAATTGGTCAGTTGGAAACATTTTGTAAAACATGGTCTTTTCTTTTTCTGATGTTAATGGCTCCTTGTTTATATGACTGTATCTGGCATTGATTATAAGGACATTTGTTGGATTCTAGTTTTATACTTATACATTTATAGGAACACATCAAGTATTAGGAGATACTCTATATATTTTCTCAATTTATTGAGTAGTAAAACCAGGAACAAAGAAATGAGAGAAGTCAGAGATTCGATGACAAAGCAGTGGCTTTGATTGAATCCAGTTCAGGAAGACAGTTAACTGCTTCCAAAAGTATTTATAAGAGTCCTGACCATAAACTGTGTATTTGAGCCATATTTACTAGGTATTAAAAACTGCTTGATATACATGTATGTTCAGTGAACAGCAGCACTATTCACAACAGCCAAAAGGAGAAAACAGCCCAAATGTCCATCAATAGGTAAATGAGTAAACAAATTGTGGTAGGTATATACAGTGGAATATTATTTAGCCAGAAAAAGGAGTGAAATACTGGTACATGCTACCATGTGGATAAACCTGAAAAGTATTACGATAAGCGAAAGAAGCTAGATGAAAAAGGTCACATTTTATATGAAATGTCCAAAACAGATAAATCCATAGACACGGAAATCAGATTAGTGGTTAATAGGGGTAGGGAGAGAAGACAATTCAGACTGATGACTTAACAGGCATGGGGTTTCTTTCTGGAGGGGTGAACATATTTTAGAACTAAGAGGTAGTGGTTGTACAACATTATGAATATACTAAATGCACTATTGTTTACTCTAAAATGCTTAATTTTATGTTATGTGAATTGCACCTCTATAAAAACCATTTGAGGGCTTCCCTGGTGGCGCAGTGGTTGGGAGTCCACCTGCCGATGCAGGGGACGCGGGTTCGTGCCCCAGTCCGGGAAGATCCCACATGCCGCGGAGCGGCTGGGCCCGTGAGCCATGGCCGCTGGGCCTGCGCGTCCGGAGCCTGTGCTCCGCAGCGGGAGAGGCCACAATAGTGAGAGGCCCGCGTACCACAAAAAAAAAAAAAAACCATTTGAGAATGAACAAAAGTAAGAATAATTATCACTCAGTGCCTAGTCAGCAGAGAGCCTGAGTGACAGTAAGTGTTCAATAAACATTCACTGAGCAATGAATGAATAATAAGATTATAATTCTCTTGCTAGATGGCCTGTTTTCAGAAAGCCATTGTTCAGATTTTTAGATTTCTCCCCCCTTCTAGAAACAGTGGAACCAGAAAATAGCATGAAAATCATAGAATTTAGAAGGGGAAATGTTAAATCACAGTCTAACCTGGTTACTGTATGAGGCCCACAGGTGTGACTCACTTTAATTAGGTAACAGCCACTTAGTCTCAGTAGGCCAGAATCTGAGGCTCCAGACTTCTAGTTCTCTCTTTGCTACTCCTCACTGCTTCAGCCATGACCCAAGATCCCTGAGAAGGTTGGAGCCTGGTGGAAGAGGAAAGATTTGACCAGACAACGGCTGTAATGAAGTTAGTTTACTCTGTGGATCAGGACTCAGGCCATATTTGGGTGCAGAGGGAACACAGCTGTACTAAAAAGAGGAAAAACAAAGTGGGTGGTAAATAAATTATCAAAAGTATAAAATGCAAATATCCCAATGGTTGATGCAATTCTATTCCCAGTGAGCAAATATCTAGAATTGTAACTCTTTTTCATAAGGGAGTTTAATATTGCTTAAAAGGAGAAAGAGGGAGGTAGGTCCCATTCAAACAAAGCCAAGGAAAATAAATACATGTACACCTCATAAATTTATTAGAATTATTTGAAATTTGATAGAATTTTAGGATAAAGGTCTATCCTAAGAAATTTGGCTAAGAATAGTCCTTATACGCTCATATTTTGTAATAATGTGATTTGTTTGAAAGTGAGTTCTTTTTTTGATTCCTATCCTTAAAGAATTTCCATTTTCAAAAAGCCAACATGAGGCTTTTCTTATAAGATAGTTCAGTGACAAGAGATAGAAATTGTCATTAAAAGGTATACTAGAAATTTTCTTTTTCAATGCTAAAAAAAAGTGAATCGAGCTTGCAAATTGTGTTGAGATGTGAGTGTGTGTGTGTTAAAGTTCAGTGCTGATGGAAATGTGCCAAGGACTGTAATACTAAGAACTGGCTTACGGCCAAGTGCCTTTGGTTTTAGAGAAGGCGAGCACGAGCCAGAGAATGCTCTCAGTACTGGTGGGAGGTTACTTGAAGTTGAGGGGGTCAGTGTATTTGATGCCCAGGAGCAGAGAGAAACAATGATTCTCTGATAATTAGGATAGTAATCCCAGCAGGGAAGCCCTATCACCTTTGTTTCTCTCAGACAGAAGCATCTCCAGGCTATGGCTTAATCTTGTGAGTACTCTAACTTGGAGAAATCATGATATCTTTGGTAGTATGCTGCGAGCTGACCCATGCTTACTTTGCAAACTCCTTCTTCCATAAACAGACATTATAGAAGGTGAAATTCTATGACTTGATCCTTGTTCAAAGCATCTTATAAACCATATCAGCAATAACACTGCAAAATCACTAAGATGAATGCACATTTCTTGTCAGTATACTTATATATGTTTAATTCTCTAAAATTTCTGTCCTTTATTCTTTTTTCTTTTGATAGCTTTCTTTTTTTTAATGTAAAGTCAATTGATTCCATTTTCTGTTTCCTCAAGCCCTCCTTTCCTCTCTACTCTATTAGAATACTTTTCCAGGCCTGATGGTGTAATTGTACATACAATATTTCTTATCCTGGCACTTTCTAACAATAAATATCAAGATCAAAGTTAAAGTCCCATTTGCAGGATTTTTTTTTTCATGTCAAAGACACACAGCACAAATCTGACCTTTTCCTAGGCCTAAAGCCTATGTTGGTTTTTTCTTTATTTCTATCATTTATAGTCCTGTTTCTGTGACTTTCTTTATTGATCTGACCCTCCTCTTTTCTTACTGAGAAAAATTCAGTTTTTACTATTAAAGATTCTTTTGACAGTGCTGTAAAACTCACACTTTAGTGATTTACATATGCTCCTAATTTAGTGATATTATTTGAATTCAACAATTTTTAACAATTAATTCACCTCCAGTTTCTGCAAATTCAGCTCTTGTACAGAGCCAGATCTCTTCATTGCTCAGGGAGCAGTCACCTAAGCCTTTGGGCATAACAGAACAAACATACTGATGTCTCTTAGCAGTTACTCATGTCTAGACTTTGCTCCAGAATCTCCTTAGTACTTCAGCTGAGCCTGAAGTCTCTAGTGGGATAAGCTAAGTTCTCTATTGCAGATAATTTTCTGACTCACAGTAAACAAGAAAATGTTGGGTGGAAAGATGCCATGACGGCAGAAACAAATGTTGTGGGGAATACTGCAAAAGCAGACTCTTACAGGCAACAAGTTCAGGAAACAATGAACAGTAAGATGGCAAACACCACAGATTCACTGTACTTAGAGAGGCTGCTGGGTTTTACACATGCTTTGTGTTTAGCCTAGATTTGTGATGAGGCCCTTAATATGCTCAGGGAAACTGCTGAATATTTTTTTTAATTGAAAACTTTATATGTGAATATTCCAACGAAGGATAACAAAAACACTGGATTTGCAGAAATTCTTTTCTACCAAGAGATCAAATACTCTAATACACAATACAGACAAGGACAGGTTACTAAAAGGAAAACTGAGAAGCCTAGAGAAGTACATTGAGTTGACAAAGCAAATCAGTGGCCAAGATGGAACTAAAATTTAAGTTTTTACTTATTTCAGAGAGTTGAAAATTATTTGATGAATGTGGAAATATAAAAGTGGAATATAAAAGTAATTGGCTAGACAGAGATTCAGAACAAATGCATTCAACCAGGCTACTGTTTAGTGTCTACAATATAGGAAAACTAGTATCTGACATATTTCATAAATATTTGGTATTAAGATTTTATAAAGGCATAATACATTAAAGAGATATAAAAGTTTATAATGCACAAGAGCCTTTTTATATTTAAAAAATAAGTTTATCGGGCTTCCCTGGTGGCGCAGTGGTTGAGAGTCCGTCTGCCAATGCAGGGGACACGGGTTCGTGCCCCGGTCTGGGAAGATCCCACATGCCGTGGAGCGGCTGGGCCTGTGAGCCATGGCCGCTGAGCCTGCGCGTCCGGAGCCTGTGCTCCGCAACGGGAGAGGCCACAACAGTGAGAGGCCTGCGTACCGCAAAAAAAATAAATAAGTTTATCACAGTGCTTGTCATATTTTATGCAGAGTATTACACAGCTTGTTGAAGCCAAGAGAATCCTACGTGTTTTTTTTAATAAACTGCACATAAGAGTTTATTAAGTCAACATTACAAACCAATGCTCAAAGCCAAAACATAAAGTTCCTGTTTCAATTAGATATACTAACTCAATCTCTGAAGACCTTCACATTTTCTCATGTTCTAAAACAGGGGTTGGCAAACTTCTTCTGAAAAGGACCAGAAAATAAATATTTTAGGCTTTGCAGGGCTTACAATCTCTGTTGCAAACACTCAAAGCAGCCATAGATAATATGTAAACAGATGAGTACAGCTATGTTCTCATAAAGTTTTATTCATGGACACTGATATTTGAATTTCACATAATTTTCACATGCTATGAAATACTGGTCTTTGATTTGTTTCTCTCCAATCATTTAAAAATGCAGAAACCATTCGTAGCTGCAGGACACATAAAAAACAGAAGCAGGCCAGTTTTGACCCATGCACCATAGTTTTCCAACCCCTGCTCCAAAATATGTATTTTTTAATACTTATTTAATTTTTAGGTTGAATATTCTCTCAATGACAGTGCCAGCAAAAGTATAATGAAAACTACAGCCTTATATGGAATTACTCTAAGAGGCTAACAGTGGAAAAGAACTGAAATTTAAGATAATAATAACATTTTCAGAGAAGAGAATGACACATTTATGTCATTATGTGAATGTATAACATAAGATAATCTTTACTTAACATAAATTGCAGACTGTTTGAGCAAATTACTAATTCAGTGTAAATGAGCTGGCTGTATAACTGGTTACTTGACATTCAGCTATTTTGCATATGTTTAATAACATTTTATTTTTGGTTAAGAATTAAACACATAAAATTTAACATTTTTAAACAAATCCTTTGGGAAACCATTGGCTTCTTAAAAATTATAGTAAAAAAGGTAAAATAGCCATAAGTGATAGAACCCTAAATAAGTTCCAATTATTCAAATTTTAATTACCTAAAATGGGGCTATGTCTTGTGAAGTATATATTTCATTAAAATTTATCTAGCTTAGTCAAATTTCCAATTATTAGATGAATTCAGTAATTCAATCACTCTATCCTTGACCCATGATTACCTCGGGAATTACTTACTATTTTAACAGACTCTTAGAGGTTAACATTTATTACATTTGTGATTTATCAAAATCTGACATTTATGGCTACTTTTACTCTATTCCCAGAAAATGCTAGAATCTTAGAACAATTTACCAATATTTTATCTCTCCTAATATACTATTGTTGTGTATTTTTCTGCATACTATAAAGACCAGAAGTCTTTATTATTACTGTTTATGCAGTAAATACTCATTTATATTTACCCAAATGTTTAAATCTCTTTGCTTTCACTGCTATCTACATTTCCAATTGGGATCATTTTTTTCTACCCAAAGAATACCCTATAGTATTCCCTTTAGTGTAGATGTGCTTGTGACTAATTCTCTCAGTTTTTTTTTTTTGTTTTTTTTTTTTTGGTACGCGGTCCTCTCACTGTTGTGGCCTCTCCCGTTGTGGAGCACAGGCTCCGGACGCGCAGGCTCAGCGGCCATGGCTCACGGGCCCAGCTGCTCCGCGGCATGTGGGATCCTCCCCGAGCGGGGCACAAACACCTGTCCCCTGCATCGGCAGGCGGACTCTCAACCACTGCGCAACCAGGGAAGCCCTCTCAGTTTTTGTCTTTATTTGTCTTTATTTATATGTCTTTATTTCCCCTTAATTATGGAAGAATGCTTTCACTGCATATCTAGTTTGGTTGTTATTTTCTTTCAGTGCCTTGAACTTATTATAACATTGTCTTCTGCTTTCCATTGTTTTTCTTTTCTTTTTTTTTTTGGCTGCCTTGTCTTTGTTGCTGTGCACAGGCTTCCTCTAGTTGTGGTGACGGGGGCTATTCTTCACTGTGGTGCACGGGCTTCTCACTGCTGTGGCTTCTGCACGGGCTCTAGGCGCACAGGCTTCTGTAGTTGTGGCACATGGGCTCTAGAGCTCAGGCTCAGTGGTTGTGGCACACAGGCTTAGTTGCTCCACGGCATGTGGGATCTTCCCGGACCAGGGCTTGAACCCGTGTCCCCTGCATTGGCAGGAGGGTTCTTAACCACTGGGCCACCAGGGAAGCCTGCCTTCCATTGTTTCTGTTTAGAATTTAGCTGTTGGCTCTTAGGCTAGTCATTGGTCCTTTGAAAGCAATCTGTCCTCCTCTGGCTGTTTCCTCCACACCCCTGGCTAATTTAAAAATTCTTTTCTCTTTATCTTTCCTTTTCAGAAAATTTTCTGTGATGGACCTGGCTGTGCATTTCTTTTGGTTTATCCTGTTTAGAGTTTGTAGGAAGTTATGAATTTTAAACTTATCTTTCATCAGTTTTTGGACGATTCTCAGCTATCACCTCTTCCAATATGTCTCTTAGTTTCTCTCCTCTACTTCTGGGATTCAACTGTACATATATATGGTTTTTTTTCACAAATCAACCTTTATGATTCTTACCCTTTCACCTATAATTTCAATCCTTTTGACTCTTCGTGCTTTATTCTCAATAGTTTCTTTTGTTCTAATGTGTCTAATCTGAGTTTTAATTCCAGCTATTCATTTTTCATTTCTAGGTTATATTTGGTAACATTTTCAAGTATTTTTTGTTCTGTATCTCCAAAAACTTTCAATATTGTCTTTTACCTTCTTGAATATGGTAAACATATTTATTTTAAAGTCTATTCTGATAAACCTAATGGACCCTAGGGCCTGTTTCTCTTCTCTATTGTTCCTGCTGGTTCTCAGTTATGTTGTCATGTTTCCTTGGGTACCTGGTTATTTTTTATTGTGTGCTAGACATTGTACTTGAAAACATTTATAGAGGGGAGTTGATCAAGATGGTGGAATAGGAGAATGCTAAGCTGACCCCTCTCCCCATGAACACATCAAAAATACATCTAGGGACTTCCCTGGTGGTCCAGTGGTAAAGAATATGCCTTCCAATGCAGGGGCCCTGGGTTCGATCCCTGGTCAGGGAACTAAGATCCCACATGCAATGGGGCAACTAAGCCCACGCACCACAACTACTGAGCTCACACACCTCAACTAGAGTGCCCATGTACCCTGGAGCCTGCACATCACAACTAGAGAGAGAAAACCCACATGCCACAACTAGAGAGAGAAAACCCACATGCCACAACTAGAGAGAAGCCCATGCATCGCAACAAGGACCTGACACAGCCAAAAATAAAAATAAAGAAATAAATATTTTTTAAAAAGAAAAATGTTAAAAAAAAAAAGGAAAAAATCTATATGGAACAATTCTCACTGAAAACAAACTGGAGACTGGCAGAAAGACTCTTGTACAACCAAGGCTGTAGGAAAGATGGGGTAGGAATGGAAGAAAAGTGATCAGGTTAGGACCTGTATCCCTGGAAGGAGACACAAAGAGAAGGAGGATTACACAGGTTCAGAGATCCTCCCTGGGGAGTGAGCAGTTCGAAACACATATTGGGCTTGTGACTAATTCTCTCAGGTTTTTTTTTGTTTTTATTTTTTGGTACGCGATCCTCTCACTGCTGTGGCCTCTCCCGTTGTGGAGCACAGGCTCCGGACGCGCAGGCTCAGCAGCCATGGCTCATGGGCCCAGCTGCTCCGCGGCATGTGGGATCTTCCTGGACCGGGGCACGAACCCATGTCCCCTGCATCGGCAGGCGGACTCTCAACCACTGTGCTACCAGGGAAGCCCAAGATTAACACATTTTTGACTGGAGACAGATTACAGCCACTGGTGTTAGTTTCTGCAAAAATCCCCCTGTCAATAATGTGTTAAAAGACAAAAATTATAAAATCACCTATAACTACAACAAACATTTAAGGGATAAACATGACGTTATAAAATAGGACATGAAAAACACAAAAATAGGGAGGGGAGTAAAAAATGTAGATCATTTAGAACATGTTTGAACTTAAATGAGTATCAATTTACAACAAGTAGAATAGTTATAGGTCAACATATATGAACTCTATGGTTACCACAAATCAAAAACCTACCACAGATACACAAAAACTAGAGAGAGAGGAACAGAAGCATAGCACCAAAGAAAATCATCAAATCACAAGGGAGGAAAGTAAAAGAAGAAGAAAAGAAGAGAGAAGAACTACAAAAATAACCAGAAAACAAGTAACAAGATGGCCATAAGTACATACCTATCGATAATCACTTTAAATGTCAATGGACTAAATGCTCCAACAAAAGACATAGGGTGGCTGATTAGATAAAAAAACAACACCCATCTATATGCAGCTTATAGGAGACTCACTTCAGAACTAAAGACACACAGACTGAAAGTGAGGGGATGGAAAAATATATTCCATAGAAATGGAAATGACAAGAAAGCTACAGTAGCAATACTCCTATCAGACAAAGTAGATTTTTAAAACAAAGTCTATAACAAAAGATAAAGGAGGGCATTATATAATGAGAAAGGGAATAATACCAGAAGAGATTATATTTAACATATATGTGCATTAACATATATGCACCTAATATAGGAGCACTAAATATATAAAGCACATATTAACAAACATAAAGAAAGAAATTGACAATAATACAATAATAATCGAGAAATTTAACACCTCATTTACATAACACCTCATTTACATGACAGATCATCCAGACAGAAAATCAATAAGGAAACAGTGGTCTTAAATGACACAATAGTCAAGTTGGACTTAGTATATATCTACAGGACATTACATTCAAAAACAGTAGAATATACATCCTTTTCAAGTGTACATGGAACATTCTCCAGGATAGATCACATGCTAGGCCACAAAACAAGCCTCAACAAATTTAAGAGGATAGAAATTATATTGAGCAATTGTTCCAACCACAATGGTATGAAACTAGAAATAAATTACAGGAAGAAAAATGGGAAAAACACAAACACATGGAGACTAAACAACATGCTACTAAAAACCAATGGGTCAATGAAGAAATCAAAGAGGAAGTCAAAAAATACCTCCAGACAAATGGAAATAAAAACACAACTTTCCAAAATATATGGGTCTATGCAAAAGCAGTCCTAAGAGGGAAGTTTATAGTGATACAGGCCCACACCAAGAAACAAGAAAAATCTCAAACAACCTAACATACCATCTAAAGGAATTAGAAAAAGAAGAACAAAGTCCAAAGTCAGCAGAAGGAAGGAAATAATGAAGATCAGAAAAGAAATAAGAAATAGAGACACCCCCCCCAAAAAAACAAAACATCAATGAAAATAAGAGCTGTTTTTCTGAAAAGCTAAACAAAATTAATAAGCCTTTAGCCAGGCTCATTAAGAAAAAAAGAGAGGACCAAATAAACAAAACAAGAAATGAAAGAGAAGAAATTACAACTGATATCACAGACATTAAAAAAATCATAAGGGGGGACTTCACTGGTGGTCCAGTGGTTAAGACTTTGTGCTCCCAGTGCAGGGGGCACGGGTTTTATCACTGGTTGGGGAACTAAGATCCTGCATGCTGCATGGCACAGCCAAAAATAATAAATAAATAAGGGAATACTATGAACAGTTATGTGTCAACAAACTGGATAACCTAGAAGAAATGGATACATTTCTGAAAACATACAATCTCCAAGACTGAATCAGGAAGAAATAGACAATAGGAATAGATTGTTTACCAGTAACCAAATTGAATCAGTAATCAAAAAACTCCCAACAAACAATAGTCCAGGACTAGACAGCTTCACAGAGGAATTCCACCAAACATATAAAGAAGAGCTAATACCTATTCTTCTCAAACTATTCCAAAAAAATTGAAGGGAACACTCCCAAATTCATTCTACAAAGGCTCCATTACCCTGATACCAAAATCAGACCATGACACTACAAAAAAAAGAAAATTACAGGCCAATGTCTCTGATGAATACAGATGCAAAATGCCTCAACAAAATATTAGCAAACCAAATTCAACAGTATATAAAAGGATCATACACCATGATCAAGTGGGATTCATTACAGGGATATAAGGATGATTCAATATCTTCAAATCAACCAATGTGATACACCACATTAACAAAAAGACAGATAAAAATCACACTATCATCTCAATAGAAGCTAGAAAAGCTTTTGACAAAATTCAACATCTATTCATGATACAAACTCTCATCAGAGTTGTTAAACCAGGGACTATATCTTAACATAATAAAGGTCATATATGACAAACCCACCGCTAACATAATACTCAATGGTGAAAAGCTGAAAGATTTTCCTCTAAAATCAGGAACAAGATAGGGATGCTCATTCTCACCACTTCTACCTAACATAGTATTGGAAGTCCTAGCCACAGCAATCAGACAAAAAAAGAAGTAAAAGGCATCCAAATTGGAAGGGGGTAAATAAAACTGTCACTGTTTGCAGACAACATGATCCTATATATAGAAAACGCTAAAGTCTCCACCCAAAAGCTATTATTAGAACTAATACATGAATTTAGTAAAGTTGCAGGATACAAGATTAATCTACAGAAATCTGTTGCTTTTCTGTACACTAATAATGAACTATCAGAAAGAGAAAGCAAGAAAACAAACCAGTTTAAAATCACACTAAAAAGAATAAAATAGGGCTTCCCTGGTGGCGCAGTGGTTGAGAGTCCACCTGCCGATGCAGGAGACATGGGTTCATGCCCTGGTCTGGGAAGATCCCACATGCCGCGGAGCGGCTAGGCCCGTGAGCCATGGCTGCTGAGTCTGTGCGTCCGGAGCCTGTGCTCTGCAACAGGAGAGGCCACAACAGTGAGAGGCCCGTGTACCGCAAAAAAAAAAAAAAAAAAAGAATAAAATAACTAGGAATAAACTTAACCAAGGAGGTAAAATACCTATACTCTGAAAACTATAAGACATTGATGAAGAAAACTGAAGGTGATACAAAGAAATGGAAAGCTATCCCATTTTCATGGATTGGAGGAATTAATATTGTTAAAATGCCCCTACAACCCAAAGAAATCTACAGATTTAATGCAATCCATATCAAAATACCCATAATATTTTTCACAGAATTAGAACAAATAATTCTAAATTTTACATGGAACCACAATAGATCCCGAATAGCCAAACGAAACTTGAGAAGAAGGAACAAAGGTAGAGGTATTATGTTCCCAAACTTCAGACCATATTACAAAGCTACAGTAATCAACACAGTATGGTACTGGCACAAAACCAGACACATTGATCAGTTGATCAATGGAACAGAATACAGAGCCCAGAAATAAACCCATGCACCCATGATCAATTAATCTATGACAAAGGAGGCAAGAATATAAAATGGGGAATAGATAGTGTCTTCAAAATGATGCTGGGAAAACTGAACAGCTACATGTAAAAGAATGAAATTAGAACATTCTCTAACACCAAATACCAAAAAAACCCAAAATGGATTAAAGATCTAAATGTAAGAATGGAAATCATAAAACTCCTAGAAAAAAACATAGGCAAAAAACTCTTTGACATAAATCATAGCAATTTTTAAAATCCATCTCCTAAGGCAAGGGAAACAAAAGCAAAAATAAACAAAAGGGACCTAATTAAACTTAAAAGCTTTTGCACAGCAAAGGAAACCATGACAACATATAAATACAACCTACTAAATGGGAAAAAATATTTACAAATTATATGACCGATAAGGGCTTAATATTCAAAATATATAAACAGTTCATACAACTCAATACCAAAAAAACAAACAACATGATTTTAAAATGGGCAAAAGACCTGAATAAACATATTTTCCAAAGAAGACACACAAACGGCCAACAGGAGGACGAAAAGATGCTCTCTAATCATCAGAGAAATGCAAATCAAAACCACAATATCACCTCACACCTGTCACAATGGATATCTTCAATAACAAATGTTGAAAAAAAAACAAATGTTGACAAAGATCTGGAGAAAAGGGAAACCTGGTACAGTGTTGATGGAAATGTGAATTGTTGAAGCCAGTATGGAAAACAGTATGATGGTTCCTCAAAAAACTAAAAATAGAACTACCATATGATCAGCAATTCTACTCATGGGTATATATCCAAAGAAAATGAAAACACTAATTAAAAAAGATACATGCAGGGCTTCCCTGGTGGTGCAATGGTTGAGAGTCTGCCTGCCAATGCAGGGGACACGGGTTCGTGCCCCAGTCCAGGAAGATCCCACATGCCGCGGAGCGGCTGGGCCCGTGAGCCATGGCCGCTGAGCCTGCGCGTCCGGAGCCTGTGCTCTGCAACAGGAGAGACCACAACAGTGAGAGGCCTGCTTACTGAAAAAAAAAAAAAAAAGATACATGCACCCCAATCCTCATAACACCACTATTTACCATAGCCAAGATATGGAAACAACCTAAGGGTTCATCAACAAATGAATGGATAAAGAAGAATGGTATATATACATATATATATATAATATATAGCATAATATCCTCAAGTCCATCCATGTTGTTGCAAATGGCAAAATTTCTTTTTGGGGGAGGGGCTGAGTAATATATATATATAATATATATTTTATATATATATATTCCCCCAAATATATATATATTTCCTCCCTTGGTGGGAGGGGCTGAGTAATACATATTTCCTCCAAAACAGAAATTTTGCCATTTGCAACAACATAGATGGACCTGAGGGTACTATGCTATATATATACATATATATACATATATACATATATTTTTATATACATACACACACACATATGTGTATATACATATATAGTACAATATATATGTATATATACCACTCTATGTATATACACCAATATATATGTATATCTACCATATATATATGTATATATACCATACTGTTTTCCACAGTGGTTTCACAAATTTACATTTCCATTAGCAGTGTACCAGGTTTCCCTTTTCTCCAAAAAGAAATTTTGCCATTTGCAACAACATGGATAGACTTGAGTGTATCATGTTTAGTGAAATACGTCAGTCATAGAAAGACAAATACTGTATATGTCATCACTTATATGTGGAATCTAAAAAATAATCAAACGAGTGAATATAACAAAACAGAAACAGACTCACATGTATGGAGAACAAACTAGTAGTTACCAGTGGGGAGAGGGAAGCAGGGAAGGGCAAGGTTGGGGAAGGGGATTAAGAGGTAAAAACTCCTATATAATATAAATAAGCTACGAGGATATATTGTACAGCACAGGGAATGTAGCCAATATTTTACAATAACTTTTAATTTTTATAGATTTTATAACCTATAAAAATATTGAATCACTATGTTGTACACCTGAAACTAATTTTATAAATCAACTATACTTCAGTTTAAAAAATGCTTATAGAAATAATTTGATGCTTACAATAATATTATCATACTGCATGGTGAATTTATTTTTATCTTGGCAAATTGTATTTTTAAAAATCCAAGTATATGCTGTATATTGAGGTACACCTAAAATATAAAGACACAAAAAGTTTGAAAGTAAAAAGACAGAAAAAAATGTACCCAGGAAATACAACGCCCCAAAAACTGGTGCCACAATATTAGTATCAGACAAAGTACACTTTAAGATAAACACTATTAGGCACAATATGGTCATTACATCATGATGATATGAACAATCCATTAAGAAAGTATAAAAATTCTTAACCTGTATGTATCTAATTATATTATCATTAAAAAGGCAAAAATGGGGCTTCCCTGGTGGTGCAGTGGTTGAGGGTCCGCCTGCTGATGCAGGGGACATGGGTTCGTGCCCTAGTCCGGGAAGATCCCACATGCCGCGGAGCGGCTGGGCCTGTGAGCCATGGCCGCTGAGCCTGCGTGTCCGGAGCCTGTGCTCCGCTACAGGAGAGGCCACAGCAGTGAGAGGCCCGTGTACCACAAAAGAAAAAAAAAAAAAGGCAAAAATGGAGAAAATTACAAGAAGAGAAGGATAAATACATTCAAATAGGAGAGATGTAAACATACTTCTCTTCATATTTAAGATACTATGCAGACAAGAAATTAGTAAAGCATAAAAAATGTGAAAGCACAATTAATATTCTTTCTCTACTGGACATACACATATATGTATGTGTGTATGTATATAACATACTGTTATATCCATCAAATACATAATATATAGTCTTTTCAAGTACATAAATAACAGTTTAAAAATTGATCATTAACTTGCAAACTAAACTAAATAACAAATACCAAAGAATATTTGTCAGGGAGATAATTTTCTCTGATACCAATGAAATTACATTAGATAATAACAAATGAGAGAATAAATTTTTAAAGTGAAAATTCCTTTTATTCCACACATCCTCTCCCCTACCCTCCATCCTAAATAACCAAGATGAAGAGATAACTATTGTAACAGTTGGGCCATATCCTCTCAGATCTTTTTTATTTTTTTCTAATAACATAGTAACATTCATCACATTATTTAGAAAATTTTCAGATTTTTAGTAAAATCATTTCCTCTATATTCTTTTTTTAATTGAAATATAGTTGAGGTACAGTATTTTATTAGTTTCAGGTGTACTATGTAATGATATGACATTTGTGTTTATTTTGAAATGATCCCCACAATAAGTCTAGTAACCATCTGTTCCCACACAAAGTTATCACAAATATTATTGACCACATTTCTTATAATGTATGTTACATTCTCATGACTTATTTATTATACACCTGGAGGTTTGTACCTTTATATTCCTACACTTACTTCTCTTACCCCCCACCTTCCTTCCTTCTGGCAACAACCCATTTGTTCTCTGTACCTATGAGTCTGTTTTCATTTAATTTTTAATTTAACATCTTCTTTATCCATTCATCTGTCAGTGGACATTTACATTGCTTCCATATCTTGGCTATTGTAAATAATGCTGCAATGAACATTAGAGTGTATATCTCTTTTCCAACTAGTGTTTTTTGTTTTCTTCGAGTAAATACCCAGAAGTGAATGGCTGGATCACATGGCAGTTCTATTTTTAATTTTTTAAGGAAACTCCATACTGTTTTCCATAGTGGTTGCACCAGTTTACAATCTACTGATAGTGCACGAGGTTTTCATTTTCTCCACATCCTCACCAACACTTGTTATTTGTTGTCTCTTTGATGTTAGTCATTCTGACAGATATGAGGTCATTATAGTTTTGATTTGCATTTCCCTGATGATTAGTGATGTTGAGTATCTTTTCATGTATCTCTTGGTCATCTGTATGTCATTTTCGGAAAAATGTCTGTTCAGGTCCTCTGTCCATTGTTTAATTGGGTTGTGTGGGTTTGTTTGTTTGTTTTGTTTTGGGGGGGTTTTGTTGTTGTTTTTTAGTTGTATGTGTTTTTTGTATATTTTGGATATTAACCCCTTGTCAGATATATAATTTGGGAATATCTTCTCCCTCGAGTAGGCTACTTTTTCATTTTATTGATAATTTCCTTCACTGTGCAAAAGCTTTTTAGTTTGATAAAGTCCAATTTGTGTATTTTTGCTTTTGTTTTCCTTGCCTGAGACAACATATCCAAAAAAATATTGCTGAGACTGAGGTCAAAAAGTATACTGCCTACATTTATATTCTACTAGGAGTTTCATGGTTTCTGGTCTTACATTTAGCTCTTTAACCTATTTTGAGTTTATTTTTGTATATAATATGAGTAGCTATTCAGTTTTCCCAACACCTTTCATTGAAGAGGCTGTCTTTTCCCCATTGTATATTCTTACCTCCTTTGTCATAGATTAATTGACCATTTAAGTGACAGGTTATTTCTGGGCTCTCAATTCTGTTCTACTGAACTATGTGTCTGTATTTGTAACAGTACCATACTGTTTTGATTACTCTAGCTTTAAGTATAGTTTGAAATCAGGGAATGTAATGGCTTCAGCTTTGTTCTTTTATCTCAAGATTGTTTTGGCTATTTGGGTTCTTTTGTGTTTCCATACAAATTTTTGACTTATTTGTTCTATTTCTGTGAAAAATGCTATTGATATTTTGATAGAGACTGCACTGAATCCTGAGGGGAAATAAGAAAGAGAACATGACACAAATACAAACAATATGGTAGAGAAACAGGGCTTTTTACATGTATTACTTTATTACATGATGAAAGTAGGGAAAGGAAGAATTATACAATGAATTATTGGGGATATTTGCTGAATAATTTGAAAAAACAATGTCATTGCTTCTGACCAAATACTGAAATGAATTCTCAGGATCAGAGTTAATGGTGGAAATAAACCATAATAATCTAAAAGAAAATTGGTCTAAATATCTTTCTGAACTGTCAGTAGGAAATTCAAAGAAAATACCACAAAATATTAAATGTGTTCTTTGCTTCTTCTTTCTTCTTTTAAAATACACCACACACAAATATATATATAGTGTATATTTTATATATATAGTGTGTATATATAGTTGTCATACAACTCAGTACATTATTGCCATACAACTCAATAGTGAAAAAACAAACAACCCAATGAAAAAATGGGCAGAAGACCTAAACAGACATTTTTCCAAAGAAGACATACAGATGGCCAATAGGCACATGAAAAGATGCTTAACATCACTAATTATTAGAGATAAGCAGATCAAAACCACAGTGAGAGATCACCTCACACTGGTCAGAATGGCTATCATCAAAAAGTTTACAAATAATAAATGCTGGAGAGGATGTGGAGAAAAGGGAACCCTCCTACATTGTTGGTGGGAATATAAATTGGTTCAGCCACTATGGAAAACAGTATGGAGTTTCCTTAAAAAAAACTACCAATAGAGCTACCATATGATCTAGCAATTCCATTCCTGGGTATATATCTGGAAAAAACAAAAACTCTAATTAAAAAGATACATGCACCTCAATGTTCATAGCAGCACTATTTACAATAGCCAAGACATGGAAACAACCCACAAGCCCATCAACAGAGGACTGGCTTAAGAAGATGTGATATATATTCACAATGGAATATTACTCAGCCATAAAAAAGAATGAAATATTGCCATTTGCAGCAACATGGATGGATCCAGAGAATATGCCTAATGAAATAATTGAGACAAAGACAAATACTATATGATAGCACTCATATGTGGAATCTATACACAAAACAGAAACAGACTCACAGACATAGAAAACAAAGTTATGGTGACCAAAGAGGAGGGGGAACAAATTAGAAATATGGGGTTAATAAATATAAACTACTATGCATAAAATAGATAAGCAACAAGGATTTACTATATAACACAGGGAATTATATACAATATCTTGTAATAACCTCTAGTGGAATATGATCTGCAAAAAATAAAAAAACTGAGTCACTATGCTGTACACATGAAACGAATGCAATATTGTAAATCAACTATACTTCAATAAAAATAAAATAAAATACATAATTGTTTTAAAATATTATATATTGGGACTTCCCTGGTGGTCCAGTGGTAAATAATCTGCCTTCCAATGCAGGGGACGCAGGTTCGATCCCTGGTCGAGGAACTAAGATCCCACATGCTGCAGGGCAACTAAGTCTGCGTGCCACAACTACTGAGCTCACGTACCTCAATGAGAGAGCCCATGTACTGCAAACTACAGAGCTCACACGTCCTGGAGCCTGCACACCACAACTAGAGAAGAGAAAACTCGCACTGCCACAAGTAGAGAGAAGCCCACACACCACAACAAAAAGATCCTGCATGCCTCAACGAAGATCCCATGTTCTGCAATGCACCTAAGACCCGACCCGGCCAAAATAAATAAATAAATAATAAATAGATAAATAAATCTTTTTTTAAAAAAATAAAATATTATATATTACATATAATAATGATGTATAAATATTATATATAATTGTATATGTATATACATATGCCTATAAGGTATTGAAATGTAATATATTTGCCAGTATACCGTATGAATATTGACTAAAGATTCTCCTCAATAAAATACTAGAAAACTGAATCCAGCAGCATATAAAAAGGGTATTATACCATGACCAAGTGGGACTTATCCCGGGAACGCAGGTTGGTTCAACATATGAAAATTAATCAGTATAATACACCATATGAATGGAATAAAGGAAAAAGTATAATCATTTCAATAAACATAGTAAAAGTATCTGAGAAAATCCAAAACAGTTTTACGATTAAAACATCCAACAAACTAGGATTAGTTTAAGGAACTTCCTTAACCTCACAAAGAGCATCTACAAAAAACCCCACAGCTAACGATAAATTTAATGGTGAAAGACTAGATGCTTTCCCCATATGATAAGGAAGAAGAAAAGGATGTTTACTTTTGCCACTTGTATTTAACACTGTATTGAAGGTTCCAGCCAGGGAAGACTAGAAAAGAACTAACTCTCTTTGCAGATGACAAGATATTGTAACAAAGTCCTAAAGAATCCACTAAAAAATCTATGTCTGATGTATGAGTTCAGCAAGGTTGTGGAATACAAGATCAGTTGGAAAAGGTCAATTGCGCTTCTATACACTTGCAATAAACAATCTGAAAATGAAATTTAAAAAAATTCATTTACAATTGCATCAAAAATAAAATACTTAGGAATGAATTTAACAAAAGAAGTGAAAAATATATTCTGAAATATATTCAAATATATTTGAAAGAAATTAAGGATTTAGATAAATGAAAAGACAGCTCATGTTCATGGATAGGAAACTTAATATTGTTATGATAGCATTAATCTCCAAATTGATCCATAGATTTAATACAGTTACTCTCAGAATCCAAAAGTGACTGCTTTGTAGAAATTAACAAGCTGATCCTAAAATTCATATGGAAACTCAAGAGACCCAGAATAGCTAAAACAATCTTTTTTTTTTTTTTTTTTTGGCGGTACGCGGGCCTCTCACTGTTGTGGCCTCTCCCGTTGCGGAGCACAGGCTCTGGACGCGCAGGCTCAGTGGCCATGGCTCAGGGGCCCAGCTGCTCCGCGGCATGTGGGATCTTCCCAGACCGGGGCACGAACCCGTGTCCCCTGCATCGGCAGGTGGACTCTCAACCACTGCGCCACCAGGGAAGCCCTCATTTCAAAACTTACTACAAGAAACAGTAATCAACAGTATGGTGCTGACATAAGGATGGACATATAGATCAATGGAATAGAATTGAGAATCCAAAAACAACCCCCCACATTTATACTTAATTTATTTCCTGCAAGTATGTCAAAATAATTCAGTCGGGAGAGAATAGTCTTTTCAACAAATGGTGCTAGGACAACTGGATAGCCACATGCAAAATAATTATTTTGGACCCCTAACTCACACTATATAAATAAATTAACTCAAAATGGATCAAACATCCATTTTGTACAAGCTAAAATAATAAAATATTAGAAAAGACAAGATTAAATCTTCATGACCTTGGATTTAGCACTGTTGTTTTAGATATGACACCAAAAGCACAAGCAACAACAACAACAACAACAAAATAGATAAACTGGACTTCACCAAAATTAAAAACATTTGTGTGTCAAATGATACTATCAAGAAAGTTAAAAAACAACTCATGGAATGAGAGGAAAATATTAGCAAGTCATATATTGGACAAGAACTTGTATCTAGAATATATAAAGTACACATAACTCTCAATAATAAAAAGATAAATAACCCAATTTAAAAATGGGCAAAAGATCTGAATAGACATGTCTCCAAAGAAGATATACAAATGGCCAAAAAGCACATGAAAGGATGCTCAACATCATTAATCATCAAGGAAACGCAAATCAAAACAACGAGATACCAACTCACACCTACTTGAAAGGCTGTAATCAAAGAGACAGATAATGAAAAATGTTGGTAAGGATGTGGAGAAATCAGAACCCTTATAAACCACTGATGAGAATGGAAAATGGTGTGGTTACTTTGGAAAACAGTCTGATAATTCCTCAAAAGTTAAACATGGAGCAATTCCACTTCTAAATATATAGCCAAGAAAAATGAAAACATATCCACACAAACACTTGAATATTTATAGCAGTATTATTCACAATAGCCAAAAGGTGGAAATGACCCAAATGTCCATTAAATAATGAATGGATAAACAAAATGTGGTATTGTGGTCTATCTATACAATGGAACACAATGAATATTACTTGGCCATAAAAAAGAATACTAATTAATACATGTTACAACTTTGATGAACCTTGAAAACATTATGCTAAGTGAAAGAAGCCAGTTGTAAAGGACCATATATGTTTCATTTATATGAAATGTCCAATATAGTCAAATCTATAGAAGCAAAAAGTAGATTAGTGGCTGCCTACAGTAAGGGTATGGGGTAGGAGGATTGAGGGGTGATAGCTAAAGGAGAGAGCGTTTCTTTTTAGGGCAGTGAAAATATTCTAAAATTGATTCTGATAATGATTGCATATATCCATGATATACTAAAAACCACTGAATTATATTCACTTTAAATTGGTGAACTGTATGTGACTATATCTTAATAAAGCTGTCACCAAAAAAATTTAGATGTTAAATGTGGCAAGGTCAGGTCAACAACTTTTGAGCAGGAAGTGATAATGGTAAATGTAATATGTCTTGAAAGTTAGTCTAAATAAGGAAAAATCTAGAAAACCAAGGTGAGGAGAATCTGTACTTTCTTGAGATTGCACTTAAGGAAGGGGAATACATGAATTTCAGTAAAAAGAGCTTTAATTTAAATTACTTTATTGCCTATGTACTTAGCAATAGAAAACAGGTTAGTGATTTTTGCTGCTTATATACACTTAGTTTAGCTGAATGTATATCATGCAAATCTTAATCTAGAAAACAAGATATTCTCAGAGGTTTGGAAACATGTCTCTCTAATAACCAGGGTCAAAACCAGATTGTCATAGGTATGAACACTAAGAGACATCTTCTTGGTAATGCATTCAGACTTTCTTCCAACATAGCTACAAAACTAGCATAAAACACTGAAACTTAGTTTTCAATATTATGACTTGCTGTGGATAGGTCAAATCATAAACCTTGTATTTTTTGTTTTGAAAGCAATATAGAAATAGACTTGAATGCTTCTTTGAAAATGATAGCATTTTAACTTTGATTCATTGGCATGTGATATGAAGTAAATATGGAGCTTTAGTGATACTTTTAATAATATAAGATCCTGGTCTGATTTTTCACATCCAGTTGTGTGATGTAGGTTTGATATTTAAAAATAAATTTGTAAAACGGAAATCAATTCATCTATCATTTGGAGAACCTAAGTAGATATGAAGAAAGTAACTTTTTTTAAGAGCCAGAACAACAGGCTTTATAGGAACTTGGAATCTATAATCAGGATTCCTTGATCTATCAGGAATAATCTCTTTCAAGGGACCTGAATCAAGGTTCTTTTTTAGGATCTTAGTGTATCATTATGTGTACATGCTACTAAAATCCTTATCTAGTGCCAAAATTGTTTACTGCTTCAAATTGAGTGCTTTACATCAGGAAGAGGTTTCTCCATAGAATAGAATTTGGATAATCTTTGGCTAATGAAGACCAGGAATTATTTTCATTGAGAACACTGGTGTGCTACATGATTAAACATAAAATAATATCAAAAATTTTGTGGAAGAATAATGCCTGGAAATTCCTATAACCTGGCAACCCACTTCTATTTTCCCAAATTACCACTTAAATGTCTTTTAACTGATTTCATATGGAATATTTTCATGGTGATTATTAGGCAAGACAAAGTGGCACCTGAAATTAGAATATGACAGTAGGGCTAAGCAAACTGTAAAGTTTGTGCTCTGCTGTAGTTTCCACACATACTTCCTGATTCCCTTTCCCTCCTTTTATTGCCTACACCTCCTTGACCTCACATCCATTTTAAACTTCATGCTCTCTGTTTTGGAGGAGAACCTCTGACAAATGAATTCACATTAAGATGCCAATGACCTGAAGTTTCCCATCTAGAGATCTTTGTATTTTTAAAAAAGCAGTCCCGGGACTTCCCTGGTGGCGCAGTGGTTGAGAGTCCGCCTGCCGATGCAGGCGACACGGGTTCGTGCCCCGGTCCGGGAAGACCCCACATGCCGCAGAGTGGCTGGGCCCGTGAGCCATGGCCGCTGAGCCAGCGCGTCTGGAGCCTGTGCTCCTCAACGGGAGAGGCCACAACAGACAGAGGCCCGCGTACCGCAAAAAAAAAAAAAAAAAAAAAAAAGCAGTCCCCTTCCATGGAAAAAATACAACTTCAGACTTACATGAGGAACATATTTCAGGTAAAATCTTGGCACATAAATTCTGCTTAAGAAGTTAATTAGTTCATCACCCCACATAATAAAAGAATCACAATTAAGCAATAAACCTAACTATTAAATGTTTGTTTTGATATAGCTGTCGAGTGATTAAACAAGCCTAGAAATAAAGATAGCACAGAGATACGGTTAAAAGTAGAAAGAAAAAAGTTATCATGGTACATTGCCAACACTTTTTCCACTTAGCAACCAAGAACAGGGCACTAAGTGAAGTAAGTTTCTTCCCACTTACTCATTAGGAAGGGAGGAGAAGACAATGTTGAATTTCTCATGAAAATCAAATCAGTTGAATCACAAGGAGTGGATATGGGGAGAAAATAAATTAGGTTAGTGATCTGTGTTTTCCAATCTGGTGTGTGAAATAGTTTCACACTCTGGTTTTATTTTGAATGTCCACATTACCAACAAAGATTTAACATCTTTTCATATATTTGTGAGCCAGTTTTGATTCATCTTGGTGAAATTTCTGGTTCTTTCTATAGGCCATCTTTCTACTGGAGCATTTGTATTTTTCTTATTTAGTCATACCAATTCTTTAAACATCTTGGACAACTCCTTTGTTGGTTATATGTGTTGAAATTGTCCTCTCTCAGTTTATGGTCCATTTTTTCACTCTCCTAATATGTCTTTTTTTTTTTTTTTTTGGCGGTACGTGGGCCTCTCACTCTTGTGGCCTCTCCCGTTGCGGAGCACAGGCTCCGGACGTGCAGGCTCAGTGGCCATGGCTCACGGGCCCAGCCGCTCCGCGGCACGTGGGATCTTCCCGGACCGGGACACGAACCCATGTCCCCTGCATCGGCAGGAGGACTCTCAACCACTGCGCCACCAGGGAAGCCCCCTAATATGTCTTTGATGAAGTAAAGTTCTAAATTTGAATGTAGTTCGTTGATTATTTTTTATACTTCTCTGTTTTAAGAAATCTTTTCCCACTCTAGTGGTATAAAGATATTATCCAATACTGTCTTCTAAAAGTTTTATTGTATTGCTTATCTGTGAGGTTTGTAATCCTTCTTTTCTGTGTGTGGTGAGAGGTGGGGGGTAATTTCATCCCCCTCTTCTATGGTTATCCAATTGTCCCAGCACCATTTATTGCAAAGCCAATATATTTCCTTGCTCAACTGCAAGATTTAATAATCTCAGTCAAGTATCAAACATCCACATCTGGGCTCTCAATTCTGCTCACTGTTCTTTTCTCCTGTCACTGTGCAAATAACACACCATTTTAAATACTATAACTTTATAAATTAATTTTATAACTGGTAGGTCAAATTGCTCCACTTCATTCTCTTCTTCAAGAGGGTTTTGGTTATTACCAATCTTTGCTCTTTCAATTTAAATTTTAGAATTAGTTTGCTCGAATTCAACAAAAAAGTACCCTGAAATACTGATTGAAGAAATACTGATTAAATACTGAAATACTGATTAAATACTCATTATAATATTGAGTCTTTTATTAATTAACATGGCTTCTCTCTAATAGTTTAGGGGTTTTTTAGTGTATTTAAATAAAATTTTATAAATTTATCTTATAGTTTATACCTGTAATATTTATTGCTAGGTACTTAATATTTTTGATGCCATTATAATAATTTAAAAAAATTTCCCCAATATGTGATTTATTTATTTATATTTTTATTCAGGAACAAAGGACACATTAATGATCACAACATAAGTAACTCTTTTTTTTTTTGCGGTACCCGGGCCTCTCACTGTTGTGGCCTCTCCCGTTGCGGAGCACAGGCTCCGGACGCGCAGGCTCAGCAGCCATGGCTCATAGGCCTAGCCGCACCGCGGCATGTGGGATCTTCCCGGACCAGGGCACGAACCCGTGTCCCCTGCATCAGCAGGCGGACTCCCAACCACTGCACCAGCAGGGAAGCCCAGTAACTCTTTTAATATTTAACTAATTTCATCCTGTAGCTATACATATAGTAAAATTTAAAACCATGTCTATTATTTTTAAAAAAAAACAAAACTGAAGTGTTTAAATAATCCCACCAGTGATTTTATCGCTGAGCAACAAATGTCTTCGGTTTGGTATTTTATATATATAATAAATTTTAAAATTCATTTTTGAACCATCTGTTGATAGTTTATACAAATGCAATGCACTGATATTGATGTATTTAGGAACATGCTATATTTTGAAATTAATTCTAATAATCCATAGATTACTATGAGTTCTATTACTTTGGAACAATCATACTACCTGCAAAATAATGGACTTTTTGTTTCTTTCTTTTCATCTCTATTCCTTTTCTTTATGCCTTTCTGTGTTGTCTAGGATACCCAGTACACTGTTGAATGAAATAGTTATTGTGGCTATCGTTGCCATTTGCCTGATGTCAAGAGTAAGCATTCACTGTTTCACAAATAAAAATTTGATGTTTTATTTTATGCACACCCTTTGTCAAATTTAGAAAGTTCTGTTTCTAGTTTTCTAAGAGTTTTATCACAAATAAATGTTTTATCAAACACATTTTTTGCATTTATGAAGATAATCATATGATTTTTCTCCATTAAACTGTTAAAGTGGTAAATTTAACCTTGTATTCCTGAAGTTAAACCCAATTTTGTGAGGAGGTATTATCTTTTTTAGCTGGATTTGATTTTTTAATAGTCTTAGGGTTTTTCTATTTCAATTCATGAATAGTATTGACTTGTAAATTTTCTTTCTCACACTGTTTTTTAAGTTTTTCTTTCTTTCTACTTAATTTTTTTTTTCCAGCTTCTTTGGTGATTTCAGACTTTTCTTCTTTTCAAATATAAACATTCAACACTACCAATTAGGTCACAGTGGTTAACAATGCTCATAATCAGTATGTCTTTGATGATTTTTTTTCCAGTTTTATCAATTTCTGAAAGATCTCTCAAATGGTAATTGTGTTAAAATCTTCAGCAATAATTGTGGAATTGTCTATTTCTCCCTTTAATTTTTTCAACTTTTATTTATGAATTACACATGTTAGACTGCTTGATATTATTCCTGGTCTTTTTATTTTTAACTCTTTTTTCTCTCTGTTCTTCAGACTGAATAATTTCCATTGATCTGTCTCCAAGTTCTCTCACTCCTTCCCCTGTCATTTCCATTCTGCTTTAAGTTGACCCAGTGACATTTTTATTTCATATATTGAATTCTTGAGTTCTAGAATTTCTATTTTATCTATTTTTATAGTTTCTATTTCTCTGCTGAGATTTGTTATCGTTTCATTCCAATAATATCTTCCTTTACCTCACTGAGCATAGTTACAATAGCTGCTTCAAAGTCTCTGGTATTTCCAATATCTGGGTCATCTGGGATCATCCTTCTTTGATTATCTTTTCTCTTACATTTCTTTAATTCTTCAAATGTCAAGAAAATTTGGATTGTATCCTGGATATTGTCAATGTTGTGCTGTGGGATTCAGGACTGTGGATTCTTTCATATTTCTCCAGAGAGTATTGACGTTTTGTTATAGCAGGATACTAATTGGTTATACTTAAACTGCAAGCTCTTCCTTGCCTAGAGTGGCTGGAAGCTCAAATCTCAGTTCAGATCTTCTATTTTAGGGGAACTGCTTGCAGTCTGCCATATGTAGGTGTTGTTCAGAGGCCGGCCTTGGGCAGAGTTTATACACAGGAATTTGGGGTCCCCTTCTTAGGCTCTCTCTTTTCTGGGATTTTTGTCTCACTTTCTGGAAGCCCTTCTTACTTGGGGTTCTATCCCCCGGCTGCTCAGGACAGAACGATGGTTGACTTTCTGTGAGAGTCTAGCTGCTCATAGCATGCTTCATCTGTAGTTACCCCTGGAGGCAAGCTATAAAAAAGCAGGAAATTTACTCCAGGCTGGTCATCTTTTCCAAATTTTAATTTCTCTCCCAAACTTGCTGCTTTTTGTTCACTCTGCAGAGCTCTCAGGTAGTTAGTTTCTATATTTTGTTATTTGGTGGGAGTTTCAGTCTGTTAGGAGTTTATTCCTCAGTACCAGGAGAGAAACTTTTCCATATCTTAAGTTACCAAGTCATGTTTTAAGAAATGCTAAATATGCCCTGGCACACCACTACACATTTATTGATGAGGGGGTAAAAGTGCTTTTGCCCACTGTTGTAGCAATGCCACAGCTGGCCAACCTAGTCACTGTCTTTTTAGGGTTGTTCCTAAAGGCAAGAATGACTGTGAATAAACTGGGGATGATTCTATCATAATCCTTTCAGATATCCCTCACAGCATGGTTTATTGTAAATCACTGACTTTCAGTATAGAGAACTGAATTCCTCTGAGACCAGCCCAGAAACTCTGGCTTTTTTCATGGTCATCCTGGTCACTGATGGATTTATAATGTTTCAGCAACAATTTCCCAAAGTAGACATCACTTTAATAGCGCTTTCTAGGTGGCAAAGGTCATTTACCTCAGAGACCCTTCAAAAGCATTCACTGGTGTATTTTTTTTGAAGGATGGAAGGGCAAATTGCCTGAAAGCTGTACAAATCACTGTGGTTAATGTATGGTAGGATAACCAAGGCCCCTAGGAGTACTAATAGCATGTTAGAAGGCATCTAATGATAGACTGTATAGGATGTTGGACATATATTTAAATACCAAACTTGTTAGAAACATTTATTTTTCATTGTTCCCATGTTTACGAACGAAGTCATCTCAGTAAAACTTGGCAAGTCTGAAAATGTTCCAAGATCCTCAAATTGGCCTGTACATCTTGTAATGATAGTTATGGGTAAGAGATAATGTTCATGATTGTAAAGAACGTTGTGCGGGCTTCCCTGGTGGCACAGTGGTTGAGAGTCCGCCTGCCGATGCAGGGGACACGGGTTTGTTCCCCAGTCCGGGAAGATCCCACATGCCGCGGAACGGCTGGGCCCGTGAGCCATGGCCTCTGAGCCTGCGCGTCCAGAGCCTGTGCTCTGCAACGGGAGGGGCCACAACAGTGAGAGGCCCGCATATCGCAAAAAAAAAAAAAAGAAGGTCATGCCCTTTAGATCTGAAATCTTGTTGGTGGTGGTTCTTTTTTTTTAACAGGTAGCTTCATGTCATGTCTAAGTATTTTAAAGGAGTGTTTCTCAAAATATGGCCCAATAACCTCCTGCATTAAAATCTCCTGTGGTGTTGCTAGAAATGCAAATTCGTAACCTTATTTTAGCCCTAGAGAATGAAAATCACAAGTAGGGAGGATAGGAGCGATGGGACCCTTCGATTTGCATTTGTGTCAAGCTCCCCCAGATGAGTCTCATGCACATGAGAGAAAACAACTACATTAGATACTCAGGAGGATATTTTTCAACATAAGGGTGCCAGTAAAATGATGTAACAAATTCTGAGAATTTTTTTCTTTTTATCTAATACATTCACTGTGTATCTCCTAAGTAAAGAACACCATGCTAGCTGCTGGTGGGATATAAAGATGAATAAACATAGAGGCTCCTGTCCTGCTAAGTGAAGAGCAGAGTGCCCAGAGTAGCTTGATTAGAAAAAAAGCAAAAGGTTCTAGTTGGAGTGTGATATGCAATGAATGTGTCTCAAGTCTTAATGAGTTTCTCAAGTTGTCTGGATATATATTAAAAAAGTAGTCAAGTTAATGAGGGACCACATTATAGATCCATCTCAGAGACTGCTCTAAAGTCTGAGGCCCACAAAAAGAATGGAATTCCAAAACGTATTTCTTTTAATTCAGACTAGTTTATTTTTAAAGTTTTTTATATATATATATATATTTTTTTTTTTTTTTAAGATTATTTTCCATTATAGGTTCCAAAAGTTATTTTAAAACGAATTTCCTCAGTGTTTCAGACAGGTTCTGAGAAGCAGAGCCTGAGACTGGGATTCATTCAACTGGTTGATTGGGAGAATGCTTTCCTGAGACACTATAAGGGAGGGAGGGTAGCAGGAGAGGGCAGGGGAAGAAGTCAGACAAACGTGTAGTTCAGAAGAGGTCTAGCCTCCGCCTTTCCTGCCCCTACATGAAGCATTCTCACAGGAGTAGGCATGTGCCACAGAGGCCTTCCGCACACCTGCACAGCCTCTGAGGGCCTGGAGCCACCACCGCCAGCCTCCCAGGCCTCCTAGTCATCTCCTGTCAGCCAAGGGTAACCCTCCCCCAAAGGGTGCAGCTGTGAGCCAGAAGCAGCCAATATTCACGTTAGCTGGGGACGCGTATGCTGCCCAGTAAAGCGATCAGGGAGGAACCAAAGCATCCGCCACCCTCACCCAATGCCTGAAAGGCTTCTTCCTCTATGCTGCGCTGACTCTGCTATTCAACTCTGCAGTCAGACTGCCTGTGTTCAAACCTCAGCTTCATCTCTCATTTGCCATCTTACAGCAGCCTCTTTGTGCCTCAGTATTCTCATCTTTAAAATGTAATTTATAAAGTTAACCATTAGAAGACTGTGAGGAGAGAATGAGATAACCTACACCAAGTATTTTCCGCAGTGCCTGGCATATAGTAAACACTCAATACATTTTAGCAACACTAGTTATTATTTGCATTCCCTCACGATACTCCTCATTAAGACCTTGGCTACCTTGTGTCTAGGATTTTCCATCAGCTTCCTGCCTGGTTTCTCTGCCTCAGACACTGCCTCCCGCTCCACCAAAACACACTAAACAGATACACACCTTTTTCAAACTGTCCTACACACATAAGCATATATATGAGTTCTCTTCGTAAAAAGTTCCTTTCATCATATTATCTCTCTGCTCAAAACTCCATTACCTCCATGATAAAAATACCCACTTTAGCCTGCAATTCAAGTTGCTTCACAGCTTGGCTCTTCACTGTCTCTCCAGTTTCATCTGTCTCTTTTCTTTTACACCAGTGGTTCTCAAAATTTGATCTCATAACCCCCTTTCCTTCTTAACAGTACGTTATCTATTGATATTTACCATATTTGAAATTAAAACTGAGGAACATTGAAAAGTTTTACTTACTGATTCATTAAAAATAACAATAATAAGCACATTACATGTTATTAATAACAGTTTTATGAAAATAAATGTATTTTCCAAATTAAACAAATTTTTTGAAAAGAATATCACTTTTTCATTGTTGCAAATCTCTTTAGTATCTGGCTTAATAGAGGACAGCTGCATTCTGATATCTGTTTCTGCATTCAATATGTTGCTTTGGTTCAAGTATATGAAGAAAATCTGGCTTCATGCAGACACGTAGTTGGAAAAGGGAGAAGTATTTTAAAAGCTTTACAGATAATTGTAGATATTCCTCTATGATACAATACTAATATTCAACCAGTGGTAGTTTCTCAAAGATTAGCTACAGTGAGGAATCTGAAACCATATCCACAGTCTTTTCATACTTGGTTACATTAGAATCCATTGGGCTTTTGCACTCTGAGAAGATCTTTTACTTGTTCATGATTTTGATCTCTCAGACTCCCTGAAAGGTCTCAGGCAACCCAGAGTTCCTCAAACTGCACTCTGAGACCAAGTTCTACATAAGCCCTTTTCATTCTGCATCTCTTGTTTTTAAAACATACCCAGGATTTTGGTTTTTATTCTGGTAGAGTGGGTCCAACAGATCAGGAGACAACTGCCATTGAAAAGATTGTTACTTACAGTTCCCAAGAGGAGGGGGCACGCCATGCCATGGAGGGCCACAGGAAGCACCACGGTCAGCACCAAGGAGGCAAGACAAGCGCGGGGAAAGCATGGGCAAAAGGTTTGTTTCTTTGTTTTTGCGATACGCGGGCCTCTCACCGTTGTGGCCTCTCCCGTTGCCGAGCACAGGCTCCGGACGTGCAGGCTCAGCGGCCATGGCTCACGGGCCCAGCCGCTCCACGGCATGTGGGATCCTCCTGGACCGGGGCACGAACCCGTGATGAAAGGAGGCTGAAGTGGGTACGGACGAGGGATTGATTGGTTTGAATATCAAAGGAGTGCTGTGTTCGCAGCACAAGCACTATGGTGGAGTACCTAGGAACTATATTTTCCTTTCTTTAGCTCTAACTCAATATCACAACCTGATTTATACTTACAGACAGACTATAAGCCTGTCTTATAGGTATAGTCAATAAGCCAAAAAAAAAAAAAAAAAATTAAAGGTATTTAGAGACTACCTAAAGAAAAAGATGTATTTTTCATTTGTCTTTGTTTAAACCTCTAGATCCTTTTATGAATACAAAGATCATGAACATTTTATTTTCTAATGGGGGCAAGAATAGGGAACACGTGTTGAGTGTTAAAGTGGTAAAGTCATTCATTTGTTACACTTAGGGTTTCCTTTTGACATTTCTTTAATAAGTGATATGCCTAGATTCTGCTAATGTGCTAATGAATTTGGGAAGCAAAGGTTATTTCATATTAACTGGAATATGGAAGATGTTAATCTTATGACTAAAGGTTAGTCCTAAAATAGTAATTTGGTAGTAGGTTAAGACTCCCATACAGTGTATTAAGAAGAATAGAGCAATTTACTTGATTTTTGTGTGATATTAGTTTTCAGCACCTAAGATTTGAATCTTAGACCATGGGGATGTTTTTGGAAGAACATTGTCCTCTATTTTCTCCTAACAACTCATTATGGATATATAATCTACAAATTGATCTTAATCTTCTTTGAAACCACTTAACTTTGAGGACTTTACCAGCCTAAATTATTTTTTAAAGTGTCTCAAGTTTATTGTCCACTGTATTACGTGTATTTTGTCAAATTATGCTCATTAAATGTACCTCTTATAAACTACAAAGAAATCTTACCCACTTACAATACATTAATATTTAGTTAAGAGGTATATTGTCACTTTATCAACTCCTTCATGGTTTTACATGCTGTTTATTTTTTTTTAATTTTAAGTATTTATTTATTTATGGCTATGTTGGGTCTTTGTTGCTGCACGCGGGCTTTCTCTAGTGGTAGCGAGCGGGGGCTACTCTTCCTGGCAGTGCGCGGGCTTCTCATTACAGTGGCTTCTCTTCTTGTTGAGCATGGGCTCTAGGTGCATGGGCTTCAGTAGTTGTGGCACATGGGCTCAGTATTTGTGGCTCAAGGGCGCTACAGCACAGGCTCAGTAGTTGTGGTGCACGGGCTTAGTTGCTCCGCGGCACATGGGATCTTCCCGGACCAGGGCTCGAACCCGTGTCCCCTGCATTGGCAGGCGGATCCTTAACCACTGAGCCACTACAGAAGTCCCTGTGCTGTTTATTTTTTAAATGAAGATTATAATGCTTAATTTTTACTAAATTTTTATAAGCAAATGAAGTATTGCATTACAGCATTTTTGAAAAATAATGCCATGTACATATGAACTACAGTTTATGAACTCTGACCATATTCCTTCTTAACGTCTATCTTTCTTAAATTATAGCCTTACTCATTTGGCTGGTTTTCAGATAGTAGACCTCATATAGTTTATCACTCTGGTGATTCCTTTCTGGATATTTTCAAGAGTCATTATATTTGTGAAGTGCCACATAACTAGAACCATAAAACATATTTCCACAGCTATTAGAGTATGGTTTTATAAAAAAGTAAGTAGATGTTTTCTGCATTATTTCTGAATGTCTTCTCCATTTAAAAATCTTAAATACCTTACACAGTGGAGGGTCATCCACCACTACATTTGCCTGTCATGTAAGCTCAACAATGTCACTTGCTATTTATGGCACTTCTACTTTAGCATCCAATAATGTTTAAATGTATTATTCAATTTATTGAATAAAGCAATTTAGCCTAGTAGAGTGATAAATAGAAATAGTAAAATGTCCCCCTCCCTCCTCAAAAAACTCTTTTCAATTCTTGCCCCTGATCTTCTCCCACAGGATTGCACTGGTATCTCTAGGAGGGAGACCTACAGTAAGCTTGGATGTGCCCTCCTTTGTTATATTGACCCTACGATAATTACAACTTCTTCCCTTATTTTTTCTTAAATTGGGCCCATCATCTTTATAGAATTCCTTTTTATTTCTAGTCCAATGACTTCAGCTACTGAAATAATCTACAATGTTTAAAATGTGTTAGTTCACACCTGCGTTTATACATTTGCCCTAAATTTCCCTCCCAGATTAAGTTGGGGGGCTTGATGAGCCAGGGCTGGTTTAATGTGTGAGGGTAACAGAATTTGATGTCCAGGAAGATCTGAAACACAGAACTGACAGCAAAGCTGGAGCAAGCCTGGGAGAGAGTTGAACTGATATGAGTGTTGAATTTACTTGTTGCTAACTGAAGGGACAGTTAGAAGGGACACAGCAGAGAGGAGGATGCTGGGAATGAGGCACACGTTGGAATCAGAGACACTGAGTGCAACAAGCGGGTTCATAAGAGAAAGCAGGAGGGAGACGCCAAGAAAGATTCCTCAAGAGGCTTAACGATAGCCACGGGGATTCCAGTAGGACGTCTGAGGCCCTGCCTGTGGGTGCAATCGAGTGATTCAGGACACTGAGACTGTTCAGGTGCATTTGTTCAGCTAACAGTTGTTTGCACATCCGCTGAGCCAGGTGCAGGTGATACAATGAATACTAAGTTGTAGCTCTTAGCACATTAAAGAGCTATTATTTTATATTATATACAACTTTTTTTTGGTGCAAACAAAAGAAGGTTTTTTTAGGACATCTGTCTCTATGCTTAATCTGAGATCTATAAAATATCTTATTAAAAATGTGAATATACTTGTGGACAATATGGTGACTCCCTGCAAAAAACGTGATTTCTTGTTCTTTACATAAATCTCTGAAATGTCCTTGAATTGAAAATTTCCCTTGACTAGAAAGAATAGATAACTTTGACTAAAGTAAGAATAAAATAAGACATTTGGGAAAAAGCAACCTAAGCTGCTGCATGCTAGGTTAAAAGGCATGTATTAATTATGACCAAGAAAGAGATCTTAGAATTTTGAAGTTGGCTTCCTAAAGCTGTTGGTTCATGCTCAAGATCCTCAAGAAATTATTGGAAACCAAAAATGAAAATATAATCCTACCTGGTATATCTCTACTTGGAATGTTTCACTTTAAGTAACACTACAGTGATTATGGAAAGGATCAAAAAGGGAACCCAAATGGGACAAGAGACAAAGACAGTTATTTTTTTAAAAATATCTCTTATTTTAGAAAAAGAAAGATTTAAAAATATAGGATCTTAGGAGGATATAAAAATAATAAATTCTGAATACTAAAATTAGGCTGCACCCTTTAAAGCTAAAAGAGGTAAATTTTAGAATAACTAAAAACGGCTACTCCGCATACTGAGTGAAGTATGTCAGACAGAGAAAGGCAAATATATGATAGCGCTTAGATGTGAAATCTAAAAAAAGGGTACAGATGAACTTATTTACAAAACAGAAGTAGAGTCATAGACGTAGAAAGCAAACTTATGGTTACCAGTGGGTAAGGAGGGGAGGGATAAATTGGGAGAATGGGATTGACATATACACACTACTATATATAAAATAGATAACTAATAAGAATCTACTGTATAGCACAGGGAACTCTACTCAATACTCTGTAAATGGCTTATATGGGGAAAGAATCTTTTTAAAAAAAGAGTGGATACATGTATATGTATAACTGATTCACTTCGCTGTACACCTGAAACTAACACAACCTTGTAAATCAATTATACTCCAATAAAAATTAAAAAAAAAAACCCAACTACTCCATAGCATGCATAAATTATGGCTGTATATTGCCTGAAAGTGACGTTTTAAATTCAAATGCACGTTGAGATTTTACCTGTCTTTAGCGCCCAACCCAGATAACTGCTCTTCTGACTACCTCTGCAGAGCTTCATGGAGTGCTGGTCATTGTAGGCATAATAAACATTGCTGAATGACTAGCACAAATGAAATTAAGTACAAAATAAATACTATCTTTACATTAAAACTAAAAAGGAATTAATTTGTTACAGTCTCGTGATGAAGAATAGGTAAATATTGATATTTAAAACAGCACATCCTGGTTTATTGACATTCATTGGCAAAATGAATTTGTCAGCAAATACTTTTTATTAAACTCAATGTAGGAAATATACAAATTTGGTATACTATAATGAGGTATTATTCATATAACTTGTTTTTTTGTTTTTGTTTTTTTTTGCGTTACGCGGGCCTCTCACTGTTGTGGCCTTTCCCGTTGCGGAGCACAGGCTCCGGACGCGCAGGCTCAGCGGCCATGGCTCATGGGCGCAGCCGCTCCGCGGCACGTGGGATCTTCCCGGACCGGGGCACGAACCCGTGTCCCCTGCATCGGCAGGCGGCATATAACTTTTTAAGGTAGATAGAAAGGGCAATGTTTTAAATTGGCCAAATTGGGTTCCTGCAATTTGTTTCAATATTTGCTTTTGTATTTTGTAGTTAAGGCCATTCTGTTGATAGGAAGTTAAACAATGCCGCCACCTACTGTGCAGGGCATGGTAATAAAGATGATAAAAGGAGAAATAAATAATTCTCCAGTTTTAAGTTAGTTATGAAGTAAAAAGCTAATTTTTGGTGTAATTACATTATACCACTCTTCCAACTGTATTTTCAATAAACAATATTACTGAATAGAATCAACCAATCCTGCTGAGAGTCCTGTGAGCTAGGCCTTTATGGCCATGGGCCTTTTTTTTTTTTTGCTTTTAAATTTTATTTACTTATTTTTTAACATCTTTATTGGAGTATAATTGCTTTACATTGTTGTGTTAGTTTCTGCTGTATAACAAAGTGAATCAACTATACGTATACATATATCCCCTCCCTGTTGCATCTCCCTCCCACCCTCCCTATCCCACCCCACTAGGTGGTCACAAAGCACTGAGCTGATCTCCCTGTGCTATGCAGTTGCTTCCCACTAGCTATCTATTTTACACTTGGTAGTGTATATATGTCAATGTCACTCTCTCACTTCGTCCCAACTTACCCTTCTCCCTCTCCGTGTCCTCAAGTCCATTCTCTACATCTGCGTCTTTATTCCTGTCCTGCCCCTAGGTTCCTCAGAACCTTTTTTTTTTTTTTAAGATTCCATATATATGTGTTAGCATACAGTATTATTTTTTCTCTTTTTGACTTCATTCTGTATGACGGACTCTAGGTCCATCCACCTCACTACAAATAACTCAGTTTCGTTTCTTTTTATGGCTGAGTAATATTCCATTGTATACATATGCCACATCTTCTTTATCCATTCATCTGTTGATGGACACTTCGGTTGCTTCCATGTCCTGGCTATTGTAAATAGTGCTGCAATGAACATTGTGGTACATGACTCGTTTTGAATTATGGTTTTCTCAGGGTATATGCCCAGTAGTGGGATTGCTGGGTCATATGGTAGTTCTATTTTTAGTTTTTTAAGGAACCTCCATACTGTTCTCCATAGTGGCTGTACCAATTTACATTCCCATCAACAGTGCAAAAGGGTTCCCTTTTCTCCACACCCTCTCCAGCATTTATCGTTTGTAGAATTTTTGATGATGGCCATTCTGACTGGTGTGAGGTGATACCTCACTGTAGTTTTGATTTGCATTTCTCTAATGATTAGTGATGTTGGGCATCCTTTCATGTGTTTGTTGGCAACCTGTTTATCTTCTTTGGAGAAATGTCTATTTAGGTTTAGTGCCCATTTTTGGATTCGTTTTTTTGTTCTTTTGATATTGAGCTGCATGAGCTGCTTGTATATTTTGGAGATTAATCCTTTGTCACTTGCTTCGTTTGCAAATATTTTCTCCCATTCTGAGGGTTGTCTTTTCATCTTGCTTATGGTTTCCTTTGCTGTGCAAAAACTTTGAAGTTTCATTAGGTCCCATTTGTTTATTTTTGTTTTTATTTCCATTTCTCTAGGAGGTGGGTCAAAAAGGATCTTGCTGTGATTTATGTCACAGAGTGTTCTGTCTATGTTTTCCTCTAAGAGTTTGATAGTGTCTGGCCTTACATTTAGGTCTTTAATCCATTTTGAGTTTATTTTTGTGTGTGGTGTTAGGGAGTATTCTAATTTCATTCTTTTACATGTAGCTGTCCAGTTTTCCCAGAACCACTTATTGAAGAGGCTGTCTTTTCTCCATTGTATATTCTTGCCTCCTTTATCAGAGATAAGATGACCATATGTGCGTGAGTTTATCTCTGGGCTTTCTATCCTGTTCCATTGATCTATATTTCTGTTTTTGTGCCAGTACCATACTGTCTTGATTACTGTAGCTTTGTAGTATAGTCTGAAGTCAGGGAGCCTGATTCCTCCAGCTCCATTTTTCTTTCTCAAGATTGCTTTAGCTATTCGGGGTCTTTTGTGTTTCCATACAAATTGTGATTTTTTTTGTTCTAGTTCTGTGAAAAATGCCATTGGTAGTTTGATAGGGATTGCACTGAATCTGTAGATTGCTTTGGGTAGTATAGTCATTTTCACAAGGTTGATGCTTCCAATCCAAGAACATGGTATATCTCTCCATCTGTTTGTATCATCTTTAATTTCTTTCATTAGTGTTTTAGTTTTCTGCATACAGGTCTTTTGTCTCCTTTGGTAGGTTTATTCCTAGGTATTTTATTCTTTTTGGTGCAATGGTAAATGGGAGTGTTTCCTTATTTTCCCTTTCAGATTTTTCATCATTAGTGTATAGGAATGCAAGAGATTTCTGTGCATTAATTTTGCATCCTGCTACTGTACCAAATTCATTGATTAGCTCTAGTAGTTTTCTGGTAGCATCTTTAGGGTTCTCTATGTATAGTATCATGTCATCTGCAAACAGTGACAGTTTTACTTCTTCTTTCCGATTTGGATTCCTTTTACTTCTTTTTCTTCACTGATTGCTCTGGCTAAAGCTTCCAAAACTATGTTGAACAATAGTGGTGAGAGTAGGCAACCTTGTCTTGTTCCTGACCTTAGTGGAAATGTTTTCAGTTGTTGACCATTGAGAACGATGTTGGCTGTGGATTTGTCATATATGGCCTTTATTATGTTGAGGTATGTTCCCTCTATGCCTACTTTCTGGAGAGTTTTTAATATAAATGGGTGTTGATTTTTTTTTTTTTTTTTGGGTGTTGAATTTTGTCAAAAGCTTTTTCTGTATCTATTGAGATGATCATACGGTTTTTCTTCTTCATTTTGTTAATATGGTGTATCACATTGATTGATTTGCATATATTGAATCCTTGCATTCCTGGGATAAACCCCACTTGATCATGGTGTATGATCCTTTAATGTGCTGCTGGATTCTGTCTGCTAGTATTTTGTTGAGGATTTTTGCATCTATGTTCATCAGAGATATTGGCCTGTAGTTTTCCTTTTTTGTGTCATCTTTATCTGGTTTTGGTATCAGGTTGATGGTGGCCTCATAGAATGAGTTTGGGAGTGTTTCTCCCTCTGCTATATTTTGGAAGAGTTTGAGAAGGATAGGTGTTAGCTCTTCTCTAAATGTTTGCCATGGGCTTTTAAGATAAACCTCCTTAGTATTTTTCTTTAAAAAACATACACACATGTGCACACACAGAATTTCCTGAATTTGTACCTCTGTTTTTCTTCTCCAACCCTTTTAACATGATTTTTAATGTTATTATCATTTGTTTATCCCTTACTTTTCCAGGTTATCTTTTTCTTTTTTTAAGCTTAATAAATTTTTTTCTAGTGACAAATTTTTATTTTTAAAATTTACTTATGTTTATTTATTTATTTATATACAGTATAGTAGACCATGTTATCTTTTTCATAAGCTGATTTTCAAAATGATTTTTTTCTATACTGTCCATACATAGTTTCTCTTTATTTTGCTAAGGATTCAACCTATCCAATTTGTGAGAGTTTAGTTCAAGATAAAATTTCTTAATTACAATCGGAAGCATCCCAGACACCAAAATTTGTTAGGCTAACTACCCTCAACTAGGCAACTAAAATATTTTAAATAGCTACATACCAAAATACCATTGGTCTATATTCCACCAACAGTTGGTAATTCCCTTTTTCCTGTGTATTCTCTTCCATTAATCAATCATTTTCATAAATCACTCTCCTCTTCTAAATATAACTCATTCGAGAGCAGTTATATCATTTTCATGCCCCATCATCAACTCTTTTTTTTAAAAATTTGTTTGTTTGTTTGTTTGTTTTTTGGCTGCATTGGATCTTTCTTGCTGTGCACGGGCTTCTCATTGTGGTGGCTTCTCTTGTTGCAGAGCACAGGCTGTAGGCATGTGGACTTCAGAAGTTGTGGCTCATGGGCTCTAGAGCGCAGGCTTGGTAGTGGTGCATGGGCTTAGTTGCTCCGTGGCATGTGGGATCTTCCTGGACCAGGGTCAAACCCGTGTCATTTTTTTTTAATTTAATTTATTTTTGGCTGCATTGGGTCTTTGTTGCTGCATGCAGACTTTGTTGCTGCTAGGTGTGGCAGCGGGGGCTACTCTTTGTTGCGGTGCGTGGGCTTCTCGTTGCGGTGGCTTTGCAGGCTTTAGAGCGCAGGCTCAGTAGTTGTGGCGCACGGGCTTAGTGGCTCCGCAGCACGTGGGATCTTCCTGGACCAGGGCTTGAACTCGTGACCCCTGCATTGGCAGGCAGATTCTTTTTTCTTTGCCGTATGCGGGCCTCTCATTGTTGTGGCCTTTCCCGTTGCAGAGCACAGGTTCCAGACGCGCAGGCTCAGCGGCCATGGCTCATGGGCCCAGCCACTCCACGGCATGTGGGATCTTCCTGGACCGGGGCATGAACCTGTGTCCCCTGCATCGGCAGGCGGACTCTCAACCACTGCGCCACCAGGGAAGCCCAAGCAGGTGGGTTCTTAACCACTGCACCACCAAGGAAGCCCCAGCAGGCAGATTCTTAACCACTGTGCCATCAGGGAAGTCTCCATCATCAATTCTTGCCCCTACCACTAATATTTTGTAAATAGTAGGCACCCAATGTTTAACTAAATTAAATGGGAAAAATGTAACGTACCTGAAAATATGCTTTTATTCATTTTGCAGGAGTGGGGAGAATAAAGTAACACAAAGGTAGAATAGAAAAAGATAAGTAAGTATTTTATTGGATATTTGGGCACTTCTTTCAGCCAAATTGGTAGCGGGAATTGGAAGGTGAGAAGAATGAATCAGAGAGGTAAAGGACAAGTAATAAATCAAACAGGGTTACTCAGTGTGTCTTAGTTCATGCTGCTAAAACAAAGTATCAGAGAGTGGGTAGCTTATAAACAACAGAAACTTATTTCTCACAGTTCAGGAGGCTGGAAGTCTGAGATCTGGGTGCCAGCATGGTCAGGTTCTGGGGAGGATCTTCTTCTGGGTTGCAGACTGCTGACTTATTGTACATTCACATGGCAGAAAGAGAGTGTGCTAGACTCTCTGGCCTCTTCTTATAAGGGCACTAATCTCATTAGTGAAGGCCACACTCTCATGACTTAATTACCTGCCAGTGGTCCCACCTCAAAATATCATCACATTGGTGACTAGATTTCAACATATGAATTTGGGGCAGACACAAACATTCAGTCCATAATGCAGTGTTTACATATTTTAAGTAATGGGCTATTTGCCTTGGAGGGGCACAGAATCAAAAACCACACAGATCCTTATATTATGCTCTTGGGGAGTTACAACTATTGCACAAGATAGGTCAGAAGAATATTAAGTGCTAAGTAGTGCAGTGTTGACCATCTGTTCAACAAAAGTTTCAGAGAAGTGAAAGACGTGAATTGTGACCAACTGAGGAACGCTTCTTGAGAAGATGGGTGTTGAATTGGGTCTTAAATTTACAGATGTGAAAAATGAAAAGAGGTAAAAGATGAAGATAGGTGAATGAAGAAAGCACGCATTTCTGGAAAGGGAAGTATCGTGAGACACAAGTAATACAGACAAAAGACACTTCTATTTCCTTCAACTGATTTTCACAATGTTTACTAGTGCTAGCTCCGTCTTAAAAGCTAGCCACTAGCTACGTGTGGCTATTTAAGTTTAAATTAATTAAATGAAATAAAATTTAAAATTCAGACACATTTCAAGTGAGCAATAGCCACAGATGCCTAGTGGCTACTAAATTGAACAGTGCAAATAGAAAACACATCTATCATTGCAAAACTTCCTTTTGTAAATGCTACCGAGCACATACTATATGAAAAGCTCTCATGATCCCATTGAATCTTCATAGCAAACTTATGAAGTTATACTTACAAATAAGAAAACTGAGATTCCTAGAAGTTAAGTATTTTCCCAAAGTCACATAGTCAGTGGCAAGGCTGTGAAAATTCACCTGACTTCAAAAACTGATGCTTTAAGCCATGGAAAATAAGGTTATTGGGTAGGGAAAAATGAGTTATTTACCACAGACAGTGACAGCCCAGATTGAACTTTCTGTGGCAGGCAAATCCAGTAGGTTCTTGAGGGAACAAAACCATAAAGGTGGTATTTCAGGATAATTAAGTTGTTTTGTGGGCAGGGATAGGCTAGCCCATATGATGTCTTTAAAAGAAAAAGGCTCCCTCTCTGGGAGAGACGTAGCCTTATGGGTTCATGACTCAGTTAACAGAGCATGAAGTAGATCCCAGCCCCTTCTATTGGGTGCCCTTTCTCAAAGGGAAGAATTGGAAGGCGTGGAGGAAAAGAGAGCGTGGGATACAATAGAGGCGATGCCAAAGGGAGGGGGTGGGTGGACAGCAAAAAGAAAGTTTGAAGAAAGAAGTGAAACAATTAGGTTTTTAAAAACTGGAAAAATAGAAGCAGAGTTAGAGCTTATTTTAATGTTTCTAGTATGTAGGTCCAAAACACTGTAATGCCTATGATAGTAAAGAGAGAAAAAGAGAGCCAACTTCTGGTTTCTGGTCTAGAATCCAAGAAGCTTAGGAGTTGTCACTCTGGTCCACACAGTAAGAAAAAAAAGCTGACCTGAAAATCAACAACTCTTTTTAGCTCCCTCAGAGATCTGAGGTCACAGGGCAAACTGCTGCCCCCAAAGTTGGAGAGACAGACAGGCAGATATAGAGAATCACAACTTATTAGAGCAGAAGCCTCTGCTAGAACAAGTACTGGGGTAGGGAAACCTGAACTGTGATTGATGAACTGCTGGAGGCTCACTGTGGATAAGTCTGAGAGTTAAACACTTCATGAGTACCCAGTAACAGGGAGGCCCCCCCATTATTGTAAGTTTTACCTCAAGGAGCCCTATCAAGTTCCCACAAGGAAGGTCAGAGAAAATCCCCTTGTGCTTCTGGCAGGGGGAGGAGGAAAGTAGCCATTCTGAAATAAGCCCAGAGCATTCTATTCTTTTTAAGGAGGCCTGACCTCGAGAGAAATTATTATTTTAGAATCTGGTAAAACCCTAGATTCTAACCTAAACTAGGGTTTTACCAGAGCCTAACTAACTAGGGTTTCACCAGAGCCTAACCAACCTGGCAGAAATTAAGCCAGGTTGAAGAAATGTCTAACATCCCTGCCATGTCTGAATCTAGTTCTGATGCTTGCTCTTCAAACTGTTTTGTTTTGGTTTTTGTCTTTTAGTATGCTTTGTGAGTTTTGGTTAAAAGCCAGACATGATATACTGGGTAAAAGGAACTGAGGAGAATAGGCCTTTTGTGTGAAGTTTTATGTTTACCTGGGTAGGGTTTAGGTTGTGCTCCACACAAGATTTACTAAATCAGAAACTCTGCAGTGGGGTCCAGCAATCTGTGTTTTTAGCAAGTCCTCCAGGTGGTTCTGATGCCAAATGTTAAGAACTACTTCCGTAGCATCACAATTACTAAGATCATGGTAAATTGGAGTTGGGTACAGGTAGAAGGGCTTGCACTGGCTTCTATAATAGCTCTAGCATTTGAGAGAGGCGAAGACAGTTATAAAAACTGTGGAATTGGATGGCTGTTGTTAATTACTGTTAATGTGCTTCAGGAAGGAAATAACAAGCTCAGGTTAGCCAGCTCTCTACTTAAGGCATCATGAAGTCTAGGAATCTTCTATGGCAGCCTTTAAAGAGAACGTCAGAACCAGGTTGCCTTCGAGAAACGGTTGATTCTAAGAATGCAGCAGAGAATACATAAGATGAGCCTAGAGCATCTTATAGTACCAGGAAAGTAAAGAAATGCTAAAAAAAAATAGTAACACATCAAAGGGACATAGAAGTCAACTGAAAGAACTCCCAGTGACCAAAGATGGAACACTTTGAGCAAACGCAAACAAGAAAAGAGCAAAAAAAAAAAAAGTATTATTGGGTTACAACTCAAAGTATAAGATAAATATACATGAGTTCATACTGCTATAAACAATTTAATAAATGGGTAAATAGGATAAAAGAGACAAATTTTCCTTATAGAAAAATTCCAATAATATACTTAGATATTCCCCTCTACAGAAGGTAAAGCTTAATGCCCTTCCTTCCCCTTGAGGGTGGGCTAGACTCAGTGACCTGCTTCCTAAGAACAGAGTAGGGAAAGGGAAAAATATTAACTTTTAAGTGGAGGAACTTGGCAAATGCTACATTTACTAAGTGCTAAAAGTTACCATCACCAGATATCATGTACTCCTTACAATAATGTGATAAGGACACTCTACCTCTGTGAAATACTTTCCAAAATCCTACAACACCCATCTAATCATGAGAAAGACATCAGACAAACTTAGATTCAGAGACAATCTACAGCATATCTGGTCAGCACTCCTCAAGACTGTAAAGGTCATGAAAAACAAGGAAAGACTGAGAAACTGTCACAAACCAGAGGAGACTAGGGAGACATGACAACCAAATGAATTGTGATACTCTGGTATGCAGAAAAGGGTTAACATAGCAGGCCTGAGACCACTATCCTTAGAAAGGCCTGCTTGCCACACCACTATATATAAAGTAAATCAACAAGGATTTACTGTATAGCACAGGTAGCCATATTCAATATCTTGTCATAATCTATAATGGAAAAGAACCTGAAGCTGTACACCTGAAACTAACACAGTATTGTAAATCAATTATAGTTAAATTTAAAAAAGCAATCAGAAATGATCATGCTAAGTGAAGTAAGTCAGAAAGAGAAAGACAAATACCATATGATATCACTTACATGTGGAATCTAAAATACAACACAAATGAACCTATCAATGAAACAGAAACAGAATCAGGGACATAGAGAATAGACTGGTGGTTGCCATGTGGGGGGGCGGTGGGAGAGGGTTGGATTGGGACTTTGGGATTAGCAGATGCAAACTGGTATATATAGAATGAATAAACAGCTAGGTCCTACTGTATAGCACAGGGAACTATATTCAATATCATGTGATAAACCATAGTGGAAAAGAATATGAAAAAGAATGTATATATGTATAACTGAGTCACTTTGCTGTATAGCAGTAATTAACATGACATTGTAATTCAACTATACTTCAATAAAAAATAAATTAAAAAAAAAAAGGAAAGTCCTGCTTGCAAAGTTGGCCCTTGACTGGCATCTGGGAACTTAGATTTTGGGAGAGTTCCCACAATTTCCCTGATAAGAATGGCTCATGGTGTCTAAACTGTACAAACAATGTGGTTTATGCTGACCACCTGCTTTCCTTCTGAGAGTCTGGAAACATGGGTGCATGTTAGGTAGAGGGTGCCTGTGTGACTAGACCCCGGTAAAAACCCTGGGCATTGAATTTGCAATGAGCTTACCTGGTAGATGACATTGTTGTACGACTCATTGTTGGAGGATTTAAGCATGTCCTGTGTGCCTTCCTTGAGAGAGAACTCTTAGAAGCTCGCACCTCCAGACTTTACCCTATGTGCCTTTTCCCTTTGCTGATTTTGTTTTGTATCCTTTAGTTGTAATAAAATATAGTCATGAGGATGACTATATGCTGAGTCCTATGAGTCCCAATGAATCATTGAAACTGGGGATGACCTTGGGGACACCTGGCACACCTGGATTGGATCCTGGAAAAAAAAAAGGAGGCCATTAATGTAAACATTGGTAAAATCCAAATAAATCTGTGGTTTAGTTAATAGCAATGAACTAATGTTAGTTTCTTAGTTTTGACAAATATACCATGGAAACGTAAGATGTTAACAGTGGGGAAAAGGGCTGAGGGGTAAATGAGACCTCTCTATACTATCTTTGTAACTTCCTTGTAAATCTAAAATTATTCCAAAATAAAAAGTTTATTTAAAAAACACTCAAACTGAATGCTTTGGAAATTAATGAAAAATAACATACCACTCATCCTAAAGACACACAGAGAAATTATCCAAACTGAAATACAAAGAGAAAAATGAGAGAAGGAGAGAGAGAAAGAGAGAGAGAAAGCTAGCTAGCTTTATTTGCTATGGCCAGAGGGGGGGCCAGAGGGACGGATTACAATTAAAAAAAAAAAAATCAGACTCAGGACCTGATTGTGAGAGTAGCAGAATTTAAAAGAAGGTTGAATTCATAACCCATAGCATAATGTAAAGTCAGGACTCTGCAGGGGAAAGAATGAGACCCTGAGACCTAGGATGATGGGGATATCTGGGTGGATACTCTTGAGAACTTTGAGCTGATAGATTCACCTCAGTCCTCTGGACTGACAGAAGTGGTGTGCTTGCCCCTGCTAGAGGATAGTGACCTCCCTTTGCCCGAAGACCATGGAGAAGCCTCATCTGAGGAAGATGCCTTCCAAAATGCTACTTTCCCTTTCAAGATTTCCCTTTTGATCCAGAAAGAACCAAACCACTGCTTTCCCTGCTGACCTCAATCCTTATTCACTGAAGTATTGGGAGGAGGTCATGTTCATTAATCTTTTGCGAGGGAGAAAAAGAAAAAAAGATTTCCCACAACCCCCTTCAGTTTTTCTAGACCAATAACTAGAGTCAAGTTTCATCATGTCTTGACTGGGGAAGCACTGTCCCTGTTTTGGAATAAAAAGTGTTATTCACCAAATACGAACTGGCAGAGTTGGAAGAACATACCTGAGGATGGATCTTGGTGTATGTTCAGAGAAAGTGGTGTGAGGTAAGGATGTAGATTTGTTGACTGTAAACCCAAAATAATAATAACAACAACAAAAGCCCCTAAAGAGACAGAATTTAACTGAAATTGATGAGATTATTTTGTTATCAGGGAGACTGGGGCTCAAAAGAGGTTGTACAACAGAAATTTTGCACACCAGAACTTGTGGGCTGCCATTGACATATCTTTTACTTCTTCAATAACTTCATTAGGTGAAGTAACAATGAACAATCTTTGTATCTTCTTGTTTCTAACACAGGGCCTGGCTCTTAGTGACTATTAAAAATTTTGTTAACTGGATTCACCAAGAGACTGAGTATATGCACAGATGAGTAAATACCCATAGATTCTTTTTTTTTGCAGTACGCGGGCCTCTCACTGCTGTAGCCTCTCCCGCTGTGGAGCACAGGCTCCGGACGTGCAGGCCCGGCGGCCATGGCTCATGGGCCCAGCTGCTCTGCGGCATGTGGAATCCTCCCGGACCAGGGCACGAACCCGGGTCCCCTACATCAGCAGGCGGACTCTCAACCAGTGCGCCACCAGGGAAGCCCAACCCATAGATTCTTGAACATGCTTGCTATTAAAGATGTGGAGGAGCTAAAGGAATCTCTTTAAAATGTGAATAGTTTCCAAAGACAAATCCTCAGACCTTTGTTCTTATCTCAGTACAATCTCCTCTACAATATCTCTTCTTCAAATACTACGTAACTCCTAACCTGTTCCACTGCCTGGTCTGCTTCTTAATATATGTCATGCACACTGCTGTCAGATTACTATCTGGAAACTTTTTTGTGTACTCCTCTGCTGCTCAAAATCTTTAAATGATTATCTAGTGCCTTATGTGATAAAATTAAAAATTCTTAGCTTGCTCCTTAAGGCTCTTCCCAATCTGTTTCCTCCTATCTCTGTCTACCCTTGTTTTCCATTCCAACACTAAGCCTTAATCCTAGACAAATTCACCTAGAAAGTCTCCAAACATATCTTGAACATCCTAGGTTCAATGGTTTTTGAAAATCAGCTCCTTTCACCTGCTGATGTTTCCTCCTTATTTGTGAACCTATCTTTATGATATAAAATGCAACAACCTTTCTGAACTATTCCATGTATAATGGTTCTCTCTCTTTTGTATCAAGTCTTTACACAGAGATTGTAAAATGGTCTTGTTTAGCCCATTATTAAAAATGTTGAAGTAATTCTTAACATTAAAAAAAATCATTGAGGGATTCCCTGGTGGCGCAGTGGTTGAGAGTCCGCCTGCCGATGCAGGGGACACAGGTTCGTGCCCCGGTCCGGGAAGATCCCACATGCCGTGGAGCGCCTGGGCCCGTGAACCACGGCCGCTGGGCCTGCGCGTCCGGAGTCTGTGCTCCGCGACGGGAGAGGCCACAGCGGTGAGAGGCCCGCGTACCGCCAAAAAAAAAAAAAAAAAAAATCATTGAAAAACTGGAAGCTCTAGTAGAGCCCACACTTAAACAAATAGCTTAAGTTTACTGGTAGCTGCCATGCACTGTTTGGTTGGATTTGAAAAGTATTTACTGAGCACCTATTACTTGCTGGACACTGTTTTAGATGCTGGGGGTACAGCAGTGAACAAAAATAATCATGGAGTTTATAGTCTAAAGAGGAGAGACAGAAAACATAATTCTATATTAGGAAGTGATAAATGCTATAGAAAAATAAAACAGGGTTAAGAGGGTTTGGGAGCGTGTGGGTGGGAAGGGTGCTTGCACTTACACACTCATTTCAATACCTGGCTGTCTCCGATGGGAATTTGAGTTTGTGACCGCGATTGCATATCAGAACCGTCATGTACTGTCACGTATATGCTATACACTGTCCCCATAAAACTGTCAGCAACTTGAAGGCAGGGACGGTGCCTCATTCGTCTCTGGATTCCCAGAGTCGAGCAGTGTTTTCAGTGTAAGAGCGCGATGGAAAGCGAAAAGTGAGGAGTCCCGATTTCCACGGTGGTTATTCTGGCGGGGTTTAGGCGCCGAGGAGAGTGTAACCCCAGAACGGCCAGGAGCGGAGCCAAACCCTTCGCCGACTCTCGAAACCAGTGAGGCTCCATCCGTTTCCAGGGCAACGGGACTGTGACGCGCACGTAGCCGCGGGCCCTCAGCCGCGTGGGACTAGCCCATATTTTAGGAAGGAACTAAACTGGAGAGAACTTGGCCGTCGGAACCAGCAGCCCTACGCAGGGAATCCCAGAACACCTCGCCCCCTGCAGAACTGCCGCCGGCATTGCAGCTCCCGGTCCTCTGGCGTCGCCAAGTTATAGGCTCGACAACTTCCGGCCCTGAAGGTCCCCCCTCCATGGCTTGCCGGGGTCCTAGCGATGGAAAGGTGGCCTCGGCGGCCGCCTGACCCCTACGGGGGCTTCGGATCAGGGCTGCCGCCTCCTCCCGGAGGGCGGCGGCTACAGGGCCGCTGAGAAGATGCCCGCAGCTGGTGGGACCTCATACCGGGAGGAGAGGTCGGGGCGGAGCGCAAGGGCGGAACGCGGACCTGGAGCTGGTCCGTCAGGCAGGAGTGGGGCAGGTGCGGTGGCGGAAGTGCCGGACGCGACTGGAGCCGAGCCGTCTAGGAAGCCGGGGCCGTGGGTACCCCAGCCCGGAGCAGCTGCAGAGCCTCCGCCTGACCGCAGCAACTTGGGCTCGGGCGCCGGCGAGATGCCTCTGTTCACCGCCAACCACTTCGAGCAAGATGTGGGTAAGTGCTGGGCCGGGGCCCCAAGCCGTTGTTTGTTGTGCTAGAAAGTGGGCGGTGGCGACTCCGGGGACTGGAAAGCCTAGCAAAGGGGGAGGAGGGTGAGGCGTCGCCGCTGCCTGGCAGCCGGGATTTTTCTGGGGGCAACCTCGGCGCGTCCCTAGCTGCCAGGGGAGTGTCCCCAGCCCACCTGAGGTTGGGGACCCCGAAAGAGGACCGTTCCCCTCGCCAGGCACAGGAATAGGGAGGAGCCTGGGGTTCTCTGGAGACCGGACTAATTGAGCAATTGCGGAGTTGATGACAGAGAACTTCCAGCTCCCTCTAGAACTGGTTGAGTCTTGTGTCCCCCCCCCCCCACTCCCCCGCCCCGCGGTTAAAAGTGATGCAGCAGACCCTGTTGTCTAGGGCAGCTCAGCACTTAGAGACTTCCACTTGCCCCGGTTCAATAAGAAGAACCTATTTTATCTCGCTTATATATAGATGCGTCCAACCCTTGATCGCACGGCTTCAGGATTTATTTATGATAGTTGGAAGTGTTACACTATCCATGGATAGTGCAAGTGCTATAAGGTGTTCTGCCTTAGGGTGTGAAAAGGAAAACCCCAGGATTTCAAAACAGTCCAGAACACCTGTTTTACTTCTTGGGGGGTCGTCAGTGACTATGGAGTGAGAAAAAGATGGATTGGGCATGAGAACTTAACTTGTGGCTTTAGAAAAACAGTAAACCAAGCTGGCTAAAATAAATATTTTTGTAGCAGTAGTTAATTCTAGGTAGAGTTTTAGGATTTAGTGGAATGAAAAACACGCATGGCTGCAAATTGCCAGTTATACAGAATATTGCACCTGTTTCATAGTTACAATTTTCTAATTATGGGGAAAGTCTAGAAAGTGCCCTATTTTGGTATATTATGTGATTCCAAAAATGTGTTCAGAAGTCAAATATGATGTATAAGTACCTTCCTTTTGCAGAGAGCTAAAAAACTTTATAGATTTTGACCCTTAGATAGTCTTAAAATATGTATTTCCATAATTTCATTCAACTTTTTTCTTGGTAGTTTAACATTGCCGACTGCTATAAATCTAGAAAGCATAATGTTGAGGTTTACAGCGTCTGCTTTTGGAACACCTAATGATGTCTTCCTTTGCTGCAGTGAGACCTTCACTTTTTATTGTTGTGAAGACTTTCATTTTGTCATAGTGGGAAAAAAAGGCAAAATAGAATAAGACAAATGATTTTCAAACTTAACAACTGTGGAACTCTTCAAGGGAGATCTTTCCTGGCAGCCCATTGTTTTCTGATTGACAACTTCTCTGGTGAAAGTAAGCCAAGTTGCTTTTCTAAAACTCCCCTTCAGTGTCTCCTGAGGTTCCTACATGGTTTAGTGGATCACAGTTTAGTTCCACTGTAGTAAAAGAAGCACTGCTGTTCAGACAAAAAAAAAAAAAATACTGTGTATAGATTATTTCATGGGCAGTGCCATCAGCCAAAACTTCAAGTACTTACTTGTTAACTCAAGTATGACTGACTGAAGTCAGTTTCCAAAAGGCAGTTTAAGATAAAATAGAAAGTTTGATTGTAACCTCTTTTAGGCAAGTGGTTGGAATTAATAGAAAAAGTGGCATGAAATACTAAGGATTTCAAATTGGCTTTATACATCTATCATAGAAGAAAAATTATATATTGCACTTTTCAAAACTTAAAGCCCCTGTTAATTTGAAATACAGTAGTTAAGTAATATGACGATCAAGTCATTGTTTAACTTGAGATGCCCACAGGAATGTTCCTTTGCAGTGTCATTGTCCTTTTCATCTTTCTTTGATTCAGTCAGATTTTTATTACCATTGTTTCTTTTTTGTCATAGCTTTGTTTACCTTTCATTCAACAAACAGGCTTTGAGTGATTACTGTGTGTCAGACAGTGTGTATCAGACTTTGGGAGCACAAATTTAATAAATAAACTGGGTTCCCTCAAGGAACTCTCAATCTAATGGAGGACTCGTACACACATAAAAAGATAATTGTATTTTTCACACCATATTACGATACTAGAAATACAGGAGATGCTTTACATTCTCCCTGTATTTAAAACAATCATCTTCCCTGAAGAGAAGACAAGGACCTTCAGGCAGACACTTTATTTGTAAAAGTGTTGACACTATCCTCTCTCTTCCCCTGCTTTCCTGATAGCACTTACATCTGCAGGAAGTGACCATCTCTTACTATATGTATGGTTTGGTCATTTTTATAATTAACTGTAAAGTTGAAACTACATTCCTTTGGTCGATGCAGTCTCATCAGAGGGTGAACAGTGTTTCTGACATCATTCATGTGGGGAAGAAATCCTTTTCTCAGACCCTGAGACTCTGAGAAAAGGCTGTAGTGACTCAAGATGTCTAGGAAGGCACTCATAAGTTGATGATGGTATATGACTTGTCAAATGGTAGCCGGCCAAAGGCTAAGAGGTAAGGAACTCTGGCAAGTTCCTGTTTTTTTTCTTTTTTTTCTTGGAGTCAGAACCTACAAATCCTGAAAGGTATGCTAGGTATGGTAGCATTAGAGCTCTTTAAATATTTATTGGATCGCTTCTCAGCCTTTTGGTCAGCGAAGATCAAGTGTAAATATTTATTGGATTTCTTCTAATATGGGTTTATTGTTTGTTTTGTTGAATAAAATTCCTTTGAAGCTGTGCTGAGAAAAAAGGAGAAAATATCCACACACATCCCCCCTCACCCCGGCCCTGATTCTTATCTTGAAGGGGAGTGTAGGTTTCCTAAGGTAGAGAGCTGGTTTGGGGCAGCCTTTTTAGGAGATCCCAAGGAGAAAGTAAAACGTGAGGGACAGAGCCACAATAGGAAGATTTAGTGGCAGTGTTAAAAGGGCAGACAGATGTCATTTCCTTACATCCTGTACCGATTTTTCCAGTCTCACTACATTGATTCCTGAGTCATGGATGTCTGTTCTGCTCCGTAACCCCAGTTCTTATTTCCGTGTCTTTTTTCTCCTTACTCAAGCCAGGCAATCTTTCTTGCCAGTTTCTGTCTCTGTGCCGTTTACTACTATTCACTGATAGATTTTTGCTTTTTTCAGCAATACTTGGTATCTCCTTTCTTAAAGATAAACTTACTTGTGTCCCACAGAGCTGAGCTCAAATTCTACTTCTACAAAAACTCTTTTCACACAGTGGATTGAAGTATGAACTTTATCTTAAAAGGAGACTTTTCCAAGTAAAATTTGAATGCGTGTATTGCTATGTCTTTGGCTTGTGTTTGGTCAAATAACTTGACAGTGAGTAGCTTGGAGTTTTTGATAATGGAATCGTTTTCTCCAATGAAATTTTACAAGAAACCCTAATATAAAAATAGATATTGGGCTTCCCTGGTGGCGCAGTGGTTGAGAGTCCGCCTGCCCATGCAGGCGACACGGGTTTGTGCCCCAGTCCGGGAAGATCCCACATGCCACGGAACGGCTGGGCTCGCGAGCCATGGCCGCTGAGCCTGCGCGTCTGGAGCCTGTGCTCCGCAACGGGGGAGGCCACAACAGTGAGAGGCCCGCGTACTGCAAAAAAAAAAAAAAAAAAAAAGATATTGATGGCACGCTGGTAATACAAATTTACTTTATACATTTAAATATATTACATTTACATAGTCATTAAGGCAATTCTTGAACACATGAGGTTGTTGCAAAATATTAAAATTAAAAAAATTTTGGTTTTAGGTGAGAATGACAGCTGTAACAGCCAGTTTTTTTCCTATACTTTCTTTTGCTTACATGGTACCAAAAATTTCTAATACCTAGTCCTAATTGAAATAGTTACAAATTTTAATATATTTTGTAATTTTTTAAACGATGAAAAATTTTTAGCATAAAGTACAGAATATAACATAAACTCCTATTCCTGTCAGTCACCTCTGTCAAGTCCTAACATTTTGCCACACTTCATTCTTTTTTTTTAAAGAAAACATTCAAAATACAGTAGAAATTATTACTTTTATTTATTAGCTACCTGATAATATTTTTTCCTCTCTTCTCAGAGTTAAACACTCTAAAAAGATTTAAAAGTCTATTTTGTAATATATACTATACATACAAATATACTATATATATTGTTTTGCATGTTTTTAAACTTCATAAAAAATAATATTCTCTGTAGTCATTTGTAGCTTGTCATTTAGCATTTTTTGTGAGAGTTATTCATGTTGATGTTTGTAGCTTTAGTTCATTAATTTTAAGAGCTATGTGATATTCCACATTTTTTAACCCATTCTCCTATTAATGAACATGAAGTTTTTTGCAGTTTTTTGCTATCACAGACAACACTGCAGTGAAAGTTATTATCCACGTTTTCTTATTCACAAGAGTGAGAGATTCTCAGGGGATTGTATCTTGAAGAGGAATTCTTTTTTAAAAATGCATATAGTGCAAAGTTGCAAAATGTTAAATAATACAGAATTGTTCTTCTAAGTGTTTGTGGGAGATTTTACTCCCACCAGCAGTGGAAGTGAAGTCCCTGTTGTTCCACAGTCTCACTATCGCTGGGTATTGTCAGACTTTAAAATTTATGCCAATTTGATGGGTGTGAAATAGGGCATTGTTTTCCATTTATTTCAGCTTCATTGCAGTTGAGCATCTTTTCATGTCTCTTGGTCAGTCTGTTTTCTTTTTGTATAAATTGCCTGCTCCTTACTTTCATGTACTTATTATTCTGTTGGATTATTTTTTCTTATTGATTTTTAAAGTTTCACATGCGTTCTCTACTAATCTTTTGTTGTTTATGTGAATTGCAAATATATATCCTTGTCTGTTGCTTCTTTTTGTTTTTCTTTTTGTGCTGCCTTTTACTATTAAGAAGATTGAAGTTTCGGTTTAGTAATATTGTCTTTCTCCCTTGATTTTATTTTTCTTGTTCAAGAAAAGCTTTCTCTCCTCCTTGAGTCTATAAGGATCTTGTTATGTTTTCTTCTGAAAGTTTTATTGAAGTTTTGATTTTCACAGTTAGGTCTTTAGTCCACCTGGACTTGGTCTTTATGTAAGGTCTAAGGAGAGATTTGATTGGATAGTCGATTCACAGTAGACAATTATCAGTTGCCTAATCACCATTTATTGAATTATCTATCCTTCCCCCACTAGTTTGGAGCACTTTCTCCTTCATATAGTAAATCCCTTTCCTTGTATGAGGTCTGTGTCTGTGCTTTCTGTTCTACACTGTTCTCTTTATCTATCCTGTACCAATACCACATTCTAATGCCATTGGCCTTTATAGGTGGTAGGGCAAGCCCCCTGTCTTGTTTTTCTTCATTTTTATACGCTTAGCTGTTTTTTGCCTTTTTTCTTTCATATGGGTTTATTATCAGATTAGTAAAATCATAAAAGGGAATTTCTTTTATGTTCTTTTAGAATTTGAGAAGACATTGTAGTTTATATTTTTGATTCATATGCACTGATGATGTTGATAGTTAATAATACACTTTTTATTTCCTGATAATAATGTTTAGTTCTAATCTTACTTAGATTATATAGTTGACCCTTGAACAACTCGGGGGGTTAGGGATGCTGACCCCCTGTACAGCTGAAAATCCATGTGTTAACTTTTGACTCCCTCAAAACTTAACTACTAATAGCCTACTGTTGACTGGAAGCCTTACCGATAACAGTCAGTTAACATGTTTTGAAGGTTATGTGTATATCTACATATATTTTATACAATTCATGACATACTTTTTTCTTATTTTTTTTGATATTTCTAGGCTACCCGGTTTGTCTGCAAGTTTTTTCTAATTGTTACAAATCTCCAAAAATTTTTCCAATATAGTTATTTTTAAAAATCTGTATATTAAGTGGATCTCTGCAGTTAAAACCCATGTTATTCAAGGGTCAAGTGTAATTGTAAAGTTAGGTAAGAGAGCAAGAGGATGATTTTTCTACAAGTAAGTATACACATACTACTACTGTCCCTTGAGGTGGAAGGGAAAGGGAAAGAACTTTTTTTTTTTTAAATATTATTGCCTTATTAGGCTCTGTAACTTTACTTGATAGTGAATAAATGTTTGTATTGAGTATAGGGATTGAACCTAAGAAGGTCTATATGACAGATATCAGACATTGCCCCCTGAAAATTATTGACATTTTGAAGCTGCCACCTACTTATTTTTAGCTCATATTACTTCAACTTCATATAAAAAATTTGTTGGTACATGGTGGTGTAATTTTAAGAATTTTAGCCATTCTAGTGGCATCTCTTTGTGGCTTTAATAAGTATTTATTTATCTAATCTTTAATATAGTTGTTCACTAAATTAATATCCTCTTTTTTGAAATATCTGTTTAAGTTTTTCACCCATTTTTCTTTTCACTTAATTTTCACAACTCCTCTTTTAAGCATGGCAGCCATTTTAATTTCCATTTTACAGATGAGAACATGGATTCAGATTTGAGTCAGAGCTGAGGTGAACTACCTAGCAACCTTAAGCTAATATGTAAGTTTCAGAGCTGGGAATAGAGAAGGTGGGTCTTCAGTGTTAGTGGGTGATGTGTGTACTCCACATGTGCATAATGATTTCCTCAGTCTGCAGAGGTTATGTGGTCATCTGCCCAACCTAACTGCTTTTGATTCTCCATCTGTGATGTTTTGGCGTATTAGTGGCTACTTTGAGACTCATTTTTCCTTTTCCCCAGCTCTTATTGTGTCTTGCACGTGAAGCTTCCAGATAGATCTGTTAAAATAGAAATTATACTTACTACATTTATTCTTCTGCCCTGTTCCGTAATGTAAGGATGTCTGTAGAAAAGAGCATGCCTGTTCTGTGGAGTTGTGAGGGGGTATGGCTCTCAATGAACAGGATTACAGAGGGCATCTTGGGAGTATTAGACAAGAAGAAAGTGAACTTGTAGGAATGTAAAGGCTGGCTCTAGACCTTTTACCTTTTAAATAGATGATTTACAATATTAGAAGGAAGTAAAAGATGATTTTAATTTTGTTTCTTCCTTTTTCCTATCTGCCCAACTCTCTAAACTCTTCCTAGTCCCCCCACAAATGTTGGTGGTAACATGTGAAATGAAAAAAGAGTAGCAATCACTCTTCTGTATTCCACCAGAGCAAGAAGTTCTTAAATATGTACATTGTGTTATTAAATGATGCGGTAAATGGAGTTAAGTGTGGCATTGTGTCTGATTCTTTTCTTATAAACAAGAGTTGGTCTTGCATTTGTCCTATTCAGTATGTTTAAAATGTTCATGCATAGAGAAACTGAAAACTAACTTGTTGAAAGAGTTAATTTAGCAGTTTTGAACAAAAATTGCACCCAAGAGGCAGATTAATAGAAAATATGCCCTGAGCCAGACTGCCTAGACTGAAATCCCGCTTTTACTATTTAGTATCTGTATGATCTTGTGCTAGTTACTTTTCTGTCTCAGTTTGCTCATGTATAAAATGGGGCATCTTCATTGGATTCAATGTAAGTAGTTTAGCGTATGTAAAATACTTTGAAACTATTGTTATTTTTTTCTTTTTTAGTTAATTAATTAATTTATTTTTGGCTGTGTTGGGTCTTCGTTGCTGCTCACGGGCTTTCTCTAGTTGCGGCGAGTGGGGGCCACTCTTCATTGCAGTGTGCAGGGTTCTCATTGCGGTGTCTCCTCTTTGTTGCAGAGCACGGGCTCTAGGCGTGCAGGCTTCAGTAGTTGTGGCACACTGGCTCAGTAGTTGTGGCTCGCAGGTTCTCGAATGCAGGCTCAGTAGTTGTGGCGCACGAGGCTTAGTTGCTCCGTGGCATGTGGGATCTTCCCGAACCAGGGCTCGAACCCGTGTCCTCTGCATTGGCAGGCAGGTTCTTAACCACTGTGCCACCAGGGAAATCATTGTTATTGTTTTTTAATTAATTATTACCTATCATTCATTACTCAGAGCTGTAAGTAGGCTTTCATTTTAGGAAAAGTAGAATTTATATTACTGTTTTCTCCAGAGTAAACTGAAGATTTGTATCAATAAAAATTTTACCCAAACAAATCAAAGCATTAAATGGGGAGGAGGATTAAATGAGAAAATGTATGTTGAACCCAAGTACTCTAAAATGCTAAGTGTGGTTGTTGTCATTGGAGTCAGAGAAGCGGTGAAATATTTATAATCTGTCAGTTTGAAGTATTGGGCGTTTAAATATTTTAATTTAACTACAGAAGAATTGTGTGGTCTAGAAATTTAATAACAAATATGTATTTCATAGTGTAAACATGTAAGATTTCTAAACTAGAAAAAATTGGCTGTTCTATATTTTCAAGTAATTGTTTAGTTTATAATGAATTGGTACAAAGAAAAAGCATTTTTATATCTTTAGTAAAAGCTGTCAGCTATGGTTTCCTGTTAGATACCAAAATGAATTTTACTTATTTACTTGCTTTCCATTTTCTAGTTTATTTCTTCTTCTGGGAAAAAAAAATTTTTTTTTTTTTTGCCAGTTTTCCCCTGTTCTTCTACTATAGTTTTAAGGTATAAAAATAATTGTTTAAAATTAATACATAAGAAGTAATTTTTCCTCTAAGATCTAAGCATTGCTTTAGTCATAGCCCAAGATATTGATATATAGTATCCTAATTATAATAAAATTTTATGTTACCTTCTGTTATAGTCTTAATTATATGTTGTGATTGTTAATGTCCATGTGATTGGCTATTATGTTTGATCTAATACAAATACAGTGTATTCAGAGAACACACTGAGTCTGTTGTCCTAGATTATTTCTACGTGTTGGTAGTTTTGTGCACATTTGAAGAAATATTTAAACTCTGCTTTAATGTACAGGCAGTCTTCACTTTACGTAATTCCAACATGCATGAATTTAGTTACCATGTGTAATTAATTAACAACAATTCCCCAACAACAAGTCTGTAATAACCTGAGCATAGAGCCCAACTGAGCCTGCTTAGATTTTGAACTACAGAACTATGAGCTAATAATGGGTGGTGTTTTAAACCACTAATTTGCATTTGTTACATAGAAAGTTTAAAAACTTAATATACTGAGACTCTTCAGTTTTCTTAAATCTTTTTTCGCTGTTCTTCAAATTTGATAACTTTTGTTGACTTTTCTTCATGTTCACTAACTTTTTTTTTTTTTTACATGTTCAGGTTTGTATCTGAGGTTATATTAACTGTATAATACTGAAACTTTCTTTTTTTACCAAATGACAACCATTTCCTCCATTACTCAAAACTATATATGAACACATCCCATAGTAGTTGACAGTTAGGACTTTTGACTTAATTGCATTCATTCACTTGCTCATTCATTCATTCTTCAAACATTGAGTAGTCATTTTAATTTACCATAGATTGTGCTTATGTGTTTCCTTTCCCATGATAAATTAACTTTTGAGTAAGGATCAGTTTTTAAAATTTTCATTTATTTTTTGGTACAGCAAGTTCTTGTCATCCACTTTATACACATCAGTGTATACATGTCAATCCCAATCACCGAATTCATCACTCCACCACCACCCCCCCCCACTGCATCCCCCCTTGGTGTCCATACGTTTGTTCTCTTCATCTATGTCTCAATTTCTGCCCCGCAAACTGGTTCATCTGTACCATTTTTCTAGGTTCCACATATATGCGTTAATATACGATATTTGTTATTCTCTTTGTGGCTTACTTCACTCTGTAAGACAGTCTCTAGATTCATCCACGTCTCTACAAATGACCCAATTTTGTTCCCTTTTATGGCTGAGTAATATTCCATTGTATATACGTACCACATCTTCTTTATCCATTCGTCTGTCGATGGGCATTTAGGTTGCTTCCATGACCTGGCTATGGTAAACAGTGCTGCAATGAACATTGGGGTGCATGTGGTTTTTTTTGTTTGTTTTTGTTTAATACAGCAGCTTCTTATTAGTTATCAATTTTATACACATCAGTGTATATATGTCAATCTCAATCACCCAATTCAGCACACCACCATCCCCACTCCCCCGTGGCTTTCCCCCCTTGATGTCCATACGTTTGTTCTCTACATCTATGTCTCAACTTCTGCCCTGCAAACCGGTTCATCTGTACCATTTTTCTAGGTTCCACATACATGTGTTAATATACGATATTTGTTTTTCTCGTTCTGACTTACTTCACTCTGTATGACAGTCTATAGATACATCCATGTCTCAACAAATGACTCAATTTCGTTCCTTTTTATGGCTGAGTAATATTCCATTGTATATATGTACCACATCTTCTTTATCTGTTCGTCTGTCGATGGGCATTTAGGTTGCTTCCATAACCTGGCTATTGTAAATAGTGCTGCAGTGAACATTGGGGTACATGTGTCTTTTTGAATTATGGTTTTCTGTGGGTATATGCCCAGTAGTGGGATTGCTGGATCATATGGTAAATCTATTTTTAGTTTTTTAAGGAACCTCCATACTATTCTCCATAGTGGCTGTATCAATTTACATTCCCACCAACAGTGCAAGAGGGTTCCCTTTTCTCCACACCCTCTCCAGCATTTGTTGTTTGTAGATTTTCTGATGATGCCCATTCTAACTGGTGTGAGGTGATACCTAATTGTAGTTTTGATTTGCATTTCTCTAATAATTAGTGATGTTGAGCAACTTTTCATGTGCTTCTTGGCCATCTGTATGCCCTCTTTGGAGAAATAACTATTTAGGTCTTCTGCCCATTTTTTGATTGGGTTGTTTGCTTTTTTAATATTGAGCTGAATGAGCTGTTTATATATTTTGGAGATTAATCCTTTGTCCATTGATTCGTTTGCAAATATATTTTCCCATTCTGAGGGTTGTCTTTTCACCTTGTTTGTAGTTTCCTTTGCTTTGCAAAAGCTTTGAAGTTTCATTAGGTCCCACTTGTTTATTTTTCTTTTTATGTCCATTACTCTAGGAGGTGGATCAAAAAAGATCTTGCTGTGATTTATGTCAAAGAGTGTTCTTCTTATGTTTTCCTTTAAGAGTTTTATAGTGTCCTGTCTTGCATTTAGGTCTCTAATCCATTTTGATCTCTAATCCATTTTGAGTTTATTTTTGTGTGTGGTGTTAGGGAGTGTTCTAATTTCATTCTTTTACATGTAGCTGTCCAGTTTTCCCAGCACCACTTATTGAAGAGGCTGTCTTTCTCCATTGTATATCCTTGCCTCCATTGTCATAGATTAGTTGACCATAATAGGTGCGTGGGTTTGTCTCTGGGCTTTCTATCCTGTTCCATTGATCTATAGTTCTGGTTTTGTGCCAGTACCACATTGTCTTGATTATTGTAGCTTTGTAGTATAGTCTGAAGTCAAGGACTCTGATTCCTCCAGCTCTGTTTTTTTCCCACAAGACTGCTTTGGCTATTCAGGGTCTTTTGTGTCTCCATACGAATTTTAAGATTTTTTGTTCTTGTTCTGTAAAAAATGGCATTGGTAGTTTGATAGGGATTGCACTGAATCTGTAGATTGCTTTGGGTAGTATAGTCATTTTGACAATATTGATTCTTCCAATCCAAGAACATGGTATATCTCTCCAATTGTTGATATCATCTTTAATTTATTTCAACAGTGTCTTATAGTTTTCTGCTTACAGGTTCTTTGTCTCCTTAGGTAGGTTTATTCCTAGGTATTTTATTCTTTTTGGTGCAATGGTAAATGGGAGTGTTTCCTTAATTTCTCTTTCAGATTTTTCATCATTAGTGTATAGGAATGCAAGAGATTTCTGTGCATTAATTTTGTATCCTGCAGCTTTACCAAATTCATTGATTAGCTCTAGTAGTTTTCTGGTGGTGTCTTTAGGATTCTCTATGTATAATATCATGTCATCTGCAAACAGTGACAGTTTTACTTCCTCTTTTCCAATTTGTATTCCTTTTATTTCTTTTTCTTCTCTGATTGCCGTGGCTAGGACTTCCAAAACTATGTTGAATAAGAGTGGTGAGATTGGACATCCTTGTCTTGTTCCTGATCTTAGAGGAAATGCTTTCAGTTTTTCACCATTGAGAATGATGTTGCTGTGGGTTTGTCATATATGGTCTTTATTATGTTGAGGTAGTTTCCCTCTGTGCCCACTTTCTGGAGCGTTTTTATCATAAATGGGTGTTGAATTTTGTCAAAAGCTTTTCTACATCTATTGAGATGATCATATGGTTTTTCTCCTTCAGTTTGTTAATATGGTGTATCACATTGATTGGTTTGCGTATATTGAAGAATCCTTGCATCCCTGGGATAAATCCCACTTGATCATGGTGAATGATCCTTTTAATGTGTTGTTGGATTCTGTGTGCTAGTATTTTGTTGAGGATTTTTGCATCTATATTCATCAGTGATATTGGTCTATAATTTTCTTTTTTTGTAGTATCTTTGTCTGGTTTTGGTATCGGTGATGGTGGCCTCGTAGAATGAGTTTGGGAGTGTTCCTTTCTCTGCAATTTTTTGGAAGAGTTCGAGAAGAATGGGTGTTAGCTCTTCTCTAAATGTTTGATAGAATTCACCTGTGAAGCCATGTGGTCCTGGACTTTTGTTTGCTGGAAGATTTTTAATCACAGTTTCAATTTCATTACTTGTGATTTCGTCTGTTCATATTTTCTATTTCTTCCTGGTTCAGTCTGGGAAGATTATACCTTTCTAAGATTTTGTCCATTTCTTCCACGGTGTCCATTTTATTGCCATAGAGGTGCTTGTAGCAGTCTCTTAGGATGCTTTGTACTTCTGCAGTGTCTGTTGTAACTTTTCTTTTTTCATTTCTAATTTTATTGATTTGAGTCCTCTCCCTCTTTTCCTTGATGAGTCTGGCTAATGGTTTATCAGTTTTGTTTATCTTCTCAAAGAGCCACCTTTTAGTTTTATTGATCTTTGCTATTGTTTTCTTTGTTTCTGTTTCATTTATTTCAGCTCTGATCTTTATGATTTCTTACCTTCTACTAATTCTGGGTTTTGTTTGTTCTTCTTTCTCTAGTTCCTTTAGGTGTAAGGTTAGATTGTTTATTTGAGATTTTTCTTGTTTCTTGAGGTAGGCTTGTATAGCTATAAACTTCCCTCTTAGAACTACTTTTGCTGCATCCCATAGGTTTTGGATCGTTATGTTTTCATTATCATGTGTCTCTCGGTATTTCTTGGTTTCCTGTTTGATTTCTTCAGTGATCTCTTGGTTATTTAGTAAAGTATTGTTTAGCTTCCATGTGTTTGTGTTTTTTACGTTTTTATCCCTGTAATTCATTTCTAATCTCATAGCATTGTGGTCAGAAAAGATGCTTGATATGATTTCAGTTTTCTTAAATTTACTGAGGCTTGATTTGTGACCAAGATGTCATCTGTCCTGGAGAATGTTCCATGTGCACTTGAGAAGAAAGTGTAATCTGCTGTTTTGGGATGGAATATCCTATAAATATCAATTAAATCTATCTGGTCTGTTGTGTCATTTAAAGCTTGTTTTTCCTTATTAATTTTCTGTTTGGATGATTTGTACATTGGTGTAAGTGAGGTGTTAAAATCCCCCACTATTATTGTGTTACTGTCGATTTCCTGTTTTATAGCTGTTAGCAGTTGCCTTATGTATTGAGGTGCTCCTATGTTGGATGCATATATATTTATAATTGTTATATCTTCTTCTTGAATTGATTCCTTGATTATTATGTAATGTCCTTCTTTGTTTCGTAACATTATTTTAAAGTCTATTTTATCTGATATGAGTATTGCTACTGCAGCTTTCTTTTGATTTCCACTTGCATGGAATATCTTTTTCCATCCCCTCACTTTCAGTATGAATGTGTCCCTAGGTCTGGAGTGAGTCTCTTGTAGACAACATATATATGGGTCTTGCTTTTGTATCCATTCAGCAAGCCTGTGTCTTGGTTGGAGCATTTAATCCATTCACGTTTAAGGTAATTATTGATATGTATGTTCCTATTACCATTTTCTTAATTGTTTTGGGTTTGTTCTTCTAGGTCCTTTTTTTCTCTTGTGTTTCCCACTTAGAGAAGTTTCTTTAGCATTTGTTGTAGAGCTGGTTTGATAGTGCTGAATTCTCTTAGCTCTTGCTTGTCTGTAAAGCTTTTGATTTCTCCATCGAATCTGAATGAGATCCTTGCCGGGTAGAGTAATCTTTGGTGTAGATTTTTCCCTTTCATCACTTTAAGTATATCATGGCACTCGCTTCTGGCTTGTAGAGTTTCTCCTGAGAAATCAGCTCTTAACCTTATGGGAGTTCCCTTGTTTGTTATTTGTCATTTTTCCCTTGCTGCTTTCAATAATTTTTCTTTGTCTTTAATTTTTGCCAATTTGATTATTATGTGTCTCGGCGTGTTTCTCCCTGGATTTATCCTGTATGTGACTCACTGTGCTTCCTGGACTTGGTTGGCTATTTCCTTTCCCGTGTTAGGGAAGCTTTCGAGTATAATCTGTTCAAATATTTTCTCAGGTCCTTTCTCTCTCTCTTTTCCTTCTGGGACCCCTATAATGCGAATGTTATTGCGTTTATTGTTGTCCCAGAGGTCTCTTTATTTTATAAATAAAGACAGTCCCAGGCTGTCTTTATTTCTTTTCATTCTTTTTTCTTTATTCTGTTCTGCAGTAGTGAATTCCACCATTCTGTCTTCCAGGTCACTTATCCATTCTTCTACCTCAGTTATTCTGCTATTGAGTCATTCTAGTGTATTTTTCATTTCAGTTATTGTGTTGTTCATCTCTGTTTGTTAGCTCTTTAATTCTTCTAGATCTTTGTTAAACATTTCTTGCATCTTCTTGATCTTTGTCTCCATTCTTTTTCCAAAGTCCTGGATCACCTTCACTATCATTATTCTGAATTCTTTTTCTGGAAGGTTTCCTATCTCCACTCCATTTAGTTGTTTTTCTGGGGTTTTATCGTGTTCCTTCATCTGGTACATAGCCCTCTGCCTTTCATCTTGTCTATCTTTCTGTGAATGTGGTTTTTGTTCCACAGGCTGCAGGATTGTAGTTCTTCTTCCTTCTGCTGTCTGCCCTCTGGTGGATGAGGCTATCTAAGAGGCTTGTCAGGTTTTCTCCACTGATTCTTTCTGCAGTCTTCAATCTGTTTTAAGCCCATTTAGTGAAATATTTTAGTTGAGATGTTGTATCTTCAGTTCTAGGTATACCACTTTTTAAAATAGATCTTTATTGGACTATAATTGCTTCACAATACTGTGTTAGTTTCTGTTGTACACCAAAGTGAATCAGCCATATGCATGCATATGTCCCCACATCCCCTCCTTCTTGAGCCTCCCTCCCATCCTCCCTATCCCACCCCTCTAGGTCATCACAAAGCACCGAGCTCATCTCCCTGTGCTATGCTGCTGCTTCCCACTAGCTAACTATTTTACATTCGGTAGCGTATGTATGTATGTATGTCGATGCTACTCTCACTTTGCCCCAGCTTCCTCTCCCCCCATCCCCCCGCCGTGTCCTCAAGTCCATTCTCTATGTCTACGTCTTTATTACTGCCCTGCAGGTTCATCAGTACCTTTTTTTTTTTTTTAGATTCCATATATATGCGTTAGTGTATGGTATTTGTTTTCCTCTTTCTGACTTCACTCTGTATGATAGACTCTAGATCTATCCACGTCACTACAAATAAATCAGTTTCGTTTCTTTTTATGGCTGAGTAATTTTCCACTGTATATGTGTGCCACATCTTATTTATCCATTCATCTGTCGATGGACATTTAGGTTGGTTCCATGTCTTGTCTGTTGTAAATAGTGCTGCAGTGAACACTGTGGTACATGTCTCCTTTTGAATTATGGTTTTCTCAGGGTATATCATTCTATTTTTATAGTTTCTGTTTTTCTGCTGGGCACTCATCATCTACTCACTTATGACCATCGTTTGCTTTAAGTTCTTGAAAAAAATATATAATATCTGCTTTAAAGTACTTTTTTGCTAATTCTAACATTTGGATTATGCTTTTTTTTTTTTTTTTTTTGCTGTACGCGGGCCTCTCACTGCTGTGGCCTCTCCTGTTGAGGAGCACAGGCTCCAGACGTGCAGGCTCAGCGGCCATGGCTCACGGGCCCTGCTGCTCCGCGGCATGTGGGATCCTCCTGGACCGGGGCACGAACCCGTGTCCCCTGCATCGGCAGGCGGACTCCCAACCACTGTGCCACCAGGGAAGCCCTATGCTATCTTTTTTATTGATTATTTTTATCTTGATTGTGGGACACTTTTTTGCACATCTAGTGATTTTTTTATATTACGCTGGTCACTCCTTATTCTTTGTAAGGAGGCTAGATTATGTTGTCTTCCTTTAAAAGAGTGTTGAATTTTGTTCTGTCAGGTAGTTATATTATTGGAGAATCTTTTAGGTTTTTGTCTGGCCTGGTTTTCTTTGTGAGGTAGGCCTATTTCAATATTGTACTAAATTTTCCGGTACCTGTACTCCTAAGGTGTTTTAGCCTTTCGGGGGTTTCAACTGATAGCCTGAAATGTTCTCTCTACTCTAGTTGGGTGGAGTATTAATCTTCTTGGGCTGCCATAGCAAAATACCATAGACTAGGTAGTCAAGCAACAGAAATTTGCTTTCTCACAATTCTGGCAACTGGAAGTCCAAGGTCAAGGTCCCAGCAGGGTTGGTTTCTGGTGAGGGCTCTCCCCTTGGGTTGCAGATGGCTGCATTCTCACTGTGTTCTCACATGACCTCGTCTTTGTACGTGTGAGGAAAGACAAGTGAACTCTCTGGTGTCTCTTCTTATGAGGACACATTCTCTTGGATCAGGACTTCGACCTTATGACCTCATTTAACCTTAATTACTTATTTTGTGTCTAGTCTCCAACTACAGCAATGCTGGGGGTTAGAGCTTCAAGGTGTGAATTTTGTGGGGACACAGACATTCAGTCCGTAACAGGAACTTTAAAAGACTCCTTGCATTGCACAACCTTTCAGCCTCATAGTAGGTTATCTGTGCTAGACCTCATAGAGCCTCACCCTGTGTGGATGTGGGTGTGGGTGTGTATAGCACAGCCCTTGAGCAACGAGGACCCATGATTAAATCCCTGTGCTCAGAAATCTGCTGTCTCCTAGCTGCTTTATTTGAGCTAGTCCTCCTTGTGTTGGGACAGGAAAGTGTTCCCAGGCAGAACACTGGGGCCATCGAGAGGCTCACTTCATATTTCCCTTCCCTCAAAGACCTCAGATGTGCACTGCTTGTTATTCATTTCCTGAACACAGTTGCTTTGTATATTTTGGCCAGTTTTATCCTTGTTTTCGGTAGAATAGCAAATCTGGTATCAGATATTCTGCCATGGTTGAAAGCAGACAAGTCATGAGTTTTTATTTTCAAACATAGTAGGAGAAGCTTTAAAGATCTCTTTTGGGCATTCTTGTTTTTCATAGTTAATTTTTTTTTTATATTACTGAAGAAGCCTATTTTATTAAAAGTTTTATGGGTAGACTTGGACTTCCCTGGTTATGCAGTGGTTAAGAATCTGCCTGCCAGTGCAGGGGACACGGGTTCAAACCCTGGTCGAGGAAGATCCCATATGCCACAGAGCAACTAAGCCCGTGCGCCACAACTACTGAGCCTGCACTCAAGAGCCCACGAGCCACAACTACTGAAGCCCACACGCGTAGAGCCCGTGCTCCGCAGCAAGAGAAGCCACTGCAATGAAGAGTAGCTCCTGCTCGCCGCAACTAGAGAAAGCCCGTGCAGCAAGGAATACCCAATGCAGCCAAAAATATATATATAAATAAATAAGTTTATTTTAAAAAAATGTTTTATGGGTAGACTTGAATTCTTTTTAATGCTGTGTGTTGAACATAATGGACTTTGTAGAGGGTGACTCTTTTGTTCGTTATAGGTATTGATGGACTGATTCTTTATGATATTGTTAGAACCTTTCTGAAGTATTTCACTGTGTATTTGAAGCTCTCTATATACAGTAATCAAAACCTGGTGATGAAATGTTATAACTTACACCCACCAAACCCTAGAAATTTAGCATTTAGGCCCCAGGAGGGCTCTTTGAACTCTCTCCCCCTATATGAATTTGACATAGGATAATGTGAGATATGGCCCCAATGCTGGGCAAAGTGACATGCTGTAAAAGAATGGTTCCTTAATTATAATAGTTAAAATTTTTCCAGGAGTTTAAAATACTCCTAAGTACATAATTTAACTGTTACTTCGTTCACTTGAAAAATGAAATCCTTTTTGGCAGGCCATTATAAAGTCTTTAGATTTTATACTTTTTGAAAAGAGTAATTGTGAGTCCTGTATTTGTTGAAAGTAAACTATGCTGGATAGAGTAAGTCAGGATTTTTCCATTTTCTATAAGGATTACATCAAGTAAAAACAATTCTGTTTAGATATTTTTGAAATTGTTAGAAGGATTTTGAGGGGTATTGAAAAGGCTTCACATTTAATTATGTATCACATCGCCAAAATTGAAAAAGCAATCATTAAAAGTTGAGTTCTAGCAGAAATAGGTTATTGGATGGTCCAAAATCGGACTCATTTGCATGTGGGGGGTGGGCATGAGTGGTTGTGAGTGTGTGTATTTGTACTCATACACATATGTACTGGCAAAATTCGGTAATTGATTATGCTGGCTTCTCAGATCAGAGAGGAAAGGATAGATTCTTAGATGTTGGAACTACTGAAAATAATTTATAAAAATACTTTTCTGTCCATGCCTCACTCCATGTGCCAAATGAAATTTCAGAAAGACTAAGGATTTGCCTGTAAATAATATATATACAGAAAAATATACGGGTGAATATTTAATCTCAGGTAGTTATAACATTGCCAAATGACATTTAAAAAAAAAAGATCAATCTGTACAGCAAAAACAAAACCCCATCGATTATAAGCAGAGAGAAGAGTTGAGCATGAAGCTGGCAAGTCATATGTAATATATGTGATTTGTTCTTCAGACTCAAGGTAAAAAGTTAGTCACCTATATATCACTGTACAAGAAGTCCTTTGCCTCCTTCTCAGGCATTCCCTTCCGCACTTACCTTGTCTGCCTGTTGAAATTCCCAGAGGTATTGTCATTCCTCTTTAGTAAACAAGCAGAGAACTGGAACCTCCCTCTTAAGCGCCCGAGTGCTGTTGCCTGTTGTTGCCACAGGGTGTTGCTATTGAAGCTTGATCCTGTGCAGCCCCTTGATGTCTGCTCAGCGGTGAAGCTCTTAACTGGTCCAGAAGTTTGCACAGACTTCACTGGGGACACATGGGGCCTCTTAAAGGCTTTTAGAGTTCATATAATCAGAAGTTCTGCTATTGTTTCCCACTTTACAGCCGTTGTACCAGGGTTATAGGATATGAAGGAGCAATGAGCATCATTCATTCATTCGACAAATATTTACTCAGCACCTGCTATGTGCACCAAATACTGTTTTATGAATTGGAAATAATAATAGTGAACAAAACAAAACAAAAAATTCCTGCCATAATGCAGTCTACATTCCTTCTGAGGATTGGGTGGAGGAAGAGTAACAGTGGCAGAGACAGACAGTAGATAAGATTAAGTGTGTATGCTATGACACATCTACAGAAAGGCCTATGCATGAAGTCCTGACCTCTTTTAATTATTTTGTATTTATTCTATGTGGGACATCAATATGAATGGTAACAGTAAGTGTATCAAAGAAGAGAGGCTGAGTACTTGATGTATTTAAAATTATAGTTTGCTGATGACTTCTCACTAGCTTGTATAGGCACTTTGTGGCCACACTGTATACAGTGGTGCATCATGCAGCTATTAAAAATGTTAGTATAGACATATATTTATGAACATGGAGAGATGTTTATTATAAGTGGAAATGCAGGTTAGGAAATGATACATTTAGTATGATCACGGTATCTTATCTGATTGGTAAATTAGGGAGTAACTGGCCCTACTGATGCCCTTTGTCAGCATAGCAGCTAGCTAGTCTTTCCACAGCCATTTAGTGATTTCTTCATGGAATAAGTTGTGCAGGGGCTCACCCCTGAGGGAGAGCTCTTTTTCTTTCTAGTGCTAACATGTCCACCTCTGGGGCTATTAGCAAGCCCATTTGTCCAGCACACCTAAAGCTTCTATTAGTAATGACAGTAATATTTTATTCTTTGTTTTGTTTCTCAACTTGTTCATTTGGCAGGGAAGTGGTTATCAGTTTTTGGGTGCTCTCTTTGGACACCTTATACTTATAAGCCTATTTTGTTTAGTTTTACACATATTTTTATTATTTTTCCATATACATATATAGGAAGAAGTCTGGGAAAATATGCATCATAGTTTTCCAAGAGGTTTGTAGAATTAGAAGATTTTTGCTTTCTTTTTTTTCTTGTCTGTACTTTTGAATTCACTGGAATTATTAGATATGTAATTAAGAAATAGTTAAGCATTTTAAACCTCTGAAAAATATAGCCTGGTCTGACTTTCCCTGTAGAAGAGTTAGTCATCTTTGTACAAGGGAAGAAGCTGGACCTGAGTAGATATGTTTCCACCTACAGAGCTTGGTGCTTGAGTCTAGAACTTATGGTAGGCAAAAATATATTACTTTTCTGAAGTCTCTGACTTGTCATTTCGTCACATATGTCAGAATAATTGCCTTTTATCCTTAAATTGTGTTAGGCAATTTGCATTTTTTTTTTTTTTTTTTTTTGCGGTACACGGGCCTCTCACTGCTGTGGCCTCTCCCGCTGCGGAGACTGGGGCATGAACCCGCGGGACCTGCATCGGCAGGTGGACTCTCAACCACTGCACCACCAGGGAAGCCCCCAATTTGCATAATTTTTAAAAGTTTGTTACAGTATTTAATTGAGGTCAACTGGATTCTGTATTTTTCTTTCCTACTTGCAAAGTATAGCTGTTTGCTAATAAGCCTGTTTATTTTTTTGGTTTCTTTTACTATCCCTTGCCTTTAGAAAAGGAGCTACTCTAGATTCCTACCATCCTATCACCATAGTGATAATAGTACCCTTATATGTATATAGTACCCAGGTTTGTCTGTATTTGAAATCATAGGATATATTTATTAAAAGGGGAAAAGACATAAAGAAAATGTTTCTAAAGTGCTAGTTTTTATATCCCCACTTCTCTATACTAGTAGAAAAAAATTGTATTGTCCCTCTTGAGATTGAAATTGTAAAAGAGTAAACATGCTACATAATTAAATTATTATAGTTTGACCATGCTTTTAAAAAATTTACATTTTTAATTTTTATTTTGATCATGAAATATTTCAGACCACAAAAAAAGATACTGAGAATAAAATAAAGAATTTCTGCATACTCACTTTGCAACTTAGTAAACAAAAGTTTACAAATACAATTAAGTCCCTGTGTACATTGTTTTAATTCCCCATCCACCTCCAGTTTGGTGTTTATTATTCTTGTGCATATGTTAATATATTTACTGTCTGTATATGTATATCTAAAGAATAGAGCATACTTTTAAATGTTTTTTTAAAACAGAAAGTTTTAATTTTATATGAAACATTCATATATTGCTAGTAAGAATGTAAAATGATACAGCTGCTTTGGAAAACTGTTTGCCATTTCCTAAAAAAATTGAACAGTTACCATACAACTCAGCAGTTCTCCTAGGTATATGCCAAAGAGATATGAAAACATATATCCACACAAAAACTTGTACACAGATGTTCATAGCAGCATTGCATTATTCAAACTCAGCCAGAAAAACCACAAAGAAAACCCCACCCAAATGTTCATCAGCTGGTGAACGGATAAATAAAATGAGGTATATCTGTAGAATGAAATATTATTCAACATTGTAAAAAGGAATGAAGTACTGATACCTGCTTCAACATGGATGAGCCTTGAAAACATTATACTAAGTAAAAGAAGCCAGTTACAAAAGACTGTATATTTTATGATTTCATTTATATGTGAAGTCCAGAAAACGTATAGAAACAAAGTAGATTAGTGGTTGTCTAGGGGGAGAATGGGCTGTGATTTCCCATGGTTAGGGATTTATTTTTAGGATGATGAAAGTGTTCTAAAGTGAGATAGTGGTGATAGTTGCACAACTCTGTGAATATACTAAAAACATTGAATTGTACACTTTAAATGGTGAATTGTATTGGGATGTGCGTTATATCTCAATTTAGCTGTTTTAAAAGTTCATGTGAATGTTATATATAAGCTTTTTAAACTCAGCATAAGCCAAACAAATCATCATTTTGAGATTTACAGATTTTTGGACAGTTCAGTTCTTTATAACTCATTTTCACATTCTGTTATATGAATTTACTGTATTTTCTTAATCCATTTTCCTTTTTGCTCTTAAAAAAATGCTTCAGTGAGCAGTTCACTCCATGTTTCCTTATATTGTAACACATTTTTAAGGCTTTCTTTGAAGTAAGAATTTGGTAGAATTATTGATCATTTGAAATTTATTTAGTATTTAATTATTTAGAAGACATTTTATTGGTGTACCTCAGCACATTTAATTATACAACTTAAAATTGAAATTAATAAAAGTACTCATTGTCTGAAATCTTTCTGTGCAACTTTTATATTTGGCAAAAGAAAAGGTAAGACTTCTCAATCTTAACTACTGTGCCTTTCTTGGTATTTTTATTTTATTTTATTTTACTGTAGTTTAACTGAAGTATAGTTAATGTAAAATATTGTTAGTTTCAGGAGTACTACATAGTGATTTGACATTTGGGTGCATTATGAAATGATCACCATAATAATAAGTCTAGTAACCATCTGTGCCCATATCAGGTTATTACAGCATTATTAATCCTGTATTTTTATCTCTGTGGCTTATTTATTTTAAAACTGAAGTTTTAAAATATTCCCCTCATCTATTGCCCCCCCCAACCCTGCCAAATCCCTCCCTTCTGACAACCACCCACATTTGTTGAGTCTGTTTCGATTTGTTTCATTTTGTTTTGTGTTTTAGATTCTACGTATGAGTGAGTTAATGCAGTATTTGTCTCTTTGAGTTATTTCACTTAGCATAATATTGTTTATATCCATCCATGTTGTCACAATGGCAATTTTATTTTTTTCATTTTTTTAGAATATTACTGAGTAATATTCCATTACATACATGTATATACACACACCACATCTTAATCCATTCATCTTTTGCTCGGCGCTTTGATTGCTTCCATATCTTGGCTTTTATAAATAATGCTGCAGTGAACATTGAAGTGCATATATCTTTTAGAATTATTGTTTTTATTTTCTTTGGGTAAATACCCAGAGTGAAATTGCTGGACCACATGGCAGTACTATTTTTAATTTTTTGAGGAACCTCCATACCATTCTCCATAGTGGCTCACCAATTTACAGTTTCACCAGCAGTTCACGAGAGTTCACGTTTCTCCACATCCTTGCCAACACACATGTTATTTGTTGTCTTTTTCATGATAGTCATTCTGATAAGTGCGAGGTGGTATCTCATTGTGGTTTCAATATGCACTTCCCTGGTGATTAGTGATGTTGAGCATCTTTTCATGTGTCTGTTGGCCATCTGTAAGTCTTCTTTGGAAAAACGTCTATTCATTTCCTCTGCTTATTTTTTAAATTGGGTTGATGGCTTTTTTTGATGTTGAGTTATATGAGTTCTTGGTGTATTTTGGATATCCCTTATCAGATATATCATTTGCAAATATCTTCCCCCATTCAGTAGGTGGCCTTTTTGTTTTGTTGATAGTTTCCGTCACTGTGCCAAATCTTTAAATTTGATGTAGTCCCATTTGTTTATTTTTGCTTTTGTTTCCCTTCCCTTCCCATATCCAAAGAAAACTACTAAGACTGATGTCAGAGAGCATTCTGCCTATGTTTTCTTCTAGGAGTTTTATGGTTTCAGGTCTTAACATTTAGGTCTTTAATCCATTTTGACTTTATTTTTGTATATGGTGTGAGAAAGTAGTCCAGTTTGATTCTTTTGCATGTAGCTCTCCAGTTTTCCCAACACCATTTATTGAAGAATTTATTTCCCCATTATATATTCTTGCCTCCTTTGTCATGGATTCATTGATCATATAAGTGTGTTGTTCATTTCTTGGCTCTTTATTATGTTCCATTGATCCATGTGTCTATTTTATGTCAGGACCGTACTGTTTCGATTACTGTAGCTTTTTAGCGGTTTGAAATCAGCTAGTGTGATATTTCCAGCTTTGCTCTTCTTTCTCAAGGTTATTTTGGCTATTTGGGGTCTTTGTGATTATGTACAAATTTTAGAATTATTTGCTTTAGTTCTGTGAAAAATGCCATTGGTATTTTGATAAGGATTGCATTGAATCTGTAAATTGCCTTGGGTAGTATGGTCATTTTAACAATATTCTTCCAATCCAAGAACACAGGACATCGTTGTTTTCAACTTCTTTCTTCAGTTCTTGTAGTTTTCTAACTATGGGTCTTTTACCTCATTGGTCAGATTATTCCTAGGAATTATATTCTTCTTAATGCAATTGTAAGTGGGATTATTTTCTTAATTTCCCCTTCTGATAGTTTGTTATTAACATATAGAAAAGCAACATATAGTATATCATTTGCAAACAGTGACAGTTTTATTTCTTCCTTTCTAATTTGGATTCCCCTTATTTCTTTATCTTGTCTGGTTGCTGTGGGTAGGACTTCCAATACTCTGCTGAATAAAAGTGGCAAGAGTGGGCATCCTTGTCTTTTTTCTGATCTTAAGTGAAATACTTCCAGCTTTTCACCATTGAGTATGAGGTTGGCTCTGGGTTTTTCATATATGGTCTTTATTACTTTGAGGTATGTTTCCTCTATACCCACTTTATTGAGTGTTTTTATCACAAATGGATTTTGAATTTTGTGAAAAGCTGTTTCTATTAAGATGCTCATATGATTTTTATTCTTCACTTTGTTAATGTGGTGTATCGCATTGATTGATTTGTGGTTGTTGAACCATCCTTGCATCACTGGGATAAATCCCACTTGATTGTGGTGTATGATCCTTTTACTGTATTGTGGAATTTGGTTTGCTAATATGTTTTTGAGGATTTTTGCATCTATACTTATCAGTGATATTGGCCTATAATTTTCTTTTTTTGTGTGATTTCTTTGTCTGGTGTTGATATCAGGATGATGCTGGCCTGGTAGACTGAGTTTGGAAGCATTCGTTCCTCTTCAGTTTTTTGAAATAGTTTGAGAAGAGCAGATGTTAACTCTTCATTAAATATTTGATAGATTCACCTGTGAAGCCCTCTGGTCCTGGACTTTGGTACTTTGGTTTCTTGGAGGGTGTTTTTGTTTGTTTGTTTGAATTACTGATTCAATTTTTTTACTGGTAATTGGTCTGTTCATGTTTTTTTTCCTTCCTGATTCAGTCCTGGGAGATTGTACATTCTAGGAATTTATCCATTTTTCCTAGGTTGCCCCTTTTACAGGCATACAATTGTTCATAGTAATTTCTTATGATCCTTTGTATTTCTGCATTGTCAGTCATAACTTCTCTTTTATGTCTGATTTTATTTATTTGGGCCCTCTCTTTTTTTCTTGTTGAGTCTGTCTAAAGTTTTATCAATTTTATTCATCTTTTCAAAGAACTAGCTCTGAGTTTCATTGATCTTTTCTATTGTTTTTTTAGTCTCTCTTTCATTTATTTCTGCTCTGGTCTTTATTTTCTTTCTTCTGTTAACCTTTGCATTTTGTTGGTTCTTCTTTTTCTAGTTCCTTTAGGTGTAGGTTGTTTATTTGAGAGTTTTCTTGTTTCCTGAGCCTGGCTTCTGTTGCTATAAACTTCCCTCTTAGAACGGCTTTTGCTGTGTCCCAAAGATTTTGGATCATTATGTTTCCAGTTTCATTTGTCTCCAGGTACTTTTTTTATTTTTTCTTTGATTTTTTTTCAGTGGCTCATGGTTATTTAGTAACATATTGTTTAGCCTCCATGTGTTTGTGTTTGCAGTTTTTTTCTTGTAGTTGATTTCTAGTCTCATACCACTGTAGTCAGAGAAAGATGCTTGGTATGATTTCATTCTTAAATTTATTGAGAGTTGTTCTTTGACCTAGCATATAATCTCTCCTGGAGAATGTTCCATGTGCACTTGAAAAGAATGTGTATCCTGCTGTTTTTGGATGAAATGTTCTATATATGTTTGTTCCATCTGCTCTATTGTGTCATTTAGGCCAGTGTTGCCTTATTGATTTTCTGTCTGGATGATCTGTCCATTGATGTAAATGGGGTGATAAAGTCCCTTACTATTATTATATTACTGTCAATATTTCCATTTCTGTTTGTCAATATTTGCTTTATGTATTTAGCTGCTTGAACGTTGTGTGCATAATTTACAATTGTTGTATCTTCTGTTGGATTGATCCCTCTATCATTATGTAATGTCCATCTTTGTCTCTTGTTACAGTCTGTTTTAAAGTCTGTTTTATCTGATATACATATTGCTACCCCAGCTTTCTTTTTGTTTCCATTTGTATGGAACACATACCTTTTTCCATCCACTCACTTTCAGTTGGTATGTATCTTTCGATCTAAAGTGAGTTGCTTGTATGCAGCATGTATATACAAGTCTTGTTTTTTAATTTATTCTGCCACCCTGTGTCTTTTGATTGGAGCATTTAGTCCATTTACATTTAAAGTAATTATTGATAGGTTTGTACTTACTGCCAGTTTGTGAATTGTTTCTGGTTGTTATCGTAGTTCTTTTTTGTTCCTTTTTCCTTTGATCTCTTGTGATTTGATGACCATCTTTAGTGTTACATTTGGATTCTTTTCTCTTTTTTGTATGCGTATCTATTGTAGGTTTTGGGGTGGGTTTTTTTAGTAAATCTATTTATTTATTTTTGGCTGCGTTGGGTCTGCATTGCTGTGCACAGGCTTTCTCTAGTTGTGGTGAGTGGGGGCTATGCTTCATTGTGGTGCGCAGGCTTCTCATTGCAGTGGCTACTCTTGTTGTGGAGTACAGACTCTAGGTGCATGGGCTTCAGTAGTTGTGGCACACAGGCTCAGTAGTTGTGGCTCGCAGGCTCTAGAGCACAGGCTCAGTAGTTGTGGTGCACGGGCTTAGTTGCTCTGCGGCATGTGGGATCTTCCTGGACCAGGGCTCAAACCCATGTCCCCTGCATTGGCAGGCAAATTCTTAATCACTGCGCCACCAGGGAAGTCCTTATTGTAGGTTTTTGATTTGTGGTTAGCATGAAGTTTATACATATCAACATATAGATATATCGAGACATATACATATATATATAATCATATGTATATTTTTTGACTTGATGACTTCTTTTTTTATTAACTTATTTTATTTACATACTTGGCTGCATTGGGTCTTCGTTGCTGTGCACAGGCTTTCTCTAGTTGAGGCAAGCGGGGGCTACTCTTTGTTGCGGTGCACGGGCTTCTCATCGCTTTGGCTTCTCTTGTTGCAGAGCACGGGATTTAGGCATGTGGGCTTCAGTAGTTGTGGCACACGGGCTTAGTTGCTCCACGGCATGTGGGATCTTCTAGGATCAGGGCTCGAACCCATGTCCCTTTCATTGGCAGGTGGATTCTTAACCACTGTGCCACCAGGGAAGTCCCAACTTGATGACCTTAAGTTCAAAAACATTCTAACCACCTTACATTTCCCTACATTTTTAAATTTTTTTATGTCATATTTTACAATTTTTCATTTTTTGTATCCCTTAATTACTCTTGTGGTTGTAGATGAATTTACTATTTTTGTCTTTTAACCTTCCTACCAGCTTTGTAAGTAGTTAATCTACTACCTTTACTGTATATTTGCTTTTACCAGTGAGATTTTTCCTTTCATAATTTTTGTATTTCTAGTTGTGGTCTTTCCTGCTTAGAGAAGTCTCTTTAACATTTCTTGTAAAGCCAGCTTAGTGGTGCTGAACTCTTAGCTTTTGTTCGTTTGTGAAACTCATCTCTCCTTCAAATCTGAGTGATATCTTTGCTGGCTAGAGTATTCTTGTTTGTAGGTTTTTTCCTTTAATCACTTTAAACATACTGTGCCATGTTCTTCTGGCCTGTAGAGTTTCTGTCAAAAAGTCAGCTAATGGTCTTACAGGAGTTCCCTTGTGTGTAACTGGTTGCTTTTCTCTTGCTGCTTTTATGTCTTTCTTGGTATTTATTGTTATGCAAGACATCCTTATTTTTGTGTGTGCTTATCTCTTATAGAAAAGGCCACAAATGAGTACAACACTACAGAAGATTGGAGTCTTATTATGGACATATGTGACAAAGTTGGAAGCACTCCTAATGGGTAAGATGCCCAGTCATGCCCGCTGAATGTCTAGGAACTTAATAATCTGTGTCTCTTATCCTGATGTAACTTTGGAAGGAAAATGGGATTTTTACTATTTCCTTTTGGGGGATAAAAGTAAAGACATGCTGGGTGGCTGGATTTATGTGGTTAACCTCATCCTGAAAGAACAAATGAAAAGAATTGACCAAAAACTTGAAATATTAAAACACATAATTAAAGCCTTTTTACAGCAGGGACACACGTTAACAATGAATAGACTTAATTATTTAGGGAATTCCCCTGTGACTTAGACATGTTTAATAATGAAGTAGGTAAATACAATAACATAAAACATATATACTAAAAAGACCTTTCAATAATGAATAGGTAAATGCAATAAATCATAATGAAAAAATGAATATAAATAATGGTGCTTTGGGGATGGAATGGAGCAGTCAAGCTGAACTGATTATACGTTAGAAGTTTAGAAGACTGATGAAAGCATTTGTTTTAACATTACAGCTTTTCAAAGTGCATTCATGCATGTTTATACTTAAATCTTTTGAGACTGTATATCTTGCTAGTTTTTTTTCCCACAAGATAAGAATTTGGTCTGTGAAAGCTCAGTCTGTCTTGAAGAAATGAAAAGGTAATTTATATGATATTATTCTCTTGTGTTGACTGACCTTTTTTGAAATGATTTGGCTCTTCATTTTTGATTTTGGAATGTACAACCTTTGCAACAAGTTTTCTTTTTCTTTTTTTTCTTTTAAGTTCTACAAGTCTATGAGCAAAACATTGTGTAAGATCATTTGATAGATTGAGTCCTTTAATGAAGTGACATTTGCAGGTGTATATATAAGGTATTCTGCTACCAAATAAGTTTAAATTTAAAAGTAAATGTTTGAATTGAAATTCTGAATACTTAACCTTCTTCATTTTTTTAGAGCAAAAGATTGCCTAAAAGCCATAATGAAAAGGGTAAATCATAAGGTTCCTCATGTTGCTCTGCAGGCGTTAACTGTAAGCGAAAGTCTTGTTATTATTTGACCCAAATTTTAAATGTGTATTTATTTCAGTTAAGTAAGATAATATCTCAACATTTATATATTGATTTTTATTTTAATTAATAGCTTCTTGGGGCTTGTGTGGCAAACTGTGGAAAGATATTTCATTTAGAAGTATGTTCCCGTGATTTTGCAACAGAAGTACGTGCTGTGATAAAAAATAAGGTAAATTTTAAAAAGAGAAGAAATTTGTCATTAAAAAATATATATGCTGTGTTATTTTAACTATATAAAGCATTAATAGAGTTGTATAGTAAGGGAAATCATTTTAAATAGATTTGAAATGAAAAAAACTTTCTGTTCTAAAATTTGTTGTTTGCATTTGTAATACCAAAAACTGTTTTCCTCCCCAAATCATATATATTAGTGATAATAGCTGATCTTTATTGAGGGTTAGCAGTCACTGCTTTAAGCATTTTATGTATGCTACCTTTTTTAAAGCTCTTAACAACCCTTAGAAGTTAGACTCCCTTATCATTCCTATTTTATAGATGCAGAAACAGACTTAAGAGAAGTTAAGTAACTTGTCTAAGGTTATGCAGCTACTAAGTGGCATAGTTGATGTTCATATTCTGGTTTCTGTGACTTCAGAGTCCAAACTAACCACCATTCTGTCCTGATTCCCATTAGAGATGGTGAGCAAAGGGGGCCTTTATTTTAGAGCAGGGTGGAGAGGGTCTTCTTGATGGGGTTGTTATTAATTTATTTCTGTTAGAAGCTCTGAAGCACTATTCTCATGCTATTAGTGGCAAAAATATCAGAATTTTAGTTTAGTTGATATGAAAAGCTTAATCTAATATTGAGAATATTAAGAAAACATAAAAGAAATAACCTCTGAATATAATAGATTCATTGTCATTGTATAAGGCATAAATGTTGATGTTCAAAAAGGGTAATTTTCTGGGCTTCCCTGGTGGCGCAGTGGTTGAGAGTCCGCCTGCCGATGCAGGGGACACGGTTTCGTGCCCCGGTCTGGGAAGATGCCAGGGAGTGGCTAGGCCCGTGAGCCATGGCCACTGAGCCTGCGCGTCCGGAGCCTGTGCTCCGCAACGGGAGAGGCCACAACAGTGAGAAGCCCGCATACCGCCAAAAAAAAAAAGTAATTTTCCAAGAAACAACTATATATTAAAATGTAAATAAGCATTTATCAAGTGCTCATTTAGGCTAAGGATTGCTAGACTTTTGTTGATGTTCATAAAATTAGAGAATTTTGGTGGTAATTCTCTTTGTTAAATAATTCAAGTACTTATTTTAACAACTTTTTTCTCTGCCTTTTCTTTAAAAGGCTCATCCTAAAGTATGTGAAAAACTGAAATCTTTAATGGTGGAGTGGTCAGAAGAATTTCAGAAGGACCCTCAGTTTAGTCTGATATCTGCAACTATTAAATCTATGAAAGAAGAAGGAATTACTTTTCCTTCAGCAGGTTCTCAGGTAAGAGATCATTCAGACTCATGGTTGACCCTATACTATTTTGAAGATATATACCTTGGGTAAAAGCTGGCAAGGTTTATCTTAGTCATCATTGCTTACCTGCACTCTACAGGAGTCTGTCTAGCGTAGTGCCTTATATTGAGTAGACATTGTAATTGTCAAGTGAATTACTTCTACAAATGAGAACTTTGAGAAGTGAATCATCCATAAATAATCTGTTTAATGCTACTCTGAATGTAGAGTCATGCAAAAGGCATAGATGTGTGAGAGAGCCCTTATGTTCAAGAAATTTATAGTCAATTTGGAGGGTAACTATATACATGTGAAAAATAACTAGTTATAATTGACAAATATGGATGAGGGATACACAAGCTAGATGCCAGGTTAACTACAGATTGGGATGGTGAAGAAGGTGAAGAGTAGAATTTTTAGGCTGGAATGTATTTCAGTATGTAGAGAGGAGTAAAGAGGTCATCAAGGAAGGAATGACATGAACCAGTTCATGGACTTGAGAAAGCTCAAGACCTGTTTGTTGAAGAATGAATATGCCTGGAGTGAATAGTGTAGTTTACATATAAGATGGGGTGAACTATAAGATGAGAAATTTATTTGGGGATGTAGGGGGTAGCTTTAGTAGGACAGGGGTGGGAGCAGGGATGATGAGTCACAGAGTAGGTTGTTTTTTTTAGTCTGTGGGAGAAAAACACTGTGTCTTGGCTTTTGCTCTCAGTGCCTCTTCTTTTCCAGGATGTGGGCTAGGCAAAGAGACTAAGAGAAGTACTGTATATTTTTTTTAAATTTTGGACTGTAGACTGAAGACACAAAAAGAACCTTTATAGCTGACCAGGCCTAAGGGTTCAAGATAGAATTTTGAGATAAAAACCTTATAAGTAACAAAAGTCTAGCATTTTCCTGCTCTGTCCTTTCTGCAGGTCATTCTCAAAAATCTGTGTTAAAGAACTGGTTGATGGTTCAGAATCCTGGACATCTCTGTCTTCCATGCCTTTAAGTTTAACCATGACCTTCCTTAGTCCTCTGCTATGCCTGAAGAGCCACCACCATTCAAACACAATGAGTAGTAAAAGGGGGCTTAACGTGTATGCCTAGAGCTGCACCTTTTGTCTGCGTCCTCCCTCCTCTTTTCTTCAGTCATTATCATGGCTTCTTGCTTCTACTGCTCGCATAGCCCTGTGCCTCTAGCAGTATAGCACCTCTCACTGAATGAGAGACCTTGGACCACTGAGATCAGGAAGTGCAATCAGGAAAGATTCATATTTAAGTACTTTCTGTATGCCAGGTTCTGTGTCAGATACTAAGATTTATGCAAAATGTAAGCCGGTTCGTGCCCTTTGTGATTTTTTTAATGTTTTCTTGAAAATTCTGATGTTCTGTTTTAGTGCTTGAAAACAACTACTTAATATTATCACAAAGACCTTCACTTTTAAGTGGAACTTAATTAACTTTTTAATTAGCATGAGCGAATAATCATAGAGCTTGTGTTTTCCTTGAAAAGGTAGTTGTGTTCATTTTACTCATACATTACAGACTGTCTCAGTTGCTGCCAAGAATGGTACGTCATTGAACAAAAACAAAGAAGATGAGGATATAGCTAAAGGTAAATAAAGGATCATGCACGTGTAATTTAGTGTTGCTAATCTAAAAACTAGTGGAGTCTGAAAAGTAAGAGAAACAATTGACGAGATATAAGATTGATTGAACTCGTAAGCGTTGTCAGTAACATGTATTTAATGTCCTACCTTTGACGAGATTACATTTCACCTTTTCTTTAATGCCAAAGTTATGAGTCAAGCACAGAAATATGTTCATGACTTGTCCTATATGGAAAGCTACCCATATTATAATGTCACAATCTGTTTGCTGTAAAAATAATAGCTGCTATATATGACAGACTGTGATAATAAGGAATGAGCAAAAACTTATTTTAAAAAATGTCATGGTTCTCTGCCCTGTCCCCTCTCCCCTTCCTGCCCCCACAAAAGCTAATTGTTTAGCGTTCAACTGGACAAATAAGATATTCACTTGATTTATTCTTATTAAATAGTACATTATGTAATATTTCTTATTAACGTTTTAAAAAATAAGAATTAATTCTGGCTATCTTGTTTTTTGTATTTTAATTTTTCAAACTAGCTATTGAATTATCATTGCAAGAGCAGAAGCAGCAGCACACAGAGACAAAATCTTTATATCCATCTGCAGAAATTCCATCAAATAATAAAGTTGCAAGGAAAGTGAGAGCTTTATATGATTTTGAAGCTGTGGAGGACAATGAACTCACCTTTAAACATGGTGAAATTATTATTGTTTTGGATGACAGGTATGTTTTAAATATTTCTGGAATATTTTGAAGTTATTAAGTATAATACCCTTAATTTAGAATGCTGGATATTCAGCTTTTGACTTTGGTGTATTTAAATCGTACTAGAACCTTTTCTACCTTAGTTATTTTTTTCTCAAATTAGACTGGGTAGTGTGAGTTTCTTATTCTTTTGTTAAATTTGGTAATAAAGTATTCTTTAGATCTTGGATTAAAAATGTATTAAATAATATTGTTTATTATCACAATTGGGAAACAGAAATATTCAGTCATCTGAATGGCATTTATATTAGGAGTTGTATATTCTAAAATTACTGGCAAAAAAAAACTTTAGGAAGAGATATAGTTATATTACCTTTGATCAGTGCAACCAAAAACTACTCAGCTCCTCCGCAATTCTTAATCTGCTACTGCCTCTCCCTCGCAATTTCTCTATCACTTAAAGTTGTAATAAAGAATAGATCTGTCTGTATTGGGCCTAAGTCTATTTTACTTTGCTTTTAAAAGAAATTGATGAAATTTAGCAAGAGTGAGACCTCATAGCTTGTTGCTGTGAAGAGAGATTGCAAATGTATTTGGTATCCATTATAAATAACTTAGTAAGGATACATTAGTATATTTTTAAATGTGTAGATACATAAAATCATTTTACTTTGCTACAGTAAATATTTATTGAGAAAATGTTATGTAAATAAGCTGTGTTTATAATAAAAAAGTGACCGAGGGCACAGTTCTTTCTTCATGAAACCTAGAATAAAGTAAGGAAGTTAAAGTTAGAGGTAATTAGGTGGGATGCAGATTGTGAATGCCATAAGAGGTAACGTTGGGGTCCAGAAGAAAGCAGAATCACACCTGGTACAAGCATCTAGGAAAGAAGGCTTATCCAGGGGGTCTATTTCAGGTGTTTGGAAAGGAATAGACAAAATTATCATTTCCAGATTCTGTGGCTGTCCATTTACAAGGTCCAAGAGAATCAATGAGCAAACTGTTAAAACTGATAAGAGTTCATCAGGTTGTTGGATATAAGCTCAGTATACAAAAATCAGTGGTATGCTTTAATCACAGCTATTTAGAAAATGTAGTAGAAAAAAAATGTCATTCTCTATAGTCACAAAAATTATAAATGATTGAGGAATAAATAAACCTAACAAAGGTACATAAGGACTTTATGGAAAAAATTATAAAATTCTTTGAAAGATACAAAGGAATATAAATATATGTAATATATTTATGTAAATATAAATGGAGAGAGATACCATGTTTATGGTGAAGAAACCTTAATATTGTAAAGATTTAATTTTTCCAAAGTTAATGTATAAACAGTGCATTTCCAATTAAAAGCCCAATAAGACTTTTTTTTAGAGAACTTGAAAACATTTTAATTTTAACATTAATATGGAAATGTGAAGGTATACAGTAACATAGGGAAGGTACTTACCCTGCCAAGTATCAAGGCATATTAACAAGCTGTAGTAAATAAATACATAGACTGTTGCAACAGGATGGAATCCAAAAATAGGCTCATGAAAGATAGCAGCTTGCTGTTTGAAAGATAGGCTATCATAAATCAGTAGAAAAATTGGTGTACTATTAAGTAAATTTTGCTGGGATGGTTTTTTGTGCAGTATAAATAAAATTTGATTCAGCTTCACACAGTACATAAAATTTCATTCCAAATAAATTAAAGAACTAAACGTGGGAGAGGGATATAAAGGAAAACCTGAAACTATTAAACAAATATATAGGAGAATAGGAGTTCAAGGATAGAGAAAGATTTCTTTTTTAAAAAAGTGTAGGGACTTCCCTGGTGGTGCAGTGGATAAGACTTCATGGTCCCAATGCAGGGATTCGATCCCTGGTCAGGGAACTAGATACCACATGCATGCCGCAAATAAGAGTTCACATGCCACAACTAAGGAGCCCACCTACCGCAACTGAGGAGCCCATGTGTCGCAACTAAAGGAACCCACGTGCTGCAACTAAGGAGCCCACCTGCTGCAACTAAGACCCAGCACAACCAGATAAATAAATATTTTAAAAAATAAAAAAAAATTAAAAAGTGTAAACCATAAAAGGTTGCTAAATTTGATTATAGAAACAGAAAACAACATGCAATAAAACTGTAAGCATATGTTAAAAGACAGTGACAGTTTGAGAGAAGGTATTTGCATAATGCAGACAAACAAATGCTAATCAGAATATGTACAGAACTCCTACATATCCATGAAAAGAGACAAATGACCCAGTGGAAAACGAAAAGTGGACAGAAGGTATGAACGAGCAGTTTACAGAAGAGGCATTTTGGATGCTCAGAAGTGCAGATGAGCACAGCAGTGAGATGATTTCTCCTGTGTGACATCATGTGTTGATTGGACAGTTAACACGTGTGAGCAGAAATGACATTCTCACACACTGCTGAGGGAAAGGAGGATGGTGAATTGCCACAACCACTTTAGGGAACATTTGGCAATACTAGTAACGTGTTCTGTGGCCCTGCAAGTCCATGTCTGTGAATAAGCTAGAGAATTGTTGCATGTACGCCCTAAAATCTAGAATGATTATTGCCCCAATCTTCATAAGGGTGAAAGACTGGAAATAACCTAAATGTCTGCCTGTATGGGGATGGATAAATCAAATATGCCATGTTTGTGTGATGCATCTTTAAAAGGAATAAGCAAGAGCTGAAAGTATTGACATAAAATTTAAAAGATCTATAATGACTAGTATTTATATCTATAGAGCTGACTATAGATATCTATAGGTATATAGATATCTATAGATATATATTTATATCTATAGAGTTTACTATATAGATATTTATATCTATAGAGTTTACTATATAGATATAATAAAAGAATAAAAAATACACTTGAAGGAAGGTGACATACCAACTTGATAGTGGTGGTATGAAAGATGGATGTGAGTTTGGGACTTGGGGATGTTGATAAAGGAAACTTCAGTGTTATTTATAATGTTTTGATTTTTTTTAAGGCCCAGAATCAAATATGACCAGTTGCTGATTGGTTCTAAATTTAAGTATGGGAGTATGGATGTTTTGTTTTATTTGTGCTTTTTTATAGTTCCTATTAAGTTTAAGAAGAACTACATTTAAATATAGTGGGATTTGAGCTGGTATTTTCAAAGTAGGCTAAATTTAATTTTTATCTTAATTACTCTTGACATTAGTGTACTGAAATGTAGAGTAACAAGTGACATTTTTGTACTGTATTTTCAGTGATGCCAATTGGTGGAAAGGAGAAAATCACAGAGGAATAGGACTCTTCCCATCTAATTTTGTAACAACTAATTTAAACATAGAACCTGAGGCAGGTAAGTTAAGTCTGAGGGAAGGTTGAATCTATTGAAGTTTTTTTTAACTTGAATTTTGTGGTTCAGTTTGAAATATAAAGTAGATTGGCATTTAACTCTTGTTTTAAATCATTTATTTATAAGGAATACAGTGTAACATACTGCTTACCAAATTAAGGCATTAACTTATCCCAGGTCAATTCCAAGAGTTATTTCCTTATCATTATATTTTAAATCCTTTGAGAGCTAATGTACAGAGGTACAATTAAGGCATAAAATAAGCTGTGCTTGACCATGTAAATATTTAAATCAATGTAATTATAGTTTAAGAGGCAGTATGTGTTTGTTCAGTACAAACAAATATTTGTTTTATTCATCACTGAAGCACAGTATCAAAGCGGGCTGGGGGTGGGGTGGTGGTTGGGAGAACTGGTTGACAAGTGCTGAGTGTGATTACAGGGGTTAGGAGTACGCCTAAGTTTTAGACTTTTCCTCACCTTGATTTGATCCTAGCGAACTCAGAACAATAACAAAGTCATGTAATCAAGGCAGTAGGTCCCTAGTTCAGATCTTCTGAACTTCACTCAGTTTTGCAGCCATAGACCGTTCCCCTCAGCTGCTGCCAACCATACAGAGAAAGCTTCCATTTGTTAGGCAGGCAGGGAGTTGGGGGGAGCTGAGTGTAAAGAATAGCTGATGATAACACTAATGATGGTGAGGATCAAAAACAGAATTGCTCAGTGGTGTTTAAGCACTCATTTGTCAGGTGTTAAGCCAAATCTTTTGCTTGCACTATTTCGTTTAATGTTCATAAGTCTGTGAGATAGGTACTTTTGTTACCTCATTTTACAGATAAGGAAACTGATGCTGAGGTTATGTGGCTAGTAGGTGACAGCCAGGATACTAAAGTCAGCTAGTCTGCCGTTAGAATGTACTTGTACTAACTGACTCACTGCTGGACATACTGCTTCTAATCCTTATAGTTCTAGAGAAAGAACTTAAATTGAAAACTCTCTGCACTGTGTGTAACATCATCTTTGTATGGGTAGGGTGATGCATTCAATTAAAATGAAGTGTAGAGAGATGAATACTGAGTACTCTGCCACTATTTATACTTTTTATTCCTCTAGTCTGACTCTCTAAGTAGGTATGAAAATTGGAGACACTAGTTTTAATAACTTGATAGACCACGCTCAGGGAATCCTATACTATGGTGATTTCCCCTTGGCATAGGCTAGAGAGATTGAGCTGCAGTTTTAAAAGGAAAAAATATTTGGGGTTTTCAGTAAGTCCTCATGTTATGCTGAGGTCTGCTCCTTAGGGCATATTTGAAAGTTAGCCAAATATTTGAAATAACTGTTGGGACTTATAAGTTCTTTGGTTATATAAATTTTGATTTTAATTTTTTTTACTAAAATTTACTTTATTAAAATATAGTACATTATAGCAGTACTCCAGTGAGCATTTAAATAGTTTTTTGTATATGTATGTGTGTAAGTTATTTTTCAGCCTTCTTTTTCCTAGGAAAAGTTTCTGTTTTGTGTTGCTTTAACCGTTATCAAAGTTAGGTTGAAATCAAGTCTATTTTTTTGTACATATAGAAAATAATTTTTTATAGCAAGGAAAGAGTGTAGAAGTTGTTCATAGATTTAACTCTGAAATTAGCTAATTAGATAATACTCTGTCTACTCTCTCATATATATATATTCACCCTAGTGATAACACTCAGTTCTCAGGAAAGTGTCTGTAATGACAGTTCCCATGAATTGCTTACTTGTTCCTCTAGAATGTAAGTTCCATCAGGGCAGGGATTCTTATCTGCTTTATTCATTGGTGTATTTCCAGTGCCTAGAACAATGCCTGGCACGTAGTAAGGGCTAAATAAATGGTTGTGGCATGAATGAGTGAACATACGTAATAATTTATATTGATTATGAAATGTGATGATTATTTAAAGGGTTTCCATTTTCTTATGGATAATCACAGGCTACTTATAAATTAATGACTAAAATACCAAAGTAAATACTAAGGAACTTAAAGTTTACTTTGTTTCCATAGCAGCTGTGGACAAATTGAATGTAATTGATGATGAAGAGGAGGAAATTAAGAAATCAGAGCCTGAGCCTGTTTATATAGATGAGGTAGGATCCTTCTTTTGTTTAATGGTTAAACTGTTGAGACTTAAAATGTATTATCCTTGAGAATGCTTGGAAAGAGTAATTTTTATTATCATTGAAATTAAAACTCTTTGTAAAGTGTCCTATTACTTTTTTAGGATAAGATGGATAGAGCCCTGCAAGTACTGCAGAGTATAGATCCAACAGATTCAAAACCAGACTCCCAAGACCTCTTGGACTTAGAAGGTGAATATTAGGGATTAATGTCATTTAATGTTTTAGCTATTTATAATGTCTTAAATTTCTTCTGCCTTGGGTTGCTTCCAGAGTTTAGAAATCTCTGGTGGGAAATAGACTGGTGTAGTAAATGAGTAAACATATTACTTAGAAGATGTTGCTGTAAAACTGCCTATCCTGTCCAGTGAAGAAGTCTTTGCTTTTCTGTAATATCACTAGTGAAATTTGCAGTCCAAAAAAGGACAGAATTAGAAATAACAGCATATTAATTGAGTCAAAATGTTCGAAATTCTTATTCCTCTTTTAATTCTCTTGTGTCGTAACTTTAAATGTCAAAATTATACATGATCTGTGTTAACTTTGTAATGCAGTTATTTGATGCATGCTGATGTGTCTTTTTAGTCTCTAAGAAATCTGAAACAAAACAAATGTCTTTATGTCTTTTTTAATCCATTGGGAGAAAAATCTCTGTGATAAATGGATAAATGTTATTAAATTTTTTTATGGAAGAAAGCCTGGTTATGAATATATAATATTATGCTATTGTATCAATGTTTACATTTGGAGATACATAAAATGTTTTATTTTGAAATGGCTTAAATAAATGAAAAATGTTCATACCTAATCTGTACTTAATTACATATTTTATACACTGTGCCTCAAATTCCTTTTACTTTAGCTAATAATAGTTTTCTAGGTATTTTTAAGATTTTTGAGGTAACTCCAAATTTCAGTCTGCAAACTTAGTACTTCCAGAGAACATGGTGGGATTTCTGTTCTGATTTTGACTTTGCCTTGGTCGCATGATATTAATGTTGATGCTGAATAGTATTAAATTTGGTCTTTTATAGTACCTTCTCTAGCATAAACTTAATTCTCTTTGTATTTTGCATGGTGTTGCATATGGTGCTCTGTTGTTCAAAATTGTTGAAATTGACTTAAACTGGTTTTTAGTTTCAAGATTTTAAAATATTTTTGTATTTACAGATACCTGCCAACGGATGGGTCCAATGATAGATGAAAAACTTGAAGAGATTGATAGGTGAGATTCTTCATGCAGGAAATAACAAATATAGTTTTCCTAAGTTTACTTGTTTTTGGCAGAACTTTAAGCTAGGGAGTTTTTGTGGAACTGTTCCAATCTTTTGAAATTGTTTCTCAGTTTCCAAAACTCTTACAAACTAATAGCAGAATGGTACTTTTGATTTTGGTGCAGTTTTTTTCATGGCAATATATTACATGCAGAATGATAGACTCCAGCTCTTACAGTGCCAGTCTTCCTTTTCCTACTTGGGCTGGAGTTGAGAGATAATGAGTTGTGAAGAATAAAGCACAAAAATGGGAATAGGGATCTTAGGCAAGCATTGTTTTGTTATATAATGAGAAGTAGTATTTGTAAAACTTTCAAATGAAATTTCCTATGTGTTTGTGACTCTAAATCCAGTGTATATACCTTCTGTTCTCATTTTTGTTCCCTGTATTTCTGTATCTCTGTTGTCCTTTTAATTTCATTATCCTATCTAGTCTTACACTTCCTTAAAAATAGTAGCACTGAAAGACAGACTGTCAGGGTTTTGAGCTTTTAACTTAATTTTGCTCCTTCTCTTATTCCTCAGAGCTTTCTGTCTGAAGTCAGAGGGGGCAGCCGTAGTGAATGGCAGACAAGGAAGAAGGCTTTAGTGCTCCACCATCCTCCCTTTCTGTTTACTGAACTTGTGTACAAAACAGCACAAGAACAGGAACTACTTTACTTCTTATCTACCTTTACCAGAGAAGAGTAGTAGCAGCAAGATTTTTTTCTAGTCACTGAAGATTATAATCTTTGTTCCCTGAGACTTTTTTTTTGTAAATTTGTTGTATTTTCTACAGAAATGAAAAATAAATCCCTGTCGCAGTAAATGAAATGATGGTAGCAGTTTCATCACATTTTATTGGTCTTATTTTGGAGAAAGCATTGAATATCTACCTATACATCTGTTACTTTGGTTTCATTGAAGGCATGTTAATGGTCAGTGAATAATCAAATGGGAAAGATTAAAAAGAAAGATAGTATTATCTTAGGTGTGGTTAGGGGTGCAATTATTATAAACCTTTCTGGAGCCTAAACATAGTCTATATCTTTTAACCCAGCAATACTAAATACATAGGGATATATGCAAAGATTTACCTCTTAGAGTGTTCTTCACAGTGTTATTTATAACAAACTTGAAAGTAACTAAAATAACTCTTTTTTTTCCCCTTAATTTTTATTTATTTATTTTTGGCTGCATTGGGCCTTTGTTGCTGTGCGCGGACTTTCTCTAGTAGCGGTGAGCGGGGGCTACTCTTTGTTGCAGTGCTCAGGCTTCTCATTGCGGTGGCTTCTCTTGTTGCAGAGCACGGGCTCTAGGCGCGCAGGCTTCAGTAGGTGTGGCTCATGGACTCTAGAGCGCAGGCTCAGTAGTTGTGGCACAGGGGCTTAGTTGCTCCGCAGCATGTGGGATCTTCCGGGACCAGGGCTCGAACCTGTATCCCCTGCATTGGAGGTGGATTCTTAACCACTGCGCCACCGGGGAAGCTCTAAAATGTCTTTCAATGTGAAATTGGTTTAAAAAGTATTCTACATCCATACATTCTACAATAAAAAGCATTACCACTGATAAATATCTATTGACATGGAAAGATGTCATGCTATATAATGAAAAAAAAAACCGAAGATATGACAGTATAATTTTATTTTTGTTGATAAAAAAGAATATCTTCAGAGAAAAAGGTCTAGAACAATTAAAAATTAGAGTGATATTTTCTGATATGAGTTAATTTTTTGAGTGAAAGCTCACCTGTTAACCAGTTCTCTCTTCAATTTCAGTTCCTGAATGGGCCAGCTGGCATTTTCCATTCCATGCCCACTAACTGCAGATGCATCTCCTGTTCTGGAAAATGCTTGCTGTTCTGCAACAAATTTTTATTGACTATTTACCTTTGTCAAACATTCAGAGATGAATAAAATATTGCTTCTTCACTTGAATGGATCATTGTCAGTTTGTTTTTCCTTAAAAGAAAAACAACTTTACTGTCAGAATTTAAAATTTTACATTTCATTTCTGTCTGTCATTGTACAGAATGAAATTTTGTAGCATTTATCACACTAGGAAATTATATTGTGTAAACAATATAAATTAACCCCAAAAAAGTGTACATAGAGTTATTGAAGAGAGATCCATAGCTTGAACTTAACTATGTTCCAGGCTGTTCTAACGTTCTTTCCTTCTACCTTCCGAAAACCGTTTTCTACCACCTTAATCAAATTACCCTCTTCATTCTTCCCTCGTGTACCCTTCTCGTTCCTTTCACTTGCCTTAATTCACACTGTCCCACTGACCTGACTTAGCCTTCCTTTTTTTGCTTGGCCTCTCCATCCTTCCTCAGGTGCCAGCTTAAGTCCCAGCTTCTCCCTAAAGCCTTTTCAGTCAAATTAATCCCCTCCTCTAAACTCTTCTGTTCCCTACCTATTTCATTTAATTTTGCATTCAAATATATGCTGTCTTACATCATTTGCTATTTTTCAGGTACTTAGCCTTGTCTTCCTAGTAAGTTGCAGTCTTTCTGAAGGAGAGGACCACACCTTCTGCCTAATTTCTCTGTCCCAGGATAGTGTTGGGCACAGTTTAGTAAAAAATTTGTTTCTTTGGTATTATGTCTCAAATCCTGGAAGGTGATCTCAAATGTGCTCAGTCATCCTGCCCTTCTATGTTCTTCTGGTATTCATCAGTATACTGGGTTATGTGGACCAATTGCCTATGGTTACTTCTTAGTCACAAATTTGTCAGCATGGACACTAATTTCTGAAGCTTCCTGTATGATTTATAACTGGTATTTCTGAAAATAGAGTTTGACCTCCTTTATACTGTCACACATGCAAGAGAGGAAACAGCACTTTTTGTTTGTTTGAGACATAACAGTCTCTGACAGAGGAAAGGTGACAAGTCCTGACAGGACTCAGTCCAGGTCATGTATTTGGGAGCCCTGTGTCTGGCTGCCTGTGTTTGCCTCTTGTCTCTCGAGTCTCTCTGTGTACATATTTAAAAAGCTACATTTAATAAACAGACTTGTGGGTGCTTTAGGCCAGATAAAGTGGCCGTTCAGGGTACTTCCCAGGGTAACAGGCAAAACTGTACCAAGTCAAAAGGATTTGCATTGGAGTTGCTTGGGCAGATTTGAAGATGCAAATTTGAAAATGTTCTTATTTGGACCTGGTTTCACTCACTTTTTTGGAAGAAACCAGCAAACAAGCAGTAGAGACTAGATCATTATATTGTTTTCATTTTCATTTTCAAGGATAATTATTCTTTTTTTTTTTTTAATCCTTTCATGAGTATGAGCAGATGAAAATGTGTGTGATTTTGTTTGTGAATGTACTTTTATCTCAGTCATATTGTATTTCATAGCAGGCTCTGGGCCTTGCCTGAGGACTTTCTTCTACTAAGATTTTTTTAATTAAGGCTTGGACTCTTCCTAAATTTAGTAATTATTATTCTTTGTAATTGAATTTCCAACAGAGACCTGTAACATAAGAAACAACATTCTCCTAGCACCAGAATTATGAATTGATTGCATTTTATGAGGTGTGGAAAGGAGTTCCCCTAATACTATGAAGTCATATCAGCCTAGACATTACATGAATTAAATAATTCCTCCTCCCATTTTCCCTTTTTGAATATACTTTCATATATATAAAGAACCTTTTAAAATATGAGTAGAAAATGTGGTAAATTTTTAAAAATAATTTATGTTGCTAAAAATTAAAAATATGCTTAAAATGCTTAAAAACTTTGAAGAGTATTAAAGTGCTTCCCTTCTATGTTAGGAAGCATTCAGAATTGTCTGAATTGAATGTAAAAGTCTTGGAAGCTCTGGAACTATATAACAAGTTGATGAATGAAGCACCAGTATATTCAGTCTATTCAAAGATCCATCATCCAGCACATTACCCACCTTCATCAGCTGGAGTTCCAATGCAGGTGAGCATTTTTGAGAACATTTTTCAAAATTTAAGAAAAGTTTTAAATTTAAAAAAAGAAAGCTTTAAAGCATAGTATTAAAATTTCTATGGTCTATGAATAACATTATAAAATTCACCTTTGTCAAAAAATGTTGGCTAAACAATTAGTGTTCACCAGGACAATTACAAAGACACTGATATTTCACAAATACATTTTAGTTCATTTATAACATAATGAAGAGACCATTAAATATATGAGGGGAGTTCTGTTCTTCATAAGCTTTTGTAAATATAAAGCATAAATCCTTTATGTAAGTGTAAATCCTTTTTGTAAGTATAAATCCTTTGATTTAGGACAGTGCCTGGCATGTCACAATTTCTACAGATGAGGTACTGATGCTGTTCCTGTTGCTCAGCAAGCAAAATTTAACATTTCTTTTAAATTTCTGTTAAGATTTCTTTGACTTACATGATTATTAAAAGGCTTCATTAAAGAACTCATTTTGTTCTCAGATCATGCTTTATATTTTCTTAGATGCACAACTTAAATTGTGCATGCATAACATATATGATGCAGGCATATAGATGCAGGTTCCATGAGCCATTCATGAACACCATCTTTTCCAGAACTTTACACCTTTTCTGTGTTTCCCAGCTGAACTGAATATTTATTTTTATCAATATCCATTATTCTGAAACCTTTTTGAAATTTCGGCCAGTTAGTGGTTGAATTCAGAATGAGTTTGGATGAACAAATTTCATATTAATTTACAAAAACTGGTATGTAAAGGAGTGTGTGAAGGAGACACCAAGGAGAAAAGATAGAATATGGATGCATAATCTAGATGACTTGACACAACATAATTGTTAAGTAAAAAAAAGAATAGTTACCATGGTAACACACATCGGACAAGATGCATTTATCAAATATGCCATGCCCTGAACTTTTGAAAATGATGAAAGAGTCATTACATATGAGGATAGAAAGAATTTCTGGGTGCAAAAGACAGCTGGAGTTTATTCAATGTTGCTTCTGTTTTCAAAGAGTTATCTGCTGCTGCTATGAACATGGAACAAAAAGAAATGTTTGCGCCATTGTGTTATGGGACTGTGTATTGTATTTACTTCTTTGTGTGTCTGTAAAGGGTTATTTATTATTCCTATGTCAGGTTTTTCTGTTTAGTTGCATACTATTTACAGTCTGTGTTTTGCTAAGCATAACTCATTTCTTTAAAAAGCTAGCTTTCAAAAAAAAAAAAAGCTAGCTTTCTGTCTAGTTTGAGTCTTCACATGATGCTATCTGTACTATTCGTGCATAACAGCATTTGAAATATTCAAAGTTCCTATTCTAATTTGAAAAAAAAAGTTCGTACTAAAAAAAGTTAGCGTAACACACCATTAATTGCATCTGTGAAGGCCACTCAGGAATCCTAACCTGCAGAAGAGGTCCGCTTCCACCATCTCAGCCTGTGGTCAGTGGGCTGTTATGTGTCTGCTAAGGAGGTAATATGATTGTACTTATTAATGTCATAGCTGATTTGGCATTTCTAGCATTCTAAATTTTCATGTCATTGGTCTTTGCTTTAAAAATAGCTTAGTTTAAAACTTATGGTTACCAAGGGGGAAGGGGTGGGGGGGGAGGGATAAACTGGAACATAGGGATTGACATATACACACTACTATATATAAAATAGATAACTAATAAGAACCTACTGTATAGCACAGGGAACTCTACCTAAAACTCTGTAATGACGTATATGGGAATAGAATCTAAAAACAGGTGGATATATGTATATGTATAACTGATTCACTTTGCTGTACAGCAGAAACTAACACAACATTGTAAAGCAACTATACTCCAATAAAAATTAATTTTTAAAATGAGCTCAGTTTAAAACTGGAGCGATTGATATTTATTAAACGTGCATCGTTTTGATACTGTATTTGGTAAGCAGATGGTAGATCCTGTATGTTACCCTGGAAATTAAGTAGGGCACATATAAATATTCACAGAGACTTAGACCTTTGCTATTTCTTAAGAGTACATCTCCTTTACCCATAGTTCTTCTTTCCTTTTGTCCTATCTGTCCTGCAGGCAGGATGAAGGAGGCATTGGCAGAGAGGGCCTGCACTCTGCCTTGATACCATTTATTCTTCAACTTGCTCTTTTAAGTTTCATTCTTAAGAAGTTGAATAAGTCACCTGAGATGGGGGTGAAGAAGGTCATCTCTCTGATGGTAACTTGAAGTGATACTGTGCTGCCCTTCAAGGGAGTGTATAGTTTTCTGTGGCTCTTCAGCAAGACATGTTACTTAGTAATAGGCAACCTGGGTGGATTCCAACGTGCTCCTTAAAAGTACACCACCTCCCTTCCTTTCAACCCCCTGCAAAATAAAAGAACAAGTAAATCATAAATTTCCATAGATTTGGCACTGTGATTTGGAAGCGCTTCGCTTTTTATACTAGGGTGGATAGATTGGTAGAATCAGATTGCTCCCCAAAGAAGTATAACATTTTATTTCATTTAAGTCTTTTAAAGTTTTAAATGAATTGCTAGGTAGTTGTTTGGGAGATCAGTAAGTCAACTTTTTCTCTTTGGTTAATAGACATATCCAGTTCAACCACATGGTGCAAACTATATGGGTCAAAGTATTCACCAAGTCACTGTTGCCCAAAGCTACAGCCTAGGACCAGATCAAATCGGTCCACTGAGATCGCTGCCTCCAAATGTGAATTCCTCAGTGACAACACAGCCTGCTCCAACTCCGTATTTAAGGTGAGTGTTTGGGAGCTGTGTTAATTTTGTAATTATATGCATTAAATTTTCACAGATTTTCAGAATGAGAATAATTAGACCCTTCTCTTTATAATAATAGTGCCCTCTTTTGCTATTGAGATGAAGTTGTAGAACTTCCCATTCAAGATCCCATGAAATTGGAATGGTGCTGTCTTAGCTTTGTTAACCATACTGAGATGGTGCCTAGACCTGGCTTATGGTCTGGGTCCCCGGGACAAAATAAAGCTAACTGTCCCTTACAGGACCCAAGCCTGTACTTGGGTCCTGTAAGGGTATACTTAGCACGGTGCTCTAATCAGCCTAGTAAAGTAGTCCCAGACATATTTTAGGAGCATGTACTCCTAAAAATCGGAAAACTTTTGTTACTTTGACTCTTAAAAAGAAGTGTGTTTGAGCTGTGGAATTTGTAGTCTAAGTTTTCATACTAACTTCTATTCTGAAAAACATGTTTAAATCTTGCCTTCTGTTAACTTTGCTTAACCACACAAAATGTTTATTCAGTACAGTCACGTGTAATGATTTGTAAGGTCTCTTCCCAATCTTAAATTCCATGTGTATAAATTTTAGACATTATCTGGAAATTAAATAAATCTGTTGGTATTGGTGTTTGATTAAGTTAAAATGTAAAAATTTTGTTATCCTGGGTGACACTAGGAATTACAGAGAGAAAAACGAGTATAGACATTACTCGTTTTTGGACGAGTATAGACATTAATCCTCCTATATTGAAGCAGTGTATTTGGTGCATTTAAAAATTATATATCTTTTATCAGATATGCTATAGTAATTACAGGAACAAATGAAAGTCCTGCGATTTGGTGTGACTTTTCAACTTAGTGGGGTTTTGGGGGTTTTGTTTTGTTTTTGTATAGTGTCAATAAGTAAACTATAGGTCAGGACTATTTTGAGGGTAGATTCAGGACCCTATGTGGATTACATGTTCTCCCTGCCTTTATTATTTTTAGGTAGGGATTCAGGTTAAGCTATCCCGGGCAGCTTTGAAAGTGCCCTACCAAAGGAAAGTATAAAGAGTGGGTGAGGAATAGTGGTCTCCTCTGTGCTGATCGAGAGAAGAGGGAAGGGAGAAAATGGGCCGAGGGTGTACTTGAGCCGGGGTTTTGTTCTCATTGCAGCTGGCCAAGGACGCCAGCATCAGAAACAATCTGCATCTCCTCAAAACATTTCTAAATGTTTTCCGTGAGAGATTTTGGAGAAAACAGAATTAGATAGGCCGTATAATCCTATATTTTATTTCTTTTTGAGTACTTTCTTCTTCCCAAATATAAAAATTACATTAACAGTATTGGATAGCTGGAGTAGTTAAATCATAATCGGAATAGTAGAGGTATATAAACTTAAAGAGACGGAAAAGACATTTTTATTTTCTCATGATGATTGATCTCTGACCGTAACTTAGATAATGTAAAGTAAATATGGTTTTCTTTTTAAAATTTTGTTTGTAGTGCTGGACAAGACACTGTTTCCAATCCTACTTACATGAATCAGAACTCTCACCTTCAATCAGCTACTGGTGCAGCTGCTTACACGCAGCAAATGGGGATGTCTGTGGATCTGTCGTCTCACCAGAGCACTACTTCCAGTTTGCCGCGGTCGGCAGGCTTTGCAGTGGCAGCTCCAGCTCATTCAGTTTCACAGCAGCAAACAGATTACCCTCAGCAGCAGCCTCTCCTTTAAAAACAAACCAAGCATTTTCTTGAAAGCCTTCCTAAGTGTACTACTTGACCCTTGTGATTGTAATCTGAAAATATTAAAAGAAGAAAAAAAATTTTTCTCAGCTCAAAAGGCCCATGAATAAAGCTCAGAAACGTATTTTACTCTTAACAGGCCATAAAAGGTTTTTTCAGTCCCAACTTGTTTGAGGTCAAATTTTTGATGAGAGGCAGCTTCAGGTTCCTTCCAGTTAGTTTTTTCTTACTTTCAAATCTCTCTACACAAATCTGGACAACTAGTAAGTAGCGTTATGACACTAAACAGCATGACATAGGAGCGTATAAAGAAACCACCATTTACCCCTAAAATATGGTAATTGGGAGAGCACTGAAACGTTTAAGTATTTTTTGTCTGCATATTTTTTTTTCAGAGTTTCCCACCCATCATTATTTTAAAAGGCAAACATGTTTTTGTGTATGCTAGCTTCCCTACATATTTCCTTTGGCTTCTTAAATTGTAGTTGTGTTTGCAGTACTGTCAGTTTTGCTCTCAGTGGTGTGTTGAGTAGTAATTAGCATATAATTGTCTACAGAAGCAAGAGCACTTTGGGAGGAACAAAAATGTTTTCTGTTATTATCAGTGAAGACCATGTAAATGCAGTTGTGTGATAAAGCATTTAGCCAGTCCCCCAGTCATGCCAACAAGTGGGCTGAGGAATGCCCCACAAAACATTTCCATTCCCTGGAAAAAAACGATTTCTTTTCCTACAAGGTTCCTTGGCATTTAGAATTGCCACTAATGACCTTTTCAAGTGATTTTGGCCATTCTCTAATGAAGGTATGGTCAGTTTTTTTGTTTGTTTTGTTTTCCTGTAGTGTGGTGTGCAGAGATGCTGCATTCCCTTTTTACAGAGTATATGTGAATTTAAGCTATGAGACATTCCTAATAATTTGATGTGATATATATACCAAGTGTGGATGATGTGTGTTTTTATTGATGTTGTTCTTTTAAAGAGATGATTTGAGTACCACTGGTATGCCAGACTGTTGAAAATTTTGGCCATTCCTTTCAAAAGTAATCCTGAGCCTGTGGAATAATAACAGGCAATGGCTTTATAGGGAAGCCATCAAGACAGTTTTCCTGAAGCCTATGTTTTAAAGTGAGTTTATAGTGCTAACAGATTCCATGTACTTCAGGAGTTCGGTAGTAAACCAATAAGGATTGTTTTCTTTCCTAAAAATTTGCACACTACTGCATCATCTGCCAACTTTTTAGATAACACAACATGCAAATACATATGCTTACAGATATATGGTATTTAGACTGGGGAAAAACAATGGACATAAGTTTTGTTTTTAAAAAGTTAACTTGTGAGAATTCTCTGGTGGTCCAGTGGTTAGGACTCGGCGCTTTCACTGCTGGGGCCCAGGTTCGATCCCTGGTTCGGGGAACTAAGATCCCGCAAGCCGCCAAAAAAAAAAAAGGTTAACTTGCATGGAAGCAAGATTTCTATATTGTTTTTTAAAGAAAGCCCTTAATCTTTCTACCAAGAATCCGTTTGAAGACAGTACTCTGGAAATTTTTGTCATTTATGTAGTTACAGAAATTCGATTATAAGTATGTTCCTTTTTCAAAGAAACTGTATATTAGAACAAAATAGTCTTATGTATACTACTTGGTCTACATGTAAAGGGAAAAACAAGCAGTATTTGAAAGCCCAATTTCTGTCATTGTCTTATTTCAGGTACAAGTAACTGGAAAGAAACTTAACCTTTCATGTCTCTGTTCTGTTTTTTATCCAGTATTTTCCTTCTATGTGAATTCAATTATATACTTATAAAAAATTCTAAAATGGCACCTTACTTTTTTGGAAATGAATCTTCTATTCTTTAAAGAAAAAACATAAAAAACATTTACAAAGCTGCTCTTAATAATAATTAATGTTTGCATATATATGGAAAATCTTATTTTTCCCCCTAAACAATATTTAATAAAGTTATTTTAATGTTTGTGTAAATAATTCATGTATAATTGTCATCTGAGTTGTAAAAGCTTAATTCTGTATAAGTCTTTGAAGTAGAATAAATACTGCACACCCACTAAATCGGGATCTGCCATTTAAGTTCACCTAATGTAGTTTTGTAATGATATAACATGCAACATGTATATAGTGTATATTGGCATTTAGCAGTGAAATTTTATACATCCAGAAGTTTCTTCTCCCTTTTAAATTAAAAATTATTTTTGCCATACTGTAATGAATTTTGTGTTGCAGGTTGTTGATAGTATAAAAACGTTATTGAATCTGTGTACTGAGATGATATTTTTGGTGTTAATAAGAAACACAGGGTTGTTATTTTTCTTTCTTTTTCATGATCTTATGGATTGTATTTAAGACCTGTTTATAATTAAATGTCTTCTGCCAAAGGAATTGTCTAACATCAGATTTCTACATTAGGTTCATAGGTTTATATAAAAAATAAAAATAACTTCTGCTTTTTCATATTGTATCTTGGTACATTAGAAAGAATTCCTGAAAATTTATAATAAAATTAATTTTCGCTAATGTAGGAAAAATTTCCCCTGGATGTTAAACTGTATAAAGTAGGATATGTTCTTAAAGTTTGGAAAATGTATGGTCTATCAGTATTGTCTTGTAATTTGGTAATTTGTTTATAAAATTACCTGAACATTAAATAATTATAATATTTATATCAACTAGGAGTTGATACTTAACTACGTAACAAATTTCACTGTAAATTTTTGAAAATAGTTATAGTTTCATTGTCCAAATTTTTTAAAAAATTGATTATTAGATGTTAAAAAAAATTATGGCTTAAAGATTTAAAAAGCAAGTTTTTCTTAGTAAAAATTGTAAGTGTCAAGGCCCCTGACTTCTAAGAGAGGATTTATTGAATTGTCATTATGATGAGAAAGCTGAAGTTATTTTTGTAAATAATAAATTGTAAATAATATAGCACCAGTCTGTCATGCTTTGTTTCTGTCAAAAGGCATTTTTCTTATTTACTTACATCAGTTTTAGTAAGTAAAGGGAGCATTCAATTCTAGGGATTTGATTTTTTTGTTGTTAATTTGATTTATTTTTGTTTGAAGGTTAAAGATTTTTTTTTTTTACGTTTATTTATTTATTTTTGGCTGCATTGGGTCTTCATCGCTGTGCTCGGACTTTCTCTAGTTGTGGTGAGTGGGGGCTGCTCTTTGTTGCAGTGCGTGGGCTTCTCTTGGCTTCTCTTGTTGCGGAGCGCAGTTTCTAGGTGCGCGGGCTTCAGTAGATGTGGCGAACGGGCTTAGTTGCTCCGCGGCATGTGGGATCTTCCCAGACCAGGGCTGGAACCCGTGTCCCCTGCATTGGCAGGCAGATTCTTAACCACTGCACCACCAGGGAAGCCCCAAGATTTATTTTTTAATAAAGCTTTCTGCAGAAGAATTATTCTAATTTTACCAAGCCAAATTTGAGTTTGCATCTTTAAAAAACATTACTGTGTCAAAAAAAATTAGGTTGCTTACGTAGAGTAGTGGGATGCATAGTGTCCTCCCAAAATTCACGTTCACCCAGAATGTCAGAATGTGACCTTATTTGGAAAAAGTCTGCAGATGGAATTAGGTAAGGATCTTGAGATGAGATCATCCTGGATTTAGGGTGAGCTCTAAATCCAATGACAGGTGTCCTTATAAGAAGAGAAGACACAGAGACAGCGAGCAAGTCATGTGAAGATGGAGGCGTAGATCGGAATTATTCTGCCACAAGTCAGGAACTGCCTGGGGCCACCAGAGCTGAAGGAGGCAAGGAAGGATTCTTCCATAGAGACTTCAGAGGGAACATGACCCTGCTGACACCTTGATTTCAAATGTCTAGCCTCTAAAACTCAGAAGAAATTAATGTTTTAAGGCACTATGTTTGAGGTACTTTGTTACGGCCGCACTAGGAAACTAATGAACTTGGATAAAAGTGTACAGCAAAATCTGAATACCAAGCACTCCAAACTTTTACCAGATTGGTTAAAATTGTCACAAGAGTTCTGAGACAAATGTTTGTAGCCCAATAGCAATTCTTTTATTATCTTTTCCAAACTATAATGAAATTGCATGGATAAATGAAACTAAGACCCCTGATAATCCCATAATCCCATTTTTAGTGATTTTTTTAAAAAAATCTACATTTCAATTATTCCTTTCTTTATGCCAGAGGTGTTAACAAGATTGTAGCTTATGCATTTACTATTCACTCTTCTCCTCTATCTTGAGTAGTGGGTATTGAACGAAAGGAGAAATGTTCAAAGGCAAGCAGAGGAACAGAAGAAGAAACCAGAAAACTGGATTGGATATTCCCCAGAAAGGCTACTGAAGAATGGAGTTGTGTTCTTATTTTATACCATTTAATATACTAACGAGGAAAAGAAAGACTTTCCAATATCTTTATCCAATAAAGATAATAAAGATATCCAATACAGCAAGTCAGTGACCTCTACTAATTACATGTGGTCTAGGGAGCCTGCTACCTTTAAAAAAAAATTGAGGTGAAATCATATAACATAAAATTGGCCGTTCTGAAATGAACAATGGCATTTAGTACATTTATAGTGTGCAGCCACCACCTCCCAAAATTAGACTTTTTGTGTCTCGCTGTTTTCACTTAATATAAAGTTTTTGAGGTGCATCTCTATATATACCATAATATATGAGGTTCATATACCACAGTTTATTCATTCATCTGTTGATGGATACTTGGGATGTTTCCACCTTTTTGCTGTTGTGAATAGTACTGCCATGGACATGCATGTACCTGTTATTTGAGTACTGATTTTCAATTCTTCTGGATCTATACATAAGAGTGGAACTATTGGGTTATGTGGTAATTCTATATTTAATTTTTTGAGGATCTGCCAAACTTCCACCAACAGTGCATGAGGGTTCCAATTTCTCTACATCCTCACCGACGTTTATTTCCTAGTTTTAAAAGTTATAGCTCTCCTGGTAAATGAGAAGTGGTACCTCATTGTGGTTTTTGTCTTTCCCTAATGATTAATGATGTCGAGCATCTTTTCTTGGCCATTTGTATATCTTCTTTGGAAAAATATCTGTGTGAGCCCTATGCCCACTTTTTAATTGGATTGTTTGTCTTTTGTTATTGAGTTGTAAGAGTTCTTTATATATTATGGACACTAGACTCTTACTATATACATGACTTAGATCTAGTTTCTTCCCTTCTATGGGTTGTCTTTTCACTTACTTTTTTTTTTTTTTTTTGCGGTACGCGGGCCTCTCACTGTTGTGGCCTCTCCCATTGCAGAGCACAGGCTCCGGATGCGCAGGCTCAGCGGCCATAGCTCACGGGCCCAGCCGCTCCACGGCATGTGGGATCTTCCCAGACCAGGGCACGAACCTGCGTTCCCTGCATCGGCAGGCAGACTCTCAACCACTGCGCCACCAGGGAAGCCCTTTTCACTTTCTTGATGATGTTCTTTGATGCACAAAAGTTTTTAATATTGATGGAGTCCATTTTATCTATTTTTTTTTGTTGCTTGTGCTTTTGGTGTCATATCTAAGTTCATTACTAACTCCAAGCTCATGAAGATTTTCTCCTGTTTTCTTCTAAGCGTTTTATGGTTTTAGCTCTTATAATTAGGTCATTGATCCATTTTGATTTAGTTTTTGTACATGATGTGAGGTAGGACTCCCAACTTCATTCTTTTGCATATGGGTATCCAGTTGTCCCCATTTGTTGAAGAGACTGTTCTTTCACCAGCTGCTTTTTGACACTGCTATAACGTACTCTAATGGTAGTCAGTTCTAGAACCTAAGTCCTCCAACTGCAATGCATCAACCACATAGCTGTATAGTTTGCAGTTCTAAGAGGTGACAGCCTTGTCCTCATCTGATTACTTCTGTCACATACCAAAAGGGGAATCAGTGCTATCTTGTCAGCATATAGCTCCCCACTCAGTGCTATCTTGTCAGCATATAGCTCCCCACGGTGAACAGGTAGCCCATGAACAGATATGTTGGGTGTCAATGTAGAGGTGGTTTTTAGCTGTCACATAAATTTTTTTTTTCTCCAAGTAACTTCAAACAAGTGTGAAAAGTACATTGTCTAAACTTTATAAATGGGACATAGAACCCCAGACAAATATAATCTTTATCATATTTCTTTCCTGGGAAACCCTCCCGCAGGGATTTTTGCCTACATGTCTTTGGTCAGGACTGTGTCAAAAGGCTACCCTTAACGGCAAGTGAGTCTGGGAAAGTGAGTATTTTGTTTTCCAGCCTCTATATAATATAGAGAAGGCAGGAAAGAAGATGATTAGGAATGAATGTAGAGTGAGCCATTCTATAGTATCCGCCACAGAGACAGACCTGTCCAGGTGTGTTTACAAGCTGGTGTTACTATTTGTGTGCCTGGTAAATAAATTCAGACTCAAATTGCTCTGTTACTGTCCCATGGTCAAATAAGCTCTTGTTCAGATTCTCTAATACAAGCACACCATAGTTTTTTAGTCAATAAAGGCTAGAATTAATATATTTACATCTGACTTGATTATTAAAACTGGGACATTTTTTTTTTAACCTCAGGAGAGACAGAGAAGTCCCTGGAAGTGGAGATGGGGATTAAAGATTTAAGCTGCTCCTGTCACTTCTATTTTAAAACAGATTAAAAAAATTACAGGTTTATTAGCATTCATTAATTAATTCATATAATAACATAGCTACTATATGCTGGGGATGCTAAGAACTGAATTTCCAAGGCTGAGTTGTTTCTCGCTTCACCATGCACTAACTGGTCATATAACATCAGATGTTGCACTTTGACTTCATTGTAAACCATTTTCATATACAGTGTCATTGAATTCTCAACACTTGTTAGAGAGGTAGGCAAAGAGGTTAAATAATCTTCACAAGGTCACACAGCTAGTTAAGTGGCAAAGTTAGGATTATGAACCGGTCTATCCGATGCTCACGCATGTGCCTTTTCCCTTTTCCCTTTTCCTTTACACTAGTGTGACTGTTGCCTAGAAATGATTTGTATATTAAGGTTATCAGGTAACAGCTTCCTTTCTCACAAATCACTGAGATTGATGGGGTCCCAAAGGGCTCACATGGATATAAAATGCCTTCAGATGTGAGAACGCTCATCTAAAGAAGAGCATACAAGTGGCTGGATCTATTTACTGTGTAACTTGTAGTACACTTAGCTCTGTCACACAGGTGGGCTGATGAGACCAGAGTTTGATGCAAACAGACTGGCTCTTTCTGAGACTCTGACAGGGTTCTGTGTTTGCTGAAAGAGTGAAATTCAAGGGATTGCTCTGAGGAAGACAGCAAGTGACAACTAGTTGAGTGATCTGAACTAGGAGAGTAGTTCCGAGTTGAAGCCTGGGGACCCGCCGTCAACATACATAGGCTGGTTTCTCCAAGAACCAAAGTTGCTGAGAAAAATCATTCAGCCTGAGCTTGGGGTTCCGTTACATTCTCAGTAAGGGCTAAACTCTTAAGGATCACATATTAGGTAGGGTCTTCATGATCTCACCCATGTCAGTCCTTCTAAGCTCCTCCACTTTCTCACATATATGCTAGATTCCACCCCCCAAGCCCCAAATTCCTCAGGTGCTAATTTTGCTTTTTTGTGCCTGCGTTTGGCCCTATCGTTTTCTCTGCCTAAAATGCTTTTGATCACCTAATAAATTGTGTTTTTAAGTGTCAGCCCAAATTTCACTGATTCTGGCTTCCAGACCTTGCTGCCCTTCTGTGGGTAGCATCTTGTAACTCTCTTAGCCTAGTTGCCATGTTGCATTGGAATGATCTCTCTGTGTGTCATATGGATGTCTCTGTGTGCGATACTATAGTTTTACTCACCATGCATTTCCAACCATCTTATTAATATTCCTCCATATGGAAATCAGTAAATAAGATAATAGGGCTTGCGTTCCCGGACTCCTTTGCAGCCATGGGTGACCCAATGACACGGTTTCAGTCAATGAGATATAGGTCAGAGGTCCTGGGGAGGGCTTTCTAGGATGAGAGAAACACCTTTGAAAGAAAAGGCTTTTGGCTCTTTCCCCTATGGCTTACAAGGCAAGATGCAATGTCAGGAGATAAAGCAACCATATTGTGACTATGAGGAAGAAAGTTATGATGGCTCAGGAAGATTACAGATACCTGGCTCTGATGGCACCTTTGAGAGCACTACCAGTTCTAGACTCTCTTCCTCTGGACTTCCTCATATGTGAAAAAAAAAAGTCTTTATCTCTTGTCAACCCTCTTTGTATAGGTTACTGTTGGTAGGGTTTTGCTATTTGTATCTGAAAGCATTCCTACCCCCACTAGGTCTACAAAATCCTTCAGAACTTGGAGTTGTGTTTTACTCATTGGTGTATTCCCAGGGCCTAGCATAGGCATATAAAACATTTGTGGAATGAAGAATAAAAATTGATTTAGCAGAGAGCTGCATAGCACCTCACAGTGCCTGGCATTCAATAAATGTGTGTTTTCTTCTAACTTTTCTTATCCTTGTGCTTGTTGTTTATCATAATCATTCCATTTTAACGTGTGAAATCAGGATGTATTTTACAGTGGATAGGCATGCATTGTAGGACTTCATTTTATTCCCTCAAAGCTATTCACCCAATGATGCATCTTAAACTCCAAGTTGTCTTAGAATCCAGGGAATAGGGCATTATTTTAACTGTCAAGAGACAAAGGGGGCTAGGGTCCTAATTGTCAAGAAGGCCAATAGCTTTTAAAAAAACCTCAGTGTCTCCAGTGCTCATTGAATAATACTCATAGATGCTTTCCAGAACAGCATGCTCATTTCTCCACTCTGAGCTCAGGGACTGAAGCAGCACAGAAGCACAGTGAACATTTCTTTCTGGCTTACGGCAGGAAACAGTACATCACAGACCCTTGCTATGGGCTGGAGGAGGAGCGAGTGGTTATGAAGAACACTCAGTAAATAAAGGAGTCACCTAGAAGGTTGAAAGGTCATAGGTAATTTAGGCAGGTGACATTAATAAGAGACACAACGAGAGGATATGGGGGTTAAGGAAAAAACAAATTCTACGTAATCGTCCTGACAATACTGGATATCTCCATTTCCATGTTTACATGTTTATACTTGCTGTGAACCACTGGTATAGATTCATTCATGTTCTCTGCCAACTTTGAATCTCTGTAAGCCTTTGTCCTTCACCGGGGACAGAAAAGTAGGAAAACTAGTACAGTATTTGAATATTAGTTGGAATTTAATTAACATTCAGCACCAATGAACTTTTATTTATTTATTTTTGGCCACACCACGCAGCCTGCGGGATCTTAGTTCCCCAACCAGGAGTTGAACCCATGCCCCCGGCATTGGAAGCGCAGAGTCCTAACCACTGGACTGCCAGGGAATTCCCTAATTTGAACTTTTAGAAGAATGTTTCCTTTCAACATTATAGAAAGAATTAGCATTATTTATGACAACCACCCAAAAATGGCAGAATGAAGACGATGAAGGATAGAGGTGATCAGATTTTATACCTACCTAGTTCAGTAAGTTATCCTTCAAGTGAAGGGTTATATTGTTCTTTGTAGTTTTTTACTCTCCCCTTTCCTGGAAGAGGCTTATACATATCTGCCCATGCTCTTGACTTCTGGAGTTAGTATGTCTCCATTCAATGATTTTGGTATTGGTTGCATGTCATGCATTAGCCAATGGGATATGAGCTGATGCAACAAATGCCCACATCTAAGCAGAAGCTTAAAGAGGCATCACGAAATTCCTGTAACTCTGTTTTCTACCCTCTTCAGAGCTACTATGTCTCAGATCGGGGCTGCTCCTTTAGCCTGGGCCTGGGAATAGGAAGACAAGAGGAACAGAGCCACTGCCTGGACCAGAACCACGGGCTCCACGGCGTTGTAATCCACTAAGATTTTAGGGTTGTTTGTTACCAAAGCAAAGATGACAAATATGACTGGTAAAAGAATAGTAAACAATTTAAATTAGCTAATAGTTAGCATCTCAGTATAATTCCCCACTTATGAGTCATCTTCACAGTAATTATATTTCAAACTTAAATTTTAAAAATTTACTTCCATTACCATCTGAATCATTTGTACCCTTTAAAATTGTACCCAGAGAATAGCATTTTCACTGGGTTTTATAGCATATAAGCTTTTTTAGGGTTAAGAAAGTGGAATTTTTTTCCAATTTCTGAAACTATAATAATCTTTAATATCCTGAAGGTCCATGGCTTTACGTGACTTTTGAACAGATTTGCAAAGTTTGAACCAGAGCATTAGGGGAGGGGTGGGGGGAGAAGAGGTAATTGGAGAAATTCTTTAGAACAAGACAAAGTAGATCCTCCCAAGACAAAAACTCAGAAAATTTACATTGGGATTGTTACGCAGTTGAGCACATGTGCTACTGTTGTGATTTTGTATGCTCCTAGCTTAAAAATACAAACAATATTCTCCAGGTGCGTGGACCCTAGACAAAGTGTGTTGTAATTTGATTTTTAAACATGAAACCACTTCCATCTTACGATTCTGAGCTGTGAGTTCTGCAAATCATGGGGTTTTTTTTATAACAGTGCCTCAGACAGGATAGTAACTGTCGGAAGCACTTTTCAAAATGTATTAAGTGACAGAATAAAGTTTATTAAGAGTATTTGCAGCTGAAAAAGTGATTTGGCAGCATTCAGTGTTTGAGGAAGGAAAGCAGAGTGTAAGGTCATTTGCTCTTGAGCAAGTCATTCTCCTGAGCTCAGATTCCTAATTTGCTAAAAGCGGGGCTTGTTCTAGATGGTTACTAAGTTCCCTTCCAGCTATGAAATTTTAGACTCTTTAAAAATAAAATGTTATCTTGGGATCGTTTTAGATTTACAGAAAAATTGTGAAGATAGTACAGAGAGTTCTACACCTAGTTTCCCCTATAAACATCTTATGTTACTATGGTACATCTGTTACCATTAAAATCAATATACATTATTATTAACCAAAGTCCATACTTGATTCAGATTTCCTTAGTTTTTGCCTCATGTCCTTTTTCTGTCCCAGGATCCCATCCAGGATACCACATGTCATTTAGTCATCATGTCCCCCCAGGCTCCCTTTGGCTGTGACAGTTTCTTGGACTTTCCTTGTGTTTGATGACCTTGACAGTTTTGAGGAGAACCAGTCATATATTTTGTAGACTGTCCCTCAATTGAGATTTGCATGACATTTTCCTCATGAATAGACTGGGGTTATATGTTTGTGGGAAGAAGACCCCAAAGGTAAAGTGCCTTTCTCCTCACTTGATACCACGGGTATGTACTGTCATCCTGATCACCGTTGATGTTGATTGATCTCGAACACCTGGCTGAGGTAGTGTTTGTCAAGTTTCTCCACTTCTCCTTCCCACGTTGCACTCTTTGGAAGGAAGTCACTATGCGCAGCCCATACTGAAGGAGGGGCAGCTGTGCTTTCCTCCTTGAAGGGTGGAGTATCTAATAAGAGTATTTGGAATTCTTCTGCATGGAAGGTTTGTCTCTTCTCTTCTGTTTATTTACTTAATCATTTATTTTTATCACTATGAGCTCATGGATATTTATTTTATACGTTAGGATATATTCCAATACTACTTTATTTTATTGCTCAAAGTGTTCCAGCTTTGGCCTTTGGGAGCTCTTTCATTTTGCTCCTGTGCCCCTTTGATATACTCCCAATCATTTTTTTTTTTTGTTTTTAGCACTTCTTTACTTTCTGGCACTTTAAGATGCTCCAGGCTTATGTTATATATTTCCTGCCCCACTCCTAAAATCAGCCATTTCTTCAAGGTGCCCCTTTATTAGAGAATAGTATTAGAAACCAAGACCTGGATCCTAGATGCATTTGTTGCTGCTGAGATATAGTTATTTCTAGGCCCTCAACTGAAGGCAAGAAAATATGTGTGTATACTAACCTGTGTATATACACATATCTATAAACGTTCCTATATGGAACCATCTGAATCTGTATCAAGGTACACTTGAGCTCATACCAGTGTCTCTGACTCTAATCCATTACCACATGGATCACCCCAGCCTTCTCCTGTTGCTCATCTGTAACCTTCCACTCCAACAGTAGAAAAGCTGGCTCCCAGTACTGGCCATCTGTTTACCTAATTGTCCAATTCCAGTATGTATGTATAGTGACTTCTGAATTGTTAACCTTTCCCCATCAGGAAACAACTTTGTCAACTGCAGTACAGTGCTTATGCACAGTTCCTTTTGCCTTTAGTCTTACAGACTCTACTCATTTCCAGAGTTACTTAGGCCAGTACTCTTTCCCCCACGCCCTTCAGTGAAGTTGTTTCATATATTTATAATAATAAAAATTAAAATTAAAAAAAATAATATTCTTTTGTCACATTCTGCATCCCATCTTGGAATCGCCAAACTTCCTAAATGATTATTTTTTAAAATTTGCACACATTAAAGTTCACTCTTGGTGCTGTAAAGTTCTATAGATTTTGACAGATGCATAGTGTCAAATACCCACCATTACAGTATCATACAGAATAGTTTCACCACCCGAAAAAATCCCATGCTTCACCTATTCAACCCTCCCTGTCTCTAACCACTGACCTGTTTACTGTCTTTATAGCTTGACTTTTTCTAGAATCGCATATAAATGTAATCATTTATGTAGCTACAAAAGTAGCCTCAGACAGGCTTCTTTCACTTAGCAATATGCATTTAGGGTTTTTCCATGTCCTTTTATGGCTTGTTCATTCTTTTTTATCACTGAATGGTATTCCATTGTATGATTTACCACATTTAAAAAAATCCATTCACCTATTGAAGGACATCCTGGTTGCTTCCAGTTTGGGGAGATTATAAATAAAACTGCCATAAACATTTGCATGTTGGTTTTTGTGTGGACGTAAGCTGGACTGTTGGTGTGTTTAGCTTATTAAGAAACTGACAAACTGTCTTCCAAAGTGGCTGTACCTTTTAGCATTCCCATCATCAATGAATAAGAATTCCTGTTGCGGGCTTCCCTGGTGGCACAGTGATTAAGAATCCGCCTACCAATGCAGGGGACACAGGTTCGAGCCCTGGTCTGGGAAGATCCCACATGCCGCAGAGCAACTAAGCCCATGCGTCACAACTACTGAGCCTGCGCTCTAGAGTCCGTGAGCCACAACTACTGAGCCTGCGTGCTGCAACTACTGAGCCCGTGTGCCGCAACTACTGAAGCCCACACACCTAGAGCCCGTGCTCCACAAGAGAAGCCACCACAATGAGAAGCCTGAGCACCACAACAAAGACCCAATGCAGCCAAAAATTAAAATAAATATAAATTAAAAAAAAAAAAGAATTCCTGTTGCTTCTAATCCTCACTAACAATTGGTATTGTCAATTAAAATTTTTTTTAACCATTCTGATAAGTGTGTAGTGGTATTGTATTGTCATTTTAATTTGCATTTTCCTATTGACAAATGATGTTGGTATCTTTTCATATGCTTATTTGCTATCCATATGCTTATTTTCTATTATCTTTGGTAAGGTGTCTGTTCAAATTTTTTGTCCATTTATTAATTGGGTTTTCTTATTGTTGACTTTTGAGAGTTGTTTGTATATTTTGTTTACAAGTTCTTATCAGATTTGTGTCTTGCAAATGTATTCTCCCAGTCTGTGACTTATTTCATTCTCTTAACAGAGTCTTTCACAGAGCAGAAATTTTTAATTTTAATAAAGCCAAACATACCAACTTTTACTTTGTTGGATCACATTTTTGGTAGTGGTGTTTCTAAAACCTCATCACCAAACCCAAAGTCATGTAGATTTTCTCCTATCTTTTCTCCTAGACATTTTAAAGTTTTGCATTTTACGCTTAGATCTATGATCTATTTTGAGTTAACTTTTTAAAGTCTGAAGATTTTTCAAAATAGAGGCTTTGAGATAATCCATATACCATACCATTCATCCATTTAAAGTGTACAATTCAGTGCTTTTTAGTGTATTCAAAGGTATGTGCAACCATCACTCTAATCAGTTTTATTAACATTTTCTTTGCCTCAACAAGAAGCCCTGTACACTTAGCTATCACCTCAATATCCCCCCAGCCCTAAGCAATCACTAGTCTATTTTTAGTCTCTATAGATTTCCTTATTCTGGACATTTCATGTAAATGGAATCATACACTATATGACCTTTTGTGATTGATTTCTTTCACTTAGCTTAATATTTTCATTTTTTTAGCTTAATATTTTCAAGGCTCATCTATATTGTAGCTTGTATCAATACTTAATTCCTTTTTATTGCCAAATAATATTCCATTGTATAGAGATACCACATTTTGTCTATCCATTCATCAGTTGGTGGACATTTGGGTTGTTTCCACTTTTTGGCTATTATGAATAATGCTGCTATGAGCATTCTTGTACAAGTTTTTGCGTGGACATATACTTTTGTTTATCTTGGGTATACACTCAGGAGTAGAATTGCTGGGTCATTTGGTAACCTTATGTTTAACCACTTGAGTAGTTGCCAAACTGTTTTTCAAAGGAGGTGCACCATTTTACATTCCCACCATTAGTGTATTATATTTCGAATTTCTCTGTGTCCTTGCCAACACTTATTATCTTATGTTTTCATTATAGTTATCTAGTGCATGTAAAGTGGTATCTCATGGTATGGTGTTTTTTTCTTTGGCCACACCATGGAGCATGCAGGATCTTAGTTCCCTGACCAGGAATCGAACCCGTGTCCCCTTCAGTGGAACATTGGAGTCTTTTAAAAAAAATTAATTAATTTTTGGCTGTGTTGGGTCTTTGCTGCATGCGGGCTTTCTCTAGTTGCGGCAAGCAGGGGCTGCTCTTCGTTGTGCTGCGCGGGCTTCTCACTGCAGTGGCTTCTCTTGTTGCAGAGCACGGGCTCTGGGTGCACAGGCTTCAGTAGTTGTGGCACACGGGCTTCAGTAGTTGTGGTTCACGGGCTCTAGAGCTCAGGCTCAGTAGTGTGGCACACAGGCTTAGTTGCTCCATGGCATGTGGGATCTTCCCGGACCAGGGCTCGAACCCATTTCCCCTGCCTTGGTGGGCGGATTCTTAACCACTGCGCCACCACGAAGTCCCGGAACATCGGAGTCTTAACCACTGGACTGCCAGGGAGATGTCCTCATGGTTTTGATTTGCATTCCCCTGAAGACTAAAAATGTCAAGCATCTTTTCATGTGCTTATTGGCCATTTGTATATCTTCTTTGGAGAAATGTCTATTTAGATTCTTCACCTATTTCAAAATTGGGTTATTTGTCTTTTTATTACCGAGTTGTAATATATATGTGTGTGTGTGTGTGTGTGTGTGTGTATATATATTATATACAAGTCCCTTATTACATATATTGAATATGATTTGCAAATATTTTCTCCCATCCTGTTGTCTTTTCACTTTCTTGATATTGCCCTTTGAAGTTCAAACATTTTAAATTTTGAAGCCCAGTTTACTTTTTTTTTCTTTTGTTGCTTGTGCTCTTGGTGTCATATCTCAGAATCCATTACAAAACCCAAGGTCATGAAGATTTACCCTTATGCGTTCTTCTAATAGTTTTCCATTTTTATGTAAAACTTTCTAATTTAGGTCTTTGGTCCATTTTGAGTTAATTTTTGTACGTGGTGTGAGGTAGGGGTCCAACTTCATTCTTTCAGCTCTGGTTCTGGGGGCAGGGACAATGGTGTATCTCTCTGAGTGACACCCTCACTTTAGGAGCTGAGTGCTTGGTAGGGAGGGGCAGTAGGCCGGTCTTCTGGCTTGTCTCTCCATGAGTGATCAGGGCCCCAATATTCTCAGTGGCACTGTGTCCAAGGTAGAGCCCCCATCCCACAAGTGAGGGCTGGGCTAAAGAAGGGAGCCCCCACCTCTCTGCTATATTTGATGGGAACTTAGCCTCAGCAACAGGTGGCTGCTGCAGGATGATAAATGCCCCATGACCTGTCCCTCTCAGGAAAATAACCCTCCATCTGGGAGCTGAGGGGAGAGGGAGCCCTGTGTTCTCAGCTGTACCAGTGTACAGTAAGTTTCCCTCTTTCTGAACTGGTTGGAGGTGGTGGTGGAGGGGAAAGCAGGTCTTAGTTCAAATACCACAGGCTCACTTTTCTTACTGAGTTTTAGTAAATTTTCTTGAATAAAGGTTTCTTCATTGGCTGCATACGCTCAGGACCATTTCCAGAGATTAAAGAATTTTTTAGAAACTATTTTCACCATTTCTGCTGTAAGGTAGGTACAGAGAACCCCTCACTGTCATGCTGCTGTAGATTCTTTTTTGATAACTCAAAGTAGTAAGACTGTGGGCAGTGGAACACCAGAAAACTCAAATCCCAGTGCCCACATAGTAATTCATTCTGTAAGTATTGAGTAAGTATCAACTAGGAAAATGGCTGAGAACTAAAAATGGATTGAGTTGACAGTAACTAAAGCAGGAGTTATGCATTGGCAGACATAACATTACCCATATACTTTATGAAATATCTACTATATGTGAGGTATAAGAGTGGAAGATAAAAAGCTAAAAATCTATTTTAGAAATTAGACTTTCACAGAAAGAGAACAAGTAAACCAAGGCAGTCTGCACTAAGTGCCCAGAGAATAAATGCTCCAGTTTTTCAGGGGCACAAGAAACTATCCAGACCTGGAATGGTCAGGGGAGATTTCTGTGGAGGGAGAGTGTGCTGAGCTAGGCTGGGAAGAAGGGTAGCATTCAGCCCAGTGTGGGTTGGGGGAAGGATACATTCCAAGGCAGAGGTGCTGAAGTGGGATTGTATTTGGTATGTCTGAGTAATAATGAGTAGACCTGTCTGCTTGCCGGAAGGTCTGTTTAGAGATCAAGTTGGAGAAATGAGGTGGCGACCAGAAAAGCAGGGGCTTGATTGTTGGACCATGGAGTTTGGACCCTGTCTTGTGGGCTGCTGAAAGCAATGAGTGCTTTTTAGAGAAGAGTGGCTTGGGCAAAGAGATTTTAGGAAAGTGGCTTTGCTTGTAGTGTGTAGATAGAATGGAGTGTGTGTGTGTGTGTGTGTGTATGTGTGTCCAGCAGGGAGCCAGGAGGCAAGGAGACTAGTTATTAGGCTGTTATAAAAAATTGAAGGTCTGGATTAAGTGAAGGGGGTGGGAATGTAAAGAAAGTGTCTGGTGGATGGTAAAACATAATCAGGACCTCAATAAGGCCAACCAATTGTTAAAACAAACATGGCAGTTTCCCTAAAAAAAATACTAGAACCCAAAGTGACATGGGCTGATTTAGCAGTTTGAGATACTATGCAAATTTTATTGATGGATTTCTCTTGCAGTTACTGTAGTTAAACGGGGTCTCTTTATTTTTGAATTCGCATGTTTTTCTTCCCTCTTCTTATTACTTCAAATCCCTCTTCTCCACAATTCGCTTTTAATTTGATCTCAAATTAATCTCTACTATGTTTTTGCAGGAGGAAACCAAGGGTTGCAACAACGGCAAAGATTGTGTATGATTTCAAAGATGAGTTTCCTCCCTTGAAAACAGATGTCCGCGTAGAAGTGGGAGGCACGTGGCCAACTCTTGCTTTTTAGCAGGTCTAACATGACCTTCAAAACTCCTTGGGGTATGCTGGTCTCCTGCGGGGCTGCATCCCCGTCAGACTCAGGTTGTCATAGTCTCCCGCGGCTGCCTGGATGTGTATGGCTTGGGGTTCTGAAGCTAGAGTTCACAAAACAATACAAAAACACCGACAAAAACCAAACCACAAAACCCCATGCCTTACCACCGTGGGCAGATGAGTGAAGTCGCGGAAGAAAGGTTCGACTCTTGCTTGCCCTTTTAAAATTCCAGTGCAGCAAACACAAACACACACGCGCGCGCACACACACACACACACACCCGGGTCGGCTCTTCCCACTCACTGCCACACTGCACCAGCGTCCCTCCCAAAGTCCTGATTCATGAACCGTACCACCTTTGTCTCATTCTAAACTGTGCAGACTATTTTAATCCTCCCACCCCCATCCCAGATTCCCCCCCTCCCTTTCTCCTCTGGAAAGCTCTGATGTAAGGCGCTCGCTAGGTGGGAGAGCGCTTCTCCCGATCGGCTCCGGTAGGCGAGATTCCGAGAAGCCCCGTCCGCAGGACTTGCGCCTGCGGGGTCGGCTGCCCGGGACCCCGCTGTGGGCGCGGGGGAAGCGTCTCGGTCGCTTTAAGGTGTTGCGCTCTCGGAAGGGCGGGCAGGGAGGCCGGGAGCCGGCGCGGTGCCGGGAGCGGGTGGGGAAGTCCCGCCGCCCTCCCCTACCTCCCGCTTCCGAACGTCCGGGGGCCTCACCGCCCTCCGCCCACAGCGCCCGGGCCCGCCATGCGGCTGTGAACCATGTCCTCCTCCTACGCCAAGAACGGGACCGCGGACGGGCCGCACTCGCCCACCTCGCAGGTACCGCCCCCTCCTCCCCCCTCCTCGGCTGCCCTAGAGCGCCCCGCCTTCGCACCCGGCGCGCGTGGCCCCCAGTCCTGGGAGTCTGAGGCCCCGCTCTCTCGCCCCTCCCCCCGCGTCCCTTCCTCCTCCGCCCCTCCTCTTTCTCCTCCTTCTCTTCCTCCTCCTCGCCTCGTTCGGGTCTCTGCGCTCCCGCTCCGGAGCCCGCAGCCTTCCCCAGCCCATGCCGGGGACTCGGCCCCGCACCCTGAGAGTCTTTGTTAATGGATGTGGTGGGTGCTCCCGGGCTGCTCTTCTCGGGCGCCTTTTCAGCCGTCGAGGCTTGAGTGGGTGGGGTGGGGGCTGTATCTGGGGACCGCGGAGGAGACTTGGGTGCGGGCTCTGGGGGACCCCGGGGATCTGGTGTCCGGAGGCGGACTCTAGCCAGGGGTGGTCGCCCGGTTCCACACTGCCGTCCTTACCGGGTTCTTTCTGGCTCCGTGTGTCGAGTCCAGGTGGCCCGAGGCACCACGACCCGGAGGAGCAGGTTGAAAAGATCCGATGGCAGCACCACTTCGACCAGCTTCATCCTCAGACAGGTAGGAGGCGGGCGCAGGGGAGCAGGTTGGGCAGAAAGCCGAGCGCGCGGCCCCCACGTGCCGGAGCGGCTGGTAATGTCTCAGCGCGTCGCTTTTCGGCCGCGGGCGGGAGCTCCGGCTGGTCCTTCACCCTCTGCCCCGGGTTCCCAAGTCTTCGGGTCCTGGGAAGTTAGTTTGTGGGTGTGGACACAAGCCGGCGGGGACCTAGTTTAGGTCAGGGACGTTGAATTTAAGACTGGAAGTTATTTCTTTTTGCACCTTTGTTGCGTGAGGAAGCGTTTTAGTCGTGTGACTGGACTTTGAGCGATCAGAGCCCCTGGGGCCGGACAACTGCTGTGATTCGGCTGAGAGTTAGAGAGAGGGCTCTTCTATTTTGCCCTATTTTGAATACTCTCCTTTGTCATCTCCGAGCTCTGGTCAAATGAAAGACATTTGGAACAGAAAGTTTGGTCTCGCTTTGGGACCTATTTGGTTCGCTCAGTTAGGGAAAGACAGCGGATCTGGTTTAAATCGAAATAAGCGAAGGCCGGCCCTCAGTTTCGGGGGTCTCGGTGGTGCTACACTTAGTGTTTGTTTTCTTAGGGGTTTTCTTCTAAGTGGTTCTAGTGCGTGTTGACAGTGCTAAAAATCGCCGGTTCAGCTGAATGCTGAGGTGCCTTTTACCTTGACACAGGAAATTGCTCCTTAATTTGCTGCAAAGAAACTACCCCCTACATAGCTGCTGGGTGCTAGAGAGATCATGCAAAAGGGAATCACCTTGATCTCTCTTTGGAACAGAAACTGTCGAGGTGTGTGAGTTCGGGATACCCTGGGAGGACTTTGGTCATCGCACCACGACGTTTTTATCCCAAGGCTCCGCTGTGGGCTGCTGGAGTGACATTGGGAAGTTTTTTTCCCTCTGGGTCACTCAGATCATTGTGTTTTTAACCTATGATGGCAGCTGCACTGTGTTTCTGTAGTGATTGTTATCAATTTAAACAGATTATCCATGACGAATTGGGTATTAGACTCAGAATTGGACTCAGACCTCTCCTAAAAAGTCCATAGAGCATATTTACATAATGTTGATTACATAGGCATTCATTTTCTGCAGAAACAGAAGTTATTCCTACGACTCTTTAATTCAGTGAGTACTAAGCATGTACATTTAAAAAATAAATATATTTTGGATTCTGAATTCATTCGAAAGTGTATTCTATACTTTTTGCAGTGTTTAGATTATGTATTTAATAAAGCAAAGACATTCTTCATCTTTTACAAAAGTTGAGTTAGGTGACTGAGATCTTGTTTATGTTATTTTGTAGGTGCCTATTTTTGGTAGTGTTTTATTATTGCAACTTCTTAGAAATATTAATTATACAGCAGTGTATTCCATGAGCTGTTTGACTAAAACTTTTGAGTTCAGCTACACCATCACTTCACTAATGTTTTATTCTTCCAAGCACAGAGCCATCAATATCCTTTGTAATATTCTTATTCTTTCCTCAATTTAAATGAAAAAGTGAGATAATGCATGTATAAGTTCTTGTTAAGTGTGCTGGTATGTGTTGGCTTAAAAATGTAAAAAGTATTCATGCTAAATAATTTCGAGAGTAATTTAAACCATTGCAGATTTTTGGAACAAATATATTTCATAAGTCTTTCTGAAAATAGGCTAGGATTTGTAGGTGTAATAAGATGGCCTAATTTAAATTCAGAAGCTAGCTGTAATTGTATTATATACACAATCTTAACTAACTTTTCTGCACAAAAATAATACATAATTTTTGTGAGCACTTACAGTTCGGTAAGCATCCTATATATGATCTTGTTTAAATGGCATAATATAGACTTCTATAATGGCTACAATAAAATAACTGGGGGATTTTTATTTATTTGACAAGAGATGAAAAATGATTCCAAATGTAACTTTAACAGTGTATTTTGAAATTAAATTGAACAGTTTTCACCCAAATGTCAAAAAAGTATTTTTTAAAAAAGCACAACAGCTGTTTATGTTACTAGAGACTCATTATTTGTAGAGTGACCAGTGGTTTATTGTTTTCAAATTCTTGATGTATTTCACAATCTCTGTGATGCCTTTGCACATGATGAAGATAGTGAGGATACCAATAAAAACAGTGCTGCTCATTTCTCTGCTATATCATTTACAGAGATGGGAGGGGGAAGATTTCACTTACTAAAAAAAAAAAAAAGATTGTGTTGAATCAGATGGGTAAATCTGGGCTGGTGGTAAAGAACAGAGGACAGCTGGCAAGCTCATCAAATAGAACAGTGTTTATTCTTTGAGCTGGTAAAAAAATTTCAGTGTTCATGTGTGTATATGCACAGATGAATATGTGTGCACACACATACACATGTACACATGTGAGTTGGCCTGAAAATGAACAGACTGAGACAGAGAGCCTGCCTCTCCCCTGAGGACTGCTCACAAAGTCCCTCTGGCATCTTTGACCTTGTTTCCTGGTCTCCTAGATTGCTGCCCTCCACAATTTAGGAGGGATGGAGGTTTTGGAATGAATCCAGGGAGCAGCTAAATTATTTCTTTGAGGAAAAGTGAGAAGATTAAGTATTTTGCCACTGAAAGGAGAGAGAGCTAGGGGTGACCCAGTAATGATCTTCAAAATGTACACAAAGATGGGACTTCCCTGGCGGTCCAGTAGTTAAGACTCTGAGCCTCCCCTTCAGGGGCTCGGGTTGAGCCTTGGTTGGGGAACTATGATCCCGTATGCTGTGCGATGCACCAAAAAAAAAAAAAAAAAATGTACACAAAGACGTTCTTTGGAAATGTGATGGGCTGTTGTCAGTCTTCACTGAGGATGAAACTCAAGAATTGGCTACAATTAGAAAGGAATGATGCTTTTACAGCAGGACTTTCCGAAGAGCGTTGATATCATCGGAATGGCTTTCCAAGTAAGGCTGCAGAATTTTGTCTCAGGAGATTACTTTTGACAGGCTGTTTATGAATAGATTGTTTATTCATGTTTTAAATTTTTAGGAAACACATTAAATATTTGCTATGTGCCTAGCACTGCACTAGATACTGTGGAATAGGAATGAAAAGAAGAATGAGACACAGCTTCTGTACCCAAAGGATTTTATGATCTAGTTATGGAGACATAGATGTATACAAATAATACGGTGAAATGGAGCAAGGAATTAGGGTGTCTGCAGAATGCCCATGTGTGCTGAGTATATGAAATACCCATGGGTGGCACTGCATACAGGTTGTGTGGTAGAATGCTACAGGTTACTCTCACTGGGGTTACTCCCACCTTTCTCCCCACTGGCTTTCGAAGGAAAATCTGATCAGAGTGAGATCAGTTTGTTGACCTCTCCTTGTTAAGTCTGCCGTTATGAGAACTGCAGAGTCTCACAAGGCCTGGCTCCAACCAGCTTCCAGCCTCATCTTAAGCCATGATCTCTAAGCTCTGGACACAGATCTTGAACATACCACCCTCCCTCCTGCCATAGGCCCTTTGCACATGCTGAGTTGTCTGTGTGGAGGGCTCTTGTTCTCCCCTCTGCCTAGCTGATCTTTTAATCTTCCTTGAGACCTAAGTTTAGTCTTCACTTCTTCTTCTACCCTCCCTGTTAAGGTTAGTTCCTTAGCCACTTACCTCACCCCAGAGTGCATTGTGCCAGTTCTCAATAGTACCATCACGATTTATTTAACATTTCATTATTTAACATGTAATTAGATTTTTTTGTTAATGTCTGTCTCCCTATCCAGATAACAAGTTCCACTAGGGCAGGGACATGTCTGTATTTGGTCTCCTTTTTGCCCTCAGCACTTAGCATAGTAGATGTTCAGTAAATACTTATTTGATTGAATGAAGGAGTGGATGAATGGAGGACTAGCTTGATGTATTTTAGACATGAGGTTCTGCTCCAATATTAAACTCTGTTTAATCTGGAGAAATTGCCTTCTAACAAACCTCCCTCAAATTTAGTGACTTAAAGCAACAACATTTTAAAAAATGTCTGTGTACTGAGCAGACACAGTTCTTCTTTGTGTGATGTTACCTGGGTACTGGGAAGGCTGAAATGTCTAAGACAGCCTCACACGTGTGGTTGGTGGTTGGTGCTGGCTGCTGGCTGAGAACTCAAGTAGAGATTTTGGCAGAGGGCTCACTTTTCCTCTACCTGGGCCTCTCAGCATGGTTGCTTGAGCTTCTTCCCAACATGGTCGCTAGGTACCAAGCAGGACCATCCCAAGAAGCAAAGGCTGAAGCTGTAGACTTTATAAGACCTGGTATCAAAAGCTATATGACATCACTTCTGTTGCAATCTCTAAGTCAAAACAAATCAAAGGGATAGCCCAGTTTCAAAGGGAGGGGAAATAGACTCTATCTTTTGATGGAAATAGACTCTATCTTTTGATGGGGTGTGTCAAGGTCACCTTACAAAGGAGCACATAGAATGGAAGATATTGTTGCAGCCATCTTTGGAACCATCTACCTTAAAGCAAGGTTCCTGCTGTTTTTTTCAGATTATGCTAGTCAGATAATCATTACAATAATTCAATGAACCCACACTGTAGGTAGAGATCTAAAACACATTCAGGTACTAAGTTGATACTATAATAAAACAAGTTGGCAAAAATATTCTTTGGGTTCTAATTTGAGCACTGGTTATAGACACATTTCTCTGATGAAATGCAGATTCATCAACAGAAGGTATAGGCTTTGTGCACAGCTCTAAGAATAATCATACACTTGGAGTCATGCATATATGCAAAATTTATCCATAAGCTTAGAATCACAGAATTATAGAACTGGAAGAGATTGTGGAGGGAAAGTACTTTGATTCCCCATTTTTAGATGAATGAAACACAGACCCAAGGACATAAAGCCCTTACCAAGGTCACACCAGTAGATAGTGGCAGAACAGAGACAGGAGACCCCCACTCAGATTCTACAGTTTTTCCACCACAACACACTTCATCCCTGAATAATCACGACAGGCACACAAACACACAAGGACTTACTCCTCTTAGAGCCTAGAAATATTCCTAGTTTATATGGTTACTGTGAAGAGCAAAGCAACCACTGAAGAATCTGCAGACTAGTTTTTTCCCAGTTTTATCATGGGATGGAATTTTTGTTTGCATGGTTCACGGTTCATGGAGGTTTGTTTGTTTGTTTACTTACTAATGTACTAGTCATTGTATTAGCCAGTCTAACCAGAAGATGAAATTACTTGAGTTTTTACAGCTGAGGGACTTGAATTATAGAGACGTGATTAAACAGGTGAGGGGAGGGCTTAAAAGCTAAACCTAGAGGTTAGCAACAGCGGGAAGCTGCTATCACCTCTAGGTACAAGGACAAGGGGAGGAGACTGTAACTAGAACCCAGGGGCCAAAATCACCTGGTAGATGCTGGAACCAGTGGGGTACTGTTTGTAGGAGCAAGAGACACAGAGGAGATGCAGCCTCTGTCAGAGAAGCCACTTGAGGTGGAGAAAATGGGGAGAAATACTCTGGCTTCTCCTTTCTTGTGCTCCCAACCCCTGCCTTGTCTCCCACTGGCTGACCTGGACACCAGCTGACATGGGAGTCTGGGAAACAACCTGCAGGCCATGGGCCCCCTGAGACAGAAAGCAGAGCAGAAAAAGGAGAGGATGAATCTGAGGAAAACAGGCCAGGACTGGCACAACTATTATTATATTTTAGCTGCCTGGAAGATAATAATGAATCGTTTTCATCAGCAAAATTGGAAGCTTTTACTTGCTCTGTAAGTCGACTGTCCTTGCTAAATGATATAATCCAGTGACAGTGAACCTTAAGGAAAAGTTTATACCTATTTCCTTTGTGAATTCTATCCGGAATGCATCTTCCCAAATTGAGATCTGATAGAACAAAACAGAACTCTGCCTCTGTGGCAAACTGTGCTTCGTTCTGGCTCTTGGGCTTGAATAAATGGAACTGAATTTATGAAGCTTCTTTCGGATTGAGAAATCTAATTACTAGGCAGCTAACCCGTTAAGCAGTCGTTTTTGCTTTTCTCCGAGTTTCTGTTCGTGGCGTGCAGAGTTCCCGAAATCTCATTTTTTATAGAATAAAGAACTATGTATCCTTCAGTTTAGGTTGATCAGATTTTATTGAAGCTTACATAAATTCTGATTCAAATTTTAATCCTTCTAGAAAATTATAGGACGCCGCGTGAAAATGAAGCTGAAAACGACCTTGGCTTTGCTGTGGCCCTCTCCCTGTAATTATTCCACGTGCTGCCCCAGACAATGTTGTTACCAAGGATCAGGGACTGTTTCTTCATCAAGGGAAAAAGCAAGGGCAGAGCGGAAGAGAATGTAGTTTTGTCTACAAACTACAGTTAGTAGCTAGTTGTAGAAACGAGTCTCTTCACTCCTGATGAGCCTACTAACTCAGTGGGGTTAGCTGGGCTTAGCAGATCGAGTTCTAGCCCATCTTTTCTGGCCGAGGTTGTGGCGTTGTCCAAGCTCATCATTGTCCCCCTGAGTCTGGCCCTTTCTTGGTCTCATTTCTGCAGCTCAGATTCAGAAGAAAGCATAAGCCCTAACCAGGGTGAGTGGGCTTGCACCTCACTCAGGTTCACTGAAGACCCCAGGAAATGTCCACAGACTTGTGGGGAGTGGAGCGTGCAGGCCGCATTCCATGTTTGGCCTCTGCAATGCTTTGGAGAGGAGTGCTTCCTAGAACAGCGCCACCCTCTCTGCTTGCTTGCCCTTTTCAGCCAGAGTGTGTGTGTGTGAGAGAAGGACCATCTGAGCCCCTGCCTGGTATAGGCAGAGCCCCTGGATGGTGTTCACTTTCTTTGAGTCCAGGCTGTTGCACCAGTATTTCCCCTGTGGGCTGTGCAGAGCACTTCCTTACCGTCCCCAATGACACATTCTCTTGATAATACCTCTCCAGATTAGAATCCACCAAATTGATAAGTCTCAAGAAGAGCTAGGCTGTTATCTTGTAAAGAACCCCCATAAAACCCCATTCCGATTTAAGCAGCCAGTATGGTCCTGCCTTCACACAGTTACATGTCCTCATTCTAACTGAGCCAGGAGAACGTAGAGGTAGCACACGCACTCTTTGTTCTAGAAGAGTGTAAGTTATGAACTTGACTACAGAGTGACACATCAGACGTTTTACATGGATTCAACCATGTGAATGGGGTCAGGGAGGGGGGTAGGGTGAGAACTGGAAGCCTGAACTAATGAAGAGGCTAAATTATAGATTCAATTTTAAGGGAATAGTTTTATTGCTTTCAAGTAACAATAATGACAAGCTGTGTGCTTCCTTAGCTGGCATTCAGAAAGCGAGAAGGCTGATGAATTACCAACACCTGGCTTGAATATAGATGGTGCTTTGAAATTCCTTGAAGATGGTTTTCATTTTAACTAGAAAAACATGCCGCTCTGCAAACTTCCTACTTTCTTTACTATATCCTTTCTTATTACACCCATAAACAGAGCAGAGGTAATTACTGGAATCCGAAGGGATGACATACAGCATTGTGCTTTATTTACTGAAAGTATAAGTTAGATGGGACCATAAAACTTGAGGGACATCTGCTGAATCTTTCTCATCATTTTCACTGTAATCATTGGATGACAAAGTGTGCCTATTTTATTTCTCATTTTATGTTCTTTTCTGTTGGTGGAGGTATCTTGCTCCAGGGCTGCAATTTAAATTGCTGGAGCAGAAGTCTTTGTTTTGAGAGGAAATATTTTGTAAACAAACTTGAAAAGAATCTGCATCTTTTTCAGGTTGTGAGAATCACTAGAAATGGTAAACTTTTGTAGTGCTCACTGTGTCTGAATGTTACGATATTATTTTTTAACTCCTTAGGAAAAAATTTTTTTTCAATTTCTTTTTTAATACAGGAAAGACCAACAGTAAGTGAAATGCATAATAACTCACGTAGATGAATTTATCATCCTGGCCCACTTCCTTCTCCAGTGGCCTAGTGCTAGGGTAACAGCTCAAAGGCTGATTATGTTTCCAAATCAAACAAGTGGATAAAATCCTCACTGTTGAGGTTGGAGTGGTTTATGGTCACACCTTTCTTATTTGGCCTCTTTGTGTGTGTGAGTGGAACAGAAATGAGGAAGTCGTTCTTTCAGGAATTCAGAGGCTGTATTCTGTTATCACCATAATCTAATTTTCGAACATTTTCGTCACCCCCCAAAAAAACCTTGTAACCATTAGCTGTCATTCCCCAACCTCCTTCCCACCTCCAGCCCTATGCAACCACTGATCTACTCTGTGTGTCTATAGATTTGCCTGTTCTGGACATTTCATTCCAAATTACATTCATGTAACTGGAACCATACAATAATATGTGATCTTTTGTGACTGGTTTTGGATTATTTCATTAGCATATTCTCTACACCAGTCTGAAGGTTTCCAGTCGTAGCCCCTGGTCTAAATGCAAATGTTGGCCTGCCTGTGGAAAGAGACTTGCCTTTCCTTAAGCCTAGATCCAGACAGCACTTCAAGTCATGGTGTTGAATTGGGTGGATCATATTTGTATTTATTTTGGAATTGCAGTGTCAGGTCATAAAGCTGAATTTGGGGGGAGGGGTAAAACTATTTGACCTGCATGGAAATCAAATCCCTGACCTTGGCCTCCTTGTCATCAAGACTGAACAAAACTGAGTGACTCTCATCTATAGAAGGGATTTATGTAATAGGATGAGATCGACAGGATTAAAGAAAAATGTCAGGATTAAAGAAAAGTGATCAATGCCATCATTTTCAATAATTTTTAGTGATAGAAATGTCTTGGGTACTTACAATTCAAAATACTTCTTTTATCTAGATGTTTGTAATAACTCAGCTTTGGTAATTATATTTCTTCCTTGAGAGATACAGTTAAGGAGAAAGCAGAGTGCTTGAGTCCCAAGCTAAGTACAATATTTATGAGAATTATTGGGTGTATAAAACTGTACTTTCTATGTGGCAGGTGCTGCTCAATTATATTTGAGCACTTCCCTGGGGGACAAAAGTCAATTATCAACATAGTCCTGTGGGCGAGAAATAGGTCAGCTGCAAACATTCTCTGCTAATTTCAGAAAGCTTGAGGGGTGATTTCTTTTGGGGGATTTTTTTTTTTTTTTATTCCTTTGGTTGTTGTAGGAAGACCTTCTGATTAGGGAAGGCTCTGTTTTTCATTTGGGTGTCTTATTCAGTTACTTTACTGTGAATATTTCTTTTGATCATGTAAAATGAAAATTAAACAAAATAGTATCTTTTAAAAAACTGTCAAATCTACATTGTAAGAATAATGTGTACCATGGGTATTATTATTACTGTTTCTTATACATTAGTAGAGATGCTCAGGCTTTAAATTCACCTGGTAAAATGCAAATTTCATATTTGCAAGTATTTTGTTTAATAGTTCTGTTACATAGGAAGCGTAAAAAGTGTTAATTGTTAAAAAAAGGAAGGATACTGGTGTTTTTTTAAAAAGATTATGTTTATATTTTTATTGTGGAAAAATACATGTAACAAACTTTACCATTGTAACCATTTTTAAATGCATAATTCAGTGACATTAAGTCCATTCGCTGGTGTCATTTTTATTTTATTTTACTTTATTTTTTTATAAATTTATTTTATTTATTTATTTATTGGCTGTGTTGGGTCTTCATTGCTGCACGCAGGTTTTCTCTAGTTGCGGCGAGCAGGGGCTGCTCCTCATTGCGGTGCATGGGCTTCTCATCGCGGAGGCTTCTCTTTGTTGCGGAGCATGGGCTCTAGGCGTGCGGGCTTCAGTAGTTGTGGAGCACAGGCTTAGTTGCTCCGTGGCATGTGGGATCTTCCCGGACGAGGGCTTGAACCCATGTCCCCTGCATTGGCAGGCGGATTCTTAACCACTGCGCCACCAGGGAAGCCCTGCTGTCATTTTAAAAATGAGTGTGGCAGGTTATTTAAGAAGTGCAGACCAGGCAAAACTTAAATATATCCTACTTCAAAATACACTAAAAATGTCCACCATTGTCCAGGCCCCCAAACACAGCTGTGACCTTGTTTGAAGCCACAACAACAATAGCAGGAAACCGGCCCTGGAGCACGTCACGGTGCCATGGGGACTGCAGCTGAGCAGAACCAGGAGGCACTGTGGATGCCCAGCCGACCCCCAGGCTGGGTGTGGAGAGGTGGATGGGAATAGGTTGGGGCCCTGCCCCAGAACACCTGTCTTCTTCTTCCTCCACTGTCTGAAATCCGAACAGTTTCTAGATGATTTGGGTTAAGGAGCAGCCTATTTTAAAACTGTGAACGTTCCTGGGAGTCTTAAGGGGCTCTCGTCATTCATCTGTGATCGTGGTTTGACTTACTGCCTGCAGGTAAGCTCATTTCACTCTTGTCCCCAAGCCCACCTCAACAAGGCAGACGGTTCCCAACAGAGACCCCAGTCTCCCTGGGTCTTGTTTGTCCTTTCACACCTGTGTTCTCCCCTTACTTTCCCCCCACGAACCCGCCCCTGCTACAAGCACACCTGCCCAGACGCAGACTCAACTCCTGCTCTCTTCCCTCACCCCCTCAGTCATGCCATTCCTTCTCCTTGAAGAAGGTCTCACCATTTTCACTTGATGCTGATCTTTCCATCTGTTAAACCCTTCTAGAACCTTCTCCTCCATGAAGTTCTGTGATACGGCTGCAGGTCTCCTTCTCTGGCACTCCCTGACATTCTGTTTTGACTGTTCTCTATTAAATTCTCCTTTGTGTAACCTGAAGGACCCCGTGCCCCACCAGCCTGTGGGTCTGTGTGGCCATTGTCACTAACTAATCACATGGCGCAAGAGAAAGGAGAAGCAGCTTGGAAAGGAAGTCTTGATGTAGAGACATTGATAATGTCGCATTTTGCTTGTTCACTTCTCCTAGCTGTAGACAGAGGACTGCAACGCCTTGCCTCCTAATAGCCTGCCCATTATCTCTGAGTCGAGGAGGTGATCACAACTCTGTCCCTTATTGAGCTCGGCTGCCACAAGCCTTTGAAGGAGGTTATTCCCGTTGCAGTTGCTCTGCTTCATCTGTGAGGACACTGCTTCCTTCTTACTAAGATGCTGCTTCTCAGGCAAAATCTCTAAGGTGACTAACAGCACTATACTCTTCAGCCTCTCTGGACAGGTTGTGTTCCAGACTTCCTCAACTCTGGGTCACACTCTGAACCCTGGGCCCTCGAGGGGCACTTGCTGTGCCCTGCATCTCACATGTCCCCTTGTAAAGCCAGCTTCTGTGCTTTCAGCCTGCATCTCACTGTAGGGTTACACTGGGAAACAGACGTCATTCTGCCTCTGCCCCAGGACTGTACACAAAACTTGCTTCGAACAGCGACCCTCCCACCCATGCATACGTGTTGACCTGTATGTACAGTTTGAGGTAGCCAAGGCCAAACTTTGAATCCCCCATTAGTCTCATTGATAAGATACTAATAGTAATTTATGTATTTTTTTTTATTTTTGTTTTATGAATTTGAATGGGGGTGCGAATAGAAAAAATAAGAGGAAAGAGGAAGGTAATATTGGGGCCTGAAGCACTTTGGGAGTTAGTGCAGGCCTGGGTTGGATATCAGAATGGAGACCTTGGGACAGGAGGAGGGCACTGGGTGCCTGGAGAGAAAAACAGTGGCTGGTGGGAGATGGTTTCAGAAAGGGAAGTGAATGAGGAACACACTTTGTTTATTTCAAACTTTGTTCTGGAACTGTATCTGTTGGGAATCTTTCAGTTGCAAATAAACAAACTCAATGCAATTGGTTAAGGCAAAGTAGAGAATTACTGGCGTATGCTAGTGAAGAGTTCAGGAGTACGTCTGGCTAGCTTCAGGTATGGCTTGTTCCAGTTCATGACTTCATCAGGGCTTCTGTTCCCTTTCTCTGCAGTTCTTCCAGTACTGCATGATCTTCTGTGCTCAGTTCTATGTGCTCGCTCAGGCCTCGGTTTGGCATTTTTCATGGTGGCAGCAGTGGCCACAGTGGCTCAGGGTCTCCCATTCATCCACTCCCCTGTTCAGGGGAAGAGCTAGCTCTCTTATGGTAGCTCCAGCAAAAAGGAAAAGAAGGTTTTGTTTGTTTATTTTCAGAGGTACCACCCTCCCTCTGAAACAACACAATACACACACACACATACACACACATATACTTCTTGAATCTTATTGGCCTGAAATGGTTCATGAACCAGTACTGTGGCCAGGGGACTGCCTGAAGCCAGTGGTTGGCCACTCCTGGAGACGAGAATGGGGTCAGCCCCGCTAAGACTGAGAATGGGGAGGACCAGTTCCCTAAGGGAATTTGGGAGCTTAGTGGTAGACGGAGGGGAAAGTGGATGTTGCAGAAGCAATTAATCAGACGTTTATTCAAGGAAGGACCCTCAGGTGGACCCAGCCAAGATGGTGGGATTCATTCCTTCTCTTCCTTCTTGTATTATGTTTCATCCACTTCATGGGTTAAATAAGAATTTTTTAAAAATTGTGTTAAATACATGTAACATAAAATTGACCATCGTAACCATTTTTCAGTGTACAGTTCAGTGATGTTAAGTACATTCTCACTGTTGTATTATCATCACCACCACCCATCCTAATTATAATTTTGTAGGGAGTCTAACGTTCTGTTGTAACATTGTTTCTTAATGAGAAAATACGTACCAAATTTCAAATAACTGACTAAACAATGAATTTATGGGACACCATGCAAGTATTAATACAGGAGTGGCTACCTGAATTAATATTTCTCAAGGGCCTCTGTTTTCCTGTCTGCAAAACGGGGGTTTGAGTGGGGTGGACTAGATGACCTCTGAGGTTCCTTCAGTCTCTAGTATTATAGAGCTTCACGTCCGTGTCTGCAGGTGTGTGTGGTCAGTTCATGCATCTTGGTAGAAAACACTATATTCTGTAGTTTTTGCGGAAGTCCAGTGACACTTAGCTGCTGAGATGAACTCATAAAACATAGGGTCATTCAATATCAAATATTATTGAAAGTATTAGATGAAGGCATTCTTTATAGAATGTAGCAAAGAGATGATGTGGAAAGGTTTACAAGAGGAAAGATAATTTTGGATAGAGCTGGAATTTATAACTCTTTCAGGCACGTGCATACAGCCTGAAAGGATCTGCAAAGAATAGAGTGGGTTGTCAAGAATGAGATATTTGTGAAATGTGCTGAGATGGTTCTCAGATGTGCATCCTGGAAGCTATTAAGAGGAAGTCAGCTGAGAAGTAGTGTAGCTCCTGCTATTATGATGATTACAGCCACCAGGAAGAGCAGTAGCTAATGGGGCTTAAATCTATAATAAAGAATAACAAAAGTTGCCATATGGAAACTTTGCTGGAGGTGAGTGGAACCACAAGATTGATTCTTATCATTTAAAAACACTGCATTAGGAGCTTTCAGTACTGACTTTCCTGCGTACCCCTAGTTTCATAGGGGAAGGATATTTAGCATTTGTAGTTCAGCATGGCTCCCCATATTCCAAAAAATGAGGCAGGAATTTCTGTTTTTAAGTGACATTAACTATTTAATAAGTAGACTTTGGTGGATATGTTTATAGAACTTCGTGTGTTCAAGTTGCCTGGGTAAGCTGGTGCACTTGATTGTTTTCCTTCTCATCCCTCTTCCAGTCAGTGGCACATGCTCATTTATTATTTAAAAAATATGTTTACATCATGGCTTGGTCTGGAAATGACTTAAGTTAGCTTGTATGATGTCACAAGTGAAGAAAATGAACTAAGGAGAAAATAAGGCTAAGATGGTGTGCCAGTAAAATCCGAGTCACTTGTTAGTTGGGGGCCTCCAGTTTGACTCTGAACTTTCTAGGACGTACCCAGAGAGGAAAGCAAGGTCATTTACAGGATTTAGGATGTCCAAGGGTAAAAGTACACTTGTGGTTTAGGAGAAGCACAAATACTTCCCACTCTGAGACTAGAGAGAAATTTCTCATGGAGTTGAGAGTGTGTAAGATAGTAAATTAAACCCTGATGTGACACCTTATCATTATTCTGGAGTTGTTTTTTTACTAATATCATTTACTATACAGATAATGTCCCTCATCGTGCTGGAGTATAGTTCAATAAAAGCAATTATGTGGGAGCCGTTGCTGTATCATCCACAGATGTCTGTAATTCTCAACCTTGGCTGCATATTAGAATCACCAGGGAAGTATATAAAAATCCCCATGCCAGGCTGCACTCCAGCCTCATTAAATCAGGATTTCTGGATATAGGACTCAGGCATCAGTATTTTTCAAATCACTTCAACTGACGGATGGGCTTATCTGGACTCAGTAATCCAGGTAAGGTTTTTTTTTTTAATAACATCTTTATTGGAGTGTAATTGCTTTACAATGTCGTGTTAGTTTCTGCTGTATAACAAAGTTAATCAGCTATATGTATACATATATCCCCATATCCCCTCCCTTTTGCGCCTCCCTCCCACCCCTCTAGGTGGTCACAAAGCACCGAGCTGATCTCCCCGAGCGATGCAGCTGCTTCACACTAGCTGCAGTAGTGGGATTGCTGGGTCATATGGTAGTTCTATTTGTAGTTTTCTAAGGAACCTCCATATTATTCTCCATAGTGGTTGTATCAATTGACATTCCCACCAACAGTGTAAGAGTGTTCCCTTTTCTCCACACACTCTCCAGCATTTGTTGTTTGTAGATTTTTTTGATGATGGCCATTCTGACTGGTGTGAGGTGATACCTTACTGTAGTTTTGATTTGCATTTCTCTAATGATTAATGATGTTGAGCATCCTTTCATGTGTTTGTTGGCCATCTGTATATCTTCTTTGGAGAAATGTCTATTTACATCTTCTGCCCATTTTTGGATTGGGTTGTTTGTTTTTTTGATATTGAGATGCATGAGCTGCTTGTATATTTTGGAGATTAATCCTTTGTCAGTTGCTTTATTTGCAAGTATTTTCTCCCATTCTGAGGTTGCCTTTTCATCTTGTTTATGGTTTCCTTTGCTATGCAAAAGCTTTTAAGTTTCATTAGGTCCCATTTGTTTATTTTTGTTTTTATTTCCATTTCTCTAGAAGGTGGGTCAAAAAGGATCTTGCTGTGATTTATGTCACAGAGTGTTCTGCCTATGTTTTCCTCTAAGAGTTTGATAGTGTCTGGCCTTACATTTAGGTCTTTAATCCATTTTGAGTTTATTTTTGTGTATGGTGTTAGGAAGTGTTCTAATTTCATTCTTTTCCATGTAGCTGTCCAGTTTTCCCAGCACCACTTATTGAAAAGGCTGTCTTTTCTCCATTGTATATTCTTGCCACCTTTATCAAAGATAATGTGACCATATGTGCGTGGGTTTATCTCTGGGCTTTCTGTCCTGTTCCATTGATCTGTATTTCTGTCTTTGTGCCAGTACCATACCATCTTGATTACTGAAGCTTTGTAGTATAGTCTGAAGTCCGGGAACCTGATTCCTCCAGCTCCATTTTTCTTTCTCAAGATTGTTGTGACTATTCGGGGTCTTTTGTGTTTCCATATAAATTGTGAAATTTTTTGTTCTAGTTCTGTGAAAAATGCCATTGGTAGTTTGATAGAGATTGCACTGAATCTTTGGGTAGTACAGTCATTTTCACAATGTTGATTCTTCCAGTCCAAGAACATGGTATATCTCTCCATCTGTTTGTATCATCTTTAATTTCTTTCATCAGTGTCTTATAGTTTTCTGCATACAGGTCTTTTGTCTCCTTTGGTAGGTTTATTCCTAGGTATTTTATTCATTTTGTTGCAATGGTAAATGGGAGTGTTTCCTTAATTTCTCTTTCAGATTTTTCATCATTAGTGTATAGGAATGCCAGAGATTTCTGTGCATTAATTTTGTATCCTGCTACTTTACCAAATTCATTGATTAGCTCTAGTAGTTTTCTGGTGGCCTCTTTAGGATTCTCTATGTATAGTATCATGTCATCTGCAAACAGTGACAGCTTTACTTCTTCTTTTCCAGTTTGGATTCCTTTTATTTCTTTTTCTTCTCTGATTGCTGTGGCTAAAACTTCCAGAACTATGTTGAATAATAGTGTTGAGAGTGGGCAACCTTGTCTTGTTCCTGATTTTAGAGGAAATGGTTTCAGTTTTTCAGTTTTCACCATTGAGAATGATTTTGGCTGTGGGTTTGTCATATATGGCCTTTATTATGTTGAGATAAGTTCCCTCTATGCCTACTTTCTGGAGAGTTTTTATCATAAATCGGTGTTGAATTTTGTCAAAAGCTTTTTCTGCATCGTTGAGATTATCATATAGTTTTTAGCCTTCAGTTTGTTGATATGGTGTATCACATTGATTGATTTGCGTATTTTGAAGAATCCTTGCATTCCTGGGATAAACCCTAGTTGATCATGGTGTATGATCCTTTTAATGTGCTGCTGAATTCTGTTTGCTAGTATTTTGTTGAGGATTTTTGCATCTATGTTCATTAGTGATATTGGCCTCTAGTTTTCTCTTTTTGGGACACCTTTTTCTGGTTTTGGTATTAGGGTGATGGTGGCCTCGTAGATTGAGTTTGGGAATGTTCCTCCTTCTGCTATATTTTGGGAGAGTTTGAGAGGGATAGGTGTTAGCTCTTCTCTAAATGTTTGATAGAATTCACCTGTGAAGCCATCTGGTCCTGGGCTCTTGTTTGTTGGAAGATTTTTAATCACAGTTTCAATTTCAGTGCTGTGATTGGTCTGTTTATATTTTCTATTCTTCCTGGGTCAGTCTCAGAGGGTTGTGCTCTTCTAAGAATTTGTCCATTTCTTCCAGGTTGTCCATTTTTTTGGCATATACTTGCTTGTAGCAATCCCTCATGATCCTTTGTATTTCTGCTGGGTCAGTTGTTACTTCTCCTTTTTCATTTCTAATTCTGTTGATTTGAGTCTTATCCCTTTTTTTTAAATGAGTCTGGCTAGTGGTTTATCAATTTTGTTTAACTTCTCAAAGAACCAGCTTTTAGTTTTATTGATCTTTGCTACTGTTTCCTTCATTTCTTTTCATTTATTTCTGCTTTGATATTTATGATTTCTTTCCTTCTGCTAACCTTGGGGTTTTTTTCTTCTTCTTTTTCTAATTGCTTTAGGTGTAAGGTTAGGTTTTTTATTTGAGATGTTTCTTGTTTCTTGAGGTAAGATTGTATTGCTATAACTTCCCTCTTAGAAACTGCTTTTGCTGCATCCCATAGGTTTTGGGTTGTCATGTTTTCATTGTCATTTGTTTCTAGGTATTTTTTTATTTCCTCTTTGATTTCTTCAGTGATCTCTTGATTATTTAGTAGCATATTGTTTAGCCTCCATGTGTTTGTATTTCTTATAGTTTTTTTTCCTGTAATTGATGTCTAGTCTTGTAGCGTTGTGGTCGGAAAGGATACTTGATACAATTTCAATTTTCTTAAATTTACCAAGCCTTGATTTGTGACCCAAGCTGTGATCTATCCTGGAGAATGTTCCATGAGCACTTGAGAAGAAAATGCATTCTGTTGTTTTTGAATGGAATGTCCTATAAATATCAGTTAAGTCCATCTTGCTTAATGAGTCATTTAAAGCTTGTGTTTCCTTATTTATTTTCATTTTGGATGATCTGTCCATTGGTGAAAATGGGGTGTTAAAGTTCCTGCTATTTTTGTGTTACTCTCCATTTCCCCTTTTATGGCTGTTAGCATTTGCCTTATGTATTGAGGTGTTCCTATGTTGGGTGCATAAATATTTACTGTTGTTATATCGTCTTCTTGGATTGATCCCTTGATCATTATGTAGTGTCCTTCTTTGTCTGTTGTGATAGTTTTTATTTTAAAGTCTATTTTATCTGATATGAGAATTACTACTCCAGCTTTCTTTTGATTTCCATCTGCAGGAATATCTTTTTCCATCCCCTCACTTTCAGTCTGTATGTGTTCCTAGGTCTGAAGTGGGTCTTTTGTAGACAGCATATAGATGGGTCTTGTTTTTTTTTATCCATTCAGCCAGTCTGTGTCTTTTGGTTGGAGCATTTAATCCATTTACATTTAAGGTAATTATTGATATATATGTTCCTATTACCATTTTCTTAATTGTTTTCAGTTTGTTTTTGTAGGTCTTTTTCTTTTCTTGTGTTTCCTGCCTAGAGAACTTCCTTTAGGATTTGTTGTAAAGCTGGTTTGGTGGTGCTGAATTCTCTTAACTTTTGCTTATCTGTAAAGGTTTTAATTTCTCCGTCAAATCTGGATGAAATCCTTGCTGGGTAGAGTAATCTTGGTTGTAGTTTTTTCCCTTTCATCACTTTAAATATGTCCTGCCACTCCCTTCTCGCATGCAGAGTTTCTGCTGAAATATCAGCTGTTAACCTTATGGGGATTCCCTTGTATGTTATTTGTTGCATTTCCCTTGCTGCTTTTAATATTTTTTTTGTATTTAATTTTTGATAGTTTGATTAATGTGTGTCTTGGCATGTTTCTCCTTTGATTTATCCTGTATGGGACTCTCTGCACTTCCTGGACTTGATTGACTATTTCCTTTCCCATGTTAGGGAAGTTTTCAACTATAATCTCTTCAAATAGTTTATCAGTCCCTTTCTTTTTCTCTTCTTCTTCTGGGACCCCTATAATTTGAATGTTGGTGCATTTAATGTTGTCCCAGAGGTCTCTGGGACTGTCCTCAATTCTCTTCATCCTTTCTTCTTTATTCTGCTCTGTGGTAGTTATTTCCACTATTTTATCTTCCTGATCACTTATCCGTTCTTCTGCCTCAGTTATTCTGCTATTGATTCCTTCTAGAGAATTTTTAATTTCATTTATTGTGTTGTTCATCTTTGTTTATTTGCTCTTTAGTTCTTCTAGGTCCTTGTTAAACATTTCTTGTATTCTCCATTCTGTTTCCAAGATTTTGGATCATCTTTACTATCATTACTCTGAATTCTTTTCGGGTAGACTGCCTATTTACTCTTCATTTGTTTGGTCTGGTGGGTTTTTGCCTTGCTCCTTTATCTGCTGTGTGTTTCTCTGTCTTCCCATTTTGCTTAACTTACTGTGTTTGGGGTTTCCTTTTCGAAGGCTGCAGGTTCACAGTTCCTGTTGTTTTTGGTGTCTGCCCCCAGTGGGTAAGGTTGGTTCAGTGGGTTGTGTAGGCTTCCTGGTGGAGGGGTCTGGTGCCTGTGTTCTGATAGGTGGGGCTGGATCTTGTCTTTCTGGTGGGCAGGGCTGCATCCAGTGGTGTGTTTTGGGGTGTCTGTGAGCTTAGTATGATTTTAGGCAGCCTCTCTGCTAATGGGTGGGGTTGTGTTCCTGTCTTGCTAATTGTTTGGCATGGGACATCCAGCACTGGAGCTTGCTGGCCGTTGGGTGGAGCTGGGTCTTAGCATTGAGACGGAGATCTCTGGGAGAGCTCTCACCGATTGATATTACGTGGGGCTGGGAGTTCTCTGGTGGTCTAATGTCCTGAACTTGGCTCTCCCACCTCAGACACTCAGACCTGACACTCGGCCAGGGCACCAAGACCCTGTCAGCCACACGGTGATCATGAAATTGGAGGTAGCAAAAATGGATATATGCAAGTCACTCCTCTTTTGGCTGATGGTACTCTCTCCAAAGGCTGTGACTTGTAATTGGAAAGCCAAAACTTCCAGCTACAGTCATGATCACAGATGCCTAGTTCTTCAAAATGAAATGAAATGCATGAGTCAGAACCAGGCTGCTAGTATTGGAGGGTCTCCTGCAGAGGCGGGGGGCAGCTGTGGCTCACTGCAGGGACGAGGACACTGGCAGCAGAAGTTCTGGGAAGTAGTCCTTGGCGTGAGCCCTCCCCAGGTAAGGTTTTAAAGTAGCTATTTTTCAACCAGAATGTATTAGTCAGGATAGGTTAGGTGATGCTGCAGTAATAAAACTTCCCTCAAACAACAACTACAACAGCAAAGGCTTATTCCGCACTCACCCTCCATCTATCTCCTGGGTTAGCTGAGAGTTTGTTCACTGTTGTTCTCACTCCAGTGGAGCAGCCACTGTCTGGAACGTTTCTGTTTCCTGCAGAAGAGGGAATGAGACACATGGTGGATCATATTCTGGCTGTTGAAGCTCTGCATGGGTGTAGCTAAACTGCTGCAACACTGTAGTCAAAAGGTATCAATATGTATTTGTCACTTAAGAGTCCAGAGGTTGGTGGGCAGTTCAGAGTGGGTAGAGGGCTCTATTCTAAGAGATCAGTGGTCCGAGGACCCAGGCTGGTGGGTCGGCTCTGCCGTTCTCAGCATGTAGATTTCATCTTTGCGTCTAACGTGGCTGCTACCATTGTCACCATTTCCTAGGCAGCTCAAAATGAAGAGATTAAGTAGCTTCATTTTCAAGGGAATGACGTAAAAGTTAAACATATTTCTTCTGCTCACAGCCCATTGGCCTGAACTTTGTTGTGAGGCCACGTCTAGCTTCAAAGGAGGCTGAGAAATGTGATCTTTAGCTGAGTAGCCATGTGAAGGCTAAAAATTGCGACAGCTCTATTTCTGGAAGGATAGAGAGAATGGATATTGGGGCCAGTTAGGCAGACTCTGCCTTATCATAGTAGTGGTTTTCCAAGTTTGGTTTTACCATAAAAACCCTTTTTCCAAATGAAATTGCAGATGTCATTCTTGGCAATCAACATATTTGGAGATGCTTTGATTGATGCGGTGGCCTATATCTGGACCACTCTCCCATTATACACCTCATGCTCTCTGCAGCAGTTCTAGTGACATCTAAGAGAATCCATAAAAATCACTGATGTAGATGAACTGATGCATATGCTGTAGACCATCCTCCCAAAATAGTCTTCCAGTCACTTCTATCTCAAAAGTCCTCTCAAGTCCATCCACTTCTCTCTGCATCTCTCCTGCCACCACCCTAGTTCCTAGTTTGAGCCAGCATCATCTCGTCTGGTCTACTGAATCTCCCTGCTTCCTTTCACCACCAGATCCATTCTCCACACAACTTCTGGAGTTTTTTTTTTTTTTTTTTTAGCAGTACGCGGGCCTCTCCTGTTGCGGAGCACAGGCTCCGGACGCGCAGGCCCAGCAGCCATGGCTCAGGGGACCAGCCGCTTTGCGGCATGTGGGATCCTCCCGGACCGGGGCACGAACCCGCGTCCCCTGCATTGGCAGGCGGACTCTTAACCACTGCGCCACCAGGGAAGCCCCTGGAGTTATCTTTTTAAAAAGGAAATCAGAGCATGTCATTCCCCGGTTTTAAGCCCTCCAGTGGATTCCAGTTGTGTTAAAATATAATCTGAATTCCTTATTGTGGTCTGCAAGGCTCTGTAGTAACCTGACTCCTGACAAACTCTCCTTATTTCATCTTCAACTCTCCTGCTTGCTACTCTGCCCTGCCACCCCTTCCCCATCCCTGGCCTGCTTTTGTGTACTTTGAATAAGCCAGGATTAATCCTGTCTCTGGGCCTTTGCACTTCTGCTCTCTTGTCCTGGAGTGTTCCTTCCTCAGCTCTTTACATGGCTGGCTCCTTCTCATTCTTCTCATCTCAGCCCAAACATCACCTTCTTAGAGAGACCTCCTCTGGATGCCTGTCTGAGGCAGCCCCCCTCACCCCTCCTTCCATGCTTTCTTGCTGTCACTTTCCGTCACGATCAGAAATCACCTTTTTTTTTTTTTTTTGGTACGTGGGCCTCTCACTGTTGTGGCCTCTCCCGTTGCGGAGCACAGGCTCCGGACGCGCAGGCTCAACGGCCATGGCTCACGGGCCCAGCCGCTCCGCGGCATGTGGGATCTTCCCGGACCGGGGCACGAACCCGTGTCCCCTGCATTGGCAGGCGGACTCTCAACCACTGCACCACCAGGGAAGCCCAGAAATCACCTTTTTAATGTTGTTTTCTTTTTCCTTATTCCTATCAATCCTCACTGGAATGTAAGCTTCAAAAAGGCAGGGAACTGGCATATCCTTGTCATTGCACATTCCCATGAACAGAAGAGGCATCTGGCGCATAATAAGTTTAATAAACATTGATTGGTAAGTGAATAGAATGACAGTGATTTTGAGGTTCAGTAGCTGGGTAAGAATCTGGGTAGGACTGAGTCTTTGTTGTCAGTTAAGGGAGAAATGGTGCCAAAGATAGACTTGATGTCTGTCTTACAGACCTCAAGAACTGAGGTCTCTAAGAAGAACATGTTCCTGAAAAAGAAGGCTTAGAGGTGGTCCAGGGGCCAAAGGTCTTCTCAGAAAGTAGCTTGGAATTTACTCAAAAACACACAATTGGATGTTTGTGGACCCGTAGTTTCAAGCCCAAAGACAGAGCTGCAGTGTTTTTGGCTTGGAAAAAAAAGCAGTTGCGGTCACATGCCACCTTGGCCCCTACCTTGGTACACCTTGCTTTGAGAAATTTCCTTCCTAATCTACTTTCCAAAAAGGCCTCATGACAAAATGTATACCCCAAGCACTGAATTGCGTGGCTTGGTATCAGGGATGTTAGCTGCAATTTGGTGACATGCAGGTTAGCAATCGCTTTACCTGATTGTTTCATTTGGACACTCCGTCCTGGATTTGCTTTGGGACAGTATCTGCCCGAATAGAGGGTGTCTAAAGAAGCCCCTTGGTCAGTCCCAACTGACTAACACTGGCCCTCAGCTCTTAATCGCCTTGTGGCTGATGCCTTGGTCCGGTGCCCGCTATTGGATGCCTGAGTTCCTGCAGACCAGATCCTTTCGTCCCAGACTTCCTTGGGAGGCGACAGGATGTGTTGGACTCTGGATTTTGAGCCAGAGTTAGGAAGGGCTGAGACAGGTGTCTGTGTGTAAGGCTCGGTGGAAGCTAGCGGTTTGACCAGACCTGAGGCGAGGCCCTCAGTCAGACCAGAGGTCAAACGTGGGAACATCAGCAGAGCCAGCGGGAGCTAAGGCAGCACAGTGTGTGTCCTTCACACCTGCTGGCACTCCACCTGGAATGCTCTCCGCTCCACTGCTTTATCTGGTGAACTCCTACTCCTTTTCTTCTTGATTGTATAAATGTCACATCCTCTGTAAAGTCTTCTCCAACCACCCCCCGCCCCGTCCCGGACAGAATTAGTTTCTTCTTCCCTTAGTACAGTCGAAACACTTCTCACATTGTTTTTGTCTGTTTGTTTGCGGTAGGCGGGCCTCTCACTGTTGTGGCCTCTCCCGTTGCGGAGCACAGGCTCCAGACGCGCAGGCTCAGCGGCCGTGGCTCACGGGCCCAGCCGCTCCGCGGCATGTGGGATCTTCCCAGACCGGGGCACAAACCCGTGTCCCCTGCATTGGCAGGTGGACTCTCAACCACTGCACCACCAGGGAAGCCCTCTCACATTGTTTTGAAATATGTTTACGGGCCTCTCCCACTGCCAGTGAGCCCCTCGAGGATGTGACTGTGTCTTAATTTTCTTTAGAGAGGCGACACAGCAGAGCTGTTCATAGAATCAGCTGTGGAAGCAGGTGGGCTGAAGTGTGAGGTCAGGCTCCATCACTTTTTACTTGTGTGACCCTGGGCAAGTACTACTGTCCCCGAGGTTCATTTTCCTCACTCGTAAAATAGGGGTAGCCATGCCTGCCTCCTAGAGTTTGTGAGAATTTTAAGAAGTGAGCTAATATATGTCTATCCTGGATGAAAATTATTAAACCACACCTACTGTAGCTGTTCTGCTTTGTAAGCTGGGTAGTGGCCATCGTTTGTATCAGTACTGCCATCTTCCATTTTCAGGGACTGGTGGGGAAGGTTGACATTTCAAAGCCTCTACCAGCTCCTCTGTGCTTGTGAAGGGGACATCCTAAAGGGATGATGGTCATGGGATGATGGTCATATTGGCGACGTGGCTGGTGGTAGTGATGGTGGTTGTGGTGATATTAGTGGTCACGATGGTGGTGTTGGGAGTGAGGGTGAGGGTGGTGGTGGTGAGGGTGGTTGGTAGTGTGATGGTGATGACTGTAGGATGGTGATGGTGCTGATGGGAAGGGTTGGGTGGAGGTGGAGGTGACGGTAGTGATGGTGGTGGTGGTGATGGTGATGGAGGTGCTAATGGGGGTGGGGGTGATGTTGGTAATGGCGATGGCGGTGGTGATGGTGAGGATGGGGCCTGTGATGATAGTTGTGGTGGAGCTGATGGTGGTAGAATTGGTGGCTCTGAAGGTTTGGGGAACAAGCTAGTTACTTTCTTTTTTTTTAATTTATTTTATTGACATATAGTTGATTTACAATGTTGTGTTAGTTTCTGTTGTACAGAAAATAATTCAGTTATACATATGTATACATTCTTTTTCATATTCTTTTCCATTATGATTTATTACAGAACATTGGATATAGTTCCCTGTGCTATGCAGTAGGACCTTGTTGTTTATCCATTCTATATATAGTAGTTTGCATCTGCTGACCGCCCCAAACTCCCAGTCCATCCCTCCCCCACCCCTCTCCGCCTTGGGAAGCTAGTTTCTGGCATTTACTCCAGGATCCTCACTTCTGTTGCTCAGCCTGCTAGTTGATACTCATGGCCTCCAGCTCTTGGAGTTATAACCACAGGGATTTGTTTTCTCTTGTCCTCTGCCTGCCCACCTGCCTCATTCTGAACTCAGTCCCCTCCACATGGGCTTCCCTGGGGCTCTTCACCTGGCTCCCAGCCCTTGACTCTGTTTGGACACTAGCTTTGGTGGCAGATTCCCAGATCTACCATAGAATCCTATCCCACCTGTCCCCATTCTCTACTCTATAAAGCCTTGCCTCTTCTGGTCCTAGATCCCTGCCCTTCACCCTGGAGCCAGGGACACGGCCCCAGTACATTAGTCCTTTGAGTTGCCTGTCAGAGAGAGATTTTAGTGCTAGAGGACCACATTTCTTATTGAAGGGAATGCTCCAAGTTCTGAGAGCCCCCCTTTGAAGAACATGGCTGGCAATGGAGAATAGATTTCCTTTTAAACAATGACAACAGGTTGACCAGTCAGCCCACAATTTTATTCTGTTCTCAAAATCTATCTTTAATTATTTTCACAGACAGTTTTTATTATCCTGCATTGTGTTCCAATCTCTTAATGTTATTTAACCTGTTTTTAAAATTTATATATTTAGCAATTCATTTGTTTACATTTCTGTCTTTGCTTGTTCAAAATTCATAATTCCGTCTTCTATGCCAGACGTGATGATGGCACTAGAGTGTGGGGGTGGTGGCTAAATTCTTGTGGAAACAGTGAAAACATGATGGCCAGCTTACTATATAGGGGAAACTGCATTGAGCTGTAATGGAGAGGACACTTCCAGGTGTGTCGAATTTGTTGCAGGGTTAGGGGGTGGGATGGGTGAATTTTTTGGACCTTTGGTGACCAGGAAGAAGGTCACTTTGTTAAGGAAATCATTATGCTGACATTGTGACATTTTTTTGTTCGCTGATAGCTGACTACTGTCAGTTCTCCGGGACCTTACTCTTTCTCTGCCAAGTACACAAAGTAGATATGTACAGATTTCTCCCAAAGACCAGTAGCATTTGTGATATAGTGCTCTGTGAGAGCACTTCCCTGTTATTTTGCAAAAACCCTTAAATTGGCAGTAAATTCTGGTCTAGTAGAAAGAGGACAATATTTACAGCAAAAGCCCAAGTTCAAGGCCTAGCTTAGCTATTTACTAGGCCTGGTGTATGTGAGTCACTTAACTTCTTTGAGTTTTAGTTTCCAGCTCTGTAAGATGGAGATAACTGCTGTGCCTCATAAGGTTTTTGTAAGCCTTGACTGAGATATGAGCTGTGAAAAACGCTTAAATGTTAAAAAATTTTTATATTTGACTTATGATACTTAGCTTGAGGCATGAATGCTCTGTAACTAGGAATTTTGCTGTTTAGGAAAACTAATACAACTATCACAGATATTTGTGAAAATAATTATATATATATATATATATAAAATTTTTTTTTTTTTGCGGTGCGCGGGCCTCTCACTGCTGTGGCCTCTCCCGTTGTGGAGCACAGGCTCCAGATGCGCAGGCTCAGCGGCCATGGCTCACGGGCCCAACCGCTCCGCGGCATGTGGGATCTTCCCGGACCGGGGCACGAACCCGTGTCCCCTGCATTGGCAGGTGGACTCTCAACCACTGCGCCACCAGGGAAGCCCAATAATTATATTTTTAAATCAGTTTGCATGCAAAAATTTCCCTACAATTTCATATTCATTAAGCCACTCTAGCCACGTAGAGTTTCTCAGGTTGTCTTGGAGCTGGGAAGTAAAAGCTGGCTCAGTGACAGGTGTTCTCCAGATCTCTGCCTCCAAACTGTGCTCTCTGGGTCAGGAATGACTGTCCCTATTCCTGCCTGGTGTGCTCCTCCTCATCTCTGAGGCCCCAGCTCAAAAGTCACCCCTTCTGGGATGTTTAAGTCCTCCTGGCAGAAGGAGTTTTTTCTGTCCTTTTACATCTCCTTGTTCTTATCTCTAAGCCTCCCCTCTCAGTTCTTATCATCTAATTGTAAATGACACCTGAATGTAAGCTCCAGGAGGGCAGGGATTTCTGTTGCTTTCTATCACTGTGTGATTCCCAGGACCTAGAGATGTGCCAGGCACATAGTGGGTGCTCAGTGAACCTTTACTGAATGAACGAATGGGTAAATGAATGAAGATACGTCATCTCCTTCAATTGCTTAAGGGTGTGAACTGGTTTACATTGATGTTTCTTGTGCCTTCATCTTGGTCAGGGCTTGACACCTACTAGGTTTACATGTTTGTTGAATGAATAAATTTCTGGATTAGGAACTAAAAAACAGAAGAGAAAGGCTAAATATTATAAGGTCTTAATGATGTCATTGTACTTTTATGCTATAATTGTTTAAAATGCATCCTTTTTATTTTGTTTTTAGGTTATCATAGGCCCAAATGCTATTTTATTATTATTTTTTAATGAGAATCACACTTTTACTCACATCGAACATCTTAAATGTGAAGACCACAGAGGGAATTTCAAGAATTTAAAAGTCATTTAAAAACATACACAATTAAAAATTACTTCCTACTTAAATAAATGAATTTTAAAACTTCTTCCTAAAGACATTTTTTTTCTTTTTAATTTTTATTGGGGTATAGTTGATTTACAATGTTGTTTTAGTTTCAGGTGTACAGCAAAGTGAATCACTTATACATACACATATATCTACTCTTTTTCAGATTCTTTTCCCATATAGGCCATTACAGAGTATTGAGTAGAGTTCCCTGTGCTATACAGTAGGTCCTTATTAGTTATCTATTTTATATATAGTAGTGTGTATATGTCAATTCCAATTTCCCAGTTTATCCCTCCCCCGGTAAACATAAGTTTGTTTTCTACATCTGTGACTCTATTTCTGTTTGGTAGATAAGTTCATTTGTACCCTTCTTTTAGATTCCACATATAAATGATATCATATGATATTTGTCTTTCTCTGTCTGACTTACTTCACTCAGTATAACAATCTCTAGGTCCATCCATGTTGCTGTAAATGGCATTATGTTGTTCTTTTTAATGTCTGAGTAATATTCCATTGTATATATGTACCACGTCTTTTTTATCCATTCCTCTGTTGATGAATATTTAGGTTGCTTCCATGTCCTGGCTATTGTAAATAGTGCTGCAATGAACATTGGGGGTACATGTATCTTTTCAAATTACGGTTTTCTCCAGATATATGCCCAGGAGTGGGATTGCTGGATCATATGGTAGCTCTACTTTTAGTTTTTTAAGGAACCTCCATACTGTTCTCCATAGTGGCTGTACCAGTTTACATTCCCACCAACAGTGCAAGAGGGTTCCCTTTTCTCCACACCCTCTCCAGCATTTATTGTTTGTAGATTTTTTTGTTGATGGCCATTCTGACCGGTGTGAGGTGATACCTCATTGTAGTTTTGATTTGCATTTCTCTAATAATTAGTGATGTTGAGCATCTTTTCATGTGCCTTTTAGCCATCTGTATGTCTTCTTTGGAGAAATGTCTATTTAGATCTTCTGCCCATGTTTTGATTGGGTTGTTTGTTGGAGTAGTTTTTAAAACCAAACAAACCAAGTCACAGATTTCTCTGGACCAGTTTTTAATATAAATTCCTCATTTTTTTCCTAAAAAATGATATAAACATCATTATAATAGAACATACCAAAATATGTTTTACATCTTTAGTATCCTAATGTACAGATATTAGTAGTTCCCTCTTAATAAGAGTTACCGCAAATTCATGGTTAATATCAAAATAATGACAGCCCACAGTTTTGCACATGGCTGTTTGCCAGGCTTTCTGTAGCTGCCTCCCCCCTACTGAGTTTGAGGAAGTCTTTCTCATAGTAAGGTTTTTAAAATTCTACTTACAAAATTTTATATCCTCTTCAGCAGATGGGCTGACCGGCTTGCAATCTCCATGGTAACAAGGTTTCTGTATCCCCCCCCCCCTTTTAAAATAGCCTAAAGTCACAGAAGGGAACTTAGTTATTAATAGCATAAGAAATTTCAGTGTGAACAACAGTTATTAAATATGCAGCTTTTGATTACTTGTTTCTTGATCTAGAATCATTTATGATATATAGCAACTGTGATTAAGCATATATGAATATAATTGTAATACTCAGAGATTAGGAGTAGCAGTTGGTTTGCTGAAATGATTAACTGTTGGACAACCTGTTTAAATTAGTCCCTACTTCCCAACGTCCTTTTTGCCAGCCAAATCAGATTCTGCCCTATCCTTCACTTAGGAGTCAACAGCATAGTAATAATGCATTACATTATTTTAACCTCTATGTGGAAGACAAAACCAAGACTCTTTTGTGGCATTCCTATGGACACCCATTTCTGTGTTAAGCATAAGTGTGGTGTTTGTTCTAAATGTAGGAAAAGCATGGATGATTTCTTGGGGCCACAGCCCGCCCCTGTTGACTTGATTGGGTTCTGGTATCTTTGATTGGCTCGTATAAGGCATTGCCACTCCAAACCCAGATAGTGCATAAATGATTCTCTAAAACTAGTACACTAGCAAAGCATGAAAAGCTATTTTTAAAAGAGAGGTGTATTTGGTTTGCTAAGATTCTGGCTTTTTCCCAAGAAGTGCCCTATTTTTGATACAGCATGTTGAGCCTCACACAGAAAAATCGATTCTTATTTTTGGGTCTACTTATAAATGTTTGTTTTCGAGACGTCATGACATATTCTTGCTTGTTTAGCTGTAAATATTGACATAGATTGTTATTCTATCAAAAGATCTTGAATAAAGGATAAGTTTTTCTTTAAAACAGCAGAAATTTATTAAGCATACCTGGAATGCTTGGTCCTATGATGGGCTCTTTTGTAATATATTATTGGGGCTAAAATCCTATTACAAGATCATCTGAGAGTTTCACTTAAACATTTCACTAAGACTTTTTCCTCCTTGTTTTCCAGTGTCATGTCTCTATATTTACGTTCTGTGCTGTCAACTAATTAGGTTGAGCTGTAAAAGACCCAGTGTGGAGGGTATGTGTCAAAGTAGCAGTTGATTCTACTGGAAAAGAAAAGAAGGGTGTTGCCTCTATGCTCGTGAAAGAAATTTAGTGGGAGATTGGTTAGGCTGGGAATCTGCTGATGACGCCTGTCGTCACTGGGACTTCTGCTGTGGGACCAATTTCCTAGGAGGCTGAGGGCTTGTCCCATATTAAAGCCCTTTCTCCCCCATTATCCCTAACTACTGGGCTTTGTTTTATCCAAAGTTCCTCTGAAAGCTTTTGTGCAGGTGCTTTATTTGGGAAGTGATTTTTCAAGCAGCAGGGAGTGGAGAGCAAAAGCCAACACCAGAATGTGTTAATAGGTTGGCCCATGCTGGGAGCCACTAGTGATCGATGATGACACCAGGCCTCCCTAAGGAGCCTTGTGAGATGCATGCAGAGCTGTCTACTCTGGACAACAGGAGGGGGAAGCATTTCTCCATCGGCTTCCGTCCCTCACTGACCAAGGGTGGCCCCGCAGAGGTTGGTTCCCTCACACTACCAGGCTGCACGTGTGTGAGTGCCAAGTATCCTTCACTGACCACACTGTCAGAGAGGTCCAAGGCCAGGAAACCAAAGGCCCATGGAAGGCGAAGGCCAGGCACTGTCAGATCTCACCAGGGCGAAGCTCATGGCCCATGTGGAGCTGATACTGCAGCAGTGATGGGAGTAAGAGGTGGGACCTAGAGGCTGAGAAGTGGTTCCTGAAAGATGTACAGTTGTGCATCTAAAGATACCACTGCCTCTGTTTGCAGTCCATTGCTTATCATCTTGGTAAAGGGAGGACTCTTCTCTGTGCCCTTCCAGGAAACATAGGTAGCGGGTTCTTCAGTCTCATATGATAAATTCATATTTATAGTCTCACCTGCCTGATCCTTGGATCCCTTTCTCGGTCTGGCATCTCCACTTCATTAACAGGGAGCCATCATCCAGTCCAAGCTTCATGAGCCATTCCAGCTAGATGTTAGGACCAGTGTCAGGGATCCTTGCCAGGACTTTGAAACCAGAGTCATAGGAGAGTGCTCCCATGCCAATGAGTTATTCTTTATCCAGCTTTATATTTTGCACCCCCTGGTCTAAAACCCTCAGGATCCACTCTAAATAATCTTCCTCTGGTTCCAGCTGATATATATGCCCTTTGATAAATAAGCAATTTACTTCAGCAGTAGGAACTCTGTTTCCCTGCTTGGGCAGTGCTGAGATTTGACTCTAGTTATTAGTTCAGAGGCAATGGGATGAGGTGGCAGCAGATCTTAAAAAGGACAACAACTGGGCTTCCCTGGTGGCACAGTGGTTAAGAATCCGCCTGCCAATGCCGGGGACACGGGTTCGAGCCCTGGTCTGGGAAGATCCCACACGCTGTGGAGCAACTAAGCCCGTGTGCCACAATTACTGAGCCTGCGCTCTAGAGCCCACGAGCCACAACTACTGACTGAGCCCGCGTGCTGCAACTACTGAAGCCCGCACACCTTGAGCCTGTGCTCCACAACAAGAGAAGCCTGCGTGCCACAACTAGAGAAAGACTGTGCACAGCAACAAAGACCCAACACAGCCAAAAATAAAAATAAAAAAATTTATTAAAAAAACCAACAACAATTACCTTGTTAGGCACCTACCTACCTGTGAGGTGTCTAGGAAAGGGGAGGCTGCTGTCCTTTAGCAAGAAGGAGCGAGACGCTGTTAATGGTCTGGAGGATTCAGGGATTTAAGATTCTTAGGCTCATCTACCCAGATGTACAGATTCCTGGTCACAGAGTCACCAGTTTTCCTATCAGAGTCCAGACGTTGACATAGGAGATAAATTGAGACCGCATTCAGTCTCCTTTGCAGGACTTCCAATTATAGTTCCTGAGCGTGAGTTCCAGCACTGCCTGCCTTGAAGACATGAATGAAGGTCAACCTAAATGCTATCAAAGAAGCATTTCCACTGTGCCTTGTGTTAATAGTTGACTGACCTGGATATGGAATTTTAATTTTACCTCTTCACAACTTCCAAAGAAGTTAACAAAAAACAGACAGTTCTGTGATTCTTGTCATTACCATTGACCCCCTATCATTCAAGTACCTCAACTGCCAGTTAATTCAGCACTTCACACTCCATGTGCACCTCAGCCTCATCCACCACAGGTAAGAGTATTATTAAATGGGCTACTGCCACATGCCAGGGTTTATCATCATCTTGCTTACCACCAGCAATGGGGTGGGTGATCCAGCTCCTTAATCCAGAGGGTCTGCCTTTCAAGTCCACTTGCTTATCAGCACTCTTAGCTTTGGTCCCCAAGAAAGCAAAGCCTGAGATAACTGCTTGCATGCAGGTAGTTTATTTGGGATGTGGCCCCAATTGGAGTAGAGGACCTAGGAAGAGAAAAGGGGAGGAGAGAAAGCCAAAACACATCTACATTGTCAAATTACCCACTGCTAAGGGCCATGGATGCTTGATTCCCCAGCACTTTTCAGGCATCATATAAAATGCATCCCAGAACTGTCTGCTTAGGGGCTGAAATGAAGAAACATCTATCCATTGGCTTTTGTCACTATTGGTCAAGAGTGGCCCATAGAGGATGACTCCCCTGTGTTCCTGGGTTGCAAATGCATGAGCATGGGATGGATACCTACGGGCTCCAAAGCCTTGGTTGGCATTAGAAAGCTCTGGAGCAGGAGGTGAAGGGTATGTGGATGGGGAGAGGGAGGCAGAGGCTGGGAGCCGTCAGATTGTACCTGCTTGAATCTGGTTGAAGCTTGCATGGACCTGGTCACTTCATCAGGGGCTGGAATAAGACGTGGGGCTTGAGAGGTTGTGAAGTGGCGAGTGAGGGATATCTGATACAGGCTTCATCCCACCTGATACATTGGTTAAATGGATTCATTTTTTATGCTCCTTAGCAGTACGCACTTCTTCTTAATTTTTTTCTAATATGAACATATTTAACTTTCGTAGTCAAGAATATTACCCCTGGGCTTCCCTGGTGGTGCAGTGGTTAAGAATCCGCCTGCCAATGCAGGGGACACGGGTTCGAGCCCTGGTCCAGGAAGATCCCACATGCCGCGGAGCAACTAAGTCCGTGCACTACAACTACTGAGCCTGCGTTCCAGAGCCCGAGAGCCACAACTCCTGAAGCCCGGGCGCCTAGAGCCTGTGCTCTGCAGCAAGAGAAGCCACCACAAATGAGAAGCCTGCGTACTGCAAGGAAGAGGAGCCCCTGCTCGCCGCAACTAGAGAAAGCCCACGCGCAGCAAGGAAGACCCAACGCAGCCAAAAATAAATAAATAAAATAAAATAAAAAAAAGAATATTACCACGTTTGTTAAAAAAAATAAATATTGGAGTCTTAAAGCCAGGATATGTAGGACTGCCTGGGGGGAAAGGACAAGTGAAGCATGTAGAGAAGAGAATAAATTATGTAATTAAATTGCTGCTTGCTGCTACTTTTCAAGGGGAAAGTAGGGGAAGCTCAACATTGTAGCAAAGAGCCTGAATTTGCACTGTGTGACGTCCTTGAAGACCTGGTAAGAACAGCTCATTGCTAAGAACTCCTATTTCTAGCACTTTCCTTTCCCTCATACTTAGGAGGATTATCTGTGTGCTTTGACAGATGTAACCAAGCCTTCAAAATAGATATTGTTACCAGCCAAGGAACTCACCAGAAGTGAAACTGGAAAAAAAGTATATCGCTCCGCCTAAAATTGGCACTATCTTGTGGATCAAGGTTGGAGGACAGATACACAAGTAAATAACATTTACTACACAAGCAAGAGTATACATTAAGCCTACTCTTTGCTGGGCATCTGACACAAAAAGGTAAATAAGGATCAGCCCTTGCCCTCAGGGGCAGTTCCTTCTGCTGGCCCTGATTTCGTAGGAGCACTGCTGTGTAGCAGCTGATTGGGGACTGAAGGGTCAAGCTTTTTGGTTTAATATTGAGTTTGTTGGTGAATTCCCTGTATGACTTGTGTAGACAGGATTTCTTTGATTTCTGGACTATATAGATAGAATTTTTTATGTTTTATGGTCAAGTTTCTTTGAGTATATGATATCAGTGTTGGTGTAACTGTCATAGCCATTATTTTACTTTAATGTATATCTATTATTTGGAAAATATGTATATGTAGTACTTTAAAGTGTATTATGAACATTGTGATGCAAATGTAAAAAATGAAATTTTAGAAGAATAAAAAATAGAAATATAAAGTGGAATATTTTCTTCCTGCACCCCAACAGTTGTCCGTGCATACCGCCTGGAGTGCCTGAAGTCCACTTTGGAGACCCTTGACTCAGGTGCCCTTGGCTGCATTCATATACTATAACAGGGGTGAACCTTGGAGATGTTTGGATTCATGTACTTGCCATTAGACATAACCAGACCAAAACCAACATCTTTGTATACAGACCTTCTTTGATTTATGATGGGGTTATGACCAGATAAACCCATCATAAGTTGAAAATTTTGTAAATCAAAAATGCGTTTAATACACCTAACCTACCAAACTTTATAGTTGTGCCCAGCCTACCTTAAATGTGCTCAGAACACTTGATTTAGCCTACAGTTGGGCAAAATCATCTAACACAAAGCCTATTTTACAATGAAGTGTTGAAGAGCTCATGTAATTTATTGAATACTGTACTGAAAGTGGAAAACAGAAAGCTCCTGTGGCTACAGAATGGTTTTAAGTCTTTCCGTTGTTTACCCTGGTGATCAAGTGGCCGACCGGGACTGCGGCTTGCTGTAGAATATTGTACTGCATATTGTTAGCCCAGGGAAAGGTAAAAATTCAAAGTACAGTTTCTATTGACTGTGTATTGCTTTCTCAACATTGTGAAGTTGAAAACTTGTAAGTTGAACCATCGTAAGTCAGGGACCATCCACAGTTATATATTGATGACTATCTTCTTAACATTTCAGAATTTCTACTAATTTCCAGTACTCTGCCATTTAGAAGGCTACTATTGCCTTGCCTGCTGAGAACTTCGATGAATCTAGAACAGAGGTGGCAGCCTGTGTTTGCAGATCAGTTTTGTTTGGCTCATCATTCAGAGAAAAATAATCTTGAATGAGTGCCAAAATTTGAAAATTGTGGGGATTTTGCTCAAGAGTCCGAATTTTCAACCTTTGAAAAAATGTGAGAATTGGCAAAACCAGTTCTCCCATCTTCTAGGGAGACAGCTGTCTGGAGAGACAGGTAGACATTTGCTCTCTTGGTCCTCACTAACTCCCATCCCCCCACTCCACCATCTCACATTCAGCATACATCACCCAGTTATGCTTTCTGTGTGTCTTCTGTGGAATTTAAGTTGTTTCCTTTGATCTAAATTTTGTGAATGGTTGATGTTAACAAAGAAGGTCTCTTGAAATTATATAATCTTCAGAAAACCTATTCAAGGCTCATTCTGCAAGGAGTGCTGTCTATCTGGTTTACTCACTCAGAGCCACAGAATAATCTAGATTACATGTGCCGGTTGGAGTTGACCTGGTACAGTGTGGTTTATTATAGTTTAGTGATTACAGCACGCCTTTAAAATGAGATTGCCTGGGTTCAGGTTCTTACTCTGCCATTTCCTAACTGGGGCCTCAGACATGTTACTTAACCACTTCCTGCCTCAGTTTCCTCATCTGTAGAATGGAGATAATAACAAGTGGATAGATGTAAACTAACCAGCTAATAACATTGCCTAACATGTAGTAAGTACCTGTTGGCTGTTATATTATCTTTAATTTATGAATTTTTAAAATTAGGTATTTGATAATGATTATGAAGAGGTTTGTACTGTTTGACAATATCTAAACTGGTTGAGAATAACTAAATCCACAATGTGGAATGATCTATCGATATATGCAGTTTCCTGAACAGTCAACTAGTCATAAGTATGTGTGTAACGAATTCCCAATAGCATGCTGGTGTGTCTGGTGTTAAATCCAATCCCTTTCACTGAGGGAATAGTGAATTCCTTAGTGTGGAGCAGCTACAGGCATTGTCTCTGTCCTGGTCCATCTGGATATTTCTCAGCTCATCTCCTGCCTGGAGGGCTGGCCCACACCCTCATGCTGATCTGAGTCCAAAGGGGCACTTCCTTGTCCCAAAGCGGATATGCTAATTTCAGAGAAGTGCCAGCCTTTCTGTCTAAAATTGCTCACAGTTCACACCTCACGTCCTGCCTTCTGCTCTGTTTCCTTCCAGTTTGTCAGTACACAGGTCTGAGCAGAGCCAGACTTTAAGGAAGTTCCCTCTCCTCCCCTGTGTCCTCAGCCTCATGCCTGCAGTCTGTCTGTCTGGCCAGGCTGCTCCAACTGCACTGCTCCCTGAAGAGCCTCCTTCACTGTCCAGAGATGAGGAGATGATTGATTCTATCGCATTTCCAGTCTGGCTGGGCCACGAGGGGTCTTACTGTTTAAATTTCATGCCCATTCTGGATGTGTACCACCTTTGCTTGCTTTGGGAATGCATGTATCTGGTGGAAATGCTGTTTTTCTGAGTATTTCTTTGTTGTGGTGGTTTAAAGCAGACTTCCCTATACAATGAACACAGACATAAAGGGACTGGATCAAATTCAAAGTAAAATGACCTAAAAGAGTGGTCAATGACGTGTTGGTCAGTGTTGGTCTCACCTCCGCAGTGTTGGCAAGACCTCTGGCTCTGGGGATGGGGACTTTGTTCTTCACAGTATCTCGGCTGCCTGAATACTGGTTTTCTTAAACTCTCTGCCTGCTTTTTTCTTTCTACATATCTTGATACATTAGGAGTTCCATATATTGGCCTGTGCTTAATTTTTAGTACCACTGAAAAGCATAGTTAGCTGAAATTTTCAGAAAAACTTATAAATAAGGCGACATGAAAATGAATTTATCCAGCAGTCTTCGGTATTTGCTGAAAAAAAATTACTCAGTATTCCAGTATGTTCATGAAACATTCTTAATCATTATTTTTGTGATCATTCCTAATTTTGCTATTTGAGGTGACCAGTTGCATCTGGAACCATTCATAACATTTCCCTTCCCTGCTTTAGGACTCAGATACCATACATCTGTTTTTTTTTTTACTTACTCGGTATGTGACTTGAGCAAGTCATTTGATATCTGTAAAATGTACTTAATAAGCTCTTTCTACTCACAAAGTTTCGGGAGGCTCAAATGAGTCTACTTAAAGTTGCTTTAAAAATTAAAATGTGATCGATTATGTGAGCTGCTTTTACATTCCAGAATATTAACTTAGTAAATAATTCAATTGGTAACCCATGTTTGCCAAATTAGGATAATACTAATTAATTCTTTCCTCTATTTTTAAACAGTATTAAATATTTTTGATTAAAAATAAACATATGCTCATTGAAAAACATCTGAGAAATATAGAAAAATACGAAGATCAACTATAATGTGATTATGGATATCTATTAACATTTTGGTGTATATCCTTTCACATTTTTCGATACATATGTACACAGAGATATAGGCAAATACACTTTTATAAACATTTATGTACCATTTTGTTACTTGCTCTTTTCATATAATACTCTATTGTAGACGTATTTCTCTGTTAATAAATAAGATCTGGTTCATCAGTTTTAATCCAATGTGTGTATATAACATGACTTATTTAACTTGCCCCTATTGCTGGATATTTGGTTCCCCAATTTTTTACTTAAAAAAATAATGCTAATGTTTTATTCTCTTACGATAAATTCCTAAAGCTGGAATTCCTGAGCAGTTGCTTTCTAGGCAGAGAAGCTAACATATTCCCACCGTGAGTTATAGAATATCTAGTAACATAGAACATGTCCTTTTTAAAAGAGTATTTAATTAATACATTGTGAGCCTCACAGCATGCTGTAGTATTGGGTTTATCAGAGCACTAGTTTTTCTTGAAACTTTTTAAAGGAGTTATAGTTGTTTGAAATATCTGAGGACCTTATTATAGTATAGTTTTACTTGTAGCCCAGTACAGTGGTTCTCCTGTGCATTAATAATTAATTTTAAATGTAGATATTTTAATGTAATGGTATTTAATGAATACACATTCAGCAAACATTTACTGAGTCCTGACTGTTTAATCAACTTTGTAGTATGCACTGGGGATATAAAGATGAATAAAATCTGTCATTTTCCTTTAAAAACTCAGTCTAGTGGGGGAGCAGATTTGTAAGCAAATAATTATAAAACATCATGGTAAACTGTATTATAGTCATTATATTATACTATGTCCTTGGAAAAATAAAAGTCCCTCTCACCACTGCCTGCCCTAGGCAGAAATTAGGGAGAAAGATAGTGCTTTGTCAGTGTACCTTATTAGGACCTATCAAGGGTCAGATATTCTCTGGGGTCAAATCAATCTCTCTGCCTCTGTCTCTGTGTGTCTCTATCTATATATTAAAAAAAATTTTTTTTAGCCTAAGATAGAAGATGTCATAGTAGAGGAGGGAGGGAGAGGCTGAATAACATGGTGGAGTGGCTAAAGGATTCTTATAGAATGTCCAAGATGCACCTTTATGCTTTTAGTGTTTCTGTGGTACAAAGCCTCTATGTCTCCTAAACGATGAGTAAAGTCTTCTGTATACACAGACGTCCCACGTGAATGGGGCTGCTTGTTTATTTGTTAGGTTTTGTATTAGTTACCTATTATTGCATAAACAGCACACATTTATTATTTCATGGTTTCTCTGTGGTTGGGAATCTGAGCATAGCTTAGCTGGGGCTTCTGTTTCACCTGCAGTCACAAGGTTGCAGTCAAGGTGTCAGTCAGGGTTGGGGTCTCATCTGAAGACTTGTGTGGGGAAGGATGTGCTTCTGTGCTCACCTACATGGATGGTGGCAGGATTCAGTTCCTTACGGTCTATCGGGCTGAGGGTCTCAGTGCTTTGGCTTTTGACCAGAGACCACCCTTAGTTCTATGCAGCATGGGTCTCTCCAGTCAATGAAAGGGAGTCTGATAGCAAGTCAAAGTCATTCTCTTTTGTCATCTGATCACAGAAGTAACATCCCTCAATATTGCCAGATTTTATTGGTTAGAAGCAGGTTACTCAGGGGGAGGGAATTGTACAATACCAGGAATATCAGGAGATGGGGATTGTTTGGGGCCATCTTAAGGGATGCTTCCTGTAGTTTTCAATGGAAACCAGTATAATGAGTTGAGGTCCACGTTTGCGGAAGCAAAGACACTGAGCAGAGAATAGGAACTCAGTGGAGATAAAAAGTCAAACATAATAGTATCTACCAAGATGAAACACCACTCTCTCCTCAGCCTCTAGGAATTTCAGAAATCTTGGATGGGTATTGAATTTTCCATGGGGTAGAATTGTGTTGTGAGCCAATAGTGACTGTAGCATAAAGGGCAGGGTGATTCTAGTTGCCATCTGGGTTATAATAATAATAGAACTATGAAGAAGATGCTGAGGATATCATAAAAGTAGAATCTGTTAATTGGCTGGTGAAGTTGGGAAGACTTCACCAGGGAGGCAACACTGTCTGGGTCTTCACGCATGAGTAGGAGTCTGCTTTGTGCAGAAGAAGGAAAGTACATTTGAGAGCACAGGAAGTTTTAGGGGTCCAATGGTTTTGGTAAACTGGGAGAAATTTGATAAGGCTCGAGTGTGCGAAAGGTGGGAGGTAATTATAGCAAATGAGCTGGAGAAGCATCTGGGGACTTAAAATTTCTGATTTCTAAGTTTTTCTGACTTCTGAAAAATCTTTCATATATTAATGAGTCAATTGATATAACCAGATTTTTGAATTAAGATCCCTCTGGCTGTGATGTGGTGGGTAGTCAAAGGGGGTGGTGGTGAGGGTGAGTGATGAAATAAGGATATTAAACTTCAGTTGCCCCAATTTGCTGTGTGTATTGAGCTCTCCTTCTCACACGTTGCCCAGTTTCTATTTCCTTCCTCTTTCCTAGTCAAAGTTAGAGAAGTTCAGAGGCTAAAGTTCCTCTGACGAAAGTTATTTGTCTTTAAAACAACTTTTTAACTGTCTTCTTATCTCAGAATGGTGGTGGCGGGGAGATCACCTTCCTTCTTATCCCTCACAGCTATTTTAAGTATTAATTAATAATTCTGAAAGCCTGCAGAAGCTTAAAAGCCTTCCATAGCTGTGTGAGTGTTCAAGAATAATCATAGACATAATCAGAGAGCAGCAGGACTCAGTGGGGGTGAAAATCCATTCATGTCTCGCATTGCCTGGGGGCTGTGTGGTCTGCTCTCTCTGCATCTATGAATGAGTCAGGCCAAGGAGAAGCCCTGCTGCTAAAATGGAAAAGAACCAATGCCTGAGACTGCGAAACACAAGCTGAAAAAAGTTTGTTTTAAAAGAGTTTGATCTTGAGATATGACACCAGAGCACAAATAACCAAAGGAAAAACAGATAATTTGGACTTCGTCAAAGTTAAAAACTTTTGTGTTTCAGAGGACACTATCAAGAAAGTGAGAAGACAGCCCACAGAATGGGGGAAAATATTTGCAAATCCTATGTCTGATAAGAGACTTGTATCTAGAATATATAGATAAGTCTTACAACTCAATCATAAAAAGACAAACAACCCAATGGAAAATTAGACAAAGGATCTGAATTGACATTTCTCCAAAGAAAATATACCAGTGGTCGATAATCACATGAAAAGGTGCTCAGTGTCTTTAGTCATCAGGGAAACACAAATCAAAACCACAGTGAGATATCACTTTACACCAACTAGGATGGCTGTAATCAAAAAGATAATTTTTGGTGAGAATGTGGAGAATGTAATGTGGAGAATAATGTAATGTGGACAACCAGGTAGGAATGTAATGATCCAGCCATTTTGGAAAAGAGGTTGGTAGTTCTTCAAAAGGTTAAATATAGTTACCTTATAACCTAGCAATTCCATTCCTAGGTGTATACCCAAGAGGCATGAAAGCATATGTCCACATAAACATCTATAGATACAAGAATGTTTATTGCAGCATTACTCGTAAGAGCCAAAAAAAGGAAACAACCCCAGATGTCCACCAACTGATGAATGGATAAACAAAATGTGGTATCTCTACACAATGGAATATTATTTGGCAATTAAAAGGGATTAAGTATTGATAACATGCTGCAATATGGATGAGCCTTGAAAACATTATGGTAAGTGAAAGAAACCAGACACAAACCCCCCACATATTGTACGATTCCACGTATATGAGAAGTCCAGAATAGGCAATTCTACAGAAACAGAAAGTAGATTAGTCGTTGCCCAAGGAGAGGAGGGGCTGGGGGCTTGGGGAGTGACTGCTAAAGGGAACAGTGTTTCTTTCTGGGGTGATGGAAATATTCTTAAATTGTGGTGATGATTGCACAACTCTGATTATACTAAAACCACTGAATTGTATGCTTTAAATGGGTGACTTGAATGGTTATGTGAATTATATCTCAATAAAGCTGTTACCAAAAATAAAAAGTTGATAGTAGAAAGCAGGATGAGGGAGGGTCTGGGAAAAGGACTTTATTAGGTAAACTTGCTCAGTGGTCACTTGTCTTTACATTACGTCATTCATTGTGTTGCTTTTAGAAAAACTGGATATGCCTACATTTTTCTTTCCTCGCTGTAGTGGACCTGGCCCTATTTGCTTATCAAAAAAACAGTGAGCATTGGTGGAATGTTAATGGTCTGAACTATATTAACTTCCCATCTGTCTGTTACTCTCCAGGAAGTCTCTTTTTATTTGATTGTGACTGATTAGAGGTTTTGTTCATGTTCCATTTGTGCTGATTTGGCTCATTGAGAATAAATCTAGTTTGTGATGCACCCTCCTCCCATCGTGTAGCATTTTAAACAGCCCTCCTCCAGATCTGTGTTCTCTTCATAAATAGCAAGTGAGACTTCTGACCAGCCAGAGTGGGATACAAATTGAGGGGAGAGTGAGGGTTGGAACTGGGTGTGGGAGACCCTGCAGCTTTCTTTCCTGGTCTCTAAATGACAGGCGGCAGGCTCAACACAGGGCGTTACTTTGGGGAGTCATTTTCCTGGCTCAGCTGTCATCAGCTGTATTTCACCAAGAAACCTGTGGTCCTCATCCAACTTGCTATGTCCTGGAGCAGTGCCAGCTCCTTGGAGCTGCATCCACACAGCACGGGAAGGCTCATGCTGGGGTTCTCTGGGCCAGATTAAGGCATTTGGGCACCCCACCTCTATATTGTGTCCTGGTTGCTTCAGACACAGTTGCCTTGCAAACAAGTCAATACATCTGGCCTTTATTAGGAGTTCTTCATCTCAGGTTAATGATGGTCATTTGCAAACATAGTCATGACGTATGACAGTCTTATGTCCCATAAAAGGAATCATTCATTCATATGATAAAGGAGGAACTTAGCATATGGAGGCTTCATCCTTCAGGACACAGTTTGACTTTCTTTCTGTAGAGCTGAATCTTTTGAGGAGATGGAATCTAGGGCTGCGGCTGGTAACCTATTTCCTTCTTCTGATGAAGGTCAGGGAGAGAGAGGGAAAGAGAGCGTGAGCCAGTGAGAGAGCCACAGAGAAAGAATCGTTATAGAGAATGAAGAGAAATGAAGGGGTCTGAATACAGAACAGGGAGAAAGAAGCGGGAAACCGGCTTGTAAAATAAGAGGGAAAGAGAGTGCATATGGAGAGGAGTATTGGTATCAGGGTATGGACAGGACAAGTTAGGATGGGTAAAGATGCTGGGAGTGCTGGGCAATATAAAAAGCTACTTCTTTTTTTTTTGCTGTACGCGGGCCTCTCACTGTTGTGGCCTCTCCCATTGCGGAGCACAGGCTCCGGACGCGCAGGCTCAGCAGCCATGGCTCACGGGCCCAGCCGCTCCGCGGTATGTGGGATCTTCCCGGACCGGGGCACAAACCCGTGTCCCCTGCGTCGGCAGGCGGACGCTCAACCACTGCGCCACCAGGGAAGCCCAAAAGCTACTTCTTATTAATCCTTCCTTCTTTATGTCCTAGAAATTGCATTTGGTTGTTGCTGGTCTTAAGCCTCCCTGAATTTTCCCTGAATTTTCTTAAAAACCTGAATTTTCTTAAAAACCTATCTTAGGCCCTGTCTTACGCATACCATGCAGTCACCTGAGACTGTTCTGTTGTTTTCTAGGTTCTTGTGCCTCTGTCTTCTCCCTGCTCCTTCCCTGTACGGTCCCCCAAGCATCTGGCCCCTAAAATAGTTGTACTCCAGATCTAGAAGTAACCTCAAAGGAGGTCTAAAATATTTGGCTCATTTGCTTTACACTGAGGAAAAGACATCTAGCAAAATTAAATGCCCAAGGTCACGTGACCAGGGTTGCACAGCTGGACTAGAACACAGAGCATCTGTCCCGTGGGCACCTGTTGGATCCCGGTGGGCCCACCTCTGTCAGTGTAGGGCTGTCTCCCTGCAGCTCAAGTCCTTGGATAGATCGCCTCCTTGGCAAAGTGGAGGGTGGAGAGACCACAGGCCAATGAAGTGCTAGCTTTGTCAGCTCTTTCACAGGTGGGAGATGGAGATTTGAGGTACTTCTTATATTCTCCTCTCCTTCGTTTAGCTTGGAGATTGAAGTGGAGGCCAGTTGGTTTCCACTTGGACAAATTCTCATCCTTCCCAACCTGGGTCCTGCTGATGGGCCCTCCTGGATCTAACGCACGTTCTCAGGAGTGTGATGGGTGGGGGCGGGACAGGGGAGGAGCGTTCAGATTGACGTTTATGATGGTGGTGGGTGGTGGGATGGAATCTCATTTCATCCGAGTGGTTCTCAGCAGGGGTGATTTTGCCCCTGTGAGGACTTTCAGCAGTGCCTGGAGACGCCATTGGTTGTCGCCTCTAGGGGGTGCTACTGGCATCTAGCAGGTAGAGACCAGGGATGTTGCTAAACTCGACACAGACAGCCCTCCCACAACAAAGAGTTCTCTGGCCCACAAAGTCACTAGTGCTGAGGTTGAGAAACCCCGACTGACCAGTCCCCGAAGCCCAGGACAGACAGAGACACTTCTTCCTAACTGGGTGGAAGCACCAGGGACGGTTAGTTCAGATACCCGGGGCTTGGGCAGGCTGCCTGAGATGATAAGCTGACTAGAATTTCTGGGTTAATTAACTTAATTTAAAAAAAGCAGAGGTTTGATGAAAAGCAGGCAGAATTCTCATCTCCTTTTGAGATTCCTACAGCCCAGCAGGTGTATCTTAACCCCTCTCATCAGTGGCCTCTGCCCGGGTGACATCTTTAACAGGCAGAAGTAAGGGCTCTCTAAGATGAAGGCTTCCTGTGGTCTATGCGTGGTGCCGGATAGACTGAACTGTTAGTTGTGGAGAATTAAACAGAAAGGAAGTAAGCGTGAGGCTGAAGCGTGACGGGCAGATTTTTAAAAGAGCAAAATAGATCGTTCTGTTTGCCGCAGTCAAGTTGAAACTGGTCACAGCTGTATGGAAGAAATTATGGAAGGAAGATAATCATCTTAGCAGTTGTTCTATAAAATTGCTCTAGGCCAGAGGTGTTTTCTTTAACATTTTTGTAGTTTAATCTCTTTTTACCTTGTTGGGCCACAGAGCGCGTTTGTGTTCCTAAAATACCTTTTTTTCTCCAGGAAGGAGCTGTTTCTGCCTGTGGTCACATTTGAGAAGATGGGTGCTTGTGTTCTCTTGTCTCCTCTGAATGCATAGAGCATGAGATATAAAAATACATTCTGGGGCTTCCCTCATGGTGCAGTGGTTGAGAGTCCGCCTGCCGATGCAGGGGACACGGGTTTGTGCCCCGGTCTGGGAGGATCCCACATGCCGCGGAGCGGCTGGGCCCGTGAGCCATGGCCGCTGGGCCTGCGCGTCCTGTGCTCTGCAACGGGAGAGGCCACAGCAGTGAGAGGCCTGCGTACCACAAAAAAACAAAAAAAGAAAGAAATACATTCTTATGTAATCAGAGTTTCCAGGTAAAATGTTGCCGTTTCCCTCCTGATCACTTATTTTCCTTTCTATTTTATTAAAAATGCTAACTCAGATTGATCTTATTTATATATGATGATTCTTTTCCCTTATTATAATAGACGTTGTTATTAAAGAAAAAGTTTCCCATCCTTTCATTGATTCTCAGTTACTCGGAAGATTTTGTTGGTTTCTAATCTGCCTACCTTCTAGTCAATTTATCAGAACTTTTTACCCCCTGTCTTCCAACCTCAGTTCCAAAAAAGGAAAAACAGTCCTTCCAACTGTTTATTACCTGTGCTTTTTTCCTTTTCAGTGAATCTGCAAATGTTTAATGCACCCCTGCTAGCTGCAAGTCACTGTATTTAGAGCATGGGATCTACAGTTATGGATAAGGCACCATCTTAGCTCGCTTGGAACCAGAAGAGGGAATTCACAGGACTGTGAGTTCCCAGTACTATGTGTTTGAAATGGGATGTATGAAGTAGGGGGATGTGAGGTCACCTGTAAATCTGTGAGTCTGCACTCTGGATCCTCTTTTCTAATCCTTATCTTTTTTTTATCGTGATTAAATTTACCGTCATAACCATTTTCAGGTGTACAATAAAGTGGCATTAAGTACCTTCACATTCTGTACAACCATCACCACTATCCATCTCCAGAACTCTTTCATCATCCCAGAGTGAAATTTCCTCCCTCCTGCCCCTGGTAACCACTAGTTACTCTGTTTCTGTGAATTTGACTATTAGGTACTTCATGTAAGTGGAATCATACAATATTTGTCCTTTTTTTTTTTTGTGGTACACGGGCCTCTCACTGCTGTGGCCTCTCCCATTGCGGAGCACAGGCTCTGGACGCACAGGCCCAGCGGCCATGGCTCACGGGCCCAGCCACTCCGCGGCATGTGGGATCCTCCCGGATCGGGGCACGAACCCGCGTCCCCCGCATTGACAGGCGGACTCTCAACCACTGCGCCACCAGGGAAGCCCAATATTTGTCCTTTTGTGTCTGGCTTCTCTCACTTAGCATAATGTTTTCCGGCTTCATCCATGTTGTAGCAGCTATCAGAATTCCATTCCTGTTCAAGGCTGAGCAATATTCCATTGTGGGCATGCACCACATGTTGTTTATCCATTCGTCTGTGGATGGACATTTGGGTTGTTTCCGCCTTTTAGCTGTTGTGAATCATGGTGCTATGAGCATTGGTATACTTCCGATCCTTTTAAAGCGTGTTAAAAACCTCGTCTGCTTTGTGGAAGCACCGAAAAGACGTTAGCAAATGATACCTCTCTATAACCATACATATATACATATATTTATGTATTTATCTAATTGCATGCTCTGGGAATAGTTACATGGTGGAAAATGATTTTTTTCTGGCCTGAAATTCTGAGCCAGGCCAATATTATTGCATTCACTTGCTTCATATTCTCCCTTCTCTGCACCTAATCTCCCTCTCTCTCTCTTCTCTTTCTCTCTCTCTCTCTATCTCTCCATCTCTCTCACTCCACCACCATCTCTTTCCAATGTCTTCTTTCTCCTAATTCAGTTCAATTTAGCAAACTTATATTACTAAGAACTTTTTGGGTGCAACATGCTCTGGGAATTGTGAAGCATAAAACTTCCCTTGGGTTGTTCATGGTCTCTCATTGGAGACAAGACCTCTAACACCAGATGTGTGGGCCAGGCCAGGTACCTGCTGTGGCGGCCAGGCTTTCTAAAGGGCGGCAGAGGTAAGGGCAAATGTGTTTCGGCCAGAGAAAGCCACCCAGCAAAGGACGAAGGATGGGAAGTGTTAGAGACGTTTCATTTTAAGTTGATTTTGTTTGAATGTGGCCTTTAAATGTTTTCCATTATTATGGTGTGCTTGATAAGCCCTCTACCTGGGAACAATAGTGATTTTTCTAAACCCTGTATTGGAGACTTTATTTAGGCAGTTTCTCTTTAGTAATTTTGTTTTAAAAGAGGTGCGTTTTTGTTTGAGGTAATCTCCACAGACGTTCTCCATGGTTCAAAGAGAGGAGCAAGTTTTTTTGGTGTCTTTTACGTCAGTAATTTATTTGGATTTTTTCCGTATAATTCTGTTGGTTTTTTAATTAAATAAATCTGATTGAATCAAATGTTTGTGAAGCCTGGAAAAGAAGACTTCTCAATTTAACAGTTTAATATTTGAAGAATGAAGACGTTTCTATTGATTTATTTAACAAAAGAAACAAGTGAATTCTAGATATTTTCCCACAACTATGTAAAAGACCCAAGTATTTATATGTGTGTATATATATATATATGTCTGTATGTGCATGCACACACACACACACACACACACACACAAACACACACACTTTTAACTCCAAGTGTGAAGGTAAAAAAAATCAATACTTTCAGCCAGAAGGGACACCCGAAGATTCAAAATACTGTTTTTCTTTCCCATGATCATCTTCTAATGATTATTTGCTTTTAGCAGATGGCCACACAGTATGGGCAGTAAATGATGTAGTAAATTTAGCTGGTGTTTCTGGTCAATGGTACTGCCAGTCTAGCTCCTTGGACCTCAGCCTGACTTCGAAGAGTGAGTTCTCCTGGTTTATAGGACTCACTCAGGAAATCTCAGAGGTCTAAGAGGTCCAGGAGTTTTCTTCCGCAGGAGCCTGAGAAATACAATTCAACCCCCTGGGAAACAGCAAAGATATGAGAACAGAGCCTGGGGAGGGGACAGATGGAGGAATGAAAATGGAATTGGACAGCATTCCCAGGGGTAGAAGGAAACAGGAGCAGGACACTGCTTGAGACCTTGCTGGTGACCCCAGATTAGGTACTAGGGGGACCCAAAAGGCATTCTAGCCTTCCCACCGTCCAAGCTTCTGGGAGCTTGTCCCCCTGGGAGTCACTGACGTGCTCTGGCCATGGATGTCGGGGAGATAGAGTGTTGCATCTAAAGCACGAGTTAGTTAGTGTTGCATTTGTGGTGAGGTTTGGCTGGACTGAACGGATCACACAGTTTACTCATTTGTTCCCATGTGCAGCTAGTACTTATTGAGCACCTACTATGTGCCAGGCATTATTCCAAGTGTTAGCAGTGATGGGGTGAGTGGGACAAAGACCCCACACGGTGTTTATGTTCCGACGGATTTTAAAATTTTGATACATGTATCTTTTGTGAAATGATTACCACAACAAGGTCAGTTAATGCATCCATCACTTCACATACGTACAAATTTTTTTTTGGTAAAAACATTTAAGATTTACTCCCTTAGTCACTTTCAAATATGTAGTACAGTGTTGTTAGTTAAATTATTGTCACCATGCTATATATTAGATCCCCAGAACTTACTCATCTTTCTGATGGGATTAAGAGGAGAATTAGTGTTAACGTTTGGTCTTCCGACTCCCAGGGGAGTATCCTTCCACTAGTGCTAGACCACTGTCTTTTAATTACTTGCAAAATCTTTCTTTTTTTTTTTTTTGATGGTTTTGGAGGAAGAAAGAGAAGCCATACCCAAAGCTGTTTCTGGAAAGGCTCAGTGTTTCCAGGGAAGTGTTTCCAGTGCTATATCTCCAAGTCTCTTGGCCATGGATGATTTGCCCAGATTCTTCTTTCTTCCTGCAAGGTCTCCATGCCCCAGCCCCCTATCAGAATTCAACCTTGCCTGGTAGTGATTTTAGTAAACTCTCTCATAACCAACAAATTGCATTCTTCCAGCCAATTGCCTACTTTCTGTGTTTCTTCCATTGTTATATTAATATTGTTTTTTTTTTAAACTGGAGTTAATCCCTTGTGGCAAATTTAAACAGAAATGTATAATCCCCATTACAGACTGCCCTTTACCTTATTCCAGAAATGCTTCCCTTGAGTACTCAGTTTATGCAACTAAAAAACAATGATGCCTTGTAAATTCATGGGTTGTTAAACAGATGCTTGAGCCTCAAAACACAGACCTATCTATGCACAAAGGATTCTGCAGTGAAAAATTCCACAGGGAAAAAAATAATACTTTGGAACTAGCTAATGGGAATGGGAAAAGTCATCTGTATGTCTTAGTGTCTCAGAATCACTATATTAAAGGCTAAGCGTTTGTTGAGAGAAACCAAAAGGGCTTTATTTGAGGTTGAAATCCTTGTTGTGTTCGTTCCACAGAATTCACAGATTCTACTCTGGCTGCTCAGAGGGTGTCCATCCTGAAAGGCTGAGATCGGGGGTCACAGTCGTTGCTCTACTGCCATGGGCATTTAAGACTTTGCAGAGATGACCAACGTGGAGATTTGATCATAATGCAGCTTTGTTTATGTGAACATTTTCTTACTAGGAAATGGTCCTGAAAATACCAATTTGTGTCACAAAAAATATCAACTGGGGGTTAATTACCATCATTTGGCACTGGCAACTTGCACATTTGGGTTTGAACAAAGGGCCAGATTTTTCGGTAAGGTCTAATAAATATTTCTCTGATCTTGAAAAATTATTACTGAATTTAATTTGCTGAAGGAAATATAATATCAGTGATTGGCTATACATGGTTCGATTCTCATCTAAGCTAGATTTGATAATAGAGATTTATAAATTTGAAGGTTCTAAATTTATTGAATTCTTTTTAAAATGTAGGAGTTAAATTCCATGAAATAGGAGAATCATGAATTTTCTGATACAGCAGATGTAAAAAATTCTTTTAAACTAGTATATGGGTTAGACCTCTTGGTGTTTTTGATACTTAAAAAAAATCTCCCGGCTAGTTTATTCAGCATAACCCATAAATGAGACATTTCCATTTAGCTGTAATGAAAACAGGGACCATCGTTCATTAGCCAGTGTAATTTTTTTTTGTTTGTTTGTTTTTGCGTTACGCGGGCCTCTCACTGTTGTGGCCCCTCCTGCCGCGGAGCACAGGCTCCGGAAGCGCAGGCCCAGCAGCCACGGCCCACGGGTCCAGCCGCCCTGCGGCACGCGGGACCCTCCTGGACCGGGGCACGAACCCGTGTCCCCTGCATCGGCAGGCGTTCTCTCAACCACTGCGCCACCAGGGAAGCCCAGCCAGTGTAATTTTTATAGAAATAGAATGTGGAATTAGAATTCATATCCTGCTTGGATGTAAAGTACATTCATTTCCATAATACAATTAAGGGGCTTTAATCTTTGTCAACAAATTATGCCCAAAGTGTTCACAAGGTATGTGTTGTAAATATCTTTATTTTGTTCCCTTGTCTTTATTTTAAATTCTTTTGAAAAATAGATGTTATCTTATGTACGTTCAGGTTCAGTGCTTCCTCCATGTCTACAACTGTTTCTGAGGACTTATTTCATTTTCTCAGAGCTTTGCTCTGCTTGTCCAGTGTCACAAAGGAAATTCTGCATTTCTGTGAGCAACACTGGTCCCAAGCTGCTCCCTTGCGCTCCCTGCTGGCCCTGGGTAGAGTGATCAGTCAGATGTTCTCAGTAAGTGATAGAAAGAAGCACACAACAAGGCTCTAGCCTCAAAGAGCAAACAACATAGTTGGAAGGGTAAGGTAGAAGCTATGTGAAAACAATGAAGAATATTCCAGGGCTCCACGTGCTGTTGGCACGTGAATAGAGTAGGAAGGTGTAGGCTTTCTGCAAAAGGCCGGTCAAGGAAAGGTCTGGGTTCAACACTGGGGGTTAATAAGGTTTTTAAATAGGTAGAGAGATTGGAAAGGTATATTTCTTGATTTTTTTTTAAATACAAGGAAACATTAGCTTATAGAGCTAAACCTTTAAAACATGCTGTTTAATTACCACTATATAAACTAAACAAGGGACCTGAGTGCTGTATTACAGTCGACTCTTGAACGACACAGGGGTTAGGGGCCCTGCCAACCCTCCCTGTGGTCGAAAATGTGTGTATAATTTATAGTCCGCCATCTCAGTATCCACGGTTCCTCCATATATCCATGGTTGTGCGTGTGCAGATTCAACAACCCTGCGTCATGTAATACTGCAATATTTACTATTGAAAAAAATCCATATATAAGTGGACCCAAGCAATTCAAACCTGTGTTGTTCAAGGGTCAACTGGAGTTTCTTTCCTTTCCTCTGTACTGGTCCAGAGCTGTGATAAGGGGCTAGCAGGAAGGCATCTCTGGGGAAATATCCTCATGTCCTCTTGGGGTGGGCATGCATAGGCCTGGGAAGAGAGTGGGAGTTTCTTTTCTGCCCAGAGTGTCCTGGGCCTGGAGGCAGGAGGCCTGGGCTCCTGTCCCTCCCCACCACCAACATGCTGTGTGACCCCAGCCAAGTCATAGCACCTCTTAGGGGCTCTGTGCCCATCTGTGTGGCAGCATTCCTTCCATCCCCCAACCCCAATCTCACATTCTCTGAGTCTTTGAAAATGACTGAAGCTGGTCCTACCTTCTATTACCTGCGTCTTTCATGGAGAGAGATTCAAGAAGAAATGGGATCCTCAACCTCTGCTATTAAAGAGCCGAAGCAGAGAGAGACTGGGCTATGATAAAGGGCCGGTGTGAGGCAAGGACGGCCTTTCCTCTCCCGGGCCTCCAGCCGCTCCCTCGCACCGCCCCGCTTACATCTCCCAGCCAGATTCAGGGCCCGGCAGCAGGCCTAGGTGCTCATCACCTGTGCTGAGCGCACTCGCTATCTGCAATCAGGCCACACTCCACCTCTGCCCTGCCAGCAGCCAAACCCCTGTTGTCTTTAGTAGAAGCTGGATCCGGGATACATGGTCTGAATTCAGCCCCGCAGGCCAAACAAAGGCAGACAGCAGAACCGAAAAGGGCCTGGGGAGGGCTGTCCTGCCATTCGCACCCAGCAACTTGTACACACCTTGAGAATTAGCAAAGCCCAGAATTCCAAGCTCACCACCCTCTTGCCTTACAAGGCTGTTTGTTCTGTGTGTCCATTGCAGGTGAGCATCCCTGATGCTTTAAAGAATTTAGGAACTCTGTCATGGGCAGGATTTATGAAAGCAAGCAGCACTTCCACTCCCGCCCCCAAACACAGCATATGGTAAATCACAGGAGGTTCTTGACACGCCTTTCTTTGGGGACCCCTCTGATCCTCCCCAGTTTTCCCTGCCAGCTTGAACACTGAACAGGTTCCCTGGGCCCTGCATTTTGTCACTGTCTCTTTGGGGGCCGTTGCCTTCGGCATCTGGCTGCCGAAGCCTGGCTCCGTCTTCCCTGCAGGTTGGGGCTCTGCCAGCTCCCTGCTGTAGCATTTGGTGGGCAGCTCTGAAGGTGAGGGGCGTGCAGCAATACTGCGGGCCCGCTGATGGCTTGGCTGCAGGATGGGCGCCCTGGCTGACTTTCAACCAAGTGGGAAAAGGAAAATCTCTCTGGCAAAACACTTCCTCCTTTCAGGTCACAGAGGGAAGCTCTGGCTGCCCTACAGCAATTCTTTCTCTCCCTCTCACCCATAGGAACAGAGGAGTGTCATCCTGAATGCTGTGCCCTCGCCTGGAGGGGTTAGGTGCTTTGGGTCAAAGCAAGATGAGTGAAAAAAATCTAGATTCACCAGGAGTCAGAAGATCACATTGAGTTGTTCATGGAATACTTCAAAATGTGTTAACATGTGTTTCTTTCCTTAGCATGTTTTTTGCTTTGAAATACCTAAAACAAGAAGTCAGACATATAAGCATTCTTGGAGGTAGGGTTTATGCTGACTCGAGAGCATCACAATTCCTTTGTATTGTCTGCAGATGTGTTTCTTTTACGAAAGATTGAGGTTTGGGTCCAAGCAGTGTTTATTTTTCTTGGAATGCTTGCTTTTGTAAATCAGTGGGACGCAGAATGCTACACAAGCACCTTCTCAGATTCATACTCAAAGGAGAGAACCTTGTTACATTCTTAGTGTAGTGTTATACTTTATACTATACTAATACATTATTAGTATAGTTATTGCAGTATCTACCCTATTAGAGTACTCATCAAAGGGGATGAGTGGAATATTGTTATTATTTCTGCCCAAACCAAGGTTCTCAGATATGACTTATGCAAAAGGTAATGAAACAGAAGTCCAGGGGAGAAGACCTTTAACTAAGCACTTCGGAGCCTATTTGCCCTGGAAGAATAAACTGTGAGATAGTAGGTGTGCAGTATGGTCTATGAGCGCCATCTTGTGGCTAAGGCCATTATAATTGTTTTGAGATAGAAACACCCAAACAAACACTTTGCCCAGGTTCATTGCCCTTTTGAAGCTGGAGCTCATGATAGCTGCTTTCTAGCATCTGGTGCAGTTCCTGGCATACTCAGTTAATCTTTGTCAAATGAAGGGGTCTCATATTGTGACAGAGGACCCTTGTTGTATGTTATACTAGAAGGCATAGCCAAGACTTTGGTTTTACGTCTTTCAGCCATGGTCCCTAGGCCACTGGGTCCATTGTGAGAAAGAATAAATCTAAATCTAAATCTAGTCTGAGTGCTCTAAAGTATCCTGGCAGTATAACTTCCCAGGTGCTGGAAACTCTGCTTCTAGAGGTTGATATCCTCATCAAAGTCTGTCCTTCATCACATTTAACACTTTTATTCTCGTTGTTATGATGGGGTTTAAAAGTCTTATGGAGAATTTAACTTATTCTTGAAGTTTTAAACTCAGAAATGCTTAAGAGAACAAGCTTGAGGGAGATTTTAATTTTATTTATTTATTTATTTATTTTAACATCTTTATTGGAGTATAGTTGCTTTACAATGTTGTGTTAGTTCTTGCTGTACAACAAACTGAATCAGCTATATGTATACATATATCCCCATATCCCCTCCCTCTTGTGTCTCCCTCCCACCCTCCCTAACCCACGTGCCTCTAGGTGGTCACAAAGCACAGAGCTGATCTCCCTGTGCCATGCGGCTGCTTCCCACTAGCTATCTGTTTTACATTTGGTAGCGTATATATGTCAATGCTACTCTCTCACTTCGTCCCAGCTTACCCTTCCCCCTCTCCGTGTACTCCAGTCCATTCTCTATGTCTGCATCTTTATTCCTGTCCTGCCCCTAGGTTCTTCAGAAACTTTTCTTTTTTTTTTTTTAGATTCCATATATATGTGTGTTAGCCTGCGGTGTTTTTCTCTTTCTGACTTACTTCGCCCTGTGTGACAGCCTCTAGGTCCTCACTATAAATAACTCAATTTCGTTTATTTTTATGGCTGAGAAATATTCCATTGTATATATGTGCCACATCTTTTTTATCCATTCATCTGTCGATGGACACTTAGGTTGCTTCCATGTCCTGGCTATTGTAAACAGTGCTGTAATGAACATTGTGGTACATGACTCTTTTTGAATTGTGGTTTTCTTAGGGTATATGCCCAGTAGTGGGATTGCTGGGTCATATGGTAGTTCTATTTTTAGTGTTTTAAGGAACCTCCATACTGTTCTCCATAGTGGCTGTATCAATTTACATTCCCACAAACAGAGCAAGAGGGTTCCCTTTTCTCCACACCCTCTCCAGCATTTATTGTTTGCAGATTTTTAAAAAAAATTTATTTATTTATTTATGGCTGTGTTGGGTCTTCGTTTCTGTGTGAGGGCTTTCTCTAGTTGCGGAAAGTGGGGGCCATTCTTCATCGCGGTGCGCGGGCCTCTCACTGTCGCGGCCTCTCTCATTGCGGAGCACAGGCTCCAGACGTGCAGGCTCAGTAATTGTGGCTCAGGGGCCTAGTTGCTTCGCGGCATGTGGGATCTTCCCAGACCAGGGCTCGAACCTGTGCCCCTGCATTGGCAGGCGGATTCTCAACCACTGCGCCGCCAGGGAAGCCCTGTTTGCAGATTTTTGATAATGGCCATTCTGACCGGTGTGAGGTGATACCTCATTGTAGTTTTGATTTGCATTCTCTGATGATTAGTGGTGTTGAGCATCCTTTCATGTGTTTGTTGGCCGTCTGTATATCTTCTTTGGAGAAATGTCTATTTAGGTCTGCTGCCCATTTTTGGATTGGATTGTTTGTTTTTTTGATATTGAGCTGCATGAGCTGCTTGTATATTTTGGAGATTAATCCTTTGTCAGTTGCTTTGTTTGCAAATGTTTTCTCCCATTCTGGGGGCTGCCTTTTCATCCTGTTACGGTTTCTTCTGCTGTGCAAAAGCTTTTAAGTTTCATTAGGTCCCATTTGTTTATTTTTATTTCCATTTCTCTAGGAGGTGGGTCAAAAAGGATCTTGCTGTGATGTATGTCATAGAGTGTTCTGCCTATGTTTTCCTCTAAGAGTTTGATAGTGCGTGGGCTTACATTTAAGTCTTTAATCCATTTTGAGTTTATTTTTGTGTATGGTGTTAGGGAGTGTTCTAATTTCATTCTTTTACATGTAGCTGTCTAGTTTTCCCAGCACCACTTATAGAAGAGGCTGCCTTTTCTCCACTGTATATTCTTGCCTCGTTTATCAAAGATAAGGTGACCATATGTGTGTGGGATTATCTCTGGGCTTTCTATCCTGTTCCATTGATCTATATTTCTGTTTTTGTGCCAGTACCATATTGTCTTGATTACTGTAGCTTTTTAGTATAGTCTGAAGTCAGGGAGCTTGATTCCTCCGGCTCCGTTTTTCTTTCTCAAGATTGCTTTGGCTATTCGGGGTCTTTTGTGTTTCCATACAAATCGTGACATTTTTTGTTCTAGTTCTGCGAAAACTGCCATTTGTAGTTTGATAGGGTTTGGGGAGATTTTATTGATTAAACTGAGATAAAGTAACCTTGTGGTTTGTCAACAGGGGCAGTCTTAATCCATATTGGGTACATTCTAATACCCTAATATTTTTGAAAATTGTCTTAATTTTTGGAGCAAGGAAGGGACTAAATGTACAAAATAGAAGAGTCCATTTAAGAAAGTTCTGGCCTCCACAAGGCCTTTGGATATTGCTTGTAATGTGGTGGAGACGATGTCAGATATTTCTCTCTTCATAGGAATGTCAGACTTTCCTTCTCCTTCCCAGAGGCTTGGGATTTTGAAGGGCATGGGATTGTAAAGTAGCCCAGCCAACTGACGATTAGGTCAGGACCCTGGAAATGTGTTCACTTAACAGGGGCCACTTATCAACCACTGACAATGCTTTTGCCACTACATTCCCCGCACTTCAGGTGCCTGGGTGGTTCCTTTGGTCAGCTTCTCTGCCTTAACCCATCTGCTGATCCCACGGAGAATACAAAGTCAAAACCAGCTAGTTCCACTTAAGTAGCACCACACAGTGCTTAGGAAGGAATAAAAGGGCCAGGGCAACTCTTTTCCCCATAACTTATTTTTCTGACCTCAGAGGTTAGCTGTGTTTGGAAGGGTATTTTTGTGAGGGGCGCCGTCACAGAAAGTGGCAACTCTCTATATGATGCCATCCTCTGGCCTTTTAAAGCTGGACGGCAAACACCTAGAGAACAAAAAAGCCACCACCTCCTCCTCATTCATATGCAAAGCATTAAGTAAAAATGGACATTTATGTGATGCTTTTCCTGTCCATTTTGTGGTAACAGGGCTTAAAATAAAAAAGAGGGAAGGCCAGAGCAGGCAGGGAGATCAGCTTGCTTTCCTTGTGTGGTACAGATTGTCCTCGCTCTTAATTCCCCTGCAGGGTGGCCTTGTCCCTTCGTTGTCACCGCCTGTCACTGGAGTTCTGGGTGACCATCCTAATGGAGACCTTGGCAGCATTCAGTCCACAAAATGTTACCATCTGCACCCTAATCCCAGCTCCCACCTCCCCTGCAGACCTCTGCTGCCTGGCATGGAAGTATTCAGACCTGCTTGCACGACATGACTTCTGGTGGGATTTTAATTTGAAATGAAACTTAAATGCACTAACCCTGTGCATTCTGATAATTTAACAGCCCTGTTGGGAGACGAGAAATGAGGAGAAAGTTGCTCTGAGTCGATCTTGCTCTTAAGCCTGACAGGTTTTATTTGGAAGAGCTGCCTGTTAGCAAGGGACAAATGCTCATTTTTTTTCCTGCCTGAGGAGCTGTTGAACTTTATTTTTCCCCCCAGGTGTTAGGAAACAGGAATTAAAAATAGTATGTGACCCAGACACTGTGCAATAAAAAGTTCTTTCTTTGATCATGTTGCTGATTACCTGAATCTTGTTAATAAGGAAGAAAAAGATCTGTTCCCCCAAAACTGAAGGAGTGAATCATTCTATTCAGGGAAATTTGAAGTATCAGAGGAATTGGTGGAGTTCTTGAAAAAGAGCAAAACCCTACATTTTTCAGTTTTCTCTTTATTTCATGTGACTTTTGCCCTCCTCCCCACTTCCCCCTACCCCCCCACTCGCTAAATGTTGTGTCAGATTATTTAGAACTTTCTAAATAGGGGAGAAAAAACTCTTCCAAGTTTGGCTTCCCAGTTTTTTGAGGAGATACCATCTGTGGAGGAGAATTTATAAAAAGATGGGAGGTTTGGGTTCCTGTTACTTTTGGAAATGGTATTTACCCAGACCACACTAAATCTGCGTCTCCCCCTAACTGGCAGATGCTGATGGGGTGGCATCTTCATGTGCTAGAAAGGCTGCTGGAGACCGAGCTGAGACCTCAGGTGACCTGAACTACAGGGGTATCCAAGCAACTGCGGAGAGGGGCTGCAGTTTGCTCTTGCAGGATGCCGGGCTTCACCCCTCACTTCCCCCTGTGTTGTCTGCAGTAACCTTAAAGGCGTGGCAGTCCGTTCACAACACTCAGGGGAGAACTTACCCAACGAGTTTAATCTGCACGGGCAAGTAGAGATCTGCCCTCTTGCCAAAACACTTGTCAGAGTAGCTCTTCGGCCTCATTTCCCTCCATTCTCCTTGGTGGCTATTTTACCAGTTACAGGAGCCTTCTTGCCCTCAAATAAGCCAAGCTCATCCCCATGTAGGCTGTGGAATCTCTAGGTCTTTTTTCCCGGCTCCCTCTTCTTCACTCAGGCCTTAACTATGGTGTGACCATTGCAGGGGGGTGAGGGGGCTTTCCCCACCAACCTAGTCCGTCATTTTTCTCTTTTCTATCGTCATAGCCTTTTTCAATTCCAGAAATGGCCTTAGATCTAGCTCGTTAAAGGCACGGGCTGTGGCGTCAGGTCCCTTAGGTATATCTCATCAGCTCCACCACTTAGGTGCTGTTTGCCCTTCGGTTCGAGCTTCCACATCCGGGTCCTCTCCTCATTGTTCTGTGTGGGCGGGACCACGGCTGTGGGGCTTCTTACCTCCAGCTTTCGGTTCTGCTAGCACAGCGGGGGATGCGGTGGTGTGGGCGTGAGCAGCGGTCCGGGCAGACCCCGGGCTTTCTCGCAGTCCAGGCACCTACACCCCTCGAGGAACGGCCACACCTCTGCCCCAGCGGCACCGTCCATGGAGCCGCCGTGTCAACGTCTTGCACCCGCTCCTTCGCGCTGGAGTGGACACGGCCCCCGCTGTTCGTGCCCTGGGGTTCTGCACTACCCCTTGTTGGTTTTCTTAAACACTTTGAAAAGCACCTTGATTAAACTCTCCTCAAATCACTCAGTTTGAGAATGCTCTTTATTTCTCCCAGAGGCACATAACTTACTAGCTGTATGAACTTGAGGTAGTTAATTAACCTCTCTATGCCTCTGTTGCTGCATCTGTGAAGTCCACATAATAACAGAACCTGCTTCATAAAGTTGTTGTAGGATTAAATGAGTTAATATATAAGAAGTTATTAGCAGGGTGCCTGGCACATGGTAAGTACTATATAAGCGTTTGCTTTTTTTTTTTATTACAGTTATAATTGTAATTATACAGTTATACAAATGTAATTATAATTATTGTGTGGTTGTTGACCCATGTATTGCCTCGTTTGTCCCCACTAGAATGCATGCTCCCCGGGGGCAAGGGCTCTGTCTTCTAGAACAATGCCTGCTCCATAGAGGCACTTTATTTATTTTTCTATTTCTCTATTTATCTATTACCCATTTATTTTTAAAACTGGCTGTCAGATAACCAGTAAATTGTATTCTGTAATAAAATTCAAGTCCACAAACATTTATTGCATGTGTCAAGTTTTATATTCTAAAAAGTTCAAAATCAGTTATTGATTAATTATTGAATGAATTTTAATTGATTCAATCATATTTGAAACAATAAAATCTCTTTAAATAAACTCTAGTTTTATCAAGCTGATGAGCTTTAAATTTGCTAATTTTCAATACAGTAAAAAAAATGGTTCCCAAATTACCTAAGTTTTCCAGGGTCTTAAACTTTTCATTTAGGCAGACTTTGCCTGCTAACCTGGAAAAAAAATAAATAAATAAAGCTAAAGGCATGCTTTTAGCTGGACAAGTGTCTCTTCGGGGCTTAACATAAACCCTGCTGTGTGTGAGGAAATACAAGGCTGCTTATAACACTAGGAGCACATATTCTGGCTGAGGGGATATAAGATTCCATAATGTTAATGTACTTACTGAATATATCTCTTTTTAAACTGAAATCAGTCAGTTTCAAAGTACCGTTTACAGCCTCATACATGCATCATGCAGTGTAGACTTCCAGGCCTTTTCTTCCTTTAAAATTAGCCATATTACATATTTTCAGAGGATCATTGGCTTTTATGTCTTTTGAGTGTCTCTTGATATCACTTACTTAATGGCAGTGGCAGTCGGACTATTTAGTAAATGCATTGAATCAATCCTTAAATCCTTTTACTCCTCTTGCTATTTAGCAGAAGTAGCAGGGCTTCCCATGGCTGCAGTTTGGGTCTGTAGCATTTATTGAACAGTAGACTTCACTGTGGGGGTCGGGGAGGGAGCAGGGTAAGTGGGAAGAAAGAGGGTAAAGAAGACGAAACATAAAGTAAATAGGAGGCAATCCTTCCTTCAGGCAGTTCACAGCTGTGTTAGATACGTGGGAAAGGAAAAGGCTTGAGGCCATTCAGAGATTAAATGAGTAAATAAAATTAAGTCTTAAGTCTGTGTATACAAGGGGACTGTGAAAAACATACATTATATTTATTTATTTTTATAGGGAGATTATGTTAACAAAGATCATGCAACTCCTTTTAGCAACATTGGTATTTACTCGCAGTAATCAGTGCCCTCACTGTACAAAGGAAATGCAACGATGGGACAGATTCCAGGGAATAAATATTGACAAATACTTAGAAGATATCGAAACTTATTTTGTCCAAAATGTGGTTCATTTAGGAAGATTCCAGCATGACAAAAGGGGTGGGCTAGGCCTACCTTGTTGAGAGCTTGTTGTAATGGGATTTAGAGAAGTTGTCTAGTGTCACAGTTCCAGAATCAGGTGTTCATATCCTGGCTCTATCAACTAGCTGCGTACCTTGGTCAAATTTTGCTGCCTCAGTTTTCTCATCTGTAGAGGGGGATAATAGTGACCCTTCTCACAGTGTTGTGAGGAGTAAATGATTCAATACAAGTAAGCCCATGAGTTCAGTGTTAGCTGTTATTATCTGACATGCTTATTCATCTCCCAACAGAAATATCAAAAACTTTTTAAGGTAGAAAGATATGAAGTACATTGAGATCTTCTTTGGCAAGAGGAAATGCATTAAGTGAAAAAGCATTTAGACTTTTGAATTCTCTATTATTAAAAATTAAGTTTTATTAAAGCATCTCAGTAATATATGGTTAAACCACAGTGTTCATTTGCTGTGGTTAAGGAATTTATAGTTCATTACAGCATCCTTAAAATCATACCCACTGAGTCAGATGTGCCAGCTTCAATAGTTGATGGATTGGATCAGTTGCAAGTTAGCAAGTCAGTTGTTGACTCCTGTGGGCTGCAGAATATGTTTGATTCAATATGTCAGTCCTTCTTTCTTTAAGGGAAAGGTTAAACGAAGATGTGACACCTGGCTTCTGTCCCTGCTGGCTGTGTGGCCTGGGTCTGTCCTTTTCCTCTCCTGGCCCGTTCCTTCTCTGTGGAACAAAGATACTGGACCAGTGAGAAGAGGATTCCTTCTGGCTCTGACAATCTTGGATCTATATTTTGAAACCATCTGCTGGGCAGTTTTAACAGAAGGTCTGGAAAATCAGACTTGGTCACGTGCCTCCGTTCCTCTTCTTCTCCTTTCTTTGCCACATTTCCCCCCATCTTGAATATCCAGAGACTTGAATCATCAAGGCTAGGCTGCACTCTGTTCTTGCCTGAATATGAAACAAGAAAGTTCGCCCTCCCCTAACTGAACCTTAGTTAAAGCAAAGTTTTAAGCCCTTGGCTTTGCAAGACCATTCTTACAGTGTTTTACATTTTAGGGAGCTGGATGCTGACAGAAAAGGGCAGACTTTCAGCAACCGAGGGAAACATCCATTTTCAAAAGTGGATGGTTATTAAAGCATTCTCCTCTCTTCGATGCCTGTGACCTAGTTCTCTATCATTAACCCCAGGTGTCCCTTCAAGGTTTCCCAGAGTTTCCACTGACTCTCCTCCAGCTCCCTGGAGGCTCTCGGGCCTCAAACTGAGGATGAGGCACTGCCAGCATGGGTAAGATGGGGAGGTGAGAAAGCGGGTGAGGAGAGCTGGGTGTCTGGAACATCCCCCGCCCAGTCCCACGGCTTTGGGCAGGAGGCCACCGTGGGGTCTGCAGTACAGATGAGGGCACCTGTCAACAGTGGAAGGTCAGGAGGAAAAGAAATCACTCTCCTGCTCTTGAAATTCCTTAGTGCCCTGTGTTTCCAGTTTCTGGAGTGTACTCCCACTGAGCCGAACTGCATGTCCCATGTAACGTGTGACTGCAATTTAAGTCATGGTTCACCCTCAGACTTTTATCCCATCTTTACGTCATTATCGTAATACCTTATACTTGCTCGGATTTAATATTTGTGAAGTGTCCTTAGTGGGGTCACACATGTCCTGGAGGCTGAGGGGTTTCGCAGGACGAGGGCGGATCGCTAGGTGCTAAAACCAAGCCGTTCCAGGCAACCCAGGACGGCTGGTCACCCTTGCTTGAGGTCCTCTTTTTCTGTCTGGTAAGGAGTTTGTCAATACATTGTTCCTTCTTCGTCTTTAAATATCTTGTTAGCTCATGGCCATACCTTTCGTCCACCCCAATGCCCTTTCCCTGGCACGGCAACACCCCATCTGCCCGTCACTCCCCTGTCTTCCTCCCAGACCCGAGACTGTGCAGTAAGTGAACCTTCCCTCCCGGCCTCGTTTTTAAATTTTCATTGGAGTATAGTTGATTTACAGTGTTAGTTTCAGGTATACAGCAAAATGAGTCAGTTATACATATGCATACATCTATTCTTTTTTTTTTTTTAGATTCTTTTCCCTTACAGGCCATTACAGAATATTGAGTAGAGTTCCCTGTGCTATACAGTAGGTCCTTATTAGTTATCTATTTTATATATAGTAGTGTGTATATGTCAATCCCAATCTCCCAGTTTATCCCTCTCCCAGATCATTTGACATCAGTCTCAATCTCAGAAGGTGAGAGTGCTTGGAGTTTGCCTCTGAAAAAAGGCGTCTTGAACTTGGTCTTCAAGGTTCTCTACTCAGTGCAGCCTTTTCTGTGATTTCCTCTTTACTTATCGTCAGGATACTTGCCTTTGCTTCCATGTGATCAGTATGGTCCGTCTCCTCAGCCCTGGCTTATTTCTCCTGGATGGAATGTCCCCTCCCTAACCACCTAGATTTTTCTCCTCAAAGCGGAGTATTGCCTTCCTCTCTGAAGCCTTCTGGAACAAACCTCTCCTTCATTTTCCATCCCTAGCACTTACTGGTGCTTGTTGATGTCTGTATCCCTTTATTGCTGATGTCCACTTGTTGAGTTCCCTGTTGCTTATTAGATTTTAAGCACTAAACGCACGGATCTACTGCTCCTTTCCCGTGACTCCCCTGAAGCTCACTGCAAGCTGTTCACCACGTGGCTACACATGAAATATTTTTGACCAACAGATTGCTCATTTGGTCTCAGGCTTGGTTGGATGCCAAGGAGAACACATTAGAATAATACAATCTCTTCTGCTTCCTTCACAGAAAGACAGATACAAATGATATGGTTATACATATTGCACGATGATGATGAAATGATGGCATCATTATCTGGAAATCACATAATTAAATATTCAAAGGTGCAGTTAAAGAGTGGTTTGTCTGTAGGCTGCAGTAGAACTCAGAACTGAAATGAATGAGGGCAGGGATGGGGCTTGGGCTGGTCTGTGCTGTAAAACAGGAGATGCCACTGGGTGTCAGGAGAACGTGCATTGACTCATGCGGGGCACATGCGAGTCTGGGCCACAGGGAAGTGCTTGTTCATGTCGCAGTGATGTGTTTCAGGTAGCTTTAATTTTGTAACACAACTTTTCTCCATTTTTCCCAGTTGTTGGTCTGGAGGTGCCAGTAACAGCCAACAAATCAGTAACCCTTTGGTTTAGCTTGCACCATTGGAATTGCTGGCATTCCCAGCCCTAAATGATTTCTTTCCATTTGAAGGGGCTTACAGGTACACCCTCCTCCTCCGCTCTTCCCTCATTCCCTTACTTCACTGAGGTCTTGGCTCAGATGACTCAGGTCTTGTCGGGTGGAGAAGATCCAAAATTTGGTTCTGATGTGGAGACTGATGATGCCACATGTGCAGGGAGAGGGTATGAGGAGATTTATTACTCATGATGTGAGGCTGTCTGAGAGACCAGGGCAGGATCCAAGCAGGTCTGAAATGGCTTGAAGAGCAGGGAGGGGCTATTGGCTGTGGCTCTTATGGTGGGTGGGCTTTGGGCTGGGGTGGGCCTTGTGAAGTTTGAGCTTCCCACCAGAGCCAAAGGAGGCAGCACACGGCTTTCCTCCCCGCCTCCCCTGACGTGCGTCAGCAGGGGAGGAAGGAGGGATGGGGCTTGAAAGCTGTCAGGAGTCCAACATCAAAAATGGGGGCAGCCCTTTATTTCAGCCCTTTTCTCTGACCACCACTTGGCACTACTAGGTTTTATATTAAAAGTTTATTCATCTGATTGTTGTTCCCCCCACTAGGTTATGAGGTCTGATTTGTTTACCATCCGATTTCCAGGGCTGAGAACTGTGCCGAGCAGTGGTAGGCTGTCAGTAGATATTTGCTGAAAGGATGCTGGGTGTGGATGCTGGACGTCCCAGCATCCTCCTTATGACTGGCTGCATCTCTGACCCTCCTGCTTGTGATATTCTTCTCTATTCCTTCTCGTCTTTGGCTCCCAAGTCACTGATTAGATTCTTCTTTCTCACTTTGAGTTCATCTACACTGGCATCGTTGTCAGAGTAGCATTGGTTTCCCTAAAGATCTGGAGATGTGATTAATCTTGGAGGTTAGCAATTAGCCTCAGTATTTTCTAGTGGTTAAGAGTCTACACTTTGGGCTGAGATATACTTGGGTTTATATCTGGGCTGTTAAATAATTGTATAATGTTGACAATTTAATCAACAGTTCTCTGCATACAGGGAGCTAATAATAGAACTTAGCTCTTCAGCTGCGTGTGAGGCTTAAACGAGTTAATATATGAAGGTGCACATTATAGTGCCTGCAGAAGTAGCAGGGCTACTTATGTTATGTGCACCCGCTGCACATAAGAATCACCTGGTAAGTTTTTAAAATACATTGATGCCCAGGCCTCAACCAGACTAATTAAATCAGAGTCTCTAAGGGCGAGAAATATTAATATTAATATTTCTTAAGAAATATTAATAATTATTATAATTATTGGTCTCCTCATTCATGCATTGAACTTTTATTTATTGAGTGCCTACTATAAGCCAGCACTAATTCTAGGTGCTGGGGACCAGCAATGAGTGAGCAAAATGGACCGAAATCCCTGTCCTCATGGAGTTTACATTCCACTAGGAGAGAATGAAAATAAACAAGATAAAAAATAAAAATACATACTATGTTAGAGTGTGATAAGTGTCAAGAAGGAAAATGAAGTAAGGTCAGAAAAGAGTTGCAATTTTAAATAGGGCTGACAGGAAAAGACCTCAGTAAGAAGATGACATTTAAGTAGAGACCTGAAGGAGAAGAGAGAGGGAGGCAAGTGGTTAAATGGGAAAAGAGTGTTCCAAGTAGAGGTTACAGTAAGTGCAAAGGCCCTGAGGCAGAATCATGCCTGGTATGTTTGAAGAACAAAAAGGGTCAGTAGCAGATGTGATCTAAGAGGTCACAGGGGGCCAAGTCATGTCATCCTGACTTTTACTCCAAGTGAGAAGGGAAGCCTTTGGGTGGTTTGGAGCAGGGAAGTTACATGTTCTTTCTTACGTTTTAACAGGATCTCTCTGGCTGCTGAGTTGAGAGTAGATTTAAAGGGAAAAGGGAGGGTGGAAGCAGAGACAGAAAGCTGTAGCATTAATTCAGGCAATAGATGACGGCTTGGACCTGGAAAAGTGGAGGTGGTGAGAAGTGGTCATAATCTGGATATATTTTGAAGGTAATGTCAATAGGATTTGCTGATGGATTGAGTGTGGGGAGAGAAAAAAAAAGGAGCCGAGATGACTTTGAAGATTTTGGGCCTGAGCAACTGGGAGAATGGTGGGGTAAGGAGTAGATCAGGAACTTGGTTTTGGATGTGCTACGTTTGAGATACTTGTTAGAAATCCAAGTCAGTACGTGAGTCTGGAGTTCAGGGGGAAGGTTAGGGCTAGATCTATACAGTTTGGAGGCATCAGATGTAACACCCAGGTTGGTTACCAGGTGGCCTACTTTTGATATCTACCACAGGTGCGCTAGGCAGGTCACTGTGAGCTCAGACTCACCTCAGGTGCAAACTGTATCTTTCACTTTCTGTGCCTGGCTTTCTCTGAAGCTCACTGCAGCTTAGAAGTGCAAGGGAGTTAATACCTCTGGGGAAACCCTCCACCAATGCGAAATGAAGCAAGTGGGTAAATGCTTCAGCATCCTGTGGAGGGGGGTTCTCTACACTTTTCAGGAGGGCCAGCAGAATCCAGTCCCTGTTGCCCATAACAGTGACCCCGAAAACACACTTCATTGTTTTTTCATCATTCTCTCTTATTCTCTCCACTCTCTCCCTCCTGATTAATGGAATCATTTTCCAAATAAACTTCCTGCACACAAGTCCTTGACTCAGGCCCTGGTTTCAGATGAACCCAAACTAAGACATCAGCTTGTAAAAGGTATTTAGGACTTCCCTGGTGGCGCAGTAGTTAAGAATCCGCTTGCCAGTGCTGGGGACACGGGTTCGATCCCTGGTCCAGGAAGGTCCCACTTGCCACAGAGCAGCTAAGCCCGTGCACCACAACTACTGAGCCTGCGCTCTAGAGCCCACAAGCCGCAACTACTGAAGCCTGCGCGCCCTAGAGCCCGCGTGCCACAACTGCTGAGCCCACACACCGCAACTACTGAAGCCCGCACGCTCTAGGGCCTGCGTGCTGCAACTACTGAGCCCACACGCTGCAACTACTGAAGCCCGTGTGCCTAGAGCCCGTGCTCTGCAACAAGAGAAGCCACCACAATGAGAAGCCCGTGCACCGCAACGAAGAGTAGCCCCCGCTCGCCACAACTAGAGAAAGCCCACACTCAGCAATGAATGCCCAATGCAGCCAAAAATAAATGAATAAATAAATAAATATCTAGGGAATAAAAAAAGGTATTTAAAGCCACGAGACTGGATGATGAGATCTCAGAGAGAGTGAGTGTAGACAGAAAGAGAAGAAGGCTGGGAACTGAGCCACGGGGCGTTCCAGCATTTAGAGCAGTGATCCTCAATCGTGGATGAACTTCAGACACCTGGGGCAATCTAACAGCCCACTTGTGCCTGGGACCCTCCCCTGCTGAATTAAGTCAATCATTGGAGTAATCTCTGGCACTCTACCTTTTAAAAACTTCCTGGGTGAAGCTAGGGTTGAGGACCACGGGTTTAGAGGCTGGGGAGATGAGGATGAACCAAGGAGACTAAGGAGTGGCCAGAAAAGTAGGAGAAGATGCCTGAAAGCCAGTGAAAGAAAGGGTTCCAAGGAAGGAGATATGTTAATTGTGTCAAATGCTGTCATTGCTCCAGCTAGATGCATCTGAGGTTCACTGAAGGATTTAACCACATGGAGGCCATTGGTGACCTCAGTAAGACCATTTCTGGTGGAGCAGTGGGCAGAGAAAGTTTTACTGGAATGGATTCAGGAGAGAATAGGAAGATTGAGATTGGAGCCAGTGATTGCCGGCAACCCTTTCAAGGAGTGCAGCAGTAAAAAGGAGTGGAGGAATGGGGAGCTAATTGGAGGGAGAAGTGGGGCATCTTGTTTTTTTTTTTATGATAGCGTACTCATATGTTGATGCTGGAAAAAAGGAAAGGAAAAAGTGGAAAGGGAAAAAGAAGGATGCAGGAGAGAAGAAAGAGAATTGCTAAACCCAGTGCATGACTGAGGGGATGGTCTTGCAGGGAGCTCTGGCAGTTTGCTCACAACCACAGGAGAAAAGGCAGGGCTCCTGGACCCATTGCAGGGAGGAGGGTAAGTGTGGAAGTTCTCTTCTGAGAGCTCCCAAGAGTCTCTCCTGGACACCCATGTAGAGGCAGTGATGGCCCTGGCCCTGCATCTTCCAGAGGCGCTTGCTGCATCAGCACCTCAGCATCTGCATCAGCACCTGTGCCCTTTGCGCCCCCCCGCCCCCCAGTGCTTTGGTTACATGCTCTTTACTGAACACAGAGATGGGTGGGGCAACACTTCCTGCTGTAAACACAGTTCTTCGAATATACTTACATATTTCTACAATGCTCTAGGCACAGCTATAATCACATTTAAAAACAAATGTAAACAAAAAAATGCACGCAAGAAAAATGCATGGTTTCACAGTATAACAGATGTTGACTTGTGGGATAATATAGAACATTTTCTGAAATCTTGTTAAAAACCACATGGGGGCACCATTCCTTTAAAACTACAGAATATCCCTTTGTGATGATGGAACCAATGGCTTCTTTTCTTTTTTTTTTTTTTTTGCGGTACGCTTCTCACTGTTGTGGCCTCTCCTGTTGCGGAGCACAGGCTCCGGACACGCAGGCTCAGCAGCCATGGCTCACGGGCCTAGCTGCTCCGCGGCATGTGGGATCTTCCCGGACCAGGGCACGAACCCGTGTCCCCTGCATCGGCAGGCGGACTCTCAACCACTGCGCCAAAAGGGAAGCCCCCAATGGCTTCTTTGAAGTTCAATTTCCTGAAGTTTATTTTCCTATGAAATGAGCAGCTCTTGTGTCATAATAACAAAATATTTTCCACACCTCACAGGGCATTTGAAATGCTCTGGAGACCTGGATTTTAATTTAATCTGGCCCTTGAGCAATTATTCTTCTACTTTTACAACCACTTCCTTTGCACTTAAGGCACAATGAATATTTTTCTCATTTCTACTTTTTTATATGCTTACAATACAGGCTGAGGACTAGCAATGAATCTAGTTTGTGCTCGTATCTGGAATAAGGTAGATTGAAGTTGACAATTTGGGAGAATTTGGAGAAAATGTCCTTGTCTTTCTCGGTTGCCACCCCACCTTTCCCAGGCTCTCAGCTCTGAAGCTTGCACTTTTGCACTTTTTATGATGTGAAAGAGAAAATTCTTTTAAACCACTTCCTGTTTTCAGTTATACATAATTTACACAAATGAAAGTAAAGTTTTGAGAGGTAAGGTAGGATGGGGAGAAGAACAGTGAAGTTCAGAATTGGCTTACCAGTCTGGCAATATAGAAGCTAGTGGTAGAAGATAATTTAGCCAAGATGGCAAATTGGTTTAAAGTTAATACTGGATTTTAGATTTCTGGTTTTGCAGGTTTTAAATGAGTGCTGCCTACCGTATTGATACAATGACAGGTCACTAAGGGTGCAGCCCCTTTCAATTGTATAATGATATGCTTGTGGGGAAAGACGCGATGATGCCTGTCATAGTTGATGTGCTAAATTAATAAGCAACTATTGAGGCAGGTATTTATCAACTCTTTATTTCACAGTTCAAAGCTAAAATACCATATAATATTTTAATGCCATTTTTAGGCTATCCAGTAAGAAAATTACAGTGTTCGTTACGTAAAGGCTTTATGGAAGCTACTTAAATACAGAAAAACAGACAAGCAGAAAAGGTGAAAAATAGCCATCATAGCTAAATAATTACAAAACCAGTGTCTACAAATATTTATTTTTAGCCACTTTGTGTTTTTCTCAGTTCCACTTGAACAGGTAAACAGTTGGTCCCTAGACAAGTTAGGGTGTTCCTGACGTTTTTTGTCCCCCTATCATGACCCATTCATTGTGCTTCATCTTAAATATCAGTTGTCACCATGGTAAACAGGTGTATGTGTCTCTAGGGCACAGTTCTAACTTACCTGTGCCTTTAGAGATTGTCTTTTTGGCTTTGTGATAACAGAAATGTTTTTACTTCTCTGAGTTTTACACTTAAGTTGTTTTTCAAAACAGATAGCCAGTTACTTTGGAGGGGGAAAGCTATTTAAAAGTTAATATTAGGGGCTTCCCTGGTGGCGCAGTGGTTGAGAATCTGCCTGCCAATGCAGCAGACAAGGGTTCGAGCCCTGGTCCGGGAAGATCCAACATGCCACGGAGCAACGGGGCCCGTGAGCCACAACTACTGAGCCTGCGCGTCTGGAGCCTGTGCTCCGCAACAAGAGAGGCTGCGACAGTGAGAGGCCCGCGCACCGCGATGAAGAGTGGCCCCCCCGCTCGCCGCAACTAGAGAAAGCCCTCGCACAGAAACGAAGACCCAACACAGCCAAAAATAAATTAATTAATTAATTAAAAAAAAGAATATTCGTCCTATCATGCTATTAAAGTCTTCTTAAAAAAAAAGTTAATATTAAATGTCAGTACAATACCCATCCTATCCACATAGTGGCCTTTAGCCAGAGTTCCTTCTCTTTTTTCACTTTTTGTCCAAACTTATTTCAGTTTTGCTTTTCTTGGACATCCTCAACTTTTCCAAGGGCAAACCTTGTCAAGAAATAGGAATTCAGGCAACCTCAAAACAGCCCTAAATTCCTTTGCCCTCATCACCTGGGTCCTAACGGGCCCAGGTTAGGGGCCTGTACGTGATCTAATCAGTTGTGTCAACAACATCATCGGTCCCGGGGTGCTGTGGATCCCAGAAGAACATTAAGCTTTCTATAATTCTTTGGCCTCATGTTATTTCATTAAGGAAAAATCATACCAAATGTCTAATTATGTGACTCTGCAAGGAGGGCTGAAATAAATGTAGTGATTGCACATCATTAAAATAAAGTCCATGCTTTCATACACACAAATCAATCATATTAAAGAAATGGAGATCTGTGACATGCTGGCCTTTCTTTAGAAGGAAATATTGTACTTTTTGTCCAACTTAATATAACCAGGAGGTTTTAGAAAAATTGTAGCAATAGATATAATTCTTGATTACTCTTCATGTTTTTCACACTTGTTTTTTACGCGAGCCTCTCACTGCCGTGGCCTCTCCCGTTGCGGAGCACAGGCTCCGGACGCGCAGGCTCAGCGGCCATGGCTCACGGGCCCAGCCGCTCCGCGGCATGTCGGATCTTCCCGGACCGGGGCACGAACCTGTGTCCCCTGCATCGGCAGGTGGACTCTCAACCACTGCGCCACCAGGGAAGCCCACTCTTCATGTTTTTAAATTGTACTTGGACTGAATCAGTTACTTCTTGCAAAGCACTCTGAAGCGCTCTGCTCTTCTATGATTTGAGCCATTGATTGTGTTCTTTGTAAAATAGTTACTAGTTTCACATTTCCTCTCCTTTTCTTTGACAGCTGCAGACTGTGTGATTCATCTCTGCCCTTTGCTCAGTGTAATGAATGGTGAAAACGAAACAAACTGGGTTTATTTGTAGGAGTTAAAATAAGAGGAGTGGTTTGAGTGGTGTCTGTTTGGATGGAGGTGATGCAGAGGTGGTGGTGGTGGGGGGAGAGATGTGAGTAAAAGCAGATTGCCGAAGAGAGGAGCTGAGAGGCCCTTTGTCTCCCTTGAGTTTAAGTGATGGGCTCATTGCAGTCACTACGGTTGTGAAGGAACTTGTCTGTAACTTTGGATCGAGATGACGTATTTAAAAATTAGGGGCTGATACTTTTTGAATAGTATCAACCTTAAGTTTAAATTCACATTCTACTAGAGATGATCTTTTCAGGAGTTAGACAAAATGTAAAAAGCTAGTGTTCAGTAAGGTAAAAGAATAAGCTGTATCCCTTCTTAAGAGTCAGAGGTGAAAACTGAAGACAGAAAGTAAAAAAAGAAACCTCAGGTTACTTTCAGTTTTTTAGTTTTCTTCCTTTCAAGGCTCAGTTCCGTGTACATTGCCTCAAATTCTGTGAAGTCTTTAAATCAATGATATTTTTACACTTGATAAAACATACACTTTTTACACTGGATAAAGCATCACGGATTCACAAATAAAAGTACAAGAAGGGAACATAGGCACTGTTTCAATCCTTAGAAAGGGTGTCAGATATTCTCCTAGATTTTAACAATATTTTCAAAAAGGAGACATTTTCAAATTAAGAGACTTTCACCTCGCTTTTACTGATAGTCAACTGACATTTCTAGGTGAGTCAAATGTTAAGGGAGGATGGGTTGATGCAGTTAATACCCCTGTTTTCATGAAGTCAAACTTTGGTTGTCTGCAGGGTAACATTTTTCTTTACTTGAAGTTTTAACCCTCTAAGTGCCAATCTATAATTTTATTTTATATGAAATCATTCTAAAATGGATTATGTATTTTTCTGCATACTTAACTAGAAGATACAGAACAGACTTTGGAAAAAATTGTTTTACTGTCTCAGAGTTATTTTGTGCATTTTGAGGGCAAGCCACAGATGCAGGTGGCAAATTAAATATATGCATTTATATAAAACACATTTTGGGTGCCTAGTTTAGACTTTTGCCTCCTTCCCGTATTGTTTCAGCTGAGGAAATGCCCTGTGCCTGCCTTTGTAGGGCTTCCTCCTCCAGGTGCGTTCTTGATCCTCTAACCCTGTCACCCGAGTTGTCACTTAATTATCACTGTTATCCTCTGGGACTTTAGTCTCCCCCTACCCCCTGAGAACTTCTCCTTTGGCTGCAGTCGTACTTAAGCATACCCCATTCTGGAAAGTAAATTGGTACAGCTACTATGGAGAATGGTATGGAGGTTCCTTAAAAAATTAAAAATAGAGCTACCATATGATCCAGCAATTCCATTCCTGGGCATATATCTGGAAAAGACAAAAATTCTAATTCAAAAAGATACATGCATCCCAGTGTTCATAGCAGTACTGTCTACAATAGCCAAGACATGGAAGCAACCTAAATGTCCTTTGACAGATGAATGGATAAAGAAGATGTGGTAATATATATACAATGGAATATTACTCAGCCATTAAAAAGAATGAGATAATGACATTTGCAGCAACATGGATGGACCTAGAGATTATCATACTAAGTGAGGTAAGCCAGACAGAGAAAGATACATATCATATGATATGTGGAATCTAAAAAAAAATGATACATCAATCCCTATCAAATTACCAATGGCATCTTTCACAGAACTAAACAAAAAATTTTACAATTTGTATAGAAACACAAAATACCCCGAATAGCCAAAGCAATCTTGAGAAAGAGAAACGGAGCTGGAGGAATCAGGCTCCCCAACTTCGACTAAACTACAAACCTGCAGTAATCAAGACAGTATGGCACTGGCACAAAAATGGAAGTATAGATCAATGGAACCGGATAGGAAGCCCAGAGATAAACCCACACACCTGTGGTCACCTAATCTATGACAAAGGAGACCAGAATATACAATGGAGCAAAGATAGCCTCTTCAATAAGTGGTGCTGGGAAAACTGGACAGCTACATGTAAAAGAATGAAATAGGAACACTCCCTAACACCATACACAAAAATAAACTCAAAATGGATCAAAGACCTACATGTAAGGCCAGACACTATAAAACTCTTAGAGGAAAACATAGGCAGAACACTCTATGACGTAAATCACAGCAAGATCCTTTTTGACCCACCTCCTAGAGAAATGGAAATAAAAACAAAAATAAACAAATGGGACCTAATGAAACTTAAAAGCTTTTCACAGCAAAGTAAACCATAACAAGATGAAAAGACAACCCCCTCAGAATGGGGGAAAATATTTTCAAATGAAGCAACTGACAAAGGATTATCTCCAAAATATACAAGCAGCTAATGCAGCTCAATATCAAAAAAACAAACAACCCAATCCAAAAATGGGCAGAAGAGCTAAACAGACATTTCTCCAAAGCAGATGTACAGATTACCAACAAAAACATGAAAAGATGCTCAACATCACTAATCATTAGAGAAATGCAAATCAAAACCACAATGAGGTATCACCTCACACCAGTCAGAATGGCCTTCATCAAAAAATCTACAAACAATAAATGCTGGAGAGGGTATGGAGAAAAGGGAACCCTTCTGCACTGTTGGTGAGAATGTAAATTGATACAGCCACTATGGAGAACAGTATGGAGGTTCCTTAAAAAACTAAAAATAGAACTGCCATATGACCCAGCAATCCCACTACTGGCGTATACCCTGAGAAAACCATAGTGCAAAAAGAGTCATGGACCACAATGTTCTTGCAGCACTGTTTACAATAGCCAGGGCACGGAAGCAACCTAAGTATCCATCGACAGATGAATGGATAAAGAATATGTAGCACGTATATGCAGTGGAATATTACTCAGCTATAAAAAGGAATGAAACTGAGTTATTTGTAATGAGGTGGATGGACCTAGAGTCTATCATACAGAGTGAAGTAAGTCAGAAAGAGAAAAACAAATACCGTATGCTAACACATATATATGGAATCTAAAAAAAGTAGGTTCTGAAGAACCTAGTGACAGGACAGGAATAAAGATGCAGACGTAGAGAAAGGACTTGAGGACACGGGGAGGGGGAAGGGTAAGCTGGGATGAAGTGAGAGAGTGGCATGGACATATATACACGACCAAATGTAAAATAGATAGCTAGTGGGAAGCTGCTGCATAACACAGGGAGATCAGCTCAATGCTTTGTGACCACCTAGAGGGATGGGATAGGGAGGGTGGGAGGGAGGCTCAAGAGGGAGGGGATATGGGGATATATGTATACATATAGCTGATTCAGTTTGTTGTACAGCAAGAACTAACACAACATTGTAAAGTAATTATACTCCAATAAAGATATTAAAAAAATAAAAATTAAAAAATGGTACAAATTAACTTATTTACAAAACAGAAACAGATTCACAGACATAGAAAACAAACTTATGGTTACCAAAGGAGAAAGGGAGGGAGGGATAAATTAAGAGTTTGGGATTAACAGATACAAAGTACTATATATAAAATAGATAAACAGCAAGATCCTACTGTATAGCACAGGGAAATATATAAATATATTTATATATATATATAATTTTATATGTAAATATATATATAATTTTATATATATATATAAAACTCAGTCACTTTGCTGTACACCAAAGACTAACACAACATTGTAATTCAACTATACTTCAATTTTGAAAAGTGTACCCTATTCTGAAATCAAAGCAAGAATAATAACAAAGAAACACCACCACTCTACTACTACTGCTACTGCTGGATCTCTCTCTCCTACCTTTAATGTCGGATGTCTTAGAAGAGCAGCCTTCTATTCATTACCTTTTATTTCCTCATGTCCAATTTACTTCTCAGACAGGAGCATTTGGTTTCTTGCCTCATTACCCTATCCTGAAATGCTCTCTGAAAAGTCATCATGAATTCATTGCCAATTTCTAAGCCTTCATAGAATGCTACTTAGTCTGTTCGGAGCATTTCATCCTTCTGAAGATGCTCCTAACCCTTGACTTTGGAGGCATTTCTCCGTCTTGACTGGACTGCAACTGCTTGTTCTGTTTCCTTAGCTGGCTCTTCTTTAACTACTTGGCTTTTAATTGCTAGAGCTCTCCAGAGTTCTCACCTGGTCCCATTCCCATCCTTCATTTCTTTGGACAAACTTACCCACTTACATACTGAATACTCCCAAATAATTTTACTTTCCTAAAACTGTCTTTGGGAGGCCAAAGACAAAATGGTCTGTTGATTCCACGACCCAAGTAAACATAGCTCATTGGTCACTTTGAAATGTCCTTCGAAACAAGACCATTCCCCTCTTTGAAAAGGCTCTTGTTCAACATGCAGCAATGTATGATGTTGAAATACTGTCACTGTATGTTGGACATCATAGTGGCTAAGACTTGTGTCACTGGGTGTGGCTAAGATACTTCGTTCTCCAGATTCATCTTTTTACCTTGCTTCTCTTTTCATGTCCAAATGGTTTTTTTTTTGAAGTTTAACTGATATTCTTACTTTCCCACCCTTATTTCTAGGTGGAGGGAAATTATTATTCTCAGGTTTTGAGTTCTCTATATCTAGCTGCAATGGCACAACACAGCCCATCAACTGAAATTGAAATTCTGTTCAATCAGAATTTCTGGGTGGAGGGCCTAAGAATATGCATTTTCACTAAACAGCCCTAGCTATTTGTATGCCCTAGAGCTTGAGAACCATGGGAGTGGGTGCTATGCCTGTGTTCTTAATCTGAGCTAAGCTTGTCTTATATTTGTAATTACAGATTTCTGCTCAGTGAGCAGAAAACCCTGGTGGTTTAACAGTGTGGACTCTGGAGCCAGACTGCCTGGCTTCAAATCCTGGTTCTACTTCTAACGACTATATGATGTTGGACAACTTGTGTAAACTCATTGGGCCTCAGTTTCCCCATCTATAAAATGGAGATGAAAATAGTACCTACCTCGTAAGGTTGTTGCATGAATATAGAAACAAAAACAATAAGCGTGCAATAAATGTTGGCTATGACTGCAAGCGTGTTTTTGTATAGTGGCTTTTGTGGTTTGTCCAAAGCACAGTGATTGCTGCTATACAATAAAAACATTTTCCCCAGACACCCTCATGCCTAAGCACACATACACAGACATGCATGCCTGGTACCATGAATGACAGATCATGATCTGGCTTCAGGTAGCACAACTGCAGGTCAAGGTCATGTTGACAGTTGCTCCTACCTCTTTGAAAGCAAAATATCTAAGTTGAAGGAGTATCACTGTCACAAGCCTTAATCTTTTTCGAGATGTTTAAGCCTCAAATTCAGAGACTCATCAGTGTTTTAAACCAGAGTCGTGGCTTTGTTTTAAGTTGAGACAGTGAGATAGGGCTCTTCCGTGTGCACTAAATTATGCAGCAATTATGATGGAATCCCATCCAGAATTCTACTGGTTTCTATGGCAACCTGAATTCAAAATAGGCTCTTAGAAGCCTCTTCAGAGTAGAAAAAGCAAGTTTCATTCCTCCTGTAGTTATGGAATATATAGCTTATGCAAAGAATTTTCTAAATGGAACTTTTGTCTTTTTACTTATCTTGCCATTAATAATTTTAATGTTGTTGTAGTACTGCATTCCTAAATGTTTTTTCTGTATCTCTGAATGAGAATCTCAAGCCTCCTTAAACTGCTCATTTTGCTATGAATAGCTAATGTTTCACTTTGTTGCTCATAACAGATGCACTATGTATTTTTTTGAATTTATTTATTTAATTTATTTATTTTTGGCGCATTGCGCCTTCACTTCTGCACACGGGCTTTCTCTAGTTGCGGTGCACGGGCTTCTCATTGCGGTGGCTTCCCTTGTTGCGGAGCACGGGCTCTAGGCGCGCGGGCTTCAGTAGTTGCAGCACACGGGCTCAGTAGTTGTGGCTCGCAGGCTTAGTTGCTCCGTGGCATGTGGGATCTTCCCAGACCAGGGCTTGAACCCGTGTCCCCTGCATTGGCAGGCGGATTCCTAACCACTGTGCCACTAGGGAAGTCCGCACTATGTATTTTTGACTTTTCTGACTAATACAGTAGTAATTAGTACGAGGGAGAGCAACTGCTAGAGGATTTCCAGGTTAGCAAGTCAACCTATTTTTAGTGACAGCTTAAAGAAATAGCATTTGAGTAAATGCCTAATTTTTGTAAAAGACATATTTTAGCACGTATCTGTCTGAGACAATTCCAAAATTGGAGCTTGTGCTCACAAAGAGCAAGTCTTTTGCAGATACTGACTAACTGATTTAGTAATGGCAAGTTTAGTGGTGAGCATAGGCTAGGTTTTCCGAGGTAACAGGCACACCCAAAAGTCTCAGAGGCTTATGATAACAAAAGTTCATTTCTCACTTGTGCTTCCTACCCACTGCAGGTTTGCTGTAGCTCCTCTCCCTGCCATCTGCACTCTGGGACCTGGCTTGACAGAACAGGTCTTATCTGGAGCATTGCTGGTCCCGTGGTAGAGTGAACAGAGATCATGGTGAAGCGATTTACTAACTCTTAAATCTTCAATGCAGAAGTGACACATGTTTCTGCTCACAATTCATTGTCCATAGCAAATCTCATGTCTGGGCCTGAATCCACAGGTTGAGGATGTATAATCCCCCTGCAAAGCAGTTAATAGGATACTCCCTGTGGTAATAAGGTCTATCGCAGCAGGGACATCAGAGTTTGGAGATGATATTTTTTTTTAGGGGTGTTGGTGGTGGGGAGTAATGGTTAAATGACAGAATTTTTGAGCTTGGTGAATTGGTCCACGAGGGTTTTGTGACTAACTAAAATCCTTGCAGCCATCGGCACTAAAACAGGTCTCTTAGCACCAATTCTTTCTAGAATTAGGAGACTTGGTCTCATGGTTTTAACAAATGAGCTCTTTGTACAAGATAGCAGAGTGTTCAGCCTTGGGTTAAAGTGCTTTCTCTTCCATTTGTTTTTTGTTTAATGTTACTTTGGATAATTAAATTAAATTAAACATTTTAATTTCTGATAGTGGCACCCAGTGACTACACAAATGTTTTTATAATTGGTTCTCTGAGGCATGACCTCTAAGTAATGAAAATGGCCAACAAGACGTTTTTACACTGGTAGTTTTTCTATATTGATTTGGAATTATGTTTCTTTAAATTGCACCCAAACCATCAGAAAGAAGAAAGCTCTAGAAGGAGACCTGTACTGGGCCAAGAAGGACTTTTTTGAACCCTAGGGTGTTGCTCGTTGGGATGCCTGAGCCATTGAACAACCGAGGGGCACCATCTGAGCCGTGTGGGTGGAGGTGGAGATGTACGACGGACTGTACGCAAATTTATGTCTGAACCATTTCCTTCGTGTGATATTGCTCCAGGAGAAGGCTTAAGTGGTCTGCCATCAGCCTGCCTGTTTCTCTGGGTAGATCAACTGCGACTGATGCTTCAGGGTCACTATCCACACGAAGGAGTTGGTGGTGTTCACCACATCCCAGTGTCCCGCAGGGTAGCATCAGCGTTTTTCTAACCAGTTGGGGAAGGTCTGACTTGCTTCGCTAGTGACGTTACCTGCAGAATAGATGGGGAGACAAGCAGAAGAAACATATTGGTCCAGGAGACTAGAAGCTTCCATCATATGGAGTGAAGTTTGGAAGTCTGTGAACGATATACTGTGAAGATTCTATTCTTCTGAAGGAAAGAACCAGCCTGTCTCCTAATGAGTCAGAAGAGGGTGAGCCTTCTTACTGCAGAGTTACCGGGGCCTTGTGATTATAACCTGACATCTCCCACAGTCTTCCTGATTCCTTGGTAACGGTTGCATGAAGAGGTTGAAAGAGGACTTCCTCCTGTGCTGGGGGAAGGGTCTGGTGCACAGGGACTGCTTTTGTGAGGGACCTGGTGCCTGATTCGGCTTCCTCCAGGTACCCTCGTCAGGGCCTCTCTGCTGTGTGAACCCCCGGGAATTGCAGCACAGTGGCTCGCTGGGGCATGTGCTAAAGGGCCCCCCGAAAACCTGAAGACCTCTCTCGGATGCTCATTCTTTGCAACCTAGTATTTTCTCTCACTGATATTTCTGTGTACCTACTGCCCGAGAACATTTAATATTCATAATAGTGTCCTTCCTTCGAGTGCTAGCAAAGACTTCAATATGTTTGGTGTGAATTAGACATATTCTGTAGTTTGATCTCTTGAAAATTTGTGATCCTTACGTGGTCTGTGTATATTCTATGTATGTGGTAAAACTCTATTAGGGTAGCTGAGTCTTGAGTTAACGGATTAGAAAGGATCTTAGGGTTTATCTAGAATTCTGGATCACTGTTCCTACATATCATTTGTGGTCTCTCGCCTGTGGGGATGCAGGCCTCACTGTCCCATGAGGCGGTGACCCTACTGGAATAATTCCTTTGTGTTCTCCATTGTATCAAAGCTAAATCTAGTTCTGGCCTTCTTGAACTTTAGTTCTGCTTCCTGCGATTACCCAGAATGTCTGTCCCTTTTCCTACGTGGGAGCCCTGCAGATACGTGGGAGAACAATCACGTCTTCCCGCGACGTCTTGTCACGGGGCCAAGTTTATTCTCTCACCGTTTCTCACAGGAACTGGATTTCGTTTCCCCTCCCTCTGGTTGCTGTCCTTGGGCTGTGTTCCCTTGGGTCCTTGGTTCCACCTGTTTGGTGCTAGGCCTGGACTAGATGCGGGACTCTAGCTGTGGCTGGGCCAGCACTGTCCTGATCCGGGCAGAGTGGTCCCAATGGAAGGGGCACAAGCTCGGCCATCAGACGCAGCTGGGCGCAGAATCCAGCTCTGCCACTTGCGAGCTGTGTGAAAATGTGTCATTTTCTAATCTTTGAGCCTCAAGTTTATTCATCTTGTAACATGGGGACAGGAATTCCTTCATCCAAGTAGTATTGTGAGCAATAAAGGGGTGACATGCTAGAAGTATCTCATATCAGTGTGTGGCATATAAGCTATTGTCAGGAAATGTTTGATTTTCCGTTTTCTGGGTATTATACTTTTATTAATTGATGATTATATTATACCTGCTTTTTGGTAGCCATATGACTCCTATGCCACCCCGAGCCAGAAATAGTCTCAAGTCCCAACGTCTTCCTCGTGTGCTTTGCTAAATCAGTCTCTCCTGTCCTGTTGAAAATGTGTAATAAGTATCCCATGGAGGTAGTAACAGCACCTGCCTTATAGAGTTGGTCTATAGAGTGAATGAAACAAGATCATACACATAAAGCACATGGCGCTGTATCTCAAATACAGTGCAAAGAAGAAATGCTAGCGGTAATCTTTATTATTACTAATTATACTAATTGTTTAGTACAGATTGATTTCAATGGTGCTTACTTCCCTAAGGTCAATATTTTGATATAAACAAAATGTGACAGAGCTAATGAAAAAGGTTATTTGAGGAGCTGAGAGAGAAAGAAATCATCCCACTTAAAGAGAAGGAGCTTATGTAAAGAGTTTGCAGTGGCACCTGAACTTGGTCACCTGTTGGTAAAACTTAGTTCCCCGTGGCGCTTGACTTGACATCAGTACTTTCTTCTAAGAATTGATATAACTTAAATTTTAATCTCAAGAAAGTACATTTCAACCCAGGAAAGGCAGATAAGATAGTGCTAGAATATTGCTTAGAGTTTCCTGTGTCCTTAACCCCAGGTTTTTGATGCCCTTTTAGCAGATGGCTCCCCTCAAGGAGAAAGATGAGTAGCCCATTAGGCAGCAGAGGCCTGTCCCAGGCCCAGCAGAGGGAGGCTGGCCTGGTGTCAGATTCAGGGACAGCCAGCTGCTGACCATCTTTCCTCAGTGCTGCAGAGGTGTCCCTTTGATTATAAAAGGTCCTGGAGGTACCAGCCTATTCCACAGCGGGAAATTAAAGACACAAATGTTACTTCCTACACATCTGCAGCTGATTTTCATCTTGATGTTCTGCCTGTTCTCTGCCTCCCCTTTTAAAATAAGCTTTTTATGTTAGAGGAGTTTTAGGTTTACAGAAAAATTGTGAAAGTAGTACAGAGAGTTCACACACTTCCCTGTTATTAACATCTTCCATCAGTGTGGTACCTTTGTCACAATTAATGATACATTATTACGGACTCAAGTCCATATTCTATTCAGGTTTCTTAGTTTTTGCCTAATGCCCTTTTTCTATCCCAGGATCCCATCCAGGATGCCACATGCCATTTAGTCATGTGTCTCTAGGCTCCTCTTGGCTGTGACAGTTTTCGCTGCCCTATTTTTTCAACCTGCTTTGAGCTACTTTTCAAGGTATGCTTTTTCATATTTTTGATAAATGCCTGATGGTATTAACAGGGCTGTTAATTTTCCTTATTAATCCTTCAATCAGCAAACATTTATGGAGCACCCCTGAGATGAGGTAATAGAACCTATCAACAGACTGAAGGTAAACTGCCTCTCCCTATCCTAGTATCACTCAACAATTAATGTGCTTGCAGACTCCCTGGAGATCTTGTTAAAATGCAGATTCTGGTTCACTAGTTCCAGGGCAGGGCCTGAGAGTCTGCATTTTTAACAAACTCCCAGGTGAGCCCACACTTGAGGATCAAGACCCCAAACTTGGGGACTTCCCTGGTGGCGCAGTGGTTAAGAATCCGCCTGCCAATGCAGGGGACACGGGTTTGAACCCTGGTCTGGGAAGATTCCACATGCCGCGGAGCAACTAAGCCTGTGCGCCACAACTAATGAGCCTGCGCTCTAGGATCTGCGAGCCACAACTACTGAAGCCCATGCACCTAGAGCCCATGCTCCACAACAAGAGAAGCCACCGCAATGAGAAGCCCGCGCACCGCAACGAAGAGTATCCTCTGCTTGTGGCAACTAGAGAAACCCCATGTGCAGCAACGAAGACCCAACGCAGCCAAAAATAAATAAATTAATTAATAAATTTATTTAAAAAAAAAAAAAAACACCCAAACTTGTGTAGAGCTCAATATTAGGTGCCAGTGGGAGTTAGGGGACTAGGATGGAGGGTGAGGGAAGGATACATAAATTGTCTATGACCATTTTGGTCATCAAGAAGTTTGTGATTCTGTTAGGGAAAAAAAAAAAAAGACTGAACAAAACAAAGGAGTGAAAAGTAAAGTGCAAAATGGAGATTAAGACGATAGATGGTGGACACTACACACCATTAAGATGGCTATTATTTTTAAAAAGCAGAAAATAACAAGTGTTGGAAAGGATGCGGAGAAATTGGAAGCTCTGTGCATTGCTAATGGGAATGTAAAATGGTGCATCTTCTGTGGAAAATGATATGCTAGGTCCTTAAAAAATTAAACATAGAATTATCATATGATCCAGCAACTCCACTTTAGGTATATACCAAAAGAATTGAAAACAAGGACTTGAGTTTGGGATTCACAGATGCAAACTATTATGTATAGAATGGATAAACAACAAGGCCCTATTATATACCACAGGGAACTATATTCAATATCCTGTGATAAACCATAATGGAAAAAAATATGAAAAAGAATGTATATATATGTAAAACTGAATCACTTTGCTGTACAACAGAAATTAACACATTTGTAAATCAACTCTACTTCAATAAAGTAAATTTTAAAGAAAAAGAAAGCAAGGACTTGAACAGATATTTACACACCTATATTCATTGCAGCATTATTCACAATTCACATTCACATTATTCGCAAAAGTTGGAAGCAACTCGTGTCCATTGATAGATGAATGGATAAACAAAATGTGCTATATACATACAATGGAATACTGTTCAGCCTTATAAATTCTGACACATGCTACAACCTAGAGAACATTAGGCTAAGTGAAATAAGCCCAGCCACTAATGGACAAATGTTGTATGATTCCATTTACATGAGATACCTAGAGTCGTCAAATTCAGAGACAAAGTAGAATGGTGGTGGCCAGGGCCTGGGGGGAGGAGGCAATGGGGAGTTAGTGTTTAATGGGTACAGAGATTCAGTTTCAGAAGATGGAGTTCTGGAGATGGATGGTGGTAATGGTTGCACAACAGTGTGAATGTAATTAATGCCACTAAATCATACACTTAAAAATGGTTAAAATGCTAAATTTTACGTTATGCCTATTTTACCATAATTTTAAAATGGTTGAAAAAAGACACATGCACAAAAAGTACAACATGCAATAGAGCTGTCAGGAAAGAGGGATAAAATGGTACTAGTAAGTCCTCTTTTATGGACCACGTGTGACATGCCAGGCACAAAGTGCTTATTAACTCGTTTAGCCTCCACCAACCACCCTATGAAGCTTATTAGCCCCAACAATTGATGTCAAAACCAAGAAAGGGAAAAGATTACACAGGCTCTAACAGTCAGGGAGAAGTGTCCGAGGTGTCAGTGGAATTTAAGGTGGGCCTTGGAGGAGAGACAGGATATCAGTGGCAAGAGGTTGGCAGGGAGGGCGGCGGGGGGGAGTGATTCTAATCAGACAGTGAGAACTGGCTGAGGAAAGATACAGAGACTGGATGGGAACAGCTGTTCAGCTGGCATGATTGTGCCTGGCATGGAGGGTTCATATGAATAAAGCATGACTAGAAGGGCAGACTGTGAAAAGCCTTCAATTCCAGCATAAGAGATAGGGACTTTGTCTCTTAGTGTCTAAACAAGGAGTATCAAACTCAAGTGTTTTCAGAGCCAGCAGGCAACATAAATGAGAGAAGTGGACCAGGACATATATCCAGAGAAAACTCTAATTCAAAAAGATATGTTTTCCCCAACATTCACAGCAGCACTATTTACAATAGCCAAGACATGGAAACAACCTAAATGTCCATCGACAGAGGAATGGATAAATAAGATGTCGTAGATATAGACAGTGGAATACTACTCAGCCATAAAAAAGAACGAAATAATTTGCAGCGGATGAACCTAGAGATTTGCAATAATTTGCATTAATTTGCAATAATTTGCATTTGTAGCGGATGGACCTAGAGATTATCACACTAAGTGAAGTAAGTCAGACAGAGAAAGACCAATATCACATAATATCACTTATATGTGGAATCTAAAATATGACACAAATGAACTTACATATGAAACAGAAACAGACTCACAGACATAGAGGATAGACTTGTGGTGGCCAAGGGGGAAGGGGGGTGAGGGAAGGATAGATTGGGAGTTTGGGCTTAACAGATGAAACTATTATATAGAGAGTGGGTAAACAATAAGGTCCTACTGTATAGCACTATTGATATATTCAATATCCTGTGATAAAACATAATGGAAAAGAATATGAAAAAGAATGTATATCTATGTATAACAATCACTTTGCTGTACAGTAGAAATTAACACAACTTTGTAAATCAACTATATTTCCGTAAAATAAATTTTAAAAAATGGGAGAAGTGGCTTAGTACAAGGTGACAGGGAGTGGTGTGGACTGTGGCAAACTGAATAGAGCACATCCCACCTAAGACACTGAAGTCTCATACATAAACCCAGAGCAGTGTGGGCTGCTGTTGGGTTTTCAGCTAGGCATTAGATACTACTGAACTTCTCAAGGTGAGGTTCCCACATCCCTGAATGTATGCAGAGTGATGTTGAGGGCATGTAAGATTCCATGATATATGATGCACATCTTCCTGGCTGTGTCAACAGTACTAGAAGATTGTGGGTAAAAATTAATGCAGTTTCACTAAGTACTTAAAGTATTTTTATTGTATGACAAAGACAAATGGAGTAGAATGCTAATGTAGCTAACCAATTATTGGCACCAATTATTATGTAACAAATTTTAAAAATACATTCTGTTTTTAAAAGAAGTATTTATTTATTTGACTGAGTCAGGTCTTAGTTGTGGCACATGGGATCTTCGTTGCAGCATGCGGGCTTCCCTCTAGTGTGGCGCTTGGGCTGTAGAGCATGTGGACTCTGTAGTTGTGGTGAGAGGGCTTTCTAGTTGTGGCACACAGGCTCCAGAGTGCACGGGCTCAGTAGTTGCGGCACGTGGGCTCAGTAGTTGCAGTGTGTGGGCTCAGTAGTTGTGATGTGTGGGCTTAGTTGCCCCATGGCATGTGGGAATCTTAGTTCCCCAGCCAGGGATCGAACCCGTGTCCCCTGCATTGGAAGCTGGATTCTTAACCACTGGACCACCTGGGAAGTCCCCAAAATACGTTCTATCAATTAAAATAATGCAGAGCTAATACTAATTGGACACTCACTACGTGTCAGGTGTTTTCTGAGTACTTTGCATATATTATCTCCTTCAACCCTCGTCACAGCCCACGTGCTCAGTACCGATATTACCCCTGTTTACAGACGAGGCGATGGAGGTGTGGAACGGGGAAATCACCTGGCCCAGGTGATTGTGGCAGAAATCTAGGACGTGACAGCTGCCGCCGCTGTGCTTAGAATTAACTCTGAGTTTCCTGAAAGCCACGTTTCCTTTCTTTTTTCATGGCACTGGAATCCAAGAGTAATTTAAATAGGGGCCACTAGGTGTCATTACCCAGAGCTCCCTAAAAAAGAGCTGGGCAACCCTGTGACTCCACCTTGAAGGGAACAGAAAAAAACCCACACGAGCACTGGTATTTCTGGTCTTCCTGTTGGAGATGCCGACATGACCTGGTCGCCACAGCATCTGTCTCCCTCCTTCCCCCGCTTGGTCCAGCCCAGCTAGGTGGTGCTGTCAGACCCCCAACTCTGCTTTATAATTGTAGAAAAACAGAAGGGCCTCTGTCATTTCAGGAGTCAGTTCCCTCCTGCATCTATTGCCAGCTCCACTGAAGGCAGGGGGGCAGGACTGGCTGAGGGGGGTTTTGGTGGTTGTTGCTGGTGTGTGTGTGTGTGTGTGTGTGTGTGTGTGTGTGTGCGAGAGAGAGAGAGAGAGAGAGAGAGAGAGAGAGAGAGACAGACAGATAGACAGTGACAGTCTGAGTTGTGTTTTTTCCGGTTTTGAATACCCTGGGACACGTTCTTGCAAATTGGACTGGTGCTTCCAACTAAGACCCTTTCTAGCCCCGAGCTTGCCCAGGGTAGAAGTGCGACCAACATCTGCTGTTACACAGAGGGCAGGAGTGGGGCTTGTGCACAGGGTGCCAGTGAATGAGAGGAGGATCTGGAAAGGGTCCAGGGCCTCCCAGGGCAGTGGGTGGTGGAGGGTGTGAGAGGAATGTGCTCATTCGGAGGGAAATAAAGGGGTGCAGCAAGGGGCACTGTGCTTCCTTACAGGGTACCTGACTGCCACTGATTTAGGACATAGTTATAGAATGTCCACGTTCTACTACAAGTGCGTTCAGAGATGTGCCAAGGATGAGCAAATCAGAGGTTTACAAAAATCCTTCCTCCTCGACCCCAGCATCCTCCAACTGATTTTGAAATCTTCCTTCTCTACTGTAAACTTCTCGAGACTTCTGCATTTATATCTAAATACAGTCAATAGATTGATGAATTACATTTCCATCACTTGAGGCAGGGAAATGAGGAGAGGGTTCTCTAAAACATGACGCTCATACAAAAGTAGCGCAGAGAAGGGGGAAAAAACTGCAGGGAAAAAAAAAGTGTAACGTTTTTACTGAAATGTGTCTCCTTTCTTTGGGGTCAGAATATAATAGACACATTCAGGAACTGTTTTGAAAAACGGGGCTAAGTTATGAGAACAGCTGCAGAGCTCTTTTTAAAAAATACGGATAATAAAGCAAAATAGTATAGCTGAATGTCTTTAAATAATAGGAAAAAATGTCAGTATTGGGCAGAACTTTGTGTTTCATGTGGGCCCCGGAGATAGAAATTCATTTGCACAGAAATGGAAAGCATGCTTTATGTTATGTTCATTGATAGGATGTGTTTTAAAAAAGTGGAACATAATAATTGGTGCTCTCCAGAAACTTTCCACTTTTATTAATTCAAATCGAGACTTTCTGCTACACACATAAAATGCAAATGCTAATTTATAAGCTACAGTCATCAAGACAATATGGTACTGGCACAAAAACAGAAATATAGATCAATGGAACAGGATAGAAAGCCCAGAGATAAACCCACGCAACTGTGGTTAACTGATCTATGCAAAAGGAGGCAAGGATATACAATAGAGAAAAGATAGTCTCTTCAATAAGTGGTACTGGGAAAACTGGACAGCTACATGCAAAAGAATGAAATTAGAACACTTCCTAACACCATACACAAAAATAAACTCAAAATGGATTAGAGACCTAAATGTAAGACGAGACACTATAAAACTTGTAGAGGAAAACATAGGAAGAGCACTCTTTGACATAAATCACAGCAAGATCTTTTTTGATCCACCTCCTAGAGTAATGGAAACAAAAATAAACAAATGGGACCTAATGAAACTTCAAATCTTTTGCACAGCAAAGGAAACAAGACGAAAAGACAACCCTCAGCATAGGAGAAAATATTTGCAAACGAATCAATGGACAAAGGATTAATCTCCAAAATATATAAACAGCTCATGCAGCTCAATATTAAAGAAACAAACAACCCAATCCAAAAATGGGCAGAAGACCTAAATATACATTTCTCCAAAGAAGACATACAGATGGCCAAGAAGCACATGAAAAGCTGCTCAACGTCACTAATTATTAGAGAAACGCAAATTAAAACTACAATGAGGTATCACTTCACACCAGTTAGAATGGGCATTATCAGAAAATGTACAAACAACAAATGCTGGAGAGGATGTGGAGAAATGGGAACCCTCTTGCACTGTTGGTGGGAATGTAAATTGATACAGCCACTATGGAGAACAGTATGGTGGTTCCTTAAAAAAGTAAAAATAGGGCTTCCCTGGTGGCGCAGTGGTTGAGAGTCCACCTGCTGATGTAGGGGACACGGGTTCGTGCCCCAGTCCGGGAAGATCCCACATGCCACGGAGCGTCTGGGCCCGTGAGTCAAGGCCGCTAAGCCTGCACGTCCGGAGCCTGTGCTCTGCAACGGGAGAGGCCACAACAGTGAGAGGCCGGTGTACCGCAAAAAAAATACATAAAGTAAAAATAGAACTACCATACGACCCAGCAATCCCACTACTGGGCATATACTCAGAGAAAACCATAATTCAAAAAGACACATGCACCCCAATGTTCATTTCAGCACTATTTACAATAGCCAGGTCATGGAAGCAACCTAAATGCCCATCGACAGACGAATGGATAAAGAAGATGTGGTACATATATACAATGGAATATTACTCAGCCATAAAAAGGAACAAAACTGGGTCATTTGTAGAGACGTGGGTGGATCTAGAGACTGTCATACAGAGGGAAGTAAGTCAGAAAGAGAAAAACAAATATCGTATATTAACGCATATGTGTGGAACCTAGAAAAATGGTACAGATGAACCGGTTTGCAGGGCAGAAACTGAGACACAGATGTAGAGGACAAACGTACGGACACCAAGCGGGAAAAGCTGCGGGTGGTGGTGGTGGTGGTGTGATGAATTGGGAGATTGGGATTGACATGTATACACTGATGTGTGTAAAATGGATGACTAGTAAGAACCTGCTGTATAAAAAAATTAAAAAATAAAATACAAAAATTCAAAAAAAAATAATAGCCATACCACACATTTGAATCCCACTTTATCATGTGATTACATTTAAATCTTATATCAACCCTGTGTGGTGTAAGGTAGACATTGTTAATTATATTTGATAGGTGATGGATGATCAAATCAAGGCTCAGAGAGGTTAATTAACCTGCCCAAGGCCACAGCTGATTATTGTATATGTTGATCGTGAAGAATCCTTATTAAAATGAATAGATCCCATTAATAAACATTTTGCTTTGGGGAAATTGCAAAATCTTCTACTGCAGATGTGTATTTAGACCATAGTCACTGTGTAACCTTGGCAGTATTTATTGTATGAATGTGCAGAGAAAAAGCCAAGAAAATACATCTTTGATTTCTATTAGCTCCATATTATTTAATATTTTAAAAATTATCTTCCTTAAAAAAAATCATATTTCTAATTTGTTGAATCAGGAAGTTCCATCATGGCTTTTTGTTTTTGTTTTTTTGGCTGCACTGTGTGGCATGTGGGATCTCAGTTACTAGGAATCAAACCCGCGCCCCCTGCAGTGGAAGGTCGGATTCTTCACCACTGGGCCGCCAGGGAAGTCCCCATCATGTTTTGTTTGTTTGTTTGTTTGTTTGTTTGTTTTTTAAGCAAGGGGAGGAGGAAGGAACCAAAAAAAAACCTTCACTTTAAACATATTGCTGCATTGCAAGTCAGCCACTTATGAGACTTTGAAACAGTTGTTTAGAAAGATTCTTGGTACCTATAGTGAAGATGCAGGCACATCTGTGAGCGCGTCTGAAGCAAGTAAGGGACTATGGTAGCAGCCCTCTTGCAGTGGGGTGTGGCGTGTGAAGGCTTTGGTGTGCCACGGACTACTCCTTGGAGGGCTGGTCATTGTCAGCATCTTTAAGTCTTTGCCTGGCAGGATGGCAGAAGCCAATTTTCTAAAACTACCTCCACAGATCTCCCTGGTATCTTTTTTTTTTTTTTTTTTACATCTTTATTGGAGTATAATTGCTTCACAATGGTGTGCCAGTTTCTGCTCTACAACAAAGTGAATCAGCTACACATACACTTATGTTCCCATATCTCCTCCCTCCTGCCTCTCCCTCCCTCCCACCCTCCCCATCCCACCCCTCCAGGTGGTCACAAAGCACCGAGCTTTTGCATTGTCTTCGACCTGATTTGAAAAGTTCCCGCTGACCCTTCATGTTGACTTACCCTGTATTCAGCAACCCAGCAGAGCCGCGTTCCCCGCACTCCTTCCCTCAGATCTTGGCCTGATGTAAACTTTGTCCTCCAAAAGTATTTATACCATTATGACTCATTTTTTTAACTGAGTGGACACTGCCTTACCTGATGGTGGTTTCGTTCAGGAACATACATATTTCATCTCCCCAACTTGAGTGTAAACTTCAGGAGGGCAGGATTTGCAGCAACCTGGATGGACTTGGAGGGCATTATGCTAAGTAAAATGAGTCAGACAGAGAAAGAGAAATACTGTATGGTATCACTTATACGTGGAATCTAAAAAATACCACAAACTAGTGAATATAACATAAAAGAAGCTGACTCCCAGATGTAGAGAACTAGTGGTTACCAGTGGGGAGAAGGGGAGGGACAATATAGGGGTTGGGGAGTGGGAGATACAGACTGTTGGGTGTATGACAGGCTCAAGGATGTATTGTACAACACGGAGAACAGAGCCAATATTTTGTAATAACTGTAAATGGAAAATAACCTTTAAAAATTGTATAAAAGTAAAACATTTTTATAAAAAATCAAAAAAACTTCAGGAGGGCAGGAAGTGGGTCTTAGGCCCTAATCTTTTATATATATATATATATTTTTTTCTGCGGTATGCGGGCCTCTCACTGCTGTGGCCTCTCCCGTCGCAGAGCACAGGCTCCGGACGCGCAGGCTCAGTGGCCATGGCTCACGGGCCCAGCCGCTCCGCGGCATGTGGGATCTTCCCGGACCGGGGCACGAACCCGTGTCCCCTGCATCGGCAGGTGGACTCTCAACCACTGCGCCACCAGGGAAGCCCAGGCCCTAATCTTTTTTTAAAAAAATATTTATTTATATTTATTTGTTTATTTATTTGGCTGTGTCAGGTCTTAGTTGCATACAGGATCCTTGTTGAGGCATGTATGATCTTTCATTACGGCGGGCAGTCTTTTCATTGCTGCGCTCGGGCTTCTCTCTAGTTGCAGTGTGCGGGCTTCTCTCTAGCTGTGGCGTGAGGGTTTTCTGTCTCTAGTTGTGGTGTGTGGGCTCTGCAGTTTGCAGCACGCGGGCTCTCTTGTTGAGGCGCGCAAGCCCAGTAGTTGTGGCATGCGGGCTTAGCTGCCCTGCAGCATGTGGGATCTTAGTTCCCTGACCATGTGCCCTTAGTTCGACCAGGGATCGAAACCGTGTCGCCTGCATTAGGACCTATTCTTGCTCCCCATCCTTACACCTCCCTTCGGCTCCCAGCCCTGGGCCCGACTCTGTGTGCTGAGAGGCAGAGGCTGTGGTGATCAAGGCCATGTACTCTGGGCCTGATTTCCTGGGTTTGAATCCTAACTGCAGTTTACTGACTGTGACCTTCGGCAACTCAGCCTCTTAATCTGTAAAATGGAAATCAGAACGTACCTACTTCATAGGGTTGTTAAGAAGATTCGGTGAGATATGGTGTGCAGAGTGCTTAGAACAGTACCTGGTGTGCAGTAAATATGAGAGAAGCCTTAGCTGTTGTTATTCTTCAGTAAGTATCTGCAGGCAAGAGACAGGAGGCCTGGGAAGAGGCTGCTGGGGCAGGGAGAGTGGAAGAGCCGGCTGAGGGCCCACACTCCCTGCTGGGCCACAGGCACCAGTCGCCACCTCAACACAGGCCCCTTCACCAGCTGCAGGCACGTTCTAGCTGCAAGAGGAGAGTCGAGTCGAGTGCTGTTGCTGAGGTAGAGTGGACAGGATGTGGTGCCCATGAGAGTGGATGTGGGGAAGCACGTGGGGAGTTAAGGATGCCATCCAGCTTAGATGGCTAGGTCGACAGTGATGCTGTTTTTTTTCTTCTTCTTTTTTAAAAAAAATTTTATTGGAGTATAGTTGATTTACAATGTTGTGTTTCACGTGTACAGCAAAGTCAATCAGTTATACATATATCCACTGTTTTTTGTATTCTTTTCCCATATAGGCCATTACAGAGTATTGAATAGAGTTCCCTGTGCTATAAGTCCTTATTACTTATCTGTTTTATATATAGTATTGTGTATATGTCAATCCCAATCTCCCAGTTTATCCCTCACCCCTCCCTTACCCCCTGGTAACTGTAAGTTTGTGTTCTATATCTGTAACTCTATTTCTGTTTTGTAGATAAGTTCATTTGTACCTATTTTTTAGATTCCACATATAAGTGATATCATATGACATTTATCTTTCTCTGTCTGACTTATTTCACTCAGTATGACAATCTCTGGGTCCATCCATGTAGCTGCAAATGGCATTATTTCATTCTTTTTTATGGCTGAGTAATATTCCACTGTATATATGTGCCACATCTTCTTTAGCCATTCATCTGTTGATGGACATTTAGGTTGTTTCCATGTCCTGGCTATTGTAAATAGTGCTGCAGTGAACATTGGGGTGCATGTATCTTTTCAGTAATGCTGTTAACTGAGAAAGGGATCTAAGAGTGGAACAGGTTAGGGACAAATAACGAGTTCAGTTATAGACATGTTGAGTTTCCAGTGTCTGGGATGCTTCCAGTTGGAGCCACCCAGTAGCAGTGGCAACAACAGATAACATGCATTGAAAGAATATCATGCTCTGGTCATTGTTCGAAGCCCTTCACGGGTACTAATCTACTCAGTCTCACAGCCACCCTTTGAAGGAGGTATTAATTGTTACTCCCATTTTACAGATGAGAAAACTAGGTGCAGAGTGGTTAAGTCATGCTGGTAATATGGGATGACACAGATATTGGAACTTTGAGCTCCCAGATTTAGCCACCACTCTATGCAGACTCTGTATCTGTGGTTTCAGAGGGAGGCGGGTCTGGACATGTGGATGTGACGAAGCCATGGTAGTGATGATACTACTCAAAGGGAGACTGCAGAGTGGGGTGGATGTGGGCTGGAAAAAAACCATTTGCTGGCATAAGGGAACATCATTGTGGAAGATACAGGTTCAACATAAGGTATGGCTGGGAGGAAAGGTTAAGTAAGAGGATAGTGCTTGCTATGGACTGTGTTTGTGTCCTCCCCGAATTCACATTGAAGTCCTAACCCCCAGTGTGAAGGCATTTGGAGGTGGAGCCTTTGGCAGGTAATCAGGTCATGAGGGTGGAGCCCTCATGGTGGGATTAGTGCCCTAATGAGAAGGGATGTGAGAGAGAAGGTCTCTCCCAGCCGTTTGAGGACACAGCAAGAAGGTGTCTGTGTGCAAGCTAGGAAGAGCATCACCAGAACCCAGCCAGGCTGGCACCCTGATCTGGGACTTCCAGCCTCCAGAACTGTAAGAAGTAAATGCTTGCTATTTAAGCCACCCAGTTTGTTATTTTGTCATAGCAGCCCGGGTAGACTAAGACCATACTCTTTGTAAATCTCCAGGAAATAGTTACAGGCTTCATGATACAATGATTTGATAAAACACTATGTCATCCATTTCAGGCAACAAGGTTTGTTTAAATTGTTTTTAAATTCCTTAACTTAGTGTTCTTTAGAGGTAAGTAGGTGGTGAGTGTTGTTATTGAGGGTACATACGGAGAAATGAATATGGGATAGGATCCTAGCTAGACACTCCCCGCCAAGCATGTTATGTAACAAAGCACCCACTGGAGGAGGGTTTAGGTTGCAAAATACTAGTTATGTCCTGGAGTTGGTTTAGTTTTCAATTAACTTTTAGGGTGGTATAGCCTGGTACCTAAACAAGATGAAGTGGCTGCTAATGATTTATTTTGTACCGTACATGCTGCCTTAACTATACCAAGAAGATTAATGCTCTCAGCTCTGGCTGCGCATCAGAATCATAATCACCTGGGAAGCTTTAAGAAAATGCACACTTATTAGGCCCCATCCCTGTGGGTTTTGGTTCAGTAATTAGGGAGGGGGTAGAGGAGCAGACTAGTGGGTTTTTTTTTTTTTTTTTTTTTGGCTAATGCATTTTTAAAATAGGTGCACTTTTGACAAGATGGTGGAATGACACAGCATTTGTTTGCTTTTTACCCCACAATCTCATTGAAATGATTTTCCCCAAAATTTTAAGAAAAAAAATCCATAACAGGTGGCAGACAGGAAGGGGTACAATCATCTGATAAGAAAATTTGAGGCTTTTCTGGAATATACCAACAGATGAGATTGGATTTTAAAAGATAACAGAGTAGAAAACTCAAAAGGATCTGACATGGGGCTTCCCTGGTGGCTCTGTGGTTAAGAATCTGCCTGCTAATGCAGGGGACACGGGTTCGATCCCAGGAAGATCCCATGTGCTGTGGACCAACTAAGCCCGTGCGCCACAACTATTGAGCCTGCGCTCTAGAGCCCACAAGCCACAACTACTGAGCCCACGTGCCACAACTACTGAAGCCCGCATGTCTAGATCCCATGCTCCAGAACAAGCGAAGCCACCACAATGAGAAGCCTATGCTCCGCAAAGAAGAGGAGGCCCTGCTCGCCGCAACTAGAGAAAGCCCACGTGCAGCAACGAAGACCGCTATCCAAAAAAAAAAAAAAAAAGTATTAAAAAAAAAAAAAGCATCTGACGTGACCTGCTGCATGACGTGAGTGCTGTTCTTTGCCCTGGAGCTGGGAAGAAATGCCACAGTGCCATCTACGGAGGTTGGAGGATGCCTTGGAATGATTGATTATCAGGGTAATTAATTATTGACAATAAAAGACACCCTGTTCGCACCTGCTTCCTCATGCCCAGCAGCTGGTGGCAGCATTTGTCTCCAGGCTAGAGCTGCAAGAACAGTTCTCTAAATAAAATTTGGGCTCTCTTGGGATGAGAGGGAACATTGGCACTGAGGCGACAGAGAGAAGCCGAGGTAACTTTGGACTTTGAGGGGAGTGAGGCTTGCCACGCTTGTCCCACTTTGGTGGAGGGGTTGGTGACTTGCTTATTGCCCCGCTCACACACCCAACAGGAAGCCGGGCTGTGAGCCTGTCTGCTCACTTAATAAGCAGATTCTCACAACTCGGCTAGACAGCACTGGAATTCAGGGGAGAGGCCAGTGGTACAAATCGACCTTCTCAGGTGTGTGCTGAATAAAACAACATTCTGATCCAGATTTGGCATGGGCAGCCAGTTATTGGTCATATCCATCGTTGATTCTCCTAGATGGATTCCTCAGTGCCTCTACTTGCCTGTTTGCAGAGGGGAGAGGAAGCAGTGAGAGGAAGGGTAACAAGCACTGGTGGTTTCTGTGCAGCCCCATCACTTTCACGTCAGAGCCTTGTAATAACTCTGTGAGGTATTGGTACTTCGGAGCACAGGCTCCGGACGCGCAGGCTCAGCGGCCACGGCTCACGGTCCCAGCCGCTCTGCGGCATGTGGGGCCCTCCCGGACCGGGGCACGAACCCGCGTCCCCTGCATCGACAGGTGGACCCCCAACCACTGCGCCACCAGGGAAGCCCTGTATTGGTACTTTTATTTCCATTTTACAAATAAGACAGCTGAAGGTCAGAGAAGTTAAGAGACTTATTAAAGTTCATACGGATAATACATGGCAGAGTCAGGATACAAAACTAGGTTTGGGGACATCATATTACGTTCTCTTTCCGCTTACCACATAGGTTCTGACTTAATTTCAATGACTTGAAAAACATTCATTTCTCGAAGACAGAATGGACTTGGGGATTGTTAGGTAGCAATTGTTACCTGTGCCGGTGTAATAGCTGCAAAATATTGAGGAGTATTCGCAAATGATGGCTCCTATGTAAGATGATGGTAGTGAAAAGGACAGTTTAATATATTAATAAGGGGTTATTTTAGGGGTTTGATTATAGATGGATGGAGTGTGTATTAGTTTCCTGTAGCTGTTGTAACAAATCACCACAAACTTGGTGGCATCAACCAGCAGACTTATTTGCTCATAGTTCTGGAGGGTAGAAGTCCAAAGTCAAGACGTCAGCACAGTCACCTTTCTCTGAATCTCTAGGGGAGATTCCGTTCTTTGCTTCTTCCAACTTCTGGTGGCTGTTGGTATTCCTTGACTTCTTGGCTTGTGACTACATCACTCCAATATCTCCCTCCATCTTCACATCACCTTCTCCTCTGTGTCTCCCTGTCTTCTCCTCGTCTGTCTCTTTTAAGGACACTTGTTATTGGATTTAGGGCGTCCCTGGATAATCCAGGGTGATCTCATATCAACATCCTTAACTTTATTACATTTGCCAAGACCCTTTTTCCAAGTGAGGTATCCACTGGGGGATCCAGGAATTTGGATGTGGACATATCTTTTGGGGGGCTACCATTCAACCCACTACAGAGTGTAAACATTTTATTTTTCATGGTGAAATTAAAAAATCCCTTCGTCTTATTCCCTATGGTGTATATTTATACAACCATCAGCATACCTCGTCTCTAGGGACTAGATCTATGTCATTTTTTCTTTTTTTTTTTAGTATTTTAATTTTATGAAGAATAGTTGATTTACAATGTTGTGTTAGTTTCAGATGTACAGCAAAGTGATTCAGTTTTACAGATATATATTCATTCTTTTTTTTTAGATCCTTTTCTCATATTGCTATCACAGAATATGGAGTAGAGTTCCCTGTGCTATACACTAGGTCCTTGTTGGTTTTATATCTTATATATAGTAGTGTGGGTGTGTTCATCCCAAGTTCCTGATTTATCCCTCCCCACCAAGTTTCCCCTTCGGTAACCATAAGTTTGTTTTGATATCTGTAAGTCTGTTTCTGTATTGTAAATAAGTTCATTTGTATCTTTTTTTAAAAATTAGATTCCACGGGTGAGTGATATCATATGATATTTGTCTTTCTCTATCTGATTTACTTCACTTAGTATGATAATCTCTAGGTCCATCCATGTTGCTGCAAATGGCATTATTTTGTTCTTTTTTATGGCTAGTAATATTCCATCATATATATTGCATTGGCCAAAAAGTTCTTTTGGGTTTTTCTGTAAGATGTTATGGAAAAACCTGAACGAACTTTTTGGCCAATGCAATATGTACGTCTTTATCCATTCCTCTGTCGATTGACGTTTAGATTACTTCCATGTCCTGGCTGTTGTAAACAGTGGTGCAGTGAACATTGGGGTGCATGTGTCCTTTTGGATTATGGTTTTCTCCAGATACATGCCCAAGCATGGGATTGCTGGGTCATATAGTAGCTCTACTTTAAGTTTTCTGAGGAATCTCCATACTGTTCTCCATAGTGGTTGTACCAACATGTCATTTTCTCTTAAATGCCAACAGGTAGCAGCCGCGAGTTTGAAAATCAGAGCTTTTCTTGAGCCTTTCCTATGCTTGTGTGTGATGACATTTCTTCTGACTTTGTCTCTCCCTTCTTTTCTTTAGCTTCCTAGGCAAGACATTTGGATTTTCAGTCTTGGAAACTGCTATTCAGAAGAGAGGCAATCAAGCAAAAGAAAATAAGAAACTGTTCTCTGGTTTCTGTATTCTTTAGTAGTGGAAAGGAATGGCAGGTTTCTTCAGGTCCCAATTGGAAAGAAACATAAAATCCTTGGGAAGGGAGTGGATACTGGGCTATTTATTTTTGAGTCACTCACATTCTTCAGTTTGCAGATGGGAAAAACTGAAAGTCAGAAGGATTATATAAGGTCACTTGGCAAGTTGAAGGCTGACCCAGCATCAACGTAAGGAGCTTTGGAGCTCTCTATTCCCATCATCGGATCGTATTACATCTCAGGGGGTTCTTGCTCCATTAATCTTGGGTTGTCTGGGCAATAGATGGGGGTCTTGACACTCACAGTCAAACTGACACACAGGCGAAGTCAAGCCTTGAATTTGTCGAGTTGGAGCCTCATTCAGTAAATGAGTAGAAAACCGAATGGTCTGATTGTACTGTTCAGGCTTTCTCTAAGCTGGCTGGTGGTATGGTGTCTGCAAGCAAATGGATTTTCAAAACTCCCTTCCTAATATCTACCACTGGCAATGCCTTCCTTGAATCCAAGTAAATTGTCTGTAGGATAGCCATGGCTAGAGTCATTGTGTGCCTGGTTGTATGAGAAAAACAGCAACAAAACAGAAGACCGCCTTTCCTCTTCATATGACCTTGTTCCAACCGTTCACCTAAAAGCAGATTTTCCCTTTGCAGACTTTGAACTGCTTTGAACTTGTTTGCATGTTCAAATGATCTGGTGGAATGAAAGCTATTTGGGGAACTGGAGTAAATGTTTAAATAAACCGGGCCAAGGAAAACTTTGCTTCATCTCGGGAACAACTGAGAGCTCTAACAGGTACTGGTGGGCCCTGTTCCAACGTGAGGCCAGCATGCCAGGCAATATTGCCAGGCTCCACAGTCCTCCAAGTGACAATCAGGCTTTAATGGAGCATCTCTGTTAGGGATACTATGCTTTGAATCATTTAATCTATGAATTTGGTGCCTGATTCTTTTTTTGCTAATGCTTATTGAATCTAATGTACTAAGCTTTTTTTTTTTTTTTTTATGGTAAGCACATGACTGAACTACTATAAGCCACGAATCTGACACTCAAAAAGTTCACATATGAGGTTTCTTCATTTGACCTAATAGCTGCATTGATCTTGTGGTTTATTGTCACGCCTGGGGGAGTTTTCAGGGTACATGTTGATTCGTGTCATCTAAAGGACAAGAACACTCCCGGTGTGTATCTAAGGGAATAGTCGTGTTGGTAGTTACGTTGGCAGTCATGCTTGCCAACCTTTTGGAGTTACTCAGTGGGCCAGTAATAGTTTGGAATATGTCTTGTTGAGTATAAACTTCTGAAAAACTTAAAAAACCAAAGTTTCTGCAAATTTATCAAATTCCTGTTCTGATCAGCACATGAGTCTCAAGGCTAAGTTTGTTTCTCTATCTTTGCTTGGGCACAAAAATCATTGCAAGAATTTTCAAGGCTAGTAGAAATCAGTGGGCTAAAAGGGACCTGGCCTCAATGATGTATGTGCTAGATGTAGGCTGGGCAGGCAATAACACTTGCTTAAGGAGACCAAGAGGCATCCTGTAGAAAAGAGACTCTTTCCCTGATTGTAGATAGGAAAATTTCACATGAGACTGATTTTGTAGATAGGAAAATTTCACATGAGACTGATTTTGTCTAAATGCATTTCTTTGCGTTTATCCATTTCAGCTTTAAAAGTGGTCGCTGGTCTCTGCTCCTTTGTTCAGAGAATTGGCTTCTGGAACTAGCCTACTTTTCTAATTACTTACCTGGCACCTCATGCAATTTGTTTGCCTCCCCTGGCCTACAGATTTCTCACTGCTTTGTTGTTTCACCCTTGTTTTGCCACTTTTACCCTATGTTCCTTCTGGTCTGCCTCAACTTTCACTGGCTCCTGTGAATATCATCTCTCCTGGGCCCCAGGTTCCTACTTCCTGTCTCTGAAAGTAGGTCTAGGCTTCCTGGGTCAAACAAAAATTGTATCTACAAATTACTTTGTCTCAAAGAGTGTTTCTAGATATAGTGAGTGATCAAAAATGTGTTTCCTAACAAAAGGAAAGTTTATGGGTAAAACCTTGATAGTTAAAAAAGATGTTAAGAAAATATGGTTCAACATCTCTGACCTTTGGGACGTCCCCCGTGGTCCAGTGGTTAAGACTCCACCCTTCCACTGCAGGGGACATGGGTTTGATCCCTGGCCGGGGAACCAAGATCCTACATGCCGCGCAGCATGGCAAAAAAAAAAAAAAAAAAAAGAAAGAAAAAGAAGAGAGAGAGAGATTTGCTAAAGCTTAAATGGAAATAAAGATTACTATTAAAGAAAAAAAAAAACAACTCTGACCCTGACCTTACCAAAGATGTTTTCTTGTCCTTTCTTCCCACATCTACCACAGAAAGGTACCAGAGTGGAGAACCTTGTGAGAGCAGGCCTCAATTTCAGGCCTGTCAGTGGGTGTGAGGAAAACAATAGTTACTGAATTTGGAAGCCTAGGCAGGTGTCATTTTGACAGTACCGAGAACTGAAGTTTTCTGTTTGCATTGCTTGCAAAACTGTTTGCAATTTAGGAAGTGAAAGCCTCTTTGGTGACGTGGCTTGACCTTGATTTTGGAGGAGTAAAAGTCAGTCAAAGGATATGCTCAGCTTGCATCAACTAGGTGCTCATAGCATCACCTTTTTCTAGGGTGACAGAATGAATCCCAGTTGTAATAAGGGAAGAAATGGGCCTGAGTTGCATCTTTGATTGACACAGTAACTAGGGTCGGTTGCAGCTTTCCTGGAAACTTAAATATACTCCCCAAGGTGCCCGTTTGCATTTACACCTACCAGGAACTGTCATAATGACACGTGAAACAGTCATGCTGTTTACAGAAAGAGCTACAACTTTGTGTTGGTAAGTAAAACCCTCCAGAGTAAGGATTTACTTAGTGGTTCCTGCCAGTGGTTATTATATGTCTTTCCATAGTTATGTACTTGACAACCTCCCAAAGCCATAGTTGCCTTTACATTTCGTTCTTAATTACTTGAAAGATAAACTAATAATGCAGGGAATGAATGCACACTGTTATTAATTAAGATCCCCAGGAAATGGGACAAATGGAAGAGAAAAGTGCTTCTTAAAAATAGTTAAGTGAAGCTTGCCACACTGCGTAGAGAGTCTTATACCCACATAGAGCTATGGCTGGCACTTCTGGGGCCTCATGCCACATCTCGCTGGCCCACCTCAGATTTCAGCTGCAGCTGTGGTGGACAGTTCCTGTGCTTGAAACTGGCTTACCTTCTCTTTATTTGCCTCAGGGTTTCCCTCTGGAACCTGTGGAGGTTACTCAATCCTTGCTAAAGCCTTTTCCCAAATGCAGGGGAGTTAATGCCTTCTCAGCCACTGGGTCAGGAGAGTTGATGATCACATGCCCTAACCTGTCATCCTTCAGAGGGACAATTTTAAGGAAATTTTACTTAGTTGCTCAGAAGTCCTCAGTGGGATTGAGCCTGTTACCTGAAAAGTCAAATCAGTAATGCATCCTTCATTGACTTTTCCTTTTTCCCTAATACACTCTCCTGTCTCCCTCATTCCTGCTCCCTGAGACCACCTCCTAAAGTCCTTTATCTTAGGTTCTGCTTTGGGGGACTCCAAAGAGGAGAATGGATACATGTATATGATGGCTGAGTTGCTTTGCTGTGCACCTGAAACTATCACAACATTGTTAATCAGCTATACTCCAATAGAAAATAAAAAGTTTTTTAAAAAAGGATTAAAAAATAAATAAAATAAAATAAAATAAAATTCCATTTCCTAAAAAACAAAAAAGACATCTGCCATCACGGATGAAAAAATCATTAGAAGCAGCTTTTTCGGCATTTCCTCTTAACTCTCTGTAGTTAAAGATAATACTTCCAGATTAAAAAAAAGTTTTTTGGAAGCCAGAAAAATGGAAAGATGAAGAAAAGGGTTATTTGTTTCTTACGGTCATGTCAAAAAGACTCTCAGAAGCTGTGCATTCAGATGGTTATGGCTTCAGAAAGTTAGAAGCATATTCTTCACACACTATTTTCAATTATTGGCATGTCATTTGGCACATTTTCAGAGTTTGGCACCAAATGGCTACTTTCAGTTCAGAACCACATAGGTAGAATTATAAGGGTGAAATGAGGAAAAGTCATCTGGTCAACCTCGCAGCCTTCAGACAGGACAAGAATTAAACCCATTTGTCTTGTTAGGGAGCAACATGAAAAGATATGGAATATCTTTTAAGTGTTAAGTGAACTTAACAGCTATGAAAACCAACTTCTGGGAAGACAGTTCCCCAGGCTGGGTTCCATCCAATATGGAATTTTGGTCTGAAGTATTACTGATTAACAGCTAACATGGGTCTCCAAAACGGAACTTCTATGCTCAGAGACCTAAGGCTAATCTAGAGCCGAACTCTGAGTTAGCTAGAAGGTGATGAAGCTGCTCAACTCCATTGTTTAGGGCAACACACAACCCATCTTTCTAAAGAGATTCAGTACATGCTATTTTGATGGGAGCATGTTAGAGATAATCTGAGTTTCATCATAGCAGACTTCTGTCAGAGATTTTCTGATGTACCCAAAGGTCTAAAGATAAGTAGGACTTAGACATGCAGTTTTTGGAAGAACTTTAGTATAATTTGTATTCCATATATGATTCATTGCAAATTAATTCCCCCAGATTCTGTCACTTTCTACTGCCACACAATTTACCACTCCCAATTGGAAAACCATATTCCAAAATGACATTTTGAACAACTATTAGTGAGATTGTAAATGGACTTATTTTATTAAACTAATTTTTGAAAATTCTCCTCACATTTCTTCTTATTTATCTGCACATGGTAATCTCTTTCTGATACAGTTGACTGACTAATTCCTTGTTCTCCTTGCTTACTCAGTTGAAATTGTGGCTTAATCGGGATCAGTGTCGTGACCCTGGTGTGTTAGGTATAATCAGAGAGTGAAAGGGAATGGAATGTGTTTCATGGAAACTTCTTTACCAATGACGGGGTTAATCCCAGAATTCTAAAACTCTTTCATGTATTAAAAAAATTGAGGAGCACATTTTCTGTGTAACAGTCACTGCAGTGGCTGTTAAGAAATCAACCTGATACCAATCAGGGTTCTTGGCCTTCCTTAATCAATAGAAATTGATAAGAGGCCAGACAAGAAATTCAGGCAAGACTTTATTGGGGCCCCTGCTGCAGCAGGGGGGAACAAAAGCAAGTAACAGGTTCGCTTGCTTGCTCACCGAGGGGGTGGTGAGCTGTTTCCTTATGTGGGGTGAGGGTAGGGGCGGGTCCAAGGGTCAGGCTGGAGGGGTGGCTTAGGTGATTTGCCCACCCCTTTGGTGGTGTTCAGTGCAGGAGGCATGCGCAGTACCCTGCTTTTGCTTCTGACACCCTGTTTTTGCTCCCAGCAAAGTGGCAGTTGGTTTTTTTATTGGTCTTTTTGGTATCTTGTTGTCCATAATTTGCCCCAACTGTGCATGCACGCAGTTATTTTTAGTCCCTTATAGTTTCTTTGTATTTTGTTGCTCACAAAATAGTCCCTTATAGTTTTTAGTCCCTTATAGTTTTTAGTCCCTTATAGTTTTTAATCCCTTATAGTTTTAGTCCCTTATAGTTTTTAGTCCCTTATAGTTTCTTTGTATTTTGTTGCTCACAAAATATGAGATGTTTGTCCAGATGCAAACTCTGTAGCAAAGGGCCCCACGTCCCAGGTCCCAGCCTGTCTCAAACCCTGTAACGAGGTCCAGACCCTGTTCCTCTCGGAGCTTCCATTCTCACCTGAGTGCAGAGGGCACACTGTGGTCAGTGCTGTGACGTGGTGGCACCTGGACCTGGGAGACGCTGCAACAGGGACAGGTAATCTCTGACCAGAGATGGGTGTGCCTTTGGCAAGGCTTCCAAGGCTTCCTAGGCTGACTTTTGAATGACTAATAGAGAAAGTAAGGTAAAGAATGTGATAGCGAAACCTTTTTTGAGGAAGAGAGTTCAATGTGTTCAGAAACACAGGACAGTGAGTGCAAGTCCTTCAGGACTTACACTGTGGTATGGCTGGAACATAGATGAGGAAGTCTTGTGAGAGACAAGGCTGGTCACATCAGGAAGTGGCTGTACTTTATCTAAAAAAGAATTTGAATTTTATCCCAAAGAAAGGAAGGTGCCATTGATGTCGTTTAAGCAGAGAGTCTTAAGATTTGCAGGATATTTTGGTATTACAATGGAATGATATGTGGGACTTGTGAGATGGGCACAGGTAGAGGCAGAAATACCAATAAGGAGGCTATCACAATAATTCAGGGAAAAATGAGGACAGCCTAGACTCTTAGGGATTGAGAGAAGAGGAAAAGTTCAAAAGGTATTAGGAGATTAATACAACATTGTAAATCAACTATACTTTAATAAAATAACATTTTTTAAAAAAAGTGTTGGGGTAAACAATAACAGCATGGGGTTCAGTGGAGAGATGGGAAGGAAGCATCAAGGATGGTCCCCAAATTTCCAAATCAGGCAACGGGGTGCAAGTGCCATTCTGTGTTATGGTACAGGTACTTGGTTTCATAGAAGATGGAGATGAGTTTGTTATTGGATATGTTGAGTGTAACATGTGTGGCCTGTGGGACATTGGGGTTGAGATATCTGGTAGGCAGTTGCATGGGTAGTTCTGGAACTCCAGACCTAAATTTGAACTGAACAGATTTATTCATAAATTATCAGAAGACAGGAGGTGGTTGAAGCCAAGGGACAGCTAGAAATGGAATTCTGGAAAATTGGAGAGGTGGCTAGAGAGTTTCTTTGGCTTCTGTGGCAGGAACCAAGGAACAGGAGAGTTTCCAACAGAAGAGAGGTCAACAGTGTCAGAGGTCATGGAAGATGAGGTTCTATTACATATAGCAACAAAAAGGTCTTTGGCAATTTTGACGAGAACAGTTTGAGTCCAGGATGAGGATAAAGGTCAGATTATGAAGACTGAACAGTGTAGAAGAAGTGAAGGCTGAGGGTGTGGATATACTCTCTGGAGGTTGGCTATGAGACATAGATAGAAATAGGTTGATAACGGGGAACGACAAGGCCAGGGAAAAGCTGTTGTTCTTGAAAGCGAAGGGGACTTCAGCATGTGTATGTTTAAAGGGTAACAACAGAGAGGAATGGGTCGAAGTTATAGTCAAGAGAGCAGGTGGAATCAGGTTCATATTGAGGTCACAGAAATTTGGATTTTGAGGACAGGTGACGTGATCAACCTTAGAAGGAGGAGGGATACCCCTTCCATTGAAATGGAATGGAATGGAAGGAGGTCTAATTTGTGGGATGGAACAGTAAATTCAGGGAATGTTGATTTGTTTGCCTCCTGGGGAGTAGGGGAGTGAGATCATCTCTTCATGGTAAAAGAAGAAGAATGAGGTAGGAATTTCAGATTGATGAATATTTCTGTGGAGTAAGGAGAAAACTGATGATACATACAGGAGTGCTGGGCAGTTGTTATGGGCTGAATGTCTGTGTTCCCCCTCCAAGTTCATATGTTGAAGCCCTAATTCCCAGTGTGATGGTATTTGGAGGTGAGGCCTTTGGAGGTAATTAGGTTTAGATGAGACCGTGAGGGTGCAGCCCGCCACTGGAGGATGTAGCAAGAAGGCAGCTGTATGTGGACCCGGAGGAGGGCTGTCACCAGACACCAAAGTTGCTGGCACCCTGATCTTGGACTTCCCAGCCTCCAGAACTATGAGAAATAAATATTCGTTGTTTAAGCTACCCAGTGTATGGTATTTTTGCTATAGCTGCCTGAGCTGACTAAAACAGTAGCATTGAGAGACCAGTGGAGGTCATCAGGCTGCATCTGCATAATTCTGATTTTTTTAAGAAATGAGACTCTTTACCCACGTTGGTGTAGGGTAGAGGTTTTTAGATTCCACTAGGATGTTCCTAAGTGAACATAGGAAAGATTGATGTATTAGATAAAATTGGAGGTGTTTAGGATCGGGGGAGCTCAGCCGAAATGTGAGTAATTGAGAGACACATTTAGAGGAATGAATAGAGGAAATCATGTCCTCGGGTGGGGAGCCTGGTTTGTCTATCCCTTTGCTATTGTTATCCACTTTGACTTCTTGGAAAAAAATAATTTACAGCCAATCACTGTAACAACTTCTCATTAAGATTTTACTTTAGTTTGATTTCTAGATTATTTTAACAGGGTGTCTTAACCTGAAATTTAAGATTTTTTAAAAATTGTATTTCATTTGATAATTAAAAGGGAATATAAAAGTTATTTCATGGAATAAAATTTTCAAAAGGAAGGGTACAATCTTTAATGTAAAGACGTTTTTCACCCAGCTCTATGCAGATGTATAAATCCTCAAGAATGGACACCAGAAAATGATGCATACTGACTGAAATATTGTCATTGGAAATGGAAATGTACAAAAAAGACATTTAAATTGGTGGATCTCATTGAAACTGTGATATAATCTTCTTGTGCATAGGTACTATAAGTTATCTGAGTTAACAGAACTTGTAATGGTACTAAATTTAGAAAAGTAAAAAAAAAATGAAGGGGAGGGAAAGTGCTGGTGTGGTGATTTACAGTGACACACAGCTAAATGCCTAGGTGTGAAGGTGTGACCTTGTGATTACACTTATATATATATGTGTCCTGGTTTGCTAATTACAGTCACCAAGTGTGGTGCACTTGTTAATGCTTTTTTTCTTTTACTTAGTTCAAAACATCAACAAAGTCCCTTTCTTTTGGATGCATCATCACAGCTTTTTATGCCCCGTGGCCTCTAAGCTTTTCTGTCCTGAGGCTTTTTTGAGGATGCTGTCCATGGCAGAAACAATCCAAAGGCTGCCAAAGTGGCCCCTGGAGAGAGATGAACAGAATGAAACAGAGTGTTCGCTTTGCTTCTCTGAACTCAACTGTGCCCAGAGATGAAAGCACCCCCCTGAGCTGTAGTAGTAAACTATAAAGAATATTCATGGCCATATAAAGATTTAATTTTTGAAGTTGAAATAGCCTATTCATCATTGTCAGTTAATTTGTACCAAGAGCCCAAGGTGGTTGGCATGGTAATACTGATACTTTGGGGACTTTATCTGCAGAACAGATAAAATAATTCATTTGGACTCACATTTTTCCTAATTTTGAAAATCTGTCCCTTACTTTTCTTATTGGAAAATTGTAGTGACTTTTCCACTTATGGATTTGTCAAGGACATGAGTTTACTCCTCCAATCTGACCCAACAGTGTAAGTGCTGGTTCTCAGCGCTTAACTTGGTCCTCTCCTGCCATCTCTTCCTTCCAGAATGGTTTCTCTCTGGTGGTAGGGGATGACCACTTTTAGCATCTGAGAGGGAAGGAAACAATCTCTGAAACAATTCTTGCAGAGATTCTTGTGCTGTTCAATTTGTGAACCCCCAGTAGGGGTTCAGGCTCCAAACAATGCTAGGAAAGTCTGATTGGGCCTAGGCTGTTCTAATACTAGTATTTTCCAGCCAAATGGGGTTTACCAGAGTTGATATGGAGGAAACGTTCTCTTCTAACATCAGAACTTCTTTTTTCCCCCATGTTTCCCCCCATTATTGTGTTAGCTAGCCTAGCTCTGTGAGATGAGGGCAATTCCTAAGCCCAGGTTATATCAAGGTGATGAGTTCGCTAGGCCATGTGACACCAGTATCTACAGGCATAGACTGTTCAAGTGTGATGCTTAATTGTGTGAAGGGGAGTAATTGGTTGTTTAGAGATTGGAGTGGGATTGTGGGTGTGTCCAAGGGTCAGCTGGATTTCATATTTTGGTAAACATCAACATAAATCAGTAAATAATATCAACACTTATCCCTGGCCCATAGAATACAGGCAGAGGCTGTCCTTGAGTTGAAGAAGGTGCCATTTTGGAAATTCACACCAGATGTTTATCCTATCTGCTGTGTAAATACTTCTGCCAAGTACTGGGTATATGAATAAATGGTACATCAGTATTTAGATTACTTTCTTTTCACGTGAAACAAGGTCATTCTTAGAAATGAAACTAAGAGGTATGGGCAATGTTATGTCACTCGGTAGAAGTAGATCTCACAGGGTCCTAAGTTGCCTTATGGATGTAAGGTAAAAGCACCATAGAATAAAATGATAGTTTAGAGCATGATGCTCTTCATCTTATGCCTAAAGAACGCATGCAGTAGCTTATTCACCTGACAGGTGAGACATTTAACTGTTTCAGTCTTAACTCAGTGATCTTCTCATTCAGTTGCCCACTAAAATGGCAGTGAAATGTTTAGAAAATATAGATGATAGAACCTCTACTGAGTTTGAGTCTCCAGGGTGTAAATGGATTGTAAAAAAGCTCCACAGGTGATTCTGGTCCTCTGCTGTTGCTGAGAGCCATTGCCGCAGATACTACTTTTGTAAGACTTTCCAAAAAGAGACTGGAGACAAGAACATCACAGTCTCTTTTATTTGAATGTGGAAATTCCTTATTCAGAGACAGTAAATTTGCCATGCTTATGAAAAAGTGCAGTATTATATATATTTCACATGTATATGTTTATTAGCAAAAAATGCAATTTAAAGCAACAGTGAAATGCCACTTTTTCTGTATCAAATTAACAGATAAAAAAAATTAGGGGCTTCCCTGGTGGCGCAGTGGTTGAGAGTCCACCTGCCGATCCAGGGGACACGGGTTCGTGCCCCGGTCCAGGAATATCCCACATGCCGCGGAGCGGCTGGGCCTGTGAGTCGTGGCCGCTCGGCTTGCGTGTCTGGAGCCTGTGCTCCGCAACGGGAGAGGCCACAACAGTGAGAGGCCTGCGTACCGCAAAAAAGAAAAAAATTAGGATGTTAGGTCTCCCATTGCCCCACTGCTGATGAGGGCTAAGACCTAGGACTTCGTATCAAACTAGTAAGTATGTAAATTGGTAGACTGTTTCTCTACAGCATTTGGCAATGTGAGGCTTAAAATGTTCATACACTTTGACCCAAGAATATCTGGAATCTAGCCAAAGAAAATAATCTGAATTACAGACTAATATGATATAAGAGCAAAACAGTGGGAACTGCCTAGTATATTCATATGATGCAATATTATATAATTGTAATAGGTTATGTTTATGAGAAGTTTTTAGTAATGTGAGAAAATGCTTGTGCTGTTATAGTTAAGAGAACACAAAAGTTTACATATAGCGTGTTCTAAATGTAAAATAAAAGGCACGTAGAGAATGATACCAAAATGTTAATAGTAATCATGTTTCAATAGTAAGACTCCATATTTTTATTCTTGTCTTTGTATTTTTCTGAATTTTGCAAGTTTTCTACAATACCACTTTTTAAAAAAAATTTTTAATAGATCTTTATTGGAGTATAATTGCTTCACAATACTGTGTTAGCTGATGTTGCACAACAAAGAGAATCAGCCGTATGCATACACATGTCCTCATATCCCCTCCCTCTTGAGCCTCCCTCCCACCCTCCCTATCCCACCCCTCTAGGTCATCGCAAAGCACCGAGCCGATCTCCCTGTGCTATGCTGCTGCTTCCCACCAGCCAACTATTTTACATTCGGTAGTGTATATATGTCGATGCTACTCTCACTTCGCCCAAGCTTCATCTTCCCACCCCATGTCCTCAAGTCCATTTTCTATGTCTACCTCTTTATTCCTGCCCTGCAACTAGGTTCATCAGTACCATTTTTTTTTTTAGATTCCATATATCTGTGTTAGCATACAGTATTTGTTTTTCTCTTTCTGACTTACTTCACTCTGTATGACAGTCTCTAGGTCCATCCACCTCACTACAAATAACTCAATTTCCTTTCTTTTTATGACTGAGTAATATTCCATTGTATATATGTCCCACATCTTCTTTATCCATTTATCTGTCAATGGGTATTTAAGTTGGTTCCATGTCCTGGCTATTGTAAATAGTGCTGCAATGAACATTGGGGTGCATGTGTCTTTTTGAATTATGGTTTTCTCAGGGTATATACTCAGTAGTGGGATTGCTGGGTCATATGGTAGTTCTATTTTTAGTTTTTTAAGGAACCTCCATACCGTTCTCCATAGTGGCTGTATCAACTTACATTCCCACCAACAGTGTAAGAGGGTTCCCTTTTCACCACACCCTTTCCAGCATTTATTGTTTCTAGATTTTTTTGATAACGGCCATTCTGACTGGCATAAGTTGATACCTCATTGTAGTTTTGATCTGCATTTGTTTAATAATTAGTCATGTTGAGCATCTTTTCATGTGCCTCTTGGCCATCTGTATGTCCTCCTTGGTGAAATGTGTATTTAAGTCTTCTGCCCATTTTTTAACTGGATTGTTTGTTTTTTTTGATACTGAGCTCCATGAGCAGTGTGCATATTTTGGAGATTAATCCTTTGTCTGTTGTTTCATTTGCAAATATTTTCTCCAATTCTGAGGGTTGTCTTTTTGTCTCGTTTATGGTTTCCTTTGCTGTGCAAAAGCTTTTAAGTTTAATTAAGTCCCATTAAAAACAAAAATTTGGGGAAGAATTGGCAGTGGAAGGTCTCATAAGACAGAGAGTTGATTTGCAAAGGGATGATTTGTGGAAAATTTCAGTAGACTACAAAAATGCTTAAGTTGGTTTCAAGCATAAGAAACAGCAGGAATCTGGATCATAAGCACATATTTTGGGGAAAGTGTAATGAGTGGATGAAATAAGGATAAAGTGAGAAAGATGTTGTAAAGTAGAGATGGCAGTAGACAAGTAGATGGAGAACAAATACAATGAAAAATATATTTTATTCTCTTCTTTTATGGTTTTAGAGTTGTGTGTTGTTAGGACACTTTCCCATGATTTCTAACCCTTCAGCTCTCTCTGATTATTTTATATTTATTAAGTTTATGGTTAAATGAAGTAAACACAACCAACAAGAGCTAAAAGTGAGAGGAAATGAATGACTCTACTGGCTATGAAGTTAGCTTGCTCATCCCCTCTGTTACTGGACCTTTTATTCTTCTCCCCCAAGTTTTAGTGATTTGCTTGACTGAAGATAGGATGATGATATCCGAAGCTGTTATTTTGGTTCACATCTTACTGTTCTAGTAGGTATCTTTTTCAAAAGTGAGCCTTTATTAGTTGAGGTCCACAGGCCATCTTCCTGACATTGTCTTTTAGTTCAGTTCTTTCATGGAAAGCTTTAAAGGTACCTGGCAGGGAAAAATCTCTTAATTTCTTCATTAAGTTGGATAAATCTGAACATTTACCCATAACATTCTTTTCTTAATGCTGGCAGGTAGTACTTTGAGATCCGTAACAATGTGTTTGTGAACCGCCCCCCTTATTTTCTGGAATGAACTATTACTGTCTGTTAGTATCTCTTTCATGGCATGTAAACATATCCAAATTATGTTACAAAGGCTGTTCCATGTTCATGTGATCCATAGGTTTAAATGGTTAAAGAGCCCAAGAAACCTCTGGAACATGAAGATCTGACATTATTTGAAGATTAACAAGTTACTCATTTATTATCTTGTAGTGTTTTATATTTATTTAATTTGAAGGTTGAAAGAGTAACTTAGAGGGGCTATGAGAAATAATTCATTTTAAACTACTGTTTTTGAAAATTGTGATATTATTGCCTTTCCCATTTAAAAGAAAATAGATTTATAAGGTGTACAAGACAAGAGGGTCATTTCTGAACCCTCTCACACAAGGTTCAAAAATACAGTGAGTTGGGGTGCCGTAAGGTACATGGCACCTAAATATTTATTTGGATATTGTTATTTTTAATTTTCAATCTATCTTAAACATTTGAGAAATCACTTTCTGTAATTAAGAAAAACGCATTGCCAAACAACTTTGAAAAACCGTGTGTGTGTGTGTGACCAGTCTATATGCTTAGTTTGTTTATGCTTTTGGATTTATGAAACATGCCTACAGATATAATGGATTATCGATAATTTTTCCACATTTTCTATCAATACAAATGTATACTATTTTTTTATTATTTGTCCCCAAATTCATACTATTTTCTATGGAGATGATTGTTATTTTCCTTGAATATTTAATGCAGGAATCACTTCTCAGAATTGGAATTTAGATCAAGTAACTCAGCTTGTTTCCATTTGTGTCTCTCGGGGAAAGGATTTGGACTTAGTGCTCTAACTTATTTTCCATCCAGTACTGCAAAGGAAATGACCAGGTTAGGAACTAGGAGAAATTATATTGAAAATCTTCATGAGGAAATCCTTATGGACTTTGCTAAAAAGTGGTGAATATTTTTCTCTTTGTAGTGGTCTACTTCAATTTAAAAACCCAATCGAGTTGAAGATTTTCTCTGAACTCATTTGAGCTTTGAAAAAGCAGTATAAGATTGGCAATTTATATGTGTTTTTAGCTTACCAACATTTTGGGTTTTTCCTAATTTTGGTTTTAGAAAATAAACAGACTTACTGTGGCTAAACATTATGTAACAGTGTCTGTTTTTAATGGGGATGGAAGGGGTGGGGGTGAGGATTTGCTGTAACCGACCACCATCTTGGTTTTATTAGCATTTTGTGAAAAAAGAATTGGAAGATATGCCACAGCCTAGTGAGAGACCTTTTTCTGAGTCCAGTGCCTACCTTATGGACGTTTTTTTCTGATTGCCTTCTTCTTGTTCTAATGACCTCCATCTTAGTTACTTTTGCAGCGGGCATTAGTTAATAGAAGCTGCTTTAACAAAGAGATCCCCAGGTAAAGATGTTTCTTTCTCTTTCACCCAGCAGTGTAGGAGAGCGGTCCAGGACAGCAGAGTAGCCCTCTTCACAGGTCATTTACTGACTCAACTTTCTTTAGCCCTAATAACTCTTCATTGTCCATCTTTCTGGTGGAAATTGGCTCATCAGTGCACATCCAAAGGAATGGGGAAGAGAGTGTGTGGGCAATCAGTATCCTTTCAAGGATGTAAGGTGTAAATTGGATGCATTACTTTCACTCACACTCTGTGGGCAAGACCTGGGTCACATCTCACTGCAAGGGAGGCTGTGAAATGTAGTTTGTAGTTGGAGAGTCATATGCCTTGCTAAAATTGGGGGTGGAATAGGGTTTATTGCTAAAAGGAAGAGATGGAGAATGGAATCTAGGGCTGTTAGTCATCTCGGCCACATAGAATAATAAAGAAGTCAAAGCTTGGCAGTGTGCACCAAAACCGCCTGCCCTTCCTTCCTTCCTGCTTACTGGGTTGCAGAACCTGAAAACTATCAACCTGAAGCCCAAGACCAGTCCATTGCCTGAGACAATCCTACTCAAGTCTAGCAGCATTTTGTAAAGCTTTAGGTCTACCTGCAGGTGGGACCTAGAATGAGTAGTTCCTGCCTTTGAGGGGTACAGAGTCTGGCACTCTTTTCCATAGGGAAATAGGGGTTTCTCCAAAAATATGTTCTAAGGCAACAATGTTTTGGGAAACACCCTGGGACCCCAATGCTACCATCCACTCATCATTCACCAGTATCCCTTCTGCCCATAGATTCCACTCAAGAATAGCCTCTGCCGTTGACACAAGTCCAGCTCACACCTGAGTTCCTACACTCCTTTCCATCTTGTGGTTTGTTTTCTAAATCTATAGCAGCCCTAAAATTGACCTCACAGATTCCTGGCTCATTCCCTTCTCTGTGGATTCCCTCTAAGATCTCAAACATCTACTAGACTAGACTGCATGGATTATGATGGAGGCAGTGTCATCAGGGCTCAAAATGTGGGTTTTCTTTTCATGTTTGTCATTCACTTTCTGCATCCAGTATTTATTGAGGCTCTTCTGTGGAATGAAGCATTTAGGGTACAAAGCTGAGTAAGTCATGGTTCTTGCTTGAGTTGTTCATCTTGTAGTAGAAAAAACAGGTCTGCTGGATGAATTATACACTATTATGTGGTAGGCCCATTAGTAGAAGTCTAGGAGCATAGAGGGCTATGGGAGTATAGAATGAGTGTGTGATTGTCTGAGGGAACTGGGGAAAGGCTCAGTGACATTACCTCGGACCTTCAAGAAAATGAATTCACTACTTAGAAAAAGTTGAGGGTGAGATGTTCCCAGACAGAGGGAACATTGTGTGCAGAGGTATGAAGGTATGAAAGATCATGGGGTCTTCTCTCCATCACCCCCCCAAAAAAATTCCATCAATACATTATATAAATTGTTTTTTTTTTTTTTAAATAAAGGCATTGTTAAAACAACACCTCTATGTCACACCTAGATTATTTAATTTGTAAGAATCTGAATCTGAACAACTCTCACCCAGTCAGGGCATGAAGACAATTTGTTGAGGACCCTCTAGGGATGTTCGTATTATGGGTTTTCTTGGCTCTAAAAAATCCACATTTCGTTTTGTGAGCTTTTTGTTGTTGTTGTTAGTCACTGCACTGTTTTGTCAGCCCAAGTGCAGAAGTGGCCAAGAGTTCAAGGCCATTGTGAGTTATTCGCATATTTATTTAAAGCTGTGTGTGTGCAAGGCACTGTGCTCGGCAGCGGGCATATGTGGCTTGAAGCTACCGGATTCCTTTTTCCATGGAACTCACATTCTGGAGACAGATGTTAATTCATCAGCTTCACTACTGCGTGTTCATGGGGGCGTGGTGGTGGGAGGGGTGGGGTTTTAGGCAAAGGGCTCAACTAGATGGAGCCCAGTGGTGGGAGCAGGTGTGATGGGGGTGTCCGAGAAGGGGAGGCTGGCTCTAGAGGAGAGAGGGAAGGAGTCAGAGGTGCAAAGTGAGGGCTGTGAGGAGAGAAATGCTGAGGCCATGCTAGACCGTGTTAAAGGTTTGAGTCTTCGCTGTAAGAGCAACGGGAAACCTCAGAAGGTTTCAGATAGGAGCTGACATGATCTGATTTCTGTTTGGAGGAGATACTAGGTACTTAGTAAGAATTCATGGATGTTTACTGGATGACCGAATGGATCTGTAAAAAAGAAACAACAACAACAAAAAACATGTTATCAAATCAAAGAAAAAAACTCCTCCAGGGAGAGAAAAATCTGAATTTCTACCTCAGGGTGGTAACAAGATAGAAAATAACCTTTCATAAATTTTACATTGAAAAAAAGGAAACTGTTTACTCTTTATAGCAAATTAGGAATCACTGGAAAATGGTTTGCCCATGGCCATGTAGTAAGTTGGTGGCTGATTCATTTCTGCCCTGTTCCCTGAGTGAAATCGATCCCTTCCTTCCTCCTTCCTGCTTCTCCTGCTGAAGCTTTGAAGATAAAGGAATCAGATTCCTCTCCAGCTCTCCTCAGAGCTTCTCCAAATGTGAGAGCTCTGATTGTAGCCATCTCCTTGGTTCGGTTTCTGTCTGAAGGATCTCCATGCGGCTCTCTGGAGGATGCAGTTGCCCATCTTCGAGTTCCCAGCCTCTAAAGTAGTGCAGAGTGGTCAGCAATTGAAAGTGTAATGATTAAATTAGCATTGATCATATGAGCTAAATGATGTATAGGCGACGGGGAGGAGACCAGCTGGACTAGTCTCCTCAGCCCCTTTTGGCAGAAGCATGGAAAATAAAGTTGTGTAAAGTTAATGAACATTGTGGCTGCGTGGAGTGTTTTTGCCGAGAGATTGGCATTTTTTTTTAACAGAAATTTCAGAAAGCAAGAGATTTCTGAGTAATACGTCAATCACGGGGAGGGATCTGTCATTTTCTGGCAAGTGAATAGGGCATGGGAATTTTTTTACCTTACCTACACTCACTCTTTTATGAATTATGAAGTATTATTTTTTTCCCGGAGCCATCAAGAGTGGCAGAGAGGAGGAAAAACGAGTCCACAGATTCATTCTTCCTTTGAGTGTCTCTAGGGTTTTTTGTCTCTGCCTTTTTATCCCTGTCTCTATTTCTCTTTCTCACTGGCCTCTTGCCTCCTTGGTGAGAACCAGTCGTAGCATGTGTTACAGGTTTTTTGCAGGGGTGCTTGCTTGGCAGTGGGCTGTGACAGGCTGGGGCAGCCAGGGAGTGGCTGGTGGAGGCGAGGGAAGTCAGAATTCTAGTTTGGGGAGAGGCCGGGCCGTCGGGAAGGTGAGGTGCGCGTGGCGTGCCTATCCCGGGGCACACGGGAAGGATGTAGAGCTCGGAGGGGTGGCTGAAGGGTTGAGGTGTCGTCAGGCCAAGGAGGCCTGGGAGTCCCTGCCAGCTTCAGCATAAGGAGCAGTCAGCCTAGCCAGATGAAGCAGGTAGGCAGCCGGGAGGAGGTTGGCATGAAGGTAAGTAGGGCAGGGGGAGGCAGGATGCTGGTCTCGGCTCTGCTGGCTGAGACCAGGGACCCAGGTGGAGATTGAGAGGACCAGGCTGGCATCAGGGGCAGCAGGGACGAGGAATCCCACCGCAGAGGCAAAGGGCATCAAGTCTTCAGGCCAGAGCCCAGAGATGAGAAGAAGCAACTGATGCTTGTGCAGCCTCGAGTTTGTACCACACATCGTTCTGAGCACTTTCTTATATCGAGGATTTTCATCTTACACGATAATCTTGGGGTAATCCTCATTTTACAAAGAAGGAGATGGAGGTACAGAAAGGCAAAGTAGCTCACTGAGTGTCATCCAGCTGGGAAGAGGCACCACAGGGATATGCAGGCAGCCTGGCTCCAGAGTCCCTGCTCTTCCCTAGCCTGCTCTGAAGAATCCCTGTGACGCCGCTCCTGGGAGTACCATTCACACGAATTGCAGTGCATGGGGGCCCTCGGAGCTGGGCGATGTAGGTGGCCCTGATTCCACACTACTCCCTTTAAAAAAAGACTGATTCTTCACTCTGCCTTATGATGTGCCAGGCACTTTCTGTGTACCTTTTATACATTCACTCATGAAGTCCAGAACTCTTTTTACCTCCATTACAGATGAGGCACGGAGAGACGTAAGGATACACCTGCCTAGGTAGTTATAACGGTCTAAATTCAAACTCGGAGGACTACTAAAAGGGCAGTCAGTTTGTAGAGTTTTTTGTTTTGTTTTGTTTTCACTCTTTTGTCTGCCCTGCCGGTACCACCTGTCTGAAGCACGTCGGGGGGAAACAGGGGTTTAGAATATTAACGTGCAAAATGCCATATATGTTTCTAGAGGGAAATAAGTGTATCTGTGCTTGCAGAAGAGGGAGAAAATCATCTAGTACACTTAGCCACTTAGAAAAACTTAAAAACAAAGAGCAAAATAATCCCCAAGGTTAAATTGTCAGGCAGAGACCTTGGGCTCGTGTTCTAGTCCATAGAGCCAATGAGAGTCCAAACACTGTTCTTTTGTCTCTTCCCTGACCTCTCAGAGTCCTGCTGCAGAACACATAACCTCACTGGCTTAGAAAGTTAAATTCTGGAGAAATCTGTGGGGGGAAATTAGATAGCAAAATTTCCTTTTGTTTCCAAATCTGTACCAATTGTCTTGATGACAGCTATGTGAAACTCAGAGCTAATCAGCTGATTCTTGGCTTTTCTCTCCCTCTTCCCCTCCCTTTCCAAACAAATGGAAAAGAGAAATGCTTGTCCTTTGTATTCCACCGTCAAATCCATGGGTGTGCTGTACCACAAAGCCCAGCCCGGGTAAGGAAAAGCAACTCCATGTCCCTAAGTTTGAAGCCAACAAAAACTAGCTGAATGTTGCCTTGAGCTGCAGAAGAGAGCTTCCCTGATTTGTTGAGGACCACACCATTCCCTCCACTGAACTGAGCTCAGTTGAGACATTTGTCAAATTGCAAGAATAACCTCTATACGGAGAATCACGTGGAATTTAGAGAACAGAATCACACAAACAATGCCTTTTCATAAGGTCTTTTGACTTTGAACTGTTGATCATGGTGAGAGATGACTTGAAAGGAAACACAGTCAGCAGGGCACCCTCAAAATGGGAAGATGCCTTTGGGGGCTGTGTAGTTTTGGAGGCTACTCAGGGGTGAGAGGTGGACAGGTTATGGGGAAACACTGATGCAAGGTGACCCAGGAGCTTTTCAGACTGATCCTCATTGTAGCTGGAAATAGAAATAGACCCAGGGGAGGGTTGGTTTCTCTTTCATCCTCTCAATCAATCACTTAACTGGAGAACTCTTCAAACCAAAACCAAGATAGTGCCAATCCCTCACTTGATGTTCGCCTCTTGCTGCAGTGAAATATGACACCCTTGAAATTTGGTCCTCAGAACTTAGACCTGATAGGATATCAAGGCCCTTTCACCAAAAGCTAGGGACTTGAGATGATCTGAAACAGGCCCAGGAAGCTCCCAGGGACCTCTCGCTACTTCTCAGCCAGCTCTCAGTTCAGAGAATCTTGGGACAGGAATGGTCAGTTTCAAGAGCCTCTTGGAGTTCAAGTTCACTTTTGTGGGACCTTCTCAGAGTTCCTTTGGGGAAGTCCAGACTGAGTCTCTCACTGGCTGCCTCTGGAACTCTGGGATCAGCCTGAGCATTGGGTTGAGACCTTTAGGTGACCTGTACGTGCAATGCTTATTCTATGGAGATCCAAACACTAAGGGCGGACTCCCCAATCTATTAATTGATTTTTAGTTGTCAACTTGTGGGTGGGTGACCAAATAGCTTGTGTTTAGACAGTTTTTAGAATGAAAAGAGTGGGAAAAATAGGGGTTTTCCCATCAAAGTGACCCCCCCCCCTTTCATTTTACCAAATTCCTCCTGGGAATACACCCACTGCTCTTCATTCCTTATCTTGAAAACCCCCTCAAGAAGGAGCAGGGAAGGAACACTTAAGTATAGAAAATTATGGCTTTGAATACATCAGTTTAACCTTTCTGGGTATTAAAATGAGGGCTGGATTAGGGGACCTCTGGGGTTCTCCCACCTCTAACAATTTGCTCAGCATTTTTCTAACCTGGGAAGCAGGCAGAGCCAGGCTGCCCCTGCTTTACGTCTGTTCTTAGTCCTTGAGGGATTTGGGTGTAGGGTTGCTGGGAGTAACCACAAGCTACTTTGCTTGATCCAGTGCTCCCTCCTGACCGCCGATCCTGAGTTATCTTCCTTACTGCCTACATTTGTATATCACAAAACGAGCCCCAGCTTTTTAAAGACTTTCCTTAGACCCTTACATTGGCTGTTGGGAAATGCAGGAGAGGAATTGAGCCATGTACAGTTTTCCCAGTAGGGGGCAGTTTCTCTCATCTTGTTGGTGAATTATGGAAGTGAACGGCTTTTTCCCACCCCCACCCCCAAATTTAGATTCCCATTTAAAGATATTCAGGAAATATCTATACTCTTGGTTGAAACAGTAAAATAAGGAAATGATCTGGAAAATCTAAGGAGAAAAAAGACCCTCTTGCCTTGATTTTCTGTTGATTCTGCCTAAAATATCACATGGCTGTAGTTAGAGAGTTAATTAAAATAACAGAATCTGATACAGGAATTTGAGCTTAGAAATCTTTTGGCCCAGTTCTCTTGCTTGATGGAGGAGAGAGCTGAGGTTAGCCTGGGAAATGACTTGCTCCAGTACACACAGTCGTCAACAGGTCGGGCTGGCACTGGGTCCCTTTCTATGAAATCCTGCCAACTGTACCCATCCTCTTCTGCCATCCTCCTGGTGGCACAGGTGACCTCCTGTATGAACCCTACCATTTTCAGGCTCTGAAAGACAGGTGAGTCCCTTTGGCATCTTTTATATTTGAAAGGATTGATGCTGTTCCCAAAGTGTGCAGCCGTGATTGGAAGACCTTAGTGGGTCAGTGCAGACCTGGGCGAACTGTGCTCGGCTCAGCAGTCGTAGCTCTCGTGTTGTTCTTTGTGACTCAGATTTGTTCCTTTAAGAGTTACGCTTTTCAGAGATACTGGCTTTTCAGAGATACGGGCCTCATTTCCTGGGTCCAGGGCCAGACGGTTACTCCTGTGCTGAGTTCCCATGAACTGCAGCCAGTGCCTTCCAGCTGACGAAGCAGGGTTGTCATTGATAAGTGTTTATGTTGCGCTTTAGATTTGCAAAGTCCTTTCTCTGGGTTATTTCTTACCTCAGTTTGGCAGGTGAGGAAACTGAAGCCCATAGAAGTGGTGACTGGTCCAGAGTCATCCGACCAATTAGTGAGGAAGCTGGGCTCAGCCTCTGAGTTTCTGGGTCATTGTTTTACCCCCGTGAGTCATGCAGCTTCTCTAGATTATGTTCGTTGCTCCTCACCAACTTCTTTTTTTTCCAAATTTAGCTGGCTTCTTTTACAGTGAGCTATAAATCTCTTCTGTTTCAAAGCTGCAGTACCTTATTGGTTGACCAGGAAGCTGCAAGTGTCTAGGTATGCTCCAGTGTGGGACCTGTCCTAGGTGAAACCGAGCTGTGGTGTCATGGGAACTGGGAAGGCAGTGGGACTTTTCTGATTGGGTTTTTGGAAAAAGATCAATGCTGCTTTAGGAATATTAAAGGTCTAAGCGCTGGGGAAAAGGGGATTTAAGCTAAAACGTTGGCTGTCGCTTAAAGGCGATTAAAAAAAAAATCAAGCTAAAAAGATAATGGACAATTTTGCATCTACATAAAGGCTTTTGAGAGTTTTTGGCTTCGTTTTCAAACTTCACTAGTTGGGTCACAGAGGTACCTTCTTGTCAGTGAGGCAGAGAGATTTCTGTGAGAATATCGAAAACTTTCACTGTAGAAATTCTTTTTTTTTTTTTTTTTTTTTTGCGGTACGCGGCCCTCTCACTGTTGCGGCCTCTCCCGTTGCGGAGCACAGGCTCCGGACGCTCAGGCTCAGCGGCCATGGCTCACGGGCCCAGCCGCTCCGCGGCATGTGGGATCCTCCCGGACCGGGGCACGAACCCGTGTCCCTGCATCGGCAGGCGGACTCCCAACCACTGCGCCACCAGGGAAGCCCCACAGTAGAAATTCTTTTACAGTAGAAATTCCCACAAGAAATCTTACCATCTGTTTATTGTTTTTCTTTTATCTTGGTTTTTAAAAAAAATTTAAATGACTTATTGCCTGTTTGACTTCAGTTGCATCTGTTAAGTACAGGTGTTGGATAGAGATGAGTATCTGTTCACCTGTCTTTACACAATATTCTCTGAAAAAAAATTTCTCTTGCTCCCCATTCCCCTCCAATTGTGCGTTTCATTAAGAAGATGAGCAGTTGTGTTTAGAGTATTCAATCGCCCGCCTTTCCCAACATACCAAGCAGCCTTTTAGATGTTGATAAGTGTTTGCTGCAGAACTATATGATCCAGACGAAACAGGAAGCAGCTGTCTGCTTGGTAGGGTGCTCCGAGCGGCCCTCCACTCACCGAGGGAACACTCTTCAGCTGACTGAAGCAGGGGAGCTGAGCCAATCAGAGACTGCTTTCCTAGCTCAGTCACCAGTCTGTGGTTGAGGAAGGGTTCTGCTTTTTTATGCTCTGTTTGGGAAGGCAGATAAAATGCCAGCTCTGGACCGCCTCTGGGGATAACCTCACCCTGTGCGATGTGAATGAATAGCATCTTGCCTGGTAAATTCACAGCAATTGATAAGGCAGGCGCAATTCTTCCAAACAGGCCTTTTCTGTCTTTACCTCTAGCTGTGGCTTCTGTAGCAGTTTTGTTTTCGCCTTGATAGAGGTGCTCTGGATTATCAGACCTCCATGTATGACAATTTGTACCTGCATGGAATTGAAGACTCGGAGGCTGTAAGTATTTTCACAGATAGCTGATTTCCTCTCCCCTTCTCTTCTTCCTCCCATTAACAACCCCCCCCCCACCTTATTTCTTAGGCAACGCAGGGAACATGGAGCTGAAAGCCAACATCATTCGGGTGCTTGCTGGCTGCTGTGTAAATGTTCTCTGTATAGTTTAGAGTTAACTGAAATAATTCTTTATTATATAATGTCTTGTCAAGCAAAAAACAAATTAATTAGGGTGATAGCTGAGGGATCTAAGGGTGTAGTCTGCCTGGATTTATACAACACTTGGTTCGCGTTTGATCTGACAAGGGATAACTGCTCCTTGCAGACCGGCTTAAACTATGCAGAAAGTGCCTATGTTTTCCAATAGCAGGGTTCACAGAAAAGGCTCATTCATTATATAATACACATTGTATTGAGCTAGGGTGAAGGAAGCTCCTCAGCTATAGCTGTATTATGTGCTTTCTGGCCAAACAAGCAGTGCAGATCTCCTGCTTCTTTGTTAAGGAAATCAGATGCAAAGGTTGTGGTCATATAACACCCCAGTGCAGAGGCAGGAAGTATGTCCCTGTACTCTACCCTGGAAGCCCGGAGTAGGCTCACTTGTGTTTTGGCTTAGAAAACTGGACTCCCTTCCCTCCACAGGTCAGGCTCATATAATGTATTAAAATCAGGATGAAGGTGGTTTTGAGAAATCCCTAAAATCATACCATCTGAATGCTAGCTTTTGAATCCAGGGTAAAGCTGATGACTGAATCTTTCTTTTACTATTGCTAGTGGTGGTTCTTGATGTTTTTCATCAATTATATAGAAACCTTGCAAGGTAAAATGATTCGGGATGGGAGTGGGACCTGCTGTGCGGAGCCTGAATTTTCAATGAGTGCAATGCCATACATGTTGCTACATTTGAAACAGGAATGTGTTATATAAGATTCTCTGGCTAAACCACCAAACAAACAGATTATAACAGAAAAAAAACCCCCTATGCTATACGTCAGTGCAGACGTATGTATCAAATGATGTCCTAGCTCTGAAAGATAGAAACCCTCTGTTCTGATGAGGCATCCCATTTTCCTGCCTGTCTGCATGTGAGCTCTCACTCCAACTCTGTTTCTGCAAAGTCTCTCTGGTGCTGCCCAGCGTGCTCGTAAATTACCAACCTGTCAGTTTACTGCAAGGGACTGTAGTCGGAAACGGCGGTGGCTGAGATAGAGAAGGTCCACGTTGGCAAGTGGGATGGGAGGATGCAAACGGCAAGTACAGGAGTTGAGTGAACTGCTTCCCCGGCTTGGTTCTTCGGGAGGTCTGATTATTTCTCCTACCCCTTCTCTCCACACTCAGTTATGAAACATGTGATGCCTCATTGAATTGCAACTTTTCGACCCTTGGTTTTAAACTTAAGTGGATTGGACTTATTGCAGAATAACCCGGTGATGTGTGACACTGGCTGCTCTGACCAGAGTTGGCTAGGAATGAATGTATCCAGCACCTTGTTCTCCAGAACTGTGTACATTTCAGATGCAGTGGTTCAGAGGGGAGCCATAAAAGTATAAAAACATGTTTTTTCCCCTCCTGGTCCAGCCTCCCAGGACGGCCAAGCTTTTGGGTGGGGTGGCAAGTACCGAGTGCAGTGATTTGAGTCCGTGGCAGTAGTTGATGGTGGGTAGTGCTAGGTACTGCAGTGCTCTGCTCCCAGTGACTCAGTGGCGGCCAGCAGGCTGAGATCCTCAAGGCTGTGCACGTCTGCAGAGGCAAGGCAGGTGGGAAACTTGAGGAAGGAAGAAAGGCACCTGGCCCATCCTTAGTTGAAAGAGAGTAGGGGAGGCTTTCTCATGGGTGGGATCGGAAGGGTGTCCCATAAATCAGAGGGGAAGGCAGAGGTGTTCGGAGGGGTGAACTGTCTCTGAATGCTCATTTGAGTTTATTTGTTTTTATAAGGAAGAATAATGTGATGTGTTACCCAAGATGGTGTGAACAAAGCTTCAAGCCAATGGAGAAGACTAGGCCTAAATAGCTGACCCGGTGAAGTGAAAAATAAAGCCACACCTGGAGAGCCACATCCTCCGCAGTCTTTCTCAATGCCAATGCATATATGGCTGTAAGTGTGGGGTTTGCCCAGATCGAAGCTAAGCTCTCGGAACAGGTCTGGTGGATAGGTGTGGAGAGGCTTTTCTCAGACACCCAGCTGCAGTCCGAGAATACACAGTCACTAAAAGCTGAGTACAGCGCTTCCTTTGGGGGGCTGGGGAAGCCACCCACATGTGTCCCACCTCTCTGTGCTGTTGAAAATGTCTTCGTGGGGTGTGCGGGGTTTTACCTGTCATAAGTGATTCTATTCAGTGTGTTCACACAGTCAGCCTGTAATAAGATCATGTCGCCTGGGGACAGATATTTTATTCTGAATAAGAACAAAGTGTTATTGTACACTGTTAGCACTGCACCTCCCCGTAGTATGAGAGAGATTTTGGTACTGTGATGCGAGGCCTTTTTATAAGAATCTGGTCCAGAGGTAGACAGTCTACTCCGGGTACCCTAGATTTTTGCTCGTAACCTCTGTGTTTCACGTGCTGTGTATATACAGGGAGAGGGAACAGGAGCCATGCTGCGATACACTCAAGTCCGGGCATTTTAGACTCGAGTCCTTTGGAGCCTTTTTGGGCAAGTCCATTAACTTCTGCTCTGGTTTCTAGGAGGGTAGTTAAGTGTCAGCATCATTTAGATTTGCAAGGAAGTACAAAAGACCTTTTGGTGTCCCATAGCAAGGCCCCGCACAGGAGTGGGAGGTTTCACACAGAATGTCACATCACTCCTTTTGTTGCCTTGACGTGGATAATGGAGTGTGTGCTCCTAAGTGGGTCCACACCCAGCCCAGGTCCGTTACTTCCATCATGCACAGACTGTGACTATGTTGTCTTCTGTGGGAGGGTTGCCCCATTCCACCTTCCCGGCTCCCACTGGGTCTTCAGGCAGCTCTTGATGGCCAAGATACTTTTCACTGGCTGAGCCCCCAATGTACACTATCTGTTTTTTATCTGATGCACAATTGATTTTGATAGATCTGCTCCTTGGTATACACATCTTATAAATGGATTCATTGCATATTTTGACGTTTGTGAAATCACTATAAGAACAGATTTTTTTCACTCGGCAGGGGTGTTACACAAACAGTATGAGGGATGTTCTTATAGGGATAAATGGAAGAAGCACATAAGTAGAAAAAGTTACCTAAAATCCACCCAGAGATGATTGCTGTTAACATATTACTGTGTATCCTTTCAGACTGTTGTTGTACATGTATGTATGTCATTCTAAACCTGCTACTGTGTATTGCATTCTGTGAAGTCCTGTTCTCACTTGATAAGATATTGAGCACATGAGGACTAGACTGGCCTGTGCAGGAGACACTTTGCAAAATTTAAAGTTCCTACATGGACCTTCTGGAATTTTGAGCATTTTAAGTGAAATACAGATTCTTAAGAGTATTTTGTAAAGGGAAGCCAGGCTTAACTGCACATTAAATTAATAGCTGATTTTTCTGACACAATTTGTTCCTTTTCCAAATGCTTAAATCTGAATGTAGAGGTAGGGACCTGAGCTTTTTCAATAAAAAAGATGATCAGATCATAATCCAAGGCATTTACTAGGGAGGGAAATATATTCTTTTAAGTGTTTTCAAACACAGAAAGGAGCCATAGTATATTTATTAACACTATTAGAACTCTTAAAGTGAAGGTAAATTTTACAAAATCTAATGTGTACGTATATATTAAAGCACGTATGTAAATTTACATCTACTTACATATTATAAGGATAACTATATGTTAATTATTTAAACTATTCATTTTCTATAAGCTGTGTAACTATGTGTGTTTGCCTAAATGTCTGTGTACCCATAGGTGTACACACACTGTACACCCTCGTACATTCATGGACATTCACGTATAGATATGATCCATGCTTTGCTAATTGATGGTTAATGCTAAGTGGGAGATTTCTGCCATAGAACTTTTGGAGAAGGAAAACTAACTGCTTTTGACATAAGGATACTCAAGAGGGTTGAAAAGCAACACATCCCCAAGAGAATAAATGATTGCTACTTTCAAAGATTATAATAGAGTTATTAAATAAGAAGATATGTCCTTGTGCTTGTTAGGAAGGAGGGTAAATTTCAAACAGAAGGCTTTGTGTGTTTAGAGACCTTTGTAAAAACACTCTAGGGATATTAAGGCTTAGATTTCTTTTGGAAATGTTTAGACCAGAGGTCTTTATGGTTTGGTATATCAGAAGATCCCTCCTGGGGTTAAAAAGTCTTTCTGGCCTATTTCTAGAGAGTCAGGCCTGTTCTATGAAAGAATCCATCACTGACCAGAGAGGAAAACCAAATGCTGCTTATGTGTAATAAATTTGACTAAGAAAATCAACTTGTTTTACTCAGTTGAGCAATTTTGGTGTTTGTCCCGAGTCTGTTAAGTAAGTGGTGAACAGAACCTTCTCTTCAATCAATCAGTTCTTAGCAATATATATTGAAATGATTTCTAGATATAATTGTCGTGGAGCTAAAGAGAGAAATTCCTTAAATCTGGTCAGAACCCATGAATTTGCCTCTCCAAGGTCATCAGTCTTGCCTCTTTCTTGGTACTTTGCATTTTCGAGCGACAGAGGGAAGCATTAGGATCGACCCCCAACTTTCCTCAGGGGCTTCTGTATCTCCTTTCCTGCTGATGTTCTGCTTCCTATTCGATTATGATGAGTCCATCAGGACTTTAGAATGTGGTCTTCTGACTCTATGTGTACACAGTGAACATTACATTATTCTGTGGTGTAAGATGTTCTGTAGGAAGGTCTGCAATAATGATGAAAAAAACATGCTTTTAGGGTGAAGGTGAGGAGGCATCCTGTTGCCTTAGCCCTTCCCTTTCCATCAGAGTTCAGCTTGGATCTTCTTTCTGTGTGGACAGTTCTCATCATTCAGTTCACCATCTGCCTTAAACATCCCTTACCTAGGTAAACTAAGCCACCCAAGGAGGACAGGAGACATAACTGAATGCGTTAAGTTGTATTCTTTTTCTTCCCTCTCCCACTGGTCCTTTACAATAATCATCAAGTCATGAGCTCAGATTTCCATGAAGCTAAGTTAAAAATTGCACCAAGAAAGCTGCATAAATAGAGACTCTGTATGCTGATCTAAATCAGGCTGACTTAGGTGCCTGTAATGTGTTTGCATTGGGCCGCGCAGACAGTAAACGCAGCAACAACTGTTACACTGCTAACCAAGGTGAGGCCCCGTGGAGCAGGTGCCTGGGATCTTACTTATGGAGGATGGAGCACTAGTAGTGTGTAAACTCAGGAGAGTTCACATAAAATAATGGGAAGCCGATTGGGAGCTGTAGATTTTTATACCTTGGACTTTGAACTTTTTAGGACTTGGAAGAGTCTATGATAAAACTGTGCAGCCCAGACAAAAGGAAGGTGACCCAGATAGCTCACATGGCAGTTTTAAAGATCTAAATAGAACAATCCTTGTTCTCACTATACATTTATGTATTCTTTTATAGCATAAATATGTGGTTTGAGCAATAAATACTTTTCTCGCTCTTAAATGGTGCCACAGTATCAGTACTTCCTATATCCTATTTTTTCCTTTTGCATCTGTTCTCAGAAATATTGAAAAGTCTCACATTTAAAACAGGATGTTTGAATTTGCTTTCATTCCTTTTTCATTCAAGGGAATTGATCTAAGATAGTACATCTTAACATGAATATTGACAGCTACCAGTTATTCAGGAGCTTGATTGTGTAGTTTGTGAATAGCTTAGTCCTCTTATTTTGCCTTTTTTGTTCCTATTATTCTGTAATCCCTCTCTTCTTCTTAGCTCTAGCACCATATAGGAAAAAGAATCTGACCTCCAGTGTTATTATTCTATTAGCAGATTTGTTGAAAAGTTCAGTGAGTGATAAGATTTTAATTAAAAGTATCTCTCAATCATTTTTAACCTCCATAAAACTTAAAAAAATTATCTTCTACTGAACATGGCTATGAGCTGGGAAAATGTCATTTACTTTTTGTGTTTTGTATTATGAAACATGTGTATGTGGTGTACTAGTGTTGTGATTAAAAACAGAAACTCAGGGCTTCCCTGGTGGCGCAGTGGTTGAGAGTCCGCCTGCCGATGCAGGGGACATGGGTTCGTGCCCCGGTCCGGGAAAAATCCCTCATGCCGCGGAGCGGCTGGGCCAGTGAGCCATGGCCGCTGAGCCTGCGCGTCCGGAGCCTGTGCTCTGCAACGGGAGAGGCCACAACAGTGAGAGGCCTGCATACCGCAAATAAAACAAAAAAAACCCCCAAAAAACCAGAGACTCAGTCAAGATTGTCAGGGATTAAGTCCTGGCTCTCCACTTCCTAGCTTGTGGCCCTGGGTACATGTCTTAAATTTTCTGGGCCTCAGTTTCCATATCCCTGAAGTGTCAATGATAATGGAACCTGCATCTGGGGTGGTTTTGAAAATTAAATTAGTTAATATTTGTAAAGCTCTTAAAACATATACTGTAGGGCTTCCCTGGTGGCGCAGTGGTTGAGAGTCCGCCTGCCGATACAGGGGACGTGGGTTCGTGCCCCGGTCCGGGAGGATCCCACATGCCGCGGAGTGGCTGGGCCTGTGAGCCGTGGCCGCTGGGCCTGCACGGCCACAAAGAGGTTTGACTAGGTAATTTCTAAGGTTTCTTCAAATCCAAAATTTTGTTCTGTTTGCTGATAAGCAATTTCTTCAGTTGGGGTACAAATGCCACTATATGCCATTTGATTTTTGAAATGATCAATTACCATGGTGTTTTATGTATGCTGACAAAGGGGTCAGGATTTGGACCTTGAGTCTTTTTCAGAATCTTTGAAGGAAGAAGGTGTGTGTGACACACATCTTTGAAAGGACTAGATGTTTGAAAAGGAAGATTTTTTTTTTATCTTAGATTTTTAACTCTAGAAGCCAAAAAAGGATGCTTTTCCTATTGTTCCTTTGCTTACCAATACCCACAGTGCACTTCTAGACCACAGCGATTTGAGGTGGAAACATTTGAGTCTCATCTCTAAGAAAAAAAAAATCAAAGGCAAAAGCTTTCTGAGAAGTAAGCTTCTCCTAATTCTTATTGACGATTGAGGAGAGGTATTTCTTCTTTAGATGATCCCTGTCTTTCCTTCTTAGTTGTACACTAGGAAAGTATTGACAAAAAGAGTTTAAATAATTGTTTTGTGATGGTTGTGATGTTTAATCATCAAGAATGTTTATTGTTTGGTGTTTTCTTGCTTTACAAACTTTTCTTCAGCTCAGCATTATTATCCTTTGGGGTGTACTGAAAACAATAATCAGTCAATAGGAAAACCCCAGGAATAGAATAAATTCTCGGAGATATTCATTATTTTTTATAAAGTCATTCATTACTTTTAAAAGGAGTGATGTGCCTGATCTGTTTGATTTTCCTCTATGATAAAGTGAAAGGCCACCAGGATGAAAAAGTAAAGAATGTTTACTTCAGCCACAAATCAGATATTCTCTTAGTGTTTGAATGAAGTAAGAGTTGGAGGCAAATATTTATCAACAAGCTAGAAAAATGTGATGACCATCATGCTAAAATAGTTAGTGAGTAAACAAATTAGTTCCCCAGTTTATTTCCAAAGAGTCATTATTGATAGCTTAATATTTAATTTCGAATGACGTTCCAGAGATTAATGTCTTGGGGTTTATTTGATTCAATGGCTCTACTGATCCAAGAGGTAGAATTAAGAATTTATTATTAGACTTTCAAATAATCTCACGTTTGATCATGTTGTTGTTGCTTAGAATATAGGGATGGAGTTATATATTTCTATTATGTAGGTGAAATTGGTAAGGTAGGGAAGCGCAGAACATTTCCTAGTTATCACGATGCACAGGGCCTGCTGTGAAGTGCGAAGATGCTGCAGAATAGAGTAAGAATTAAAACCACACAGGTCCGAAAATGCTATGTTGATACTTGATTTTACAAAGAAAAGATCCTTGATAGTCACATTTAATTATTAGCTAACTAAAAACCAAATATTTGGTACATAAGATATGATGTGTCTTTCTAGAGTCCCAATGTTAGTTTTCTTCTATATTGTAACAATTTCTGAGGTCATATAGTGTATTTTATTGACCCTGAGGCATCTACCCCCTCACACACACATTTTGATACATCTAAAATTGGGCTACATCTTAAAATTAATGGTATCTCATAGTTTTATTGGTAGCTTTTTCCCCTAGTGATACGTAATCTGAGGTTGAGTCTTAAAATCATTGTTATCTTAAATTCAGTGAAATGAGGTATTTAGGAAAAAATATTTAAGCAGTAAAAAACCATATAGTGTGAAAAATTTGTCTTCCTTGACTATCTCCCAACCTAGTCCCTTCCTCAAAGGTAGCTGTTCTTAGCAATTCAGTGGGTATCCATGCAGACCTTTTTTCTATACATTGATAGACATGGATATTTAGAAAAACATACTTACAAGCACATATATGCTATTTGTAATTTTAAAAAATATAAATGAGATCATCATAAATATTATTCTGTGACTTCGCTTTCTTTACCTAAAAATGTACCATGGGTGTTTTTCCCTAACAATTTATTCTTTTTAATAACTGAATGACATAATGACTGTGTAGGGTGGATTTATCATAATGAATTTAGCCCATTGATAGATTTAGAATATTCCCCATTTTCAATCCTGCAGATAAATGTTATGGTTAATATTCTTACATATGAATCTTTGCATATACATAGAGCATTTCCCCAAAATAGTTTCCTAGAAGTGAAATTGCTGGGTTAGTACATTTTAAGATTTATAGATATTGGTGAGTATTGTAAAACATTTTTATATTAAAATAAATATAAACATTCTTTTTTCATTGAGAATAAACCAAATTAGCTCAAATTTTTATTGTGAAATATAAGACTTCAAAGAACTTTCTCGATCAAGGGAAGCAGCGTTAGGCTGAGGCTTCCAGGTTCCATAAGAAGAATTTATTTACTCTCTGTTGTAATGTTATTTTAAAAAACAAAGATTTGAGAAGTTGCATCCACACCCCCCGCCCCCACACTTCATTTCATAAATGAAAAAACTGAGGTTCAAAAGCGGTGAGGCAACTTGTGCAGAATGACCCAATTTGTGGTGGAACTGGCCCTAGAACCTCCTCACATCTCTTTCTAGAGCAGTGTTCTTTTTACAGTGCTGAATACCAGGGTTAATAAGATAAAAAATTGGAATAAACCACTGAAGGGTGATATAAGCAAATTATTTTGTATGGTGCTTGCTTGACAGCTAACAAAGCAGTTGGGAGTTGGGAGAATATCCAAGATAGAGACTAGATTGCTCTCTGACGCAAATGGTGAGAACTTTATCTAACTTGGAATCCAGATTAAAGTTGCAATTTCTTTCAAGCTTTTTTGTTTGCTATTGCTTTCTGATACGATTTGAAATCCCCAGTCCTTGACAGATTAAAATGATAGTGCATCCATAAAACTTAAACGAACATTAAAAACTCAGTGTTAGAGAATGTCAGAAAGAGGTTTTGTGTTTTAGGAAAATGTCGGCGTCTTCATTATTTGTATGCAGGTCTTGATGACATTTGCATGTCGATGCTACATTTGGCCCTAGCCAAGAGTGACCAAAGTTCCATTTTTATTCTTTCGTATTTTCAGTTCATCTCCATGAGCTTCCAATCCAGGAAAACATTTGCATGATTCAGTAGTGATATTTTTAAAAGGTAAAAATGGATAGCAATATTTGTCAAAGGTAAAAGGAAACGACACGTTCTGAGTAGGGGGGGCGAGAGGTCCTTGTATCAATCAGAATCTCTACAAAAAACAGATAGCATCCTCAAATTAGGACAATTTGAGAGGGTTTAATAAGTTGAAAAGGTGTTGGTAGGGTGTAAGGGAAGCACGAGGTCTAAGCACCCTTAGGCTTAATAGGACCAGAAAAAGACGTGGTTATGGAAACCTAGGAGGACTGAGTCCTGTCAAGAAGGCTACCTCGAGAAGGATGCAGCTTTGCCTGTGGAGGGTTGCAGCCAGCCTGAGGGCATCCCACTGGGAGGAAGCTAGGGGATTAATACCCTAAACTCATTCTCTCCCCTCACTCTCGACTCTGTTGGGGCTCCCACTGACTAAACCCAGCCAGAAGCCAAAGAGTAGGGCTTATAGGTCAGCCATGCAGTGTAAGAGTAGAGTGGGGAAGAGTGGAGGCTGATCTGGAGAGGACGCTGCTTTCGTGCACATTGTTATTGGGCCTTCTCTGAGTATATTCTTGTCAACAGATGAAAGCATGTACTCGGAAGACATTCCTAAAACATACCTCTGAAGATGCCAGTGAAGCTCGAGGTGCTGCTGTTGGTCATTTTCTTATTTTTTTCTTTTCTTCTGAAAATAAATTTATTTACTTATCTATCTGTCTCTATCTATTTATTTATTTATTTATGGCTGTGTTGAGTCTTTGTTGATGTGCGTGGGCTTTCTCTAGTTGCAGAGAGCGGGGGCTACTCTTGATTGCGGTGCACAGGCTTCTCATTGCGGTGGCTTCTCTTGTTGCGGAGCTTGGACTCTAGGTGTGCGGTCTTCAGTAGCTGTGGCGCACGGGCATAGTTGCTCCAGGGCATGTGGGACATTGGCAGGTGGATTCTTAACCATTGTGCCACCAGGGAAGTCCCTTTTGGTCATTTTCTATTGGAGATGTGTGTTGCCCTTCATATGTGAAAATAGTTCTACTGAAAATGGTGACCTGGATTTTTTTTTTTTAATGTATTTATTTATTTATTTATGGCTGTGTTGGGTCTTCGTTTCTGTGCATGGGCTTTCTCTAGTTGTGGCAAGCGGGGACCAGTCTTCATCGGGGTGCGCAGGCCTCTCACTATTGTGGCCTCTGTTGTTGCGGAGCACAGGCTCCAGACGCGCAGGCTCAGTAATTGTGGCTCACGGGCCCAGTTGCTCCACAGCATGTGGGATCTTCCCAGACCAGGGCTTGAACCCGTGTCCCCTGTATTGGCAGGAAGATTCTCAACCACTGCGCCACCAGGGAAGCCGGTGACCTGGATTTTAATAGTGTTTTGTCTAAATTAAGATTTGGATTACTTCAACAAGGTCTAGCAATGGGAGAAAATAAAAGATTTAAATACTAGTTTTGTGGAGAAAGCTTGAGACGTTAAGCTGTGCGGGCTCCCACCACAATACACTAAGATCTCTGCAGATAATGAGCAGATACAGAAAAGTGTGGATGAGACCAACTTGTGGCTCAGCTCCGCTCCACTGTCATGGCTGAACCAGAATTAATTCTTAGGATCCCTCCTAATGTCATCACATTGTGATTCCCAGCTCATAAAACAGTGGGAGGTTTGGTGGGAGTAAGGATTAGCGCTGGGAGATTTTACCGTTCTGATGACAGCCTCCTTATTAAAAGACGTACTGACTTAGTGGAGCGGGGGTGGGAAGGCTAAGAGGAGTATTCCCTTTACAGTGTTAAAGCGGAAATTGTTTTGCAAGGTTATACGAAGCCCATGGAAAATACTAGCTTGGAGACCAGACTTTGCCATTTTGGGTAAAGCTAAACAGACCTCGTGTGTCTGTATTAAAAAGTCCACTTGAGGGCTTCCCTGGTGGCACAGTGGTTGAGAGTCCGCCTGCCGATGCAGGGGACACGGGTTCGTGCCCTGGTCCGGGAAGATCCCACTTGCCGCGGAGCGGCTGGGCCCGTGAGCCATGGCCGCTGAGCCTGCGCGTCCGGAGCCTGTGCTCCGCAACGAGAGAGGCTGCAACAGTGAGAGGCCCACGTACCGCAAAAAAAAAAAAGTCCACTTGACTGCTTGCCAGTTATGCAGTGTAAAATTTGTGAAAATCCATTGAGTTGCACATGTATATGGCATGTTTCTGTATGTGCCTTATACTTCAGTTAGAAGTTTTGTAAGTCTCTTTTGGGGAAGCAAGTGAAACTAGTGGGATTCTGGAAGCTGGGATAGGGATTAAGGTTAGGATGGGCATAATGAAGGCCCTTGCTTCCCATTGTTAGAGCCTGAGAAATGTAGAGGGAGGAGATTCTTACACTGACTATGTGCCGGAGGTCCTGAGTTCAGAAGAGCTCTAATCCATGACTGGTGGACCAGTTGGCCAAGGATGGGACACATGATGCATCACTGGGAGATGGGAAGACCATGCCCTTCCAGTGTCTGGAGCAGAACGTTCTCTTGTTGCTTGGTGCTCCTCTTGGCCTTTTGCTTCACCACCCTCCCTGGGACAGATTACTCACTATACTGGTGGTTACCTGCCATGTACAGTAGATGCCTCACCCCTCTAAAAATGATGATTCCTAAGGTAAAGAGGACTCAGAGTAGATTTTCTCTCTGCCTCTAGCAGTGTCTGCAGGGTCAGAACCAGGCTGTTTTCAGTGGTGAGAGCTGGTCCTTATGCTTACAGAACAGTGCCAGGGCATCAGCAGAGAGCCAGTTCAGACAACAAAGAATAAAATGATGATTGCCATGCGTCTCAGTTGAGGTTTATTTGAATAACGTTCTAAGATTCAGATGTTTACTCTTGGAAGAGTGTGTGCTTGGTACATGGGTGTACTCAACAGAGAGGTGCTGATTAAGTCTTTAAATACTAAAGCTAAGCTGGCAAACATATTACGTGAACACTGAGTGTTTTCATTTTGAAAACTTATCTACTTATAAAATAATATACATTATTTTTAGACATTAGTTTCTCATTATTTTTATAGCTCTGATTCTTTAATTATTGCTACTACAGAGTGTTGTAGTGTTGTAAGCAGGGTGAGGTAGATCTTATAATTATTATAGATGCTTTCATCAGCTGTGGTATCTTGAATGGTGCGCGCGTGCGTGCGTGTGTGTGTGTGTGTGTGTTTTAAACCCCTTGGATCAAAGTTACAATATAAAGAACTATGCAAACTATGCAAGATACTATAACTATCAGGGTTTTCTTAGGACTGAGTAATATGTTGATAAGTGTGATATTGTTTTGCCCTGGTTTTGAAATATACACTGTATAAAGGTAGCTTTGAAAAAAGTTCTTCATGCCACATTCCAAACTTAGTGGGGGTGAACTTCCCAAAATATTTTTTAAGAGAAAGGAAACGAGAGAAGAATACAAAAAAGACAGAAAAATAATAAGGAAATGCATAGCTTAGTTTCTATGAATGTTTTGATTCATATCCCTTTTAAGTAAAATATGTTCTGACTGTAAGATGTGCAACTAGATTTTTTGCTTGAGTGTTGCATTTACATAGAGTAGCTGGCTTTCAAAATGCCAGCCAGCAGCCAACTCAAATACTGAAGATTTGTCTAACTTAGTGACTAGTTTAGTAGGAAGATATCTTGAGGATATCTATGTGCAGGGGAGGCACATATTAGATACCTAGTTCTGGAAACTCAGCCAGAATTTTGTCAGCAGTGATCTGATTCTTAGGGTATTTGATTTTCATCTCCTAATTTAGGACTTGCAAAGATTCTGTGAGCATAAAACCTCACCTCCACATACTTAATTGAAGAGGATAATTTTGAAGTTCAAGATTGCCTTCCTGGAGAAAACTTGGCTATACCCGTCAGGCTCTGAATGTAAACTATACCATTTCTTTTTTTTTAATTAAAAAAAAAATTGGGAGGAGGCGGGGATTCCCTGGCAGTCTAGTGGTTGGGACTCTGCGCTTGCACTTCAGGGGTCACCGTTTCAAACCCTGGTCAGGGAACTAAGATCCCACAATTTTGGGATCTTAAATTTTGGGACAAAAAATTTTGTCCTGCAGTGTGGCCAAAAAACATTTTTTTTTGTTGTTTAAATTGAAGTATAGTTGATTTACAATCAACTATTTGATTTCAGGTGTACAGCAAAGTGATGCAGTTATATACCCTTTCTTTAGAAGTGTAAAAAGTGCCCACTATCCCCTAAGCATTTATGTTACAGTAATTTCTGAGATTCCCCCAGCCAAAGACATGGATAGACTCTGGAAGCATTTCCCAATTTACTGATTGGGGCTTCTTCTGCATCCTGATTCTCAAAAAAATTATTGGACCTTTCTACAATACTGAGGGACAGATCAGACACTGATAGATAGTTTTCTTTATTGTACCTCCACATAATGACACTGGCCTCCAATTTCAAAGGAGCCCTTTATTGTAGATCATGTATTACATTTGTGTTCTGCAGAATACACTTTGGGGAAAATTATTTGCAGTAGGTAATTGGGAGCTACTGAAGGATTTTTAAAACGGAAAGTGGTATGATCAGATGTGCATTGGTCAGAGTGGAAGATAGATTTGCAGAGAGGGAGAGTTGAGGCAAGGAGTCCAGTTAGGAAGCTCTTGAAATAGCATAGGTGTGAGATGATGGAGACCTCAAGTAGGGCAGTAGCAGTGGGAATAGAGGAGGAGGTGAACTGAGAAATATTCAAGTCATAAAGGCAGCAGGTTTAATAACTAACTAACTTAGGAAGGGAGAGGAGTCTAGGATGAACCCCTCCACTCTGGTTTGGGTGACTGACTGGTTAGTTGTATGCTGCTGAGATTGGGAAGCTAGGCCATTTCTTCTGATGCCTTTTGAATTAACCCAAGGAGCTCAGGTTAGAAGCAGTGTCCAGGTTTTGAAGGCTTCAGTCTTCCAGCTGTTGATCGTGATTCGTGGCTAAGAAAATTACTTGGCTTCATTCCAAAGGCTGTGAAATAGTTTTGTTTCAGAGATCTAGGACCCCCAGGGGCCAGGAGCTGGCTGCAGAATAATTATGATCCAGCTGTCTCCATTCTGGGCCCTGTACCCATCCTGATAGACCCTATTATGTTTTCTTTGGAAACCAGAAAGGAAACATGCTGTGTTCCCCTAGCCTTGGCCTTGAGGAACTTCTCAGCAAAGAAATCTTCAAACTGATTTTTAAACAACCCCTTCCTCAGTAAATGAGTATTATTCCAAGTGACAATCAGGCTACACAGAAGGGCATTTGGGATATTGCTCAGCTAGTAACCAGAAGGAAAAGCTATTTTAAAAAAATTTATTCTCTTATATATGCTTCTTTTTCTGTTAAGAAGTAGAAGATCATAATATTTTACCAGAGTATCTCCGCTCTCTTAATTTTGTTAGGCGTTTCTAGCCATTCGTTTAGTATGTTCACTGACATATGTGAGAGAAAAATGGGTCCCTAGTCAAGTAAGTTTGATAATGACCACATTCAGTGCCCTTTCAAGGCACACAGTAGGCCACTAAATTCTCTTAGCATTCTGTGATAAATAAACCGATTAAATTTTATTTAACCCAAAGATATCCCAAAGTCATCTGATCTCAGCCCATTTTTTTCCCCCCAGTGAATGCCTGTTAACTACTTGAAGAACTGGTATTCTGCAGAATGCAGCTGGGGAAAGGCTCATCTAGTTATTTACACCAAGTCACATGTTTTCTGGGAACAATCTCAGCATCTCAAATTGGGTGCATTTGGCAGGCAGGATGCAGTTAACATTAGATTGATATATATGTTCCCAGGCCTTCCTCTCAGAGACTTTGGTTCACTAGTTTGGGATGGGCCTTAGGGTTTTCATTGTTGACATACACTTCTAAGGTGATTTTTATGTAGCTACTTTGAGAAGTACTGCGTAAAATTATCGCCCTGATCAGCCAGTGTTTGTTACAGGGCACAGTACTTGGAGTTTCCCTCTTTTTCAGGTCTCTCTCCCTCTGGGTGGCAAGCCCTTTGAAGTAGGAGTGTCTATCTTATTCCTCTCCCTACCCTTGCCTAGCCTTGCTTGCCTGGGTACTTGCCCCAAGACAGACACTCAGTAAATGTTTGCTGGAATGTATTGAAATTCAATAACCCTAATTCCTCCAGAAATCAAGAGGGACCTCGGGAATGGTCAGAAATGATTGAACATGGTGTATATGTCAGGGATTCCCTAGGGACGTATATCTATGAACAGCCACACAATTATTTTTTCTTTAAAAAACCAAAGTCAATTTGGGCTTCCCTGCTGGCGCAGTGGTTGAGAGTCCGCCTGCCGATGCAGGGAACGCGGGTTCGTGCCCCGGTCTGAGAAGATCCCACATGCCGCGGAGCGGCTGGGCCTGTGAGCCATGGCCGCTGAGCCTGCGCGTCCGGAGCCTGTGCTCCGCAACGGGAGAGGCCACAACAGTGAGAGGCCCGCATACCGGAAAAACAAAAAAGAACAAAGTAAATTTAAAAATAGAGGTTAGCAGCTTTAGGAAATCAGAAGGCCTGTATTTGTAAAAGAGCCAGAGTGTGATAAGGGAAAGTCAGTCTTCTCCGCTTATATTTCCAGCTGGGCTATATATTGATTGTAAACAGAGTGGTGACAAGGTAAGTTTCCCTCCACACCAGACTCCTAGACCCTACTCCGTGGAGCCCACCTCTTTCAACAGTTTTTCTTTTTTTTTACTAGAAGCTTTATTGAGATATAATTCATATAGCATACAATTCACTCATTTAAAGTATATAGTGCCATGGCTTTAGTATATTCAGAGTTGTGCAATCATCACATCCCCCCAGAAGGAAATCTCATACCTATTAGCAGTCACTTCCCACTACCCCCCAACTTTCCCAGCCCTAGGCTGTCTCTGTGGATTTACCTGTTCTGGACATTTCATATATATGGAATCAGTCATACGATATGTGGCCTTTTGTGACTGCCTTCTTTCACTGAACATGATGTCTTCAGGCTTCATCCATGTTGTAGCATATATCAGCATTTATTTCTTCTTGTCGCCAAATAATATTCCATTGTGTGGATATAAACTATTTATCTGTTCAATCGCTGATGGACATTTGGGTTGTTTCACTGTTTGGCTGTTATGAATAATGTTGTACAAGTTTGTGTGTGTATATGAAACTTAATAGTTTCTTGACCAGTCACTTTAAAATGTAAGCCATTTTTTTTTAAATTGGAGTAAAATTGCTTTACAATGTTGTGTTAGTTTCTGCTGTACAGTGAAGTGAATCAGCTCTATGTATGTATACCTATGTCCCCTCCCTCTTGGACCTCCCTCCCACCCCACCCCCATTCCGCCCATTTAGGTCGTCACAAAGCACCGAGCTGAGCTCCCTGTGCTATACGGCAGGTTCCCACTAGCTAACTATTTTACACATGGTAGTGTATTTATGTCAAATCTAATCTCACAATTCATCCCACCTTCCCCTTCCCCTTCCCCCCGTGTCCACATGTGCATTCTCTATGTCTATGTGTCTATTCCTGCCCTACATATAGGTTCATCTGTACCATTTTTCTAGATTCCACATACATGCATTAATATACAGTATTTGTGTTTCTCTTTCTGACTTACTTCACTCTGTATGACAGACTCTAGGTCCATCCACATCTCTACAAATGACCCAATTTCATTCCTTTTTATGGCTGAGTAATATTCCATTGTGTATATGTACCATATCTTCTTCATGCATTCATCTATTGGTGGACATTTAGGTTGCTTCCTTGTCCTGGCTATTGTAAATAGTGCTGCAGTGAACATTGGGGAACATGTGTCCTTTTGAATTATGGTTTTCTCTGGGTATATGCCCAGTAGTGGGACTGCTGGGTCATTTGGTAGTTCTATTTTTAGTTTCTTAAGGAACCTCCATACTGTTCTCTCCATAGCGGCTGTATCAATTTACATTCCCACCAACAGTGTATGAGGGTTCCCTTTTCTCCACACCCTCTCCAGCATTTATTGTTTGTAGATTTTTGATAATGGCCATTCTGACCGGTGTGAGGTGATACTTCTTTGTAGTTTTGACTTGCATTTCTCTAATAATTAGTGATGTTGAGCATCTTTTCATGTGCCTCTTGGCCATCTGTATGTCTTCTTTGGTGAAATGTCTATTTAGGTCTTCCACCCATTTTTAATAATTTGAGATATACTAAAGATATGTTGAAGATTCAAGGTATTTTTGAATCCTACTCCACAGACCTATATGGTCATATCTCAGCTATTTCCATGTAACTCTGCTCTAGGCAGTGTGGTCCCCTCCCAGTTGCATGAATAGGCAGTGTTCAATCCCAAGTGTGAGATTGTGGACACTGTTTCCTTTTTTTGGGGAAGCTCCACCCCCCTTTAGAGCTTTCACACTGCACAAGGTCCAGCTCTTATTCCATTCCTCCTGTGGGGCTCTTCCCAGCGTTTCCAGACTCTTCGGAATTCACGTGGCAGCGTCTGTCCCACTCACCTGGGCGCTGACCACCTCCAGCCCCGTATAGCTTTGTCACTGTTTCATGGGTCTGTGTCTTCTCTCTGCAGGTGTGAGATGCTGGCGGGCAAGGATCAAATCCTACCATTCTTTTGCGCCTCCCTTACCCCAGCCACAACTACACAAGGGTTAGAGAGAAATGAATACTGAATAAATGGATGCTATAGCTCAAAGCCTCTGTGACATCAGTGTTCTCCATGCAGAGTAAAATGGGACTGGTTTGCAAGTGAGGAAATGATGGGAGTCATCGATTGAACCAGGTGCAGCTCTGAAATTGCGAGGGGCTCATTTAAAGAGTTGCGGACTTGTCACAGAAAATGCGGAAAGGCGCTCTGTTTAGAAATAACCTTGTCTGAACATCGTATATTCTCTTCATTTCTTCTTACTTGTTCTCATTTGCAAGGACATGTTCAGGGACATTGTCTTGAAAATAGGATCCTTGCAACTTCCTCTCTTTTATTTACAAGTTCAGATCATAATTTAGCGGCTCTATCATTATCAGAGCCATTATGTCTGTGATGGCCATAGACCACGTCACTAACAAGGTCAGTTCTTTGAATGAGCCCCACATAAACGGACCTTCTCATGTTAATCTCTAAAGCCAAATGGAAACCAAAAAGAAAAAATTATGAAAAATCAGATAGAAAAGTATAATAATTTGAAACAGAACAAAGATATTTGTTTTTCTGGCATTTGGCAGTGAAAATTTCAAGCCATTTTCCTATAAAACCTTCTCTCTAGATATTTCTCTGTGGATGACATCCCAGTTCTTTCTTTATGAGCTAGTTATGAAAAGGTCCATGGGAATAATTCTGCCTAAATAAAATTACTAATTCATAGCCTTAATTTTTCTGTGATGTTGAAAAGAGCTACAGCCTAAGACAGTAGCTGTTGGTCACTGCTACCCTGGTTTAGAATGAGGGGCTGGCTGAGGGTTGTAGAGACAGACTGTACATTATAGTGAAGCTGTGGCTGTTACTTACTATGTCAGGGCCACACTGGTTTGCTTGGTTACAGCTGTAGTAGAACGGTGGTAGATCCCTTCAACAAGAATGTGTCTTTGGATCCCCGCCATCATTCATGTAAAGACAGGGGTCATCTGGGTGACTTCCTTCAATTCCTACCGTGCAAATATATTGACATGTTTGTTCAACAAACAGAATTTGTTGTGAAGGCATGAGCTTTGTAAATTAATCCTAGAACTATTTATTGGTGGCCTTTGTACAGAGCAAGTTATTAAGTCAGAATTTTACCAAAGAATTGTTTACAGGTATGGTTTTTTTTTCTGAGCATCCAAATGAACAGTTAGTGAGTACCTATGGCATGCCTAACACTATACTAGGAGTGGTAACCCCTTAGAGTTATAGAGATAGAAGGTGTCCCAGTATGGAAATGCTTAGGGTTAAGTCAAGAGGACCAGATCCATGCAGGGACCATAGAATAATGGGATGGGCTTTATTTTTGCAGAAAGAATTGGATTCACCACAGTGCTTGCCACTTACTAACTATTTGGATTTGGACAAATTATGTACCTCTCTGAGTCTATTTTCTTATCAGTAAAGTGGGGTAATAATATCCTTACAAGATTATTGTGGTGATGAAATCAATTAGATAACATACATAAAAAGATAAAGTTCTGACACATAGTAGTTTAATAAAATTTAGATACTATTATTAATTGGAAGACAGCTTAGGGTGACTGAAACCAGGTCCAGGAGATTTGGTATAGAGTCTAAACATAGGCACAAAAGGAATTGGGAATCATAAAAAGACTTTGGAGGCATGGAATTAGCCTGTGTAATTTCATAAATGTAATATCTAAGCCAGACTACGGTAACCATAGTAATAGTTCCCATGTGTTATAGGCCAAAATTGTTGTAATTGCTCGATGTGAATTTTTTCCCCTTAATTTTCACAATAACCTTATGATGTAGATACTTTTATCATCCATTTCCTAGGCGTAGAAAATGTTAAATGATTTGTCCAACGTCGTTCAGCTAGTAAATGATGGAATCAGGGTTTGAATCCAAGTGTCTGACTCAGAGCCACTTCCTAAAACAGGGAAGCGAGGGGTTAGGATGGCTAGAAAGGCAGAGATGGCAGATCAAGTGAAGAAACAGAACCACAGGAGAAACACTAGGCAAGATATTGACAGACTAATAAAGATGGGGACCTGCTGGTGATCAGGCATGGCAGTGAGGGCTGGGACAGATCTGCAGGCAGAAGGGAGCCACTTCCTCTCAAGGTGGAACTTTATTGCATCTGGAGGAGTCCTGGCAACGTGGTGGTCTCACCTGACTGCATCTGCTGCATCTTTGTGTTCTGCTGACAGTGACCGAGCCACTTCACATACCTTTCCTGTGTCAGGGCAGAATCTTTCATCTCATCTGAGTCGTTCCTTAATTTCCTTAAGTTTAGGGCAGAATTGCATTCCAGGAACCCACCTGATATGCACTTTTCTTCTCTAAACATACCCTGTCCTCTCTTTTCCACGAGCCATCCATGCACTCATCCGTCTATTCATTCAACCAGGCCTGAACACTTGAAGCCTGTGCTGGCAAAGGGATGAACAAAGTCAGAAACAGTTTTTCATCCTTCTCACACAATTCCCTAAAATGTACCCCCTATTCCTGGGACTATAAATATTTCAAATATTTTTGAGAACAATGCCAGTTTAGTCAACATCCGCGCCCCACCTCCACCTCTCCCCATAGCAGTCGTTTTTTTTTTTTTTTTTTTTTTTTTTTTTTTTTGCGGTACGTGGGCCTCTCACTGTTGTGGCCTCTCCCGTTGCGGAGCAACAGGCTCCGGACGCGCAGGCTCAGTAGCCATGGCTCACGGGCCCAGCCGCTCCGCGGCACGTGGGATCTTCCCGGACCGGGGCATGAACCCGTGTCCCCTGCATCGGCAGGCGGACTCTCAACCACTGCGCCACCAGGGAAACCCAGCAGTCCTTTTTTGATGAAGGAATCAAGCCATTGATCTGCATTCTGGTTCATGCTCCTCTCTTCTGAGAGGGGGTAGGGCAGCCCTTTAAGTCCTGGACTAGCTGCTTCTGCGGTCCTTTTATTCGGGGCCTTTAGACTTCTATGGCGAATTATTAGCCAGTTTTAAATGTGCCTTGTGCCTATTTACACTTCCTTTGTGCTTTCTTTTTAAGTGTCTGGGAAACAGGATCCATTTTGACACCTTCCCTGGAGATCAGCTGTCTACAGAAGTGGGGTGTGGTAAGGGGACAGGAGAAGGAGGAGGCTCCCGGGCAAGGGGGGACTTTCAGAGATCTTTTCCAGCCGGTACTTGCCCTTGTCTGTCATACATAGAGCTATCTAAGAGTGGGCTGTATTTTATAGAAACAATGCCCTCCCCCTCCAAATTCTGTTTCTAGCTGCCTCTTCCAAATAATAGTTACTCTTCATTGAAGGCTTACTATGAACCACGAGCTATTTCAGGGAAGATTTGTACATTACCTGTGCAGCAAACAGGTGGGACGTGGCTGGTGTCTGTCCTGATTGGATTGCTTATTTCGTTGTTTATGCTGATTAGTTGGTATTCATATCACACCACTTATCAAACAATTTGAATATTTCCCGGCATTTTCTGAATACTCTACGTGACATATATCATTTATTTCTCACAAGAGCACATGAGCTATGAGGTAGGTGTAATTATCCCTATTTTACAGATGAGAAAACTGAAGCATAGAGAGGATAAATAACTTCTCATGGTCACACAGTTACAGTATCCATGTTCATACCCGGAACCTCCAGGCCTTTCTAGTGTGCAATGCTACTTTCCCAGCCCTAGAAAGCCCCTTTTCAGTGCTTGGTACAACTAAGTCATGTCTTGCTGCTTTGTTTACTAGATGCAGGCTCTCAGAATGCCTCCTTCTCGGAGACCAGAGAAGGGAGGTTTAATCAGCTTCCTTGTGCACAGCACTCCAGCCTCTTCATTAGTCTTTCCTGTAGGAAGAAACAGAGGCGCAGCCGTGGCAGAAGCCAGACAGTGCAGTCTACAAGCATCTCTTGAGCCACTTCCCCCAAAGCCTGCTGTGCATGTTTCTGCAGTGGGACCTGAGCTTTCTTCCCATGCACGGACTGCCCTGATCTATGGTATATTGCGTTCTCTTAAACTATCAGATTCCACCACTCAAAGGAGCAAACTGAAACCTGTTCTCACTGACCTCCCTGATTCTGCTGGCTCCTCTAAACTCTCAGCACCCTTAAGGGAAATTGAAAAATGTGATCATCCGTGGCTGTGTGCCAACTCTGGAGGGCTTGCTCTGGTCAGCTCCATCCTTATAACACTTCACTTATCAGGACATTGATTATAGGGGGAACAGGGTTGGAGAAAGAGGAGAGTGAAATTGGATCATTAGTTTTTCAAAAAAAATATTTTAATTGAGGTGAAATTTATATAACATAAAATTAACCATAGTACATTCATAATGTTGTGCAACTACCACCACTATCTAGTTCTAAAACATTTCATCACTCCAAAATAAAACCCAGTACTCATTAAGCAGTTACTCAGCACTCCCCCCTCCCCCTCCTCCTACCCTGGGTATCCACCAGTCTGCTTTCTATTTCTGTGAATTTACTTTGTCTAATATTTCATACAAATAGAGTTATACAACATGGCCTTTTGTGTCTGGCTTCCTTCACTTAGCAGAATGGAGATTCATCCACATTGTAGTATGTATCAGTACTTCATTTGTTTTTATGGCTGAATAATATTCCATTCCATGGATATATCACATTCATCCATGAATGGACATTTGCGCTGTTTTCAACTTTTGCTGCTAGAAACTTTTTTTAAAAATTTATTTATTTATTTTTGGCTGCCTTGGGTCTTTGCTGCACATGGGCTTTCTAGTTGCAGCGAGCGGGTGCTACTTTTCGTTGTGGCGCGCCGGCTTCTCACTGCGATGGCTTCTCCTGTTGTGGAGCGCGGGCTTCAGTAGTCGTGGCATGTAGGCTCAGTAGTTGTGGCACACGGCCTAAGTTGCTCCGTAGCATGTGGGATCTTCTCGGACCAGGGCTTGAACCCGTGTTCCCTGCATTGACAGGCGGATTCTTGACCACTGGACCACCAGGGAAGTCCCTAGAAACATTTTTGGATAAGTGTTCATTTGAGTACTTGTTTTCAGTTCTTTGGGGTAGGTACCTAGGAGTGGAATTGCTGGGTCATATGGTAATTCCATGTTTAACTTTTTGAGGAACTGCCAAACTGTTTTCCGCAGGGGCTGAAACATGGGTCGTTGGTTTTGGTAGAGAACTTCAGGGCAGACATCGTGAAGACAGGAAAGCACATATGACTCTGTCTCTATAGAAAGTCTATACATCTTGGGACAAGACTGAAAATGTACAGTCAGGTGTCTTCTAGGGACCATTACTGAGCAATAAAAAATATAGCTGTATGTGTATGTACGGGGGCAGAGATTTTCTTATGTCTCCCCCAGTCCATATCCCACTGGGATTACTGAGATAACCTCTTTGCTGGTCACTTTCCCTCTGCCATTGTCCCTCACCAGTCTTTCCCTTGGAGTGGTTTGCTCTAGGAATTATCTTTTTAAAGTGCAGATCTCGTCTTGTCACTCACCTATTTAAAATCCTTAAGTGGTACCCCATGACCTTCAGAACACATTGCAGATCCCTCTCTTTGGTGCATCAGGAGCTTTACTCCTTGGTCCTTGCTGGGGTCTTCAGCTTCAGCTTCTGCTACACCCACAGGCATTGTCATCCTTAGACGACATTACCTACCTGTAGGTCCCCAATGGCTCATGCTCTTACCCCTTCTTGCCTTTGCACATGTTCCCTCCTCTGCCCACAGGGCTGACTGTTACATCTCCTTCCAGACTCCGCTCAAACACTGAATCCTACCAGAGGTCTCTCATGACTCCCCGGCCTGAACTTTGGTACTCCCCACTGTGTTTTCATGGCTTCTTTACAGCTTTTACTAGGCTTCACAAGGATAGGGACCATTACTCTGTTTGGTTCATTGTGCGTCTCAAACACCCACAACAGTGCTTGGCACAAAGGAGCTCTCAAAGTAGGTCCTGACTGAATGAGGTCAGGGTGGCATTTTTCATTTTGTTGTCTTACTATCTGACAGGTAGTAGGTATCAAATAAATGTCATTTGAATGAAAGGTAAGGTGGAAGAGAAGAGGAAGGGGTGAGCGAGGGAGGGTGGGAAGAAGACATAGGAGAAAGAGAGATGGAGAAGAGGAAAGAAGAAAGCAGGAGAGGCAAAGAAATGACAAAAAAGATGAAAAAGAGAGTGGATAAAAGAGTGGGAGAGGGCTTTCCTGGTGGCGCAGTGGTTGAGAGTCCGCCTGCCGATGCAGGGGACACGAGTTCATGCCCCGGTCCGGGAGGATCCCCCATGCCGCGGAGCGGCTGGGCCCGTGAGCCATGGCCGCTGAGCCTGCGCGTCCAGAGCCTGTGCTCCGCAACGGGAGAGGCCACAGCAGTGAGAGGCCCGCGTACCGCAAAAAAAAAAAAAAGAGTGGGAGAATGAATGAAACTGGAGAAGGCAGAGAGGATGCCTAGCTTCAAAAAAGTGTAGCCATTTATGCTACAAATTTCAAACTTATTACATTCAAACATGTGCTTGCGTATTAGAAGGATGGAGGGCTTCAAGTCTTGGGATGAATGCCCCTCACCCCGATCTCATCGCATTCCATGTCCATTCTGCACAGGGTCAGGGGAGGGTATCAGACACCTGGCAGGAATAGCTGCTTCCATCAGTCCCATCATCCTTCGTCTGTTTGGGGGACCTCTGGGTCAGAGCACATAAAGGGGCATTTGAGATCAAAGCGGGAGTGGCTGTCTTCTGCTCAGCCTAAGCTGCCTTCCTTTGCTTACATAGCACACGTTATGTAATTTGCACTTTGCAAGCAGCTGCTAGGTGATGCCGCTACCTTCTGGCTCTGCAGTGACAGAAGAAAGGCTCACTTAGGAAATGCTGGCATGGGACTAGGAAGGCTTTTTAAATTCAGGTCTCTATGGAGAAAATGACACCAGATTCCTTCCTAGTTTCTCATAAGGGATTTTTAAGCAGCTAATCTAAATGCGATAAATGCCCTGGTGACAGGCTCCTGCCTACCCACATTGCTTCATGCATGCCAAAAGGTGGAGGAGCAAGAAGGCCTCCGGGTGAGTCACTGGTCTCCTAAGGGCCTGAGTTCCTAAATGGAGCATCAGAATGCCCTCACATACCTCCGGCAGCCCTGGCCAGGAAAAGACTCCTCAAGGTACCCCTTCTGCACTCTTTCATTGGCCTTTTCTCCCATTTTAAGGCTACTGCTGCTTGTTTCTGTAAACCAGCAACTAGTCAGCCAACAAATTGATGTTCTCAAAACAGTGATTAAAATCTGATCTCATGTGTCTCACTACTGGGCTCTGTGTCGGGGCAGGTGCCTGCAGACCGTGTTGGGTGGGCTCAGAGAAGGCGAGTGGAGTTGGCGGTACTCACTCCCAATTAGAAGTGTCTCCTGTCAGAGCCCGAAGACCTCATGGCTTTTCACAAATCAAAGAAACTTTTCCTTGCAAAGGGAGCCCTGAGGTAAATGCTTCCAGAAGCACCTTTGGAAGTGCATAGACATTTTCAGGCCACTCAGGAACTCTTTCTAAAGTTGTTTATTCTGTGTGTGATCCAGAACCCCTGCAGCAGGGATTCTCAAAGTGTGGTCCGCAGACCACTCTGCGGTAGAGTCCTCTGGGGAGCTGGTTAGAAATGCAGTTTCTGGATCCAGCATCCACTAGGGGAAGCAGGAAGCACCATCTTTATAAGCACCGCCGATGATTCTTTGCATGCTGAACACCAGAGCCACAGCCTTACAGGTTTACAGAGCAGCACATCTTGAAAGGCAAGCCCCAGACATCTCCTGTGTACGTACCTGCCGAGTTCCTTCTCTGTGTCTCACCTGGGTGACCCCCTGGTCCAGGATGACGCGACCAAACACACGGCACCTGCTGCTGGCTGTAAGGGCACTTCTGGAGCTCTGATTTAAGCCATTCTTGTCAGCTGGGTTGCTTGTGTTGTTTTGTTTTTATTTATGTACTTGGCTGCGCCGGGTCTTAGTTGTGGCATACGGGATCTATTTCCCTGACCAGGGATCAAACCTGGGCCCCCTGCATTGCAAGCTCAGAGTCTAAACCACTGGACCACCAGGGAAGTCCCCTAGGTCGCTTTTTTTTGATGACTGCTCTTTTCTTCATATTGGCTGCATGCGGAATGTTTTTCATCTGTGTCTCTCCTTGGGGGATTGGACTGAAACCAAATCTCAGGCTGTGAGTACATGTCGCCACCAGGATTTGTGGCACAGGGCACCAGGATTTACTTGGACTTTGTTTTCAGACCGGTACCGGCCCGTGGCCTGTTAGGAACCGGGCCGCACAGCAGGAGGTGAGCAGCGGCGAGCGAAGCTTCATCTGCCACTCCCCATGGCTCCCCATCGCTCCCCTTCGTCCTCATTACCCCCTGAACCATCCCCCACCCCCATCCATGAAAAAATTGTCTTCCAGAGAACGGATCCCTGGTGCCAAAAAGGTTGGGGTCCGCTGTTCTGAAGGACTTAGAATTGCCACAGTCCTTCAGAGTACTAATCTTACTTCTATAAGGATCTATAGGAGAGATCCTCACAACGGTGGTAAAGTACCCTCCACCTAAGGATGGTTTTGATAAAATGGAGAGGGAGAAACAGCATCTCTCTGGCACCGTTGTTTCCTTCCTTTTTCTCTCCTCCCTGTTGGGCATGCTCACCCCCTTTCTACCTCATCCTGCCTGATGCCAAATGCTCATCAGGAGCCCCTGGCTGGTCCGGACACACCCGGAAGCTCTGATCTTCTGACCCGCTGATTGCCCATCAGAACTAATCTGTCATGTGGCCCGCGTTCTCAGAAGTTTGCTAAGCTAAGGATCTAATTGTAATGCTAATGATTTAAACCAACCAGCAACTCTCGGGTAACATCTGCATCTCAGTAACAACCTCATTGAAGTGAATGATGTAGGAATTTGAGGCCCCTTAGGGCAACACATGGCAAACGAGGAAGGTTGGTCTCTGAAGTCTCATTCTGCCTGTTCTCTGTGTACGGCCACCCTGCAAGAGGTAGTCCTGGGATAAAATAGTCTTCAAAACCTGAGTACTTTTTTTTAATCCCACGTGGCTTTCCTTTTGATGAACTTTCAGTTTAGTGGAAAAGTTGAGAAATTGTTTTAACCAACAAATTCACTGAGGCGCCTGCAGAAAATTACCCGGTGCTCGCAGTGTGGGGTTCTCCGTTAGTAGAACTTCCAAAGAATAGTGAACTTAGTCCCAGTGAGTGACTGAGATACTGAGCAAAGGTATTAAACAGTGCCCAGGTTATTGACCCCAAAACTAAAGGAGGCCCATGATCTGTGTATTAGTCTGCCTGGCCTGCCATAGCAAAATACCACTTAAACAACAGAAATTTATTCTCTCACGGTTCCAGAGGCCGGAAGTGCAAGATCAAGGTGCCAGCAGAGCTGGTCCCTGGTGAGGTCTCTCTTCTTGGATTGTAGATGGCATCATCTCACTGTGTCCTCACATGGCATTTCCTCTGTGTGGCTGCATCCCTGGTGTCTCTTCCTCTTCTTCTAAGGACACCAGTCCTATTGGATTAGGACTCCTAATGACCCTGGTTAACCTCAGTTAACCTTACTGTTAACCAAATACATTAGGGATTAGGGCTTCCATGTATGAATTCTGGGGGATACGGTTCAGTCCATAACAATCTGAAAGGCAGAACTTCCTACTTCAGGGCTTGGTTCTGTCACTGGTTTGCCTCATGAGTAAAAGATAATTCTAAACCTCGTTAAATGGGTAATCTGTACAGCAACCTGACGCAGTTGTTCCAGTCAGTGGACAATGTGGTGTAGTCTAACTTGGACTCAACTCGCTTATGCTTAGGTTTCCCAAATCCATAACTCAGGACTGTGGGTTGTTGTTCTTGAGCATATGTGTGTGTGTCTAACTGGAACTTACAGCCATATAACATAAAGTGATTATAGCAGAGAAAATTCTGTGGGGAGCAGAGCTGTTGCAGAGTGACAAAACAGGTGTCTACTCCACCGTAAACTATTTCTTCCACTCTTGGTGATCTTGGAATATCAGATCTTGGACCCTGAGGACAGCTGTGTTTGGCGCAGTTGCGCCCCCTCCTGGATCTCTTTCTTCTGTTGGTTTTCAGGATACACATTGTCCAGGGTCTTCTGCTCCTCTGATCTCTCCTGTATCACCTTTGCTGTCTTCTCTTCCACCTTGGAATCCCTTACCACTTGCTCTTTCCTAAGATTTACTTTAGACCTTGATCTTTTTCTCTTTTCTCATTTTTTTTCTTTAAGAGCCCCTCTGTTTCTCCACTTCAGCCATCAGCTTTATTCCAATAAATCTCGAATCTTTATCTCTATCGGTGATGTATCATCCAAGTCTCTGGTACCACAGGCCTGATTGCCTACCAGCCCGTTCCACTTGAGTCTCTTGTTATCACTTCATTTCCAGTAACTCAAATAAGCTTATGCCTTTACTCCATCTCCCATAACGTTGCTAATGACTAAATCCTGACAGCTTTTCTCATACTATGTATTATGCCATTTCCTTCTTAATTCTATTACCATTGGCCCAATCCAGACCCTGTTGCCTCATAACTGGATCACTGCCACAGCTTAATTTCTGGCTTCCCATCTTTCTCCTCTCCATTCCATATGCTCCTGCTAGAACTGTCTTCAGATAAAACTTTTATCATGTCTCTCATATGCTTAATACTTTACTCTCTTCTATCCTCCAGATCAGACCCAAAGAACTCTGACTAACTTTTGACCCTTACTATTGGGTAGGCCAAAAAGTTTGTTTAGGTTTTTCTGTAAGATGTTATGGAATAGGGGCTTCCCTGGTGGCGCAGTGGTTGCGAATCTGCCAGCCAATGCAGGGGACATGGGTTCAAGCCCTGGTTTGGGAAGATCCCACATGCTGCAGAGCAACTAGGCCCGTGAGCCACAATTACTGAGCCTGCGCGTCTGAAGCCTGTGCTCCGCAACAAGAGAGGCCGCAACAGTGAGAGGCCCGCGCACCGCAATGAAGAGTGGCCCCCACTTGCCGCAACCAGAGAAAGCCTTCGCACAGAAATGAAGACCCAACACAGCCATAAATAAGTAAATAAATAAATAAATAAAATTAAAAACAAACAAAAAAACTATAAAAAAACAAAGATGTTATGGAATACATTCTTCATCTCTTTTGAACCATCAGAGCTCAGCACTGAAAGGGACCTTAGATAGTCTAATCCTGTATCCATCTGATGATCAATGACCCACACAAACTATCACTCAGGAGCAATATTTACACCTTTAGTCACAGGCGACGTAGGGAAGCACATTCCCTTTCATACACTTTAGTTGTCAGAAATGTCTTTCTTGAATACAGGTAAATTTGAAGTCTGTATAAAATTGTCCATTGACCTTAGTTCTGCCCTTTTTCCACCTACTAGCTTTTAGGTATTTGTAAATGGTTACCATGTGTTGTCTTCCCCAAATAATACACAACCAGTTTCTTCAAATGATCCTCAAAAATCCCTTCCCTCCTGGTTCTTGTCTGGAGACTCTCCTGGTTGACACTATTCATTCTAACATGAGGCACCTTGCACTGACCCCTATATTAGTTTGGGGGAGGTGGGGCTGTCATGGTTAATATTAACTTTAGAGTCAACTAAAACCACAAGCCCATTTAATTATTATTTTTTTTGTGGTATGCAGGCCTCTCACTGCTGTGGCCTCTCCCGTTGCGGAGCACAGGCTCCGGACGCGCAGGCTCAGCGGCCATGGCTCACGGGCCCAGCCGCTCCGCGGCATGTGGGATCTTCCCGGACCGGGGCACGAACCCGTGTCCCCTGCATCGGCAGGCGGACTCTCAACCACTGTGCCACCAGGGAAGCCCCCTTCTAATTATTATTTGTACTACTTTTAAGTCAAGTGTCTCATAACTGTACTTGGGTAGATTTTTTTCCCCCCAGAAATAAATATCTTTATCTAGATTAAATTTCATCTTGTTCAATCTGGCCATGATTTCAGCCAGAAGAATTCTTTATGGATTTTCTGCCTGTCACCCTATGTATAAATGTTCTCTCCCAATGCTATTTATATCTTCATCCAAGTTTCTGATAATGACGTTTTGGGCAGGACACATCTGGAACCAGCAGCAAAGGTTGATACCTTGATAGGCATCCTGTGTCCAGGCACCTGCACAGCCATCGAGCACACAATCTGTGATTAACCCATCTTGTGAATAACTCTGTTCCATGGCTTGATGCATTCCAAATAGCATTTCTTGTAGCCATATCAGACAAGAAGAACATGGAAATCAGGGTGGCTTCCTTGTTATCCAGCATGCATGCCATGTTCGTGGTCACTTTGGGGCCTTTTTTCCATTCTTTCTGGCTAAAAGCTTCCTTTTTTTTTTTCACCTTTTACTTATATTCATAATGCTCTCTAGCACAGCCAAGAAGCCAGCACTCATCTCCTCCCCATTAATTCCAAGCATTCAGTTTTGCTACAAAGCCCCTAACCTTAAGGCACTTTGCATTGTTTGTATACATTGCTTAGTATTACATTTATGCCCAGAATGAAACACACACTCAGGAAATATTTGTTGGATGAGTGCAGGGTAGGCTTGTCATCTTTATCAGACCATAACCATAAACTTCTTGTTGGGGGGTGCTAGCCTTACATTTTTTTTTTTTTTAATTCTGGAGAAATTCACATAACATGAAATTAATCATTTTAAAGTGAACAATTCAGTGCTTCTTTGGGGGCAGTCAAAATGGAGTAGGAAGGCAGCTGAAGCAGAGTCTCTCTTTCCAAGTCACTCCTGGTCTGGCTTGGTTCATTTGATATATTTCTGTGGAGGTACTAAATGGAAATTTACTTTCTAAGCGCTACTTGCTCATCCAGAAGAATTCTTTGTCTCTGAAATAATAGCATGAGAGAGTCTAATACTTTCAGAATAAGGCTTCCTTTAGTTCACAACTTAGAGTTTCCAAAAATAAAACACTGGCTGTGTTGATAAATTCATTTCAAAGGATCTGGGTAATTAGTCATTAGTCACAGCATGCTTATGGAGGAAACCGATAGATTATTGCATCAGGTTATTGTTAGCAAATGCCTATTTGAGGATTTCTGTATAGTTCTGTGCCAAAAGAAGAGTGGCACAGCTATGTGCACCATAATGAAATACCTTCACACATCTCTCTTCCAAGACCCTTTACAGTCATGCCACTGTTGGAAACACAAGCATTTGGCAAAGGCATTTTATCCCACTTTAAACAGTTCATGCCACATAACTCTCCCTTGTCTTCTTTAATGCTTTCTAGTTGGCAAGCGGTTTCAACCTCCAGGATCAGTGAGTCAGGTGGTAGGTAGTAGCGTTGTGCCCACTTACAGATGAAGAAGACGGAGCTCAGATACGACAAATATCTCGCCTAAAGCCCAACAGTTAGTAAATGCTGAACCTGAGACTTAAATTCCAGCCTTATCTCCCAAGTCTTTGGATGCCCCAGAGACACTTGCAACACTCAGGTTTGCCCCAGGTCACAAGCAGTCCGTGGTGAAACCTCTGGCCTCCTACTCTACAATCCTGGTTTTTTTTTTTTTCTTAATCAAAACTGCATTGGTAACTACAGATTTTATTATGTGAACATCTCTTGTGACATGCATCTGTACAAACCTTTCAGGCAGTGGTCCGCAGCTAGGTTATGAATAAAAGGGCATACGTTTTTCTCTCATTTTATTACAATGAAGTTTAACAGGACAGAAACGTCACATGACCTTGGTGAGTCTAGAACCCTGTTTTGGAGAAGCATTTTAGCTGAAAATTCCCACTCCCTCAACCCTTAATCCCTTTCCTGCTTTTTTACCTTTGTTCATGCCTTTTCTCTCTTCTGGTACCACTTACACATGTTCTGTCTAAATCCTACACAAATTCAGAGGCTTCTCTTTGGGAACATTCTAGAGGTTCTTTCCAGAAGGCCCTGTGTCATGCTGTGTGGTTTGAGGTCAGCACCATGTGCTTTACATCTCCCGTGTGTACAGTAAGGACTGAGAACACGCTTTGTTTATAAGTGTCACATTAACTAGAAAGAGCCATTCTTCTTAGGAAAAAAACTGGATTCTACTGCTTTTAATTTCCTTTTCACTTGGGCACACATATACATGTCAACACTGCCAATCATGCAGATAAACTAGGAATCGTTATTTGGGCAAATGTTATTAGGCTGGACAATTTTTTTCTGGCTCGATTTCATAACTAACAGGAGTATAATTTAGGAGTAGGACAGGTTATTTGATATAAAATATGATATAATTCATAGCCAGTCTTATCTGAGAGGCTAGGCTCTTTTACTTTAAGAAATGAATTGAAAGGAATGAGATGAATGAAACAATTTTTTAAATTTGTTTCGTAAGTCCTTACATTTGTGTGCTATATTTTTCCTTTCCAAAAAACTTTTATATCATAACAGGGTGGGTTTCATCATTGTCCAGGCCCATCAGTTTTTCTTTGGTCATGGAGGGTGCTGGCAGGTGCCCTAGGTCGTTGAGAAGAGTGCTCACATAGAGCAGTTTGGAAGGGGCTAGCAAATTGCTGGGTCACGGAGAGTCACTTTGGTTGGCTGACTCCTGGGTGAGGTGCCCATAGCTGTGAATGGAAAGTTTTCATCTGCCAGAGAAGTTCAGCCTAAGGGACCCACAGTGATGACATAAATGATAACTCATAAAGCCTTGTCTGGAGTCTTCCATACTTTGTCGTTTGTTCAAGGAAGTCCTGGGCCATTTCCACTTATTTCCAGTGGATTCTTAGACCTGATCCCCATGTCTGAGGCCCTCTGCAAAACCTCCTTTAAGGTCAGGGCCCTGTGCTATCTCTCCCTCCCCTCGACCCTCAAAATCCAGGTGACTGTCATCTGGTTTCCTCTGGCCTACTCTTTGAAGATTTTTCCTTTGATTGTCACAGTAACTTTCTTTTCCCAACAAAACCTACTGCTTCAAAATAAGTATTTGGGCTTATTTTATTGTTTTGCATGTTTCTCATGTAAGTATCAAAAAAATTGTTTTTCTTTTGGAAGTCAGAACTGAGTGTAGATTCATTTTTCTCGCTGCATTCCTGCTCTTTGGGTGCCTGTACCGCTAAGGGATGCCAGTCCCCTGAGGCAATGTGGCTGCTGCTGACTGAGAGGAAAGAAAAGGGCTCCAACAAGGAAGGGCAAAAGAAAAAAAGCAAAAGGATTAATATCTTGCAACAATATATACTAGCTTTTTAAAATTCCCTTAGGAGCAACCTTGGGACATATGTAGGGAAAGTATTATGTCTCTTCTAAAGACGAAGAAATGAGACATGAGAAGATCTAATGAAGGTCTCAAAGTTAGCACGCAGAGCTGAGAAAGAATCGAAATTTCCTGGCTCCCAATCCAGCTTTTCTCTCACCAGCAAACATTGCCAGTTGTGGTCCCTGCCGCCTTCCATTGTATTTACCACAGTTTGGGACATCTGAGGCTGTGTTTGCAACTATGTTGCTGTCCCTCCACCCAGATTCTCCAAATGCAAGAAATTTCAGATTATTCTCATTTTTGAGGGTGGTAGAGGAAGAGGGGTAGTTCAACCCTTCTCATACTTCAGATGTCCTTTTTAAAAAAAGAACAGGAGTTGAGAAAAATGGCGGAAGAATAAGACGCAGAGATCACCTTCCTCCCCACAGATACATCAGAAATACATCTACACGTGGAACAGCTCCTACAGAACACCTACTGAACACTGGCAGAAGACCTCAGACCTCCCAAAAGGCAAGAAACTCCCCACGTACCTGAGTAGGGCAAAAGAAAAAAGAAAAAACAGAGACAAAAGAATAGGGATGGGACCTGCACCAGTGGGAGGGAGCTGTGAAGGAGGAAAGGTTTCCACACAGTAGTAGCCCCTTCGTGGACGGAGGCTGCGGGTGGCGGAGGGGGAAAGCTTCGGAGCCGCGGAGGAGAGCGCAGCCACAGGGGTGCGGAGCACAAAGCGGAGAGATTCCCACCCAGAGGACCAGGGCCGACCGGCACTCACCAGCCCGAGAGACTTGTCTGTTCACCCACTGGGGCGGGCGGGGCTGGGAGCTGAGGCTTGGGCTTCGGTCGGAGCGCAGGGAGAGGACTGGGGTCGGCTGTGTGAACACAGCCTGAAGGCGGTTAGTGTGCCACAGCTAGCCGGGAGGGAGTCCAGGAAAATGTCTGGACCTGCCGAAGAGGCATGAGACTTTTTCTTCCCTCTTTGTTTCCTGGTGTGCGAGGAGAGGGTATTAAGAGCGCTGCTTAAAGGAGCTCCAGAGACGGGCGTGACCGCCGCAATCAGCGCGGACCCCAGAGACGGGCATGAGACGCTAAGGCTGCTGCTGCCGCCACCAAGAAGCCTGTGTGCGGGCACAGGTCACTATCCACACCTCCCCTCCCGGGAGCCTGTGCAGCCCGCCACTGCCGGGGTCCCGTGATCCAGGGACAACCTTCCCGGGAGAACGCACGGCGCGCCTCAGGCTGGTGCAATGTCCCACCGGCCTCTGCCACTGCAGGCTCGTCCCACACTCCGTGCCCCTCCCTCCCCCCGGCCTGAGTGAGCCAGAGCCCCCGAATCAGCTGCTCCTTTAACCCCGTCCAGTCTGAGCGAAGAACAGACGCCCTCCGGTGACCTACACGCAGAGGTGGGTCCAAATCCAAAGCTGAACCCCAGGAGCTGTGCGAACAAAGAAGAGAAAGGGAAATCTCTCCCAGCAGCCTCGGGAGCAGCGGATTAAATCTCCACAATCAACTTGATGTACCCTGCACCTGTGGAATACCTGAATAGACAACGAATCATCCCAAACTGAGGAGCAATTTGGACTTTGGGAGCAAGATATATTATTTTTTCCCCTTTTCCTCTTTTTGTGAGTGTGTATGTGTATGCCTCTCTTTCAGATTTTGTCTGTATAGCTTTGCTTCCACCATTTGTCCTAGGTTTCTGTCCGTTTTTTTTTTTAACTTAAAAAAATTTTTTTTCTTAATTATTTATTATTTTAATAACTTTATTTTATTTTATCTTACTTTATTTTATTTTATTATATCCTCTTTTCCTTTCTTTTCTTTCTTTTCTTTTCTCCCTTTTATTCTGAGCCGTGTGGATGAAAGGCTCTTGCTGCTCCAGCCAGGAGTCAGTGCTGTGCCTCTGAGGTGGGAGAGCCAACTTCAGGACACTGGTCCACAAGACACTTCCCAGCTCCATGTAATATCAAATGGCAAAAATGTCCCAGAGATCTCCATCTTAACACCAACACCCTGCTTCACTCAACGACTAGCAAGCTACAGTGCTGGACACCCTATGCCAAACAACTAGTAAGACAGGAACACAACTCCACCCAATAGCAGGAAGGCTACGTAAAATTATAATAAGTCCACAGACACCCCAAAACACACCACTGCCCACCAGAAAGACAAGATCCAGCCTCATCCACCAGAACACAGGCACCAGTCCCCTCCACCAGGAAGCCTACACAACCCACTGAACCAACCTTAGCCACTGGGGACAGACATCAAAAACAACGGGAACTACAAACCTGCAGCCTGCAAAAAGGAGACCCCAAACACGGTAAGATAAGCAAAATGAGAAGACAGAAAAACACACAGCAGCTGAAGAAGTAAGGTAAAAACCCACCAGACCTAACAAGTGAAGAGGAAATAGGCAGTCTACCTGAAAAAGAATTCAGAATAACGATAGTGAAGATGATCCAAAATCTTGGAAATAGAATAGGGAAAATGCAAGAAACATTTAAAAAGGACCTAGAAGAACTAAAGAGGAAACAAGCAACAATGAACAACACAATAAATGCAATTAAAAATACTCTAGAAGGGATCAATAGCGGAATAACTGAGGCAGAAGAACGGATAAGTGACCTGGAAGATAAAATAGTGGAAATAGGGCTTCCCCGGTAGCGCAGTGCTTGAGAGTCCGCCTGCCAATGCAGGGGATGTGGGTTTGAGCCTTGGTCTGGGAGGATCCCACATGCCGTGGAGCAACTGAGCCCGTGCACCAAAACTGCTGAGCCTGTGCTCTAGAGCCGGCATGCCACAACTACTGAAGCCCGCGTGCCACAACTACTGAAGTCCGTGCGCCTACAGCCCGTGCTCTACAACAAGAGAAACCACCACAATGAGAAGCCCGTACACCACAACGAAAAGTAGCCCTTGCTCGCCGCAAGTAGGGAAAGCCCGCGTGCAGCAAAAAAGACCCAACGCAGCCAAAAATAAATAAAATAAAATAAACAAATTAAAAAAATATGTAGTGGAAATAACTACTGCAGAGCAGAATAAAGAAAAAAGAATGAAAAGAACTTAGGACAGTCTCAGAGACCTCTGGGACAACATTAAATGCACCAACATTCGAATTATAGGGGTCCCAGAAGAAGAAGAGAAAAAGAAAGGGACTGAGAAAATATTTGAAGAGATTATAGTTGAAAACTTCCCTAATATGGGAAAGGAAATAGTTAATCAAGTCCAGGAAGCACAGAGAGTCCCATACAGGATAAATCCAAGGAGGAACACGCCAAGACACATATTAATCAAACTATCAAAAATTAAATACAAAGAAAACATATTAAAAGCAGCAAGGGAAAAACAACAAATATCACACAAGGGGATCCCCATAAGGTTAACAGCTGATCTTTCAGCAGAAACTCTGCAAGCCAGAAGGGAGTGGCACGACATATTTAAAGTGATGAAGGAGGAAAACCTACAACCAAGATTACTCTGCCCAGCAAGGATCTCATTCAGATTTGATGGAGAAATTAAAACCTTTACAGACAAGCAAAAGCTGAGAGAGCTCAGCACCACCCAACCAGCTTTACAACAAATGCTAAAGGAACTTCTCTAGGCAAGAAACACAAGAGAAGGAAAAGACCTACAATAACGAACCCAAAACAATTAAGAAAATGGGAATAGGAACATACATATCGATAATTACCTTAAATGTAAATGGATTAAATGCTCCCACCAAAAGACACAGATTGGCTGAATGGATACAAAAACAAGACCCATATATTTGCTGTCTACAAGAGACCCACTTCAGACCTAGGGACACATACAGACTGAAAGTGAGGGGATGGTATAAGATATTCCATGCAAATGGAAACCAAAAGAAGCTGGAGTAGCAATTCTCATATCAGACAAAATAGACTTTAAAATAAAGACTATTAGAAGAGACAAAGAAGGACACTGCATAATGATCAAGGGATCGATCCAAGAAGAAGATATAACAATTGTAAATGTTTATGCACCCAACATAGGAGCACCTTAATACATAAGGCAAATATTAACAGCCATAAAAGGGGAAATCGACAGTAACACAATCATAGTAGTGGACTTTAACACCCCACTTTCACCAATGGACAGATCATCCAAAATGAAAATAAATAAGGAAACACAAGCTTTAAATGATACATTAAACAAGATGGACTTAATTGATATTTACAGGACATTCCATCCAAAAACAGCAGAATACACATTTTTCTCAAGTGCTTATGCAGCATTCTCCAGGATAGATCATATCTTGGGTCACAAATCAAGCCTTGGTAAATTTAAGAAAATTGAAATCGTATCAAGTATCTTTTCCGACTACAAGGCTATGAGACTAGATGTCAATTACAGGAAAAGATCTGTAAAAAATACAAACACCTGGAAGCTAAACAATACACTACTTAATAACAAAGTGATCACTGAAGAAATCAAAGAGGAAATTAAAAAATACCTAGACACAAATGACAATGAAAACACAACGACCCAAAACCTATGGGATGCAGCAAAAGCAGTTCTAAGAGGGAAGTTTATAGCAATAAAATCCTACCTTAATAAACAGGAAACATCTCAAATAAACTAACCTTGCACCTAAAGCAATTAGAGAAAGAAGAACAAAAAAACCCCAAAGTTAGCAGAAGGAAAGAAATCATAAAGATCAGATCAGAAATAAATGAAAAAGAAATGAAGGAACCAGTAACAAAGATCAATAAAACTAAAAGCTGGTTCTTTGAGAAGATAAACAAAATTGATAAACCATTAGCCAGACTCATCAAGAAAAAAGGGAGAAGACTCAAATCAATAGAATTAGAAATGAAAAAGGAGAAGTAACAACTGACACTGCAGAAATACAAAGGATCATGAGAGATTACTACAAGCAACTCTATGCCAATAAAATGCACAACCTGGAAAAAATGGACATATTCTTAGAAATGCACAACCTGCTGAGACTGAACCAGGAAGAAGTAGAAAATATGAACAGACCAATCACAAGCACTGAAATTGAAACTGTGATTAAAAATCTTCCAATAAACAAAAGCCCAGGACCAGATGTCTTCACAGGCGAATTGTATCAAACATTTAGAGAAGCTAACACCTATCCTTCTCAAACTCTTCCAGAATATAGCAGAGGGAGGAATACTCCCAAACTCATTCTACGAGGCCACCATCACCCTGATACCAAAACCAGACAAAGATGTCACAAAGAAAGAAAACTACAGGCCAATATCACTGATGAACATAGATGCAAAAATCCTCATCAAAATACTAGCAAACAGAATCCAACAGCACATTAAAAGGATGATACACCATGATCAAGTGGGGTTTATTCCAGGAATGTAAGGATTCTTCAATATACACAAATCAATCAGCGTGATACACCATATTAACAAATTGAAGGAGAAAAACCATATGATCATCTCAATAGATGCAGAGAAAGCTTTCGACAAAATTCAACACCCATTTATGATAAAAACCCTGCAGAAAGTAGCCATAGAGGGAACTTTCTTCAACATAATAAAGGCCATATGTGACAAACCCACAGCCAACATCGTCCTCAATGGTGAAAAACTGAAACCATTTCCACTAATATCAGGAACAAGACAAGGTTGCCCACTCTCACCACTATTATTCAACATAGTTTTGGAAGTTTTAGCCACAGCAATCAGAGAAGAAAAGGAAATAAAAGGAATCCAAATCGGAAAAGAAGACGTAAAGCTGTCACTGTTTGCAGGTGACATGATACTATACATAGAGAATCCTAAAGATGCTACCAGAAAACTACTAGAGCTAATCAATGAAGTTGGTAAAGTAGCAGGATATAAAATTAATGCACAGAAATCTCTGGCATTCCTATACACTAATGTTGATAAATCTGAACGTGAAATTAAGAAAACACTCCCATTTACCATTGCAACGAAAAGAATAAAATATCTAGGAATAAACCTACCTAAGGAGACAAAAGACGTGTATGCAGAAAATTATGAGACACTGATGAAAGAAATTAAAGATGATACAAATAGATGGAGAGAATTACCATGTTCTTGGATTGGAAAAATCAACATTGTGAAAATGACTCTACTACCCAAAGCAATCTACAGATTCAGTGCAATTGCTATCAAATTACCACTGGCATATTTCACAGAACTAGAACAAAAAATTTCACAATTTTTATGGAAACACAAAAGACCCCAAATAGCTAAAGCAATCTTGAGAACAAAAAACGGAGCTGGAGGAATCAGGCTCCCTGACTTCAGACTATACTACAAAGCTACAGTAAGACAGTATGGTACTGGCACAAAAACAGAAATGTAGATCAATGGAACAGAATAGGAAGCCCAGAGATAAACCCACGCATATATGGTCACCTTTTCTTTGATAAAGGAGGCAAGAATATACAGTAGAGAAAAGACAACCTCTTCAATAAGTGGTGCTGGGAAAAGTGGACAGGTACATGTAAAAGCGTGAAATTAGAACACTTCCTAACACCACACACAAAAATAAACTCAAAATGGATTAAAGACCTAAATGTAAGGCCAGACACTATCAAACTCTTAGAGGAAAACATAGGCAGAACAGTCTTTGACATAAATCACAGCAAGATCCTTTTTGACCCACCTCCTAGAGAAATGGAAATTAAAAACAAAAATAAACAAATGGGACCTAATGAAACTTCAAAGCTTTTGCACAGCAAAGGGAACCATAAACAAGACCAAAAGACAGCCCTTAGAATGGGAGAAAATATTTGCAAATGAAGCAACTGACAAAGGATTAATCTCCAAGATTTACAAGCAGCTCATGCAGCTCAATGACAAAAAAAACAACCCAATCCAAAAATGGGCAGAAGACCTAAATAGACATTTCTCCAAAGAAGATATACAGATTGCCAACAAACACATGAAAGAATGTTCAACTTCATTAATCATTAGAGAAATGCAAATCAAAACTACAATGAAATATCATCTCACACTGGTCAGAATGGTCATCATCAAAAAATCTAGAAACAATAAATGCTGGCGAGGGTGTGGAGAAAAGGGAACACTCTTGCACTGTTGGTGGGAATGTAAATTGATGCAGCCACTATGGAGAACAGTATGGAGGTTCCTTAGAAAACTAAAAATAGAACTACCATATGGCCCAGCAATCGCACTACTGGGTATATACACTGTGAAAACCATAATTCAAAAAGAGTCATGTACCACAATGTTCATTGCAGCTCTATTTACAATAGCCCAGAGATGGAAGCAACCTAAGTGTCCATCATCGGATGAATGGATAAAGAAGATGTGGCACATATATACAATGGAATATTACTCAGCCATAAAAAGAAACGAAATTGAGTTATTTGTAGTGAGGTGGGTGGACCTAGAGTCTGTCATACATAGTGAAGTAATTCAGAAAGAGAAAAACAAATACCGTATGCTAACATATATATATGGAATCTAAGAAAAAAAAAAAAAACAGGTCCTGAAGAGTCTAGCGGTAAGATGGGAATAAAGACACAGACCTACTAGAGAACGGACTTGAGGATATTGGGATGTAAGCTGTGAGAAAGCAAGAGAGTGGCATGGACATATATACACTGCCAAACGTAAAATAGCTAGTGGGAAGCAGCCACATAGCACAGGGAGATCAGCTTGGTGCTTTGTGACCACCTAGAGGGGTGGGATAGGGAGGGTGGGAGGGAGGGAGACGCAAGAGGGAAGAGATATGGGAACATATGTATATGTATAACTGACGCACTGTGTTATAAAGCAGAAACTAACACACCATTGTAAAGCAATTATACTCCAATAAAGATGTTAAAAAAAAAGTGTATGAAAAAAGAGGACAAATATCATATATTAACGCATGTATGTGGAACCTAGAAAAATGGTACAGATGAACCGGTTTGCAGGGCAGAAGTTGAGACAGAGATGTAGGGAACAAACGTATGGACACCAAGGTGGGGAAACCACAGTGAGGTGGGGGTGTTGGTGTGCTGAATTGGGCGATTGGGATTGACATGTATACACTGATGTGTATAAAATGGATGATTAATAAGAACCTGCAGTATAAAGAAACAAACCAAAAGAACAACTAATACTAAATTTTCTTTGGGTTATTTGTATGGAAATATGTTAATATAAATATAAATAATAAATATAAAAATATTTATTTTTTATAAATATAAAAAATATAAATATATAATATTTATAAATATATATTTATATATTATATATATATAAATATATATATATAATATTTATAAATATATATTTATAAAAATAAATATAATATAAATGTTTCAGACATTAACAAAAAAACCAAAAAACAACAACAACACAAAAACAAAAATTCTTTTAACCTCAGTGACATCCAAGTAAAACTCTGAAATTATAGGAATCGTCTTACTTATGGAATCCAACTTAAGGGGAAAGTAAAAATGTGTCTAAGCACCTATGATACCCATCTATACCCAAGGGAGTGGGTCCCGTTCCTTGCTAGCCCCACTTCTGCACTCAGACACAATGCCACTCTGTAAATACACAGGTGAGAAATGGAAGCTTTGGTTGCAAAGGGTTTTATATAACCAGTGAGAAGCTAGTTAATTAAGTTGAGTCCAGAATTTCAAAATGCTGTATCTTGTAGTCCTCCTAAAAAGAAGATGAAAATATATAGCTATAAAAGAAGAAATAAACAGTTCAGAATGGTTTGAATAGCCTCCCCAAACTTTCAGATGGGCAGGTACATTCTGTATATGCATGTCTGTTGACATGTCTGCCGACATGGTTGTCCAGGAGGCCATATTAGCACATTAGGATACTTAAACAGAGGCCTTCGGGCGAGACTTACTCTCCTTATTAACTAATATTTGCTCAAAATATGCTAGAATTTCTTTAAATCAAAGGTAGTGTGTATGTTATTCAGCACTTCTGGTACATAAAATACTCAGGGTATGTGACAGCTGTCTTCAGATGTTTGAATGACTGTCGTGTGTCTAGCTTATTCTGTGGGAACTCAGGGTATTGGATTAGAATTCATGGATAGAAATCTCAGGCAGGCAGATTTTTATAGTACATAAGAATAAAATTTCAGAACTTTCTGAAAATTGAATGCTTGAGTTCCCCAGCCTGGCAAGTGTTCAAGCAGAGACTGGAAGACCACTTGGCATTTGTTATTTAGATGGATCTCGATTCTTAAATTGGCAAATGAACTACATACTCTCTAAGACATCCTCCAACTTTGAAATGAGGTGATCCTCTGTGTCAGTTGGAAGTTAGACTTTGAAATTTGACCATTACATCAGTGACCATTTAACAGCCATCAAATAGGGCACCATGACATAAGATTCCATTGCAGATTCTGCAAGTCACCATATATCCATTGTCTACAGGAAAGGGGAACATGAACAACCCTGGGCATAGAGCTCCCCAGACTATAGATGCAGAGATGATGTATTGATTCCTTAGAAAACCTTCAAGTTTTTCTCTAATTTCTGAGCTGGTACCATTCCAGAATATCCTGTTTATCTTCTCCATAGTATGCAAAAGCACACTGCAAATAGAAATCAATTGAGAAAGGTTTCCTTCCTTTTGGGAGGCCCTGGCAACTCAGATCCCTCTCTTTACCCTCCTCTTCCACCTCCAGGCTCTTAACTAACTCTTGGGTAGCTGGGAAGTGAATTGATAGCTTAAAAAGGCTTAATGTAATGCCCCTCAAGAGGTCTTTGAATTTTCATAGCGAGTTCTGGATGATCAAGGCAAAACGAAACAAACCTCTAACACTTAAAAGAATAACACACTAATGGTAGAAATTGATCCTGGGACTGACGGAAAGATTTTTGGTGAGGGGACTGGAAGGGAGAAGGGCCTCTCTGGCATGTAGATCATTATCCAGGGTATCCATTTACAAGGCCTGCTCTGATAGGAATTCACTGAAATGTGTTAATTTTAGTGGTTTCCAAATAGGAAACTCTGCGAATGTGGACTGGAATTTATTCATTGCTGAAACTAGGTTGAAAGGTAATTTGTGCCTTTTCCACGACTGCCACACATCTCCTCTGACAAAACCTTCTCTGATCCCTACAAAGAAAACCTTATTCAGTGAGACATATAAAGATACCAAATGCACTCTCATGAAATGACCTCCATAAATCAACTGAAGCATCTTCAGTGATTTATGCTTTGAGAGGTTGGAGAACACTTACAGTCTTGAAACACAGGAGGGATTTTAGAGGGTTTTAGTGGCAGTTCTTCTGGTGCACATTAGACTAAAGCATACTAGTCCTCCGGAAGAGAATTGGCTTTATACCTGATGATGCAATAGGCATCTTGTTTCCCTAATGTGAGGTGGTCCAGGCCCCAGGGTCTTCACAGCCACTTATTACCGGGAGAGAAAGATGAAAGGGGGAGGGGGCTTTCACTTTCAAGTGTCAGACCTGCTCCCAAGAAGGCTACTTTTCATCCCTGAAGGAGGCAGTTGATACACAAATGACCAAGGAATCAAATACCACAGGACCTCCCAGGCATAGAGCACTTGAATTCACAGATCTGAAATTAAACAACATGCTTCATTTTCAGCAGTTGTTTTCACAACAGCATCCAGAGGCTTTTACTCTTCTTTGTGGAATGGGAACCACTTAGGCAAAGTTTTTTGCACAACATTTCTTTGGAGTTCTGACTACCGTTTTCTGCTTCTTTGGCTGAGGTCTTTGGCTAAGATTCCCTGAAGAAGTAGGCATGAACCAGAACACATTATGATCCTTGAATGTCCATTAGAACCAAAATACGGCTTTTCATTGCAAGAAAGCCACAGTCCTCTGTGTAATTAACAGAGTTGGCTGCTCCCCAGAATGCTTTAAACAAGGATTACTAACTGTATAATGTCTGAACTTCCACTCCTTGGAAAATTAACATAGGCTTTCTGGCACTCTGCAAAAGCTGTTTACATTTCTGTTTCAAATAGTACTGAAAAAGTCATGAATTGTACTTTACTCCAGAGCTTCAGTTTATTGTGGATCAGATTATTTCATTGACCAAATCTTGGGAATCTTAAGATAAAGGTGATGTAGTTTTGTTTGTTCGTTTTGTTTTTCAGAGCTGGCTTAAGAGTTCCTCCATGTATTAGCACCTGTAAACTTGATCCAGTAATCGTTTGGGAAAAATGGGTAAATTCACTTACATAAAAAAATGTAACATGGGCTTCCCTGATGGCACAGTGGTTGAGGACACAGGGGACACAGGTTCGTGCCCCAGTCCGGGAAGATCCCACATGCCGCGGCTGGGCCCGTGAGCCATGGCCGCTGAGCCTGCGCGTCTGGAGCCTGTGCTCCACAACGGGAGAGGCCACAACAGTGAGAGGCCCGCGTACCGCCAAAAAAAAAAAAGTAACAAAGGATAATAATAGTCTTTCAGAAAGCAATCCAGATCTCCCTTTTCTAAGCATTTCAAATTCTTTGAAGGGAAACCTTCAAAGATAGGAGTGGGAAAATCTATACCCCTCGGATTATTGCTCTCCTCAGGGTGAAAGGCCCAGCTTCACATTCTGTAGTCGTGAGACTGCAGGTTTCATATTCCAAGTCAATTCCTACTTTATCAAGTCTAATAACAAGTTCCCTGTATTTGGTACCTAGTCCTATTAGGGATAACTATCTTAGGCAATCTCCTACATCAGTTAAAAAAAATCCTCAATATAGTTATTTTAATGGTGATCCTATAGTTTAATCAAAATATGTAGAATTGGATTTCAAGTGTCACTGCAACTGAATTAAGGATCCCAATGTTACAAGCCTGTCCTTTACTCATCACAGTACCACACACTGTGGGCAGGGGCTGGGGGGTCTGAGTGGAAGCAGTGGGGTTTAGCAGTTCAAAGAGTGGACTTGGAGTTGCTCAGACCCAGATTTGAGGCCCAGCTTCTAACTATGTGATTTTGAGTATGTTGCTTAGTCTTTTTGAGTTGCGGTTTCCTTATTTGTAAAAAGGCGAATGGTAATAACAAAAAAACTAACCACCTCAAGGGTTGTGGTAGGGTTTATATAAAATAATGCATGCAGAGCACAATGTTTAATATTTAGAAAGTAACCTCAAGTATCATTACTCTTATTATAGAATAAGATATGGTCAAGGTGCTTTCCTGTCTTGTTAAAGACACAGGACATGTGTCCACAGAGCAACCAGAAAATATAAATCTGTTCTTAGATTACTGAATTGTGTGACATATATAAAAGGCTAGCATGAGACACTGACATTTCTAGTTTACCCTGTTGGATACGATATTAATTTCCTGGGTCTGCCGTAGCCAAGCACTACAAACTGGGTGGCTTAGAACAACAGAAATTTATTGTATTTATAGTTCTGGGGGCTAGAAGTTTGTGGAGCTTTTGTGCCGACATTTGTGAGGTTTGTAATATCTAGGTCCTAACAGCAACAGGAAAAAGACAAAGTATACATATTATTCTCTTACAGAATGACCTCATTTAAACTTGATTACCTCTGTAATCAAAACAGGTCACATTCTGATCTGTAAGGGGTTAGGAGCTCAACATATCTTTTGGGGAGGACACAATGCAACCCATATCGGATACATATTCTCTAGTGTTGTCTATAACTCCAAGCTCCACCAGTGAGGGGCCCTCACATGTGGTGTTTATTGACTGCCATGCATTGGCTGTTTCAGAATTTTGGGCTTATGTCTCATCTATAGCTTTAGGTGTGGTAGAAATCTGTCATTTTTGCACAGATTCTTTCAGGAGGTATACTTGTTTGGTGGCCTATTGTACTTTGTTTTAAAATGTTTTTCCCCTTTATTTTATAATTTTAAAATTATAAAAGTAGGGAACTTCCCTGGTGGTCCAGTGGGTAAGACTCCGTGCTCCCAACGCAGGGGGCCTGGGCCTGATCCCTGGTCGGGGAACTAGATCCTGCATGTATGCCGCAACTAAGAGTTCACACGCCACAACTAAGAAGTCTGCATGCCACAACTAAGAAGTCCGCATGTTGCAGCTAAAGATCCCGTGTACCGCAGCTAAGACCCAGTGCAGCCAAAATAAATAAATATTTTTTAAAAAAATCAATCACACAATTTTCAAAAAAAATTATAAAAGTAATACGTGATTATTGTAACAACTCAGTGAAATGCAAAAGTTAGCCATCTCTCTCTAGCTTTCTTTCATTTTCACCTTCTCCAATAGTAATGTCAATATTGGTAACCCAGCATCTATCTTTCCATTAGTTATTCATGTTCAATCAGGTGCAAATATACTTTGTCATTTTTTTGGTAACTAATTTTTACAGAAAATGGGATTGTGCCATATTCATTATTTTGCTTTCATCCACATCATAGTTAGAGAGCTTTTGCTTTTGAATAGTTGCATTATATATGGGTATACTACAACTTTTTTCTATTCATTTTTAAAACTTACTGATGGAAGTTTAGATTTCTATTTTCCAGTTTGAATTGTAGGAAATGTTAAGGAGGGGTAGAAATCATTTGTTTGTCTTCCTACTGTGCTACTTGTAAATTTATTATTTTTAAAGAAAACCCTCTAAATCTCAGTTCTTATCAACGTAGGAATGTCTGGAAGGGTCTCACAGTGGGATAAAACCCTTTGCCACTTTGTTGCCCTGTGTCTTCATTTGGAAAAATGACAAAGGGTGTGCCTGGGACCAAACGGCAGTGTGAAATGTGGTTTGGGAGCATCTTTGAGTTTCGTAATTTAACGATGTCTGAATATCCCTAATTTGGTGTTGCCGTGTTCCTTTTGTGAGCCTGAAAATAAACCTTTGTGTGTTATGCACTACATATATCATTGCCAGCTAGACTGGATAAGCAGTCTCTTCAGGAAAAATAATTAGAACACACTAAACGTAACCTGGATTTTATAGATAAGCTTAAGCTGATGTTACCCTCCACTCTGGGGCCATTTCAGGGCCTAGTTTGTTCATAGAAATATCAGCAACAGGTCTCCCAAGCATTGTGTTGTAGTCACTAGTTAGCATCACTCATAAACTGGTTCTGTTTTCAAAGCAAGCACAGGATACAGGTTCCTTAGCAATTTCTGGTCAATAGTCAGCTGTTACACTGCAGTGACCTAGGATAACCTGAGAGTTCACTGCAGGAAGTGAGTTTATAGATTCATATATTTTAACTGCAGGAAATGAGTAGCTGCTAACATTTTCTTGCATAATATGTATACTTTCAAGATGTATTAAGTGAAAAAAAGCAAATTACAGAACTTTATATATAGTAGTTTTCCACATATATTACACAATACACTAATGTAAGCCTTACACATATATATATATATACTATATGTAAAGATACACACAAATATATATGTGTGTTTATGTATTATATGTGTGTGTGTGTATGTATGTATAGAATATTCTGGAAATTTCCCTTTCACTGAATAGTATACCTTCAACATATTTCCATGTTCCACCCCATTTCTCTCAGTTGTATCAAAATTAGTATCTTTTGTTTTCTAATTCACACAGGTTAATATTTTCAAACCGTAGGTCACAACCCATTTGTGAGTCATTAAATCCATTTAGTAAATTATGACCAGCATTTTTTAAACCTGAAATAAAATAGAATAAAAATAGAATAGAAAACTATCAGAGAGCATTACATATAGTAAGAGTTATGAATCTGAGATTTCAGTTGTGTGTGTATGTACGTGTTTACTGGGTCACAAGATAAAATTTTGTCTCACTGTAGGTTGTGGTAAAAAAAATCTTTGAAATATACTCATATAAGTGATCTCATTTCTGGAACTTACAAATACTTTTCCTTTTCCTCTGGCAGTTAGAGGATAACCCTTCTCGTGGCTCCATCTCCCCTTGCCTCCCCATCAGGAACACTGAGTGGAATTTTGTAAGCACTGTGATGGCTTGACAGCCTCTTGGTGGAATGACAGTGGGGGCAGAAGCTCTGGCTTGGAAGGTGTTACCTTCAGCAGAATGTCCAGGAGGTGGAGACTAGAACCAGTTTGCTTTAAAAAAAAAAAAAAAGGCAAAAGGTGAAGGCACTATTTGTTGAATTTAGGCAGAATAGTTGAATCCATCTGTATTAACTTTCTTGGTTAACTTTGAATTATTTGCCAAATAAAGTACAAGGATTGCAAATCCACAGTTGATTTTTCAGCTACCTTTCTGACCACTTAGGCAACTCAGTTTCTCAAGGAGGCAGAAATAGGAGAGAGATGATCAGGGTGTAATCCCTTAAGAGTCATCACGCCTACACATTTGTGGACTGCCACCCAAGCACAAAGGGATGTCCTAAGGCATGGGAATAGACCAGGTGAGGTCCTGGTCTTCACAGGGCTGCTTGTGGCTCTGTTACATTGTAGTTATTCAAATACTTATATTTGAACATCTGCAATTTAACACAAAATGTAGAAAGTGCTGTAAAAGGGGGTGTTAAACTGGCCAAACACTCCCATTTGTAATTTGAAAGTCATTCAATAATAAAAAGATATATATTTTTTTAAATTAGGCAATAAATGGCTCCCATTTGCTTTTACACGCTTCTATGCAGATAGTTGTATGTGCTCAAAGTCCAAAGCAGCTCCAGGGACCAGTTCTGAGCAGCTCATGCCCTGAGCAGTAGAAGCTGATGGAGCAACCGTCTCCCAGGAGATGGTCAACCATTCTCCTGACCAAGTCTTCTCCTTTTCCTACCTCGTACTCAACACAGGTTTCTGCTTACTTAAGACTTATGCTTACTCACAGCCCACCCATGCCTCTCCACCGTACAGCCTTTTGCTTCTGCTTCTGCTGCCACCTGCCTGATGATTTTCCTTTTTCTAGTGTTTGACTCCCAGGAAAGCAGGAGACAGGAAAAAACAGAAAGGGAAAATGAATCTGATTGGTCACACTCACCTCTTCTGTATGCATGCTCTTTCTTTTCAAGCCATTGGCCACCCTCAGCAAAATTGCCATTCTCTGGCTTTGTCTTCATTTGCACAACCCTGGTTGCATCCAACTCTCCACCTACTCAGCACCTGCACCACTGAAGCTGGATGAGACTAGAGTGGAGCACACAGTCATGGTGACTCACTTGAAATTCATGGTCATGAACCTCAAGAGAGTCCCCCGGTTTTAGTCTCCAGTCATTCTGCATTTCACTAGTCCATTCACTCTCCTACTCTTCTGCACAACCATTTCCTTCATACCTTCTGCCCCCTCCTCAGACCTCTAGCACCTCCTCCCATCCTCACTCTCAGGTGATGACTTAGCTTCTTATTTTAATGAGAAGATAGGAGCAATCAGAAGAAGGGTCTCATCAGCATCTCCTCCCCCATAGGGTCTCAGCAGCATCTCCTCCCCCCTACCATAGGGTCTCATCAGCATCTCCTCCCCACTACCTGCTACTCTGTCCATATTCTGTGCCTTCTCTTCTGTAGGTGCACAAATGACCCAGGTTCTTATCTTAGGCCAACTCCTCCATTTGTCCATCCATTAGATGAATCTAATTCTCCATCTCCTCTTGCCTACTCAAGAGCATTGCTTTAGCAATTCTCCCAATTCCTGCGTCATCATTGCCTCCCTCTGTAGTGAATCATTCTTATCTGCAGTACAAATATCTTTTTATTTCTCCCATGTTAGAACATTGTCTGCTGATGCTTTCTCCTCCTCCTGTTATCCATTTCTCCCTTCCATTTTCAGAGGGCACTCTTAACTTCTTTATGTCATGAATACTTTGAATGGTCTGGTGAAGTTTATGGACTCCTCAGAATAATGTTTTTAAATGCTTAAAATTAAATATAGGATTGCAAAAGAAACAAATTATATTGGAATATAGTTATCAAAATGACCTTCCACTGCTGTGATGTGGTAACGTGTTATTCTTCATTAACGCACTAGATAATACATTTAAAATATAGGCAAGCTAAAGGTAGACTTTATTTTCCAAAAGCATAGTGCTGCAAAGGTTCTCGCCAATCATAGTTCTTGCATCCTGTAACCTTTGTGTTACAAAAGGTTGAGCTATCTTACAAGAATTAAGAATTCTCATTTGATCTGTCAAGTTTTGTAAAATTTAAACCAAGAAAATCACTCATCTCCTTCCATGTATTGACCAACAAGCAATTATGGATAGAACGGGAATACTGATGAACAACAAAGGTGTCTGGGTTCCACAGGGAGAATGTGTACTACCAGGTGGCTGAATGACTTCTGGGAACATTTGCCACGCGTTGGCCAGCCATGTTTGTCCCAGTACTTGTACAGCAGATCCCAGTCACATGAGATCTAGTGATGGAGCCAGTAGTTACTGTACATTTAAAAGAGTGATAATCATGATGTTTTGAGAGATCTGTAACAACTAAAATGTGATGTGAAAAAATATCCACGATTTCTAGATTTGGCAACAAAGAAACAGACACTGCTGATTTTACATTAATAATTGGAGAAAATGCTAGATTAGTTAGAGAGTAGTGAAAATAAAGACCTAATTCTTTTCCCGTCTAAATTCATGAGCTTTCTGAATTCTATACACAGATTCTTTGGGGACCCTAATTTAAAAGGCCTTGCTTTTGATAGCAATATTCCCTTTAAGAGCTGTTATATCCTCTGCTTTCTACTTCTCTTTCTCCTTTCTCTATTGGAGTCCACCCCAATCAGGCATTTGCCCCCATAATCCATTGAAACTGTTTTTATCAAGGTCACCAATGACTTCCATATCGTTATAGCCAATGATCTTGCTTGCCTTATCAGCAGTATTTGAGACAATTGATCATTCTTTCTTTTTGATATACTTTCTTTCACTTAGCTGCAAGGATATATACTCTCTTGGTTTTCCTCTGGCCTTTCTGGCCACTAGTTCTCAGGTCTCTTTACTGGTTCCTCATCTCCTGCATGCTGAATCTTGGAGTGACCCAGGACTCATCCTTAGGCATCTTTTATTTGTATCTATGCATTCTCTTGGTCTTTTCATCCAACCTTGAGGTTTTAAATACTCATTGTATTCTGATGTTCCCACCCAATAATTTTAACTCCAGTCCTGTCCTATCGGCTGAATTCCACACTACTATACCCAACTGCCTACTCAGTATCTCCACCTGGTTGCGTAATGGGGAAGATTCATCATGTCCAAATCTGGGTTCCCGATGTTCTCCCCAAACCTGCTTTTCTTGCCGTCTTTCTCATCTCAGCAAGTGGCAGCTCTATTCTTCTAGTTGCTTTGGTCAAACACCTTGGAGTCAGGTTTCACTCTTCCTTCTCTCACATCCCACATCCAACCCATCAGCAAATCTTGGCAGTTCTAGCTTCAAAGTATATCCCGGTGTTACTATTTTCCACCACCTCACTGTTGCCACCTGACACAAGCCTCCAAGGCCTTTCCCCTGGTATACCATAGCCTCCTTACCACTCTCCCCACTCCTTTTTTCTGTCCTCAAAGCTGGAAGTCCACAAATCTTACAAGCAACCCATTCACTCTGCTCCTCAGAATTCAGAAGAAATATGCACAGATGCCTAACTATATTCAAGCTCTTCTAAGTGCCAGATGTTTTCTGCTAATGCACACAATTCCAGATGGTGGATATTTTCCCATGAGTGACTCATGGAATTCATTCAGCAGCCACATCATTAACCTGATAGGATTTTACACGTAGCACTACAGGTGTGATACCCATATTAACAAAGTTTAAAAAGCTTGGTACCTCAACTTTAGGAGCTTATTTTGAAAGGCTGCTCGGAAGTGGTTTCAAATGTTCAAATGAAATTATTACCTAGGTCCCCCAAATATTATGTTATTACTGTCATGTGACTGCCAAATACACAAAATGTGTTAGCTAATAGCCACATTCTTCTACTGTTCATTCTCTGCTATTGCATCAGAAAAGAATAGAAATGCCTCAAGTAGCTTAGAGTGCTGGTAACCTTTCTTAGCAATTAATTAAGTCATTCATTCAGTAAACACTTTGAATGGCTTTTATGTACTCCACTAGGTGCTAGGGGCACGAAGATGAATAAAATCCAGTGAATATCCTCTAAGAGCTCACAGAAAAGTGGGGGAAGCCGAAGAGTAAACAATTAGGTACAGTGCAGCCTGACATGTGCCATAATAGACATGGTAGATATATAACACTAGCACAAGGATTGGAATGCTCAGCTCTGTTTAAATTATCAAGAAGTTTCAGTCCTGTGACACTGTTTGGGATTCCTTGAAAAATGATATGCTCTTGGTCACCATGTATAAAGGGTACCTGTCCCTACCACACCTCAACTCTGTACCAGGGCTTGAAATTCTAAAGGATAAAAAACAAATATCATAGGTATTGTAACCACCCTAAGTTGGAGAAGGGCCAGTCTGGAATGTTCGAGAAAGTGAGATCTGTTCTAAAACCTCCTAAAGCAGGTATATTCCAGAACCTCTCTTATTCATTCAGAGATTGGGGAAGCTTCTTAGGCATTCTTACCTTATATATAATTTATCTCCATCATGTTACGACTTTTCTCCATGGTGATGTTTTACATAAAGGAGCATACACATACATATACTTCCACATACATACACATACTTTAGGAGTTTTAGAACAGATTGTGTGTGTGTGTATGTATACACACACACACGTAAAGATATATAATATATAATAAATATATTTATATAAATTAATATAAGTATATATTAATTTATAAATATATCAGGGAATCATATTTAAAAACCAGCCCTCCTGAGTGGAGATGAGATAGAAACTCATGGAAAATTATTAGAAATTTTAGAATTATAAGAGACTGCTTGAGTAGGTTCAAGTATCACTGTTCCTGTCTTACTTTACTAATAATAGGGTGCAAGGAGCCAGGAAGTAACCTCTCAATCCTCTTCCATAGTACTTATGAGAAAACTGAGACTGATTTGGCAGTGAGGAACTTTCCTAGAGTTATCCTGCGGGAATAGAACCCAAGTTTCCTGCCTCAGTCCTGTGCTGCTTCTTCTACTTTCTTTATGTGATTTCACTGGCTGGCACACAGAAACTTTTCCAATCAGGATTCTATCGGCTAATGTGAGTTTATTTAGGCAAGAATAAATATGTTGTACTTGAAGAATGGGATATCAGCTAGATGCCCACCGTTCGTCTCTGACCAGGCTCCCTCTCACTAGTGGCTGCAACAGAAAGGCCATGTGAATAGCTCCAGCAGTCCACAAGCAAGGGGCCACACTGGATCACAGGCCTGATGCCAGCACGGGAGAGGGTCAGGGTCTGGACAGCAACTCGTTGAATACCAAGCTAGCATGTGAGAGATCTAGTATTTAAGCAGAAGAGTAGGGTAGGATGTCAGAGTCTTTAAGGACAGAGAGGAATTGAGAGGCAAAGTGAGGTGAAGCTCTAATGGCCAAGTAGTAATCATGGGTCTCCTGGAACTGTAGGAGTTGGAGCCAGATTCAGAATGGAAGCAGCCTCTAGCAGGGGTGGCAAACTTATAGTCTGAGGACCAAATCTGACCTGCAGTTGTGTTTGGTTGAGAATAGTTATTGTTTTTAAAACTACTTTAAATACTTTAGGTAGGTCACACACTCTCCATTTTTCCAGCCTTACCTGTTGTCTCATACCTACTCAGACAGGTACTTAGTGAGCCCAGGCTGCTGTTCCTTCAGGGGTCCAGGTATTGCACAGCTGATTAGGAAGCAAGCAACGTTCCTTAACACTGTCTCCAGTCCTCAGAGGCTCACAAATACGAATGTGGATAAATTCCAACCTGAAGTTATTTCATAGTAGGCAAACCCAACAAATCTTGGGTATTGTCTAGATATGGTCCTTTGGAATCAACTCAGTACTTTATGAAACTGACTTATGAAGTACAAAAGGTTTCAAAATAATGGTATGAAGATAGCATTTGTGATTTACAACTGCCTTGTAAAATATCTTTTTTGAACGTTTCGGTTGCCAGGAAACTCCGGAGTGTACATGCCAAAGATCTGACACTTGAAAGGTCATGAATCTTATAAACCCCTTTCTCACACAGGGCAAATTTTATATAAACTCCTTATAGTAGGCAGAATAATGGTCTCCCAAAGATATCCACTACTAATCCCCAGAAGCTGTGAATATGTTAAGGTACATAGCAAAGGAGAATTAAGGTTGCTTATCAACTAACCTGGAGATGAGGAGATTATCCTGGATTATCCCTGCAGGCTCAGTGTAATCACAAAGGTCCTTAAAAGTGGAAGAGGAAGGCAGAAGAGAGAAAACCAGAGAGTTGGCCCCGTGAGAAGGACTCAGCCAGGCATAAGGATTACAGGTGGCCTCTACAAGCTGGAAAAGGCAAGGAAATGGATTCTCCCCTAGAGCCTCCAGAAGGAATTTAGCCCTGCCAACACCATGACTTTATAGGCCAGTAAGACCCATTTTGTAATTCTGACCTCTACAACTGTAAGATAATAAATTTGTGTTGACTTAAGCCACGGAGTTTGTGGCCGTTTGTTACAACAGGATTATGAAACTAATACGCTACTAGATGAGGAAAGTGTGAAATGAGGCATGCCTGGATCAGTGTGGCTTATCTACGTCATTCATGTTGTTTTAAACCAAGATTCACCATCTGATGTTTGTAATTTGGCATTTGCAGCAACAGGATGAAACTGGGACTTGTTCCCAAAGGAGGTTTGTGAAGCTCTTTGAACTTCCTAAGCCAATCAATTGAGTTTTAAATAGCACAAGCTAAGGATTCTAAGGCCAGCTCTCAAAATCTTGAAGCCCCATTATAACTAGCCACTTAGCACTGTTTCACTTGTCAGTTGTGATCGTAAAACATAGTTGCATGTTTAGATAGAAATTCTTTTTTGGTAAGTGGAGACCCAAATTACAAATTACATTAGACTGATAAATATGTGAGGTTACTACAAAAACTCTAGACTAGTAAAGTGAAAAAGGAATATAGAACGAAGGCTCTTTACAATTGCCCTATTTCTATTAATATTCACGAAGGAAAGACACATTCTGACACCTAATAATTTCTAAATTGGTGTGACACTTAGTGGGATGCCATAATAAGATTACCAAGCATAGACCAGGAGCTAATTACAAGGCATTTAATTTGGAAATCACAACCACTGCAAAATAGCTCTATAGCTTGATTTTTTTGGGTGTTTGTCATGGCAGGAATAAAAATGAGTCCGGAATTCAGTCCTGTCTTGTCTGAACTTTCCAAGGTATATCCTGGTTTTTAAATTTATTTATTTTATTTATTTTGTATTTTTGGCTGCGTTGGGTCTTTGTTGCTGCGCACGGGCTTTCTCTAGTTGTGGCGAGCAGGGGCCACTCTGTTGCGGTGCGTGGGCTTCTCATTGCGGGGGCCCCTCCCGCTGCGGAACATGGGCTCTAGGCGTGCGGGCTTCAGTAGTTGTGGTGAGCAGGTTTTAGAGCGCAGGCTCAGCAGTTGTGGCGCACGGGCCTAGCTGCTCTGCGGCACATGGGATCTTCCCAGACCAGGGCTCAAACCCGTGTCCCTGCACTGGCAGGCAGATCCCTAACCACTGCGCCACCAGGGAAGCCCCTATCCTGGTTTTTAGTCGCATGAGGAAAAAATTCAGTCTGGGTAGTTTTTTTCAGACTTTCACTTAAAATGTGCCTCTTTGATGGTGGATCTCGTCTTAATGTTTCCTTTGGCATTGCTAGATCCTGAGTCTTCAAAGTGTGCATTGAGGGGCTTCCCTGGTGGCAACAGATAGATAGATAGATAGATAGATAGATAGATAGATAAAACAAAGTGTGCGTTGAGGACTGACGTACCGATTAAGGGGGCACCAAATGGGAGTGAAGGAGAAGGGGGAGAAGTGAGCAAGTGAGAAGCCTCGGGTACAGAATTTACCGAGGTGCTCACTCTCTGGACTATGCACATGCCAGTCTACACTTGCATGACCCTGGTGGTGGTGCCTCCTCAGGAGAGAGGCAACCGGGCACTCACTTTCAGGGTCACGCACGTGCCGAGTTGGCACTTGCACCACCGTGACAGTGAGTGCCTTTTTAACATTTTACACCCAAGGCACCTCACTTGCCTCAGTGGTCTTGCCCTAGAGGTGAGGGTGTGGTCACCGATGGCTGTGATGATGGCTGTAAGCCTGTCTCTAGCTCGGGAAGTCAGGTGTTGCTGTGGGACTCCTCATGCATCCCAGACCATCCCCTTTGGCAAAAAAAAACAAAAAAACAAAACTAGAAGGCCTCCCTTAGTATGGCCCCGGATCAATCCAGAATTGAGCACGATCCCTCCTTCAAACCATACCTCTGAGGCTACGCTTGTCAAGGCTCTACGCTCACCACTGAAGAGAGCTTGACCCTACCATTGGCTCTGGTTTAAAACACACCTTCCATGTGCTGCAGAACTTCAGGGAACAGATCCTTTCAACTCTCCTCTATGCCTTTTGATTTCAGGAAACTCTTTCTAGTCCATGATTATTTGAATCTATTTTGTACAAATAGAAACAAATCTATTTTGTACGAAGTCAGAATGGTAAACTATAGATGTAGTTAACATGGTATTTCCATCTCTGGGCATGCTTTCGTTGCTGATTCTGCCTTTTATGCAAGGGATCACTTGTATGGAATGCTAATGCTATACAGTGCAGTTATAACATGAGTTTTACTGGGGAACAATTAATAAGCAGGCACAGAGCAGCATGTACACAATCCTTTGAACTCTCCTCCCACAGCTTAGACCAGGCGTGAAGGTCTGCTTGCACTGTAGCCACAGCTCGGGGAGAGAATGCTCGATGCACTTATAGGGTCAGTAGCCAGGGCACATCTATGTGATTGTTCAACAATGGAAGCTCCCTGGTCAGGGAGTGGCCTTATCAGAAAGGGAAAGCCTCTGGAGCCTAGCGGTTGGTATCAGCTTATTTTCCGTTGAGCTGAGCCAGCTTTCTTCTCAACTGGCAAAAGAGGGAAGGAAACCGAGTCTCCGGAGCCGTCCATATTTGTGTCTTGCTAACCACAGGTCTACTGTTCTCTTTGCCTGATTGGGAGCAATTGGAGAAGAAAGACAGTCATATGAATCTTTGCAACTCCCGTGGTACCCTGCCTGTGGTTGAGTGCTTAGTACATACTTGGTGAGTGAATGAATGAAATGCAATAGACCTCAATCAGTGCTGAATGAGTGCTATATTAAAAAACATAAGTACATACTTTCATGGTAACTTGAAGTATGGGCTATGCCTCCATAATGGCAAACCACATATTTTGGTGGAGAACAGACCAGTACATATGGCTGAGGGTGACTGCTGTATGGTTTTGGGTTTTTTTTTCAACAAAGAAGAAAAATGCTATTTTTTTTTCTGTTGTATGTTCTTAATGTGCAAATTGGTAGCACCCTTTCTCCCCTTGTCCTTTTCAATTTTGTTTCCAAACATTTGTCTCTGCCATATTGAGATGAGGAATTGAGACAAAAGACCCCCTTTAGTTGTCAGTACATGGAGGTTTCCAGCCAGTTTCTCTTTAATGCCTTTCTAGGTGTGCACAGACAAAGCACACGGAGGGGAGAAGAAGTTTGGGTAAATAGTGCTCATTTTGGAAATATTCTTCTTGTGTAGACTTGGTTTTCATAATAAGAATGACAGTCATCATCATCATCCTTATTCTAGTGACATTTACTCTGTTCTGCAGTGTACTGAACTCTTCATGTCATTTAGTCCTCAATCCCTTCGGGCAGTCACTGTTTATTAACCACATTCCCAGACCTGAGTTCACCTTGGAGTCCTTCCAGGTATTTGTTTTATAGCTATATTCCTTATACACCAGCAGCTGTCGTGTATAGGGATCCAGGCAAGCAAGTTTTGCCGAGTCTTCCCAAAGGCTTCCAAGTTGGCAGTTGTCTTTTCATTCATGATGGTTTCCTAGCAGGGAGATATATTCTCTTCTGGTTATTCAAGGGCTGTGTGATCAGAACACCAGCTTTATAAATATTGGCTAACATCGTATTAGGGTCCCTACATCCTAGATATCTTCTTATTGAAATATTTAAAGTGAAGCTATGGTTGACTGATAAATTGTTTTCCTGTTAATCAGAAAAAACACAAACATATTTCTAAATATATCCACTTAATTAGAAAAGATATACTGGTCATTAAAGAGAGCTGATGATTCTAAGCCAGTTTCTTTTTTTTTTTTCCTAATGTATGCAGTTTGTTGAGTTTGGACATAAACATGTACCCATGAAACAATGACCACAATCAAAGCAACAGACATATCCATCACCTCCAAAAGTTTCCCATGTCCCTTTGTTGCCCCCCTCCCACCCCCATGGTAAAAACACAAGATCTACCCTCTTAACAAATTTTTAAGTGCACACTACAGTATTGTTTTTAATTATAAGCATTACATAATTCAGCAGATCTCTACAACTTACTCATCTCACATAACTGAAACTTTACACCCATTGAACAACAACTCCCATGTCCCCCTCCACTCCAGCCCCACACCCACCATGGAAGTCTCTGCTTCTGTGAGTTTGACTATTTTAGATACCTCGTAACGGTGGGATCATGCAGCATTTGCCCTCCTTATTTCACTTAACAAATGTCTTCCAGGTTTATCCATGTTGTCGCAAGTAGGATTTCCTTCTTTTTTAAGGATGAATGATATTCCACCATATGCATACACCACATTTTCTTTATCTATTAATCTGTTGATGGACACTTGGGTTATTTCCATATCTTTTTCTTTTAATTGAGGTATAATTGATGTACCATATTATGTAAGCTTCAGATGTACAATATAGTGACTCACAATGTTTAAAGGTTATATTCCACTTATAGTTATTATAAATTACTGGCTATATTCTGTGTGTTATATAATATATCCTGTAGCTTATTTATTTTATACATAGTAGTTTGTACACATTAATCCCTTACCCCATCTTGCTTCTCCCCCCTCCCCTCTCCCTACCGGTGACCACTAGTTTGTTTTCTATATCTGGGAGCCTGCTTCTTTTTTGTTATTTTCACTATTTTATTTTTTAGATTCCACATATAAGTTGTATCATACAATATTTGTCTTTCTCTGTCTGACTTATTTCACTTAGCATAATACCCTACAATTCCATCCATGTTGTTGCAAAAGTAAACTTTCATTCTTTTTTATGGCTGAGTAGTTTTCCATTCTCTCTCTCTCTCTCTCTCTCTCTCTCTATATATATATATATATACACACACATATATCACATCTTCTTTATCTATTCATCTGTTGATGGACACTTAGGTTGCTTCCATATCTTGGCAATTGTAAACAATGCTGCTGTGAACATTGACGTGCATGCATTTTTTCAAATTAGTGTTTTGTTTTGTTTTGTTTTTCAGATATATACCCAGGAGTTAAATTGCTGGGTCATAGGGTAGTTCTGTTTTTAGTTTTTTGAGAAACTCTCTACTGTTTTCCACAGTGGCTGCATCAATTATATTCCTGTCAACAGTGTACGAGGGTTCCTTTTCCTCTACATTCTCGCTAACATTTGTTATTTGTGGTCTTTTTGATGATAGCCATTCTGACAGGTGTGAGGTGATATCTCAGTGTGGTTTTAATTTGCATTTCTCTGGTGACTAATGATGCTGAGCATCTTTTCATGTGTCTGTTGGTCATCTGTCTGTCTTTTTTGGAAAAATGTCTATTTGGGTCTTCTGCCCATTTTTAAATTGAGTTTTTTGTGGGGTTTTTTTTATGTTGAGTTGTATGAGCTGTTTATATACTTTGAATTATTGGTCATACCATTTGTAAACATTTTCTCCTATTCAGTAGGTTGTCTTTTTGTTTTGTCAGTGGTTTACTTCTCTGTGCAAAAGCTTTTAAGTTTAATTAGGTCCCGTTTGTTTACTTTTTTTTTTCCTTAGGAGACAGATACAAAAAAATATTGCTTTGATTTATGTCAAAGAGTGTTCTGCCTATGTTTTCATCTAGGAGTTTTATGGTTTCCAGTCTTACATTTAGGTCTTTAATCCATTTTGAATTTATTTTTGTATGTGATGTGAGAAAATGTTCTAATTTCATTCTTTTATATATAGCTGTCCAGTTTTCCCAGCACCACTTATTGAAGAGACTGTCTTTTCTCCAGTGTATATTCTTGCCTCCTTTATCATAGATTAATTGATGTAAGTGTGTGGGTTTATTTCTGGGCTCTCTATCCTGTTCACTGATTTGTGTGTCTGTTTTTGTACCAGTACCATACTATTTTGATTACTGTAGCTTTGTAGTATAGTATGAAGTCAGGGAGCATGATTCCTCCAGCTCTGTTCTTCTTTCTCAAGCTTGTTTTGTCTATTCAGGGTCTTTTGTGTTTCCATACCAATTTTAAAATTATTTGTTCTAGTTCTGTGAAAAATGTCATTGGTATTTTGACAGAGATTGCATTGAATCTGTAGCTTACTTTGGATAGTATGGTCATTTTAACAGTATTCTTCCAGTCCATGAACACAGTGTACCTTTCCATCTGTGTGTGTTGTCTTCAATTTCTTTCATCAGTGTCTTATAGTTTTCTGAATAAAAGTCTTTTCCCTCCTTAGGTAGGTTTATTCCTAGGTATTTTATTCTTTTTGATACAGCTGTAAATGGGATTGTTTTTTTAATTTCTCTTTCTGATAGTTTGTTGTAAGTGTATAGAAATGCAACAGGAGACTTCCCTGGTGGTGCAGTGGTTGAGAGTCCGCCTGCTGATTCAGGAGACACGGGTTCTTGCCCTGGTCCGGGAAGATCCCACATGCCATGGAGCGGCTGGGCCCGTGAGCCATGGCTGCTGAACCTGTGTGTCTGGAGCCTGTGCTCCACAGCGGGAGAGGCCACAACAGTGAGAGGCCCTCATACTGCAAAAAAAAAAAAAAAAGAATCGCTTGCCAATGCAGGGGACATGGGTTTGAGCCCTGGTCCAGGAAGATCCCACATGCCATGGAGCAACTAAGCCTGTGTGCCACAACTACTGAGCCCGCATAATGCAACTACTGAAGCTTGCGTGCCTAGAGCCTGTGCTCTGCAACAAGAGAAGCCACCAGAAGGAGAAGCCCACGCACCGCAGTGAAGAGTAGCCCCCTCTCTCTGCAACTAGAGAAAGCCCACGCACAGCAATGAAGACCCAATGCAGCCAAAAATGAATAAATAAATAAATTAATTAAAAAAATAAATGCAACAGATTTCTGTATATTAATTTTGTATCCTGCAGCTTTACTGAGTTAATCGATGAGCTCTACAAGTTTTTTGGTGGCATCTTTAGGATTTTCTATGTATGGTATCATGTCATTGGCAAATAGTGACGGTTTTACTCCTTCTTTTCCAACTTGGATTCCTTTGATTTCTTTTTCTTCTCTGATTGCTGTGGCTAGGACTTCCAATACTATGTTGAATAAAAGTGTCCAGAGTGGGCATCCTTGTCTTGTTCCCAATCTTAGAGGAAATGCTTTCAACTTTTCATCATTGACTACAATATTAGCTGTGGGCTTGTCATACATGACCTTTATTATGTTGAGGTATGTTCCTTCTATGCCCACTTTCTAGAGAGTTTTTATCATAAATGGGTGTTGAATTTTGTCAAAAGCTGTTTCTGCATCTATTGAGATGATCGTATAGTTTTTATTCTTCAATTTGTTAATGTGGTGTATCACATTGATTTGCATATATTGAAGAATCCTTGCATCCCTGGTATAAATCCCACTTAATCATGGTATATGACCCTTTTGATGTTTTGTTGGATTTGGTTTGCTAATATTTTGCTGAGGATTTTTGCATCTATGTTCATCAATGATATTGGCCAGTTATTTTCTTTTTTGTGTGATATCTTTGGTTTTGGTATCAGGATGATGCTGGCCTTGTAGAATGAATTCAGAAGCATTCCTTTCTCTCCAATTTTTTGGAATAGTTTGAGTAAGATAGGTGTAAACTCTTTTCTAAATATTTGGTAGAATTCACATGTGAAGCCATCTGGACTTTTGTTTGTTGGGAGTTTTTCAAATTACTGATTCAATTTCATTACTGGTAATTCGTCTGTTCATATTTTCTATTTCTTCCTGGTTCAGTCTTGGGAGATTGCACATGTCTAGGAATTTGTCCATTTCTTCTAGGTTGTCCATTTTATTGTCATATAGTTGTTTGTAGTAGTCTCTTATGATCCTTTGTATTTCTGTGGTGTCAGTTGTGACTTCTCTTTTTTCCTGTCTAATTTCATTGATTCGGGGCCTCTTGCTTTTTTTCTTGATGAGTCTGGCTAAAGGTTTATCAATTTTGTTTATCTTTTCAAAGAACCAGCTCTTAGTGTCATTCATCTTTTCCTTTTTTTTTTTCTATTTCATTTATTTCTGCTCTGATCTTTATTATTTCTTTCCTTCTACTAACTTTGGGTTTTGTTTATCCTTCTTTTTCTAGCTCTTTTATGTGTAAGATTAAGTTGTTTGTTTGAGATTTTTCTTGTTACCTGAGGTAAGTTTGTATTGCTATAAACTTAACTGCTTTTGCTGCATTCCATAGATTTTGGATCATTGTGTTTTCATTTTTGTTTGTCTCCAGGTATTTTTTGATTTCAATAATCCATTGGTTGTTTAGTAGCATATTGTTTAGCCTCCACGTTTGTGTTTTTTACAGTTTTTTTTTTTGTATAGCTGATTTCTAGTCTCACAGCATTGTGGTTGGAAAAGATGCTTGATATGATTTCACTTTTCTTAAATTTACCAAGGCTTGTTTTTGGCCTCATGTGTGATCTTTCCTGGAGAATGTGCCATGTGCACTTGAAAAGAATATGTATTCTGCTGCTTTTGGAGTTGCTTCCTTATTTTGACTGTTAAGAAATAGTGCTATAATGAACATGGGAGTGCAGATATCTCTTTGAGATCCCAATTTCAGTTCTTTTGGATATATACTCAGAAGTGGGGTTGCTGGATAATATGGTATTATAGTTCTAGATTTAATTTTTTGAAGAATAGCCATACTGTTTTCCATAGTGTAAGCCAGAGTTTCTGAACCTCAGCACTATTGACACCTTGGACCAGATAATTCTTTGTCATGGGAGCTTGTCCTTTGCATCTTAAGATGTTTTGCAGCATCCCTGGCCTCTACCCACTAGAGGTCAGTAGCATTCCCTTCCCCCACTCAGTGTGACAATCAAAATTATCTGTGGATATTGCTAAAAGCCCTCTTAGGAGGCAAAATTATGCCAGTTGGGAATCGCTAGTCTAAGCCCATAGTTTAAAAAGCTTGACCTTGCACCAGAACAGAAATTACTATTTCCTCTTGTGGCTCTCCAGGAAAGTTGTATGCAATTTCAATATTTTGGCTTTCTTTGTTAGGTATGAACAATCATTAAGTACTTTATAGTCCTTAGATAATTCCTTCCCTGTGACAATTTATAATCAAGATAAGATTTAAGTTTTTTTAGTTGACTGTTTTAAAACTAGTGATAGATTCTCATGTTGATTTTTTTCCACAATAGGTCTTTTTTAATGGAAAGCTTTTAAAATAGGCGTGAATAATTTTATGCTTTAAGCACTTTTATTCTTCCAAGTATTCATGTAAATATAGAGTAAAATGGTTCAATTTATATCTGTCTTGATCTCTTATGTATTTCTAACTATTTGGTTTTTTTCTATAGCACAAGACAGGGGTTATATCAGGAAATCACGTAGAAGGGTTCTTCTATGCTTTAGAAAGTAGATAAGAAAATGTAATCATAGTAAGAGACCTGAAAACCTTAAAAAACGACCCAGGAATAAGTAAGTCAAGGGTGGAAACTTACCTAAAGTTTTCTTTCTTCCTAAATTTATCCAATTATCATTTTTCAAGTATGATACCTGTTTGCTTTTTTTAAAAATATACATAACAAAATTCATAAATCCTTTATGTTGGCTTTTTTGCTTTTTACTTAAAGAAGATGAGAAAATATCTAACACAAACTTAACGATAACCAACTTAGTAAACTTGTTTAATAACCAAGTTTTACTCTTAAGTAAAATGCCGGCTTATACTCTTTTAAGTAATCTCTCAGAGTTATGAGGGAACTTGAGAAAGTAGGGTAGGAGATTTCATAATATGAATCATAAACCTAGTCCTTTTACTATCTTGGTCAAAAGAATGTATTCTTATTCCTGACTTAAATCTCTCATGCTGCAGTGAGGCATGTTTCTTTCACTCTGCCCTCCCTGCAAAGTCACTTTCTCCCAGCAGCCCTTGAGTTTGAGCCATTCAGATTCTTAAAGCGTGTTATTTAAAATCTTCCTTTGGCTTTCTAACTCCAGAGTAGTAGATCCAAATTTCTTTGTCATGATTTGTCATCATCACCTGCAACCCTCCACGTGCTTCCTTCAGGATCTTCACTTTCCCTTGTGTGCAGATTCCTGAAACCAGGGAGGGCTAAGGATGCCAGGATTGCACCACGGAGAGCCTGTTAAGGTATCCTGATTGACCTTAAGCTACTGTTCTAACTAGAATAGGATCCTCTCTTTATCATCAGGCAAAAGTTCAGCTTCCTTTTACCTTAAAAATAGTCCCTGCATAGTCTCTGCTTTCAAACTTTCCAAAGTGCTCAAGTTCACCACCTCAACCTAAATATACTGCTCTATATCTTTTAAGGCCTGGGAACATGGAAATTAGCAGCAAATGAGCTCCTTATTTTCTGCTGTTAATGCCCTATAGACCTTGAAAGGCCCCTTTGCTGAAGACAGGCTCTCCCTGGTGCCTTTGTTCCTTCTCCCACTGTGTCCTTCCTCTCCAGCCTCCCTGCCTGGGTTTTGACAGCAGCAAAGGCCCATCCCATCCGTGTATTCTCCTCCTGCAGCTGTTTTTTCTAACGCATTGCACCAAGCTAAGCTTCCGGACAAAAGCCTCTTGAAGAATATTTGAGAACTTTTGATCCACGTGTGATCCCTTTGAAAAAACCAACTCAGGAGGCTCTTTATTACCAGTTGTTTTCATTGCTATCATCTCTACTCTATCTCAGTTTCTTTGATTTAGAAACTGTGTGCTGACCTGATTGAAACATTCTTAGCCCAAATGAGCGAACAGATAGATGTGCCTGGCAATTGAAGCAGGAAGGCACCTGCTGTGCTCTTCCTGGCTGAGACCAGGAAAGGAAGCTGCTGTCCTGTCCATCACACCTGAGAGGGAGGAAACAGGAAGAATGGTTGAGAGGTTTAGTCAGTTTTTGAAGCAGTTTTTCTTATTCGAAATCAAATCAATATTTGATTTAGAAAAGCTTATACTAAACGTAATATGATATCCTGAACTGAATACTGGAACAGAAAAAAGGGTAGGAGTAGAAGACTGGTAAAATCTGATCGTATCTGGAGTTTCACTAATGGTAATGTACCAATGTTAGTTTCTTAGTTTTGACACATGACCATGGCCGGGTAAGATGTTAACATCAGAGGAAACTGAATGAAGGGTATGTGAGAACTCTCTGTACTATCTTTGCAACTTTTCCATAAATCTAAAATTATTCCAAAATAAAACGTTTATTTTAGAGGGCCCCAGCTTAATCCCAGACCCCACTCACACCCACATAGATATTTGCATACATGCTGGATGGAGCTGGGTAAACAGGCAGGAGAATAGCCACACTGTACTTGGAATCGCAAGTTTCCCTTGGCCTCTGGACATTCCTTCCTTGCCAAGGCAACTTCTATTTTATTTTATTTTTTAATTAAGTAATTAATTAATTTTTGGCTGCGTTCGTCTTCGTTGCTGTGCACAGGCTTTCTCTAGTTGCAGAGAGCGGGGGCTACTCTTTGTTGCGGTGCACGGGCTTCTCATTGCGGTGGCTTCTCTTGTTGCGGAGCACAGGCTCTAGGCGCGTGGGCTTCAGTAGTTGTGGCACGCAGGCTTAGTAGTTGTGGCTTGTGGGCTCTAGAGCGCAGGCTCAGTAGTTGTGGTGCGTGGGCTTCGTTGCTCCACGGCATGTGTGATCTTCCCAGACAGGGCTCGAACCCTTGTCTCCTGCATTGGCAGGCAGATTCTTAACCACTGCTCCACCAGGGAAGCCCTCCACTTCTATTTTAAATTAAAAATAAAGATATGGAAGATGAGTATAAAAAGGCTTCTTTTAAAAGATAGGATATTTTTCTCTAGAATAATTCGGGTGGCTTACTTCTATTTCCTTGATGGTCAATATATTAAGGACCCAATTCAAGGAAAAAATATTAACAAAGTACAGCTTTAGGACACAGCAGAGGATTGTTAGGGCTATAGCTCATCTATATCTGTAATGAATATATCTGGTCATATGTTAGTGCCCTTGCTTGTGCTATTTTTCCTACCTTCTGTTCTCTGCTTCTCTATAATAATTATTTACTTATTTACATGTTCCCTCATTCAATAAACATTTATAAAACCAGGCACTGAGTTTAACCCTGACGGGGGAAAAAAAAAGAGATGAATAAAGCATGGTCCCTGCCTGTATGGAGGGCACAAGCCAGTGAGGAAGGAACACACAGGGGGATAATGATTAAATAATCTAAGTGCAGTGATAACAAATGTACACAGCAGTTTTCACTAAGCAGGGCTACAGGGTGTTATCCCAGAAAGCATCCTGAACGGGACACACCTCTTCTTTCAGGATGAGTAGGAATTAGGATGGAAGTATTGAAGAGACACATCAGGGTAGGAGTCTACATGACGCATTCAGGAAACTGGGGAGCTACAAGCTTTCAGCGTAGCATGAAGGAGGCCACAGGGAGGGGTGAGAGATGAAGCTGGGGAAATACACCGGAGCCTGTCTTAGGGCCATCGACATGGAGTGGTCCTTCTGTTGCTGAACAAGACTGTAGTTTTCACCCTTTAAATCGTAATCAGATGAAAATAGTAAGACAGCAGAAGTTAGGGACTAGAGAATTTCTTCTTCCCTTTATTCCCCATCCATGACAATGGCTCAGGTATTTCCTAAAAGTAAGGCTAAACTGAAGGAACTGTTCTTGCCGTGAACGAATTGGTGGCTTTATAGATGCAATGATTACTCTTAGGCTCTTACCCTCTGCCCTAGTAGCTAGAAACAGTGGTTTATTTGTAATGTTTATATAAGTGCTGATGCCCAATTATGATTACTATTAATACTTAAACAAACAGTAAAATATCAGTTATTTTTACCCCTGCAAGAGAGTGAAAATAAATCTGCTTTTATTCTTGGCTTTATTAATATTTCACCCAATGTCTTCAATTACTTCTCATTTTAAAAACTCCTGTGATGAAACATGAAAAGTTCTGATTTAAAAAAGCTGATAAATTGCTTCTTTTAAAATGTTCTTGCACTGTTGATCACACTTGAGTTGAGGATTTCTAAGATAAAAATGCATCTGAATCGTTCTTTTTTGATACAGGGTCCCTAAACTATTTGGGGAAAAAAGCCAGTTTTTATATTCTGGATCTGCTGCAACTCCTGGTGGCTACTGAGTAGGTTGATTAGAGTGTGTGTGTGTGTGTGTGTGTGTGTGTGTGTGTGTGTGTGTGTGTGTGTGTGTGTGTGTGTGTGTAGAAAGATAGAATGAGGTAGTGAGGTGCTGTTTATTCAGAGCTAGAAGGAAACCAAGGTAGGGTTTTGGCTAAACACCCTTTTTACTTAAGGGGATCTGGCTATATCAGGGTTTGCTCCCATTGAGTTGAATATGAACTTGATGTAAGAAGTTGAGTATTCTTTGTTTGTAAACGATTACATTCGGAAATTACTTCAGACAGTAAATGATATATTCCCATTTCCAGTCAGTGAATGCTTCTTGATGTCTAGCCCTCCTTGAGTGCAGGGGTGGCCTTTCTGGTTAGTTTCTTCAGATCCCTATCCCACTTGGTTCTCTTTCCCTTGGTGAGGCTTCTGTCAGTGATGTTTCCCTGGGATGTGAAGAGTAATCATTTATTATCTAAAGACCCTGCCCTGACATAAAGCAACTGATACTTGAAGGAGGAAGCGGAACCTGATCCCCATTCTATATTGTCAGGTATAATATACATGTTTGTGGCCATTCTGTCATAGTATTATTTTCTTTAGGACTCTGAATTAAAGAGAACAAGTCATCTACCCAAGACCTGCAAACACTTGGCCTTGACAATCAAATTATCCATTTCTTAAGCCTATGAATTGTTCCTCTCTGCTGCAGAGTTGGATTTTTAGCTTGAAAGTCAAGTGTACATAGGGAAGATGTGTTAGGTGGAAGTAAGATGCATTTTGCATTATCTGCAGCATGTGTGAAACTGTAAATTGATAATACAGTATATTAGCAAATGGAGTGACAGTGGGTGACAAGCAACTGGCTGGTGAGAACTCTGGTTTGGGAGAAAGAAATGGCTAGGCATGGAGGCTGAGCTTTTCGTGTTCTCCTTTGGAGAATGGGTTGGATATTTTAGGTTCATCTGCAGGCCTCGGTTACATTTAATAGCACACGATGCTGGCACACACTTGAACCAGGCTGAGAGGCTGACAGCCAAAAGGAGCTGGATCGTGTTCGCACTTCATTATTTGATTGCAGACTGTGAGGGGAAATGAGAGCATTCTGGTTCTTTTTGGAAAAGATTGCATTACCTTTCAGAATGTTTCCTTGCCAGATGCCACATAGGAATTAGGTGTAGTTCCTCTCTTCCCACCCGGCTAATAAGCATGGAAGCCAAAGAGATGTATTTATTTCAATTTCAGTCGTTAGCATGTTGCTAATTGTTACTGTCTTTATGTTGAATGTCTCAGGGTTCCCTGATTTATGGAATATAGCTGGATTTTTTTTTTTTTTACCAGTTAGTAGAAGAAAACGGGAGATTGAATGGTATCACATTTATTATGGCAGTAACCAAAGGGGCAAATGGAGTTCACATACTTATAGTTTTTGTAAATTATTCTGTTGTTTGTCAATAATGGACAGTTTGTCTCTATTTTGATTGGCTAAGGGTAACAGTGGCTCCATTTCAGCAGACAAATACTGAGGATTTGAATCTTTATTAAAATTAATGACAGCTGGAGGAATTCCCAGCTGCACATGTAACTAGATGTGCTTAACTACCCAATTAATCATGAATGGATGGATTCAGTGAAACACAAAATTCAATCTGCTTCTGCAGGGGTGGTTTTGAAAAATTGGAGGCAAGCATTTTTCTCCATTGAATGCAACTCTGAGTAGCTAGTAAAATGCCATACGTTCTTTTTGAAGAGCAGTACAAAGAAATGTTCCTCCCTCCCTTCCTTCCTTCCTACAGATATAAGACATCTGCCGTGTGCCAAGCCCATGCTGGAGGCACAAAGATGAAAAAAGTGCAGTACCTGCCCTGAGAAGTTATTGTCAGAAAGGAAAACAGCTCCACATACAGTTACAGCTCAGTGGATGGATGAAATGGAGTTTGCCAGATGAACAAGGAGAAAAGGAGCTTTTCAAATAAGAGTCAACAGCCTGTACAAGGGCAGGGAGGCATTAGGGCATTCCCCCTCCTTATTCAACAAGTGTTTTTTGCGTGCCTACTGTGGGACACACACTGTGAATGAAGCAGGTTTGAAAGCATATTATGGCCGGAGCATGTTGGAGGAGAAAGATGAAAGATGAGCCTGTCTTATTTTTGTTCTAGCTTGATGTTGATGAATTAAAGAGTAGTGGGACAAAGATTTTGAGTTGATTCAATGCATGCTTATACCTAATCTTAGTAGATATACAAAGAAACATACTGAATGAATTACAGACTCAGCATTCAAGAGCAGAACTAGGCCAACCCGTGGCACAGTAAACTACTGAATTCCTTATTTGGAAACTTCCAAATGGCTAGCAGGACTCTGGACAGACAGCAAGAGAGGGATTGAAAAACCTCCTGTCTGGAAAGAGAGTCTATTAACAGTATTTTTTTTTTTTTTTTTTTTTTTTTTGCTGTACGTGGGCCTCTGACTGTTGTGGCCTCTCCCGCTGCGGAGCACAGGCTCCGGACGTGCAGGCCCAGCGGCTATAGCTCACGGGCCCAGCCGCTACACGGCACGTGGGATCCTCCCGGACCGGGGCACGAACCCGAGTCCCCTGCATTGGCAGGCGGACTCCCAACCACTGCGCCACCAGGGAAGCCCTATTAACAGTTATTTTGACAATTGTTAGTGGAGAGCGGCAACCAAGGGCTCAAAAAAAACTATCTCAATACTTCTGTAAAGAAAATGGAAGAAAATTTCACCCATCACAAATGGTAGTTTAAAATTCAGTGAAAATTATTGTAGGGTTTTTGTTTTTTTTAATTTCTGGTTGCACCTCATCTAGCAGAGATTTTGAGGTGACTTAAAAGACCATATAAAGTCCCCCTCCCAAATTAGTAACAAGCAGATTAGGGCCATGGAAAATGTAAATTCAGGTAGAAGATGTACACCAAGAGGAGAATTAGAACTTAGCTGTGAGTATCCTGGTGGCTGAAGCAAGAAACAAAATATAATCAATTATAGTCTTCTCATTGTCCATAGGAGAACATATCTCAGGGCAGATGATGACTTTGTTTTTATTGCCTAGAGCACAAGGTTCTAATATTTGTGAAGAGCCCTTCTTCATGTAGTCATCTGAGGTAGAAGGTGATTGTAAACAGCCTTCCATGTTTTGAGGAGTGCTTTCACTGGGGACTTTGCCCGGGCATTCAGGGGGCATTTTTGCTGCAGAGTTTTCATGTGAATTTAAATTGGCATTTCATTGAAAGACAAGTGATAGTGTTATCCACCAAGAAGAACATTGCCAACTTCAGCCACTTTGTTCTCATGAGGACTGCTTTTTGACAATATGTGTAGTGATTTCTTTTCTGGTAAAGTTTGGGTGTTCTGCCAGCGTGAGCTTCATTTTTTCTCCATATGCAGCATGTATACAGCATTTCATACTAGGCGGTGATAGGTTCTATTGTAGTTCCAGTTTTGTAAGGGAGTAATACATTTTGCAGTAAAACCAAGCTTCCCTGGAATTTGTTCAGTCAAGCAGTGATTGCTTAAAAGGGGAGGCTTGTTTCTCAAATTCTTATTCTCAGAATTAGTGTAAGCCTCAGCCTCCACGTATTTTGCTTGTTACTCATGGCCAGTTTTTACGCTCTCTTTGGTTATAAATAACTTCTGCAACAAGTACCAGACCACGTTTCAACAGCAACTTTCAAAACTCAATCTGCATTCCTTTTTAAATCCTCTGATCTTTCCTTGGAGGAAAAATTATCTACTAATTTTAATTTTGTAACATTATAAATAGTATTCCCTTGAACCTACACAGCTCAAATTGGTGAAGAATATTTTTCCAAAATATGAAGTTAATAATGAGGATTTATTGGATTTGTTAAAGGACATATTTTAAAACGTTCCCACCTTTACTACATTTTCTCTCTTATGAGCTCTGATTTTTGTTTCTCCTCATCTCTGCTGAACGGAAGGTAGATAAAATGCTCATAGTTTGTTGATGGATTTAGCACAGCTTTTAAAAAACCAAACAAACCGTGAAAACTATCGGTCTTCAAGTTGAAATGACTAAATTAAGGTGGGGTTTTTTTTGAAATGACTAAATTACGGTGATTGGAGGTGGGTTTTTTCCCACCTCCGATCACCCCTAGCCAGCATCCCATCCCATTTAGTGCCCAGCAGACACTAAGCAGTAAGTAAAGTGTGGGTATCCCCTATATCCTGTCAACCATTTTTAGAATCTGCCCTTTGACACGTGTTTGGGTTTGCCTTTGCCTCCTCCCTCTTCGTGCTCCATTTTCCTATCAATCTCCCCGTCGGTCTCTCTGACTGCACTCTTTCCCACTTCCAGACTGAGTCTCCTAGTGTCCCCTTTCCGTCTGATACTCTCCTGCTCACGTGCAGCGTCAGCCATCGACTCCCCTGCAGAGGGCTGCGATCGCCTCCTCCCGGCTTCCCGCTTTGCCGTTCTCTGCATTTACTCCCCTCTACAATTTTATTTCCAGCCTCTCCTCAGCAGGAGCCTCTCAGGGTACTGCTTCCTGCCTTTGTTCACATTGCCGTTGCGTTTTTTTTTTTAATTTTTAAATTTTATTTTATTTTTTTTTATACAGCAGGTTCTTATTAGTTATCTATTTTATACATATTGGTGTATATATGCCAATTCCGATCTCCCAATTCGTCACACCACCATCACGCCCAGCCCCACCACTTTCCCCCCTTGGTGTCCATACGTTTGTTCTCTACACCTGTGTCTCTATTTCTGCCCTGCAAACCGGTGCCGTTGCCTTTTTTTTGAAATGTCTCAGCTACAGTTTTCTGAACTCTGCCTTCTTTCAATTCTAAAGCTAGTAGCCCTCATTGCTTTTCTTTTTTTCCTCTCACTTCTCCCTTTTATTTTTATTTTTTTAATTCAAGTATAGTTGATTTACAATGCTGTGTTAGTTTCAGGTGTACAGCAAAGTGATTCAGTTATATATATATATGTATATTCTTTTTCAGATTCTTTTCCCTAATAGATTATTACAAAATATTGAGTAGAGTTCCCTGTGCTATACAGTAGGTCCTTGTTGTTTATCTATTTTGTATATAGTACTGTGTATATATTAATCCCACTGCTATATAGATTAATCCCAAACTCCTCATTGCTTTTATTAAATAACATAGTTCTAGCACTGAAATGCTTTGTTTCATGAACACATATCTCATCTCCTCAATTTGATTGTAAGCCGTTTAAAGGCATGAAACATGCCTTTTATATCTTTGGTATTCACCACAGCTCCCACCCCAATACTGACAACAGACTTGTCAAAATTCATCCTTCTCCAAACATATCCTTTATTTTCCTGCTCTTTGCTTTCCTGCCTGCCTGGAATGCCCTGTCTTGATGACATGCTGTACAACCTATTCCTGACAGCCCTGCTTGTTTAACACCCTTCACCTTCTCCCAAAGATTTTCTATTCCCCCAGACAGAATCTATCCTCTCCTATTCACAGTTGCATTTGTATTTCTGTTAGAGCACTTCTCATGCTCTCCTTCATAATGTGGTTGTTTGCAGACCTGTCTGCCCTAGCAGATCATGAGCCCCTGTTATGCAAGGACCGCGTCTTATTCACCTTCATGCTACCACTGCACTTAGCACAGGTCTCATCCATACTAATTTTTCAACAAGTATTTGTCAGTTTGAATCCCATACTTGTTGGGAGACAACCAGACGTGAACTATCGTTCGTTGTTAGGCACCTCCAAGTGTGGTTGGTGTGCAGAGGGCCACTTACCTGCTCTGTCCTCTTGGGATACCTGGATCCTGGGAACAGTTATCAGGTAGATTCACCTGGTTCAAATATAAAAGTATATATATCTATCTATATCTATATCTATATATATTTTTTAAGCAGAGGTCTTCTTAGAAGCCCATATGATTTAAATTTATTTATTTATTTATTTTTGGCTGTGTTGGGTCTTCGTTTCTGTGCGGGGGCTTTCTCTAGTTGCGGCAAGTGGGGGCCACTCTTCATCACGGTGCGCGGGCCTCTCACTATCGCAGCCTCTCTTGTTGTGGAGCACAGGCTCCAGACGCGCAGGCTCAGTAATTGTGGCTCACGGGCCCAGTTGCTCCGCGGCATGTGGGGTCTTCCCAGACCACGGCTCGAACCCATGTCCCCTGCATTGGCAGGCAGATTCTCAACCACTGCGCCACCAGGGAAGCCCGACACATATATATTTAACCAAGCAGTTAGGCATGATTTCACTACTGTGCATGCAGTAATCCGTACAGACTCTGCCAAGGCTGTTGAATCCTTTGTCGCTGGGTGTTGGGAGTGCCCTCCCCCTGGAGAACAGAAGGAAAATGTCTCTGGCCCTTTCTTTCCAGGGCCCTCCTGCAGCACTGTTCACTGGCCCAGTATTGTTGTTTCTTAGGCCACCTCCACCTCCACCTTCCTTATCCAAAACCTTTTTCTTCTCTGCCTGTTTTTTAGGCAGAGAACTCTTAGTGTTTTGTGTGCATTTGCCCTGGATTCTGCATTGTGGTACTCAGTCTCCCTGAACTGAATTTCTCAAGTGTCTCCCCTGTTCCAATTGCCTAGTGCATAGGTACACTGTACACGCAGTGCTGGGAAGATGGAAGCTCCTTCTCAGCCTGCCCGGTGCTGCCTGTGGTTCTCAGGGTCATCCTCTTCTGCACTGTGGGTCTCTCTGAGCTTCGTTGTGGCAACGTGGAAGGAGTTTTATATACTCTGAAATAGTGGGGGCAGGAAGAGAGCTTTTAGGATGCACCCAATGAGAGAAAAGCTTTCCCCCTGAATGAACGTTGTGTGTCTTGTGTTTTGGTATGAATTGCCTACTTCTCTTCTCAGGCTTTTCACCCCGACTTGGGTTTCGCTCTATAACCATCACACTGTTGTCGAACCCAAGTTCATGTGCCTGACATACAGTGAGGCCAAACAAACCCAAATGTCAGAATTTGGAGCAGAGAAAGGCTTATTGCAAGGACCATGCAAGAAGAACAGGCAGCTCATGCTCCAAAAGCCCAAACTCCTTGATGGTTTTCGAGGAAGAGTTTTAATAGGCAAAATTTGCAGAGAGGACTGAAAGGCATGTGATCTTCCTCTGATTGGTTGGTGGTGAAGTAACAGGGTGGTGTGCCAGGAATCTCAATCATCAGCCTTTTGGTTCCAGCCAGTTTGGGGTCCACTGCTTATGCTCAGCCTCAAGTTACAGTCCTGTACCTGGGTGGGAGCCTTAGGCTGTAGAAGAACTCAGAGATACGTATCAGATTGTTATGTGTATCCCTTGACCAGAAACCAGGACCTTGCCCCATTGCTGGTTCTTGACTGCCTTTCCTTTGCTTCTGCATTCCCTCACTAGTAATGCATTCCTTGATTAGTAATTGTTTGAATCAGCCCTTTGGAACTCAGGGAAGGTCTAGGAGGCTGAAACCTTTTTCCTACAAATAAGACATAGGGGACACATGGGAAAGGCTTTTGTACCCAGGAGGGCCCCACAGGGTCCTGCTCAGTTTCAGCACCTAACAATAGAGATGATAAGACTATGGTACTCAAATATTTGTTTATTTCAAACCCAGCCATTTGAATTATCTATGTGTATGTTTCATGAATTTTTTCTTGATCTATCAAGATGCAGAGTAAGAGCAATAACAAAAGACCTATTTTTAAATTCACTAGAGGTTTAAAATGGGAGTGTTTTCGTTTTTTAAGCATGTATTTCAGGGAGCCAAAAAGAGCGAGAAACTAAAAAAACCCCCACAAAATATAGCTAAGTAAAGCAACTGCTGCCTTATTTTCCTCATTGAAAAGACAGGAGGGCACACTCTGTGACCAGAGAGCCCATATTCTGCTTTTGGAAGGGAAAAGAGTGTCATGTCTCTTTGAACCTGTTTAGGGTTCTAAAAGTCTCTGATGGATTGGCTCGTTTTGTTGACGGGGCTGGCCGTGAAACCCAGGGCGTGGGTGGGTTAGTAAAGGACATGCCTGTGCTCTGTGACTGGTGACTGCCCCTAGCCCCGGCTGTCTTGATGAAGGCACTGGAGTCTTAGAGAGGAGGACTACCACATCAGCCTTGGTTGGCGGGCAAGTCCCTTAGAGCTGCCATGCAATTCAGGGTAGAGAGTGGGTCAAGGGCGTCATCCCCACATGAGAAGGACAGCAGTCTTCTTCATGCAGCTGTCTGACCAAAACCCAAAACTGACTGTCTTCGCATTATTCCCGAAGAGGCAATGCCTCCCTAGTGAACACAGCTTTTGCACGCAGAAAAGATATGGAGAGCTAAAGCCAACCTGATTTCTCAATTTCCTTTTAGCCAATACCTTTAATTGTCCCAATCAAAGTTCTTACTAGAGCCTTTAATTCTTTCTCATTTTGATTAATTTAAGCTTTGCATCTCTATGCATTTTTTTTTAAGAGAGGGGTTAAGAATAGCAAATATGGGCTCACCCAAGAAGCAAAGGGCCAGGATAAATCCATCAACGGAAGTGTGCTTGCTAACCAGTATGGAGTGATACCTCTGCTGAGTGCTTACACTGTTCTGAGTGCACAATCTTCACAGCACTTCTATGGGTTAGGTTAATATGCTTCTCTTCAGAAAGGGGACTGAGCAGAGAAAGATTAGGTATCTTGTCCAAAAGCAAATACCTAGTAAATGGCAGTCTTAGGATTCCAACATAAGTCTAGTTTCAAAGCCCATCTCTGAACTCTTTATTTTTTCCAGCTCTCATACAAATAATCACTGCCTCTTCTTATGTTTCCTAATGAAAAATAAAGATGATTCAAATAAATTAAATCATAGTATCTCTCCCAGACTCATTCTTTTTTTTGAATTTTATTTAATTTTTTATACAGCAGGCTCTTATTAGTTATCTATTTTATACATATTAGAGTATACGTCATTCTGAACCTACCAGTTCATCCCACCCCCTATCCCCCTTTCCTCCCTTGCTGTCCATATCTTTGTTCTCTACGTCTGTGTCTCTATTTCTGCCTTGCAAACAAGTTCATCTGTACCACTTTTCTAGATTCCACATATATGCATTAATATACGATACTTGTTTTTCTCTTTCTGACTTACTTCACTTTGTATGACGGTCTCTAGGTCCATCCACGTCTCTACAAATGACCTAATTTCGTTCCTTTTTAAGGCTGAGTAATATTCCACTGTATATATGTACCACATCTTCTTTATCCATTTGTCTGTCAATGGGCATTTAGGTTGCCTCCATAGTGCTGCAATGAGCATTGGGGTGCATGTGTCTTTTTTTTTTTTTTTTTTGCGGTATGCAGGCCTCTCACTGTTGTAGCCTCTCCTGTTGTGGAGCACAGGCTCCGGACGCGCAGGCTCAGCCCAGCTGCTCCGCGGCATGTGGGATCTTCCCGGACCAGGGCACAAACCTGTGTCCCCTGCATCGACAGGCGAACTCTCAACCACTGCGCCACCACGGAAGCCCAGATGTGTCTTTTTGAATTATGGTTTTCTCTGTGTACATGCCCGGTAGTGGGATTACTGGGTTATATGGTAATTCTATTTTTAGTTTTTAAGTAACCTCCATACTGTTCTCTATAGTGGCTCTATCAATTTACATCCCTACCAACAGTGAAAGAGGGTTCCCTTTTCTTCACACCATCTCCAGCATTTGTTGTTCATAGATTTTCTGTTGATGACCATTCTATCTGGTGTGAGGTGATACCTCATTGTAGTTTTGATTTGCATTTCTCTAATAATTAGTGATGTTGAGCAGCTTTTCATGCCTCTTGGCCATCTGTATGTCTTCTCTGGAGAAATGTCTATTTAGGTCTTCTGCCCATTTTTGGATTGGGTTGTTTGCTTTTGTAATATTGATCTGCACGAGCTGTTTATATATTTTGGAGATTAATCCTTTGTCGGGTGATTCATTTGCAAATATCTTCTCCCATTCTGAGGGTTGTCTTTTCGTCTTGTTTATAGTTTCCTTTGCTTTGCAAAAGCTTTTAAGTTTCATTAGGTCCCATTTGTTTACTTTTGTTTTTATTTCCATTACTCTAGGAGGTGGGTCTAAAAAGATCTTGATGGGCTTCCCTGGTGGCGCAGTGGTTGAGAGTCCACCTGCCAATGCAGGGGACATGGGTTCGTGCCCCAGTCTGGGAAGATCCCACATGCCGCAGAGCGGCTGGGCCCATGAGCCATGGCTGCTGAGCCTGCGTGTCCGGAGCCTGTGCTCTGCAATGGGAGAGGCCACAACAGTGAGAGGCCCGCGTACCACACACACACAAAAAAAAGATCTTGCTGTGATTTACGTCAAAGAGTGTTCTTCCTATGTTTTCCTCTAAGAATTTTATAGTGTCCGGTCTTACATTTAGGTCTTTAATCCATTTTGAGTTTATTTTTGTGTATGGTGTTAGGGAGTGTTCTAATTTCATTCTTTTATGTGTAGCTTTCCTGTTTTCCCAGCACCACTTATTGAAGAGGCTATCTTTGCTCCATTGTATATTCTGGCCTCCTTTGTCATAGATTAGGTGACCATAGGTGCATGGGTTTATCTCTGGGCTTTCTGTCCTGTTCCATTGATCTATATTTCTGTTTTTGTGCCAGTAGCATACTGACTTGATTACTGTAGCTTTGTGGTATAGTCTGAAGTCAGGGAGTCTGATTCCTCCAGCTCTGTTTTTTTCCCTCAAGATTTCTTTGGCTATTCATGGTCTTTTGTGTCTCCATACAAATTTTAAGATTTTTTTGTTCTAGTTCTGTAAAAAATGCCACTGGTAATTTGATAGGGATTGCATTGAATCTGTAGATTGCTTTGTGTAGTATAGTCATTTTCACAATATTGATTCTTCCAATCCAAGAGCATGGTATATCTCTCTATCTGTTTGTGTCATCTTTGATTTCTTTCATCAGTATCTTATAGTTTTCTGAGTACAAGTCTTTTACCTCCTTAGGTAGGTTTATTCCTAGGTATTTTATTCTTTTTGCTGCAATGGTGAATGAGATTGTTTCCTTAATTTCTCTTTCTGATCTTTCGTTATTAGTGTATAGGAATGCAACAAATTTCTGTGCATTTATTTTATATCCTTAACTTTACCAGATTCATTGATTAGCTCTAGTAGTTTTCTGCTGGCATCTTTAGGATTCTCTATATATAGTATCATGTCATCTGCAAACAGTGAAACTTTTACTTCTTCTTTCCAATTTGTATTCCTTTTATTTCTTTTTCTTCTCTGATTGCCTTGGCTAGGACTTCCAAAACTATGTTGAATAGTAGTGGTGAGAGTGGACATCCTTGTCTTGTTCCTGATCTTAGAGGAAATGCTTTCAGTTTTTCACCATTGAGAATGATGTTTACTGTGGGTTTGTCATATATGGCCTTCATTATGTTGTGGTAGGTTCCCTCTATGCCCACTTTCTGGAGAGTGTTTATCATAAATGGGTGTTGAATTTTGTCAGAAGCTTTTTCTGCCCCTATTGAGATGATCATATGGTTTTTATTCTTCAGTTTGTTAACATGGTGTGTCACATTGATTGATTTGCGTATATTGAAGAATCCTTGCATCCCTGGGATATATCCCACTTGATCATGGTGTATGATCCTTTTCATGTGTTGTTGGATTCTGTTTGCTAGTATTTTGTTGAGGATTTTGCATCTATATTCATCAGTGATATTGGTCTGGAATTTTCTTTTTTTGTAGTATGTTTGTCTGGTTTTGATATCAGGGTGATGGTGGCCTCATAGAATGAGTTTGGGAGTGTTCCTTCCTCTGAAATTTTTTGGAAGAGTTTGAGAAGGATGGGTGTTAGCTCTTCTCTAAATATTTGAAAGAATTCACCTGTGAAACCATCTGGTCCTGGACTTTTGTTTGTTGGAAGATTTTTCATCACAGTTTCAATTTCATTACTTGTGATTGGTCTGTTCATATTTTCTATTTCTTCCTGGTTCAGTCTTGGAAGGTTATACCTTTCTAAGAATTCATCCATTTCTTCCAGGTTGTCCATTTTATTGGCATGGAGTTGCTTGTAGTAGTCTCTAATGATGCTTTGTATTTCTGTGGTGTCCATTGTAACTTCTTCTCTTTCATTTCTAATTTTATTGATTTGAGTCCTTTCCCTCTTTTTCTTGATGAGTTCTCCCAGACTCATTCTAATAAATAATTTTATCTCAACTTTTTTCTTTTTCGTTTGGTCCAAAAGTTTCCAACAACAACAAAAAAGCAGGTGTGGATTTCCTCTCTGACCACTTTGGATATAATAATGAGCTAATGGATAGGCCTGAAGGAAGGGAAGAGAAAACCTGAAAGTTTGATAGTCCCATCCTTAGGAATAGTTGATTGCATGTATTTTGATGTGAATTCAAATGAATACTCTATCACCATGTACTTGAAGACCTAATTCCTCTCACTATGAAGACATCTTTAAGAACAGATCTCAGAAGAATCTTAGAGATCATTCAAGAGATGCTCTGACCTGAAATGCAATTCTTGGCTTCATTAGCTGTTGGTTGGGTGACTTAGGGCATGCAGCCTGACCCGTCTGTGAGGGCTCAAAAGAGCTTTGGAGAGAAATCACGATCGTTTACTGGGAAAAACATAGCATGGTTAGTAATTGTTAGTTCATTCTAAAAGCAGAGAGAGAGAGAGATTCTAGTGTTTTTAAGCCTGAAGCCTTAGTGATCTGCTCATCCAGCAGTATCTACCAACACCTCAACTGGGCTTAGTTATTAGCTATTAGCAAGGGCTTTTGAGTTAGTGAGATCAGAGTTCACCATACTTGGCCAGCTGTATGACCCTGGGCAGATTATTGGTTTCTCCTGAATCTTGGTTACTTCAGTGAGGATAATGAGCTCCACGTCTAATGTTTTTGTGGTGACATTTAGATAACGTCTGTAAAGTGCTGTTTTATTCTGATTAAAGCCTCATTTCCTAGTTCCAAAGGTTGAACTAAGAATTTCCTCTAATCTAACAAACTGCAATACAATAATCAGATGGGAGTCAAAAAGCAAGACTTGTTTTCATTCCCCATTTCTGAACCCACTGCGGAGGAAGGACACTACCCAGGGAAGGTTATTGCTTTCACCACTCCAGATTCCATATAAAGTTGATCGACGCTGATGGGGAGGGCTGGGCACTGTGTAGTCGCTGTCAAGGCCCCAAAGAGCAAAGGAGGGATAGCAAGTTTGTAAGGAATATAGCAGCCTGGAGTACAGGTCTCGTGACAGTGAGATGCTGGAGGATTCCTTCTCTGGAGATAACTAGGGGTAGCTACGTGTGCATAAGGGACCCACCAGACCTCTCATATACCCTCAAATCAGTCACTGTCTTACAATTCAAAAATAGCATTTATACCTAAATTTAAACTACTACATTAAGTTGCATCATCTTGTTTTTAACTTAAGACCTACAAGCTTCACAAATTTAGGAGATGAGTGGTCAAAGAGAAAAACTCACACTAACCTAGCCTTTGTTGGGGCCCCTAGCCCTTTCAGAGGGAATATTCTTTTCCAAAGACCACAATTAATAAAAGTGGTTAACACTAACCACACCTATCAAAATCATCATTTGAGGTTAAGGCAGGTAATTTCAAGCTACATAACTCTGTAAAAAGAAGTACAGGGCTTCCCTGGTGGCGCAGTGGTTGAGAGCCCGCCTGCCGATGCAGGGGACACGGGTTCGAGCCCCGGTCCGGGAAGATCCCACATGCCGCAGAGCGGCTAGGCCCGTGAGCCATGGCCGCTGAGCCTGTGCGTCCGGAGCCTGTGCTCTGCAACGGGAGAGGCCACAACAGTGAGAGGCCCGCGTACTGCATTAAAAAAAAAAAAAAATAAAATAACTATAGCCATAGTTTCTGCTAGTGCTAGTATAAATATATGTATATATGTAAGAAATACATAAGGATATATCTATATAATTTTGCCTTTAAATATCTTCATCTGTAATTTATTTTTGTATAAGAAATCAAATAGAGATCTACCTTTTTCCCCCAATCGGCCAGCTAAGTTTCCCAACATGGTTTACTGAATAATCACTCTTTTTCCATTGATTTGAAATGTTTCCAGTTATATATAGATATATATATTTTTTAATTTATATTTATTTATTTATTTTTGGCTGCATTGGGTCTTTGTTGATACATGTGGGCTTTCTCTAGTTGTGTCGAGCGGGGGCTACTCTTTGTTGCCGTGCACGGGCTTCTCATTGCGGTGGCTTCTCTTGTTGTGGAGCACAGGCTTTAGGCACATGGGCTTCAGTAGTTGTGGCACGTGGGCTCAGTAGTTGTGGCACATGGGCTCAGTAGTTGTGGCTCGCGGGCTCTAGAGCACAGGCTCAGTAGTTGTGACGCATGGGCTTAGTTGCTCCGTGGCATGTGGGATCTTCCCGGACCAGGGCTTGAACTCGTGTCCCCTGCATTGGCAGGTGGATTCTTAACCACTGCGCCACCAGGGAAGCCCCCCTGTTAAATATTAATTATCAATATATAGAGGTTGATTTGTGGACTCTTATTTCTTTGATCTGTGCTAGAACCAAACATTTTTAATTTCTGTAGTTTTATAATGTTTTAATATCTATTTTAAAAAGGTTAATTCTCCTTCTTTATTCTTTTTTTTAACATTTTTTCTGAGATTTTTGAATATTAAGTTTTCCAAATCACTTTCATATCATTTTGTCAAGTTAACATTGGTGTTCACTCTTCCTTCCAACATGGTTTGCAGCAACATCTGGAAGCCCAAAGTGTATACTCCCTTTGGGTGAAGTCTGGGCATTACCCGGCAGTCCATTTGTGTTTCTCTTCCTCCCCTTGAAACCTCCTTATTCACTTTTTCATTCAGTAAATAGTTTTGAACTCCTCTGAGGTGCAAAGCTCTGTGCTGGGGCCTCTGAGGACAACAAAAGTGGGGAAGACATGATCTCTGCCTGAAATGAAGTAGATGCTTCATTTTGGCTTCCGTCACATCTGCAGCCATCTCTGGGGAAGGGTTTCTCTTCTTGATGCAGTCAGTATGCATCGCTTTAATGAGAAACGTTATGAATACAAAATATTTTCAAAGAGTGAAGGATAATTTTTCATCAAACCATTTCTGAGGCTACAGAAATGATACAGGAGAGGTTCAAGTCCTTCCCTTACTTTCTTCTAAAGCAACCTATATTATTCCTTCCTTTATATGACAGAAGGAAAAGTCTTAAAAAAAATTTTTTTTTAAATACAAGTAATTGCCTGGAGCTACTTTTGGGAGAAACATATTTACTGTTATCAGGTCTCTAATATGACTCTCAAGAAAATAGACCACAACATAAAAGTAGTGTTTTGTGGGCTACTTTGTAAACTACTCTGGGGGTATGTGAAGTGTCAGTCAATCCCTTTTCCAGAAGGATCACAGACGCCCACATTTACAAGAAACAATTAGTTGCCTTATCACTATGCAGTTCTGCAGCTACCAGCAGCACATTCAGGATTTTCTGAGCAAATATATTCATTTCCTTTTTAATGTCTCTGCTGAAACTAGATTAGTGCAGCTTGAGCCACCGCCCTGGCATGAAGACCGCGTGCTGTGGCTGCTGCTTGCAGGTGCCGGTGCTGGAATCGGCCAGGTGTAGCTGCCCAGACACTCACCTGTGTCCCATGGGTTGGTCAGAAGCTCTCGGTTCTGAGCAGGCAGCGCTGGTTCCGGGGGTGGCTGCTCAGTGTCCCATGATGTTGTTCTGCGACCCGTACAAAATAAAGCTTGACTGCTTGAAGCCACCTTCTCCCAGCAGGCAGTCACTTTCCCTTTCCCAGAAGGAGAGTGAGCTCCATAATCTCATCATCTGTACCATTAAAATAACATTCTTATTGTATGCAAAACGTGATCATGACTTTTTTCCACTTCTGTTGCCCTTTAGTCTCACAGGGGGTTTTGATTGATTACTAATTGTGTTCATTGATGTAGCACTTCTTACATACGTGTATGATCCCATGCACTGATTATCAGAGCAGTTTGGTGAAATAGGATCCATATAAAGTCATCTTTATCTTTTGTTCTTCCCCCAGTGTATTAGGCTGAACCATATGAAACTGCAATCCTCATAGTAGCCCAAGCTAAGAGGAATCTGCCCCCGTTACCAACATCACCACTGATTTAACTTGCAGGTCTGCTGTTAGCCCCACATTGCAACTTCTCCTTTCCCACAAGCTCCTAAATGGCCATGACTGACACAGATTTCCTTTTCATTTCCATCTGGGCCTTTTTGTCACCTCCCTCTTTATACTGATGAGGCCAATTGAAACTTTTCTGCTGTTGTTGTATCGCCACTGATGGGTCTCCTTGGACTACCAATGAAAAGAAATACCTATCTATCATTCTGTGATATATGTAAGTCACATCATTATGCTGTACACCTTAAATTTATACGGTGCTGTATGTCAATTATATCTCAGTAAAAGTCAAAGAAAAAATGCAAAAAAAAGAAAAAAAGAAAAGAAATACCTATCCGAAACCAGGCAATTGCAGCAGTTGCCAAACTAGTCAACATAACAAGAAGGATAGGTTGGCTAAGTTTTCTAAATAGTATTACTTCCTTTTAAATAAATTATGTAAAAACAGTTATAATAGAACCCATTAATTTGGATTCCACTAGTCAGATAATTTAGACAAAGCCTGCATTTTGTTTTTAACTACATATTGATATATAATTATAATTTAGTTATAAGATAAGAAGTAACCTGTAAATAAGTAGTTTAACACAACTGGAGGAGTTATCACTTAAGAGAAAAAGAAAACTCAAGGGGGCCTTAAAATCTCCTACCAATAACTAAAATGCTGAGCAAAAATCCTGTCATTAAAGCAGAAACTCAATGAAATTCACAAACCAAAACCTTGATAATCTAGAGTTACCATGTGAAGTTAGAAAAGCAAACATGTCTTTTGAAAAACAGTCTCCAGTTTATTTTCCATGATCCAAGAATGTCATTTCTTTACTTGCATCCCTCGTTCCTAGCGAGTGAGATTTTGGTGTACGATCTGTGCTAACAAAATATTGCAGAATGTTGTTTTCTTTTAGTGAAGGCGACTAAAATGTTTGACTTTTTAATGTAAGTTTGCACCACATGTTGTAGAGGAAATTTAAAAAAAGATTCTGCCCATACTCCTGCACCCTGCAATGTGCCCTATGATAGTGACATGGAGGGAAGTTCTTATTGCCTGTTTGAGCCTCAGATGCCTCATCTATAAAATGGGGATAATCGTAACCTACTTTGTAGTGTTGATGTGATAATCTAAAGTTCATAAGTTAGTGACTCACATAAAGTAAGGGATGAGTAAGCATTCATTCTCTTTCCTTTCCGTTTATGGCCTTTTCTGAACATATTCCTTTGCTGCCATTGACTGCTCTTTGAAGCCTAAAATCGGAGCTTAGTCGGATTAATTGCTGGTCTTCTGTCCAATAAAAGTGGGCTGCAGAGCTTGCCTTATTCTTTCAACCAACATATTTGAAGACCTTCTGTTTACAAGACACGGTACAAGGTGCCTTAGAGCAAAGTCAAGCTGTCATCTCTGAGGCATAATTTCAAAAGTTCCTTGTTCTGCCAAAGTGCTGATAATGTACACATTATATAATGTACCAGTGCTCTGGATTAGGGCACTGAAAACCATAATTCTTAAAAAAAAGAAAAATCTCATGTTATGGGGGGGCGGTCTGCTAACAACATCACACCCAGTTAGCATAAACCTTGATCAATTAACCAACCACCCTAGAAGAACTTGAATTCATGGAACAAAGAATAGATTTTGATGGGAGCGAGAGTGTCTTTCTTTCAATGAAGTTGAGGTTCTGCTATGTTCTAGACACTGCCCAGGCGTATCTACTTGGAGACATAGCCTGGACCCTGCTAGGCTGGGTGGGGGCCCTTGCTAAGAGCTCTGGACATGTTTGGTGAAGGGGGTGGAGGAGAAGAGAGCATCTGCAAGAAAGTGAGGGGCTATCCTGTAAAGACACATGTTGCCTACAAGACCTTTTTGTCTAGGGCAGCCTCACGAGGGGGCTCTTTACCTATCCACCCTAGGAACTCTGGGAAAGTAATCAAGAAAGAGCTTTGTTCCTTCTACATTGTGGAAAAGTGCATCGTCACGTCATTGCAAACTCAGTGGAAAGAAACAAGCTCACATCCATTGAGAGTGATATGTGTCTCTGGACATTCCACTTTCACTTAGCCCACTTAATGAAACTATTAAAATACCAGATTTACATCAAGTTTAACATTCACTTGTCTGATCTGGAAGGGCTGACATTTGGAGTACGTACCACTGCACAGCCCCATGTGGTAGCCACTAGTTAACATGTGGGTATCTGCCTTTAAATTAATTAAAGTGAAATAAAACTTTAAACATTTAAAAATTAAATGATAAGTTCAGTTCTTCCGTCTGGCCAGGCACATTTCAAGTGCTCCATAACCACATGTGGCTAGTGGCTACCATACTGGACAGCAGCCATACAGAATATCCATCATTGCAGAAAGTTCTCTTGCACAACACTGGTTTTATTTGTGCCATTACTATGCTTGTATGCTATGCTATACTATGGCATCTTAGTAATTCTCCAAAATAACCCTGAAGGGTTCATTCCTATTTTGCCGATGAGGATAGAATCTCAGAAAAGTTAAGCAGCTCTCCTCTCACATTGTTGCCACTGACAGACGGTCAGTGTCCAGTGAATGGACAGCTAAGCTAGGTAGGAAGTGAGAGGCACAGGACTGACCACAAAGCCCAAAAGTTCCAACAATAACCACGTTCTGTTCCAGTATTAATGCATTTAAAAATCAAACATTTATAAATTCTCCCTTCTCCTTGCTGTAATTTAATGACATATCTAAATACTAAAACTACTCATAAGAAGAGGAAGTATATTTTAGTTTTAGAAGGACAAGATAAGTAAGTGGATCCCTGGATCTCGTGGTAGGTTTGGAGAGTGACTGCAAATAGGCAAAAGGGTTTTTTTTTTTTTCCTGAAGTGGTAGAAGTATTCTAATATTAGATTGTTGTGTGAATTGTATCCTGTAAATTTATTAAAAATTTATTGAATCATAATTTAAATTATGTGAATTTTATGGTATGTAAATTATACCTCAATAAAGCTGTTTTAAAAAAAAGAACAAGATGTAAATCCTAAAACTCTAGGGCAGCCAAAAATTGAATGCTGAAAAGCTGCCCAAAACTTTAATGAGTGAGTCAAATATTATTTGCTGGCAATTCCTCAATTTTCCTCATGATGGTAAACGAAATGATGTTCCATCTCAAATCAAACACTGGGAAACTCTGTGAGGTATGTGTTATTATCTCCATTTCAAAGGGGGAGGAAATTGAGACTCAGAAAGTTAAAATAAGTTGCCCAAGACACACAGCCAGTAAGAACTAGCAGCAGTGTCAAACCCAATACTTCCTGACCCCAAAGCCCACGGCCACTCTCCCATTCTTGTCATGGCCTCTCTCTCCGGGCAGGAAAAGAAACTTTTCCATTGTTTGACTTGAGATCACTTTCCTTCTTTTAGTAAACTAACTGATTTTTCAATGTTTCTATAACGTTTGTATTTTATACTCAAGAAGATTTATGAAAGGTGTGAGGCTGGAATCTGTTTTCAATATTGAGTGAAAGGGGGAAAAAATCTGGGCCTCATGTTAATAGAAAGACATGTATGTGTTTCTTTTGATATTCATTAGGATGCATTATTTTATACATACATATGTAATGTTATATATATATAAAAAGACTTGCAGCGGGCTTCCCTGGTGGCGCAGTAGTTGAGAGTCCACCTGCCGATGCAGTGGATGCGGGTTCGTGCCCCAGTCCGGGAAGATCCCACATGCCGCGGAGCGGCTGGGCCCGTGAGCCATGGCCGCTGAGCCTGCGCGTCCGGAGCCTGTGCTCCGCAACGGGTGAGGCCACAACAGTGAGAGGCCCGCGTACCGCAAAAAAAAAAAAAAAAAGACTTGCAGCAATTGTTTCCATTTTTTCCCCCCAATTTAGTTGTTTCTTTGGAGACTCAAAGATGTGACTTGCAATGGTTTCTGCTTAGGAACTTTTGAGGGACTAGCCTCTGTCATGCATCTTACACATAGATTAACAGCCCAGGTTTGGCTCACTTGATGAGTTGGGTGCCTTGCTCTTTGCCCATTTTATTAAGTGGAATTTTGGAAAACAAAAAGCTGATGGGGCTGCAGTTTTTACCTTTGGCCAGAGCTAGTAACCTTTATATCTTTAGTTCTGTCCTCTTAGCATCTAGCATTATTCCCTTCTTGCAGTTTCCCTCTTCCTGATCATAAAGGTTTAACCAGACCTCTGGGCAGTCCCCCCGACCCTCCAGTCCTACTAAGCCTGCTGCAGCCCCACTTCCCTTCCCCATCCTCCCTCTAGTCCGGCCCAGGCAGTCTCCTCTTGCCTCTCTGTGGCTCTCTTCTTCTGCTCTCTGTGTCTTTGTAAACAACCTAGGTTCTTTTTCTTTTCCTTTCTTTCTCCTGTCTGTACTCTCTATCAACCAGTTGAAGCAAATCAAATAAAAATGAATAGAAACAAGAAACCAGTTCTGTGCCAAGCCAGCAGAACATGTCCATGGGCCAAATTTGGGCTCTTGATGTTGGATCTCTGCTATCCCTAGGACCTTGAGAGACAGCAGCAATGATTTCCCTATTCAGAGAAATGTAGATGTCATTGAAAGAAAAAAAACCAAAAAACAGAGTAAATGCTGTGAATCTCACACTGTAATTATAAAAATAAATATCACAGTGCTTTATTTTTCCCTCTACCAATATTCTTAGAATATTGTGTGCTTTTACATACTTGGCAATAGTAGAACTTACTAAGTAACTTTGAAATTCTTAACAGTCTTGTTCACATTTCAAAATAAAGTTTATTTGCAGGAGCCCTTGAGTCACTCCTTGTGTGCGCAGAGGATTGAATGCCAGGATTTGAAAAATCGTTAACGGAGTTTTCAGGAAATTAGCCATCTCCTAGTGTCAACAGTGGCTTGTGTATTTTAGCTGTTTGACTCACTGCTCCACTGGGCAGCCTGCTTTCTTGTGAACTGCAGTTGTTAGCCTTCCCCAGCACGTGTTTTCAAAACAAGTGCCTCCTTCCTGACTTCCTGCATCGTAATCACTTTATAGTCCAGACACTTTCGCAGACATCTAACACCTTAAAATGGTCTACCACACACATCACACTTCAGCAAAGCATTGCCTAGAACTAACACAAAACCGTTTTCATATATTTTTTAGAAACATTGTTTCCTTTCTCTCTTCCTCTGGATTTTATGCAGATATACCTAAATTTGGACAAAAGATTTATGCTGATAGAACTCTCTTGTTTTAAAGGACTTCAAGGTAGCTTTTTTTTTTTTTTTTTTTTTTTGCGGTACGCGGGCCTCTCACTATCGTGGCCTCTCCCGTTGCGGAGCACAGGCTCTGGACGTGCAGGCTCAGCGGCCATGGCTCACGGGCCTAGCTGCTCCGTGGCATGTGGGATCTTCCCAGACCGGGGCATGAACCCGTGTCCCCTGCATCGGCAGGCGGACTCTCAACCACTGCAACACCAGGGAAGCCCAGGGTAGCTCTTTTTTAAGCAATGAATGCATCTATAAAATAGTCACCCTGTACTTATTTATTTTGTAGGTCCAGATTTTTCCCCAGTAGATTTGCACAGATGAGTTTGGTTATAATTTGGTTAGCAAATACATTTCCTCTGTAAAGGGCACTTTCAAAAGCACTGCATAAAGTGCATGGATTTGGACACACTGCTGTTATGAAACTTATAGTATAATCATTTTGCAATATATAAATGTATCAAATCAACACATTGTGCACCTTAAACTTGCACAGTGTTATATGTCAATTATATCTCAGTAAAGCTGGGGAAAAAAACTTATCGTGTTTTCTATGCAGCAAATACAATAAAAAAGGATACTGTGCATTTCAAGATGGGCAACTTACTTGCATATGTAAGTAAGCTGAAAAATGATTAGAATCTCTTAACTCTTTTTTTTTTAAATCAAGGTAGAAATACCAGCACTAGGAAATAGAAATGAGAATGGCTATTTATTGTGTGCCTACTATGTGCCAGGTCCTAGAGTAAATATTTTTTCAAGTCCAGTTCAATGTAGGGTTTGAAACTGCTGGCTCTACGGTTGGATTACCCGTGTTTGAATCCCAGCTTACCCACTGCTCTAAGGATTCAGTGAGATAAGGTGTGCAAAGCATCTAGCCCCACGCTGGTGTGACAGCCAGGGCTCAATAATCAGGGATTCATTATATCCTATTCCATTTAATTCTGTGAAGTAAACCACATCCCCATTTTACAGAAGAGGAGACTGAGTCTTAGAGTGGTCTAGGAACTTGTATAAAGTCTTCAAAAGTGGGTTGCAGAGTTAGAATTTAGAACCAGGGTTCTACTGGGCATTCTGATAAAACTCTAACCAGGAATTATTGTTCTAGGCTGCCAGAAAAATCTGTGCTGGGATTTTTTTTATGGTGGGAAAGACTACCCCAGCTAAAATGACACCCTCTACTGAGACAAAGCTACCCATACAGGCAGCAAATTCACAAATAATGTATAAACAAACAAACCCTAACATTTCTAAGTTTAGAAAAAACTTTCAAAGTGCCCTTTTCAGCAGTCAGCCATTCTTAGAGTTATTTTTTTGCAGTGGGTAGCAAATTCTCAGCTATATGGATAAGCATACGCCTTCTAGAATCTGTACCTGGTTTATGAAACATGCCAAATACACCAGTCTTATCAATACGTCTGCTGTGGAAATATCATCTACACAAATATCAACTTCTAATGCCAGCTTAAGGAAATTGTAAGGGTGATGTTCTTTTAGCAAGCAGAAAGCAAGCTTCTGGGGTGTTTGTTTTTGTTTTTAACTTTTCAGCTGCTGTGGTTTTCATCTCTTCTTATGGCATGAGCACCAAGTGATGTCCACTGCCCGAAATTCCTTGGCCACATGAGTCAGGCTGGATTTCATTATTGTTCAAATAGTCCTTCTAGGAATGGGCTTCAGTTGAGGACATCCTTGTTCAATGGCGTTGACAATGGAACTGAAAATCATTTTACTAATTCAGGTTTCTGATTTGCTGTGTTGAAATCTTAAATTGATCATCTGTAATCTAAGATATGGGTAGGAGTTACTCTTGTAATAGGCTAAATCTCTTACTCCTTTAAAAATCTGTATATAAAACAGAGAATGGAATGAAATTTCAGTTCCGCAAGTTGATATGGGCTTAATATAAAGATAGCACAAAACAAGAAGAATTGGGGCTGAACATCACATAATTTTCATTGCAGTTTACTTTCTAGCACTTAATCTAGTCAAAATATTTCCCTTCCTAACATTGCTACCTTCCGAATTACTCAGATGCTTAACTATATTCTGCCATCTAAATTTATGTCTGCAATAAGGCATAGAGCGTATTTATCAAATTCTATGCAAATGAGAAGAACCCACTCCAGGATGCTGTTAGATGTGATGATTTAAGAAGCTCCACATCACCTCATTCAAGCTACTCCGGGTTTTCCTTTCCAGGGTTCAGCGGATTCCTACACGAGCAGGCCGTCTGACTCCGATGTCTCTCTGGAAGAGGATCGGGAAGCAATTCGGCAAGAGAGAGAGCAGCAGGCGGCCATCCAGCTTGAGAGAGCAAAGGTGACGTTCTTGCCCCTCTTGGGTTCCAAAGTGGCATGTTGCTCAGCAGGTATCAGCTGCTCTTCCCCTGCCTCAGATTTCTCTGGAGTAATCATTTTATGATCATTCTGATAAGGCACCAGATTGCAAGGCTCCCATGATCTGTTCACCCCTGATAGTAACATTCTCAGGGAGCCATATCCTGAGACACGGACCCCTTCACCTACCTTTTGTGTTTGGTTTGCTGGTGAAAATTCTTGGTCATCTTCTAACTTAGAGATTGTGCCCCATATCCAGCTTGCCCCTCCCACTGTCATTAGAGGGCCTCCCAAGGAACCAGCGTGCTTGCCCCGTTCTCCAAGACAGCAGCCTTCATTGCAGGCCACACGTGCATAACTGGTCAGTGGGTCTCCCTGTTGGTGTCTCTGTTCTTCCCTCTTGGTGTCAATCTCGCACCTCAAGTTCACCGTTCAGAGCTTTGAACAACGATTAGCATTTCAGCAAAGATGAGCAATGAAAGGCTTTGCCGCAAGAGACCTTCAGATATTCCACAGGGAGGGGCCCCCATAGGAATCCCTGCCCCATAGGAGGCAACAAAGAACAAATTGCATTTTTGAATGTTAGAACTGAGTCACTAGAGATCTCCCATGCTATGTCTTTCAGACTTTTTTTTTTTTTTAAGCACAGACCCCTTTTGTCAAATGAAATTTTATGCACAGTAACAGATATAACATGTTCCTGGTCAGCCTCTCCTCCTTTGCCCTTCACTATAGACTCCTAACGCATATTGATCTAGTCTTTCTAATTTTTAGGAGAAAAAAAAAAAAGCTCAGATAAAGTGAACTCCTTCCGTTTTCTATTTTTATTTAATTAATTAATTTACTTACTTATTTTTATTTTTATTTTTATTTTTTTGCGGTATGTGGACCTCTCACTGTTGTGGCCTCTCCCGTTGCGGAGCACAGGCTCCGGACGCGCAGGCCCAGCGGCCATGGCTCACGGGCCCAGCCGCTCCACAGCATGTGGGATCTTCCCGGACAGGGGCACGAACCCGTGTCCCCTGCATCGGCAGGCGGACTCTCAACCACTGCGCCACCAGGGAAGCCCCCCTTTTCTGTTTTTACAGTAAAATGTTTAAAAGAGCGGGAAGAGGAGGATGAGGCAGGTTCACAAGGTGTCTTCCTTTGCTTCCACACCCGTGCTACCTGTGCTGGTTGGCGGAAGGGGGTTGGAGCAGCACCTGGGAAAGGACATCAGTGAGACTCTAACTCGGATCCTGCCTCAGTGCTGTTGCTCCCAGGCATGGTCCCAGCACGAATAAATGAGCCCATAACAGAGCAGCCCGGGATTGCTGGAAACTGGTGTTCTTCCTTGTGGCTAAATTTTGTTTTAGGTTTCTCTCAGAGTTTATTTTGTGGCTATTGTGGTCACCCAAATGTCAGCAACAGCGCTGTTAGCTTAGGCTGGTGGCTTACTTAACCTCTGCCAAGCTGCACCAGCCCGAGAGCACTTTGCTGCGGAGGAATCTGTCTAAGAAAAGTTTCAGAAGCAGCTTTTGTTAGCTAGGGAGAAGGTGATGAGTGAGCAGCTCCGCCCTTCCTGTCTATTCGGACTGGGCTTTCTTTTCCCTGGCAGGACAAGGTATTCTATTGAGTGGGATCCTGCAGGTTTTCAGGCCTATGGCTATTTCAAAAATATTTATTTTAACCCTCCACCACCTTTTTATTTAAGACCCAGCACACATTTCCTGTATGCCAAGGTGGAGGCGTCTGTTACCATTTAAAATAATAAACATGAGTTTTATGACTAGAGGCCAAAGCAGACTGCCCCTCCCGCCTTTCCATCCCTTCCCCCCAAATTTTAGGGCACGATTCTTTGGGTTGTTGGAAAGTACGACAGGAGGGGGAACATGGTCGGGCTGCTGGGACTGAATCCTCTTCAGAGCCCTTTCTGCAGATTTCTCACTGCTGCCTGGAAATGTGGAACCCAGTTGAGATCCCTCTTTGGAAAGTGATTTCCCTTACTGCCTGGTACTATCCATTATCTGGTTCTACATTTCAGTGTGAAAAATCCTCTTCTGTCTTCCTCCCTCCATCCTTATTCCATGGTTCTGTTCCCAGTCCAAACCTGTAGCATTTGCTGTGAAGACGAATGTGAGCTACTGTGGTGCCTTGGATGAGGATGTGCCTGTTCCAAGCACGGCCATCTCCTTTGACGCCAAGGACTTTCTACACATTAAAGAGGTAAATGTAGGACACTCTGTATCCCCTAACCTGCTACAAGGCCAAGGCCAGGAATCAGCTCTGAGCCAAACTAAATGGAGAGAAGCGCTGAGGAGCTGCCAATGTGTTACCTCATTTAATTGACTAAGCCTTCCAAATCCATTCCTTCTCAGCGAGATTTGGAAGCCTGAGATCATTGCTTACATTATCACACATTTAAAACATTGAATCACAATCATCAGAGGATTGATTTAGGATAGACCTGTGGTCCTCTGGTCACCTTTTAATCACCTACCATGATAGATCCATTGACATAGATCAATGGATCCAATTTAGGGAAACGTGAGTTTGGTGGCATGGCTCCTACCCAGAAGGCACCATTTACAAGGGATGTTGTAATTATAAACATCTGGATTATTGTCCCGTGGACCTTGACCGCCAAACCAACACTACAGAGTATAATAATTAAATTGTTAAAGTTAAGAGAAGGGCAGAGGACTTTGGGAAATAGAAACCTTGAGGGATTGAGTACTTGAGGCCTCGCATCTTGAAAGATGGAATAGTGACATCAAAAACTTTCATTTACTCAACCTGGGTATATTGAAATCCTCCTTTATGTTAGACATCGTGCTGGGCATTTGGGGATCAGAACTGAAGGTCCACTGTCCCCTCGGCCAGGGAGCCCAGAGTCTGGTGGGGGAGACAAACTAGTGCATAGTTTCTGCATGGGTTGAGAAGTTCTGTTACAGTAAAATTGAATGGGTGTTGTGGGAGCCCAAAGAAAGAGCAGGAGGGACCATCCGGCTCAGGAAGAGGAGGGTGGGGGGCTGGAAAGCTCTACAGAAGTGGTGGAGCCTGAATTCAGGCTGGGTTGAGGAGTGGCGGTTTCAGGTGGAAGGGACAGCCAGGGGCAATGAGCACAGCACCGCTGGAGGGCGGTAAGTGGGGAGTGGTACAGGGGATGGGCCACGTCAGAAGGCAGGGGCCAGATGAGAAAGGACCTCGTAGGCCATGGCAAGGAGGCTGGACTCGATCACCAGGCAGTGGGCTGGAGAGGAATTTTAAATAAAGGATGGATGTGACCAGCCTCGTATCTTAGCATGGTGACTCTGATGGTCGAGGGAGTATTGCAGAGGCTGGGGAGACATGGTAAGTCTAGACAGTGGCTGAAGCAGAGATGATAGAAAGAGGGAGCAGCTTGGAGAGAGAGTTAAGAGGCAAATAGACCAGATTGGAAGATTTCACATGGTGGTGGGGGGGGATAGTGGAGAAAGTGAGATGAAGAGAAATGAAGGATGGAGGGCAGTTTCTCTAGCTCACCTGAAAGGGCAGAGGGTGGTGTCAGCTATCAAAATAAAGAAGGCCGAGAGGGGAGAAGATTAGTGACAGGGGTGACGTGATTATGAATTTGCTATTAGGTGCACTGTGTCTGGGGCACTGGGAACCTCCCATGGAGTTACTCAATGGGCCTTTCCCCACATAATGTGGAGGCCAGAGGAGAGGAATTGCAGTTTGCTCTTCCTAAGTGCTTTGAGTTGAAAAGGAGGACAGGTTTTAGCCAGGAGAAGGCAGCATAGAGTTGAGGGAGTGTTTTTACAAGTTTATTGGATTTTTTTTTGTTTTTTTAGGATGGGAAAGATTTTAATATGTTTTCCATGCTGAGATGTTGAACCCAGTGATATATATGGGAAGGAAAAGACCTAACTGATAGAATGAGGGGCTGGAGTAGAGGGAAGGAGAGAGATCCGGAATATTGGCACAAGAAGTAGGCCGAGTCAGGAGGAAAGTCTTGCCTTCCTTGAACTTCCCTGTTCTGCACAGGATTTTCCAGTGGGGCTGGAGGCATACATTGGAGGACATTCCTACTTGATAGTCTCCATTGGCTCTGCTGGAAAGGAGCCGTTAGAAATTGGATCTTAGAAAACAGAGAGTGGATATAATGGTGGATACATGTCATTACACATTTGTCAAAACCCATAGAAGGTACAACATGACTCTGGGTGAGAATGATGCGTCATTGTAGATTCATCATTGTAACAAATGTACCACTCTAGTGTGGGATGTTGATAGTGGAGGAGGTTATGCATGTGTGGAGGCAGGGGTATATGGGAACTCTCTGTACTTTTCCCACAATTCTGCTATGAACCTAGAACTACTCTTAAAAATAAAGTTTACTAATTAAAAAACATTTTAAAAAAAGAAAAAGGAGAGTGTAAGGGTGGAACAATAAAGTGAAACCTGACCCTGAGGAGCCTGAGGAATGTGATCAACATAAACCTGTCACTTAATGTCACTGAGACACCAGCATTTACCCTCTGGCCCAAAACAAGATGTGCACAGTTAATATGTAACAATTTGAAAATCACTGTCTTTCAAAACTCTGTATTCTACAATAGCATTAATGACACCAAGACATATACATTTAAAATTTTTTAACTATGTGATAGCAAGTAGGTCAAACACTGGGATGTCTACAGATGTCTCACTGTCTTTGCATTGTGCCCACGTGAACTGGGTGAAATTCTACATTTGTTCCTTTGTTCCATTCAAGATATAGTTCTTGAGCATGTAGTGTGTGCTAATGTTGGCAGATATTGTCTGACAGATGTTGTCTGACAGATGTTGTCTGACAGCTGTAAACAAAGACAGAGTACCTTCCCTCATGGACTTAAATTCTAGTGGGGAGACAGATAATGAAAAAATAAATCATTACAAATTGTGAATGCTTTGTGGAAAAAATGAACTGGATGCTGGGAATCTTAAAATATAGGGATGAGGAGGTTATATACTTTTAAATATAGGGGTGATCAGAGAAGCCTTTCTGAGTATGTGACCATTACGCAGGGTAGCCAGCCTTAAAAAAAAAAGAAGAAACCTTCTAGGGAGAGGGAACAGCATGTGTAAAGGCCCTGTGGTAGGACAAAATAAGCTGGCACAATCAATCAACTGGAAGAAGGTCATATGCCTGGAACGCAGTGAGCCCGTAGCAGGAAACAGAGTTGTAGAAGTAAGCAGGGCACAGGTCAAGTAGGACCTTAAGGTGACGGCAAGACTTCATATTTTATTCTAAGTATAATAAGATGGCACTGAAGACTTTAAAAGCAGAGGAGTGGGATGAATTTATTATTTGAAGGCTATTCTGATTGTTGTAGAGACAGTGGATTGGAGTGGGGTAAGTACGGAATCAGGGAGACTGTTAGAACCATTTTAGATTAGAGATAATGGGACTGAGCTGGCCTGGTGTCAGTGAGATGGAAAGAAGTAGACACCTTTGACATATATTGTGGAAGTTCAGTGATCTGTGCTGCTGATGCACATGTAGGAACTAAGATTGAGGGAGAAATCCAAGATGATCAAGGAAATCAAGCTTTATGAATTGAGCAACTAGGATGGAGTTGACCAGGGTGGAGTGAGGACAGATGGGAAGGGAGGTTAGGGAGTAGACATCTCAAAGGAGATATGAAGGAGGAAGTTAGATGTAAGAATTTGGAGCTCAGAGGACGGGGTTGGGCCAAAGAAATAAGTTTGGATCATTAGTTTATCCCGGTGGCATTTAAAGCTGAGGTAATGACAGAAGTCACCTAAAGAGAGAGGAGAGGGAGGAGAGAAAACAGCCCTGGATCAAACTCAAAGGAATTCCATCCTGCAAAAGTGGGGTGCATGAAAAGATTCAACAATTAAGGAAAAGGAGAAACATGAGATTTGGGAGGAAAATCAGGACAGAGCAAGGCATGGACATCAAGAGAGAAGAGCGTATCCAAAAGGAGGCAGCAACCAGCTGTGGCCAGTGTTGCGACATGTCACCTAAGACGAGGAGAAAGGAATGGATGTCGGGTTGGCAAAGTGGTCAGTAGCAACGAAGTCACTGGGACCATTGTCTGGAGTTGTGGAGACAGAGAGACAGAAGCTGGATGGAGTGTAATGAGGAGAGAAGGGGAGTTAGGAAGTATATTTAGCAAGCACAGACGGTGCTTTCAAGGGAGTTGACACTGACCGGGCAGTAGACTGAAGAGTGTATGAAGTCCAAAGAGCTTTCCTTTCAAGATGGGAGCTATCAGAGCACCAGTACATGCTGCTATTAACCACCAGAGAGAGAGGGAGAGATTGATGGGAAAGGAGAGATAGGCAAAGGAGTCAAGTTTTTGGTAGTCTGGAAGCGTGGGATCCAGACCCCGAGAGGAGAGACAGACCTCTGATACGAAGGGGAACACTGATTCATTATAACATGCAGGAAAAAGATGAGTGCAGGCACACACAGCTCAGAGCCTTGGTTATAAGAAGCTGAGGAAGCACTGAGTTGATGGCTTCTGCTTTCTCAATCGTGTATGTGGTGGGGATATCCATATTTGCCTCGAAGACAAGGACTCTTTACCTGAAACACGTACCCTGACATCTGAATGGTTACATTGACTTTGTCTCACCATTCCCATCAAAAGTGACCAAACCGTATTCATTAGCTGCTCATACCCATCGTTTCCAAGGAGAAGCAGCACTTTAAATGGTAAGAGAAGTTTTCACATATTCCATGCACACTACTCACACCCTTATCCCCACCTTGCTATATTTTATTGCTTTCCTCCATTCCATCAATCTTCTCCATTTGTCCAGTGGGTTGCTTTTTTGAAGTATGTGCTCCTTCATCAGTGACTTTCTCTTGTCTGGCAGTTTGATGTATAGTATTGAGTTGGTAATCCTATGTGGATTTGAGCCACGTGTTTTCACGAGGTCGCAGATAAGGAAACATCTCAGAAAGAGAAAGTGCTCATCGTTTTAGGGAAATGAGAAGAATTGGAACACTAAGGTGACCTTGCCAGAAAACTGGCGTGTGCTCCCAGAATATCAACACAAAGGAACATATTTCTGTAATCGAGTTGTAGCCTTTCCTCTCATCCATCACCTAGAAGGCCATTTGGTATATGCTCTGTTATAAGTACTGCCTCAGTAACGAAAAGCTTCAATGCAGAGAAACGCTACAGCTCTCCTTATCACATATACCAAAGGACAGGCGATTTAATAAGCTTTTGAACATACAACGCAGCTTTCCCCAAATTGGCTCAAAGAACTTTCATTAACGTTAAGTCAGATTCTCACTGTTTCTTAGAACTAAGGTAAAACATCTTGGGAAGTTGTGTTAACTACTTCAGAAACCCCTTAAGTTTATTTGGATACGACTTAGTAAGTTAGTGTTCCGGTGGGCTAACTTGATTTCCGGAAGTAACTTAAGCCCTAGGAAACTATGACTCATTGTGTGTTTTGTCCCTACCACAGTAAAATTTAAATTCCAGGTCTGTGCACCAAGCATTCTGAAAGGGTCCCGTTGCCTTTTGTTAATTCCAAAATAAACGGGCCTGGTATTTCAGGCCTGTTATCCTGAAATAAACGATGGAAAGATGGAAGAAACTGAGACCTAGATTGTTCAAGATTTTATATTAGGTCAACTCTTTTCTTCAGTGCAGGCTCAGACTGCATGCCATGCGGGCCTTGTGTAGGAGCTGTGTGCATAACAAAGGCCAAATCTCTAAATCATATCTTTTTGCTTTTGAGTGTGAAGCTGTTACTCAGAATTACTCAGTTACCTGGAATTTCATGCTGCGATGATTCAACAGAATCATCCATTCCTCCTTCACAGTGTGTCAATGTCATATACATATAAATTCTACTGTTCTCTGAGCTAAGCACAATATACCATAGAGAGTTACATTTCGAAAAAACTAAATGGTTTCTGGATCAAAGAGAGAGAGTTACCTTGCCCAACACTGTTAAAGACACAAAAGGAAGTTTTTGGAATTATCTCTGGAGGATGTAAACAGTAGGACTAATATCTGCTTTCTAGAAATCACCTAGCAGAAACCTTCCCTTGAGGCAGGTAGCTTGGATTAACTATGCCTCCTGCTCTAGGATTCAGCAAATCTATCATTACAAATGCAGTTTTGCTGGCCCATCACATAGGACCATGTTCACCCCATATTGGCTGAAGCCTTTGTGTGGGTTTGTTTCCCAAGTTTATGTGTCATGGAACTTTATTTAAATGGAAATTCCTTCATTCCTGTTGGGCTTCAGGCCATTTGGAGATTATTTCAAAAATTCCACTTATGTATAACACGCTTAGCCTTTGTAAGAGTAGGCTTGTTTTTCTTCAGGTAGTAAGATGGACCTTGATTTGCAAACCTATATTTGGAAGATTATAATTTTTCCTCAGAGAGAGTAGAATACAGATAGTAGGGTGGAATTTTTACCTCAAAGCTTTTGACAAAAAAACAGACTCTTCAGTGTATTTTGTCTTAGACTTGTCGATCCTGTCTTCCAGAGTTCCAGTTACATGGGTGCCTATTTATCCATGTAAAATCTATTCCTTAAGAATTGGCTAGAGCTTCTTGACAAGGACCAAAGGAATCCAGATGTTAAGACCTGACTTTTGCCCAGGGATTGGCAAACTGTGGCTCACAGGCTGAAACCAGCCTGCTGCCTTTCTTGGAAAGAAAAAGTTTGTTGAAGCACAGCCGTGCTTACTTGTTTACGTATTGACTGTGGCTGCTTCCACACCATAAGAGCAGATTACAGTAGTTGCAGCAGAGACCATATGGCCTGCAAACCCTCAAGTGTTTACTCTCTGGGCCTTTAGATTAAAAGTTTGGTTTCTTCTATGGACTGCTCCATCCCAGATATATATAATATAGTATAATATACTATAAATAGTGTTTGTGTATGTAATAGAGTATAGTATAATATTATATAATATAGTGTTTCATTCTTTTGGTCCCCTGAGATTTATAAATGTGAAGATCAGTGAATTACTGTTGATAGCAGTTTTATTCCTGCATTCCAGAAATATAACAATGATTGGTGGATAGGAAGGCTGGTGAAAGAAGGCTGTGAGATTGGCTTCATCCCAAGTCCACTTAGATTGGAGAACATACGGATTCAGCAAGAACAAAAAAGAGGACGTTTTCACGGAGGGTAAGGCTCCTTCCTTTCTCTAAAGTTTTTTGGAGGAAGTAGGAAAATTAGGTGATATTTTCAAGTTTGCTTATTAGGTTAAACATATATGCTTTCAAAGTAAAAGCTACTTCTCTATGTGCAAGGTGTTTCTGAAATTGACAGAAAAGGGTTTCATATAGTTCACTCTCCCCATTGTGTGCTGAAGCCTGGACACCCCTGGAATCAACACGAATTCCACAGTGGAGACTGTTTTCTGTGGCTTCAGCAAACCCTCCTGGGAACCTAAGCTTTCCTCTGTGAGAGTCGTGTAGGGTATCCTTTCTCAGTACAGTAAGTGGGGGCCTGGCCTGACCTGGCATCATGGCTCTTCTTGGTTAACTTTCAGAGACTCTCTTTCAAGTGGGCACAGAATGCCATGGCACATGCAATACCATCCCGGGACTAGTAGCACTTTGTCCAGGGTTTTCTGTGGCTGCTGCCATCGCTTGGTACTTGGGGTAAGACTCTGTCCAGCTTCAGATGAATTAACCTCTAGTGAACTCATGAAGTAGCCACAAAGATCTCAGAGTGCAGGTATTTAAAGGTCCCAGGGATACAAGCAAAGCCTGAGAGGAGAAATCAGAATCATACTGAGCCTGCATATATTGTGAGCCTACATTGAAGTACTGATTTGGTATGTGTTACCATTGTTTGAAAGTCCTGAAATAGAATCAGTTCTTTCTCTTAACTCTCAACCTCCTTTTTCTATTAGATCCTTTTCTGTTTCAAAAACTCCTCTGTTCTTCAGGAGCCCTTTTGCCTTTGTCATAATGGGAACCTCTTAAACAGTGATAGGAGATCACAAAAGTAGAGTGTTAGCCCACTTTTAATTATCATGCCTATAACATTATTAATGATTAATCCCTCTTATTACTTCTTCTCTAGACTTTTTGTCTCTCATGCTGCTCCATGTGGGAACACATTTTCCTGTCTCAGGACCTTTGTAATTGCTGTTTCCTTTTACTGGACGCTTTTCTTCACTCTTCCACTGGATCACTCCATCTGATTCAGATCTTAGTTAAATATCACCTTTTCAATGACCCCTTTCCTGCCACCACATTTAAAGTTGAATCCACTTCTCTTCCCTTGCTTCCTATCTCTCTCCCGACTCAGTTTTCTCTGTTGCACTTATCACTGTCAGAAATACTATATATTTACCTATTCATCTGTTTGATACTGATATTTCCCGTTAGAATTTGTCTGTATAAGGGAAGGAATTTTGTTTTTCCCCCCACTGTTGTATTCCTAGTTTCTAGGACAGTGAATACTCAATAGATATTTGAATGAAATAATAAATGAATTATTATCACCATTTCCAAAGTTATTCTACTATTATTATTATTATTCCATAAAATTATTTTACACTTCTGAACTAAAGGCTTACTTTGCCCACAGGCACAAGAGTAAAACCAAGAGCTCAAAGACATGATCTTCTTTTATCTTTATACCAACTGTGAAGTATAGTTTCTCCTTCTAGAGATGGGGAAACTCAGGCACAAAGATATGATATGGTGTGCCAAGGTCCCACGACGAGTAATGGGCAAAGCCGGGAGGAGAAATCAGATTGTCCTAACTCTAGGGACCATACTTAAGCACTGAAGGAAGGGACACTGGAGAAGTGGGAAGGTGGGCTCCTGAGGGCCCTGGTGGGCTCCAGGGAAGCTTCCCAAGCCACATGCAGGAACCAATACGAATGAGCTTCCATTCCATTCCATAATACTATTCATGACCAAATCCTTACTGCCAGTTCTTAATTCTGATCCCCACATAAGAAGTGCTTCTTCCAGATCTTACTGCTTGTTTTGAGCTGTGTTTGACATCCAGCTAGTGTACTGGTGACCAGTGTTGGTTAAAAAGACAGTTCACAAGAACATTCCTAGTAGTGATTCTTTTGCCTCATTTCTGCATTGAATAATTAGGAGACATACTTTAGCAAAATATTTCCAGGTCCTAGATAGTTTCCCACTTTCTCTGAGAAAGGAGGTCAAAGAAAACATTTGGGCAGATCCTTGAAGTACTCTATAGCAGGACTTGGTGTGTTTTGAATTACTTAGTGGATTAAGGCCAAAGAAAGCTTTGTACTCTCAAGTTCTATTTCGAAGGAATCTGGGGAATGAGTCTTTTTTTTCTTTGAATTTAATTTTATTTATTTTTTTATACAGCAGGTTCTTATTAGTTATCTATTTTATACATATTACTGTATATATGTCAATCCCAATCTCCCAGTTCATCCCACCACCCCCCACCAACTTCCCCCCCTTGGTGTCCATGCATTTGTTCTCTACATCTGTGTCTCTATTTCTGCCCTGCAAACCGGTTCATCTGTACGATTTTTCTATGTTCCACATATATGCATTAATATACAATATTTGTTTTTCTCTTTCTGACTTACTTCCCTCTGTATGACAGTCTCTAGATCCATCCACGTCTCTACAAATGACCCAATTTCGTTCCTTTTTATGGCTGAGTAATATTCCATTGTATATATGTACCACATCTTCTATATCCATTTGTCTGTCAATAGGCATTTAGTTTGCTTCCATGACCTGGCTATTGTAAATAGTGCTGCAATGAACATTGGGGTGCATGTGTCTTTTTGAACTATGGTTTTCTCTGGGTATATGCCCAGTAGTGGGATTGCTGAGTCATGTGGTAATTCTATTTTTAGTTTTTAAGTAACCTCCATACTGTTCTCCATAGTGGCTGTATCAATTTACATTCCCAGCAACAGTGCAAGAGGGTTCCCTTTCCTCCACACCCTCTCCAGCATTTGTTGTTTGTAGATTTTCTGATGATCCCCATTCTAACTGGTGTGGGGTCATACCTCATTGTAGTTTTGATTAGCATTTCTCTAATAATTAGTGATGTTGAGCAGCTTTTCATGTGCTTCTTGGCCATCTATATGTCTTCTTTGGAGAAATGTCTATTTAGGTCTTCTGCCCATTTTTGGATGGGTTGTTTATATTTTTAATATTGATCTGCATGAGCTGTTTATATATTTTGGAGATTAATCCTTTGTCCGTTGATTCGTTTGCAAATATTTTCTCTCATTCTGAGGGTTATCTTTTCGTCATGTTTGTAGTTTCCTTTGCTTTGCAAAAGATTTTAAGTTTCATTAGGTCCCATTTGTTTATTTTTGTTTTTATTTCCATTACTCTAGGAGGTGGGTCAAAAAAGATCTTGCTGTGATTTATGTCAAAGAGTGTTCTTCCTATGTTTTCCCCTAGGAGTTTTATAGTGTCTGGTCTTACATTTAGGTCTTTAATCCATTTTGAGTTTATTTTTGTGTATGGTGTTAGGGAGTGTTCTAATTTCATTCTTTTACATGTAGCTGTCCAGTTTTCCCAGCACCACTTATTGAAGAGGCTGGCTTTCTCCATTGTATACCCTTGCCTCCTTTGTCATAGATTAGTTGACCATAGGTGCATGGGTTTATCTCTGGGCTTTCTATCCTGTTCCATTGATCTATATTTCTGTTTTTGTACCAGAACCATACTGTCTTGATTACTGTAGCTTTGTGGTATAATCTGAAGTCAGGGAGTCTGATTCCTCCAGCTCTGGTTTTTTCCTCAAGATTGCTTTGGCTATTTGGGGTCTTTTGTGTTTCCATACAAATTTTTAGATTGTTTGTTCTAGTTCTGTAAAAAATGCCATTGGTAATTTGATAGGGATTGCATTGAATCCATAGATTGCTTTGGGTAGTATAGTCATTTTCACAATACTGATTCTTCCCATCCAAGAGCATGGTATATCTCTCTATCTGTTTGTGTCATCTTTGATTTCTTTCATCAGTGTCTTACCATTTTCTCAGTACAGGTCTTTTACCTCCGTAGGTAGGTTTATTCCTAGGTATTTTATTCTTTTTGTTGCAGTGGTGAATGGGATTGTTTCCTTAATTTCTCTTTCTGATCTTTCATTGTTAGTGTATAGGAATGCAAGAGATTTCTGTGCATTAGTTTTGTATCCTGCAGCTTTACCAGATGTATTGATTAGCTCTAGTAGTTTTCTGGTGGCATCTTTAGGATTCTCTATGTATAGTATCATGTCATCTGCAACAGTGAAACTTTTACTTCTTCTTTTCCAATTTGTATTCCTTTTATTTCTTTTTCTTCTCTGATTGCTGTGGCTAGGACTTCCAAAACTATGTTGAATAGTAGTGGTGAGAGTGGACATCCTTGTCTTGTTCCTGATCTTAGAGGAAATGCTTTCAGTTTTTCACCATTGAGAATGATGTTTGCTGTGGGTTTGTCATATATGGCCTTTATTATGTTGAGGTAGGTTCCTTCTATGCCTACTTTCTGGAGAGTTTATATCATAAATGGTGTTGAATTTTGTCAAAAGCTTTTTCTGCATCTATTGAGATGATCATATAGTTTTTCTTCTTCAATTTGTTAATATGGTGTATCACATTGATTTGCATATATTGAAGAATCCTTGCATCCCTGGGATATATCCCACTTGATCATGGTGTATGATCCTTTTAATGTGTTGATGGATTCTGGTTGCCTGTATTTTGTTGAGGATTTTTGCATCTATGTTCATCAGTGATATTGGTCTGTAATTTACTTTTTTTGAGACACCTTTGTCTGGTTTTGGTATCAGGGTGATGGTGGCCTCATAGAATGAGTTTGGGAGTGTTCATTCCTCTGCAGTTTTTTGAAAGAGTTTGAGAAGGGTGGGTGTTAGCTCTTCTCTAAATGTTTGATGGAATTCACCTGTGAAGCCATCTGGTCCTGGACTTTTATTTGTTGGAAGATTTTTAATCACAGTTTCAATTTCATTACTTGTGATTGGTCTGTTCATATTTTCTATTTCTTCCCAGTTCAGTCTTGGAAGGTTATACCTTTCCAAGAATTTGTCCATTTCTTCCAGGTTGTCCATTTTATGGCATAGAGTTGCTTGCAGTAGTCCCTTAGGATGCTTTGTGTTTCTGTGGTGTCCATTGTAACTTCTCCTTTTTCATTTCTAATTTTATTGATTTGAGTCCTCTCCCTCTTTTTCTTGATGACTTAGGCTAAAGGGTTATCAATTTTGTTTATCTTCTCAAAGAACCAGCTTTTAGTTTTATTGATCTTTGCTATTGTTTTCTTTGTATCTATTTCATTTATTTCTGCTCTGATCTTTATGATTTCTTTCCTCTACTAACTTTGGGTTTTGTTTGTTCTTCTTTCTCTAGTTCCTTTAGGTGTAAGGTTAGATTGGTTTTTTTGAGACTTTTCTTGTTTCTTGAGGTAGGCCTGTATTGCTATAAACTTCCCTCTTAGAACTGCTTTTGCTGCATCCGATAGGTTTTGGAACATCATGTTTTAGTTGTAATTTGTCTCTAGGTATTTTTTGATTTCCTCTTTGATTTCTTCAGTGATCTCTTGGTTATTTAGTAACATTTTGTTTAGCCTCCATGTGTTTTGTGTTTTTTATGTTTTTTTCCCTGTAATTTATTTCTAATCTCATAGCGTTGTGGTTGGAAAAGATGGTTGATATGATTTCAATTTTTTTTTAATTTACCGAGGCTTGATTTGTGACCCAAGGGGTGATCTATACTGGAGAATGTTCTGCGTGCACTTGAGAAGAAAGTGTAATCTGCTGTTTTTGGATGGAATGTCCTATAAATATCAAGTAAATCTATCTGGTCTATTGTGTCATTTAAAGCTTGTGTTTCCTTAGTAATAATCTGTTTGGATGATCTGTCCATTGTTGTAAGTGAGGTGTTAAAGTCCCCCACTATTACTGTGTTACTGTCAATTTCCTCTTTTATAGCTGTTAGCAGTTGCCTTATGTATTGAGGTGTTCCTATCTTGGGTGCATATATATTTATAATTGTTATATCTTCTTCTTGGATTGATCCCTTGATCATTATGTAGTGTCCTTCCTTGTCTCTTGTAACATTCTTTATTTTAAAGTCTATTTTATCTGATATGAGTATTGCTACTCCAGCTTTCTTTTGATTTCCATTTGCATGCAATATCTTTTTCCATCCCCTCACTTTCAGTCTGTATGTGTCCCTAGGTCTGAAGTGGGTCTCTTGTAGACAGCATATATATGGGTCTTGTTTTTGCATCCATTCAGTGAGCCTGTGTCTTTTGGTTGGAGCATTTAATCCATTCACGTTTAAGGCAATTATTGATATGTATGTTGCTATTACCATTTTCTTAATTGTTATGGGTTTGGTTTTGTCGGTCCTTTTCTTCTCTTGTGTTTCCCACTTAGAGAAGTTCCTTTAGCATTTGTTGTAGAGCTGGTTTGGTGATGCTGAATTCTCTTAGCTTTTGCTTGTCTGTAAAGTTTTTGATTTCTCCATTGAATCTGAATGAGATCCTTGCCGGGTGGAGTAATCTTAGTTGTAGGTTCTTCCCTTTCATAACTTGAAATATATCGTGCCACTCCCTTTTGGCTTGTAGAGTTTCTGCTGAGCAATCAGCTGTTAACCTTGTTGGAGTTCCCTTGTATGTTATTTGTCGTTTTTCCCTTGTTCCTTTCAATAATTTTTCTTTGTCTTTAATTTTTGTCAGTTTGATTACTGTGTGTCTTGGTGTGCTTCTCCTTGGGTTTATCCTGCCTGGAACTGTGTGCTTCCTGGACTTGGGTGGCTATTTCCTTTCCCACGTTAGGGAAGTTTTCGACTATAATCTCTTCAAATATTTTCTTGGGTCTTTTCTCTCTCTCTTCTGCTTCTGGGACCCCTATGATGCGAATTTTGTTGCGTTTAATGTTGTCCCAGAGGTCTCTTTGGCTGTCTTCATTTTTTTTCATTCTTTTTTCTTTATTCTGTTCCACGGCAGTGAATTCCAGTATTCTGTCTTCCAGGTCAGTTATCTGTTCTTCTGCCTCAGTTATTCTGCTATTGATTCCTTCTAGTGTATTTTTCATTTCAGTTATTGTATTGTTCATTTCTGTTTGTTTGTTCTTTAATTCTTCTAGGTGGCTGTTCTTTAATTCTTCTAGGTCTTTGTTAAACATTTCTTGCATCTTCTCAATCTTTACCTCCATTCTTTTTCCGAGGTCCTGGATCATCTTCACTATCATTATTCTGAATTCTTTTTCTGGAAGATTGCCTATCTCCACTCCATTTAGTTGTTTTTCTGGGGTTTTATCTTGTTCCTTCATCTGGTACATAGTCCTCTGCCCTTTCATTTTGTCTATCTTTCTGTGAATGTGGTTTTCATTCCACAGGCTGCAGAATTGTTCTTCTTGCTTCTGCTGTCTGCCCTCTGGTGGATGAGGCTATCTAAGAGGCTTGTGCAAGCTTCCTGATGGGAGGGACTGGTGGTGGGTAGAGCTGGCTGTTGCTCGGGTGGGCAGATCTCAGTTAAACTTTAATCTGCTTGACTGATGATGGGTGGGGCTGGGTTCCCTCCCTGTTGGTTGTTTGGCCTGAGGCGACCCAACACTGGAGCCTACGGGGCTCTTTGGTGAGGCTAATGGCAGACTCTGGGAGGGCTCACACCAAGGAGTACTTCCCAGAACTTCTGCTGCCAGTGTGCTTGTCCCCACGGTGAGCCACAGCCACCCCCCTCTGCAGTAGACCTTCCAACACTAGCAGGTAGGTCTGGTTCAGTCTCCTATGAGGTCACTGCTCCTTCCCCTGGGTCCCGATGTGCACACTACTTTGTGTGTGTCCTCCAAGAGTGGAGTCTCTGTTTCCCGCAGTCCTGTCGAAGTCCTGCAGTCAAATCCTGCTAACCTTCAAAGTCTGATTCTCTAGGAATTCCTCCTCCTGTTGCCGGACTCCCAGGTTGGGAAGCCTGACGTGGGGCTCAGAACCTTCACTCCAGTGGGTGGACTTCTGTGGTATAAGTGTTCTCCAGTTTGTGAGTCACCCATCCAGCAGTTATGGGATTTGATTTTATTGTGATTGCGCCCCTCCTACCGTCTCATTGTGGCTTCTCCTTTGTCTTTGGATGTGGGGTATCTTTTTTGGTGAGTTCCAGTGTCTCCCCGTTGACGATTGTTCAGCAGTTAGTTGTGATTCCAGTGCTCTTGCAAGAGGGAGTGAGCGCACATCCTTCTACTCTGCCATCTTTGGGGAATGAGTCTTAAGTTCCTTTTCTGTATCTTAGGAAATCCAGTGGAAATTCTTCTTCAAGTCTTGGAGAAATGGTATCAGGGACATTTCGAGCAACCCCCACATCAACAGGTGAGGGTTTCAGTTAGATCTTTTTTTTTTTTTTTTTTCAGTTAGACCTTTTTTTAATGGAATGTATTGCTTTCTTAATATTTGAAAGTTCATGCAAGTATTTTTACTAATTTGGAAGCAATTTAAAAACTTGACTTAAAGATTTTTCTACTTAACTTTTCATTGCTCATTTGCTTTCTATGGTCATTTGATTTGATCTAAAGGGTACTTGTGGTACTAGAAATTCAGATCATGGTAATATAACTTTGTAAAATCTTATTTGCCCTCTATTTTATAAATCATTCAGAAGCAAGTTCATTATTCCACCCAGAAACCCAGCAGACTTTAAGATGGTGAGGGCCAACCAATTAAAAAGTTTTTACAAAGTTGTAAAGTCTGAAGAAAATGCTCTATTTAAATCTCCATGTAAAACTTTAGGGTGTGTTGGTACAGCCTGGGCGGTGGAGGTGGAGAGGGTTGAAGCAGAGAATGAGGTTAAGCCCAGATGACCTCACTTCTGTTTGGACAGCAGATAACTGAGCCCTGGAATTAATGGTAATGAAGAGGCAGTGGCGGCCCAATCAGGAGTTGTGTATTTAGAAACTGTGGAGGTATTCAAGCAGGAGTTTTTCTTCCACCACGTTCCCTGACTCCTATAGGCTCATTTCATTCTGCCCAGAATTGATGCTGCATTAAGTCATCCAGGATTACCAATTCAGAATGACAGATCCAAGGTCTATCCTGGTCTATCCTAACTGCAGGAAACTGGATTGATTCTGGAACAGATCTGAGTATCTGGGTCCTTGTTCATGTGAATCCTGATTTCCATGGCTCTGAGCCAAACTCTGGGTCTCTGGGTTGTCCGCAAATGGACTGGACCTGACTGGGTGGCCACAAAGCCACTTTAATCAGATATTGAGTATATTTTGCCTCATCCCCATTTGTTGGACATTTAGGTCATTGCAGCTTTTCACTATTACAAACAAGAAAGAACAGGAATAACTGATTATAAACTTACTTGAAATTAAGAGCAACATAGTAGGAAAAATGTGTCAATATTCTGGAAAGTGAGCAGAAAGACTTAAGAACACAAAAAGAACCGCAAAATTTTTTGATAATTCACCAAAATTACAAATCCAAAAATAACTAGTGAGTGAGGTAATGATCATTACTATCCAAATTGTTATTCTAAGTTTCTTTTTATCAAATTTGATTTGTCCAAGTTGCTGTCAGTCACACTGCATGGTGTGTCCAGCACAGGAACAACCCATGGCCTGTGAGTGGCCCAGCCAATGTTATTATGAAATCCACCCTCCCCACCCCACGTGAAATCAGGATATAAGCTCATTCTAACGGAGAGGAAGTTGTCTGTTTTTGCATTTGTCTTCAAAATTGGCCCGACCAGTATGAAACAGTAGAGTGGTGCTTTGCAGAGTGGATGAATTGGAAAATGACGAAAATGACAGGGACAAATTGGTACATTCTTCCTTCTTTTAAAAGCATGTGCTAACAATGACAGAGATTGCATATTTTGATATGGCTCTCATTGTTGTCTTTTAGCAAAACAGAAGCAAAAAGTGGTAAGTTGTGTTTCCTTTTTAAATCTGCTGTGAAGGTTTCTATCCATACATGCCTGCAATGCTCCATTTCAGTGACCCAAATGGCTATAAAATAAGGGAGGAGTCTCCTTGGTGGGACCTGTGGTCATCATTTCTCATTTGACCTGAGGATTGTGAATGTTGTGGCTGTGGAGGAGGTGTGCTGACCCTCCCCTTGTTACGCGTATCCAATCATCTTTTTCAGACGGAGCACATCCCTCCCTACGATGTTGTGCCATCCATGCGTCCGGTGGTGTTAGTGGGGCCGTCACTGAAGGGTTATGAGGTACAAATACCAGTCTGTTACGCTTCAGTTCTTGATCAAGAACCTAGGTGACAGCCATTTGGAGCTTGCTTCTCAGGGTCTGCCTTCACACGGGTCCTAACAGAAGCCAGCCCTCAGCTCGTGAAGGCAGGAGGTGCAGCGTGGGGCTTACGTGGCCCTTCACTCTTTCTTCCCTCCCTGGCCCACTTCTTGCCTTTCATGTATTACAGTGTTCAGAAATAGCTCCCTCAAAATATTTATAATGGGAAGTTCTTGTCAAAAATTTGCTCTGCATTCAATTCAAAGAAAAGGATTTTTTCTGTCTCAACTGTTCCCGTTGCTATTAGAAATAATAGAGTATGAACAGCACAAGGGAACATATAGGCAATATGCCAGCAAACCTCACCTCAGAGCACCAACAGATCTCACCTTGCTGCGTGCTCAAGACAATGGCATATTCCACCATACATTTCTCTGCTTCTTTACTTTAAAGACCATATTAAAGAAAAAAAAAAAAAAACACTCCACTAAAAGTATTAGTGAACTCCTTCAGAGATTAATTAAACAAAACCATGCAAAAAGGAAAAGAGTAAAGACTTAGATCACTGCATTTCAGATGTTGCCATTTTGGCTTTATGCCAGCGTGGATAAGAATAAGTGGGTAGGACATTAAAATCTGAAGGTGGGCAACCTCCAAGGCACGCTTCCCACTGAGTTAGCATAGTGGCTGGCACATAGTAGGCATTCAGTACACATTTGTTGAGTGAATTAATGAGTCTCTTTGAGGCAGATTTAAGAATCCCATCTCCTTCTCCCCCACCCTCCCTTTTCCCCTTCTCCTTCCTCTCCTCCTCTCTCCCCTTCTCAATGGGGAACATCAGAGAAAGAGCAGGAGAGCGGGGTACAGAAATCCAGCCCTAGGCGTGGAGAATTTCCACCGACTTGCACAGACTAGCAGGAGGCAGAGCCCCAGGCTGGCCTGAGGAGCTCTAGCTGCTCCTCACTGAAGGCAGGCACCACTCAGGTGCGCCAAGGATAGGCTGCACCTGCGCACAGAGCGAGCCTATCGTGGACTCTCGGTGGCAGTTCCACCCCCTAAAAGGAGATGAGGGTTTGCCTTGGATCTAGTGAACACTGCTGGTTCATGCCTCAACACCCTGGAGGAGAACCAAGGGGGGAAGTTGAGTAAGTGCAACTGGTTAAGTATGACAGACTCTGTCCACGGTCACCTGCCCTGTCCCACCTCCACCAGACAAGTGGCTGTGATCAGATCTTGGCTCCATCAGAATGCCTTCCCTTTCAGCTCTCTCACTTTTGACTTCTCTCTCTCTCTCTGCGTGTGTTTGCCTCATTCTTTTTTTTTTTCACCTCTGCAAAGGTCACAGACATGATGCAGAAAGCCCTCTTTGATTTCCTGAAGCACAGGTTTGATGGGAGGTGAGGCATACAGATGCTTTTGTATTCTTTATTTTCCTTTAACCAAACATGAATGATAAATTGATTTGTGGATCTATGTTTCTGGTGATTGCAGATGTTCTCTAATTAAAAGTTAACTCAATGTTCAGGGGAGAATACAATGAAAGTGTTCTGAAAATATGAAGTTATGACGTGTAGCATTGAATCCCTTAAAGAAAAAGGACCTTGAGAAGGAAAATTATCCATTTGTTTTATTTATATGTATGTGTTAGTCTTTATTTTCTCACTTGTTAGTGAACTCATACCAAGCTTATGTTTATAAAAAATAATGAAAATATAGAATATTTCTGACAAATATGGTGCCTCACTGGTCAAGATGGGTAGTATCATTTGGGAATTGTACGTGTGCATGCATGTATGCGTGTGTATCATATGAAGGTATAAAGTACTGAATTTCCTTAAAAGAAGAGCGCAAGAAATGTTTTCATCATAAGTTTCCAAAAATGACTGTTTTGTAGGGAATAGTACTTCTTTGGATGTTCAGTTCTGGGTTTGTTTTACTAGAAATTTCATTGCTATTTTATGGGTTTCTTTTGTATATATCCTATCCCCCTATGACCCATTATCAACAGGGCTCAGTCTTTAACCATCAGAAAATTTTATCATTTAAGTTTTGTGGAAAATATCTGGAAAGAGTTTCTGTATTTTGCAGAGAAACGGTAAAAAGTCCATACTGACTCAATACTAAGTACCAAGCTCTTTCACAATTCAGAATGCACTCCATGTAAAAATAACCACGTGCAAATACCTGAAGACTTATTAGAAATGAAGAAAACTTAGTGTGTGCTAAGTATGGTTAAATGTATCCAGCTTACCAAATATTTAAGTATTTGAAGACATTTTTAAAATATCCACAAATAGATTTTTCTTAATATGGTATTTTAAGAAAAAAGCAAACATGATAATGCTTTAAGGACAAATTGTATGCATTTGTCAAAAGAAAAACCTTCTGGATAATTGTGTTTGAAATATTTGTTAGTTTCTGGGACTATATACAAAGAAAATAAACTGAGATTTTAGTTCCAATAATTGAGATTTTAGTTCAAGAAAGCAGAATGCTTCAATGCCATTATATGAATTCCTAAGTATCTTAGTACAGGCCAGGCTGCCTTAATAAGTAGAGCCCAAAATATGTAATGAATCAAACACAATGGAAGCTTAGTGTTGCTCATTTAATAGTCTGAGGCAGGTGTTCCTCAGCTGGGAAGGTGGGTAGTGTGGAGGAGGGAAGGACTGGGCAAAATGTTTGTCCTGCCTGTCATTTGGGACCCTTGACCTGGGGTTGGTCTCTCCAATTAGCTGTAGAGAGAGGAGCAAGCTGGCCTGGAAGTGACTTCACATCATTCTCACATTTCATTGGCTAGAACTTAGTCATGTGGCCACACCTAATTGCAAAGGAGGCTGGGAATTACAGTCTAGCTGTGTGCCCAAGAGGAAGAGTAAATGGATTTTGCTGAACAAATAATAGTCTGCCACATTTATCTAGTGGACACAAAGGGCTTAATAAGAAAGTCATGGATGTATCCTATTCTCTGTTTTTTTGTTTCTGTTTTTTTTTTAAATAGGCAGAGAATGAAGTAATTTCAGAGAAAACAAGTGAAAAGCACTGAGTACTAGACTCTTGGAGTTGGAAGGAAATGTAAAAGTCCTTTTAGGCTAATCTCTTATGTCCCCAAACCACAAGTAGATGGATAACCTTCTTCTGTTGGAAAACTTTTAACTACTGGGAAATTACTTCTTAAAAAAGCATTACAAAGAAACAGCTGAACTCTGACTCGTTAAGTTAATAATATCGGTGTTGGTCCTTGCCTCCGATGACAGACGCCATCACCCTTACCCTCATGCAGCTCTCCCTGGGTTGGCCGCAGCTGACATGCCTGGCTCAGTCAATCACACTTCCTTCAGCTGTGCTTAGAGTCACATGGTTCTAACCTGCAGTGCCTTTATTTAAGGAAGTTCTGAGAAGTGCCTCATCCTGTGGCCCCATAATAGCCCTTGAGCTGAACAAATGCCATCCTATACGCAATCAGCTTCTGTTAGATTGTTTTGGTCCCCACTTAACATCCCTGTAAGCAGCAGTATAATTAAAGGTTTGAAAGGTAGGACCTATGGAAAAGAAGAAAGGAATTATTATAATTTAGCAAAGAGAAAGTGAGTGACTTAATTACTGCCTTCAAGAATGAAGAATCTGAGGTTCTTCCTCAATCTTCAGACCCAAAAAGAGGAAATGCATTTAATTGTAAGAGCAGAGATTTACCAGCTAGAGTTACCTGATTCACCAAGCACTTGTACACACTATTGAAGTTGGTTTTAGTAGAAATAGAATTAAAATTTCAATGCCAAGTGTTCCATGGGGTCTGATGGCACAGCAGAGGGCCTGGAGATATGAGGAAGAATACAGCAGCAGCAAAAGTAATAGCTGGAGAAAGAGACTCAGCCCTAGAGAGATCTGATGTTTGACAGAGTTGGAGAAAGCTAGATATTAAAAGTGGGAGTAGGAGAGTGGATTTGCTTTCAAATTAGAAGAGGCCAGTGTAGCAGAAAAATGATAATGAATTCGTTGGTTGAGTATATAGAGAGAGACTTTGGTAAGGAAGAAGAAATGTGCAATGTGGATACACAATGACTCTGACATGTCTGCTGTGTGGGGAATATCCTTACATTCTGAGCCATGACAATCTGCTGTGTTATGTTTTACCAATTAATAAAAGGAGAGAAAACAACAAATAGTCTTTAATTGAAACCAGCCAAGAGAAGAATTACACAGTGGGCTTTTGCACAGCAATACAACATAAACAATATGTTCTAGTGGAAGCCTACACAATGTTTTGTTGGCTATGAATGCAGTAGGTCAGACAAAATAGGATAAAGTCTTTTCTTTTTCAGAAAGAGCCTAAAAAGCAAAAACAAAAAACAAACAAAAAAACAACAACAAAAAAAAACACGGCTAAAAGACTTGCTTCTTCAATACCGTTTTTCAGATCTTGGCTAAAAAATAATTCAACAAATTGGATTAAAATCCAACATTGACTATTACAGAATCATATGCTTATTTTTTTATGATACCTTAGAAATTATTTGAATCAGTTTAAAGCTACTTACTTATTTTACAATTTTATTGTTATTGTAGGGCCTAACTACAATCTATGTAAGAAAAATGGAAAGCACAATACTAAATACTTCCTGAGGGAACCCCTGTACATGTGGATCTCCACACATAGTGACAATTCCTATGCACAGATCATAAACTAAGTGAGCCTAACGAGCTGCTACAGTGGCACCAGCCTGGCAGGGACAAAGTGGATGCACAGTGGCATGGAGCTTTTCTCTCTTCATTTAACACCACAAACATTCAACGGGGATCATCCTTTCAGATGAGGTTTGTTCAGCGTGTTGAATCTACCATTCATAGGCTGAACAGCAAGCAGTCAAACCAATTGCAATTTGTTGACCTATGCTAATCATTTCAAATCCCAACAAAGTTGTAACTTTAGGCTTTTTGACAACTGGATCAGATCAGCTCTATGGCAGTTATAGGACACTTTGTAACTGACATGATTATGGCCCCAAATCATAAATGAACATACAAATAGGATCTGAAGCTATTAGCCAAGGAATGCTTAAAAAAAAAAAAGGTTTGAGAAATAATTTGAAGAAAGGAGGCTAAGAATATAATTTAGGGAGACTCAAAGAAGTAGTATTTATTTATAAAAGGAAATGGCAAGAGCTGATGCTATCACAAAGCAGCCAAGACATGGAAGATTTGCAGTCAACAAATGGGAAAGAACAATACAGTGCCTTCTGTTTCATAACCAATATCATCCTCTTATTGTCTCCTCCTCCTACTCTCTATTCAAATGCAGACTCATCAGTGGACACTCAAGCACTAGAGATAATTAATTGAAAACTAATGCCAAATATGATTTTTCAAATTAGCAGATTTTGATTGCAACATGTCTGACCTTATTCTCCCATCCTCAAAGTATATATAAATTTCACAGACTCCAAGAATGGGAGAGTTCATGGTAGACTGCTACTTTTTTTTTTTTTTTTTTTTTTGCGGTACACGGGCCTCTCACTGTTGTGGCCTCTCCCGTTGCGGAGCGCAGGTTGCGGAGCACAGGCTCCGGACGCGCAGGCTCAGCGGCCATGGCTCACGGGCCCAGCCGCTCCGCGGCATGTGGGATCTTCCCGGACCGGGGCACGAACCCGTGTCCCCTGCATCGGCAGGCGGACTCTCAACCACTGTTCCACCAGGGAAGCCCGACTGCTAACTTTTGAGGATAGAATATAAAGAAACTGTCTCCTTCAAGTCTCAAATCTCCAACAGCTACCTTGTATACATTATATATGTGCCTATCAACATAGGACACTATGAATAATTATTTAAGAAAGCACTTTTATATATTACCTGGTTTGCTCCTAATGACAATCCTGTGAGATAATTCAACAAAGCCACTATCACCACTTTATTGATTATGATATTGATGCTCAAAAGATGGCATGACTTGACCATGGTCACACAACCAGCCAAGAGGAAGACCCAGGAAGAGTACCGAGGTCTACATATGCCTTCCATTCCTGTTCTCCTGACAGTTTGCTGTCTGATCTTTGGAATGTTTTCCCTTTGTGAAGGAAGTCTAAGCGTTTTAATAAAAACTAATATACTAACAAGGTTGCATATTAGATGTGGCAAGGGTAGAGTTTAAAAGGATCTTTAGCTGTTCTATTATCAACATGGAAATACTAATTATTGTTGAATGTGTGTCTCACCTAAGAGTAATGTCTTTCCATAGAAAAATCACAGAAAACTAATACTCATAGCACATGATGGACTGCAGAAATAATGAATTCCAAACCAGAAATAAGCAACAATTAGGGTTCAGATTTACTAGATTTAGAGATATATATACAGTCTGCTGGGGAACTGCACTTCTGTTAGTCTTTTATCTCCGGGCTAGTAATTACTGACACTACATCACAAAAAAGTTTCCAAGGGAACTTTTTAGAGATGTATATCAAATAAGATACATAGAAGTACTGAAAGAAACTAGAGGATATGAGTATAGCAAGAAAAGAAATAGAAAGGGTATAACTTTAAGTAAAAAAAAAAAAAGTAAATAGACTAGCATTTAATGATGAATGTAATTACATTGCTGGGGAGCCTTTTAAACAACAAAAAAAGTTTGGATTTGGCGTCTGAGTTTGATAATAGTAAGCATCTTTGCATGGAAAATAAAAACTCCTGCTTTGTCTTATTAGAGGGTTTCTGGAGCTGTGTCTGTCTTCTCCTGAGCTGTTTCATAATGTGTATTTTTATTAAGAAATAACCTATATTAACAAAGTAGCTGCTATTTTATTGACCAATAAAAGAAGAAAAAGAACCTTTTATTGTCCACACCTTTTCCTGGTTTGGGAATACATGAAGCAGGTTTTTTTTTTTTTCCATTTTTGTGTATGTGTGGTATTGTTTTGTTTTTTTGGTAAAACTTTGGATGTGTCTGAAAATGGCTTGGTAAAAGTGTGTTAAAACCCAGAAAAAAATAAGAGTGCACATCTGTTGATGATCCTTTCAAGTTTTAAGAACCAAGAGTCACTATTTGGCTAGTACAGAACTAGCAAATTTGATTTTCACTGAAGCAGAGTAGACTCTTTGGGCCCTCTAAAAATCATTATTCTAGAAGGTTGAATTCTGTCCCTAAACCAACCCACTTGTCTCCAGTCATATATTTGAATTGCTCTGGAAATTAACTGTATGTTTCTAACCAGCAACCCCATTCTTAAAACTACAAACAAAAACACCAGAAACTCAGAAATAAGCAAATCCTCTTCTGTAGGTACAAGGAGCTATGACCGCAAAGACTACCTATGAGATTTCATGCCTCAAGGGCAGCAGCCAACTGAGTAATGGAGACTCAGATGTGGGCTTCACTGACTCTAACCTGATTTAGATCTTGACCATCTCTCAGCATGTGGCCAAGATCTGCACTTGATGATGTGGCTGGTAGGAGATTCAGCGTTGCTGGAGAAGAAAACTGAAACTGTAAGAGAATTATGAGTCAGGTGACTAAGTACTGGCTTGGTGCTTGGGGACCTGTACTTTAGACCTTCTTAGACTCTAAATAACCATGTGTAACTTCCTCTCTGTGTCTCACTTTTCTTCTTGATAAAATGAAGAAGTGGGACTTCCCTGCTGGTGCAGTGGTTAAGAATCCGCCTGCCAATTCAGGGGACACGGGTTCGAACCCTGGTCCGGGAAGATCCCACATGTCATGGAGCAACTAAGCCTGTGCGCCACAACTACTGAGCCTGTGCTTTAGAGCCCGCAAGACACAACTACTGAAGCCCGCACACCTAGAGCCCGTGCTCCACAAGAGAAGCCACCGCAATGAGAAGCCTGTGCACCACAACAAAGAGTAGCCCCTGCTTGCCACAACTAGAGAAGGCCCACGTGCAGCAACAAAGACCCAACGCAGCCAAACATAAATTAATTAATTTTAAAGAATGAAGAAGTTGTACAGACCAGTGTTTTCCAATATCTTTTAGCAGTTGAACAAGTTCTTACAATGAAATCATAGATAAGCCCTGTGTAGAAAACGTAAATGCAGGGGTGTTTGCCTGGCATGGAGGGTCAGAAAGCTGGAGCCCTCCTGGCCTACTCAACCCCCATTTAACATTCTCAGTAGCCCAAGATGTATTTCACAAAATTCTTGATTTCTTCAGAAGACAATTTGAAGATGCCTTGAATAATTTATTAGAGCCTAAAAAATTCTAAGAAGTTAAAAAATTTTAAACTTCCTGACCATCTATAGCTTATATATACAACAATGCAAACAAGGAGTACTTTGCTTTAAAAGAGCACCAGAACTTTTGCACAGCCTGTTGCTTTAAAGAAATCATTTCCAACCATTTATGAAAAGGACTATTTTAAACTCTCCCCAAGGATTCAGGTCCCTGAAGTCAGGTGAAGAGTCTCCTGAGAGTGATGACAGTGTTGTCCCCAAATAGGTGTGAGATGACATATGGCTCAATAATTGTTGCTAACTCTACCCTCTTCCCTGCTCCACCAGCTAGAGGCGTTTGAAAGTGGGGGAGAATAAGTGCAGTGAGTACAAAAGGGAAGGGGCGGGACTCTTCTTGTCTCCTTCCTGGAACTCTGCCAAGTTTTGGAGATAAGAATGAAGAAGGGCCCATGATGGCAGTAGCTGGCTTAGAGAGGCATTCTTTGCATTCTGCAGGGAGATCATAATCTGAAGTTGTGCAATCCCAGCTTAAAATAAAGAATTTTAAAATTATAAATTCCAGAGCTTCTCATCATATACAGATAGACCCCTGTCTCCGTTCATTTGCAGTGTCTCGGTTTTATTCTTGTCTTGCATGACTGCAAGATACTTTCTAACTTATGGAAATCCTGGAACAATCCTTATATTGCCTTCAGCAATAGTGTCTTATTACTGCCCACAATATGCATTCAAAGCAATATGCAAATATGCTGAAGAATCCTTGTGCCTGCCAAAGAGAAATCATATTTTTCATATTCTTAGAAATGAAACATTCCTTTGGGCCTGTGGCGAAATGCTTCATGTACCATGAGTTAACTGTTGAGCATCAGGAATGCAACACAGCTGATTGTCTTTGATGATTGGAATGAAGAGGATTTCCCCCTTTGACCAGCAGCATTGATGCACCTGGGCAGAGCATTTGCCGTTCCTGAAAGTCTTGTTCAAGAGCAAATCAACTGTGAATTGTGGGGAAATTGTATTGCTGCTTCCTAGAAAGAGCATGGTTTATTCGTATGTTTTGATTCCCTCCTGTTATGGTGTGTATTATAAGGAGAATTCGGCAAGGCAGACAATAGTGGAGGAAGAGCTGCATTTTTCCTGGAGTCTTTTTTTGTTAAATAGCCAAAACCTTCCTCCATTCTGCTCTGCCTGTATTTTAATGCTAGCGAAATCCTATTTAAAAATACTTGTGGCCAATGTTTATTATACTGTGGTTGCAGTATAGTATGTGAGGCGGTTATTAAGTACTGTGGTTATAAATCTCTTGGAGAGCCCCACGACATTTTTACTGGCTTGTTCTGTTCTGTGTTCCTATTCATAGGATATCAATAACAAGAGTGACAGCTGACATTTCTCTTGCTAAGAGGTCTGTCCTAAATAATCCCAGCAAGAGAGCAATAATTGAACGCTCAAACACTCGGTCCAGCTTAGGTAAGATGTTCAAATGTGGTACTGCGCTCTCAGACCGGGGTGACACATGTTGCATTTGTGAATGTCTTTCCAATTTGCCCATTTTCCCCATTCTGAAGGGGGAAGCGCTGATTAACTGACAAGAAGGCTAGCCATGGAAAAGCAGGGAGCAGAGTCCTGCAGTAGCCTGAGACTCCTCTTTCTCAGCTCCAGTCACTTAGCTAATTAGTAGTCTGGTAGGAAGAATCCTCAACAGGTTGTCCTCCTCTGTTACTGCCTCAGCACGCGAAACCACTCATCCCTGCTTTGCCTGAGCTTCTCAATGAGGCTAATGATATCTGTCATACCCAAGTCACAGCTGACATGAAAGGAAATGAGATGTCCACCTTTCCCAGATCCTTAGAAGGAAGCTAGATAATGATGTTCTCAGTGTGGTTTCTGCTGCCAGCTGGTGCCCAGAGTAGTCACATCCTTAAGTGGAAGTAGCAACCACCATTAATACCGTTCAGGGAGTTTAAACATGTCTTTCCTGGTGAACCGATCAGAAAGCATCCTGAAATTCACCACGATGGAGAAGAAAAAGCACTATATGTGATTAGTTCCGTCAAGCCATGCAGGAGCAAGGCTGTGGAGGATGGATTCACCAACCACAGAAGTGGGTCCAGGCCGCAGGAGAATCATATCACTCATCTCAAAAGCCTGTTTGTGGTTTCTATGGTGGCCCAGAGTGGTGTAGTCCACTTATAACTCTCTTTTGCATTCACATTCTGAGGGCAACTTGTTTACTGCCCTATTCCTCATGGACAGAGTAGGAAAGACAGGGTTTTTCTATGCCACTACACTTTTTTAAAAAACTACTTAAATGAGCTCTGTAGGTAATAGAAAACTTTTTCTAAAATTAGGGTTTCTAAGATAGATTGCATGCCCAAATATCCCATCAAGTGTCCATTGAAGGCTATGCCAAGAATTGTGCAGATGGAAAGAGATGAGTGTCATCTCTATTCCTGGCCTGGGATTGGCACATGGTAATTGCTCAATAAATGTTTGTTGGATGGCTGCTTTTTGAAAGAATGCTGAACCTACAAAATGGGACAGTTGTCAGCATTTGTGAGAGCAGGATCCCAGACATCGGTGGTTCCTTCTTTAGTTCTGTATTTAGAGCCTTCCACAGACAGAGTGAAACACTCTTAAAGGCACAGTATTTTGACCTTCAGGGGTGTTGATGGCAGAGTTGATGATGATAAATCAGATTAGGTAACTGACTAAAGTAGTATATCATGGGTGACAAGGATACCAAATTAGATTGAAGGTTTCTCAAATAAGCATGTGTTCTCTGTTCTCCTGTCTTCCACCCTCCTTTCCACTCCTCACAGTGCCTTTGACTCTTAACCATTCCTTCCTCTGATGTATAATGAGAGGCTAAAGGACACTTAAAAACATAAGCTAGGTTGCCTGACTTTTTCAGCCATCTTGCACCAGCCTAGAGTGTGATGGGCATTCTGTGAGGTCATTCCATATCACCTATGTAGTCACCTGTTGTCAGAGTGGGTGCAGTGGGGTTGGTGTAAATATTGAGGAGGAAACAAGGTAGATATCAGTTCACTGGTTTTCCTTTTTACTCTGTAAAGTCATAACTCCCACAACCATTGGAGATAATTTAATGGCAGCCTATTATAATAACCACTATGTGAGCCACTTATGCCCATTTGTCTGCTTGTTAATGCACATGTGTAGATTGTTTCATCAAATGTTTATTGAACACTTGTTACTGCCATGCATTGTACCAGACTTAGGAAGTACAGACATAAATAAGGCAAAGTATCTTAGCCACAGGCAAACAGAAAAAAGGGAGTGATGGTTAAAATACTGTGTGATAATGGAATTATGAGCAAAGTACTAAAAGTATAAAGAAAGAAGGGTAGGGAGTAAGAGGCGTCTGAGAAGACTTCACAGAAGTTCTTTTTGAGCTGGTTCTTAGGGCAGTCAACAATGTACAAAGGCATTGACATATAAACACTGTGTGGTTGAGAAACAAGTTGTTTTGTGCAGAGCATATTTAGAAAAAGGAAGTAGGGGGCATGATTTGAGAGCAACAGAAGAGACTGAAAAAATAGATCGAGGCCAGTATGTTAAGGCTTTAGTACGCCTTGCTAAAGAGACCCCAAAATAGATTCCACAAAATGTTGATTTTAAAGGATACTAATAGTATGTTTTCCGCAGTCAAATAAATTTGAAACTTATGGATTAAATAGCTGTCAGATTTCTTCACTGCAACACTTCTTAGAGGCATTAAGATAAAGAGGGTAATGTACATTTGAAATTGCAAGAGAAACTATTATAGCATGTGATATCTCCCTTGCAAAAAAAACCCTTCTTTGCATAGGCTATCTCATGAGATTAGTGATCCAGGGTACTGCCTTTGGAAAATGTTGCTTTGGGCCACAGGGAGCCATTGAAGTAGTTTAAGCCTTTGGATATAAGAGAAAGGGCACAGGTGACAGAGATGCTGGGGAGAGGTGGGTCCAGACCAGTTGTGGTCAAGTTATAGAAGTGTTCACTGAGGTCCCTCCAGGTTCATGGTTCATGACTTCTCAGAGTTCATTTGTCTGGAATAAGATCATGATAAAGCTTTGATTGGAATCAGCCTGGGTAGTCAAGATTGTTGTGTTTGGTTAAAGTTTTTCTTTAAAAGAACTGAGCTGTGTAGGTAAATATGTCTTCCTCACACGTATAATTTATTCATTGTATTCCATATACCTATTATCCCAATATTGGACCCACTCCAGTATATAGGCTGGACCTCTGCAGCCTCCTGGCCTGCTCTGCCTGAGTACCTCTCTGTTGATACCCATTGCCCAAGTTTTGTTTGGTTAAGCTGTAGGTGTGCCTGCCCTTGGTGCTTTCACTGCGCTTTCACTGCCAGGCCCGGGTTCAACCCCTGGTCCAGGAACTAAGACCCCTCAGGCTGCGTGGCGTGGCCAAAAAAACTCCCAAAAAACACCACACTTGCCTCATGGCTGGTGCAAAGTAAATAAGGCCCAGGTGTCTGAATTATTTACACAGAGACTCAGAGTGCCTCACGGGTTCTTTGTACCAGCGCAGTCTACTTTGCGTCACTGCCTTTTTGCTACTTCAGAAAATATTGTATTCAGATTTTAAGTTTAAAGCAAGGTAGCCTTGTTCTAGTACAGTCCTGGCCAGGAGTTACCTTAAACCAGTGGCAGTTTAATGAAAAAAGGAAAAAAAAATGAAACTTACTACAATAAAAATAAACTTTACTCTCCAAACTTCTCTCATTAAAAAAATCTTTCTGTTTCTGACATGAATAAAAAGGGACAAGTAGGTTGTTTTTACTAATAAATGTAGAAAGTATTTCAGAATTTTGCAAATAAGCCAAATTGTCCACATTCTTTACATTAATATATTGAAAACTAGTCACCTTTCAGAGCAACATGAAATCTTTCAGGATATTGGTATTGGATAATATGAAAAATGACAGATATGTTGCTTTTTTTTTTACTTGAACAATAGAAATTTGTCTTCTCAGAGTCTGGAGGCTAGAAGTCTAAGATCGAGGTATCCACAGGGTTGTTTCCTTCTGAGGGCTGTGAGGAAGAAGGTGTTCCATGCCTCTCTGCTAGTTTCAGTTGGTTTGCTGGCAATCTTTGGCATTCCTGTCTTATAGAAGCATCACCCCAGTCTCTGCATCCATCTTCACGTGGTGTTCTCCTGTGTGTGTGCCTGTCTCCAAATTTCCCCTTTTTATAAAGACACCAGTCATATAGGAGTAATTCCCACCCTAATGACCTCATTTTAACTTGATGATCTCTGTAAAGACGATGTCTCAAAAATAAGGTTACATTCTGAGGTACTGAGGGGTTAAGACTTCAACATATGAATTTAGGGACGATACAATTCAACCCATTATGGGAGGGAAATCAGAGAACATGTTGAGAGTCAGAAGTTGAACTGAACAGCCTCTACTGGGTTCTAATGACTCTTTAAATTCATACTTCTTACACAGATCATGCATTAAACACCAGTGGTTTTGTGGGAAATAAGAATTTTATGCTATTAGCAAAGCCCTAGAAAATAGAGTTACATGATAGTTTTGAGCATTCATGATCCCACACACCCTGTCAATCTGTCTGGTTATGGAAGGGAGAATTTTTGGTGGGTAACATGAACTTGAATTTATACTGAATAAGCAAAACAAATCACGGGATTCTGGTACAAACTCTTTTCAATGAGGATATTTAGAGCAACATCAACTTTTTCCTAGGCCATCTTGGAAATAATTTAAATTAGGTAGCTTTGTCTACTCTATGTAATTTGGATAAGATTACAACATTGGTAAGTCATGCTATAGCCAAAAATGAAAATAAGCAAAAAGCAAACAAGATCGTCTCTCTTAAAATTAAATAGACTAATTCAGACTGTGGACATGATCAATAAATCAGGTGATTTATAAAAATATATATTAAAAAGCTTTTTATATTTCAGAAAGCCATATTATATTTTTATAGATAATCTGCTTAATCTTTGCTTAAAAAATAGCTGGATTGCTTTTGACATTGAAAATAACTAGATTTTTCATTTGACCAGATTCGTGCACAGATTCAGGTCAGTTGGCTATTACAGCAAGCCAAGTAGATTTGCATCTAAATGCATTGTGGCACTTTAATATAATTGATCTTAAGTTGTTTTTTGTTTTTTTATTTTAATACTGAAGATAATTATGCCTTAGAACAAGTCCACTGGCCCTAACACTTGAATGAAGACTTAGCAATATGCTAGTTGTTAAGAGTAGATCCAGAACATTTAACAGGGATACAAAAATGTGCATATCAGTCAAAATAGATGAGTTGTGAGATGTTAAAAAACATATCCATAAAATATTAATATGGAAGTTGTTGATTGGTAGGCGTATTTCAGCATAATTTGCTTTCCATGTGATGTTGCTCTGCACATGTATTTCGATTGCTTCCTAAAATGTAGTTGCAGCTTCTATAGCTAAAATAAAAGTTCTTTAGAACAAAAGCACAATCAAAACCAACATAGCTATGTAAATAGCTAAATATTAGGGTAAGCATAAGAAGCAAATCAAGAGAGCCTTCTCAATTTTTTCCACCAACTCTTTGGTTTTATGTAAAACTCAACCCATCTCTCTTTAGAAAAGATCTTAAGTTAGACAGGACTATGAAAATTCAAAATGTTCTGTTTTGCAATGTAGGCTAACATCTGAAAGAGGTACTATTTTTTAAATATAGGAACTAATTAATAAAAATACCATGACCTGTTATTTGATGTTTCTCCTTTTAGCGGAAGTACAAAGTGAAATTGAAAGAATCTTTGAGTTGGCAAGATCTTTGCAACTGGTTGTTCTTGATGCAGACACCATCAATCACCCAGCACAACTTATAAAGACTTCCTTAGCACCAATTATTGTTCATGTAAAAGTCTCATCTCCAAAGGTAATCAGCTCATTTCTGTCTTAAGGGTTAGAAGCTTGTTTCTTCTGAAATATTTTTTGCTCTGTGCATTTTTATTAGTGGGCAAGGAGAATGTCTTGTTGAGACCCTTTTAATGAGCAGTTTTTAATTCACCTGTTCTGTACAGGTTCTAGAAATTTTGAGATAGCACATAAAGAATTGTTTATTCCTTCAAGAAGCTCAGTGTCTATTGTGGTTCCCAAACTGGGCAGTTATGCAAGAGTATAATAAAAACAAAAAGAACTAAGGTGAGGAAAAGTAAAGTCTGGCTTTTCAGAGACTTTAGGTTCTATCTTGGTAAATCTCTTAGGTAATATTGATTCTTGTATCACCTATGTTCTCGCCCCAGTTGAGAAAGTACATAGTTCAAGAAGTACACATATATGTAAAGCAATTATACTCCAATAAAGATGTTAAAAAAAAAGTACATATATATTTATCATATAAGTCAAACATCACTGTATAAAATCTCCCATGGAAACTTTATAGACCCTTAATTTGTGCTTAGGTTGGGTTCTTCAAGGAGTATAGTTGTTCTGTGGTTGAGCACAATGTCATATCTGCCATGTATCTTTATGCCAATGGGGGAGATAAAAAAAAAGTGACACAGCCTCAAAGTGGTCCCTTTTGACTTGGGTGTTCTTTAATTTTAAAAAGTGATGATGGGCCAGGGCGGTAGTGGGGGGAGAGATAAATTGGAAGATTGGGATTGACAGATACGCACTACTATATATATAAAATAGGTAACTAGTAAGGACCTACTGTATAGCATAGGGAACTCTACTCAATACTCTGTAATGGCCTATATGGGAAAAGAATCCAAAAAAGAGTGGATATATGTATATGTATAATAGATTCACTTTGTTTACACCTGAAACTAACAGAACATTGTAAATCAACTATACTCCAATAAAAATTAAAAATAAATAAATTTTAAAAAATAGATTATGCATTTATAAAAACTAAGAGTACAATGAGATTGCTTTTAAAAATAAATATCGAGGGCTTCCCTGGTGGCGCAGTGGTTGGGAGTCCGCCTGCCGATGCGGGGGACGCGGGTTCGTGCCCCGGTCTGGGAGGATCCCATGTGCCGCGGAGCGGCTGGGCCCGTGGGCCATGGCCGTTGGGCCTGCACGTCCGGAGCCTGTGCTCCGCAGCGGGAGAGGCCACAGCGGTAAGAGGCCCGCGCACCACAAAAAAATAAATAAATAAATAAATAAATAAATAAATAAATATCGAAATTTGAAAAAAAAAAGTGATGATGGGGAATTCCCTGGTGGTCCAGTGGTTAGGACTCCATGCTTCCACTGCAGGGGGCATGGGTTCAATCACTGGTCGGGGAACTAAAATCCCTCATGCCACGTGGCGTGGCCAATAAATAATTAATTAGATTTTAAAAAGTGATGATGTTCTAAAAAGTTAATATGAAATGGATACCCTTGGGCGGTACTACCTTAACAATCAGCTTCTTTTCAGTGGCCCTAGGAGTGCATTTTCTTGCTTAAATGCCAATTCAACTTCCAGCCAGAACAGGGGTCTCCTCTCACAGGTAGAGAATGTGCCCTTCCCAATGCTTCTGAGCTTCTCAGCCTTCCATCTCTACAGGCACTGGTTCTGTGCAGGATGAGCTTGGGAATCTTGACCAAACCAGGACCTTTGGGGAATCATTAAAATCGATTGAAAATGCCTTGAGCACTTGGAGTCTCTTTGACCCAGAACTGAAGGGGATTCAAGCACCCTTACTGCAGTGGAATAGATTTCAACCCCTCTCGCCCCAGTCACCGTGGGCTCCATAAGTGCAGGAACGGGGACTCCTGTGGATATATGTGCTGAGATATCATTGAGCCTCATAGATTAGTAGTAGTTGGGGGGAAGGGTCTTACTTCAGCTAAAAAAAATATTAAGGGAAAGATGGAAAAATACAGTTACAGCAGTGCCCAAAAGACATAGGTACATCCCTGGTTTATATGTAGCAATACACCAGTACAGATGTTCTGCCTAGATGTCGATCATGAAATTGTCCTTTAATGTAAGATTAGACTGGAATGCCTTAATTATCAGTGACACAAAGGGTCAAATATATGTAACTCTTATATTTATCTGACATTGAGATAGTGAACCAAAATATTACTGAACTAAATTTGGACATAAATGACCTGGTACAGATCAGTGCCTGCACTTTTGCAGGGCTCTCGTTGAAATCTCTGGGTAAAATCCAGGGTGGGAACTCCAGATCCCACCAAGACCTCACATGGAGCGAGAATAGGATGAACATGTCAAATCCACTATAACTGAAAGCTAGTGTAAGTGGCTGATGTCATTACAGAGTTTTTATATATATATATATATATGACTTGTTATATTGTATTTCCTCCCTATTAATACTCAGGCTAAATAGACTATGAAAAAAGGTCTGGATTTATTTGGTTTTCTTTCAGCTCATTGACAGTATCTCAGATTCATGTCTTCTTCTATCAGGTTTTACAGCGGTTGATTAAATCTAGAGGAAAGTCCCAAAGTAAACACTTAAATGTTCAACTGGTGGCAGCTGATAAACTTGCACAATGTCCCCCTGTAAGTACAATCATTTTTTTTGTCTTAATCATTCTTGACTAGTTAGGAGAGGTTGGTAGGTTTTGTTTTTATCATATTAGCATTGTCATTTTTATTCTAGAACGGTCACGATGATGGTATGTTGTCATATATCTAAAGGATTTCTTGGAGCAAACTGCTGCTGTCATGTTGGCTTACCCAGGCATCCAGAGCTGTGTGGTGTCTGCCACGTAATAAGAAATGAACTTGGTGTCCAGGGTCTGATGTCCTTACTGCCACCTTGATTGCCTTGCAAACAGTCAGCAAACTATTTAATGCAGTCATGTGGACACTTTTATGAAAAGAAAACAACAAATAAAACATACTGATTTGACTCCTTTAACTTTTCTGACAGAAAGTTCCTAGAGGCATAATAGATTATGACATTGAAAATTGAGAATTTATTAGAACTAGAAGAGCCCTGTGGTTATAGCAAATGAAAAGGTCAGGGTTAAGTAAGATGAAAAACCATATTAGAGCAACTTTTCTTCTAATGCCGTTACCAGAAAACAGCTGCTGAGTTCAAAGCTGAGCAAATGGCGAGGAGGTGGGGGGGTAGGGGTGGTGACTGCTACCGTGTGGGTCACCAATGTCTACACCTGCTCGGCTGACTTACTATTTCTGTGCCTGTGTTTCTCTGAAGGAAATAACTGTTTTTCCTACTGATTTAATTCACTAGATTTTGTTATATGCTTATGTAAGGATCATTCATGCTCTGTGGAATCATAAAATTCAATTCAAGTGTTTAGAGAAGCAACACAGCGTAGCTGTTAAAAGTACAGACTCTGGATCCAGACTGCCTGGGTTCAAATCCATACTAATCTACACTAAGGATTACATCCCTAGTTATGTAATCTTGAGCAAATACCTACCTCGTTGGTTTGGTGTAAAGTGTCAATGAATGAATGTGTAGTAGAGCTCTTAGAACAGTACCTAGCACATAATAAGCACCATCTAAGTGTTTCTGTTATAATTACTGGATGTACTTTGTGCTGTGCCATGCCTGTCAGGCTCTGCAAGGATCTGTGCCTGTCTGGTTCACTGTTGTGTCTCAAGTTCCTATCATACTAGGTCCACGATAAATATCAAATGAATGAAAGGATGTACAGGCAATAAGAGTACAGGGTAAGAATAAGGATGTACAGGCAATGCGTTCTCTTATTAGATGCTTACAATGGGCCAGACACTATGCTAGGTGCTTTATATAGATTATCTCTAACCCTCACAGTTACTATCTCTAACCCTCACAGTTACTTAGTAAGGTAGGGCAGTATTATCCCCATTATATAGTTGAGGTGACTGAAGACAGAGAGGTTAAGGGATTTCCTTAAGGTCACACAGCAAATTAGGATTAGATTTAGATCTGTCTGGCTCCAAAGCCAATTTTCTCCCCAATCGAACCCACCTATTCACACACACACACACACACACACACACACACACACACGCACGCGCGCGCACACACACACACACACACACACACACACACACACACACACACACACACACACACACACACACACACACACACCTGGTTATCTGCTTGCAGATAATTTGGATAGCCCGGAGTCTGGAGTCCTATTTTAAGTCTAATTGTAGTTAGACAGACACATTGCTGACTATTGAAGTCCACTTACACAATGGAATGTATGATTAAAGCACTGAGCGAATATAGGAGAATGTATTACCCAGTCCCTGACTCTAATGCGTCCCAGTTGAAGGAAGCTAACCTTATTTTAGCAGCTACCAAAAGACAGGAACTATGCTATTGTTTCCAATTTTTAGAACAGTTTTCTAAGGATAGTTATATCAGTTTGGGTCTTCTGGGAAGCAGACACTTAAGTGGAATTCAAAGTACAGATTTATTAGGGAAAATGCCTATGAGAGGAAAAAGGGAACAGGGACAGAACTGGCAGGGACAGCCTTCAGACCTGATGTAGTTCTGACTCTGTGAAAGGAAAAGGGGAAGGAAAAAGTGGGTAGGAGGAGCCTCAGACTGTGATGTAGCCTTGAGAAAATCTCCCACTTGGAGCTGGGGACTTCCCAGAGCACTAGAGGAGCCTCATGTTGGGAAGAAACATTTAGGCTCTAGTCCACGTGCTGTGCTCAGGTGGTGGCTGGGAGCAGCCTGGGGAGAGCAGGTCCTTGCTTGAATGCCCTGGTGGATCCCAAAGGCGCAGCAGCCCAAGGCTGTCTGCTGACTGAACTCAGCACAGCAGGTTCTCACTCCAGGGGAAGTCTCGGCATGCACCTCTATGACTGCCACAGTAGATAATACTATCCTTACTTCCTACAGGAGAAAGCTAAGTCCCCACTAAGAAATTTGTTGGAGGTCACAATTAATTGTTAATCAACTGTGCTCCAATATAAAAATTAAAAAAAAATAAGTGGGCCCCAAGATTCAACTGCTTTGTCTGACTCCGGCAAAGCTCTGTCCACCGTACTGCTCCACTGGTACACATAGCTGTGTAGTGTAGATGGATCTCTGGCCCCCAACTTCGATGTGCAAGAAATGGCTCATTTTCTACTTTGACCCCTTAGCCCACTGGGCAGGCAGGATGTTTAGCTAGGCTTGCAGCTGCCTTAACCCTAATCCAGGGCGGGCTGAACAAAGACAAAGGGTGGGGCTGGCGGGAAGTTGAGGGAGTGAGGGGGAGAGTTCCAATGCAGACAACCTATTCATTGACCAAATCCACGTGGTCCTTAAGGATGGAGGCTGTGCTGCATCAGACCTTATCGGGAACAGGGGGTCTTTGGCAAGGCTGGGAGACTCATAGCCCCTCCTCTCTGGGACATTGGCAAGAGAGCTCCCTTCTCTTCTCTGAGAGAGTGGAGGTATCTTCCTTTTTCCCCCCTCTTGTCACTATTAAAGGAACTCTCTGCTTTTGTTGTATCTAAAAGCATCCTCACCTTCTTTTGTTTCCAGAGACAGTTAGCACAAAATGTTTCCAACCAATTTAGGCTTTGGGGACACAAAATCCTGAAGGGGAAATGGAGAGCTGGCAATTTCCTGCCACAGATACCTCCCTCCCCCACCAGACAAGGAAGCACAGACCCTGCCACCTGCTTAAATGGCGGAAAATGAAGAGGGAAGGTACAAAAGGAAAAACACGAATTCATAGCTCAGATCTCATTGGCCGTGTCTGAGTTCACTTATGTAGAGATCCACACTGTGAGGGCAGCGCTGGTTCTGTGAGGTCCCAGACGTGGCGCTAAGATCTGTGGGAGTATGGGGAAGCAGATCTGGGGGGACTTGAGGGCAGTTAGGCCTGTGTAATTTCATTTGACACAGCAATCAGACTAACCCAACAGGAGGAAGGCATTTCACACATCTGCTCAAATGCAAATGCTGAGAAGAATGGGACGGCTTTCTAAGTAGAGAGCTTGTCTCTAATTGCCTTCAGTTGGTGGCAGGGATGCGGGTGGAGTGGGCTCTAGGACCTGATGTCAGGTGTCATGGAAGGAATCTCCTCTGGTGAAGGCTGAAAGCTATGGTAGCTAACATCCCTTCCCAACTCTGACACTCTGATTCTATCTAGATTTTGGAAGTGATCAGCACAGACATGTTATTGAAATCATGAGGGTTTAGAGCCCAGGGAAAAGGAGAGTATAAGCATAAGCAGAAGATATATCAAGTCAAGTAATATGCTTATTGTTTCAAAACATGATTAAGATGTTTCACAGAATGACATGTGGGCGCGTCTGAAGACGTGGTATCCATGTCTCCATATGGTTAAACCAGACAAACTCAAATATTTAGTCATTTCAATTCTGTGTAGCTCACCTACAATCAACCTTCTTGGCGAGAGCTAAAATACACTCAGCAAACATTATTTAAGCTTTAGGCCTGTTACCTTGCTAGGTGCTAGAGAGACAAAGGCACGTTCCTGCCTTCAAGGAGCAGATAGTCTAAAAAGGTTCCGTTGGTTGAGTCAACTCTTGGCAAACAATTTGTTAGGTCATAAATATCCTTGCAGATACTACTTTATAAATCTTTTTTAGATTAAAAGAGAAATTTCTATCAGGGTTTCTCCACAATTGGCACTGTAGGTTGAATAATTTTTTATTATAGGGACCTGTCCTGTATGTACATTGTAGGATTTTAGCAGCATCTCTGGCCAGTAACAAACCCCAAGTTGTGGCAACGAAAAATATCTTTAGACATTGTCAAATGCCCCTTAGTGAAAAACGTCACTCCTGGTTGAGAACCACTGGTTTAGATGAATATCTACACAAGTTTTGGTTAATAATGTTATAAGAAGTCTCAGTAAGTGATTCCTTGAGATGCATTTCAGGTGAACTGAACTTGTTCCTTTTTAATTTGATCTTTTTATGAGAATGAGTTTATTAACATTTATTCCTAATAATTACTAGAGAAAATAACTTGTGTCTTATTAAAATTGATGTATTATAGCTGCTGAGACAGTTGATAGTTGAGTATGTATACAGTACATGTTACATCTGAAATAGCTGGAACCAAGAAAAGATACGTGCACTTAAATGCACATAATACTGTGAGCTGCCTTAGGATGTGTCCTCGTGTCAGGAATCTCCAACAGCCTCATGCACTGCGAAGGCAGCTTTACCCTGTCATTATTTCAGCAGGGTAAACACTTCCTTGTTTTATATAATTGGTTCGATAACCTGGAATTCTAAACAAGCAGTCTGGATAAGCAAGGTTACCTTGTATTTAATATTTTCTAAACACTTTACATTATTAAACATGTTCATTTAATATTGTTTGAATAGCATTTGTAATGCTAAGAAGGAATTGTACACTCTATTTTGGCATTCACGAAAAAAATCTTTGGATTATAAAAACCAGTAGTAGTCTCAAAATGTATCTGCATTTGTCCCTACCCTACTTCAAGACCATAATTATCATTTTCATCCAAAGATGGGTGATCACTGTGTCATTTTAGTTCCTCTAGGAGAATTTGCAACTTGCTAAATTGGCCACTGCGTCTCCAATCTGAAAAGTCAGCAAATTACACTGGTGGAATCTCACATTGCTAAGAAATTAAAGGCGGCAGTCTTTAGAAAGGGAAGTCTAAAAGAGTACTGAAAAAAGTTGACTCTATAGCCAGAAAAATGAACTCAGGGACTATTGAAGCAAAAAGGGAACTTGGAAAGCACCCTGTGTAGTATTTCCTGGAGTGCGTTCTTCCCACTACAGGTTCCATATGCAATGTCAACAGGTGGAAAGCACTTCGGTACCAAAAATGTTTGAGAAAACACCTAAGTAAACAAATGTAGACTGGTTTCTTTACAACAAGAGCCTTAATGTGCTAATGAGCATTTTATAGCTCCATTAAGATAGGTCGTGTACAGTGCTTCCCCTGAATTTTGACTATAGAACCATTTTAGTGTTTCATGGCACAGTTCTAAGGAAAGTCTCATGTTACAAATGAGGGGACTGAAACCAAGAGAGGTGAACTGGCTTTCCAAAGGTCATGCACCTTGGGCAAAGCCAGGGTAAGATCTCTGTCTCCTCATCTAGCAAGACTTTAGAGAGTGAATGGCAACAGACGGGCTATTATATATTCTCCTGTAGAGAGAATCATGGGTTTCATGGGTGAGGCTTCTTCTAAGAGTGGGGTCAGCAAACTTTTTCAGTAAAGAGCCATATAGTAAATATTTTAGGCTTTGTGGGCCATGTGGTCTTCTCTGCCTTGGTAGCAGGAAAGCAGCCACACACAGTATGTAAACAAATACAAGTGTTCCAGTCAAATTTTGTTTATAGAAGCAGGAGGCAGGCCCAATGTAGCCAGCCCACCAAAGTTGCCATCCTTGTTCTAGGACAAGGTTCTGGTTACCTATTTCTGTGCAACGAACTACCCCAAAACTTAGTGACTTCAAATGACAACCACTTGGTGGTACTCAGCTGGTGGCTGACCTGGTCCCTTAGCAGGAATGGTTGGAAGGCTGGGCTCAGCCAGCTCCTCTCCCTCTCTGTGTGGTCTCAGGGCTCTTCCATGAGATCTTTCCAACAGGAATATGAGCTTCTTACGTGGCAGCTCCCAGGGCTCTGAGAGCAAGTATTCCACTCCCTTTAACTTAGATACTGGGCTTGGATATTGGCTCAGTATCACTTCCACAGCCTTCTGCTAGTCAAGGGAACGTAGAGGCTGCTCAGATTCAAGGAGAGGGGACATAAACCCTCCATCTCTATGCAGGGAGTGTCAAAGAACTTGTGGCCATTTTTAATCTGCCACAGACAGAAAGATGAGCTGGGAGGATGGGCTACTGAATAGTTCTATTCTGGAAGAGGGAGGAACTTTCCTTCATTGCCTGCTCTGGATTCACAAAAGAAAAGTTGGGATGGGGCTTCCCTGGTGGCACAGTGGTTAAGAATCCGCCTGCCAATGCAGGGGACACGGGTTCGATCCTTGGTCTGGGAAGATCCCACATGCCGCGGAGCAACTAATCCTGTACGCCACAACTACTGAGCCTGTGCTCTAGAGCCTGCGAGCCACAGCTACTGAGCCCGTGTGCCTAGAGCCCGTGCTCCGCAACAAGAGAAGCCACCTAAGTGAGAAGCCCGCACACCACAACGAAGAGTAGCCCCCGCTCGCTGCAACTAGAGAAAGCCCGCACGCAGCAGCAGAGACCCAACGCAGCCAAAAATAAATAAAGAAATTTATATTAAAAAAAAAAAGTTGGGATGCAGAAAGAAAAGGGGTTTGTGAGACTAGAACCCATAAGCCCTTTTCATATATGTATTTTTATATGACCAGCCTGAATTTGCATTTGGAATAGCCTTCTGTACACTATAGTGTTGGATTTCATTTTGCTTCTACCAGGTATTGGTGCCCTTTTCCTTTTCAGAGAAGTTGAAAATAGTACATTTTAAGAAGCGCAAAGTTCAAATTGCCCCAGTACTGTGGTCACAAGAGCTACGTAATGCATGGTGAGAAAAGCAGATAGGCAGACAATTGAATATATAAATGAAATGTAATCCTTTCATCCTACTTAGCTACAAGCTGGTTTGTGTTACCAAAAGCTGACCCTGGTTCTTTGAGCTCTGTAATTTTTCTGTGCGTATAAAATGACATTGACCGCTCTGTCTGCTAGAGGGGAGTGTGTCTCCTCCACAGTCTTGCAACCCTCTAACGTTACAGTAACCATGGTCATTCTCTTCTGTCACTCTTCATTTCCATTGCTGAATGGACTCAGATTTATTAAACACAGGAACTCCGAAGTGAGTGGCGGTGCTCAGTATCCTATCACAATAGTATTGCTATCATGGTAGTAATTTTCCACCGCCCTTTTCCAGTAATTTTATTTAAATTATTTAGAATTGTGTGAATTCACCTACCTGAAACGCCATCCCCATTGGTGCATTCATTATTACAGAGCCTCTGGATGGCATAGTTTAATTCACAACATTACTTTTGAAAAAAGAGAATAATTGATTTCAGATTCATGAAACAAGGCCACATGGGATCTAGTTTCTCTCAGTCCTAAGGCGACTACTCTTGCAGGAATTTCAGCCACCCAACTTAGATATACCGAGTTAGGGATACTTCAGTACTGTGATGTAAAGCATTGGATTAATATGGACTTAACAAAAACACTGGGTGCCTTTTCTGCAGACAGTAGCATGGGTAAATGTTGTTATAATCTTTGAAGAATAAGAGTGGACAGGATGGGAGTTCCCTGGCGGTCCAGTGGTTAGGACTCAGAGTTTTCACTGCCATGGCCCCAGATTTAATCCCTGGTCAGGGAACTAAGATCCCATAAGCCACACAGCGCGGTCAAATAAATAAATAAATAAAAAGCAGGACCATCTTTAAAAAAAAAAGAACGGACAGGATGGATGGGTGTGGTGAGAAAAATGTGGTTGGTTTCAGAATGAATGTCACAGATCATTAAAAGAGAGGAACTAGAAGAGGTCAAAGTCACTGTATTCTTTGCCTTCATGTTTTCCCCACCCATCAGTGTCAGGAATTCTGATTGTCTTTCCCTTTTGGCTCATTAAATTGGACACTGTGCCTGAAACTAACTGCTAGAACCCCATGATATTGGTAGGCTTTCCTTTATCCCCATGAGATCTCCTAAATCTTTCAAAATCCCTTTAACTTAGTTTCCTATCACTAGTTGACCAGTGAGTTGAGTACTCAGGAATTCAAAAGCTTTAATAATATAAAGAATACAATTTTAATATGAAAGAAACATTGGTTGGTTATTTTATAATTAGCATTGCATATTTGCCATTCAGCCATATTATTTCACTGAATAGTACTTGCCGGTCTTTTTTTTTTTTTTAATGGTGGCAGATTTAGGAGCTCTATATTCCAATAACAAAGAAGTAAAAGTATGCTCACCCCTATTATTTCTTTTTTCCACTTAGAAATAGGAAAGATGCCCCATATGAGGTTTTATCTCTGCACAACAAATAAATGTAAAGCAATGCGTATACCATGGGAGGGTTTGTATATATTTAATCCCCTGGCTAGCTAATATTCAGTAATGCACCAACTTTTTTAAAAAGTTAAGATTAAACTGCAAAATTAATTTCTAAGTTTTATAAACTTTTTATTTAAAAATGTTTAATAACAACTCCTAGATAAAACATATAAGAAATTATGTTTGTTTTAATGAAATTCTCCCTCTTTGCTAGAAAGTAGATATTTCACAGTCATAAAGAAAGACGTGCCCACTCTCTCTGTATCTTCCCTCCCAAGAGAATGTAAAAGAAATAAATGGAACCTGTTCCAGTTGTCAATGTAGAAACTGAAATGTGCTCCATTTTTTCTAAAAACTAGGGTGACTGACCATTCCATTTCTCCCCAGTTTTCCAGATTTTGGCACTGATAGTCCCAAGTACCCAGAAACACTCAGTCCCCGGCAAACCAGGATGGTTGGTTGCTCTAATTCAGGTGCCTTCCTTAGGAACGTTTGTGATACTCTATGAATGAAGAACTAGACAGATCTTTAAATACTTAAAAAAATTTTTTAAAGCTATTGCAGATTTTCTTCATTCCCATTTTATTCAGCTTCAATCTTTCCCTTTCTTCCCTGTCATTTTTGTTCTCTGGACCACTGGATAAGCTAGAGGTATGTTTTTCACTCTTGTTATTTCTAATGCTTTAGTTTTTCATTTTTCTGAAAGCGGTTGTCCAGAAAAGGGACCTACTCTGCCTGGTTTTCTGGTGATTTGTTTTGACTCCTCTGTTCACTCCTTATTTACTTTGGAAGCCACATTATTTCTGCCCACCTCAGCTGAAGAAAATACCCCATCACAAAATGTCGGAGGCGCGTGCTGTGTCTGTACGGTGCTTTGAAAACAGCTCAGCGTTACCCTTATCTCCGGCAGTCCCAAGAGCATGGTATCACTGAGTGGGTAATTGTTCACTGCCTGTGACTGTCCCATTACCCACACCCTCTTCTCCTGATTAGATAGCTCTCTGCATCCATATCCCATGCTGGAGGCTTCACGTATTACACAGTAAGGAGCTAGCTAGGCTTGAACATTTTTTTTTTAAATAAATTTATTTATTTTATTTATTTATTTTTGGCTGCGTTGGGTCTTCGTTGCTGCACCGGGGCTTTCTCTAGTTGTGGCGAGCAGGGTCTACTCGTCGTTGGAGCACTCGGGCTTCTCATTGTGGTGGCTTCTCTGTTGCAGAGCACGGGCTCTAGGCGCGCAGGCTTCAGTAGTTGTGGGCATGGGCTTCAGTAGTTGTGGTGCACGGGCTCAGTAGTTGTGGCGCGTGGGCTCAGTAGCTGTGGCGCAGGGGCTCAATTGCTCCGCGGCATGTGGGATCTTCCCGGACCAGGGCACAAACCCATGTTCCCTGCATTGACAGTCAGATTCTTAACCACTGTGCCACCAGGGAAGCCCAAACTTTTAAATTTATGAAAAATTGGCACAGCTGGTTTGCATAATTCATTCGGCTGCTTTTCGTTGAATTTCTCTTTGTATAATTAAAAAAAAATTTTTTTCTCCCTTATCCTCATTTCCTAACACTCTGGTCTAATCAGCTGTGTTATTTCCTAAAGAGTTGAAAAGAAAAATTGTCACAGATATCCAGGCTGTGAGATTACTCTTAGTTGGAAATAAGCCGCATATGTCAGTATTCATTCAGAGGCTGAAATTTGCTTTGCTCTGTGCTTTTGAAAGCCTAAAAGCAATTTCAGATCATCTTCTATCATATAGCTGTCTTTTTAGCAGTGCAAAAGCTTAGTTTCCTAGAAATGACTGAGGCTTCAGCAAACAGCCATGTGCTGATATATACAAATTCGATCCATTGGCAAAGAGAAGTACTTTATTAAAACTACTTGTAATTAAGTGTATGTTTAATTGTGTCTGAAGCCCTGACCATGTAACATGTGGAACAGCCAGGGAGATAAAAAAAACTCTTTCAAGTAACACTCTGCAATGAGGGCTGCTTACCTTGTTTTACCCTCTCTGGACTTTGCAATCCTGGCTGTAATAGTTAGAACCCTCAGTCCAAGTGTCCCTGGAGGGTTCATTAACTTGGGACCTTATGAAAGCAAGGAAATGACGTGTTGAGATTACACATTGTTGAGATCCCACATTAAAGAATGAGATCTACCTAATTGAATTATACAGTTAACATAAATAACACTATGTAAACAGCAGACTCCAGATCAAATAGAATTTGTGGACGATTTTAGCCTGGATTGGCCGACAGAGTGGTCCCTTGTTCCACTGCTGCGCGGTTTCCTCTTTCTTCTTCCTGTGTCATCTGTCTGAGTCTGTGCACGCCCTTTGGGATGGGGCTGTTCTCGTTCCACTCAAGTTAGCACTGCAGTGCTATCAGAGGATGCAATGTGTGTATCAGAGCATTAGGGACATTTCTCAGAGTCTCTGTTTGTAACTGTTGACGGCTTAGATTAATGGGGGGAGGGAGCTTTTGATTGCAGGAGACAGACACTCCCTTGATTTGCTTTAGTGGAAAGAGGATTTATTGTAAGGATGTATGTTGACTGACACTGTAGGAACCAGCTGTTTTCCTGTTCTCTCATGGGCTCTATCGTCTCTTCCATTGTGTCTTTGCTCCTCTTTGTTTTTTCTCTTCCCTCTACAGATAGAATTCTTTGACTTATAATTTTCTCTCCCTCATAAATTTAACTTTCACATATCTCTCTGGGCCTCCTTCTAAATCCAGAACTTTAAGCTGCAGCTCTGAACATTCACTGGCTCAGTCTCTGTTGTTCTGAATTAAAGTCCTGGTCTGATGTAGGGTATTATGGATTTTAATACTTGTCTCTCCCCCGAGACTGGATGCTTCTTGAGCATAGGGATGAAGTCTGTTTTCTTTGCCACAGTATACCCACAATGCTTAGCACAGAATAGGTACCGAGTAAACACTTTATGAATGAATAAAATATGGGAAAACCCATCTGAAATCCACTAATAAGTGTTCTTGTGGGGGAATGGTTTCTACATGACTTCAACTGGCTGAGTCTTCTCAAACACCAGTCAGTTTAGGCTGAAGCCACCTTATTTCTTTCCTAGTTGCTAAACGTATCTCACTGCTCCAAGGACTTTGAAACTGCTTTGCAAATTAGGGTCAAAATATTCAGTAAAGATCAACGTGATGAAAAAAACATTCAAAGAGTTAATGTTGGGAGAGAGATTGTTTCCATGGTGACTTCTGCTCCAGGGAGCCCTCGTGCTGATGAGAGTGAGTCAGCTGACCCACCACCAACTCAGAGTCATCCAGTTGTTACAAACCTACGGTCCACCTGCCGCATCAAGCGTTGATGGCAGTAACCCTGTATTTGATTCATTACTGGGAGCTCCTTCTTTGGGTAAAATGAGCTTGTAAAAGCAGGTGGAAGTGGTGCAAGAGGGAAGAAGTGGATTCAGAGGCTGAAAGTCAGGGGTGTGCTTTCACTTACCCATGGAATGGCTTTTCTCTTTATGAGGTGCCACGGTTATCTGACTGTCCCTCCAGGGAATCTGTGTCCCGGTTATATTCTGTGTTCCTGACCACACTGCAGTGACAGAGGGGCCACTCTGCTCCTTTGGGGCTGAAGAACAACTTCCTGATTATAGAACAGGTGTTGGACAAAGTCCTTACTGTCAGAAACATGGACCCCAGATACTTCTTGGGCGAACTACCCCCCAACTCCCTGCCTACCACCACTGCAATCAAGTATTCGTTCTTGTTCTTTTTTAACCATTTCACACAGTGATCCTCTGGTAGGAGAAGTCACTATACTGTGGTTTTCTACTATTGATCCTAAACCTTTCGTATTGCTTTACCACGAGACAGATAGCAGATAACATTTTCACCAACATTCTAAAAATTACCTAAGTAAATGTTATTTCCTCCAACATAGTTACTTTGGGAGATGAAATGTTTATTCCAGTGATACATTTGTTACCGAAACATTTTTAGAACTCCTCTTTCAGTACCATTAACTTGCTTCTCTCTTATTCTGAAGTATAATTCAAAACTTTTATATAGTATATAAAAGAATGTATTCAGTAAGTATCTATAGGAATATATGGATAAAGATGTGAATACATATGTGTTTTCACTCTATTCTCCTTAGAACACTTTTACATGTACCTCATCTTTTTTTTTTCTAAATGAAAGATCCAAATATTTGATGAGCTTTCCCACTTTTATGTGAATGTCCAAATTTGTACATGGTTAACTGTGCAGTTCTTCACTTGACTTTAACTTTAGCAGCTTCCAGTACAGCCCCTCAAGTTTGATATTTGCTACTGGACATTAGAAACAATATTATCCGCATGCAGTGAAATTTTAGGCTTCATTGCCTAAAACCTGAAGTAGAAATAAAATGGATTTTCCTTGTCATCTATAGGAAATGTTTGATGTTATACTGGATGAAAACCAGCTGGAGGATGCGTGTGAACATCTGGGAGAATACCTTGAGGCCTACTGGCGTGCCACTCACACGACCAGTAGCACCCCCATGACCCCACTGCTTGGAAGGAATTTGGGCTCAACAGCACTCTCACCATATCCCACAGCAATTTCTGGGTTACAGGTAGTGTCACTTGTGCTCTTACAACCTTACATTTAAGGTTCTATAGGAAACTTGACTGAGATGGAGGCTGGGAGTGGCCTAGAGAGCCATGCGTTACTATATTAAAAATCTAAAGTATTGCCTAATCATATAGACTATTTTACATTTTTACAAACTCAAATCACTTTGGTTCATATACTTGCTCTGAAGTCTTGGCAACAAAATTCTTCAGATTCACATTTTTGGCTGCATTGATTCTAACAGATACAGACTATTTTACATTTTTACAAATACAGACTATTTTACAAACTCAAAACGTGTTACCTAATTATGATCTGCCCTAGACAAAGTTACCCTGAGAGTGGCGTTTTCCTTAGAACTTTCTCCTCTGTTAATTTATAATGGCTTTTACCTAGGTAAATTCATCCCTCCTGTGTCTAAACCCTGCTAAGAAACTTTCTACCTACTATGCAACTGTCCATTACCTCTCCGTGTCACTTCTTAAGGATTATACAGTGGTGGCACTGTCAGGCACAGGGCTAGCTAAGTAAGGTATATGAGACAGATGGACCTTATGGCCACCCTTACCTAACCCTTCCCCCCGAGGCTGCGGGGCCTGTCCCTTAGCTTGCCCAAATAAAACATGCACATAAGTAGAGTCGCCTTGTTTGGAAACAGTCGTGAATCCCTGAGTTTTCTTAGGGGTGGGCAGGGCCCACCTCGGTCATCGGCTATGGCCAGTGTCCTTTAGGGAAGCTGGGGACGAGTGTAGGAGCAGGAGGCTTGTTCTCCTGCTGTTGTGGTGCTGCACTCAGGGCTAGAGGTGGGGAGCCAGAGGCATTATGATACAAAGTGGATCTTGCCTTCCTCCATCAATGATTATGTACCATCTACCAAGGCACTGCTGGAATGTGGCCAAACCCCCAGCTGACTGAGGAACAGGTAGTCAATTGAGCTCTCTTGCATCATGACTAGTTTTGTATTAATGGGTTATAATGATAGTCATAATTGTAGATCCTACAGAGTTAACTCTGAGATAAATGGCACTCTCTCAAATGTTATTATAACTGTATTACTCTTTTACAGAATTGCATCTTTGTAAGCAAAAAACTGCCATGTAAATGAATAGCTTTCGAGGCTGGAAATGAACTTGGGAAACGGGCTATTGTAATATGCAGTGTATATGTGCACACTGGGAGTCTTTCTTTCTTTTTTTTTTTTTTTTTTTTTGCGGTGGGACTCTTTCTTTCCTTGTTTCACTGCCTGCCTGCTGATCCGAGTGTGGCGTTCCACTGACTAGTTTGGGTTGGCTTCAAATTGTACACTGTAGGGTGAGAAACGGATTCATGAAGCGACATGCTTCCACCTACACTAGTAGGTGGAAATGAAATGTTGCACTTTGTTTATGAATATAACACTCCTGACTTATCACCTCCAAGATATCCACGTAGAGTGCTTCTCCCAGTTTCACTTGAGTTACCGTGGTGCCCTTTATCCTGGGGTCTATTTCTCCTAGTAACCATGGGCACTTAATTGTGAGACCCCTGGTTGGGGCTCCCAGCACAAGCTGTGACTGTTGAATGAGCTTCCTGCTGTGTGCAGGTGAGTGTCCTTTAGAGGAAATGCATCTGGATCTTTGGTTTCATCAGCATCCTGTTTCTTAACTGAGGCGACCTACCTAAGCAGGTAGACACAGCTATGATACATGTTTTCCCATGATTCGAAGCAAAACGTTAATAGCCTTTTCTAAGCGTGCAAATAAGTGTCTAAAGATACTAATTTCAAGTAATGGTATTAGAGGAATTTAGTTTATATTCTGAAGATTATTTTTGCAGGACATTTCAGTTGAGGAAGCAAGAATTGTAAATATATCAATTCACTGGCTCCATAATTATTGTGTACTTCTTTGGAGAGAATATTGTTGAGTCTTATGTAGGATGTAGAAACACATATTTTATGGGTAGCACAAATCATAATTTTATTAAAATATTTTTTAAAGGTATCAGGAACATTCAGCTAATAAAGATGAACTGTGTGACTTTAGGAGGAGAAAGGTTTTATCAGTTCAAGAGAGGAATAAAATAACAGATGCTATTCTGAACTTTAACTTATTTCCCAACAGTAAAATAATCCTCATTTTGCAATAGAAGTGGAATTATTAGGCCTTCGTAAATATATTAAGTTCCATTCAGCAGCTAACTTTAAATTCTGTGCTTTTAATAGGAAGCATAATTATGCAGTATTATGTAATTAAATTCATAAACTACCAGCACTTTGGCATCTTTGCATGTTGTGTCCCAAATACATAAGACCAGGTATTTCGAGCAGACCATTTGTACGTCAGAATGTTTTATTGAGTCAGATATTTAGCATCTTATTGTCCAGATCCTACCGTTGTACATACATTTGCATGTTCTAGAAGAATGAAGCTAATGTAATTTAACCAGTGAACCATCTGATATTTTTAGAGTCAGCGTATGAGGTACAGCAACCACTCCACAGAGAACTCTCCAATTGAAAGGCGAAGTCTAATGACCTCTGATGAAAATTATCACAATGAAAGGGCTCGGAAGAGTAGGAACCGCTTGTCTTCCAGTTCCCAGCATAGCCGAGATCATTACCCTCTCGTGGAAGAAGATTACCCTGACTCATACCAGGACACTTACAAACCTCATAGGAACCGAGGATCGCCTGGGGGATATAGCCATGACTCTCGACATAGGCTTTGAGTCTGCAGAAACAAGCAAAATATTCATCTGTTGACAATTTGCCATTGCACTGCTAGGATACAACAATCATCTTAACTCGGCAACTACAGCACAGTATTGACTGTGCTTATGGGCTGCTGTCATTGATGCTAAGAAGGGGCAAAAAGAAAAAAAAAAAAAAGTGTACATTATGCCCTTAAGTCTAGATGGATATTAGATGCCCAATCATAGAGATATTTTTAAGTGCAACATTTACATAACAGTACCTTTTGTTTTCTTCATTAGGTTTAGACACATCAATTTGTAATTTAAGGTACTTATCAAGGCACATATAAAATAATTTCCCATGCTGGAAATTCCAAATGACCAGTTCCAGTTGGAACCAATTTATAAACCAATTCCTGTTGGAATTTGGGTGAATCGACTAGAAAGTCTACTTGAGCATGTTGTAATCAATTTAAAAATCTGAAAAAAAAAAAAAGAAACTAATTAATAAAATCAAAATACCAATAGAAGCCAAAACCAGCTATGGTATTTATTTGCTGGAGACTAAATTTACACTTAAAGTTGGAATGTATAAACATTTTAATATATGTTAACGTTGCCAGAATGGCTTTTCAAACTTACCAAATGTACTGATAGTGCCAAAAAAAAAAATCTCAAATTAATGCAGAAATTCTACAGTCTCCTCAGATTTTAATATTTTTATTTCTTTTCTGGCACACCTGTTGTATTCAAAGTGTTTTGCTTTTTGTTTAGTCACAACTGTTAGCTTGTTTGAAGTTGGCAAAAAAAAAACAACTCAAAATTTCTTTAGCAGTGAGAGAGAATAGTAAAGAGAAGCCCAATCATAGCTGGTTATGTGAGATGGAAAATGGGGTGTCGTTTCCCCTTTAATCAATCTGAGCACAACTACATACATCCAGGAATCTGAAGTCAGACAGTAAGAATGGGGCACAGATCCTCCTGAGTGCAAGGCTAAACATCTCCAGATGGAATTTCACCTATCCCACTTACCACAACTACGGGTTCCGTGTTTACCGCCAGCACAATTGAGTATCTTTCCATTGCTTCACTCAGTCTCTGTCTTTGAATATCTGAATGTTCTAGCCCTTCACCAAATTCTTTATAATCATGCTAAGGATTTTTTGTTTTACATGGACACATTGAATTTTGATATTGAAAGCTGCGTTTATACAAAATGATTAATTGAAAAACTGTGAAAACGAATTTAAGAGCTTGCAGTAAAAAAATAAACTTGTAGATTCAGAATAGATTTGTTTACTAAAATTGTATCATTTTTATTGCAGAGAATTATAAAGCATTTGAAGATTGAACTGCTTTATTTCTAATGAACACTCCTCTTTACCTATTAAGTCTTCACAGTTTTTCCAGTGACTATAATTACAGAATCAGTGACCTTATGTCTACTATAATCAAGGAAGCCTTAGATTCACTATGATCCAAGAAACTATTGAAATTGACCCTTTTATACAATACACAAATGTCTTTAGGAAAAGACTCTTGTTTCTAAGAGTCCGTTTTTCTAAAACTCGCATAGGATCAGGCATAAAAGTCCTTTTCTACTAGTACATGTCATAAAGCCTATTTTTTTTGGAAAACAATAATAGTTCATATTCTGTTATCTTATTTCCCCCCATCCAAGCCTTTCAGTGTTTAGGCTCTTCAAAGCATGCACCAGTTAAATAATTTTCTTGACCATGAAAATAGGTTCCATATTGTTAATTAGTTATGTATATATCTTGAGCCTCATTGTAACCCCCGCATTCCCTCTCCTCCTGTTATTCACTGTGCATACCCCATTATGAACCTGTTTAGCTGATAATGAGGATGCCTATAATCATGTAAGTTATCGCAAATATTTGATACAATTAAGAAATGTGGGCTCAGTGAATTCTAAAAGTTAACATGTGATACTGGCTTGTGAGGTTCTTTTGTCATCTAGTGAAGCTTACAGAATTTTCAGTTAAGACATTTAAAAGAGCTATATCCATTAGGCACTTTACTAAACATACAACCTGCCATTACTGAATACTTTGTTAGAGCACAGAAGAGCATTTTCCAGCAAACAAATATATTTATTACATGTACAGCACATATTTGCATGAAAAAGAAAACACTAGCCAAAACATTTTTCTATATGCTTTACTGGTTTCTTGTTTGTGCGCATTAAAGTATTTAATTGCAAAGAGTGCACCAAGGTGTTAAACTTAGACTAGACAGCTGTTCAGCTTTTTCTGTAGTAGCATTAGCAATCTGGCCATTTAACTACTTTAAGATATTTACATTTTATGGCAGGTAGCTGTAACAGCATTTACATATATTTCCTAGTCAGCAAGATTACCATATTCTTTCAACTTTTAAAAATCTCTTGTTTTTAACGGCCTCTCAAAGCCTAGTTTCTATGTCCTCTATGTCACGCTGATAGAGAGGTCCATTCAATATCTGTGCACCAAACCAATCTTTCCTTTACCATCAAGTGTCCATACCTGTTTTGCTTTGCATTCTTATTCAAAAGCTAACAATCTTGGAAAGGGTATAATGTATATTTTCTTGATGGATGTACTTAAATTTTTACTTTGATTTGGCATATTCTTTCCCCTTCCTTTTATAATACGTTATCTTCTCCAAATGAATAAGGGAAATGCATTTTCCTTTCTCTTTTTCTTAAGCCTTAGAGTTTAATGTGTAAATGATACTAAAATACAGATATATACTAAATGAAAAGTTTTATTTTTACCAAGCACATCAAGCACCTTTGGAAAATACATACTCCATAAATACTTTGTTTTTAACTGATTTCATTTAAAGATTAGCAAATGATAAGCAGGAGAAGCAAGTCTTATAATGTTTTGAGGCTGTTTTAACTTGTAGTATAAACCACATATTCTGTAATTTCAGCATATATAATTTCAGAATATGTAAATTACATATTCTGTAATTTCAGTCAGCGAACATGTAACAATGTAGACACATGTGACAATGTGGAAGTGTAGTCTTGGAAAAAAAAGGAATGCAATTTGTCAATCCTGATGTTAATTCCTCAAGGCTGTAATGTGACTCCAGTATTGTAATCAACCATGTTATCTTGTTTCCTCCAACATTTAAAGCAACACTTAGAAATGTTTATAAATGACTGATGATTCTCGCTTATCTTTATACAGTTCTGTTGGAAAGAAAATTGAAATTAACAATTCAGACTGATAGTCTTTCCTAGTAAGAGAGTCTTAATTATGTGACAATGTGACATTGCTTAGTTCTTAATGAAATGATTTTTTTAAATATAAAACAAATTCTGAGAAAATTATGTGTTCCCTTTGAATAATTTGTTAATTACTTTAATTATTATTGTTGTTGTTTGCAAAATGTATTTTTGGAATGTTAACCTCTTTAACATACCTGCATACTTGAACTTGTCTTTTGTGTGAGGGCCTTAAAATTCATAATAGGAAGCTAAAGCAGTGAAAGGGAGGGAGAGAAGAAAATGATGCCAAAAGACGGTTTGCAAATTTAAACTCCTTGAATGAACATATCATAAAATGTTGTTGAGACCCAGGATGTCAGTTAAGAATGTTTCTAGGCAACCTTAATTTACATGCTAGTGTATTTTCTTATTATACAATTTTATTTTGGTATTTGCTAAAAAATAAAAACAAAATAATACCACTACAGAAATTGCCCTATATATTGATATTTGTACTACCTCTTCTCTAGAGAAGACAATCTGTCTTTAAAGAGAAAACACTTTTCAATAAGTAGGGAATTTATTACTCTTACTGCTAACCTTGCTGCAAAGCTAAATGCATAAATTGTTAAAATATACTTTCCCCTTAGATTTTCAACTGTTGACAAAATGCTCTTGTCACCCTTTCATTTCTTCCATGTTAGTGAACTTTTCTTTGAATCAGTTCACAGTTTATCAGGAGACAAGGTAAACATTTAGTATGTCAGTAATCATAGGGAACAAGACAAACTGCAAGGAAATTGCTTTTGTGTGCAATTTGTTATAACATCTAGCTCCAAGTCTGAGAGTAGATTCAGAGATTTGATGTTTAAGTGAAGTTGGCTTGCAAATTCAAATTTTGTTGATCCTTGACTTTTCCTATGGACACTTAGCCATTTACTGAGTAGGATCATCTTGGACACTCATGTCATTGGAACAAACTTCATATCAATGTTTCAAATAAATGAGAATGTACCCCTTATTTCTTTTATATTTCTGCCTGTATTTCTGTCTTTCATGACACTGTTGCATGTTCTTTTCTTTATTAATTATATAAAATTCATTTTTTAATAACTTTATGAATGAAAACATTTTAGGGACTTATGTAATAAAATTTGTTTCATTAGTTCCTCATACCTTTAAACATTAGTTCCTCAACACTTTAAATATTGTTAATGCTGTAACTGTTATGAAGTTACTTACTCAAGCTGTGTCTATAGGGCAGAGAACAGTCCTCTTCTTTTAGATGATAATCATGATCAAACCACTCAATACAATAGTTGTCAGATAGACAACAAGGATAACTTTTTTGTTGTTGACTTAAGCAGTCAAGTTACCAAAATAGTAAAATTGGTTTATATGAGCAGACAGAGCTACAGCATTCAAAAATTACTTGTTAAAGGTTTCTTTTTTTGTTAAAATGAACTTTCTCAAATGAAACTCATCCTCATGTAGCAAGTATCTCTCTCTACTTGTGGATGGTTTCATACCAAATGCTTCATGTAATTAAGGGACATTATGAGAGGACTAGAAGATATTTCATCAGATAATCTTGACTAAGGGCTGTAACTCCCACTTACCATGAAAACATAAATAAGAGTGAATAGTCATGAGTTTGGGGGAGTCATAGTTACATATGAGATTTTCCTTTCTTTTGATGTATGTAAAGTGTTTGTAGAAAGATGGTAGAAAATGTTATTAATGAATTTAGAGTGTTTGGGGAATACACTGATGCTTCTTCTTTGAAAATTATAGAGTTAAAATGAGGACTATCTAGGAACCAAAATTGGCAGGCCTCCAGCTTTACAATACTTTGTAAGTGTTCTTGGTTATGTTTTGAACATTTGAATTTCTCAACAAATGGCTATGTCTATATTTATGTAGGGGCCACTCTTGCTCTACTTGCATGCCACTTTCACACATCTTTAACTGAGATCAGTGTGAATTCTGTATGCATATGGGATGTATTTTAAGATGCAGGATCATTAATGCTATATTGTTGCATACTATTTTTTATTTTTCATATGCCTTACAATATTTTCTGGGATGTTATTAAAATGAAAGCATTTTATTGCCAAAATAAACCTATGTTGTTATTTCTAATCTGCATTAGCAGTAGAAAAATAATGTAGCAAAAACATATATTGTATAGTACAAAATTATAAAAGATATATATTTTGCCAATAATATAAAAATAGATTGAGGAGAAAGAAGCACATTTGCTATAGCACAAACTTACAACAAAATCCACTGTTAAATTTGGCAGTTGTATTTTTTAAAAGTATATAGATTTAGTTCTAAGTTTTATCAGATTTATTTCATCTACCATCTTTTTAACTTGCTGCTTGATACTTTTCCAGCAATTTACTTCATAGCCTTGCAATCTGTGGATGTAATTTATTTTACTTTATCCCCTTCCATAAAACTTATTAAATTTTATTTTGTGATAAGACTCCTACTATATTTACTATTCTTATTTCTTCTCCTTCAGTAACAACTACAAAAAGTAACAGCAAGTGAGCTTATAGGGCTCCTCTGAATTTTGGACATGTTTGAAATGTTTTATATTTTTCACAGCCTACAGTCAGAATGAGAAATAAAGATGTCCCAACAACAACAAAATATTTAGGGATTCTTCAATTTGTTTTGTACTGAATACCATTTTGAAACATAAGTAAAAGCCATTAGCTGTTTTTTTTTGAAAGGGTGGTGGGAGGGAAAAGCATAAACTTATTAATACTAAAAATAAAAATGGCAAATTGATGTAAAAAGATTTCCCTACTATTCTGAGAGCTGTTGATATCCCAAACTATTGCTATATCTCCAGCTACAAAGTGGGAAAAAAATGCTTTTATCCAGTATTTTTCCTTTCTTTAAATTTTAGTTATTTATTTTGATAATTTACCCCCTTTTATTTTTCTTACATAGGTAAATGTGTAGCATTCTACAAGGCATGCTGGGTAAAATATACTATGCAAATGTGTACAGTGCTGCATGTTTTGTTCTCCCTCTGCTTTAGTGGCTTTAAAGAAAAAAAAAAAGTGTTGTTATTTTTGTGAACCAAAACATTTAACAAAGAAAATGCAGAGTGCATGCATATAGTATCCTAATTTCTATGGATTTGTTTTATGGAATTTAAATGTGTACAAACCAACTGCATTAATTTTTTTTCTTTTATATAATAAATGAAAAAAACACTGAAACCAGCGTTATACCTCTCCTTTATATTATTCTAGAGATATACTGAAGATATACCGGAAATCAGTAGGTATATTCCCGTACCTTTTATCCAAAAAAAAAGTTTAAACATTTACCCTCAAAACACAGGTTCAATTAAATGACTACTTCCTGAATACTCTGCTAGGTGTTACAAGTGATTGCAAATATTAGGAAAGAGCTTGTAGTTAAATACATACACATACACGCATGTGTGCATGAAATAGAATATATTACAATGTATGTGTGAAATAGGATTGAATACAATATAGAAAAATAAACTAGATAAACCGTATTGTTCACAAGAAATCCCTATATGATTATTTTAACAATTATCAGAAGTTTCCAAAGGTATTTTGTACTGTAAGAATTCCATGGATGGCATACAGCTTATGACTTGACATTTCATGTGCTCAATGTCAAGTGTCCGTGCTATGACTTGATCCGTATTTGACTTTTCTCTCATCGCAGTGCACAAGAAGTTCAAAAGAAATGTGTACTATGTTGACTGTTACCACTGTATTAGGATTATACAGTGATTTATTATAGCCAAATTACTTCACAAGCATTATCACATTTGATCAATCTGACCCCCCTGATGGGAAACAGGCAGGGCATAGGTTATTAGACAACTAAAATGAAGATGCCAAAGCTCATTGTAGTCTTTCTCTCTAAAGTACTGTTATCTAAAAATACATATATTAAATGCTTTTAGGCTGATAGTCATCTGAAGCATACAAAACAAGGCCTGGAATACAGTAAATAGTGACTGAATGAATGGTACCTCGGTTATTGGAGGTGTACTATATAAGGCTACCCCAACTATCAAGGCATTTCAACCAACAATCTGCAAGTCCCAACTGGAAGAACTGCAGCTCACTGCAATCACTCCATCAACCTGGCCCTGAAGCCACCTTTTGCATCATCAGTGTATCTCCACTAATGAGACTGGTTGTAGAGAGAAGCATCTTGTTTGTCCTGTCATACAACATGCAGATTAGCATAGTGGTTAGACTGTGGCCTCTAACCCTTGCCTGGGTTCAAAGCCTAGATCCAGCAGTAACTAGCTAGGAGTTTGGGGCAATCACTTAACTTCCCTGTGCCTGTATCTATTTTGGTAGAGTGATTTGTCTTTTGGTTATGGGCCATGTTTTCATATTTCTTTGAATGTCTACTAATTTTTTTATTGGATTCAAGATATTGCAAACTTTCCACTGTGAATGACTTGATCTTGTCTTCTTGATCTGTAAAGAACTTTGGCCTTGTTTTGATAAACAACTGTGAATTAGTTTGATCCTTTCAAGGTTTGTTTTTAAGCTCCTTTAGGACTGGTGTAGAGTAAGGGTTATCCTTAGGCTAGTTTAGCTCCTCTTTTAAGATCTCTGGGTTGTCTACTGAATGTCCTATATATTCTGTGTGTTCTCTTCACACTGGCTGAAGGGAACTCAAATGATTCCTGGCCCTTTGTAAACTCTGGTAATTACTTGTTTTACAGCTCCCCTGTACTTGTTTATTTCCTTTAGTCATTACTGGCTAGCCTCAGGGGGTTTCATACTGGTTTTATACTACACACGTACAGATTGATATGCGGTCAAAGACTCAATGCCTCAACCTATGTAGGTTTCAGGAGCTTTTCTCTGGATAGCTTCCTTCTTTCAATCACTCTGCTTTACAAATTCTAGTAGCCTTGATCTCTTGGAATGCTGAGCTATGTCTTCATCTCCAGGGAATTGCCAGACTCTATTTGAGTTTCCACTCCCTCTGTAGCTGGCTGGAATTGCCTCCAGGCAGAAAATCCACATAATAATAAAACTTGTCCCATTTGTGTCTCTTATGAGGGATCACAGTCCTTTGTTGGGTGTGGGCCGAAAACAGCTGTTTTCTATATTTTGTACAGTTTCCTATTTATTAGTGGTAGGATGGTAATTCCAGACCATCCCACTCTCCTTTACATGGAAGCAAAATTCTCTCCAATGACATTTTGCATATCACTATAATCATGAATAAATGAGTCTTTAAAAAGTCTCATAAGGAGTCTGTTTTTACAAATAGCTTCATACCACCCAACAAACATTCCCAATTACTTCTTTAGTAGTTCCAAATTTGTATTTCACCCATGGATCCTACAGTTGGACAAGATTGTATTAGGAAAATTTCTTCTCCCCCTGCCCGCGCACCCCCCACCCCCGCCTATTTTTTTCTTTTTTGAGACACTTAGAAGATAAGCTGGGAGACCATCTCCCAGGTTATAAAATATGAAGCCCTAACTTCCCAAGTTAATATGGATATGACACCCATTTAATAAGTTGACAGAGATGTGTGGGGAGTTTGCAAAAAGTTTTAGAGCTGCCAAAAGCGTTACCTACAGTGGGCAAGAATGGAAATTGTTGTTTTTCTAAATAGCCTAGAGAGTACTTTCTTATTTTTTTAGGAACTTATTTATTTATTTTTATTTTTGGCTGTGTTGGGTCTTCGTTGCTGCGCGTGGGCTTTCTCTAGTTGCGGCGAGCGGTGGCTACTCTTCGTTGTGGTGCGTGGACTTCTTATCACAGTGGCTTCTCAATGCAGAGCATGGGCTCTAGGCGCGTGGGCTTCAGCAGTTGTGGCACGTGGGCTCAGTAGTTGTGGCTCACGGGCTCTAGAGCCCACGTTCAGTAGTTGTGGCGCACGGGCTTAGTTGCTCCGCAGCATGTGGGATCTTCCCGGACCAGTGCTCGAACCCGTGTCCCCTACATTGGCAGGTAGATTCTTAACCTCTGCGCCACCAGGGAAGTCCGAGAGTACTTTATTATGTAAATATAAACATAACAACCCATAAATTTAAATGGATTAATATAGTAATTTTCTTGCCCTTCATATGTTTCCTCTAAACTTTGTTTCATAATGATAAGTCCCAAAAGAAACCAAAGGACTTTTTCTTTAACAGTTGTTTAAAAAGAGACATGTTTCAGCCCTCAATGCTGCCCTTTGTTTCACAGGTACAAGTTTGCTTACAGACAACTACGAAAAACTGTAGACTGTCTTGAGGTCTTAAATGGGTTATTTTTCTATGTATTGAGATGAGATAGTGTATGACTAGGAGAAGTGGTGTGGAAAGGTGGAGTTTATTGCTGATTTTGTTTCATTTCATTTAGCTCTTGCACATGGGGGGCAGAGCAGTTCAAAATGTCTTTTACAGCTCCCGCACCTTTTTCTTTCTCTTTTTACCAAAGTTAAAGAGAATAGAAGGGGTTGGAGCTGTTTCTGGTTTCTTTGTGGAAGGGAAGAAGTAAACCACCTCAGTTTGTTTTCCCACTCTTGCCTCTAACAAGAATAGAGACTAATTATCATTGTTCTCAGATGATCTGGAATCGAAGAAAGACCTTAGAGACAAACGCCTCTGCTGCTCAAAACAGCTTTAGTGGCCACTAAAAATTTTTAAACACGGGAGTGAACTGATCAAGATAGTTGTTTCGGGCAAGATTGATTTGAAAGTGAAGGGAGTGGAACGGGAACAGCTTTGAGGTGCAGGACGGCCATAAGGCGACCGCTTAGGTAAGGCCACCCTTCAGGGCGTCCAGGTCAAGAGATTTGAGAGATAGAGGTATTCAGCTTCCCTCAGAGCCCCTGATGGAATGCCATGTCTTTGAAGGCCAAGACGTGGGACTTCTGGTATTCTGTGCGTGCAGGGTTGGGGATGGGCACTGGGCACTCAGTGACACGTTCACATTGTGGCTCTGTGTAAGAAATGCAGAAAAAAAACAAAACTCGGCGGGGACGCCAAAGCAAGCAGCCCAGAGCCACCTGCCCCAACCTGCAGCCCGCATTGCCTGGATCCCGTGGCTCAGTCCCGCCGCCTGAAGGTCGTCCGGCTTGGCACAGCAGCTAGGGCCAGGCGAGTGCCCTTTCCCAGACCCCGCCCCTCCGGCCGCGCGCCTGCGCCTTCCCGTGGCCTCCGCCCCGCCCCTCGCCTCCCCCGCTCGCCCGGTAGTCGCCGCCTCAGCTGCCCGAGAGGAGCTGGGGGAGGACGGTGGCCTGCGAGGCTCGCCGCAGACAACGCGGCGGCGATGTCCGCGAGTCAGGCGGGAGCCGCGGCGGCAGCGGCGGGTCCTCGCGCACGACAGGGCGTCCTGGGCTTCGGCCTCCCTCCGGTTCCTAGGAAGCGGGCCGACGGCCAGCGCGGGAGCAGCAGCGGCAGAGACGGAGGCTCCGGCGCGTCTCTCTCCTCCCCTTGAGCCTGAGCCGGGGGAGGCCAGGCGGCCGGGGTGGCTGGAGGGGGGTCCGCTGCCCGAGAATGGGAATTCTCTTCACCAGGATATGGAGACTGTTCAATCACCAGGGTGAGGGGCTCGGGCCGAGCGCGTACGGGTTAGGGAGAGCGTCAGCCCTGGCCGGGTGGGTGGGGGTCTCCGAATACTTCCGGAGTGTGGGCGGCGCGGTGGCGCGCGCTCTCTGCGCTGGGTGCGGGCTGCTGCGGCTGCGGGCCTTGGGGCTGTTCGCTTCCACTCCCAGCTCGGGAAACTCCCGACTCGCAGCCCTTTGTCTTAGGAGAGCTTCATAAGAAATCATGCCTCAAATACACCCATTGCTCCGATTTCGATTGGGAGTGGAGAGGGTTTCTTGCCTCACGTCCGACGCCCCTGAGTGGCCCCGCTTGGTCCACGTTTCAGTCCTTTTTCCTTCAGCAGTTGGGTTTGCACAGCACTGAGAAATGCTGGGGTTCTCTGGGATGAAGGTTACAGGTTGTGGCCCCAGCCGCACCACTGAGCCCCCGAGGATTGCAGAATGCGGTAAAACCTGAGGAATCTCTCTTGGCTTGACCAGTACATTCAGGTTTATGAGCCTGCCCTCCACCTCCACCCCGCCCTTCCCCGCTTTGGGGAGATTCTTCTGCATCCTCAGTAGTGATGGTCCTCTCTCCTCTTGCCATATTGATATCTGTGTTTAAGGTTAAGCTTAAGGTCAGTTTCCTACTCGTGTTGCTTATTTTGAGGTTTTGGGGGGCTGGATTAAAAAATGGTAAAGTGTTTCACCGAAAGCACTTAAAAATCATATCATATGAAACGTTTGTTAACTGTAGGTAACGACTAAGTTACCAGGTATGGAGTGTATTATAAAGAGATGCTTAAGTTCATCTAAACTCAAACATTGCCTTGAAATGCATATCAGATTTATTGAAATTTGTTACAAAATAAGTGTAAAACTGGGGAAAGAAGATACAATTTTAACAAAAAGAGTCCATAGTCATTAAGATACACTATAGTTACTGGTGTACTTTTGTTCTTTTTAATTCAAGTAGGGTGATTCATCATCCTGGCTGTCAGTAACTTAGTTTGTGTTTTTCTCTTGTGTAAGCTGGTGGTGGTGTCACAGCCCAAAGTTTTCCAGTAAAGACTTAAATGAATGGTGGCATCTATTATGTACAAGCATCTCCGCCTCCTCCTTCGTTGTCCAGCTGCTGCTGTAAGAAGGCGATTGGGAGGGAGCAGAACTGGAACTTGTGATCGATCTCTAGTGTATCTTTTAAAAATATAAAGATGATAGTGTCGATCACATGATAGTGAATGGAAGAGCAGTATTTCAAATGATTTTCAAATGATATGGAGAATTTTCATAAACTGGAGAAAGCCAGTTCTAATCTACACTGTCTCTGGCTAGCTGTTTCTGTTGAGAGAAGGGTGAGTGGGAGCCAGTCACTTAACCTCTCTGGGTCCGGGTCTCACCTAGAACAGCAGGGAGCTTGACTGTGTGACTGTGGAGCCCACAAATCCTAAAAACTTAATATGTAGGTCTTAAGAATTGAAACTTAACATTGCTGTAATACTGGTGGTGCTTATAGTAGATAAGATCTATTCTAGTTTTTAAATCCATAATTTTGTATTATTTTTAGCAAAGCTAGTATTTCAACTCTGCTGTGAAATTTAGAAAGGCTTTGCTTGTTAATTGAGCTCTAGTCCTGCAAGAAAAATTAGGTATTTCCACTTTCTATTTTGAGTCAATGATAAAACTATTTGTCTCTGTAACTTAAGAATGAATTAGAATTTTGCCAACAGCTACTTGCCAGTAGTAAATAATGATGTGTACTTTGTTACCACTAGCAGTCGCTGAGTAGTGTTCTTATTACCTGTATTTTGTGGTAATTTTTGACTGGACATTTATTTCAGTGTTGGGAATTAATAGTAAGAGAAATTAATGAAGTTAAGTTCTAAAAATTTAGATGTCAATATTGTGAAAATGTGAATAAACTATTTCTCTCCTGTTAAATGATGTGGTTGTCTTATCAGCAGGGTCACTTTAAAAAATATTCAGCATTAAATTTAATGTCAGGTACTTGTTGGTCTTTTTAGTTCTGTATTAAACTGGGTATGTATATGTGTGTTAGATATATCTTGGATGCTTTATTTTACCTTCAGAAGATACAGAACACAGTCCTATGTTCTTTTCACATAAACTGTTGGAAGGAAGTTTTGGGGGATTACAGAATTTGCTATGCTGATGAAACAAACTGTAACATCTCTCTCTCTCTCTCTTTATTTTTTTTGAGCTCCCTTTAAAACAACTCTTTCAGTTTAAGCTTAAAATGTGAGTACACAGTGAAACCTAATTGCATATTGCTCAAACTTGAAAAACCAGAGGTTCCATTTAGGTGATATTTAAATCAGTAGGGTACAAACTTTGTCCTAGATGCTGTTGTACGTATCATTTTTAAAAGTTTCTACAGTCCTTGGAAGTAGTTATTCTTTTCTCCTGAAAAGAGGAAACTGAGGTACCAGTGGAATGATTTTCCTAGACGATGCAACTGGTAAAGGCCAGAGTTAAAATACTGCAGAAATATGCTGCTGACACTGGTCTTAAAGAAGTGACTGGCATCATTTTTTTGTATGAAATCCCCTCCCCCCCAAAGGTGTTTCTCAGTTACTAAACTATAAGTGTTTACAACTTTAGGACTTTGAAGAGTTGCCATTAGTATCTTTTAGTATAGAAGGACTTACGATCAGTACTCGGTTTGTTTATTAAACACGTATTTTGAACACCTATTTTGTGTTGGAGGACTGTTCTAGATGGTGGGGATAGACAAGGAACAAAACAAACAAGACCCCCTACCTTTATGTGGGGAGACAGAAAATAAGCTAACTTCATCTTTATAGATAAAATAATAGCAGTTAATACTGGCATGCAACGTTAGGTTCTACATGTTTCATGCAGTTTAGTCTTAATTGATTTACTCTTAACCACAACCCTGTGAGGCAGATATTCTCCCCCATTTTAAAGGGGCAAAGAAACATTAGGTACCTTGCTTCAGGCACTACAATTAAAAGTGATAGACCTTTTAGATAGAGATTTTAACCAAGGTAGTCTAGTGCCTGAGTTAGTGCTCTTGAAACAAAACAAAACAAAACTTCCTTTGTATAAGAAGGATTCGTGTTAGATAAAAGGAAGAACTTTCAGACACTACTATGAACTATGAAAGAAGTTGTGAAGTTTCCTCATGGATAGCCTTGTTTCATTCTTCCGATTGGTTCTTAGGAATGATACGTTGTGAATGAGTTCTGGACAAGCTCCCTGTGCTGCAAGACCTGGTGCTGGGAAAGCCACCTCTGCTTCTGTTGTTTTTTTTCATTGTGTGGGAATTCAGAAGTGCAGAAGAGTACATATAGAAGCTGAGTAGCTAAAGGGGTGAACTGTGCCTGCTATTAAAAATTTTAGCTCCAAATTCACCCTTTTTGCATGCTCTGTGGATACAGAACTGGGTCCTTTAAGTATTTTTCTTTTGCCCTTTGGCACGGTGTTAGGCTCTGTCGGTAGACAGCATTGGAGGGACCCTGAAGGAGGAAAGGATTTTTCTTCCTGGATATGGCGTGCTGCTCAGCAGGGTCTGTCCTGCTCATGCAGTGTGGACATCTCGAGTGGCTGGCTCTTGCACTGTGTAGTGGTCAGCAGCAGCTTCTTCTAGCACCCACTTCGGTTGGTCTCAGAATGGAGGCCGTCCAGTGAAATACCTCCCAATGAACAGTTTTCCCCAGCATCCTAGAGGGAGGATTTCCAGAAAGATCCACTGGCAAGTTTGCTTAGCTACTTCTCTGACATTCAGTGAGCCCTGGCCCGGCCCTCAGCAAGGTCTGCATCTCAGTCCTGGGGAATTGGGGGAAGCTCTCAGCCCTAGAGATAGGGAATGCTCCGTGTATTTGTCATTCCTTTAATCTTTAGAGTTACTTCTTGTTAGCCAATCCCTCATTACTCCAATCCTCTGTAGTAGTTATTTTCTTTAAATTAAACTTTGAAAGTTCAAATTGCTATGTGGTTTATGTTTCCTAATTGGATCTCTACTTTTGCCCTGTATAATTGTTACTTTTCATTCAGCGAAGTTTCTTCCCCCTGAAACTTCACTACCGTTGCTATAAATCGCAAGTTTATTTTCAAACTTTGTTTTTTATTGATGATACTTTTAGATTTTGCAAATTTTAGTATGTAGAGACTTGATTAGTTATCTCCCTTCTAACCTTTATGTCTTCCAAATCTGATTTATTTATTCACTCATAGTTTATTAAGCACAAGCTTTATTCTAGGCTCTGTGTTAAGGCCTGAGAGAACTGTAGTAAACCTGACAGAAATGGATTTTTTGCTCCATATGAGACAGAATCCACGGGGCTTAGTGATAGTTTGGATATGAGGTGAGAATGAAGAATCAGGAGGACTCTCAGTTTATCTGCCTTAGTATTTGTAGTATTTGTGTTTTCTGGCTTTGGTATGATTCACAGAGATAGAAGTCCTCCAGGATGACAGTGACATTTCTTTTTGCTTAATTTACTGACTGGTAGCTGGTAGGATATATATATATATAGACTCTTAGAACCTGGCAGTAAACAGAACTGCTAGGCTGCCTGCGTATATCAAAAGGAAGTAAAGAAGGGAAACAAGCATTTTCATGACAAAACAGTAAAGTATTGATTGGGAAACTAAAGCCTAAGTGATAACTCAAAATTCCATCCAGGCACTGTGACAGTGTATAGTTGTTTTGGCTTATCTGAGAAACTGCAAGAATGCTATGGCATAGATATTCTAGAAGAAGAACCATACTAAGCAGTAAACTTGTCATGAATCACATGCATCAAAGAGTTGGTATACCCAAAAGTTTTATTACATTTTCCCGTAATAACATCTCTTTGTATACATATTATATATTCTATGGAATGTTTGTTTTGAAGTGCATTATAACAGTTTTTAGCTACAAATTTGTGTTTTTCATAGAACATTGTTCTGGTAATGAGAGACAGAAGTTGGGGTGGTGAAAGAACCTAAGGATAGTCAAAGGAAGTTGATTTAGTATTAGAAAGTGTGAATAATCTAACACTATTGTTGGGGATAAACTGGCTTTTCACCATTGAGTCAGCACCTTTATGTTTGATCCCATTGCACAATTATGTCTTAATTTTATAGTTCTCACTGTGACCCATGTGCTATACCTTAGACTTAGGAAGCTGTTATATAGCCATTGGTGCTTTATTGTAAAAACACACAAATATTCAAATAGAGACAAGTTCTAGGAGGGAGTAGATATAAGTTGGTATTGAATGTGGCTTGTAGGTGTTTAGGTGGGGTGAAGAGGTGAAGGACCTCTGGATCATGGCCTCATTGGAATGCCCTCCAGAGAAATCTCAGACTGCTCCACAGAACATGTGGCTCCTTGGAGATTTTCTACGTTCTGCACATGCTTGATGTGAGACTCTTTCCTCCTCTTTTTCTTTTTAAAATATTTTAACCACTAAAAAAACCCCTCATGCGTTCAAATATGTTAGCTTGCATTCACTTGAATGACTTTAGAAATCTGCTTTCTGTCTTAAGAGTTTGGAGGAATGTTTGCGTATTTATGGCATTTGTAGGTGACAGGAATTCATTGTGTTTGTAAAATTAAATAGACAGAAGAGGGAGGTTGTTTCCAGTATGGACAGTGGTTTGAGTAGCTTCTTTACTACCCCTGTCAACATCTCTGACACTCTTTTCTCCTGTTTACTCTCTACCATGCCAGACATGAATTCTCGCCCTGTATTGTCCACCAAACCTTCTCTCCCCAGTGTGCTTCCTTTATTTCTAGGTACTAGTGAAGAAAGACTTAACGAGACTTTACATCTTTATCTACCACAGGTTATGTTATCTAATTTCAGCTTATTCTCTAGTTCATTCATTCATTCAGTGGCTGTAAAAGGTGTGTCTTGAAACTGTTCCCTCCATCCTGTCCTTAGCTGGCAACTAACTTGTGTAAGGAGGAGCCTGAATCCCGTTGTGAGCCTCTTCTGCCATCTGCTTTGTCTCAGTGTATGTGTGTTTATTGCACAGTGGTTTGTTCACAGTAGTTTCACCTTATCATGTTCATCTTGTGGTCAAGTATGATACAGAATCTTTCTTTAGTTGTTGTTGTTTTTTTGCCTAGTTAGTCCTTCCTCACAGAAGTGGTAGAAGAGTACTGTGTTTGAAATCAAGAAATAAGCCCAATGGGGCATGGCTAAATTAAGGAGACCACTTTAAAAAACAAAACCAGATGGGGTTTTCACCTTAAAAGCAAAGGAGGCCAGATAGTTTTTCTGCTGATACATCTTACTATTACTCAAAATACCTTTTGAAACTCCTTTTAGAATTTCTTTAGAGACACATTTAAAAATAATATCATTTAGGAATCACACCTCATTTAACAACAAAAAGGTAACAATCGTCTTAGCTGCCTTTTACCTTACGACTGAGATGATACCACGTGGCTCCCCTCCCCCTTTAAAATCAAATTCATCTTCAGAACACCATTGGGAGTGTTCAAAACAGTGTATCTCAGGCTCTGAAAGCAATGGCAAGAGAAAAGTAGCAAAATATTTTGAAAAATGGTAGCATGGTTAGAATAAGTGTTTAACCTCCTTAAGTGATTAAAGGCCTTGCAAGAGACAGTGCTCTTGTATTTGTGATCTCTGTGTGTATAATTCATACACACAGATGCATTTTTTAGTCAGTCTGTAGTTATTTATCATAGATCCTTGCCTAAATTTGTATTGTTTGCTTTTGCCCCTATTTTGTACTGTTTTTAGAGTATCATTTCTCTCATTGGTCAGAGTAATTGTATTTTCTTCCTGAGTACTGGCAAGTCTATCTAAATTTAGTCCTGCAGCTAATACATAGGGGTTTACAAAATGATGTTCCTGAAACTTAAAAATAAGTTGACGTTTTAAGAATTATATTATTAAAAATTGGTATTCAAGTGAGAAACTAAAAAAACTTTCATCCAAGTCAGCGGTCAGAGTATAGCCCAATATGAATTCTGCTTATATTAGAATGTTTACATTGTTTGTATTACTAGAACTGAAGAAGATATCTGTCATCGAAAGGGGAATGCCTAATTTGGGGACATAGAAAAATATAGAGTCAGGCAAAATTGCCATGCTGTTTAAAAACTTCCCGGGTAAAAAGGCACCCTGCTCCAGGGACTCAGTAATCTGGCCCTGATGCAGGTATGGCCCTCCTGTGAAGATGGATTTGTCAGTCACCACAGCGTTTAACACTCCCTTTGATGGGATTCCATGCTCCCCAAGTAATCTGATTTTAATTCAGTCACCCTACATACTTTTTCTTAGGCAGAAACTGCACTTGTCAGGTAGTTTCATTTTCTCAGTTCCTTCCCCGTAGTCATCTCTAAAAGATGATAGCCTGGGCCTGCATTTTTTAAATGACTTTTAAGAACCTGTGTGGGGGGAGCATGGTGATGTCAGTTTAGGACCCTGGTGGTTCTAAGCTGCCTGCTCTTTCTTCAAAGAAATAAGTGATTGGATAAAATGGATTGTATTAAAATTTTCTATTTACTTGATCTTCGTATTTTTGTATAACAGGAGGTACCTATGTAGCATTAGGAATTCCCCTCTATGGTAAATGTCAACTATTTGGAAAACATCTACTACCTGACTGCAAAAGCTTTTTCTTAAAGATCTCCTTACTCTTAGGTGTTATAATCCTTAGCATTTATTATTTATAGAATGAATATTAATTCAGCATTTACTGAGTACCTGCCTTGCACCAGAAAAAGTTGTAGTTACTAGGAATATGAAGATGATTAGCATGTGATCTATATACTTGAAGGGTGCCTCATTAAGCTGAGAAGATTAGTGAGTGTACATGTAAATTATTATAAGTGCTGTCTTCGAGGTGTGGCAGAAGAGCAGGAGAAAGTGATTTTTCTTGGGAAGCTAAACTTTAAAGATTAGTAGGAATTCTTTAAATGGAGAATTGGAGAGGATAATTCCAGCACAGGTAAAAACCATGAGTATAGAGGTAGAGAAATGTTTGCCGTGAACATACGTGGCAGCTTGTGTAGGGAGAACAGCTTGAACTCCAGCTTAGATACCTGGCGGTAGTGGTGAGGGGTAATAAAGCTGAAGCCTGTTCATTTGGGAGTGGCTTTATTTACAAGGCTGAGAACTTGTACCTTGTTTTCCTGTCAAACTGGAGAGCCATCATTTAAATAACAGTGGCATTATGAGCTTTATTGTTTCTAGAAAGATTACTCTAGAAACATTAGGAAGATGGACTGGAGATAGTCTGCTTAGGTACAGTAAGAGATGAGGAGGACTACAACTAGGACAGTGGGAGGAGGCAGGTTTGGGATATATTTTTGAGGTAGAATAGAACTTGGTGACAAATTAGATGTTCGGGTTGAGGGACTCCAAAGGCATCTGAATTAATGGTAATACCATTAAGCAAGTTAAGTAAGATAGAATTAGGAACAGGTTTGAATATTGGGTTTTTGGTTATGTTGAGTGGCACTGTGTCTATCCAGTAGGTAGATTGGAGCTTAGGAAACATTTGGGAACATGGATTAGGAATTGTCTTTCTTGGTGGTAGGCACACCCCATGTGCTGTCTTAATCATGACATAAACCCAGAAAGAGAGGTAGTGTTGCCCCTGTTTTACAGTGACGAAGCTAAGAGTTAGAGAAATAAGTCATTTGCTCAGGGTCACATAACCACATGTATTTTTCCATCTTGCTTCTGTTATCTATTACTGTGTAACAAGCCAATCATAAATTTTATGACTTAAAGGGATAATTTATTACTGTCTCTCATGGTTCTGTGAGTTCACTGAGCTCAGTTAGGAAGTTCTGGCTTGGGGCTCATTTGATTACATTTGGATGGCAGCTAGCACTGGAGTCATCTCCAGCTCCACCTGGCTGCATATCCAAGGTGGTTTCTCTATTTGTGTGTCTGGCGTCTCAGCTGGAATGGCTAGAACAACTGGGGGCATCTGTGTGTCTCTCTCCACAAGATCAGGCCACGTGATTAGCCTGAGCTTCCTCACTCATGCATAGCAGTCTTGGGGTAGTCAGACTTGTTACGTGGTGTCTGGCTTACCCCAGGGGGAGTTGTCCTAGAACCAGGCAGCAGCTGCAAGGTGTGTGATAATCTAGGTGTGGAAGTCATACAGCATCACTTCTGCTGCATTCTTGTGGTTAAAAGCAAGTCATAGGACCAGCCAGGATTTAAGGGGGGAACTATATAGGGGCATGAATATCCAGAGGCCATCTTTGGAGATTAGCTTTCTCCACACACTGCTGTCTTTCAGGATAGTTTTTAGACAGCACGGCAATAGATAGGCCCCAAGATGCCTTGTTAAAATGTGAAAGGAGTGTAAGAAGAGAACTCTGGGAAACATGACTGTTTGAAGGAAGACCCAAGGAAGAGGAGTCAGTGGAAAAAAATAAACATCAAGAGACAGAGGAAGAAAACTTGGAAAAAGTGATGCTTTAGAAGCCAAGGGGAGAGGAAGCTGCTGCCACCATAGCTATAGGTCCTTAAATTTGGTTAGAAAGACCCTATGGTTCAAATGTACTCAGATAACTTACAGTTACCTTTTGCCAGCAGCTTTAAAAGGCTGCCCTTTTTTTCCCTTCCCATTCATCCCATCTCACCTATACATACCCAGTTAAGGCCTAAAATTCACATTTAGAACTTAAGTGACTTAGTTAAGTTTAGTTAGGTAAACTTAAGAACTTAAGTTTCCAATGTGAAACATTTATACCTCAAGTCATCCATAAATTGTTGTGATTACATTTGGGATACTTTACTGAGAGTAGGCTTCCATAGAGTGGAAAGAATGTAGTGCTTCTGGCTTCCTTCAGAGAGATGAGATGAGATTTCTCTATGTAGAATGAGGGGGATAGGAGGTTAGACCAATGGCGTACTTCTGGTCTTGCTGTGATGTTCTTTTGAGTTACAAGAAGGTATAAAGTGCCATGTACTGAATTATACCATAGCTGGAAAGAATGGGTGAAATAGGAAAATTTTTGTTTTTGATTAATAAATCACTGGTGTTTTTCTTTTTTTCAGAGCACAAAGTTATCATTGTTGGGCTGGATAATGCGGGAAAAACTACCATCCTTTACCAATTGTAAGTACTAACTACTTAAGATTTTTTATTTTATTGTTTATAGTTTTTCAGCCTGAGAGATATTTGATTAATGAAAGCAATAAAAAATTATATGGAATCCAAGTTACTCTTTAAAAAGGCAGGTTGGCCATGAACCAGGAGCCAAATTTAAGCAACTGTTTCTAGAGAGCTAGAAATTTATGACATTGAGCATGTTGTTCAGTTGTTTTGCTTGTGGAGAGTAGAGAAATATTTGTTTCTATAGTTTCCTGGAATGAATCTAGAGTATTCCAGATAGTCCACTACCTAGCTCCACCTCTGTTTAAACCCTTCATTCACTCTTATGAGCTAGTGGAAAGGGGACATTTGGGTACAAAATATAAAAGTAGGTCATGCTGACTTATCCCTTAATTGAAAAATTTTCAAACAATCTAGCTTCCTTGCTAACTGTAATATATTTGAACTTTTTTTTCCCAGTTCTATGAATGAAGTTGTACATACGTCCCCAACAATAGGAAGTAATGTAGAAGAGATAGTGATTAATAATACACGTTTTCTAATGTGGGATATTGGTGGCCAAGAATCTCTTCGTTCTTCATGGAACACTTACTATACTAACACAGAGGTATGTTTCTTAATATACTAAGTCTTCTATGAATATAATGCCTGGGAAACACCTTCCAGATATGAACTCTTATAGCTCGTCTTTTTGAAATATCACAGTATGTTAATATAAGTAGAGTTTAAACATAGTGGAATCTTTGATTCCCTCTTTCAGGGTCATTGTTATATATATCCATTCTCATTGAACCTCTGTAGGGAGAATTGGTGATTGATTAATCTGATTTTATATTGATCCTAGAGCTTGCCTTAAGTACTTGTTTTAATAAAGAATTCCATTTCACAGTTTGTAATTCTGTTTCTCTCTTACTATTTATTTATGTCTGCGTAGAGGAAATCCTAGTTAGATGCGAGGGCTCTGATGGTTTGAATTCTTGGCCAGAATTTTACTATGTGTTTTCTTTTATGCAATACAATTGCACATTAAAGAATTCTTTTTCTTTTGATTATAAAGCAATTTAGACATAATCATGTGTTTTATTTACATATTATTTGCCAAGAGAAAATTTCTGACGTTTGAGAGCTTCACTATATAGACCTTATAAGATGAAAGGCTGTGACAGTTGTTTTTGTAGTGCTGATTATAAGTTAATAAATCTCCAAATGTATATACAGATGAATATTATGTCAGTAAGACACTATTAAGTGTCTCTAATGACTTGATCCCCAACACTCCATTAAGCATTTGATTATGTCTTTTGGAGAAGGAGGAGTATATATAATTAGTATTCCTATATAAAACGCTGCAGGTATCAAGTTCATGGCAACACCTTGAAAATTAATAGCTTTGTTAAGAAGGCTTGGAGTAGAACAGGTGTTATAGTGATAAAACCACGTATCAGTAAGGTCTCAAGTGAGAGAAGAGGGAAAGTAGCGGTTCTATTATCCTTCTGCATTATGGTTGATGAAATCTGAAGAATAGAAAAGATCCTGAAAATTACTGTGGTTTATTTGGAAATGAAAAGCTAGTTCTAAACAATAAATAGCACATACTAATAATAGGCAGTCAGAATTAACTTGGGCATAACAAATGCCATCATAAAGCAACTATATCTGCTTCTGTTTCCCTGGTGCCTTTTGGTGTTCATGGAATTGAAGAAGAGGCACACTGTAGCTCAGTCCTGCACAGCTCCTTTCGAGTCTTTGATTGCATCTGGTCTCATCGTCAGTTCAGGAAAGAGTTATGCCACTTATATAAGGAAGAGAGCATGGTTTTCGATATAGATTTATTCTTTAAATTTGTTGATTTTTTAAAAAATTGATTTCTTTAACTGTCACATTACTTTATTCTCATACGCATACCCTTTTAGATTTTTTTTATTAATTTATTTATTTGTTTTTATATTTGGCTGTGTTGTGTCTTCATTGCTGTGCACGGGCTTTCTCTAGTCGTTGCTGTGCGTGGGCTTTCGCTAGTTGCGGTGAGCGGGGGCTACTCTTCGTTGCGGTGCGTGGGCTTTTCGCTGTCGTGGCTTCTCTTGTTGCGGAACACGGGCTCTAGGCGCGCGGGCTTCAGTAGTTGTGGCACGTAGGCTCAGTAGTTGTGGCTGGTGGGCTCTAGAGCACAGGCTCGGTAGTTGTGGCGCCCGGGCTTAGTTGCTCCAGGGCATGTGGGATCTTACCGGACCAGGGCTGGAACCCGTGTCCCCTGCATTGGCAGGCAGATTCCCAACCACTGTGCCACCGGGGAAGCCCTCTTTTAGATTTTTAAATTGACATTAATAAATAATGTCTGTCTGGAAGTAACTTAAATTTAGGATCATATTTTTGTCTTACTGACTTATGGTGCAAATAGGCCCATTAGCATTCAAGATATTAATTTAGAAAACAAACATGTTACATATTGGCTAGAATATTAGCAGAATATTCTAAAAGAATGATAACATCATATTGTCTTTTACTTTCTCTTAAAAATTAGTAAATATGTCTGAATTCAGGATCAGACCTTTAGGTTTCACAAAGTGTAGCGGGTATCTCTGGTTTTCCAGTAATACCATACCATAAGGTTCTAATTTCTTGATAGCTGTTAGCCTGTAAATCAAATAAACACTTGATAAATTTTACAAATATCAAATTATGTAATCACTAATGATTTTTTTGTTTTGTAATTTTAGTTTGTAATAGTTGTTGTGGACAGTACAGACAGAGAAAGGATTTCTGTAACTAGAGAAGAACTCTATAAAATGTTAGCCCATGAGGTAAGTAGGATTCTGGCATTAGATGTACGGGGGTGGGATATTTCTATCACCTTTGTACTTTCTACTTTCTCATGAGCATACTATTTCAAATTTTTAAAAAAATTCTTTATCTGCTGGCCATGCCTGCTTTATAATTTTGACACTTCCCAACTTGGAAGCATATCTGGAAGCAGCAGAAAGATTGAGGAGTCAATTGTAGTATTTTAATTCCATTCATCTTAGATAAATTTGGTCTAGAAGTTTTCCTGGCCAAAAAGACCTAAGTTGACTTTCATTTTGCATTTTAAATAGATTAATTATACAGACGATTATCATTAGAAATGAGATTTTACAGTGTCAGGGACACACAGCGAGTCTTGATTGTAACTCAGTTATCTGACTAATATTTAAATTTGTTGCTCGTAGGTCTCTGATATTGTTTCTTTAACTGAACAAAACTGTTATAACTAGCCACATTTTCTTAGTCCTTGAGAAATATTACTGGTAGCATAATTTGAAAATTACATAAACTGAATAATATAGTCGGTAATGATAATAATAACTGTAAAATCATATAATATTTATAATACAGTCATATCTCTCTATCAGCAGCGTTTTGGTTCTAGGATGCCCACGGATACCAAAATCTGAGGATGTCCAAGTCCCTTGTATAAAATGGTGTAGTATTTGCATATAACCGGTATGCACATCCTCCGGTATACTTTAAATCATCTCTAGATTACTTATAATACCTAATACAATGTAAATGCTATGAAAACATGCAGCAAATTCAAGTTTTGCTTTTTTGAACTTTATGGAACTTTTTTTTCCTGAATATTTTCAGTCCGAGGTTGGTTGAATCTGAATGCAGAACCCACGGGTAAGGAGGGCTGACTGTAGTGGCAATTGATTATTTTTGCATGCCTTTTATTGCAGATGTTACTTTCTCAACTCAAAGGTGGAAATAGAAAAGTTAATATTCAGTGGAATTTTAATAAAGCTTAAGAAAACTGGGATATCTTTGTAATGAAGTTTTATATTAATTTTAATATTGATTCAATGATTTGCTTCTGAGATTTTCATTAAGAATTTTGGTATGTTTCAGACGTAAGGAAACTTGGTAAAGTGGTTATGTAAACTGAAGTTTATGTTTTGCTTGTGGTGATCATACCCACCAAGATGCACCTTCCCCTGTTTTGGACTGATTCTAGCAGTTGTGCTAAACCCTTTGGGGTTTTTACAAAAAAACACATCTTGCCTTTGTACATGTATTTAACAGCTTTCAGTTCTAGTTTGAGAAACAGTAAGCAATAAAAGAGGCAGGGGGCTAAGGATTTTTTAAAATTTCCCCTTTGCATTTTACAAGAATACATCATTCTTCATTTTATACCAAAGGGTTGTTTTATTGTTGTTTTATGAAGACTTTAGAAAAAGAAAAATAAGACACAAAATGTATTTGTCTCTTGACTATATTTTTTACTCTGTAAACAGGTAGCCTCCCTATTTGATTCTTACTCTAATTGGCCAGGATGTAGGAGGATCAGTATTATAAAAAGCCCAATAGTAGGGCTCAAAGTCATTGAATTTTATAAGTTGGGTCATTAACTTGGATAGATCAATTAACCTCATCTGTTATGGATTAGTACGCTGAGGCCCAGTAGTTTATGGGACTTGAATTTAGGTATTCACGTCATTCAGGCTCTTTGCTGGGAAAAAAAAGTAAAAGCCAGAAATAGGGCCTAGCTGGAAAGTGATAGGAGAAGGGATGAGATTACCAGAGAAGAAGGGAATTACAGATGAACTTGGGAGCTAGAGTAAGCCACTTAATAGGGTCAGGAAGAGCCAAATAGGCAGAGTTCTGGAGAGGGAGGGACATCCGGATCAAGGATGAGAATGTGTGAAAAACAAACTTTGACATGGGTTGGTCAGATGTTTCTTGCATACCACAAAAACCAACAGAGTCGTATTATCATCACCAGTAATGATTCTATGTATTACTAAATACAAAGCTATAAAACATGTAAATTCATTTCTGAAAGCTTCATCTTAAATGAAGCATAAAACTTTGACGCTCATGAATTTTTAAAAAGTTCCAAAGACAAAAGGATAGATGAATTTTATTCAGAATGACTCAACTTCTAGGAATTATCTTCACAAAGGAAGCTTTGCGAAACAAACTGACAACTACATATGGCATATAGAAGATGCTAAATAAGTATGTTTCATGTGCTGTTATTCATTTTCTTGACTAAACTAAAAAATATTTTTAGACTCTGAAGAACAGAAGTTGATATGTAGCAGAGATATGTAGCAGAAGTTTTTCAAAGTGTTTAAAATGGGTGTTGTACAAAAGACGCTGTTTACCTTGTACTTTGACCTCGTGTTAAGTCAAGTTGAACAACCTTAACCCAATGTATCTCTTTTCTACTATTATCATAATGCATAATTGGTTGTGAGGTTATTTAATAAAAAGTAAAGGAATATTTTCTTTCCTCTCTTCCTAAATATTTAAAAGTGGGTAATACAGCTTAAAAAAAAAATCAAGAACCCTAAATAAAAAAGTTTGAGCCTGTGAAATCTAGAAAAAGTACATTCAATATGGATTTTTTTTCTTTTCTCTTTTTTAGACCTTTCAGTAAATGACTTTTTATTTCTTATGTTTTCCAATTTTCAGTCCAGGGGCTTCTCCAAATAATTTTGTTACTAAAAGTGATGAAGATAGGTTACTTGTAAATAAAATAGCATAAACTTTGTGTCCTAACTTGTGCCAGGTATTTCTGTTGTCAGATATTTCTAAAGTGTGTTTGTTCTCTGAACATGCCAGCGTTAGCAATCCTGACCTATATAAAAGATTTCAACACACACTGGCAAGAGATAGTGAAACCTAGACGATAGGAAGATAGGAATTAAATCCCATGGAAAGTCCATCTACTCAATGATTCAGCCATATATCAACTATTGATAACTGTTCCATGTTCTGATTAGGATAAGAGAAAAAATATCCATATACTTGATAATGTATATGTGTACTAGTTATAGTTCATCCCTTCAAATTTTTGCCTTATATAAATAGACAGATGAACTGAACTATAGCTGAAACAAATTGAATAGGAGGTCTTAAAACTTAATGTTCTAGAGTATCCTTTTCTGACCAAGCTATTCAAGTAACTCTGTCCTTATCTGTAGTAGTGTAGTTGCCATCCTGCAGAGGGCACTGTAACTAAGCCAGCCTCCTTTGTTATATAAAGCATATTGCAGAACTCCTTTTAAGCAAATAAGAAATTTACTACTTATATTTTTTATTTGCATCAGAAAGAATCAAAGAAGTCATGGAAACTCTGTTCTAACAAGAGTAAAATAATGTGGAGCAATGTCAGTTTAAACCTACTGAACACTTTCTTGCTTCAAACACACATACACATGATTGAAACCAAAATATTCCACTAAGATCCCTAAGAAGAAGGTGGCATTCAACACAGCTGTGAAAACTTGCAGACATAGCCCAAAACCTTAGTTTCCTCAATATCTCTTAAAATATATAGGCAGAATTTTATGAGAGTTTAATCCACTTGTTGAGTGCATCCATCATAGTTTCTTAGCCCAGGATCCACGAATGGACTTTAGGATATCTATTAACACCCTAAAATCATACATAAACTTTTTTTGACATAAACATATATACATTTTTATGAGGGAAAGGTTCATAACTTTCTATAGGTTATCAAGGAAGCTCCCGGCTGTAAAAATGGTTGAGAGAGGGGAAGGTAGAGTACAGCAAAAGGAGACGTAGAACCTTTGGTCTGCTTTGTGAGTAGAGTGTTACATCAGTCATTTGGAGGCATGCACAAGGGTAAAGCTAATCCTCATTTGCAGAGCAATAAGTGAACTAACATTTGTTGAACTGTCGCCAAACCCAGGTACTGAACTGAGTGCTTTAAATATAGTAATTCGTTCATTCAAACTACATCCCCAGGAGGTAGGTGGTGGTCTCAGCATTTAACAGATGAGGGGCAACAGCTATAGTAGGCAGATCTCAGCTCAAACCTGGCTCTATTATTGAGTAGTTATGTGACTCTGTATGAGTTACTTACATCTGAGTCTTAGTTTCCTCGTCTGTAAAATGGGAATAGTAAAGCGTATCTTGTAACAGTCTTGTGAGGATTAAAGAGATTTTATTCGGGAAATGGTTAGTATCGTGGGTGACTTGCTCAGATTAGATACTCAATAAATGTTAGTTATGAGGAACAGATTCAGAAAAGTTAAAAGAACTTACCTCAGAGTTGAAGCATAGAAGTGGTAGAACTTACTATCTAATTGGGAAATTTGATAAGTTTAATGGTAGTCTAAGAATGCCCTATCAAATATTCAAATCTAACACATCTTCATGGACAAAGATAGAAGAGCTAGATCTCAGAAGATGAATAAGATTGGTTTAGGTTAGCACCTTCCAATTGAGAAAAGTCCTAAGGCCTAAGGTGTATATTGTATATAATGAGTTAGTTTATTTCCTAAATAAACTGGGAAGAAGGTTGTAACTTTAGGTATAGATACCTATACCTACAGTATAGACTGGGGTAGAATTTTGAAAAGCTCTTGAGTCCCATGCTAAAGAGTAGTTCTTAGTAGCCATAGAAGTTTTGGGTTGGGGAAAGGGTTAGATATGTATTAAATTGGAAGATGTGACTGTTTGTTAAATACAGCACTTTGGACCATAAAAATGTAATCTAGGAATGTAAGAAATATATAAATCCATACAAGTGTAGATTAATTTATTTAAATGTGTTCAGTTTGATATTTACTTTCCATCATAAGAGCTATGAGATACTTTTATGTCAAGTAGTTGAGAAATTCTAGGTTACAAAGGTTATCATATATAATCTGTTAATTAAGTTGGAAAATGTATGAAAAAAATGAACTGGCCCTTACAGTTTTGTTTGCTTTTATAGGACCTAAGGAAAGCTGGATTGCTAATCTTTGCTAATAAACAAGATGTTAAAGAATGCATGACTGTAGCAGAAATCTCCCAGTTTTTGAAACTAACTTCTATTAAAGATCACCAGTGGCATGTCCAGGCATGCTGTGCTCTTACTGGCGAGGGGTAAGATGTCTTCTTCATGAATAGCATGTATTTAACTTTGAAACATGTATTTCTTTTTAAAATCAAATATTTAAGGTTACCATGTACAGAACTTTGTAAGGGAGAGATGTAAGACATAGTCCGTGTCTACAGTGAGAGAGTTTTTAGCTTGGTTCTGTAAAGAATTAAACACAACATACACAGAATACACATAAACATACTGAACTAAAGCATGTGAGCATATGGATGATAGAGTTGCTGTAGGAATTCTGAGAAATGGGCTTGTCATGAGTCTGGAGAAGTCAGGAAATAGTTCCTGCACTGGCGGTGCTGACTTATAGTCTAAGAAAGGAACTAACGCTTGCTGAGCGTGTCCTTGCCTTGAGTGCTTTGTATAGAGTGTTTCATTTATTCCTAACAATCATGTAGACCAGTTGTTTTTAATTCACATTTTATGCATAAAGAAGCTGAAATAGAAGAAGATTTTCATGTGGGACTAGTGTGCGGATATGCCATCAGTGCTGTCAAGAGGGAGTTGCTGCACTTAAAAAAAATAAAAGAGTTAGAATTGGAGAGAGTGTGGCATGAGGGGGTGCCTGCAGTAGAATTTTGCCCATGTCTAATGCCCAGAGATGAAAGGATTTCAAGAAGACAGTGGTTGTTAGCATTGTTATATGTAAGAGATATAACATAAAATAATCTATATGTGGCATAGATAGATAGTGTCAGTGATTCAATGTTTGGTTTACTCTTCACTGTGGTCTTAAAAGGAAGGGAATTTCTGCCACTTCAGGTAAACTCATGTATCTATGCCACAAGCTTCTGCCCTTTCCTGACACCTGAAGAACCTCAACCCCAAATTTAAGACCTTTATTTAGAAGCCTTCATGTATATATTTAAAAGCAGAGAAAAAAAAAGAATTAAATTGGGGGGCTTCCCTGATGGCGCAGTGGTTGACAGTCCGCCTGCTGATGCAGGGGACTCGGGTTCGTGCCCCGGTCCAGGAAGATCCCACGTGCCGTGGAGCGGCTGGGCTCGTGAGCCATGGCCCCTGAGCCTGTGCATCCAGAACCTGTGCTCCGCAACGGGAGAGGCCACAACAGTGAGAGGCCCGCGTACCGCAAAAAAAAAAAAAAAAAAAAAGAATTAAATTGGAGATGAAGCTGAATCTTAGTGTAATAGAAGCCACTGTTACCTGATTACAGATATTTGGAAGAGCATAATTAGATCCTCAAAGAAGCAAATCTGTTCATTAAAAAAAAAAAATCAGACAATACCAATTGTCCACATACTTATTTAAGTAAAAATATCTTTTACATATTTCTTTGTCGAATAGTTTAATACATGTCAAGATGCATATATAGATATAGGTATATCTTTATATATTATCTTTGTCTATCAAAGGTCTTTAGGCAAAAGCACTGATTATAATACTAAATTTGACAGCAAAGACAAATCATCTAGGATTGATAAAAGATTCAACTTATATACTTTGAGTAATTGTGTGGAAAATATATCATTAGGATACATATGAACTCTGGCAGTTTTATTTTTAAAAGGGGACATCAACAGATGATGGTATCTTTTCAGTTTGGGGTCTATGTAGACTTCCATTTGCAGCAGTTGGCAAGTGGAAATGTTTGGTTTGCGGGGTACTGTTGTTTCCCTGTGCAGTCTGACCACCTTGGTCTAAATGCTTGGTTTTAGTATTGGTGACATTTTGACTCCCATCTCTGCCATTTGCTAACCTCTCTAAGCCTGGGCTCCCTCTGTAATATGGGAAGGGTTCTGGTCTTAGTGTTGTGAAGATTAATGAAGATAATGGATATTAAGTGCTTAGCGCAGTTTCTACTTGGCTGTTAAGTAACTACTATACCTTTAACAGTTTGGAATTAAATAATTTACTCACCTATTATTCTTATTATTTTGTATCATTTTCTATGAGTAGTTTAAAAGTAAGGAATCGAGTAATGGCAGAAAAGTATGGGCCAACACCAAAACAACCACTTATTTACCTCATTGCCCTTTTTTCCCTTCTATTTCTATCATCTTTTACATTGTTAGACTGCTATACAAAAATCTGAGT